>NC_059157.1:125849446-127099446 GCF_019923935.1 Bubalus bubalis | reverse complement strand
GGTTCTCATTAGAATGTTTCTCTTACTCTGACACCCACGGCACAGCCTTCCCAGCTAGAGCAAAACAACAGTCACTGAAAACAGCTGTCCTAATATTCAAACATAAGTAACATACATCTTCATTATCTTTACAAATAGTTGCCCGACAAACCGGCCCGGTAGGTATTTGTACCTGCTGCTGCTGCTGCTGCTAAGTCACTTAAGTCGTGTCCGACTCTGTGCGACCCCATAGACGGCAGCCCACCAGGCTCCCCCGTCCCTAGGATTCTCCAGGCAAGAACACTGGAGTGGGTTGCCATTTCCTTCTCCAATGCATGAAAGTGAAAAGTGAAAATGAAGTCGCTCAGTCGTGTCTGACTCCTAGCGACCCCATGGACTGCAGCCCACCAGGCTCCTCCGCCCATGGGATTCTCCAGGCAAGAGTACTGGAGTGGGGTGCCATTGCCTTCTCCAGGTATTTGTACCACCTCCTGCCTAACACTGTGGGTAAGTAAAAGGAAAAGCTGAGACAACCAAGAAGAGATCGTCGATAACTAGTGAATAATTTAAAGTTGTCCATCAACGTTTTCCTCAAGCCCGATATGCCTTCAAGTCCCAAGGGCAGATCTGACCAGAAGTGAATTAGGGAAGATGAAGGAGGGAGGCTGAAAGCAGTCTTTACGAACCGGCTGCGGGTCCACATCGGGGCGAAGGTGGGATGCAAATAGGGGTCAGGCCTGGGCCTGGGAAGGCGACGGGAACATCGCTCAATGGCGATCCAATGGGGGGAGCAGAGGTGCTCCAGCAGGATCAGCCCAAAGTAAGGCGCCGCGTTTCCCTCCGCAACTAAAAAAAAAAAACCAGAAGGCACCAAACAGCACTCCCGCGCAGCCGGCAGCATGCAGATCCCAGCCAGGGCCAGAGCCCGTTCCAGTTCAACCGGCCTGCCCAAGACCGTGTAGACGCGGCCCGATCTCCAGTCCCAGGACTGAACCCCAAATCCCGGCCTCCGACGCCGCCGATACGGGAACCCGAATCTCCGGTTCCCAGACCTCATCCTCGGACCTGGCTCCCTTTCTTTGACCCGAACCTAGGACCCAGTCACCGCCGCCACGCACCTGTCTCCAGACTCCTCGGCTGAGACCAGTGTCGACGCGCGAGGCAGTCGCGTGGACAGCAAGTACAGGGCGAAGGTGCTGCCGGCGAAGACCAGGAGGAGGCCGAGTAGGGAGTGCATCGCGGACCCCGCTCTCGGACTCGCGAGGCCACGGAGCGTTCTGGAAGTAGCGCCAGGAACCTCGCTGCCTGCCGGCTGCGCCAGGGGAGCGAGTTAGCAGACGGACAAGGGCGGGGTCTGCTCCAGGCCCCGCCTTCATTACCAGGCCCCATCCCCGGCCAGGACTCCGCGGGCCCCTGGGTTTAGAATCCGGCAGAAACCTTCCTTCCTTCTACTCTTGCTTTTGTCCTCGTTCCGTCTGTATATATTTTTTATAGTTTGTCTCTTTCTCCACTTATTTGCTGGGTCCCTGCCAGGCGTTAGTACGTCCGGGATGAATCAGGAACCCTGACCACAGCAAGCTTGCAGTCTAGTGGTCAAGATAAGACTTGTTGACCACCAGCTGAACCAGAGGCTCCAGTCCAGTGCGGTGGGATAATCAAAGCGAAATTTCATTTTATTGAACTCCTACTATGTGCCCATTATCCCTAATCCTCACAACAGTTCTGCAAGATTGGTTTTTTGTCTTTATTTAACAGATGAAAAATCCGAGTCTCAGATTAGATGACATCCCCCAAGAGAGCCACAATTAGAATCCAAGTCACCCTAGGTCCAAAACTAGTGGTTCGGTACTGCTTGGATTCATGGAAGAGGTGGGGTTTGCGTTTACCGTAAAGGATGAGCAAGATTTCCACAACAGAGACACGAAAGAGAAGGTGAACTGAGAACCCCAGTAAGGGGCCAGCATCTAGTTTCTGTGAAGCCTAAAGGGGTGAGAAATGAGAAGGTGGAAACAAGGTGGAAACAAACTGGAAAGCATGGAAGAGCAGCTAAGTAGTTGGATTTTCTTTTTTTTTTAATATTGTACATGAGGAGACACCAACAGAGGTGTTTAAGCAAGAGAATGATTTAGTTCCCACTTTAGGATGTTTTCCCTGGCAGATGATTAGACTGCATTCTGAGTTGGTAGCTGATGAGAAAGGATGCAGGCCTGAGCCAGGACCACAGTAGTGGGGAGGAAGATGGACAGACTGGGAAGAGTTGAGTTGGTAGGACATGGCTAATTAAATGGAGAATGACAGAGAGGACTCCAAAATGTCACAAGCCTGGACAACAGAAACATCCTTGTCATATTCAAAGCTCCTCTTGGGCTACATAAAGAGCACCTGTCAGAATTCAAAGTGTACAAGGTCCTAACAAGCCCACGTCCGGCAATTTAACCCATAGATAGGCCCTTAGGCAGACAAAGATGTTATGTTCAAGGGTATTCTGTCGGCTTTGTTTTGATATGAGGATATTGGGAACAACCCAAATGCCCATCATTTGGGGACTATGGAGGTTAATTATGGTATATTCACAAATGGAACAAATCCTAAGCAGCTTATTGAAAAAGGGAAGCAGCTCTGTGTATCCAGATACAGTACAGTAGCCAGAGAGATGGGTAGGATAAAAATCAAACAAGTTGCAGTGTTAGACTATATTATGATTCATTTGTAAGAAGAAGAAAAAAGATATATTTTATATTTTCAAAATTCTGGGATTTGCATGAAGGAAATGAAATGACTCAACGTCTGGGATTTGCATCAGAATAATGGGAAGAAGGGAGAAACAATGACTTTTTAACTCCACTTCTTTCAGAAGAAGGCTTTATTAGCATCTTTATCTTGCCGAAGTTGTTGAAGACAATACAGATTTTAAACTTCACCTTCTTGACCTGAATCTGAAAATAATGGCTAGTAAGGATATAAACAAAACAGTATTGGCCATTGAGTTGATAATTACTGAAGCTGGGTGATGAGTGCAGGGAGGTGGATTTTACCATTTTCCCTATTTTTATGTATATGCAAAGTTTTCCATTTTAAAACATGTGTGGGACTGTTCTCAGCCTTCCATTCTTTTCCTCCCTTCACATTCCAGCTGAACACACATGGTGTTAGTTTGTGCCTATGACAACACTCTTCCCTGGCAAACTTTTCTGCCTGAAACTCCTACTCTTTCATCAATACACAGGGCAATTGTCACCTCTTCTGAGAAGCCTTCTCCAGCTCCTGCAGTCTAAAAGGCTGTTCCTTCTCTGTGCTTAGGGCCGCCTGTGAAGTGTCTTTATTCCTGCGGTTGCATATACTGTGCTCCAGTGTCATCACCCATCTCTCCAGGAGACAGTGAACACTTCTGTAAATGAGACAAGGTCTCACCATCCTGTGTCTGTCCCAGCCCTTAACCCTGTGCCTGGCTTTTCATTGGCACTTAATTAGAAAGAAAGAAAGTGAAGTCGCTCAGTCATGTCTGACTCTCTGTGACCCCATGGACAGTAGCCTGCCAGGCTCCACTGTCAATGGGATTTTCCAGGCAAGAATACTGGAGTGGGTTGCCAGTTCCTTCTCCAGGGAATCTTCTCTACCCAGGAATCAAACCCAGGTCTTCTGCACTGCAGGCATGCTCTTTACCGTCTGAGCCACCAGGGAAGCCCAAACTAAAGAAGGTCCTACCGAGATTTGAACTCAGATCACTGGATTCAAAGTCCAGAGTGCTCAACATTACACACTTAATAATAGTTGGTTAAATCAACGGACAAGCCTAGGGAGGAAACTACTGGTTGTTTGGTTTGGACCATGTTGATTTTGAGAAGTCAAAGGAATATAGGAGGAGAGAAACTGAATGAATAATGACACTGAGCCTGTGCCAGTACTGTGCACAGCAGAGAACAGGAAGAAAAGCTCCTGTTCTCAAGGGCTTCGCTTTGCCTTTGGTTGGGGGAGAGTATGGAGAGTTACAGAGCATGACATTGCTACAGAGGAAATGATGTGGCCAAGCTTCCAGAAAAGCAAGTATCATCATCCCTTTTATGGATGATGGCTGAGCAGGTGTTCACATGGAGTCACTTTAAGGGTTGATGAAGTCCAGAGCTGTGAGTGTCGAGCAGGACTGCATCTTAAACATTGGTCCCTTCCAAGCCCATGCTCCTTGCTCCGCCTGGCACTGGCACCACCTCTCAATGCACAGGTGAAAATCCAGAGCTTGGGCTAAACATTCATACTTTCTGTCTAGAGGAGACTGTTGAAACGGGACAGGGGGAGGTCTCTTAGGGAGACCATAAGAGGGAAAGTAATAGCGGCTGACATTCATTGAGTCTAGGCACAGCTGACCCCACAGGAAACCTTTTACACACATGAATGTATTTATTTATCATATCATGAGGCAGGGGCTCTTAAAAGCCTCCACTTTACAGTCCAGAGAAGGAAAACTTAGGCAAAGAGAATTCAGTAGACGGAGGTCACATCCCAGCAGACAACAGAGTCTACCCGCTTACCCTATATTGCCTTTTGCAGAAAAGACTGAGATTAGAAGCCTGCTAAGGAAATAGTAGAAGCAGTGAAAGAGAACAAGATAGCTCATTCAGGGATGTTGCATGAGAGAGAGGGTGGTGGGGAAGAGTGTACTAAGGGCCCCAGAAAGACTGTTAGAAAGGAACCAGTGCTGTGTCAGAGTCCATGGAAAAACCCAGCAGGGAGACCTGAAGGACTGTGGGACTCAGCCACCACCAGGTGGAAAGGGACTTTTGACAGCTCATTTGGAAGACACAAACCTAATTTCCTATAGGCTCACTGCCCAAGCCCCTGCTTGCTGCCCCTGACCTATCCCCCCTTGCCTCCTTTCCTGATTTCTCCTGGTCAACCCGTCTGCTTTGGGGAAGAAACCCTGGACTGTGTTCCCCACTACCAGCCCACCTCCAAAATGATCATGGTTTCCCTTCTGGCCCCCAGCCAAGCACCTGCAGAGCCAGCTGCAGCCTGCACAGCTTCCACTGAGGCCACTCATTTACAGCACATGCCAGGCAGCCTGTAAAGCAGAGCAGCAACCCACCACCAGGGACACATGTTGGACTGGGAAGCAGGTCGGGGTAATGGTTCAGGGGTAGGAAGGAAGAAAAGCCAAGAAGCTCCAGTGAGAATGAATTAGCCCATCACTCCCTGTGGCTCTTTGTCTTAGGGCTCACCCTCCTCTTCTGGCTTAGCTCTGAGCAGACCACATGGCTTTGCGTCCCCATTCCTGCTCCAAGAACAGGATTGACACCTGCCCCAAGAGGAAGACCCAAGGGCCAAATCCTCTCCCTGGACTTTGGAATTGGACCACCTAGTGAGTGGTCCCAATGATCCCAAGGACCCCAGTGACCCACAGCTGCCCTGTGGAGTGGGTGGAGCTGATGCAGAGAGACACACGGCAGAGCACAGGGTTAATAAAGTCCCATGGACTCTTGTTGCTGAAGGCTCCAGGGTGGCCACCATCCCTGCTCTTCCTGATGTCTGATGGTTCAGCTCTCTCTCAGGTTCCACAAGTCCTCTGTCTAATAAAATCCAGGCTAATATGAGTGGATTTCTGCTGCTGGCATCCCAGGTCAGGAATGAGAACACAGGATAGGGGTCTGAGGGTGGGAAGTTTTGGAAATAAATATCTTGATCTCTTGGAGAAGGCGATGGCACCCCACTCCAGTACTCTTGCCTGGAAAATCCCATGGATGGAGGAGCCTGGTGGGCTGCAGTCCATGGGGTCGCTAAGAGTCAGACACGACTGAGCGACTTCACTTCCACTTTTCACTTTCATGCATTGGAGAAGGAAATGGCAGCCCACTCCAGTGTTCTTGCCCGGAGAATCCCAGGGATGGGGGAGCCTGGTGGGCTGCCATCTATGGGGTCGCACAGAGTCGGACACGACTGAAGTGACTTAGCAGCAGCAGCAGCAGCAGCATCTTGATGTCTAAGCCAGAATGGAGGTGGCTCCCTCAAGTCCCTGAGGACAAATCCACTCCATTCTGCTCAACAGACATCGGTTGAGCTCCTGCTTTGTGCCTGGCATTGTGGTGGGTGCCAGGGTAGCAAAGACAAATAAGCAGCAACTGCTCCCGTGGTGCTCACAGCCTTGGAAGAGATGCCAACATGGAAATAGATTACAATATGGCTGAATACCAGCAGCGCCAGAAGCACATACAACGTTGGTGGCAGAGTGGGTGGTAGAAGAGAGCCGTGGAAGACCAAGCCTGGCTCAGAGTCCCCCAGAAGTGCCTGAGGATCCTGGAGGGCTTTAGCTGAGGTGCAGAAACAGGGGAGTGGGCGAGGGCAAAATCTCCTTGTCTTCAGGATAGGTGAGCTTGCTGCAGGATGGTATGGGGACCACCTGAAAGTTGTGATGAGGAGTGAAAACAAGAGCCAAACTCGCTCACCCAGGAAGCCCGTGAAGTGGGCAGTGGACCAACAGAGACAAAAGAGATAAGAGTAAGAAAGGTGCCTGGGAGAGAGGTCCAAGACAGAGAAGGGTGGGCGCCCCCAGGGAAATGGGCTGTAGCTGGGGGTGGAGGGCTGGTCCTTCCTCACAACTGAGCATGACTCCATAGGGCTTACAAAATAATGGACAGTGTTCATTTAATATTTCCTGAGCGCAGACTACATTGTAGGCATCACACTAGGCACACAGCCTGTGCCTGGCAGATCAGTTTACTGGAGAAGACAGACATTAATCAAATAATCATACACATACGTGTTTAAAAAAATATATAAAAATGGCTATGGAAGGGGGGGGTCCAGCACACTCTATGGAAAAATGAGGGCCGGGGACACTCCCCTGAGGAAATAACCATCCAGTGAAGGTCAGGATGCTAAGTAGGAGGAGATACAGGTGAATAGAAGAGGGGACAGGGTAGGCTATAGTTTAACTGCATCTTTGCTGGGGATTCAGATGAATACACTGACAAAGAGAAGGAAGAGAGGCAAGGATAACTGGAGACAGAGTTCCAGGGGCTTGGGAAGAAAGATTCTGAGAGTGGTCACGCCTGTCACTGCCTTCATTTCACCTGATCACTATCACATGAAACTCACTGAAATCCACCTCCACTCCAGGGACCAAACTTCTTTCATTTATTTATTTGCTCATGCATCCTCCCACCCCACAGTGAGGTGGGTACCATGCTAGGAGATGCCAGGAGAAGAAACTCAAAGAAACCCACTGGCCTGAGGAGCTTATAAATCGATGGAAATGCTGTTCCTGGCATTTTTCCACTGTTTTGATCCCCCGCTTACCAAGGAAGGCAAAGAGGACAAAAAAGTAACTATGCTAATCAGAATACAGGACCAGTTGAACTCTAAAAAGAAATCAGAGCCTACGAGCACCCAGATCTCTAAGTCCACCTCTGCTGGAAACATGGGAGGCTGATAAAACATCCAGGTGGGCAGGAGCATCGCTGAACTTTCCTCCTTCCAGAGTTCAGACATTCGCTGCAAGCATCCCACACTTCAGTGGAACAGACTCTGGATTTGCTGTGTATGTATAAATAAAGATAAGACGTGCCACACAGTATATTTACAGAGTTCCATCGTTTATGAAACAGAGATTCCATTTAAGACTATTCTCACAGAAAGCAGTAGAAGAGCAGTCACTTGGATGGGGAGGAGGCTAGTGGACCTGTGACTTTCAGGAACCTTCCTGCAGTGGCCACAGCTGGGCCAGGGATGCTGTCCACCCTTTGGCCCTGTCTCCATCCTGGGCATCTGCTCAAGGATCACCCTCTTGTGGTTCTGACCCCTCTGACCTTGGCCCTTGGGGGACCTCTTGACTTGGCTGTTGTCATTCCAGATTCATATATCATGCCTCTTCCTAGAGAAACCTGAGAATTCCTCAGACTGGAAGCTTCAGATGCTCCAAGAGCAAATAAGTTAGTGCTTTGAATTCACATGTTAACAAATAGGTTGTTTATCATCACTCCAAAAGAGTAACACAGATTACCTCTAACAGGTGGGACAATGGATGGATGATTGTTGTTGTTTAGTGGCTAAGTCGTGTCCAACTCTTTTGAGACCCCATGGACTGTAGCCTGCCAGGCTCCTCTGTCCATGGGATTTCCCGGGCAAGAATACTGGAGTGGGTTGCCATTTCCTTCTCCAGAGGATCTTCCTGACCCAGGGATTGAACCCACGTCTCCTGCATTGACAGGCAGATTCTTTTTTTACCACTGAGCCACCAGGGAAGCCCTGGGACTATGGATAGCATATTTTTATTTTGCATTTGTGCATTTCTAAATTTCCTTCAATAATTACAGATTACATTGATAAAAAAGAAAAACAAAAACCTTTCTTAAGTATTGCTTAAAATGAGGGTTGCATGTAAAGTGATGATTCTTCACCTTAAGTGAAAAACAAGCTCCACGTCCTCTCCTGCCTCCTGCCCTATTCCATGTCCCTTTGAGCAGGGCTTCCCCTCTGTTTCATCTGCTCTTCTTCCCTCATCCACTTACTGTCTAGTCCAAGCAGCTGCCCTCTTGGTCTGTCCCTACCTCCTCCTGCACTAACCCACTTTAAACAAGGCAGGAAGCCAGGGGTATGGTTTTCTGCCTTCCTAAAGCAAATAGCCTAAGAGAGAAGCTGGTGTTGATAAGGAGAAGCTCTCTTGTTGCACATTAGATAAGCCATATCAAAATAAATAAAAGCATATTCACATGTATCAAGCCACTGACAGAAGTGGCACCCAGGGGATTTCAAAGAACCCTTCACAGTCTTGCCTCCCAAGCCTACACGAGAGCCCTGTGAGGTAGGTCTGTTTCCATTCCCTTCTTTGTGCAAAACCTGGAAGGATCTGGCATGGGGAGCATGGAGTCAAGTCCAAAGTGAGGCCTCCAGACAGTCCTTCCCTTAAGATGCTTGGATGGCCACTGTGATGGGCAGAACTTCCCGAGTGACAAGCAGCAGAATCGACAGGTCGGAACAAAGGAGGCCCCAGGACACAGCCTAACACGGTGCTGGGCCGTCGGGAACCTAGCTATTTCTGATTTGCCCTACTTAGAGACTCCCTTCCCAGGACTGTTTCATAATCCAAGGTTGTTTGACATTTTGCAGTGTGACATCCATAGGACATTACTGTAAAAGGGAAAAAAAAAACCCAACCCTGGTTATTCCATACTTTTTGTGCCTTGAGGAAAAGATGAAGTGAAGCTTTAAAAAGCCTGCAGTTGTAGCATTCTTGATGTTACTGGTACTCAGGTGTCCTGACAACAATTATATTTGCAGCTTTGGGCAAAGAATAGGTTGGAAGACTGTTTCAACATTTTCCATCAGTACAAGATCATACCGACACAACTGGGGCCTGTAAAAACAAAATGAAATATCCCTGTCAATGCAATGATAAAAATACCCTATTCTAGTAGAACAAATTGTACAATCTCTCTCAGATATAAAATTACTTAGCAATTATTTTTAATGTTCTAGGAAAATGCTTGCAGTAAATAAGCAAGGTCATAGCAACAACAGTAAGTAAACTAACACAACTTTGTAAAGCAACTATATGTCAATAAAAATTAATTAAAAATAAGAAATCATGGTGTTAAATTTTATTTACCACATAATTTCAACTAGATTTTTAAAAATAGAAGATTTAAAAAATTAAGCAAAAATTTTAACAGTGGTTGCCTCTGAATAATGACATTATCTATGATATTCTTCTTCACACTTTTTGTACTTTTCAGATTTATAAAATGAATATGTATTCCTTTGATAACCAGGAAAGAAGTATTAAAAGGTCCCAGTTTGAGGTTCCCTGGTGGTCCAGTGGTTAAGAATCGACCTGCCAATGCAGGGGACACAGGTTCAATGGCTGGTCCAGGAAGATCTCACATGCTGTGTGAGCAATTAAGCCCATGGGCCTAAAGCCCATGCTCCACAACAAAAGAAGCCACCACAGTGAGAAGCCTAAGCATCACAACCGGAGAAAGCCCATGTGCAGCAATGAAGACCCAGCATAGCCAAAAATACATAAATAAAAATCTTTTTTTTTAAAGTTCCAGTTTTAAGATATAATGACTATCCTTGGGGAGTAGGAGGGGGTGGGACTTGTATTAGTAAATGTTTTAAAGTATCCTAAACATTCAGGAAAAAGGAATTTATAAATGTAAAGCAATAACTGCTCACATCATTTTCTGTCTCTTCGTCCACAGGTTGACTGCAAGGACTATATGTAAGTGTGGCATTACTCACAAAGCATACATACCATCACAGCTTTGTTCTTTCTCCCCCTTTGTCTTTGCCTCTCTCTCTGTACATACAAATACACACTGTTTATTTTTTCTGAACCAAGTGAGAATGGGTTGTTTACCCCATTAACACTTCAGCATGTTTTTCCTAAGAACAAAGACCTCCTCAGTGCAGTTATCAAATTTAATATTAATATGTACTTCTATCCTGTATCAATGCAATAAAATATTTCAAATTTTCTGTACCTTTTTTAATGCTGGGCTGTGTTTTATCAGTTTGCCAAATTATATGAGGCTTTCTTTTCTACAACAGAGTATCAGCTTGCAAAAAACATGGGTGGAGTGCTAGGGAAGAATTGTTTAAACATATAACAACATTATTTCTTTGGATTATTGGCCCATTTATCTTTAGGTGCATCCCAGTAAATTTTTCTTGGATTACTGGGCAACTTATCTTTTAATATTTATTTTCAATTTATTTTTATTTATTTGGCTGCTCTGGGTCTTCATTGCAGCATGTGGCCCCATGTGGGGCCAGGGATCAAACCTGGCCCCCCCAGATCCCCATTGCAAGAGTGGACCTCAGCCATGGACCACTAGGGAAGCCCCTAGGAAATTTATTTAATCAAATCTAGTTGTGGAAAACCCCTCACTTCTTTCATTGTGATTACTGAAATCCTGCTGAAACATCAGACCAAGCAAGTTGGACAGGTGTCAATAACATCTTTAGAAAACAAGAGCCTGTCAGACCCTGCCTCAGCTTACCTCTCTGGATGGCCAAGTGACCTTAACTTCATTCGGAGAATCCTGAGCTTGTACCTCGGGCCGATTACAGATCCTGTAGAGAACACCAAGGAAATGGCTTCCACTTTATCCAGATCTTGATTGAATCTTGCAAGCAGGCTCACTTGGTGGTATTTCTGAAATGTTGCAGGTTCACTGGAAGGAAGAAAGAATATATTTTTAAGTGAATCTAAATTACCAATGAAAGAAAACCATTTGAAGCCTACAGATCACTCATTAGCGGGTAGCCATTTGACCCCATAGCCTGCACTAGGTGACTTTCCAAAGGATCAGCAGAAGTGAAGCTGCTGACCCCAGGACTGATGAAATACTGTGACACTGGAAAGGTGTGTGCTGCCTACCTGCTATAGGTCAGACAGCCTCCTTCTCTCTTGATACATATCTCCAGTCCCCTGAAAAATTCTGCAAGGTATTACTGTCTTTATTTTACAGACAAGGAAACAGATGCTCGCAGAGCTTAAGCTCTCCCAGGTCACAGGGCTTATCTATAGCAGTGCAGGAAGAAAAACTAGGTTCTGGATGAATTCAAAATTATGGTTTCTCCACTGAACTGCATTGTTAGATGCATAGGTATAGTTTTTAGCCAAACTAGATACTAATTTAGAAGTTGTGCTTAAGCATATATTTTTTCAGTTCTACCTCTCAAGGAAAACCTCAAATTAAAATAGCTACATCACAGGTTCCAACAATTTTTTCTAAGTGTGTGGAGATGTTTCCTACAACTGGAATCCCAAATTGAGCCTAAGGTGTGTCCAATGGAGTTTTAGCTGGGTACTGCCCCCCTGGGGAGCTGGAGAGTAGGCTATGGAGAAATGATTGCTCCAGAAATGAATCCTTAGTTTGGAGGTGCAGATGGGGGTGAGGAGGTGCTTGTTGCCCCAGCCTCACTGTCAGTCTTGTGGAAAGCTGAAGTGCTACACATAGAGCTAATCTAAAAGGTTGCCCAGATTTTGGTTTCCAAACACCATCTCCACAAAAAAGAAACTAAGGCTCCCTAGAGAAATGGTTGATTTCAGGGCTCGGGCAGGGAAAGCACAAAGTGATCCTAGAATGATGTGTATGCCGAAAAGTAAGAAATACTCGAAGAATGATAGAGATGTTCAAAAGAATATGGAATCACTTCAAACCCACTAGGATGGCTACTGTAAGAAAAAAACAAAAACCACAGTAAGTGTTGATGCAAGTATGGAAAAACTGGAACCCTTGTATGTATTGGTGGGAATGTAAAATAGTACAGCCACTATGACAAACAGTATGAAGGCTCCTCAAAAAATTTAAAGTAGAACTACCACATGATCCAACAATTCTACCTCTAGGTGTATACTGAAAAGACTTGAAAGCAAGGTCTCAAACAGATATTTGCACACCCATGTTCATAGCAGCATTGTTATAATAGGTAAAAGGTGAAAGCAACTCAAATGGCCATCAATGGATGACCAGATTTTTAAAATGTGATTTGTACATACAATGGAATATTAATTCAGTTTTAGAAAGAAAAGAAATCCTCTCACATGCTACAACATGAATGAGCCTTGAGGACATTATGCTAAATGAAATAAACCAGTCACAAAAAAATAAATACTGTTGAGTCCACTTATATGATGTGTCTAAAGTAGTCAAAGTCATGGAAACAGAAAGTAGAATGGTGGTTGCCAGAGAATAGAGGAAGGGATAAATAGATGTTATTTAATGGGTATAGAGTTTCAGTTTTGCTCCTACTGCTGTTTAGTCACTAAGTCATGTCCGATTCTTTGGGACCCCATGGACTGTAACCCACTAGGCTCCTCTGTCCATGGGATTCTCCAGGCAAGAATACTGGAGTGGGTTGCCATTTCTTTCTCCAGGGGATCTTCCTGACCCAGGGATCGGATCCTTATCTCCTTTCTTTACCACTGAGCCACCTGGAAAGCCCCAACTGAGGATAAGTCTCCACTAATACAATAAAAATCCATGAATCCATATTGATATAAACCAAGAAATGAATAAATAAGTGAGAAGAAAATGCCTTTCCTAAACATTGACTTAGAAAAATCACCATATGGCAGCCATAAGAGTAAAAATTCAACCACAGAACATGAAATCTAGTGGGTAAAAGTTTGAGGAGTAATGGACAATTTACATAGTCTCAAAGTACCCAGCCACAAAATACAGTGGAGAAACTTGGCAGAAATCACCTTAATCAATTGATTCATGTTAATGAAACAAACCAAAATTGTGAGCCTCCTAACAGGATTCACTGAGACAGACATGACCACCTTTGTGGTGTCCTTGTCAAAGATGCATGCCCTGAATCTAATCATGAGGAAACATCAGGGAAACCCAAACTGAAGACATGCTAAAAATAATCGACCTGTAATTCTCAAAAGTGTCAAGGTCAAAAGAGTTGAGGAAAGGCAGAAGAACTGTTCCAAAGTGAAAACTAAAGAAATAGGACTACCAAATGCAGCCAGGAATCCTGAACTGAATCCCTTTGCTACAAAAGGATGTTTATTAGGAAAATTAGTAAAACTAGAAATGGGGTCTCAGGATCAGTTCAGTTCAGTCACTCAGTCGTATCCGACTCTTTGGGACCCCATGGACTGCAGCACGCCAAGCCTCCCTGTCCATCACCAACTCCTGGAGTTTACTCAAACTCATGTCCATTGAGTCGGTGATGCCATCTAACCATCTCATCCTCTGTCATCCCCTTCTCCTCCCACCTCAATCTTTCCCAGCATCAGGGTCTTTTCAATTGAGT
Organism: Bubalus bubalis; assembly: GCF_019923935.1. Taxonomy (NCBI): domain Eukaryota; kingdom Metazoa; phylum Chordata; class Mammalia; order Artiodactyla; family Bovidae; genus Bubalus; species Bubalus bubalis. Next base: position 127,085,700 of record NC_059157.1, on the reverse strand, counting down.
CAGCTCTTCACATCAGGTGGCCAAAGTGTTGGAGTTTCAGATTCAACATCAGTCCTTCCAATGAACATTCAGGACTGATTTCCTTTAGGATGGACTGGTTGGATCTCCTTGCAGTCCAATGGACTCTCAAGAGTCTACTCCAACATCACAGTTCAAAAGCATCAATTCTTCAGCAGTCAGCTTCTCACATCCATACATGACTACTAGAAAAACCATAGCCTTGACTAGATGCACCTTTGTTGGCAAAGTAATGTCTCTGCTTTTTAATATGCTGTCTAGGTTGGTCATATGGAGAAGGCAATGGCACCCCACTCCAGTACTCTTGCCTGGAAAATCCCATGGATGGAGGAGCCTGGTAGGCTGCAGTCCATGGGGTCGCTGAGAGTCAGACATGACTGAGCGACTTCACTTTCACTTTTCACTTTCATGCATTGGAGAAGGAAATGGCAACCCACTCCAGTGTTCTTGTCTGGAGAATCCCAGGGACAGGGGAGCCTGGTGGGCTGCTGTCTATGGGTTCACACAGAGTTGGACACGACTGAAGTGACTTAGCAGCAGCAGCAGGTTGGTCATAACTTTCCTTCCAAGGAGTAAGCGTCTTTTCATTTCATGGCTGCACTCACCATCTGCAGTGATTTTGGAGCCTCCAAAAATAAAGTCTGACACTGTTTCCACTGTTTCCCCACCTATTTGCCATGAAGTGATGGGACCAGATGCCATGATCTTAGTTTTCTGAATGTTGAGCTTTAAGCCAACTTTTTCACTCTCTTCTTTGACTTTGGTCAAGAGGCTCTTTAGTTCTTCTTCACTTTCTGCCATAAGGGTGGTAACATCTGCATATCTGAGGTTATTGATATTTCTCCTGGCAGTCTTGATTCCAGCTTGTGCTTCATCCAGCCCAGAATTTCTCATGATGTACTCTGCATATAAGTGAAATAAGCAGGGTGACAATACACAGCCTTGATGTACTCCTTTTCCTATTTGGAACCAGTCTGTTGGTTCCAAACAGGATCAGCATCCGATGGTAGCAATGGATCAATGAAATTCTCTTATTCTGATGGTCAATTGTGGTTATGTAGGAGAGGGTCCTTATTTGTAGAACACACACACTACGGTACTTTGGGTTGATGAGCCTGCATGTTGGTGACAACTATAGAATGGTTCAGAAAAAGATAAAGCTCATAGTACTACTGCAACTTTTCTGTAAACTTTAATTTTTCACAATAAAGAGGAAAAAAAAAAAAAAAAACAATAGGAAAGGAGTGGTTTAACCAAAAAGGGTTATAAACAGTTCAACTCTAGTCCTCCTTGATCAGAGTCTAGCAATGGAAAAAGGGATCCTTCCCACTTCTCCAAGGGCAGCTGTAGAACCAGAAAAAGGTAGGGACTCCAGGAGGAGGTGATGCCACCTGCAGATGGCAGAATCCAGTGGGGGTGCTAGGGAGGCGGACAGGAAAAAGGAGGCCTGGATCTGATCAGGGTTGTCTGTGAGCGCAGGTAAGATGCCCTCTTCCACCAAGAGCGAGGTCTAGAGATACACAGGGAGGCACTAACCAAGGCTGGGTTCCTACAAGAATAAATAGAGTAAGAGCCAGTGAACTATGGGTTCTGGCAGTATGGTGCACTAAATACCCTGTAAATAACTCATAAGAGGAAATACAATTACAAACAACAACAACAAAAGTTAAAAGCCTTTTAAATTGCATTGAACTAAGAAGAAAGGAAAGAATACTGAGAAACCCTCAAAATACATGAAAGCAGAAATCCAAATAGAGGGCTTTCGGTCGAGGAACATGGCGTCTATCATGCTGGTGCTGTTTGTTCCGCCGTTGCCCATAGCCCGAGGACTTCTCCGGAACTGTTGGAAGCAGCTGCAGCAGAAACTTCTGCAGAGCCGACCAGGTTTTCCCAGTCCTCCATGGGGACCAGCGTTAGCGGTCCAAGGTCCAGCTATATTTTCAGAACCAACAAATGATACCAGTGGAAGTACGGAGACGTCCAGCCTTTTGGATAGTATATTTTGGATGGCAGCTCCTAAAAACAGGTGCAGCATTGAAGTGAACCAGTGTAGGAGAAGAAAGCCTCATAAGCTTATTAAAGTTAAGAACAATATAGACTTTTGTCCTGAATGTGGTCACCTGAAACAGAAACATGTCCTCTGTGGCTATTGCTATGAGAAGGTGTGCAAGGAAACAGCAGAAATCAGAAGACAGATAGGGAAGCAAGAGGGGGGCCCTTTCAAGGCTCCTACTGTGGAGACTGTGGTGCTGTACTCGGGGGAGACGCCCTCCGAGCACGAGCAAGGCAAGAGGATCATTGAGCGAGAGAGAAAGCGGCCATCCTGGTTCACCCAGAATTGACATCAAACATGTTTCAAGAAGATAGCTTCACGTAAGACCTTTCTCCTGAAAAAGGAATATTCTTTGCTTTTACATTGGTTGTGTGCTTATTTTTAAATCATTGATGTAGCTTCAAACATCCTTTATAAGCAGTTAGTTTTTTGCAGGTAATTTGCATCAGGAGTAAAGTCTAAATGTTTCTGCAAAGGCTCAGTGGATTTCTGTCTGCTTCTATTATACAGTGACGTTTCAGTAAAGATAACATTTTCAGGTCAGAGAGTTAAAACATAATTTAAAATTCATAGCCAAAATTAGGATTCTGGGTTCTAATTTTATTTGTTTGCGACTGGTTTTTCTTACTCAAAAATACTTACACGTATTCTTTTGTTTAAGTAACACCTGGAAATAGGTTATGTAAATTCTCGGTATCATTTTTTTAAGATGGTAGATGTAGCAGTAAGAAAAAGGTTGTTCTGTTTCTTGTTTTTCTTTTGTCTTAGCAAATTAAAATTGCCTTTGTATGGCACTTTGTATGAGAAAAAAAAAAAAAAGAAATCCAAATAGATAAGGGGAATACTGAAGTCACCCTAGGTTGGTCTTTTTTGGAACTTGGTAAGCTTGCGCTTCAATATTCATGGCCTTGCAGGGCAGTAGGACATGAAACAAAGCCTATGGGCTCCTCAAGGTCAGGAGTTGAATAGGAGGTGTCTGGGGGCCAAGAGTGAACTAAACATGAATTTGAAGTAAATAACCTTCTACCGCCTCAGGGGACAGAAAATTTCCCCCCTCAAATCTTGACACTATGAGAAGCTAAGATAAAGATTGCTTACATGGGTCAGCAGTTTCACTTCGAAGTACTTGGTCCGAGAAACCTCAGGTTTAAAAAGTAAAGCCATCCCAGATTGATGCTATCTCCAGGAACTAGACTGACGCAAACACAAATCCCTTCTATAGCAATCTACTTCTACTCAGATCCTCAAAGAATTCCCGCACATAGTAAAATAATTACAATAATGATAAAGGCATTTGAAAGGGAACGGGGAAAGCCACGGGTTTCGGGCTTTATGACCGCTAGCTGCAGGCAGAAGGATGCAGGCGGGAAGATGCGCGGGTGCCCTAGGTACTGGCGGCGGGGTGGCACAGCCGCCTGATCCACGCGGCATCTGTGCGGCAGCTGCAGGCAGGAGGCTCCTCCGCCTGGCCTGGGTGCGAGTGAGGAGGCCCCGCGGGAGGAGGCCGGTAGAAGTGAAGTGAACGCGAGGGTTTGGGACCACCGAAGCGATCATCCCAGGGGAACCGTGTGCACCGGGCAGAACCCGGGCATCCTCTGCTCTGCAGACAGGGGGCAGGCAGCCCACCTGCCCGTCCCCTCTGCACCAGACCCTGATGGATCCAAAATGCTGACTGCCAAAAGAAACAGGAAAAAATACAAAAGATCAGAATGTTAAAACCTACCAAGATTTCTCAGAATTGTCAAAGAGCATACAAATATGTGCTTACATGAAGAAAATGTGATGCAAGAAGTACTGCACTCAAGCCACCGGTAAGGAAGCACTTGCGGGTGACCCTCAGTCAAAGGTTTCACTGTGGAATTTCAAACTGCCAAGGGATATGGGAAAACATTTAGGCACAGACCCCCAAAATAATGTCCCGTAAAAGGAAAGAGAGCCAAAGGAAGTCCGCCACTGAATGCTCCTGTTCTAGGGAAGCAGCGAAAGTGGCCAGAGCAGCCTGACTTCCCATAATGTTCTCAAGAAGAGCCAGAATATCACCCTCATGCTGCAGCCTAAGAGTATTTTGCTATTTCAAACTGAAAATTGTCTTGAGGAAAAGTCTGTTTTCCAGTGCTTTAGGGAACACCACACATTGAAGACTTATATTCACCTGACTGAATAACAACCAAGAAAAGCTGCAGAAGCAAAATTTCTTAACAAAGGAATTTTAAAAAGAGACATGACAGAACTTCCCTGGTGGCCGGGTGGCTAAGATTCCTCACTCCTAATGCAAGGAACCAGGGTTTGATTTCTGGTCAGGGAACTAGATCCCATGTGCTGCAACTGAGAGTTCAAATGCTACAACTAAAGATCCTGCATGCCACAATGAAAGTCCCACCATGCCACAGCTAAGATTGGGAGTGGCCACAAAAATAAATATTCAAAAAAAAAAAAAAAAACTCCAAAGGGATCAGAGACCTAAATGTGAGACATAAAACTATAAAAGCCTTGTAGCCAGAATATATACAGAACTTTGCAACTCAAAAATAAACAGCTAATTAGCCTAGTTTAAAATGGGTAAGGCACACAAAATTTTGCACCCAAATATCTTTAACACCTTTATCCAAAACTACCAAGACGGGGACTTTCCTGGAGGAAAAAAACCTGCCAAGATGGAATTCCCCGGGTTCTAGTGGTTGGGGCTATGTGTGCTTTCATTGCTGAGGGCACAGGTTCAATCCCTGGCTAGGGAACTGGGATCCTGCAAACCTCTCAGTGAGGCCAAAACTTTTTTTAAATTAATTAATTTTTAAAAAGCTGCCAAGATGTCTTTTGTAGGTGAATGGATAAATAAAATGTGATAAACCAGCTTGTCATTGGTGCTGTTGTTTAGTTGCTAAGTCATGTACGACACTTTGCCATCCATGGACTATAGCCTGCCAGGCTCCTCTGGCCATGGGATTTCCTAGAAAAGAATACTGGAGTGGGTTGCCATTCCCTTCTCCAGGGGATTCTTTGCGACCCAGGGATAGAAACCAAATCTCCTGCATTGCAGGCAAATTCTCTACCACTGAGCCACCAGGGAAGCCCATGATACATCAGACAATAGAAAAGGAAATGAAGGTAAAAGAAAATGAGCTGTCAAGTAATACAAAAAAAAAAAAAAGGAGGAACTCTAAATGCTTATTACTAAGTGAAAGAAGCTAATCTGAAAAGGTTACCTACTGTATGATTCTAATTATTTGACATTCTGAAAAATGCAAAACTATGGAAACAGTAAAAAAAAAAAAAAAAAAAGTCAGTGGTTGCCAGTGGCTGGGGAAAGGAGGGATGAGTAGGCAGAGCACAGATTTTTAGGGCAGTGAAACTATTCTGTGATCCTACAATGACAGACATATGTCATCGTACAATTGACAAAACTCATAGAATGTACAACACCAACGATGAACTCTAATGTAAACTATGGACTTTGGGTAAGAATAAGTTATCAGCGTAGATTCTTCAGTTGTGACAAATGCACTATGCTGGTGCCAGACTTTGGTTCTGAGGGAGGCTGCCCGTATGTGGGGGCAAAAAGAATACGGGAAATCACTGTATTTTCTGCTCAGTTTTGCTGTGTACTTAAAATTGCTCTAAAAAATAAAGTATGTTTAAAAGGAAAAATGGGCTTCTATGGTGGCTCAGACAGTAAAGAATCTGCCCGCAATGCAGGAGACCCGGGTTTGATCCCTGGATTGGGAAGATCCCCTGGAGAAGGGAATGGATACTCACTCCAGTATTCTTTTTTTTTTTTTTTTTAATTTTTTTATTTTTTAATTGAAGGATAACTGCTTTACAGAATTTTGTTGTTTTCTGTCAAACCTCAACATGAATCAGCCATAGGTATACATATATTCCCTCCCTTTTCAACCTCCCTCCCATCTGCCTCCCCATCCCACCCCTCCAGGTTGATACAGAGCCCCTGTTTGAGTTTCCTGAGACATACAACAAATTCCCGTTAGCTATCTATTTTACATATGGTAATGTAAGTTTCCATGTTACTCTCTCCATACATCTCACCCTCTCCTCCCCTCTCCCCATGTCCATAAGTGTATTCTCTATGTCTGTTTCTCCATTGCTGCCCTGTAAATAAATTCTTCAGTACTTTTCTAGATTCCGCATATATGCGTTAGAATACGATATTTATCTTTCTCTTTCTGACTTACTTCACTCTGTATAATAGGCTCTAGGTTTATCCACCTCATTAGAATTGACTCAAATACATTCCTTTTTATGATTGCCCACTCCAGTATTCTTGCAAGCAGAATTCTAAGGACAGAGGAGCCTGGAGGGCTACAGTCCACGGGGCTGCGAAGAGTCAGACACAACTGACTAACAAAAGGAAAAATGGGTAAGGGATCTGAACAGACATTTCTCCAAAAAGCTATACAAATGGCCCACAAGCACATGAAAGATACTCAACATTATTAAATCATTAAGTGAGTGAAGTGAAGTCACTCAGTCGTGTCCAACTCTTTGGGACCCCATGGACTGTAGCCTACCAGGTTCCTCTGTCCATGGGATTTTCCAGGCAATAGTCCTGGAGTGGATTGCCATTTCCTTCTCCAGGGGATCTTCCCGACCCGGGGATTGAACCCGGGTCTCCTGCATTGTAGACAGACACTTTACCATCTGAGCCACCAGGGAAGTCAATAGGAAGTTGCAAATCAAAACCACAATGTGATATCATGTAATGCCCATGAGAATGGCTGTAACAAAAGACAGACATGGATGAATGGATAAACAAAATGTGATGTATGCTGCTGCTGCTAAGTCGCTTCAGTCATGTCCGACTCTTTGCAACCCCATAGACGGCAACCCACCAGGCTCCTCTGTCCCTGGGATTCTCCAGGCAAGAACACTGGAGTGGGTTGCCATTTCCTGCTCCAATGCATGAAACTGTAAAGTGAAAGTGAAGTCATGGTTGACTCTTCACGACCCCATGGAGTGTAGCCTACCAGGCCCCTCTGTCCATGGGATTTTCCAGGCAAGAATACTGGAGTGGGTTGCCATAACATTCTCCAAATGTTATGTATATATACAATGAAATATTGACAGTGAAAGTGAAAGTCACTCCATGGAATTCTCCAGGCCAGAATACTGGAGTGGGTGGTCTTTCCCTTCTGCAGGGGACCTTCCCAACCCAGGAATCAAACCCAGGTCTCCTTCACTGCAGGCGGATTCTTTACCAGTTGAGCCACAAGGGAAGCCCAAGAATACTGGACTGGATAGCAAATCCCTTCTCCAGTGGATCTTCCTGACCCAGGAATCGAACCGGGGTCTCCTGCACTTCAGGCAGATTCTTTACCAACTGAGCTATCAGGGAAGCCCATTGGAATATTATTCAGTCTTAAAAAGAAAGGAAATTCTGGTCATAAGCTGTAACATGGACAAAACTTGAGGACATAATGCTAGGTGAAAAAAGCCAATCACGAAAGGACAAATACTGTATGATTCAACTCATGTGCTGCGTGCTAAGTCGCTTCAGTCATGTCTGACTCTTGGTGACCCCATAGACTGTAGCCCACCAGGCTCCTCTGTGCATGGGATTCTTCAGGCAAGAACATTGGAGTGGGTTGCCATGCCCTCCTCCAGGGAATCTTCCTGATGCAGGGATCAAACCTGCATATCCTGCACTGGCAGGTGGCTTCTTTACCACTGAGCCACCAGGAATCCCATAATGTATCCAAAGCAATCAAATTCATAAAAATAGTACAATGGTGATTGCTATCGGAAATGGAAATTTTTATTTAATGGATATATAGTTTCAGTTTTTCAAGGTGAAAGTTCTGGAGATCTGTTTCACAACAATGTAAACACGTTTAATAAGAAACTGTACACTTAAACATGATTAAGATGGTAAATTTTATGGGTTTCTTAATTATAATTTAAAAGAAAAGTCTTAAAAGACTGACGATTAGAATCTTGGCAAGGATGTGGAGGAAATGGAACTCTCATATATTGCTGGAGGGAGCGTAACATGGTGCATCCTTTTTTGAAAACAGTTTGGTAGAAGTTCCTCGAAAAGTTAAACACAAAGTTCTGTATGAACAAGAGAGTCCACTCCTAGGTATACACCCAAGAAAAATGAAAACCTATGTCCACACAAAAACCTGTACATACATGTTCATAGCAGCATTATTGATAACAGCCAAAAGCAGAAAGAACCCAAATATCATTCAACTGGTGAATGGGTAAATAAAATGTGGTATGAGTGAGCAGACTGTGCAGTGGAAGCTTGCTGAGCCAGAGGTCAGTGGATCAAAATAAAATATGGAATATCCATAAAACAGAATATTATTCAGCTATAAAAAGGAATGAAGTACTGATGAATGCTTCAACATAGATGAATCTTAAAAATATCACGTAAAGCGAAACAAAAACCGCATATTGTATGATTCCATTCATATGACATGCCTAGAATAGAAAAATCTATAAAAACAGAGAGCAGATTAGTGGTTGGCAGAAGATGGCCAGGAGGAAGGAATGAGGAATTACTACTGACAAGTATGGGGTTTCTTTTTGAAATGACAAAAATGCTCTGAAATTAGATGGTATTGATGGTTTCATGTTTTGTAAATATACTAAAACCCTGTGAATTACAAACTTTAAAAAGGTGAATTTTATGGTATGTGAATTATATCTGAATTTTTTAAGGTTAAAAAAATAAGAAATACATTTGAATCATGTGTAGAGGTAGAATCAACAGGCAAGTAATATCCTTGAATGTGACTTCATATGTCCCCACTGTCTGGTAAGACTGAATAAACTCAAGCGGTGTGTGTGTGTGTGTGTGTGTTAGTCGCTCAGTCATGTCTGACTCTATGACCCCATGGACTGGAGGCCACCGGGCTCCTCTGTCCATGGAACTGTCCAGGCAAGAATACTGAAGTGGGTTTGCCATGCTCTTCTCCAAGTTATCTCCCCAACCCAGGGACTGAACCCATGTCTCCTGCATTGCAGGTAGATTCTTTACCATTTGAGCTACCCAGAAAGCCCCCAAAACTCAAGGTACATACCCTAATATTATTTTCCTTTTCTTAAATTGTAAAGATACTGAATACTAAAATGTTAAAGTTTACCTGGCAAAAGAAAGAAAAGTAGCCATAATCTTACCACAAAATAGAACAATTATTTACTTTTTTCCCATATATTCTCTGATCGGTGGTGACTTTTTCACAAACTAACTAAAATAGAAATGACTGAACATGCCTTTAAAAAGATATTAAGCTCTCTATCTTAATCAAGAAACAAGCCTTCATAAAAGAGAGAAAGGAGCCTCCAAATTTAGGAATTCCTGCTGCTGCTGCTGCTGCTAAGTCGCTTCAGTCGTGTCCGACTCTGTGCGACCCCAGAGACGGCAGCCCACCAGGCTCCCCCGTCCCTGGGATTCTCCAGGTAAGAACACTGGAGTGGGTTGCCATTTCCTTCTCCAATGCGTGAAAGTGAAAAGTGAAAGTAAAGTCGCTCAGTCGCATCCGACTCCTAGTGACCCCATGGACTGCAGCCTACCAGGCTCCTCCGTCCATGGGACTTTCCAGGCAAGAGTACTGGAGTGGGTTGCCATTTCCTTCTCCATAGGCATTCCTACTTGGGAGAAATTTACTATATAAAATTCAAATTTCCAAGACATGTAAAGCAAATATGTAACCAAGTTTTGCTCCTCATAGAACTGCAGTCTCCCTGCTGTTTCTTAGACTCTCCAGATGAGGGCTCTGCCCACCTTTCTCATTGAAGCCTATAAAGTACCTGAGACTGGTTTCTCAAGATTGGGCCCCTAGCAGTTCCCTCCCTGAAAATATGGACTGGGGGATCTTGATGCTGAAAAGAGTGTGAAATTGGCCACATCCCTTGCCCTCCCTGAGCCTCAGTTTCCTCATATATAAAAATAGGGATAGTAATACCACCTCACAGGGTTTTAGTGAGAGCTACATTAACCACTGTCTGTAATGTGCTTGATTCAATAAACAAAGGCTGTTATTATTATGTTCCAAGGATGCATTTGAAAAAGTCATTTACAGGGAATTCCCTGGAGGTCCAGTGGTTAGGATTCTGCACTTTCACTGCTGAGGGTTCGAATTCAATCCCTGGTTAAGAAACTAAGACCCCCATAAGCCACATGGTATGGCCAAACAGAACCCCCACACCTTCCCTATTTATCTGCACAGTGAGCCAGCCCATAAGATGATCGCCAGTTTCAGATGACCTTCTACATGGTCCTCTATGAATGAGGCCAAGAGACAAGACAAGCGTCCAGAAGATAAAAGGACCCAGGAAACATCTCCTGAGTAAATGAATGAAATGAGTCTCAAATGCTTTTGCTTAAATTAAAAGGTTTGGGGATTTCCCCCCTTTTTTCTTGTTTATAGAAGTAATAGAAGAAAAAATTATTAGTTCTTTTAAAACTATATATGTACAACAGCACAGAAAACTGAAAAGGAAAGAGAAGCTTTAGAAAGAACTCATATCGCTTCCACCCAAGGGGCAATCTAACTTATTTTGACTTGCTTCTTTTTCATTATTTTGACATTGTTGTGCTAGTTGTATACTGTATATGATTTTATAAAATATAACTTTATTTTTTCCACTTAGTGCATTATAAGCGTTTCATTTAATGTTTCATAAATAACTTCAATACTTGAATACTGTTTTATTATATGGAAATATTTAACAATTTCCCCATCATTGGACTTTTAGGATTTTTCCAATTTTCTATTGCAAAATACATTTTCTGAGTGTCAGAGACATACATATATATGTTTGTGTATATATGTATATTATGAGCTCAGAAAAGAATAGAAATGTATGTGTGTGAATGGGTACCTTTGGGCATGGGATGGTTGGGATGTGGCAGGGGTTTGGACTTGTATGTCACATATTTCCTTACTGCCTTAAATCGTTTACAGTGAGCAGGGATGACATTTGCAATTAAATGTTTAAGCAAACCTAGAGACTGTCATACTGAGTAAAGTAAGACAGAGAAAGAGAAATCTGGTATGATAAAAAAGAAATGATACAAACGAAGTTATTTACAAAACAGATTCACAGACTTAAAGAACAAACTGATGGTCACCAGTGGAGAGGAATGAGAGGAAGGGATAGTTAGGGAGTTTGGGATTGACATGTACACACTGCTATATTTAAAATGGATAACCAGGAATTCCCTGGTGGTACAATGGATAAGAATCCACCTGCCAATGCAAGGGACACGGGTTCAATCCCTGGTCGGGGAAAATTTCACGTGCTGTGGGGCAACTAAGCTCTAAGCCAACATGCCTAGCACCTGTGCTCCACAACAAGAGAAGCCACCGCAATGAGAAGCTTGCACACCGCAGCTAGAGAGTAGCTCCTACTCACCTGCGCAGAGCAGTGAAGACCCAGCACAGACAATAAATAAATAAAGTTATTTAGAAAATAAAATGGATAACCAACAAGGACCTACTGTATAGCACAGAGAACTCTGCTCAATATTATATAACAAACTAAATGGGGAAAGAATTTGGAGGGGGAAAAAAGGGAAGGAAGGAGGAGAGGGAGGAAAGGAGGGAAGGGAGGGAGAAAGAAAGAAAATTTCTGCACCAGTTCCATTTTTAAAAAGTCTGAAAGATCAAGAGCCACAAAGCAACATATTCCCTTTATATCTTTCACAGGACAAAGCCACGTACAGTTCTATGATTAAAAGTTGCTATATTTGGAATTTAACTTCCCTGAACAAAAAAGAAAGTAGCAAATTGCAAATAATCCTAGCCCAACTTACTGATTGATTTTGGATTCTGTCGTGTTTCCAGCTTTGTCTTTCAACTTGATTGTAATGGATCCTCTTCTTACATTCTTATTCCAGGTTATAATATCCACAAAGTAATGATATACTTCAAAACAGGGAGAAAGCATGGTGTGAGAGAAATATTCCCAAATGCTTTCCTGAATGTTCAGTTCCTGAAAACCTGACCTACCTAATAACTAGGTCTCTTTTTCCCTTCCTCTCTAGTTTTTCTGCAAAGATTCAGGGCAGAATTTTCCAATATTTCTCTCTATTCTCTTTGGTAAAGATGGCCTGAGTGATGGCAGAACTCAATGGTATCCAGTTGCCATGTTCAGGCACCACTCTCGGATCAGTGTTCCCACGTTACTGACTGAAGTCTCATGGCCTACTGCCAAGTATGAATGATTCACCACAATTTCTGCCAGCTTCAGAATAAACTAAATAGGCCATGTGGAGACCCTCACCAGCTGACAAGGCCTTAGCAGTCTGGGTCATGTCCACCAGCCTACCCAGCCTCCGTCATCTCTGCCCAGTCATGCCATAATGCCACCTGCACTGCCACGCTCTCTCCTGTGTCTGGGCTTTTTCCCCTTTGCCAATTTATCCTTCAGGTTTTGACTTAATGCACTTCCTCGAGGAGGCCTTCACTGATGCTCAGACTAAGTCAGGTCTCTCTCAGAGTTCTTATCATGCTCTGGTATTCTCCCCTCATTAGTCAGCACACTTTACTGTATTTACAAAATACAAGAAAAATGATAATCAAAAAAGTGGTAAATGAATGTGTATATCCATGCAAATATTGCCTGTGTGATGTCTTATGGGGTTAAAAAAAAAAAAAGCTAAAATATTTTAATGCTACAACAATAACTGGGAAGGGATAATGATTCCTTTGTAATCCCAGCAGAAATACCTATTGATACCCATTGCTTGCTTGCTTGCTAAGTCGCTTCAGTTGTGTCCAACCCTGTGTGACCCCATGGACTGTAGCCTGACAGCTGTCCATGGGATTCTTCAGGCAAGAATACTGGAGTGGGTTGCCATTTCCGTCTCCAATTGATACCCATTAATTCCTACTGAATGAACGAGGGCACATAATATGTCCAGAGAACTTTTCTTCCTACCTACTCTTTCTTCCTACCTACCCCAAGGTCAAGAATGATCTGGAAAGATGGGGATCCCACCATGATAGTCAAATTTACTATCTCTGGGTCAGACTTTCAGAGAAGGGCAAAGAGGCTCAGGGAGATGACAGTCCTACAAGGGAATAACGTCAGCCATGGAGTTGCTGTTTCATGGCCTGTTATTACTCAGGAACTTGTCCCATTTGGATCAGGCAGATACCAAACCCTGAGCTGCTACACATGCTCCAAAAGAGGAGGGAAACCTAGTGATGTGCAACCCGCTTTATAAGGGAGACTCCCAGGGAAAGTGAAAAGGGAGATAAGATTGTAAGATGTACATCTACCCAGGGAAATTCCTACTTGCTTCCTAGGGCATCTAATCATCTGCTGGCCTATTTAGCTTCCATCTTGAATACCCAACCTCTCGATGTCTTTAGAAGGTCACTGTGGCTACTTTGGAGCTGGAATTGGCCTATAGATGTGGCTGACAGCTGACTTTTCCTAGTCATAACCTCATGTCTCAAGCAAATTTTCTGGAAGATCTTAGTAATTAGAATGGCCATCCAGTGGAGCTAACCACTATGGCTTGTTGAGATTTTAATTCTTTTAACCCAGAAGGTAGGCATGATTGTCCCCATTTTACCAAGCAGAACTTTGAGCCTCAGAGAGGTTAAATGTCTTTGTCATACAGCTGTTGTGTGGTAGAGTCAAGATTCAACCTAGGTCCTTCCAGCTCCAAAGTCCATGCTTCACCATGGCCTTCATGTGCCAAGAAGTAACCAGGAAGCTGAGATTCAGACATTCCAAAAATAAAAGAGTCGGGCAACAGCAAACAAGCACATTCACCACTCACTGCAGAAGGGTTTCTCCTCAGCTGTGTCAAAGAATGCTTTAATCATAGGAGGATCCCCCTCCCTTAAATAGTCTTTCCAGTTATCAGCATAATAGCCTATAAAACAAGTCAGAAGAATGTAATGTCAACATGTGTTCTATGAACATAAAAGCAGTTGGGGAGACTGAACAGCGGGTTTGACTGCCACCACCAATGCTGAGACAATCACCCTCGTACCCACCCCCATGGTGAGGACCTGCAGGGCATGCCCCTCCCCAGCAGCCCCCTTACTTTTTTCACAACCCTAGCCCTAAGAGCTGGGGCTTGTAAAAGGACCTTCCAGTGACTTTTCCCCTCTTTCTACTGACATCACATCACCCAGCCCTGGTTCTCAGGAGCAGGGGTGTGGGGAGTGACACACACTGAAAACTAAAAATGTGCTGTGCTTAGTCTCTCAGTCATGTCCGACTCTTTGTGACCCCAGGGACTATAGTCCACCAGGCTCCTCTCTCCATGGAATTCTCCAGGCAAGAATACTGGAGTGGGTTGCCATGCCCTTCTCCAGGAAATCTTCCCAACCCAGGGATCGAGCCCAGGTCTCCCACTTTGCAGGCAGATTCTTTACCGACTGAGCCACCAGGGAAGTCCTAGACTAAAAACAGCACTGGTATTTTTCAGTAATACCTTCATTTTCTAGATTATTTAAAACAGATTCAGATTTATACCTAGAGCAGCATCACTTTTGCAAAACAGCGTGCTTTCTTGAATAACTATAATTGGGCCCCTAAACTGCACAGAACTTGGAATGGCCATGTGACTATGTCGAGAGGCAAGAGAACATCCTTGTTTGTGACTGTGCCAGCAGGAATGAGGCTAAGGGCTGGCACTGGGGCCTCTCTCTCCCCTTTTCCCACTGCTTAGAGAGTGGCCTCCGCATTCTGGGACCCAGGAATCAGTGTTTTTTAAAAGTTCCATATTCAAATATACAGTCAAGGTTGAGAACCCCTTGTCTATAGCCTAACCTGATGTTAACTTGAGTTTTTCCTTTGGGGACAATTAGAAAATTGTCACGACCATTTAGTTTCGAAGTCATCACCACCTGGAATATTTCCACTGCTGCTGCTGCTGCTGCTAAGTCACTTCAGTCGTGTCCGACTCTGTGCGACCCCAGAGACGGCAGCCCACCAGGCTCCCCCGTCCCTGGGATTCTCCAGGCAAGAACACTGGAGTGGGTTGCCATTTCCTTCTCCAATGCATGAAAGTGAAAAGTGAAAGTGAAGTCGCTCAGTCGTGTCTGACTCTTAGCGACCCCATGGACTGTAGCCTACCAGGCTCCTCCGTTCATGGGATTTTCCAGGCAAGAGTACTGGAGTGGGGTGCCATTGCCTTCTCCGATATTTCCACTAACGCTTAGCAAATATCCAAATAGCCTCCATGGTTATTACTCCAGCTCACCCTGTGTTTGTGTACATACAGAGAACACCGGAGTGTGACGTGGGAACATTAATGGATATGACTTGTTAGAAGGGGTCACCCTGTAAGACCCTCCCCTAACAGAGAGGTTGTATGCCTGGAGAAGGGTGTTCCTAACCCCACGGGAGTAGACTGCCTAAGGTGAAACTCTTGTGGAACCTCCTTTTTCTTGCTAGAATAAAGCATCCAGGGAGGTGGCACTCCGTTCTGGATGAAATCCTACATAGATTGCTTTTCTAACATTCTTTAGTATCAGGAGACTCCAGAGTACTTCACAGAACTATTGGCTAGAAAAAGCTAAGGAAATTAAGACACAGGATATTCAGGCCCATCGTTAGATGGAACACAGGATATTCAGGCCCGTTTTTAGACGGTTAAAATGGTGCTGAGATTCTACCAGAAATTAGCTCTTTGTTAATCAGAGTGGGAAACTGCTGGCTGGACTTACCCAGAACGGGACAGGGCTCCATCTGTGATACGCCACAGTTGACACACTTGCCGTTCCTATAATCCCGGTAGGAGTCACAGGGATACGCGGTGATGGCGCAGTTCTTTTTCAAGGAAGACAGGTACAGGTACACGGACCTCTGGTGGTCACACTTGAAGTACTGCATTCCTTGGTTGTATAAGGAATAATCAAAGAATAGTTGTAGCATTTAGTAGTAAACAGTGCATCGCATATTATTTTTTGTTCTTTGTAAAATTTATTTGGCTGCACCAAGTCTTAGCTGTGGCACATGGGATCTTTAGTTGGGGCATGTGGGATCCAGCTCCCCAACCAGGGATTGAATCCCGGCCCCCAACATTGAGAGTGCAGAGTCCCAGACACTGGACCACGAGGGAAGTCCCTTGCATATTGTTCATCCACATAATTGATTATGTCTCTTACACACCAGGCACTGTGCTAATAGCTCCAGTGTACTTAATTCAGTTTAATCCTTACAAAACCCAATAGATCAAGGTTTATGCTGACAAACAGTAAGTGACAAGAGAGGCATGATTATCCCCATTTTACCTGGCAGGACACTGAGACTCAGAGATGCTCAAGGATTTGACTTTGTCCTTCCTTTGTCCCTGAAATGTCAGGGTAGTCAGAGATCCCTTGGAGGTTTTTAGCAGAAAGAAGCACATTTAAACCAGTAAAGATATTAGAGAAAGAAGGCATTGCGGAGAAACTGGTAGAGAAAGACCCCAAGGAGGGCAAAGAGAGGAGGTAGCTGTGAAAAAGCATGGAGGGTGCTTCCCCCCAGGGTTGGATGGAGAAACGGATGTAAAGACCAACTTTGTGATCCAAGGGTAAGATAGATAAAAAGGCTCCTACAGGTGGGACCTTGATCACGGTACAAAAGTCAAACCTAGCTCAGCTCTGAGAGGTGAGGGTTTACAGCTTGGGAGGTATCTGGAATAGAAGCACAAGGAATGATCATAAGGGAGTCAGCAGGAGATAAGCACGAGGCTTTTCTGGCATTTCTGAGGGTCTTGAGGGCCATGGAGAAGTGAGCGAGTTTGCCTGGGCCTTGTATCCGATCAAGAAGAATCCATGACTTCTCTAGAATGTGCCCAAGCAAAGACAGGGGCTCACATGGCAGAGACCTAAGGGCCTGGGGGCGCACAGGGCACTCATGACAGCAGATAAGTGGCAGGGGCTCCAGTTCTGCTACAAAGGTGAAAGGTGAAGTGAGAGGAGCTGAACAATAGGATGTGGCACTGAAAGCCATAAATGGGCAAGAAGAGGTGACAGACAAATGCAGGTTAATGCTTGGTGGGTGCCATGTGGTGCGATGCTGAGAGGAGGGTGATGAAGCACAGAAGAGTTGGAGCTGAGGAAGGACTAGAGCACAGAGAGGTTTGTCAGCAGGTCGATAGGTCAGATGGTGAAGTCATGTAGAAGTGGGAACTGGGTCCCAAAGATGAGTACTCAGAGAAGAATTTTTAAATAACAGACAGTGAACCACATCAAGAGAAGAGTTGTAATTATGAGCCAGTAGTTGAAGAGGCACGGGTGCTGGAGTCAGATCAATGTTTCTTCTTCCTCCAGAGTCCACATATGTCCATAGCAGGAATTAGTGAAGGACAAAAAGAAATAAACTGGGCAAAAGAGAGAAGCATGCAGCCAAGCTGGCTGGAGTAAAATCGGACAAATCAACATTTAATTATCATTCCTGGAACCTCCACTTGCAGAAACAATGAAGTTAATAGCACCATGGAGGATGTCCTTTAGAAGCAAAGCACATTATCTTTGGCTGTTCATGGATGTTGTTACACTACAGCACACGGGACAGGATTTGAACACATACCATTTATGGTATAATTGAACAGACACTATTTATAGTACAATATGGTTGCCCTACTTACACCATTTCATCTGGATCGTTTTCAAATGCTACAGCATTTCCATGGGACCATATACAGCTATTATTTTGGTACCAAGATCATTTTTTTTTCTAGAATTATTTCCATGATTGTTTAGTTTTATCTAACAATTGTGCAATACAGATTCAGAGCACTTAGAGTTTTTTTTTAAATTCTGTACCCTCATCACACTTTAATGTTGTCCTCTAACTACCTATTTTGTGAGTTTTTTCTCATTGTAAAACTAACATATCTTCATTCAGAAAATATAACATAATAGGAAATTATGACCTAAAAATCACCTAGAAATCCAATATCCAGAAATCACTAATAATTATTTGGAGCATTTAATGTTTAGTCTTTTTTTTCTATACTTACACATGTCCAAATATACACTTAAAAAACAAACTAAGATTATGCTGTTTAATTTTGTCTCTTTTTCACTTTGTAAATATTTCATATTGGAAATATTTTCATTAAACTAACAACATGTTTTTTAAGAATTATATCCCTTTGCTTAGGGTGCGCCATGCTATTTAATAATTTTCCTATGTTGGAGATTTAGATTATTTCTAAAAACTATTATAAATAATTCTGTGTTGAACATCTTTGCACTCCAATTTTTTACTGCATTTCCCATTATTCCTCTAGGAGAGATTGTCAAATATGGACTGTCTAAGTCAAAAACATACCTTTTCAAGAGAGAGAAATAATTCATAATAGTTTTTAATCATATGGTTATGCTTTTTTAAAGTAGTATATTTAAGTAGCAATGTTTTATTTAAAATTCATAGTTGGACCACCTCTAACATCTCAGAAAATTTGTTTTCAATTAATAACAATTCCACAGGGCTTCCCTGGTGGTCCAGTGGTTGAGCATCCACCTTGCAATCCAAGGGACACGGGTCCAATTCCTGGTCCAGGAAGATTCCACATGCAACAGAACAACTAAGCCTTGCTCCACAACTACTGAGCCTGAGCTCTAGAGCCCATGAGCCGCAGCTACTGAACCTACACATGGCAACTACTGAAGCCCGAGGGCTCTGCAACAAGAGAAGCCACTGCAATGAGAAGTCCCATGCACTGCAACTAGAGAAAGCCTGAGTGCAGCAGTGAAGACCTACCACAGCCAAAAAATAAATACATAAATCTTAAAAAAAAAACAAAACAATTTCACATTGGGGTTTCCCTGGTGGTCTGTCCAGTAGTTAAGAATCCACCTTGCAATGCAGGGGATGAGGGTTCGATCCCTGGTGGGGAAACTAATATTCCCACATGCCATGGGGCAGCCGGGCCTGTGTGCTACAAGTACTGAGCCTGCGTGCTCCAGAACTGGAGTGCCTCAGTAGACAGCCGAGCTTCGCAGCAAGAAAAGAAAGTCCAAGTGCCACGAAGAAAGATCCCACATGAAGCAAGACCTGAAGCAGCCAAATAAATAAATAAATATTAAAAAAAAAACAACCCACATAGAATGATAATCAGATTTTTAAAATACACCCTTTAAAAACCACTGTTTTGCACAATATAAAGATCTGTACTTACCTCCAAATATTGTTTGGGGGCAACCAGGTTGATCCAATCCTCCATTTGGGTAGAAGTCTATGTTTCCTAATGGTTTCTCGTAGCCCAGTGCTAAAAGAGAATATACTGTGCTTTCATACTGCTTTGAACTCTTCCCATCTCAGAGCTTATTTGCCTGTAATGATATAGGCAGGGATTGTCTTATTCTTGTCATTGCTGCTATTGTTGTCATTATACGCATTTAAATATTTTGTCCAAAGTTAGCCAGATAGTTAACCCACTCCAGTATTCTTGCCTGGAGAATCCCCATGGACAAAGGAGCCTGGCTGGCTACAGTCCAGGGGATCACAGAGTCAGACACAACTGAGTGACTAACCGCAGCACAGCAACCACATAGCTAGAAAGCAGGGATTTCCAGTAAGACAGTAGGAAGCTGGCAATAGAATTTATGTCTGATATTTCTGAAAATGAGAGTTTTGGCCCTCATTCACTGCCTCGCTGATAAAATGATAAGTCTCATGTTTATATTTGGCTGGAACACTCTTATTGCTGGGTGCTTCCTGAGCCTCTAATTGCTTTTGTGTAAGTGTTTAATGAATAAGAAACAGGAAACCTTCACTTGGTAGGAGAAACCCTTACAATTGGGGGATCTAGGGTGCTTAAAAGGTTGGAAACTCTTCTAGAAAATGGAGACCTAGAAAATTATAGATAGATTTAATAATTGCTTATTCTGTTTAACCTTGTATCTCCAAAGTAATCAAAAATCCTTGATTAAAAGATTATATATATGAATGTATATATATATATATGTATACACACATGTATAATGTATCATTGCAATAATAATCTTGCATGCTCAGTCATGTCTAACTCTTTGCAACCCTATGGACTAGAGCCCGCCTGGCTCCTCTGTCCATGGGCATTCTCCGGGGAAGACGAGTGGGTTGCCATGCCCTCCTCCAGGAGACTTTCCCAACCCAGGGATCCAACCCTCATCTCTTATGTCTCCTGCATTGCCAGGCGTTCTTTACCACTAGCGCCACCTGGGAAGCCCACTATTATGTATTGAGACACTACATGTATCCGTGGGTGTGATACTAAGGGTTTTATACCATTTTATTCTAATATTTGCAATGTCTGAAGAGTAACCATTGGTAAGTTCATTTGAAGTAAGTTACAGATGAAGATTCTGGGGCTCAGAGGCTTACGGAACAAACATGACATCACCAGAAAGAACAAAACCTGGGGTTTGAGTCCACCTCTGCCTGACTGCAAAACATACTTTTTCCTCTTTTACTTTCTTTCCAAGAACAAAAAATAAATTACTCTGCACCCTCCAGAATTGAAATGTCATTGAGGTACTGCATCCAAATGGATAACACTTCACACACTACATAGTAAAACAAGCTATTTCACAGAGACATTTATTCTAAGGCACACAGTACCACCCCAGAGTGCCCATGATAGCCAGTCAAGGGTTTTTCAGGTGGTTGTATCACAAAGGGGATGTACTACTGAATGAACACTCTGTCATTCTGTCCCCTCAGCTCTCCCTAAGTGCCTACTCCAGCTCTCCTCCCAGACATCTGAATATAAAGACCCATCTTTAACATCAGCCCAACCGCCACGTTGTGTACCCAGTATCAGAAATGAAATCAACACCGTGAAAGACAGAAATAGCCAGAAGATCTACAGAGAGCTGGAGAGGTATAGACAGTTCACAAATGCTCTGTGTGGGGACTTCCCTGGTGGTTCAATGGCTAAGACTGCACTTCCAGTGCAGGGGGCCCAGGTTCACTCCCTGGTCAGAGAACTAGATCCCACATGCCACAACCAAACCCGGAGCACCCAGATATATATATATAATTTTTTTTTTAGGAAATAATCCCACATGCCACAACTAAGACCCGGAGCAGCCAAAAAATATATATATATATATTTTTTTTTAGGAAATATTCTGTGTGGAGACACACAATGCTTAACTTAATCTTTCAACTTAAGGAAATAATGAGAAAGAACAAACAAAAACACAGAAAATCATGATCCAAACTGAGTTGCACTTATGGAAACATTTGTCCATGGTGTGCAAACCAGCCTCTCACTGATGGGTCAAGACGATCACTTTACAAATAAGAGATGATGAGAAGGGCACCCCCACTCTTTCAGGAGGTCCTAGATGCCTGCATAAAACCACTTCCCTTCAATCTTCCTGTGGATTTGGAAGTCTGCCCCTTAGGTAAAGAAGGAATCTGGAGGAACCTGATCCACCTCTGCAAGCAGCATCCCCACAGGGAGAGGCTCTTTGGGAGTTTGTGGGGGTGGGGATGGTCACTGACCCACAAGGACAGGAATGTTACCGTCTGTGTCAGAATGGATGACGTCAACGAATTGTGCGTCTCTGGGATCTAATCTGTCCTCTGGAGGTCTCCCGTTGAATAAAGGGCCCGCAGGGTCCAGACCTGCAAGGAAAACAGAGTTGGCTTGGCAGCCCCACGCCATGAGTCACCTGCAGCGGGCTTTTGATCCCTCCCGGTGAGGATGGTTCACAGGCTGCAGGGCACCCTCGGTGGCCAGGCACGCACATTCCCATCCTGCTGTGTCGGGCTCCTTTCCACAGCCCCATAGCCTTTTCCCACAGTGGAGGTGGTTACCCTCGCAGCACCCCCTTGAGAATGCAGCCAGACTCCCTCCGGAAGTGTACCTTTTTCTTTTTGCCTGTGGAATCTTAGTTCCCCAACCCCAAATCCTTGGCAGTGAGAGCTTGGCGTCTTAACCACTGGCCTGCCAAGGAATTCCCTGGAGGTGCACCTGTGTGGGCCCCCACAGTAGGGAGTGCACAGACAAACGGGGACCAGTGACAGGGATAGACTGGTTCCTCAGGAAAAAAAGCATCCAAGAGTGCATATAAAAAGTAAACACAGTACTTACGTTTATCCCATTTTAAATAACCTAGAACTTCGCTTCTCTTTCTTGTTATTAAAAAAACTCCTTTATTGTTTCCATTTTTATTCACATTTACCAGCTTACATCAGAAGCCTGGGAGGGAGGCAAGGTAGCTATTGTCATTCCTATTTTACATGTGAATGAACTGAGGTTCAAGTGTCTTAACCTGAGCCACAGTCTCACAAATGCAACCAGCTCTCTCTGCTGAGCTTTTTATTTCCTTTAATTGGGTTTGGCAAACTGAGTGGGAAAGTGTGAGACTCATTGGTCAGGCCAGGCATTAGACCAGGTATGGAGGAGGGAAATAAAGTTGTGTGTGTCAGTTCTGGCACAATTAACCCACCCCATAAATGCCTGAACTGATTTCTTGCTCTTGGACAATGTCAGTGGGATGTTCCTCACCATCATTATGAAACAGCTGCCAAAATAAGAGAGTAGCTCCTATGATGATGTAACCACACACTAAACACCAGAAGATCCCAAGTTCAGTTCAGTCGCTCAGTCGTGTCTGACTCTTTGCGACCCCATGAACCACAGCACACCAGGCCTGCCTGTCCATCACCAACTCCCGGAGTCCACCCAAACCCATGTCCATTGTGTCAGTGATGCCATGCAACTATCTCATCCTCTGTCGTCCCCTTCTTCTCCTGCCCCCAATCTTTGCCAGCATCAGGGTCTTTTCCAATGAGTCAGCTCTCCGCATCAGATGGCCAAAGTATTGGAGCTTCAGCTTCAACGTCAGTCCCTCCAATGAACACCCAGGACTGATCTCCTTTAGGATGGACTGGTTGGATCTCCTTGCAGTCCAATGGACTCTCAAGAGTCTTTTCCAACACCACAGTTCAAAAGCATCAATTCTTCTGTGCTCAGCTTTCTTTATAGTCCAACTCTCACATCCATACATGACTACTGGAAAAACCATAGTCTTGACTAGATGAACCTTTGTTCACAAAGTAATGTCTGCTCTTCAATATGGTGTCTGCTGCTGCTGCTGCAAAGTCGCTTCAGTCGTGTCCGACTCTGTGGGACCCCATAGACGGCAGCCCACCAGGCTCCCCCATCCCTGGATTCTCCAGGCAAGAACACTGAACTGGGTTGCCATTTCCTTCTCCAATACATGAAAATGAGAAGTGGAAGTGAAGTTGCTCAGTCGTGTCCGACTCATAGCGACCCCATGGACTACAGCCCACCAGGCTCCTCTGTCCATGGGATTTTCCAGGCAAGAATACTCGAGTACTCTTCTCTGAATATGCTGTCTAGGTTGGTCATAACTTTCCTTCCAAGGAGTAAGTGTCTTTTAATTTCATGGCTGCAATCACCATCTGCAGTGATTTTGGAGCCCCCCAAAATAAAGTAAGCCACTGTTTCCACTGTTTCCCCATCTATTTGCCATGAAGTGATGAGACCAGGTGCCATGATCTTAGTTTTCTGAATGTTGAGCTTTAAGCCAACTTTTTCACTCTCCACTTTCACTTTCATCAAGAGACTCTTTAGTTCCTCTTCACTTTCTGCCATAAGGGTGGTGTCATCTGCATATCTGAGGTTATTGATATTTCTCCTGGCAACCTTGATTCCAGCTTGTGCTTCCTCCAGCCCAGCGTTTCTCATGATGTACTCTGCATAAAAGTTAAGTAAGCAGGGTGACAATATACAGCCTTGATGTACTCATTTTCCTATTTGGAACCAGTCTGTTGTTCCATGTCCAGTTCTAACTGTTGCTTCCTGACCTGCACATAGGTTTCTCAAGAGGCAGGTCAGGTGGTCTGGTATTCCCATCTCTTTCAGGATTTTCCACAGTTTATTGTGATCCACACAGTCAAAGGCTTTGGCATAGTCAATAAAGCAGAAATAGATGTTTTTCTGGAGCTCTCTTGCTTTTTCGATGATCCAGCGGATGTTGGCAATTTGATCTCTGGTTCCTCTGCCTTTTCTGAAACCAGTTCGAACATCTGGAAATTTACGGTTCACATATTGCTGAAGCCTGGCTTGGAGAATTTTGAGCATTACTTTACTAGCGTGTGAGATGAGTGCAATTGTGCAGTAGTTTGAGCATTCTTTGGCATTACCTTTCTTTGGGATTGGAATGAAAACTGACCTTTTCCAGTCCTGTGGCCACTGCTGAGTTTTCCAAATTTGCTGACATATTGAGTGCAGCACTTTCACAGCATCATCTTTTAGAATTTGAAATAGCTCAACTGGAATTCCATCACCTCCACTAGCTTTGTTCATAGTGATGCTTCCTAAGGCCCACCTGACTTCACATTCCAGGATGTCCGGCTCTAGGTGAGTGTGAATGATCACACCATCATGATTATCTGGGTCGTGAAGGTCTTTTTTGTACAGTTATCCTGTGTTTTCTTGCCACCTTTCTTAATATCTTCTGCTTCTGTTAGGTCCATACCATTTCTGTCCTTTATCGAGCCCAGCTTTGCATGAAATGTTCCCTTGGTATCTCTAATTTTCTTGAAGAGATCCCTAGTCTTTCCCATTCTGTTGTTTTCCTCTATTTCTTCTCATTGATTGCCGAGGAAGGCTTTCTTATCTCTCCTTGCTATTCTTTGGAACTCTGCATTCAAATGAGTATATCTTTCCTTTTCTCCTTTGCTTTTTGCTTCTCTTTTTTTCACAGCTATTTGTAAGATCTCCTCAGACAGCCATTTTGCTTTTTTGCATTTCTTTTCCATGGGGATGGTCTTGATCCCTGTCTCCTGTACAGTGTCACTAAGCTCCATCCATAGTTCATCAGGCACTCTGTCTATCAGATCTAGCCCCTGAAATCTATTTCTCACTTCCACTGTATAATCATAAGGGATTTGATTTAGGTCATACCTGAACGGTCTAGTGGTTTTCCCTACTTTCTTCAATTTAAGTCTGAATTTGGCAATAAGGAGTTCATGATCTGAGCCACAGTCAGCTCAGACTGTGACTTGTTTTTGCTGACTGTATAGAGCTTCTCCATCTTTGGCTGCAAAGAATATAATCAATATGATTTCGGTGTTGACCATCTGGTGATGTCCATGTGTAGAGTCTTCTCCTGTGTTGTTGGAAGAGGGTGTTTGCTATGACCAGTATGTTCTCTTGGCAGAACTCTATTAGCCTTTGCCCTGCTTCATTCTGTACTCCAAGATGAAATTTGCCTGTTACTCCAACTCCAGGTGTTTCCTGACTTCCTAGTTTTGCATTCCAGTCCTACTAACTGGAAACTTACCTGGAGTGGAAAAGGTTTCAAGGGATGTCCCCAAGTTTTTATCTATGAAGGTCATTTTAAATGACATCTCCTATCCCCAGTGCTATAAAACTCAAGAGATAGCATCCTTGCCTCAGCAGTCCTGGTTCTAGCCCCAGTTTCTCCATTTCTCCTCAGCTAACACCCTAGATTCCTTGAGGTATATCATTATCTGCCTCCTTTTCTTATCTCCCTGTCTTTTTCTCCCCCAATTTTTCTTCCTCTTCTGTCTGCTCCCAACTGAAACTGATGTGGGAGGGGGTGGATCAATAACCAGGTACCCAAGTCCATAGGATATCAGCACAGCATTTTAAGGCGAGTACAGAGAAAAAGAGAGCGACCCAGGCAGTCAGGCAAGAAAAGGGAAATTTATTAGAGGAAAAAGAGGGTGACTGGCTCTTAAGGAGGACCAGCATCCTCCCTTTCTGACAGAGTCCTTCTTACACCCCACCAATGAAAAATTCTGAGGGGATGGTCATGTAGCTGGAGGTCTGGAATCTGAGAAGATTCCACAGCTTTGAGAAGATAGGTGCCAGTGAGATAACAGAATGCCATTTGGGCAATTTGGTCAGTCTCAAGGATCACTGTGATTTATTCTTTGTTTGCTTGGTCGACATAATAAGCCATCTTACCAGTGAGACCCCATGTGGACTCTATCAAGCATGAGAAACTCAGAACCTCAGAAACACCTTGCTGCGGAAGCCTCCCCCTCCTCACATAAAACAGCAGCGCTTACTATCTGAGAAAATGAACAGTAAGAGCCTCAGTTTATAGCTGCCTCCAGATCCATGGCTGAAAGACTGGCTTACCGTATAAAGTCCAAACCAGGGCAATTTGAAAAGTGATAAAGCTGCTATCAATAATTATGCCAGGACTGAAGACACAAATGAGGACTGCCACAGTAAACATATGCTCTCCTTAGAGAAAAGTCATAGCAAATGATCAGCTTACACTGTCAGCCAGAAATCACAAACTATCCTTAAAAAGCTGCATACTTTGTGTGAGCAGAGATCACTGGAGTCGGATAGAGGTGACATGAGCCCCAAACCTAGCATTAACCAGCTGTGTGATTTTAGGCAGGTTACTTCACTTCTCTGAACCTCAGTTTCCTTATCTGCAAAACAGAGGTAGAATTAATTGCTACTTCGGAAGGCTTACCAAGGCATTCCTAGATCCGAATCCAGAATACTGAGATTTTTATAGAACAGAAACAAAACCAACAAAAATGGAGCGCTTTCTTGTTGCTCTGTGGTCACCAGCAGAGTGTCTAACTAGTGATCCCTGGCTTTGATTACAAAATTAACCAGCTTGAGAATCTGATGAAAGCCCTGGACCTCTGACCTCTTCCCAGGACAAACGTCCAGTGTTTTACAGGTGGCTTTAGGGGCCTCCCTCACTCCCATTTCAAAGGTCACCATGAAGTGCTATCTAATAGAAATATAATGTGAGCCACATATATAGTTTAAAATTTTCTAGCAACCGCTTTTAAAAAGTAAAAAACAAAGAAAACTGATTTTAATAATGCATTTTATTTAACCCAGTTTATTTAACCCAATATAGCAGTAAAATTTCATTTCAACATGTAATGAATATAAAAAAATCCAAATTTTTTAATATATTTAAGCTTTGTTTTTAATATATTTTTTCATAAATTTCAAATTTCAATAAACTTTAATATATTTTTCATCACTTTTTCCATATTTTAATATATTCTAATATATCTTTCATTTTTAATAAGACATTTCATATATTTTAATATATTTTTCAAAATATTTTAATATATTTTTCTTCAAAATCCAGTGTGTGCTTTGTACTTACAGCACATCTCAGTTTGTGTTAGCTACATCTCAGGTACTCAATGGTACATGCAGCTCATGGCTACTATATTGGACAACACAGATCTGTGGTCATTTTTTAATGTGTGGTATTCAGACCACCTGAATCTTCTGGTGAAAAGCATAGACTCCTGGGACTTCCTGGTGGTCCAGGGGCTAAGATTTCACATTCCCAGTGCAGGGGGCCCTGGTTCTATCCTTGGTCAGGGAACTAGATCCCACATGCCACAACAAAGACCCAGTGCAGCCAGATAAATATATTATATTAATTATTTTTAAAAAGATAAGAAAGCTAGGCTTAAGTTAGTTTTTAAAAAATAAATAAAAGTAGAGACTTTTGGATCCCAAGACCAGAGATCCTGATTCAGCACGTCGGTACTGTATCCAACACTCCAAGATGATTTTTATAAGAATCAAATTTAATGTATTATCAAGTGATGTAGGTACTTGAAATGTTTTTAAATCCATTCATCTTCATTTGAAGAAATTAATGAAAAGTAATACCAGGAGATGTGCCTGGAGAGGAAAAGGAAAAGCAAGAACAGAAGACAAAGGGGAAATGAAAGAGAGGAAGCAGACAGTCTGGCCTAGATAGTTAACAAGCAGAACTGCCCAGTTCTTAGGAGTTGGGAGTGAATTATGTCTTTCCCGCCCCACAATCCAGTGATCCCACTCAAGAAGGGCAGTCGGAGGTGAGTGGGGAAGGGAAACGCTTTACCCCTGAGACAAGCGCTTGGGAAGAGGTGAATTTGATGTTGGAGCTCAGTGAGGATGAGGAACTGGAGAACGTGGGGCAGCCAGAGGAGACAGAAAATTGAGCTGCAGACTGTGGGCTGAGTCCAGGTCACAAAGCAGGGCCATGTGGGCCCAGGGAAGGGAGGCTGGCTTGGGAAATTTCCATGGTCAGAGGCCAGATTACATTGTATTCCCATCCAAAGCAGTTGTGGGAACAGGCTGGCTGGGTGGCTGAGCAAAATTAGGGGGTAGATAGAATAAGACAATGATGGGCTAGAGCCCCCAACACTAGCACTGGACAGCCCATTTAGCTTATCTCTTCCCAAACTTTGTGATCGGTGACGTCAGGTCAGTAGCTTAAAATCAGCCACAGTGGGAGTATTTACATGATGGAATCAGTAAATGCTATAAATTTATTTGTGTGTGTGTGTGTTTGTGTGGAGCGCTGATCAGCTTCTAAACACACCACTGGGAAAAGTCCCAGCTCCCAGAGGAGAAGCTCCCAACAGATAAAGAAAACAAGCATATTTGAGCTATTTGTCCTTTGTACCCATAAGGGAAAATGAATTTTTAAAAAGTAAACACATGTTGCTTTCTAAAACATTATAGTAATAATTTTAAAAATTGAAAAAGAGGGACTTCCCTGATGGTCCAGTGACTAAGATTCCGTGCTTCCAATGCAGGGATCCCAGGTTCCATTCCACATTGCCACAGCTAAGAGTTTGCATGTTGCAGCTAAAGATCCTGAATGCTGCAACAAAGATCCAAGATTCCCTGTGCCGCAACTAAGGCCCAGCACAGCCAAATAAATAAATACTTTTTTAAAACCTGAAAAAATGTTTTGCTTCCCTAGGAAAGCAGGTGAATAAGATGAGGGCAACCTTGGCATTTGAGATGAAAGTCAGAAAAAAAAATAGCCCAGGAAAAAATATGACCTCAAGTACCAGTGTTAGAAGACACCAGCCAATGTGGAGTATATGTGTATATGAGAGACAGAGACAGACAGAAGGGGCAGGGGTGTGGGGCCAGAAGACTAGCCCAGGGCCACATGCAAGGTTAAGTACCACATTCAGTCCTGTGGCTCTAAAAGGGTTACCTCTCAATTGTAGCTGATTTGAATCATTTACCTCTCCCCTCCCTCCTTCCATTCACTTCTGCCTTCCAGACTGCCTAGATTTGGAATGGCTATCTCAGGGTAAGGATCAATTCTGGAAAAGATATGGATGGCCAGAAGCCATGCCTCTCTGAAAGAGAAAGCCTCCCCCAGCCCTTCATCTGTCACTGTGGAAAGTTACTGAGCACCAGGCAAATGAACCCAGCAAAGGGATCTTTCTTTGGAGTTTCACCTGCTGTGTTTCTGAGGGTTTTTATTCTTCTTGGTCTGAAAGCTGATAGTCACAGAGTAAGCTCCAGACAACATAATTCCCATCTCATTTTCCTACCCTAAGGCTCCAGCTATTCCTGGGGCTATATTAGATATGTAGGTCAAACAATCTCGGATTAAATGAAAGGAAGGCCATCTGCTTGGGGCAAAATCCCCAACATGGGACATAGCTGTTTCTGTAGCCATAGAGAAATAAAGTCACCACCAAACTTTTCTATAGCATACACAATTTATAAAGTGTTTGCACATATTTTATTAAATAATAAATTTAATACTGTTGAAGTCAGTTATTACTATGGTCTTCCCTTTGCACAAGAGGACATTTGCTCTGAGCAGTTAAGTAATTAGAAGAGCTGACTTGGAACCCAAGGACTTGGATTGCCTGTATCATGCTCCCCCAGGAAACACAGTCCACAGGCTGGCTATCCTGAGCCCATTCACAGGAAGCCTTACCTGTAATTCTTACCTGTAATTCTCCCCAGCTGGCCATTGTACATCTTTCCAACAAACCCAGCTATGTGGGCTCCTAGACTTACTCCAATCATGTAAATGTCATCCAGAGAAGCTCCTTCTGCCTGGAATTTCAAAAGGTCCATTGTTAAAAATTGTGAGGGGCCAAGGAGTTGACAATACCTGGACAAATTTCCTAACTGTTGACTTTGGAGAAACATTTCTAAGTGCCTTATATCCATTATCTTATTAAAATGTCACAACACCCCCACAAACTAGATGCTATTCTTTTGATAATACAGATGAGGAAACTAACTGACTGGGCTGAAGTCATTTTCCCAAGGTCAAACAGCTGCTGGAAGGGAGTAGGACAGAATTCAAACTGGTCTGTCCAAATACAAACCTGCCTTAATTTTTATGCCATGGTGTCTCCATTCGTGCTTCTGCTAGGAACCAAGCTGAGACATCTTAAAGCCTTCCCCACTGAGGAGAAGGGCAACCAAATACTTTAATGAACTCCTTTATCTTCATGCTGGCTTGGTTAATGAACTACCATAGAGCGGGAAGAAGGAAGACAGGGGCAGGGCATATTGTCCTAGTCCTGGGATAGCTGGTCATGAATCATTTTAACATTCCCTTTCCCAAGGGCGGTGGCTTAGCTGAGGAGCTCATGTAAAATTTATGTCACCCCTGGCCACAGTGGCCACCAGGTGTGGCTCTCTGAAATAGTCCCGATGTCAAATCACTTTTTATCAGATTGGGTATATCAGTTTTGGTTTTGGATAATCTGATCTCTAAACTTTTGGCAGGTCTAAGAAAAGGAAGAGCTATGGAAGTTGAGGAAACTGAGCATTGAAGCCAGGAAACCTCTCCTACCCGTTAGGTAACTTTATATGAGTTAGAAAAAGATGTCCCTTCTCCAGGACACTTTGCTGTCATTCACTAGAAATTTTTTATAATAGATATATAAATCTACAGTGTCTACAGAGACAATGGTGCTCTCTTAGATGGATTCCCTGTTCAGTGTACAACCCACACAACCATACCTATGGGCCTTCCCTTCACCTCCTGGGGGCTTATTCAAATAACATTTGCAAAACACTGCAAAAATAGCCCTCCTGATCACTGTAGATATCTCTTGGCTTTAAATATCCAGATAATGAGCCAATTTCAATTTGGCTCTGAACCATCTAAGAGAATTCCTCCTTACCAACATTAGGTTGATAAATTCCTTCAAGACTGTTGCCACTTTTCTGGTCTTACTAGAAGCATGGTTGTACATGACAGTTGTAGCGCCTCGATTCCAATCAACAATAACCACATTCACGTCTTCTACAGAGAGCAAACCCTCTACTAAGTCCTCTAACCAGACTGGAGGAGAGCCTGTC
Source organism: Bubalus bubalis (assembly GCF_019923935.1). Classification (NCBI taxonomy): domain Eukaryota; kingdom Metazoa; phylum Chordata; class Mammalia; order Artiodactyla; family Bovidae; genus Bubalus; species Bubalus bubalis. Next base: position 127,054,585 of record NC_059157.1, on the reverse strand, counting down.
GGCCTGAATCCATGGACCACAAAGGTGGTTTTCTTAGTCACGTTCAAGTTCCCCAAAACTGTGGAGTTGATGGCTTGTGCGCAGGTTGGGTTTCTCCTTGTGTAGAGCATCAGCTTCACATTTAGTCCTGTTCCAACCACTGCACTGTGAAAACTCAGTTTGGTAAATGAAGGACATGTTTCATCTGTGTCTGAAAATAAAAATTAGATGGTATCATGACAGTCCTTTCCTTAGATAGACATTAAACAAGAGTTCTGTCTTACACTCACTGGAGTATTTTCCATGTGTCTTACAGTACCTAGCAAGAGGCTGGATCTAGTTGAATGAAGTTTAAACATCATATCTGATTTAGAGTTCATAAGTGGTGTCTTCTTTTTCACTCAGAAAATCATCTTTTGAAATCCTACCCTCTTTTAAGGTATAACCCCAAAGTTACCTTAGTGAAGCCTTCTCCAACTCTCCCAGCCTTAGTTACCGTCTGTCCTTCAACCCAGAACTCCCCAGCTCCTCTCTGTGCCACATTGACAGCACAATGAAGACATTTCCAGGGATGTACTATGGATATTTCTTTATATGGATGTCTATCCCATTAGACCACAGTCTCCTTGAAATGGTGGCTTATGATTAATCTCATATATCCATCACAGTGCCCAGCGCATAGTAGAGGACTTAGTAACTGAATCTACGGGGTCAAAGCATCTTTCCTTGTCCACAGCTCCCAACTGCAGTGGTGGTGGAGAACATGGTGTGCCTGGCTCTACACCTTTCAAACGCATCTGAAACTGTTAACCATGGTGGCCTTTCTCAGGCCTTTCCTTCTTTGCTCAAGCATCATCTTTAAGCATTCCCCCTGCTGACTGGACTCGAAGAATGGCCTTCAAAGAAAGGCTGGGGATGTAAAGAGAACAGCTTAAGACAGCTGAGAGCTTAGAGTTTAGAAAGCTTCCCTGGTGGCTAAGTGGTTAAGAGTCCGCCTGCCAATGCAGGAGACACGGGTTTGATCACTGGTCTGGGAAGATCCCACATGCAGCTAAGCCTGGGCATCACAACTATTGAACCCATGCTCTAGAGCCTGAAACCACTGAAACCAATGCACCCTAGAACCTGTGCTTCACAACGTAGAAGCCACTGGCATGAGAAGCCCAAGCATCCCAACTACAGAGTAGCCCCCTCTCACAGCAACTAAAGAAAAGTCCATGCAACAATGAAGACCCAGCACAGCCATAAAGAAAGAAATAATTTTTTTAAAAAAAGAAGAGTCTAGAGCATCTCATAATGGCAGAAATTGAGATAGTGTTTAAAAACATGTCACAGGGACACAGGAACCAACTGGAAGGGGCTTCCACTGACCAGATCTGGGATAATTTGAGGGCAAAATAATTAAGGAAGGTAATGAGTAATAGGCCGCTCACATGCCACCCATGTACGCAGCACGGCCACACACACAAAAAATTAAGGAGGTTTTGAAATCTCTTACCCTAGAAAAGACATGGTTAAAAATTGAGCCTCAGGGACTTCCCTGGTGGTGAAGTGGATAAGAATCCACCTGGACGCAGGTTTGATCCCTGGTCTGGGAAGATTTCACATGCTGTGGACCAACTACTGAGCCCATGCTCCTAGAGACTGTGCTCTGCAGCAAGAGAAGCCACCACAGTGAAAAGCCTGTGCACCCCCAAAAAGAGTAATGCCCACTTGTAGCAACTAAGGAAAGCTCTTGCAAAGCCACAAAGACCCAGTGAAGACATAAATAAATAAATGAATAATTTTAAAAAGTTGAGCCCCCAAATCACACATCCTTCTTTTACTTTATACTGTCTAGTAGATTGTGCAGTGAGGCCTCCTCACAATGTAAATACTATTTTTTTCTTTTTTTTTCTCAGCTTTATTGAGACATAACTGACAAATAACATTGAGTAAGTTTAAGGTGTATGACATCACTTTATATTATATATACTAAGAAATGATTACCACAATAAGGTTAGTTAACACACTCATCACCTCACCTAGTTACCGTGTGTGTGTGTGAGAAGAGAACATTTAAAATCAACTCTCAGTAAATTTCAAATATACAATACAGTATTTTTAACTACCATGCTGTGTATTATACACCCAGGACTTATTCATCTATGTAAACATTTTCTCCATCAGTTGGCCCCTTTTATTTTTCCCTTCCTGTAGATTGCTTGTCCCAGGAGAACCTGGACTGAAACTTACCTGCTGCTTGTAGAACAAGCCCAACAGTAAATAATTGTCCAGTTAATCATTTTATTGAAGAGTGCCGAAGTAGGGCTGAGCCTGTGGGATGTAGCCATCAGTAAAACTGGGTTTTGCTCCTGGTTGTGTGACTGACTCACCAGCTGGCCTGGGGAAGTTATGCCATCTTTCGCTCTCTACCTACCTGCCCAAGAGAGTTATGTGGTGGATATTAATTATGAATAAGGTCATATTGGGGAAGATAGAGTGCCCTTTCCAAAGAAGGAGATTGCTTAATTACTGTGTTTGTTCATTTTGAGCCAAATGAGCACTACTAGGTCAAAGTGTCATAAAACCACGTATCTGAGTACTTGCAAGGCTCAGAGATGCATCCTGAAGTTTGGGGTCAAAGCTGTTTTTCAGCAGCAACTGCCAACTTTAATGTCTACAGGATGGGTGATCTTTTTGGCCTGCTGAGTCCTTTCTAGAAGCCCTTAAAGTTGACAGTTACTGAAAGGCAAGAAGGGCAGAACACATAAATATTTATTTTTCACTTGATAGAACCACTGTGACTTCAAGTATTTTTAAATGTCTTAGTTATGTTTTAATGGCATTGCGCTCTGGAAAAGGCCATTGCTTTTGCTATGTGGATTTTGCCTGTCGCTCTTTTGCTTTTTTTTCCATTGTATTTTCGTTCTCATGCTGGGAAGTTTATAGCCCGCTTTAATTTTTCTGGCAAGAAAAAATTGAGCTCTATAACTTTATATGAAATCCTTTTGTTTCTATTTTACGGGATGTCAGTGTGTGGATTGTAGGTCAGCGGACTACATGCAGAAGTGCTCCAGACGTAGGTATATTTATTCAGATTTAATTATGCTCTACTGTGAACCCCTGGCAAGAAGTTTGGGGCATCTGGAAACTGTATTTCAGACTGTTGTGGAGCATATTTTTAAATTCTGCCATGAATCCGGCTGCTGATCTTTGTCAGAACAGTTGTCTTTCCTTATTGCGCTCCAGTCCTTGCTTGAGTAACTGGAGACAGTGTCTAATGACTTTCTGATATGAATGATGAGGGCATTAGATACTCAGTACTTCTCCTCTCTGATCCAGTGTCTACCTCCTGATTTTTATTAGTTATAAAATTACTTCTAGCTCTTCTGGCGATTACTTTTTCGGTTTAAAAATAAATATTTGAGCCTCTATGTACTGGTATATGACTCAGAGAGAGTTTCTGTTCTATTTAGTGTTATCTATTCTAGCTCCTCCTAATCTACCAAGAAAGATGAGAGAGCTACTGCTCACGTATTGCCTCCTGTATTGGATATCCTCCTTAACCCTTTTTTAAGAACACAAACACAAATGCACTCGCACAAACATATACTTTGGGTTCCCTCTGTCAAAATACAGTCAGTCCTCTTTACTCATGCATTTCATATGTGTGAATTCACCTACTCAAAATTTATTTGTAATCCCCCAAATCAAACATTTCTCACCCCTGCTCTGCATCTCAGTGGTTTGGGTGTGCCTCATCCCAGGGATGCCCACTCCACTCCCTAGGAAGGAGGGCCCCCTCTTTCCCTTTCCCTTCCATGGTTTCTCTCCTCTATCCTCCTCCGTGGTGACAGGTAGACCCTGCCACTTGAGGAAAGGTCAGCAGGGGACCTCTGTTTTGCATTAGAAGGAGAAAATGATTTGGCTTCCACTTTTTCAAAATCCAGCTATGCCAACAATAAAGCTGACACTTTTAGCCACGGGTCAGTTTCTCAGTTAGTTAAAACCCAGAGGAAAGAGGAGTGTGATTGCCACCCACACCTCAGCAGCAGATTGGGAGCCCTTTAGGGCAGAAATTTTATTTTTAATAAATTTAAAAATTACATAATATTTAATGCATATAAAATAGGAATGCAGAATATTTGCAAGTGATAAAGCACAGTAGTAAACACTCTATCTAAAGACCTAAAATAAAACCCAAATGTATTTGTAACCCCTGAAATTAATCATGCGCAGACCCGTGCCGAGTGGCAAAAAGAAAAATCTGAGTTGCTCCACGCGACACTCTCAGCAGTGGTCAAACACACCAACGCTCTGCCTTCTTGTTTCAGCTCTTGCAACAAATGTCCTTTTCCTAGCCTCTGACTGCCACATTTTTTGCTTCTTGTGCCTTTACTTTGTGATTTCTCTGTTTAAAATCCCCCAAACATAGTCCTCAACTGCTGGCTGGAGTTTCTAAACTCATAAAGGCTGTGATGTTACCTTACAGAGAAAATGTGTTACATAAGCTTTGTTCAGCTATGAGTTATAGTGCTGGCCATGAGTTCAATGTTAGCAAGTCAATGATATATATTAAATACAGTGTCTTTAAACAGAAACACATGTAAAATCAGATTATGTATTGATTGATCAGTCAAAAAAAATGCTGTAACCAGAGGCTCCCCAGAACCTAACCCTTTATTTCCCCTCCGAGCAATGGTCTAGTAACTGCTACCTCAGTGCCTGAGCGCCTTTACAGAACAGGAACTGCCATGAATAAGGAAGGTGAAGTTTATATAAAATTTATCTTCTAGAACTGTATTTCCCTGGTTATGTAGTTTTAGTTCTAGCAAGTACAAGATCATTGCTCACAGTGAGTCCTTTGCCTGGCCTTCTCCTGAATGACTCGCTCTTGCTTTCAAGACAGGCTCCTGGATGGCCCTTCACCCATCCCCAGCTGGGCTCAAGGGATAAGAAACTTGCATGGGGGACAGAACCAGCCTTAGGAATGAGGAACTGCCCTTGATCTAACCCTCACAGGCTCTGGAGCTGGTAGAAACTGTTTATTTTTTCAATAGGACAATTTTATCCTGTTTCTTTTGTTTGATTGTTCCGAGAGGGTCCTGGATGCAGTTTTATTAGTTACAATTAAACTTGACTTTCTTTTTTTTTTTTAAGTTGGATAAGTGTGGGGTAGCTAGTGGATAACATATTCACTGTTATTATTCTCTTCTGTAAGTGAATTCCTTGGCCTAAATGATGCTCTGACTTTATATGCTTTCCCCCAGGATTTATAGATATTCTACTTCCTTCTTGTGTTGAATTCCACTCCATTTTTTCCCTTAAATTTTACCTGTTTCTTCATACCACAAACCTGAAACATTTTTTCCTTTTCTGAAATAACTTCCCCCACTAGCACAGAAGTTCCAAGATAACTAATCTATTTGACCATTTGTCCATTCTTACATTCCCAGTGCCAAGAACAGGGCCTGCTTCAAATATTTCCTGGATAGACGGATATCAATCTATTAACACATTAGTCAGCCATTCAGAGTGATTAATATAAATACTATATAGTGTATGACATAATGTTTATAAAGTAAATGAAGCATGAAATGCATTGTGACTGAAATTATTAGAAATACATCTGCAGGAGACACAGCCTGGGAAATCATATGCAAACAACAATAGGTCGTGCACTCCACCCCAAAGTTCTTTGTTTAAAATTGCTTAAGTTATTAATCCTTTTCCTCTCAGAATTAACACCATTTTTAAAAGAATATATTACATTTATGTTATTTTGGACTATGTTACAAATTAGTTTAAGCTTCTCTAGGGCAGGCACTGCGTTGTTTTTAGTCTAGTAGTGTGTACCCAGCACCAAGCTCAAGAACTTGTCTTGTTGTTGGGCCTGAAATTCTCAGGCACTTTGGAGAGCATGTAAGGAGTAGATACATGTGAATAGCAAATTTGTTACATTGCTTCACCCTCATATAGTTCTTTACATTTTACTTTGGGCTTCTCTGGTGGCTCAGACTGTAAAGAATCTGCCTGTAATATGAGAGACCTGGGTTTGATCCCTGGGTTAGGAAGATCTCCTGGAGAAGGGAAGGGCTATTCACTACAACTGAGCAACTCACACACACACACACACACACACACACACACGCCTTCAGAAAGCAAACCTCGTTATTTCGTTGTTTTGTTACAAAGTCAAGTTTGCTCAGAGGTAGTATTAACAGCTCAGCAGAACATGTTAAACTGGTTTCTAAAGCTTAACCTCTTCTATTAGAGTTTATTTAAAAGGGGAGAAACTTTGCCTTTACTCTTCAGACTACTTTGAAATTCAATCCCTTTGAAATGCCATTTCCTGTTTACAATCGGAAAATTACAGCTGGATGGGTGACGTCTCCCATCCATTGATGAATTCAGACCCTTGTGTACTGCAGGCCTGAGTATCATTTACTGTCTTCCTTCTGTTAAATTAAAAGAAACATATTCAAATAGGATGTCAGGAAAAGCTATCTATCTTCAGAGATAAATTATATGTGCCTGAGATACTTTATTATAATCTAATACATGACCAAATACATGGGCCAAATACATGGCCAAATCCAGCCATGATCATTAGCATATTGTCTTTAGTTGTTTTCTTGGTATAACCAAAATTGAGTGCTTTAACAGTGACCACTGTTCCACAGAGCTGAAAATATTTACTATCTGGCTCTCTACAGAAGTTTGCCAGCTTTGGTCTAATATCTTAACCAAATTTTCCAGGCAAGAATACTGGATTGATTGCCATTTCCTACTACAGAGGATCTTCTTGACCCAGGAATCAAACCTGTCTCTTGCATCACCTGCACTGGCAGGTAAATTCTTGACCACTGCACCACCAGGCAAGCCCTTGCCAACTCTGGTCTAAGGTCTTAACACAAAAACACAACACAATTTTGGAAAGAGCCTAGGTTTTGGAGACAAACCTAGGTTTGAAGTTCAACGCCATTGCCTATGAGTTATGTGATTTCTCTTAATTAATTACCTAACCTCTCCAGGCCTCAGTTTTGCACGTGTAAAATGATCGTAATAATGCCAATCTGTCAGGCAGTGCTTTGCAGAGTCATAGTGAGCCCAAGGCAAAAGAAAAACACACCATGTAAATGTACGCTTTTACATGTGTGTGCTAAGTTACTTCAGTCCTGTCTGACTCCTTGCGACCCCATGGACTGTAGCCCACCAGGCTCCTCTGTCCATGGGGATTCTTCCGGCAAGAATACTGGAGTGGATTGCCAAGCTCTTCTCCTGGGGATCTTGCCAACCCATGGATTCAACCTGCATCTCTTATGTCTTTTGCATTGGCAGGCAGGTTATTTACCACTAGTACACCTGGGAAATCCGTACATATTTATACAAGTATACATTTATTTATCAAAATATCCTCTCATATTTTGAACCAAGTGAAGAATAGCCCTTCATTATTTAATCTGTTCATACACTGTGGTCACCTCTTATAATATAAACCACGTAGCAAGGAAGTAAGTTGTCACGGAGCCAGAAATGCAGGACAATTAGAAATGATTTTTTCTGTTGTACAATAACACCGACAAGTAAAATGATCAGTAATATATCTTAGTAAAATGTTTGACATTCTTTTCATCATAGATTTGTGTTGATTTTGATCTTTTAAAAATATTGCATTAAAATATCATCTATGCATGATCAGATCAGATTAGATCAGATCAGTCGCTCAGTCATGTCCAACTCTTTGTGACCCCATGAATCGCAGCACACCAGGCCTCCCTGTCCATCACCAACTCCTGGAGTTCACTGAGACTCACGTCCATCAAGTCAGTGATGCCATCCAGCCATCTCATCCTCTGTCGTCCCCTTCTCCTCCTGCCCCCAATCCCTCCCAGCATCAGAGTCTTTTCCAATGAGTCAACTCTTCGCATGAGGTGGCCAAAGTACTGGAGTTTCAGCTTTAGCATCATTCCTTCCAAAGAAATCCCAGGGCTGATCTCCTTCAGAATGGACTGGTTGGATCTCCTTGCAGTCCAAGGGACTCTCAAGAGTCTTCTCCAACACCACAGTTCAAAAGCATCAATTCTTCGGTTCTCAGCTTTCTTCACAGTCCAACTCTCACATCCATACATGACCACAGGAAAAACCATAGCCTTGACTAGACAAACCTTTGTTGGCAAAGTAATGTCTCTGCTTTTGAATATGCTATCTAGGTTGGTCATAACTTTCCTTCCAAGGAGTAAGCATCTTTTAATTTCATGGCTGCAGTCACTATCTGCAGTGATTTTGGAGCCCAGAAACATAAAGTCTGACACTGTTTCCATTGTTTCCCCATCTATTTCCCATGAAGTGGTGGGACCGGATGCCATGATCTTCGTTTTCTGAATATTGAGCTTTAAGCCAACTTTTTCACTCTCCACTTTCACTTTCATCAAGAGGCTTTTGAGTTCCTCTTCACTTTCTGCCATAAGGGTGGTGTCATCTGCATATCTGAGGTTATTGATATTTCTCCCAGCAATCTTGATTCCAGTTTGTGTTTCTTCCAGTCCAGCGTTTCTCATGATGTACTCTGCATATAAGTTAAATAAACAGGGTGACAACATACAGCCTTGACATACTCCTTTTCCTATTTGGAACCAGTCTGTTGTTCCATGTCCAGTTCTAACTGTTGCTTCCTGACCTGCATACAAATTTCTCAAGAGGCAGGTCAGGTGGTCTGGTATTCCCATCTCTTTCAGAATTTCCCACAGTTTATTGTGATCCACACAGTCAAAGGTTTTGGCATAGTCAATAAAGCAGAAATAGATGTTTTTCTGGAACTCTCTTGCTTTTTCCATGATCCAGCGGATGTTGGAAATTTGATCTCTGGTTCCTCTGCCTTTTCTAAAACCAGCCTGAACATCAGGAAGTTCACGGTTCACATATTGCTGAAGCCTGGCTTGGAGAATTTTGAGCATGACTTTACTAGCGTGTGAGATGAGTGCAATTGTGCGGTAGTTTGAGCATTCTTTGGCATTGCCTTTCTTTGGGACTGGAATGAAAACTGACCTTTTCCAGTCCTGTGGCCACTGCTGAGTTTTCCAAATTTGCATTAAATATTAAATGATAGTAAAATATTTAAAGTATCACAGAGTGAAATATTTAGATATTAAAGTATCACTTGTGTTGCATTAAAATATTACAAAAATAAAATATTTTACTGCACTAAAAAAAAAAAGTCATAAGTTGACTTATCTTGATTACTATTTTGGTGTCCCTTCCAAACGTTGCACTTGGTGAGTGCCTTACTTGCCACACTCTAATCCCAGCCTGGCTGTCAGATCTGATGAGAGAATGAGAGAAAATGCCTGTGAAGTATCTAAAGTGTTACATGATACATTGTAGATGCCAAAAAACTAGTAACTATTTTATTTATTTTTCTGTTTATTTATTTGGCTGTGCCGGGTCTTAGTTGTGGCATGTGGGATCTAGTTCCCTGACCAGGAATTGAACCCGGGCCCCCTACATTGGGAGTGCGGAGTCTTAATCATTGGACCACCAGATGTTATTGCTGTTCTCCAGCCACTAAATCTTGTCCGACTCTTCGCGACCGCATGAACTGCAGCGTGCCAGGCTTCTCTGTCCATTGCTATCTCCCTGAGTTTTAACATATCTCAAATTTATGTCCTTTGAGTCAGTGATGCCATCCAACCATCTCATCCTCTGTTGCCCACTTCTCCTCTTGCCCTCAGTTTTCCCCAGCATCAGGGTCTCTTCCAATGAGTCAGCTCTTTGCATCAGGTGGCCAGAGTATTGGAGCTTCAGCATCAGTCCTGCCAATGAATATTCAGGGTTGATCTCCTTTAAGATGGACTGGTTTGATCTCCTTGCTGTCCAAGGGACTGTCAAAAGTCTTCTCCAGCACCACAGTTTGAAAGTGTCAGTTCTTCTGCTCTCAGCCTTCTTTATGGTCCAACTCTTACATCCATACACGACTACAGAAAAAACCATAGCATTGACTATACAGACCTTTGTCAGCAAAGTGATGTCTCTGCTTTTTAAAACACTGTCTAGATTTGACATAGCTATTCTTCCAAGGAGCAAGTGTCTTTTAACTTCATGGCTGCAGTCATCATCTGCATTGATTTTGGAGCCCTAGAAAATGAAATCTGACATTGTTTCCACATTTTCATATTTGCTATGAAATGATAGGACTGGATGACATGATTTTAGTTGTTTGAATGTTGAGTTTTAAGTCAGCTTTTCCCACTCTCTTTTACCTTCATCAAGAGGCTCTTTAGTTCCTCTTTACTTTCTGCCACTTTTTACCACAAGAGAAGTCCCCAAAACTAGTAATTGTTAATGATATTGATAAATTGGGTTAATAGTATTGACCTCATAGGATTATGAAGACTAAATAAGTAAATCACTTAGTATGAGATTTGACATAAAACAAGTGCTAAATAAATTCCTTCCTTCCATCATTTTAGTTTCCTTAATTCAACCAAGGATTTGGAAAAGAGAAGCTTTATTAGCCTGTATACAAGTGAGGTTCTTCTCCCTGACAAGGTAAAACAAATAATCTATTTGGATCATCAACTTGCTCGTATTAAAATAAAGTTGGTCCCTTATTCCTTAGCCATTTAGCCCACTCTAGCATTCCTTTAGGAAATGAAATTCTAAGATCTTCAAACTAACTGATTTGAAAGGACAAGAGCAAACAAGTTCTCCAGGACTTTCTTACTCACCAAAGACAACCCTAATCTAAAAAAATTAATATACCAAGAAATTTACATTTCTTTTAGTTAAAATATCTGAAAACAGGGTCTTCCCTGATGGTCCAGTGGTTAAGAATCCACCTTGCAATGAAGGGGCAGTTGCAAGGAATTAAGATCCCATATGCCTCAGAGCAGCTAAGCCCATGAGCCTCAACTACTAAGCCAGAGTGCCACAGCTAGAGAGCCTGTGTGCTGCAACTTACCACCTGATCCGACACAGCCAGGAAAATAAATTAAGAAACATATCTTTTTTAAAGACCTGAAAATAACCATACTTTACTCTTGTAATTAGAATGTTGATCAGGTAGGTGTTTTTTCACCTTTTTATCAAGCAGGTTTTTTTGGCTAATAAATACCTTTTAGGTAACAAACATGGTTCCACATGCTACAACACAGATGAGTCTTGAAAATGCTATAACATGTGAAAGATGTCAGTCACAAAAGACCACATATTATATGATTCTATCCATACGAAATGTCCAAAATAGGGAAATCTATACAGACAGAAAGTAGATTAGTGGTTGCTTAGAGCTTGGGGATGGGAGGAGATGGAGAGATGGGGTACAGTAAAGGGTATTCAGTTCCCTTTTGAGGTCATGAAAGAGCTCTAAAATTGACTGGTGACAATTGCATATATCTGTGAATATATTAAAAAACACTTTAAATGGGTGGATTGTATGGTATGTGAATTATATCTTAATAAAACTGATTTTTTAAAAATTGCTCCTATAATTTCACACTTTCAGGGAAAGAATAAAAAAAAACAGGGTGGGGCTTCCCTGGCGGCTCAGTGGTGAAGAATCTGCCTGCCAATGCAGGAGACACAGGATCCTGGTCCGGAAAGATCCCATATACCTCAGAACAACTAAGCCTGTGCACAACTCCTGAGCCTGTGCTCTAGAGCCTGGGAACTGCCACTACTGAAGCCCATGCTTCCTGGAGCCTCGTGCTCCACAAGAGAAGCTACTGCAGTGAGAAGTTCACATGCTGCAGAGAGTAGACTCCACTTGCTGCAACTAGAGGGAAAAAAACCCGAGCATCAACGAAGACCCAGTACATCCAAAAATAAAGTAAATAGACAAAATTATTAAAAAAATAAAAGTGAAAAAAAGATTAAAAGTCTTTTGGAGGTGACTGGGCAGAAGTTTCATTTTTCAGTCACAATCAAATCAGGCTCTTCATTTTTCAGTTTGCTTTCTTTCACCTTGGAAACGGAGGTTGACAGACCTCCATTTTCTACCACTGCAGGCTAAATAAAGCCCTGACTTTGGTCAGTCTGTTGGCAGTTGGGGAGTGATTGTAGCTAGCTGTTTCTGTGCACAACAAATTACTCTTATTCTCAGCCTTAGGGACTAAATATAACTATTATTTTGTTTTACCACAGAAAGTTGAGTTAGTTACATAAAATGTCCTCTTGGTTGGAAAGATACATTTTGTTTTTATGCACCAGCTATATTTCTTTAGGCTACAACCAAAAAAAACAGGGAGAAATCTATTTCCCTAGATTGGCTTATTTCGAGTGAGTCTCAGTTGGATAGAAAAGTGTGATTCCTTCAGACTGATCACTGACAACCTCGCTTCCTTTCTGATATAAACTTCCAAGGGATCCTTTGGCTCTGTATTCGCAAGATACACTGCCTTGATGCTAAATGCCCATGCTATCTTGGGGTCATGCTCAGTTCTGGCTTTTGGCTTCTACCTGCCTTTGGAAGAACCGATTTCATCTCCCACGTGTCTGATTGGGGAAAACTCCTACAGAAAGAGGAAACTCCTCATTCACATCCAAAGAGGTGTCTGTGAAGGGAGATGATGGAACTGTAGGCGGAAATACCCCACTGATGAAGCAATTGTGAGTGGGGCAAGAGGACAGAAGGCTCTGAGATTCTATGAGAGTCGACGAGCAAAGACAGGTTCCTATTAAACCTCTCAATATGGCCGAGTCAGCTTATCAAAAGTCAAAGTGTCAATTTCTCTCAGACCCATGATTGGTGAAGTTCAGTTCACTAACCTCCAAACCCCCGTGACAGCAGTGAAATTCCACCTAATTTCACCCTGATGCACCATATCGAGTCAGGAAGTAAAGCAGGGAGGGCTCCGACTCACACTTCTTTCCTGTCAAGTTTTGGGTTCCAAGGCGGGCTCCAGCTCTCATTTCCCCCACCTCTAAACATGACGCAAATGTGTATGAATAACTTCTTTAGAACAGAGGTCCACAGACAGGGTATATTGACTCGATGCTGCCTAAAAATCCTGAGATTCAGACATAGATGAAGGAATACACTGTTGAATATTTTGCCTTCTGGGCAGTGGATGCCAAGTCAGTGTCCAGGACACACAGCCCACCACATGTTGACTGATGGAACCAGGAGCTTTCCAGAAACCCACACCTGAGCACACTCTTAAGCTTGCTTAAAAACATTGTTCTGCAGGAACTTCCAAAAGTCTCAGAAATAAACATCTCTTTAGTCCAGAAATTTTGACTCGGAGAAATTAGAAAATGAGTTGGACTCCTACTTTGAAGAGAGAAGTGGAAGGGGAAGGTGACATGTCCCTACAATGAAATTCTACTGATTTTTTCTTTTTAATCTGAAAAGTAACTCAGTTTATATTTTTTATGCAGAGAACAACACTGAATTTGGCATTAAAAATCCATCCTGAGCCAGACTGAGATGGGTTCACAGTTGGCCAGGGCCAAAATTGATGGAATATCTTTGTTTCTCTTTTATACTGGCAGAGGCAGGCAAGAAAAAAATGGGCTGAATGCCTTCTTCATTGGAAGGATGTCTCTGCTTTTAACGACCAGCTTGAATTTCTTTAGGATATAACCCAGAAAACAAACGAGATGCCAAATTTCCTTACTCTTATCTCTTAATCATGCGCAAAAGATATGCACCTTCATGCTCCACCCCGTAGTCACCTTTGTTTCTCCTGGACACAGGTGAGTCACACAGTGGCGTGCATGCACGCGCACGCACACGGACACACACACACACACACACACACACACACACACACACGGAGTTATAAATCATTCTGAAGGGAGTTTCCAATATTTGAGGAGATAATTCTTTCTCTGATTTGGCACAAAGGTATTCTTTAGGAAAATATCTACCTAGTTTTGCACAAGTTACTATAGGTCAAAATTTTGATAGCAAGTAACTTTAAAAATTACTTATGAACACAACATTGTACATCAACTATAGTCCAGGATAAAATTGTAAAAAAAATTTAAAAATTTATAACATTTATCAGCCTCTGTTCCTTGAACCACCTGCAAGCTGAAAAGCAATGTGAATTTGTTTAATATGCAGATTCCAGGACCTCACTCCAGACCCACTGAGTCTGGATCTCTGGAGATAGTCTGCATTTTCAACAAATTCCAAAAATGATTCTGGTAGAGTCTGCCAGCCATTGCTCCGTACTCTGGTAAGAGTACGGCCAAAATTCCCATCATGATTTCATGAAGGTTCGAGTAACAAAATAAAAATCTCTGAAAGTAAAAGACTTGTATTCTTGGGATTTCAGAATCACATCTTAATCACTTGCTCATTTTTGGACTGCAAGCCAAGGAAGGGAAAAACAATAGGTAAATGTATCTGTGATTGATAATTTCTGCTTATTATTTAATATCCTCCCTCATGAAAGTTCTCAGATCACGGTTTTGCAGATACTAAGAAGACTGGATTTAGCTTACAGCAATAATTATTTTCCTTCTAGCTATGGATGTTTATCATGATGTATCTTGATCTGCTTGGGTTCCATTAGGTAGCAGTGGGTCTTGTGGAATGACTTAAAGCAAGACTTTACTGATGAGATAATGTTAAGGAAAACCTTTCCACATGGCGTTAGTGGTAAAGAACCCGCCTGCCAATGCAGGAGAAGTAAGAGACATGGATTCGGACCCTAGGTTGGTAAAATCCTCTGGAGGAGGGCATGACAACCCACTCCAGTACTCTTGCCTGGAGAATCACATGGACAGAGGAGGCTGGCAGGCTACAGTCCATAGGGTTGCACAGAGGCAGACATGACTGAAGCGACTTAGCACGCAAAAAGGCAGGTCAATGGTTACCAGATAGGGGAGGGATACATCGGGAATTTGAGGTTAACTGATACGCAGAGATCTTCTGTATAGCACAGGGACCTATACTCACTATCTTATAATAACTTATCTTACTCATGATTAGTTGCTTAGTCCTGCTCGACTATTTTCGAACCCATGGACTGTAGCCCTCCAGGCTCCTCTGTCCATGGAATTTTCCAGGCAGGAAGACTGGAGTGGGTAGCCATTTCCTCCTCCAGGGGATCTTCCCAACCCAGGGACTGAATCCGAGTCTCCTGTGTCTCTTGCATGGCAGGTAGATTCATTGTAAATCAACTATACTTGGTTTTAAAAATTAAAAAAGATATTTTTAAAAAGGCAGGTCACAAAAAATTAAGTTCCAACTTTGTAACTGAAATATATAATGGGAGACTTGAAGAAAGTACCCACAAAATACCATCAGGTTCTTGTGTTAAGGTTAGTTCCCACTCCCCTTAAGCTATCTCTAAATCTATTTTACTTAAAAAAAAAATTGTGATAATAAACACAAACTCTAAAATGGTGACCTCTCAATTTAAAATATTATCAATATTTTATTTTTTGTTTTTTAAAATTAATTTATTTATTTTAATCAATTCATTTAAAATTTAATTAATAGATTTTAATTAATTTATTTTAATGTCTCTTTACAATAATTTAATTCATTTATTTTAATTGGAGGCTAATTACTTTACAATATTGTAGTGGTTTTTGCCATACATTGACATGAACCAGCCAGTCTCCTATCTTGAGCCCCACCTCCCACCTCCCTCTCCAAATATTATCAATATTTTAATTTTAACTTACTATTAAATCAACTTCAAAAGCACAAATTAAGAAAAATTTATTATAAGCCTGAAATACTAACAAATAATTTTTCCATTTCCCATTGAAACTATTTACAGGCATATACACAGGATTTTGGCATGATTTTACAACTAAGTTGTAATCTTAGTTTACCTACAAATTTGAGTTCTGCTTTTTTGACTTCTTTTATAATATGACATGTTGTATTATAAACATGCTTGCACATTTCTGCATAGTCTCAGAATTATTTTGAAGGTAACATATATTTTTTTTCTTTTTTTTTTGAAGGTTACATATTTTAAAAAGTTGTTACATTGTACTTTATCCATTCCTGTATGTAGAAACATTTCTGTTGTTTCTAGTTTTGAGATTACAGATGACATAGAATCATCTTTGTATAAAAGATTCTTTTTTTTTTTTCTTTTACAAGATATTCCTTTAGAACAAATTCTCAGCAATGGTTTTACTAGTTCAAAGGACATGAACAAACGTTATGGGTTCTAATGTATAACATACTTCCCTTCAGAAAAATTATACCAATCTTCATTACTTAAACTATGTGAAAAAGTACTGGACTTCTAAAAAGCTGAGAAGTGTTGAGCTTTTTTTTTTTTTAATTTTTTCATTTAATTTTTGTTACTTTGTTGCAAACATTACTCTGTTAATTTTTATTTATTCATTATGATTAATAATTTTGTATATATGTATGCCTGTAAGTACAATAATTTTAAGTTATCAATATATCAGACACCATTCCAAGAGGCTTTACACATATAAAATCATGGGTTTTTTTTTAAATGAAAATAATTTAAATAAACATTTGATGCATGAAAGCTATAAAAACCTACACTGTCTGTAATGGATATTAACGTAAAAATTTTAAATCCCCAGGAAATAAATGATCTTAATTCATAGTAGAAAAGCACAGAAAAATTAACTATGAAAAAAAGCAACACTACTCTAGATTTTTCAGCATATTTCCTTTTTGTACATCAGAACAGGCTAATTGAAAGGAATAATAGTTTCTTTTACTACTGAGGAAAAAGAAAGTCTTTTCAGAAATAGAAGAAGGTTAATCCATATCTTCTTTCCTGAAAAAAAAATAACTGTATGACACTTGGAAAGTCTAGTGAAGGAACTAGGATGATAAAAAGACAGTAGTAGTAAATTTTTTAAAAATAATTAAGAAAACTATTCAATAAATGACTTACCTGATCTCACCAAGCACATCAAACTGAGGAGGAAGTATAATCTCAGCATATGGAAAGTGGAGCCCATGTGTGTCACATTTGTACGAAGGATTTTCTTCCCAGAGTCTTAGCCTCTACACTCAGAGCTTAGATAACTAACCCCGACGATGTACGGTGACAACAGGAAGTTCCCCAGGGACTGCAGGCAGGTCCCAACCCTTTCAGGGTATGTGACTCCTCCTTTCAATAAAAGGTCAGGTGTATTTCTGCTTGCACAATTTTATGCAGATCTAGAGATTATAATACGTATTTGCAGAATGACGAGTTCAAAATAGTTTCATTCCTTGTGGGTGGTTTATTAGTCGTTTGGCTTGGTGTGTTGAAATCAGGTGTGACCTGAGATATTTTTCCCTTTTGTTTCTGTGAATGAAAGAAATCTGGTGAGTCTTCTGTTGGCCTGTGTATACCAAATTACCTTTTATGTTTATTTACACACTCATTTCTCAGAGGACAGTCTTTAGATTTTATTGTTGTTGCTGTTGTTTAGTCTCCAAGTTGTGCCCAATTCTTCGGGGACCCCATGGACTGTAGCCTGCCAGGTTCCTCTGTCCATGGGATTTCCCAGGCAAGAATACTGGAGTGGGTTGTCATTTCCTTCTCCAGGGGATCTTCCAGACACAGGGATAAAACCCTGCATTGCAGTAGAACTTTTTACCCCTTAACCACCAGGGAAGCCCTAGATTTTATTAAGAACATTTTATTAATAAGTCCAATCATGTACCTATATTTGTAAAAATATGCTTCAGATTAAAAGAAACCTTAAAATGTTTCTATATAGCTTAATTTTTATTTTTTTGCCATTCAGAGTTCCTATCTCTCTCTTAGTTCTTCTTTCTCCTCCCTCTTGTCCCTCTCCTCCACCTCTCCTCCTCTCTTCCTTTTCCTCTCCCCCTTCTCTCCCCTCTTTTCTGTTCTTCTCCTCTTCCTTTCTCTCCTTCTTCAAGAAAAAAATAGATGAAAAAGCTTTAAATAGAGAACTAGGCAAGAATCCATGTACCTCAAAATAGGGAGTAACTAAATTTGTGCTCCATAGCCACAGGGTAATTTAATTCTTCTCTGGTGGAAGAGTTTGCAACAGTTTCTCTGGCTTGTGATGGTGGTCCAAAAAGCTGAAAACTAGATGAACAAATGCAGAAACTACTTAAGAATACATTTACATCCAAAGCATAGGCAAAATCCACTAGTCATTTAACATTGTTTATGAATTGACAGCATCGGTCATGTAAGTGTATCAGTTCTCCATGTCTGCACCCCATTCCTTGCAGGAAGTAAATTCTAGCAATGCTCTCCAAGGAATCAGAACATCAGAATCACTGGGGATTGTGTGTCACAGGTTTTTCTGCATCACATCTCAGACCTAATGAATGCCAAGATTCCCTACCAGTGGTCTACTGATCTGGGTTCAAGTCCCATGTCTTCTATTCACTAATTGACTAGCCTTAACCAAAGCATTTAAGTTCTCTAACTCTTCATTTTCTCAACTGTAGAATGAAGATGATAAAACTGCACATCTCACCAAGTTGTTTTATGGATTAAATGAGATAGTGTAAACAAAATTCTTAACACCATGGCTCCTACCAAGGTAAGTGCACTCACCACTTGGTAACTGTTGTTATTACTTATCCTCTGCACCTTTCCCTCCCCTCAAAAGTTGAGCTGCACAGTACTGAGAAGGACCATGTGGAGAAGCTCTGTGGGACTGCAGGAATGAAGAGGACATTTTAGCAGTGATGTTTCAGGTGAATAATTTTAGCCATCACTTAAGTCTGCTTTTGTCTTCTGCCTGAAGATATAAACTAAAAATCATAAATAGGAAAACCAAATAAGTGGTGATAACTTTTTGTTGTTGTTTCTTTCCATTTGCAATCAGCTTTACTAACCTGAAAACAACTGCTTCCCAGAACAAATGGGGAATTGTTTCACATTCTGTTAGGAATGTTTTATGGAATGCATTGCCCCTTTTGACTTAGTGAACTTGCCTGATAAATATTTGTTGAATTCCTATCAGTTTTGGTACCATGCCAAGTGTTTATAGTCGGAGCCAATGTACATTTTCCTGGAAACTAGCCAGTTATAGGAATAAGTTTGTCTCTTGGGAGGCCTCTTTGTGTTACTATTAATGATTTTCCTGCTAGGGGCACAGAAGTTCCCCTCACTTCCTAGCTGTGTGCTCCTACTTCCAGCATTCAAAATAGCACAAGAATCAATAGCACTAACCCCTTTTGTAGGGGTTAGTGAGAAACATCAAATATAAGCAAAAAAAAAAAAAACCAAAGAAAACATTTCCAAAGGATGGGGAGAGGAATGAGGAAAGGCAGAACAGAGAATATCTTTGAGAGGGGGATTACTTCCTTTTCTTGATTGTGGTAGTGATTATAGGAATCTACACTTGTGATAAGATTGCTTAGAACCACTCGCCCCCAACACACGCACAGGCACAAATGAATGCATATAAAAATGGTAAAATCTGGGACTTCCCTGGTGGCCCAGTGGTTAGGGCTCTGGCCTTGCTGGGAGCAAGGGTTGGATCCTTGGTCAGGAAATTAAGATCCCACATGCTGTACTATGCGGCCAAAAAAAAATAATCTAAGTGAGGTCTATGTACTGTACCAAAAGCAATTTTCTGGTTTTGATGACATGATATGTAAGATGCTATGATTATGGGGAACTGGATAAGTATACAAGGGACATCCCTGTACTATTTTGCAGCTTCTTATGAACAGATAATTATTTCCAAATAAAAGGGTTTTAAAAATTCCAAATGATCTGCCAACTCCTAACCATTTGAATGGTACTATTTAGTTTAAGGTATTCTAAGGAAAACCATTGCTTCATTTCTCATCAGCTATTCATCATAAAAATGAATAATGGTTAATTTTCTCAATACTATGACACTGATAAATGACAACTCAAGAACATCAGAATTTTCCTTATTTTCAGTTTAGTATTATGTACTGGCTATTTTTTTAATCTAGAAATCACCTGCTACAGAGAGCAGAGTAGAAAGAGGCAAGCAAGCTTCTGGACAGGAAAAACAGGTATGGAAATGTAATGGGACTGAAGGGAGGTGGTTTTATGACTCTCATTGGCTTCAGCATTTGGAAAGTTGACCTATGTCCCCTCCCGCCCTGCTCTAGGGCTCCAAGTTGGTGTATGACTCACTGTAATGCCCTTTTGTCTTTTCATCTGCATCAGTGGCCCGGCTATTTCTCACTTCAGGTCCAGGTTTGGCAAGATATATCTATTTCTTTGATTCATATTCATTTTATAAGGGCTTCCCCGATAGCTCAGTTGGTAAAGAATCTGCCTATAATTCAGGAGACCCCAGTTTGATTCCTGGGTTGGGAAGATCCCCTGGAGAAGGGATAGGCTACCCACTCCAGTATTCTGGCCTGGAGAATTCCATGGGTTGAAAAGAGTCGGACACGACTGAGCAACTTTCACTTTCACTTTCATTCTATAAGGAGATCATGTTTCAGGCATGCGTGTGTGCTGGGTTGCTTCAGTCATGTCCAACTCTTTTGACTCTACACTAGTCCCATGGACTGTAGCCCACCAGGCTCCTCTGTCCTTGGGATTTTCCATGCAAGAATACTGGAGTAGGTTGCCATGCCCTGCTCCAGGGGATCTTCCTGACTCAGGGATCAAATCCGTGTCTCTTGCATTTCCCACTTTGGCAGGTGGATTCTTTAACCACTAAGCCACCTGGGAAGCCTCAGAGATCACGGTAACTTTCTCTAAATCCCTGTATTTTTTCATTTCTTCATTCCTTCATTTGTTGAACATTTCTGGAGCTTCCATTAAAAAAATAATAATAATATTACAAAGGGACTTCTCTGGTGGTCCAGTGGTTAAGAATCCCCCTGCCAAAGCAGGGGACACAGGGTCAATCCCTGGTCTGGAAAGATTCCACATACAACTAGGGGCAACTAAGCCCCAGTGTCTCAACTACTGAGTCCATGCTCTAGAACCCCTACGAAGCAACAAGAGAAATTATCGCAATGAGAAGCATGAACACAACTAGAGACTAGCCCATGCACAGCCACGAAGACCCAGCACAACCAAAAATACACAAACTTTAAAAAATAATAATCAGGGAAAAATAGGAGATGGCTCCTTCCCTCAAGGAGACACATTACTACCACCAGCAGCTCTGCCACTGCTACTACTAAGCCTCACGCAGGAAGTGTCCTCTGAGCTGAATTTCAAAGACTAGGTAGTAGTTCAAAGGTGAAGAAGGAGGAGCCAAGGCATTCCAGGCAGAGGGAATAAACTTGGAGGCATAAAGAAGTGTGGATTGAATGTTTGGTGTATATAAAGTAACAATAAAGTAATTTGGAGATAGGAAACGATGAGGGAATTTGAAGACAGGTTGTGAAGAACTTTTTATCATGCTTAGGATATTGGAATTTTGTCTTCAAAACAGTGGAAAGCTAGATTTTTTTTCTTCTTCAACTATTTATATGTTAATATATTACTATTATATAATAATGTTACAGGCAAAAACCAATTCTGACTCCATGTTGGAACTGTTTCTTCGACTTGCTTTTGTTGATTTTTTTTTTTTTAATTAATTAATTTTAATTGGAGGTTAATTACTTTATATTGTAGTGGTTTTTGCCTTACATTGACATGAATCAGCCATGGTGTACATGTGTTCCCCATCCTGAGTGATTTTGTTATTATAATTATACCTGATTGTCTGCCTTAGAGAACCCTGCCCCTCTACTGGACTGTTAAAGTGCCTTTGTTTAGAACCCTGTCCAACTGTAGATGGCAGGAAGGAAGAAATTAATATACCCCCTGACAGAGGCTTAGGGCTTCCCTTATGGCTCAGATACTAAAATATCTGCCTGCAATGCAGGAGACCTGGGTTCCATTCCTGGGTCAGGAAGATGCCGTGGAGGAGGGTACAGCGGTATAGCAATCCACTCTAGTATTTTTGCCAGGAGAATTTTATGGACAGAGAAGGCTACTGTCCGTGGGATTGCAAACAGTCAGATACAACTGATGGTGTTTTTACTTTGTTTCCTCACCTCCCCACATCTCGGATCTGTAAAAGAACCTTTAATCTAGACCCCGACAAGATGGTTATTTTGAGATATTAGCTGTGAAAATAAGAGAAGCTAAAAGCAAAGGAGAAAAGGAAAGATATAAACATCTGAATGCAGAGTTCCGAAGAATAGCAAGAAGAGATAAGAAAGCCTTCTTCAGCGATCAATGCAAAGAAATAGAGGAAAACAACAGAATGGGAAAGACTAGGGATCTCTTCAAGAAAATCAGAGATACCAAAGGAACATTTCATGCAAAGATGAGCTCGATAAAGGACAGAAATGGTATGGACCTAACAGAGGCAGAAGATATTAAGAAGAGGTGGCAAGAATACACAGAAGAACTGTACAAAAAAGATCTTCACAACCCAGATAATCACGATGGTGTGATCACTGACCTAGAGCCAGACATCCTGGAATGTGAAGTCAAGTGGGCCTTAGAAAGCATCACTACGAACAAAGCTGGTGGAGGTGATGGAATTCCAGTGGAGCTATTCCAAATCCTGAAAGATGATGCTGTGAAAGTGCTGCACTCAATATGCCAGCAAATTTGGAAAACTCAGCAGTGGCCACAGGACTGGAAAAGGTCAGTTTTCATTCCAATCCCAAAGAAAGGCAATGCCAAAGAATGCTCAAACTACCGCACAATTGCACTCATCTCACACGCTAGTAAAGTCATGCTCAAAATTCTCCAAGCCAGGCTTCAGCAATATGTGAACCGTGAACTTCCTGATGTTCAAGCTGATTTTAGAAAAGGCAGAGGAACCAGAGATCAAATTGCCAACATCCGTTGGATCATGGAAAAAGCAAGAGAGTTCCAGAAAAGCATCTATTTCTGGTTTATTGACTATGCCAAAGCCTTTGACTGTGTGGATCACAATAAACTGTGGAAAATTCTGAAAGAGATGGGAATACCAGACCACCTGACCTGCCTCTTGAGAAATCTGTATGGAGGTCAGGAAGCAACAGTTAAACTGGACATGGAACAACAGACTGGTTCCAAATAGGAAAAGGAGTTCGTCAAGGCTGTATATTGTCACCCTGTTTATTTAACTTATATGCAGAGTACATCATGAGAAACGCTGGACTGGAAGAAACACAAGCTGGAATCAAGATTGCCGGGAGAAATATCAATAACCTCAGATATGCAGATGACACTACCCTTATGGCAGAAAGGGAAGAGGAACTCAAAAGCCTCTTGATGAAAGTGAAAGTGGAGAGTGAAAAAGTTGGCTTAAAGCTCAACATTCAGAAAACGAAGATCATGGCATCCGGTCCCATCACTTCATGGGAAATAGATGGGGAAACAGTGGAAACAGTGTCAGACTTTATTTTTCTGGGCTCTAAAATCACTACAGATGGTGACTGCAGCCGTGAAATTAAAAGACGCTTACTCCTTGGAAGGATAGTTATGACCAACCTAGATAGCATATTCAAAAGCATAGGCATTACTTTGCCAACAAAGGTCTGTCTAGTCAAGGCTATGGTTTTTCCTGTGGTCATGTATGGATGTGAGAGTTGGACTGTGAAGAAGGCTGAGCACTGCAGAATTGATGCTTTTGAACTGTGGTGTTGGAGAAGACTCTTGAGAGTCCCTTGGACTGCAAGGAGATCCAACCAGTCCATTCTGAAGGAGATCAGCCCTGGGATTTCTTTGGAAGGAATGATGCTAAAGCTGAAACTCCAGTACTTTGGACACCTCATGCGAAGAGTTGACTCATTGGAAAAGACTCTGATGCTGGGAGGGATTGGGGGCAGGAGGAGAAGGGGGAAGACAGAGGACGAGATGGCTGGATGGCATCACTGACTTGATGGTCGTGAGTCTGAGTGAACTCTGGGAGTTGGTGATAGACAGGGAGGCCTGGCGTGCTGCGATTCATGGGGTCGCAAAGAGTTGGACACAACTGAGCGACTGATCTGATCTGATCTGATCTGAGCCTGCCATTTTCTTGCT
Source organism: Bubalus bubalis (assembly GCF_019923935.1). Taxonomy (NCBI): domain Eukaryota; kingdom Metazoa; phylum Chordata; class Mammalia; order Artiodactyla; family Bovidae; genus Bubalus; species Bubalus bubalis. Next base: position 127,030,727 of record NC_059157.1, on the reverse strand, counting down.
CAGCCAGATTTCCCAAGTAAAGTCGTATTCCTTGCCTCAACATCTCATCTCTGGGATTTATTGGCCTACCATGCAGGAAGAAGAGCAGGCTTGGACTTGGTAACAATAATCCAAATATAATAAATAATATTTTATGATCCTATATAATAATGTGATAAATTATATAAATATTTAATAATATATTTGTGTAACATTATTATATGAATTTTTTGGTAGTTTGTTATAAAACAAGAAGGAAAATATCTACATACTACTTTTCTGGCCTAAGAAGTATTTTTCATGGAATTGAGCTCTTTGGTTTAGAAATCATGACTCCCTTGAAAACAACTTGTCAAACAAAAGCAGAGGATGCTCAGCTCAGTCATTTCAGTAACTACTTGATTTTGGAATGCTGCTCAGAACATTTCAAGGAGAGATTGCTCTAGCAAGACCTGTATGCACAATGGCAAGACATAGGCAAAATGCTTTTTACTTAGTAAAGTTCATGAAAAAAAATTTTCTTTTTCAGAGGAATGTTCAGCATTTCAAGTCCATTGGTACCATGTTTTATAAATTTACTTGAACCTTAAACCATTGTTTTATTTTATTTAAAAATTAAAAAAAATTTATTTGGCTGTGTTGAGTTGGTTGCAGCACAGGTGGTCTTTGTTGTGTCATACAGGATCTCCTGTTGAGGAGGTGCAGGGACTTTCTAGTTGTTACTCTAAGGCTTGGTTGCTCCACAGCATGTGGCATCTTAGTCCCCCGACCAGGGATCGAACCTGTGTCCCCTGCATTGCTTCCCTGGTCGCTTAGATGGTGACGAAATCAGCCTGCAGTTCAGGAGAACTGGGTTCAATCCCTGGGTTAGGAAGATCCCTGGAGGAGGAAATGGCAACCCACTCCAGTATTCTTGCCTGGAGAATGAGGAGCCTGGCAGGCTTTCATGGGGTGTTGCAAAGAGTTGGACATGACTGAGCAACTATCACTTCCTCCCCTGCATTGCAAGGTGGATTCTTAACCACTGGACCACCAGGGAAGTCCCAAACTGTTCTTTTAAAATACTGTTATTAGAGTCAGGTTTTGTTATTATTTATTTTTAATTAAAGGCTAATTGCTTTACAATATTGTGTTGGTTTCTGCCATACATCATGTTTTTATTTTTATTCAGCTGGCTTCCCAAGCATTGCTCTTGAGAATCCTGCACCTTCATTAGACAATTATTCCCTGGAGTATGCACATAAAGTTGTCTGTGCAAGAAACATCTCAATGGAAAAGTTCACCCCTGGAATTTGGAAGATCTATCCTTGTGACTTTTGACTTGGGTGACTGTTTGGAACCATCGTTAACACTTTGAGGGGCTTACAGTGTCTAAATTGGGAGGGTATTTCTTGCCAGGCTTTTCCTCCTCACCTGTCTGCACCTCAGTTTCAGCTGCTTTCAGAAATACTTGTCTCTCTTTTTGATATTCTCCCTAGGGCCATCCAAAGTAAATTTTAAGGTTGCCACATATTTCAAGTCAGGCTTACTCCAGACAAACCTCCCAAATTTGGCAAAAATCAACTCAACCATAGTTGCTCAGTAACAGAAAAGTAGAAGCATGAGTTATAAATTTATTTTCACTAAGAAAAAAGAACAACAATAATATAAATTTACCTTCCTTAACAACTGGCAACAGAAGAACAACAACAACGAGAAGACAAAGAGAAACCTGAAAACAGAAGAGGGGCAGGGTAGAAGGGGAGACAGCTACGGCAATGGTGTGAGAGATGCTCAGGCCCGAAGGACGGTGATTTGGATGGGTTTGTGTTCTTGTAACAGAGTGAGATGAGCACAGCCCTTAGCAGGCAGCCATTGCTGGCCGCATTACTTTGCACCCTGTTACTAGGCAACAAGCGTTGCTCAGCGCCACAGTGGGCCCTCTCCACAAGCAACCAGCTGTCAGTGAGTGACCGTTAGTTGTTCTGCTCAGCTATTGGTCAGTGCTGCAGTGGGCCCTGTCAACAAGTAATGAGGGACCATTAGGGAAGTGATTCAGCCAAGGGTCAGTGGTGTGGTGGTCATCAGGTGGAGAGTGAGGTAAGAGGCAGATTCAGGCCTTCTCCTGGAGGCCCTCCAGCTCACGCAGTCTTGGGCCAGCAGAAGAACTGGAGGGCCCAGGGATCAGACTGGGGCTACATCCTGCAGGCCTGCAGGGCCCTCACTAAGGCCCTCCTCTAGCTTTGGCCTACACCTTGAGGAGTGGTGAACCTCTCCCCCATCCCTGTTTCTGTGACCTAGTAGCAATGGCTGACTGCCTGAGTTGCAGTGTGTGAGACTTGGTCTCTCCCATTTGGGTGGCCTGAGGAGACTGAGGGACAGTTGGGTTGGATGCCTGGCTCCCTCAGGGATAACAGCTGGGCAGGGTGTGGGAACCTGCCCCTGAAGGAGCTGCCTCCTCTTAACCAGGACTGGGACCTTGGAGGGGGAAAGTTGGGCCTTGGACCTTTGCCCTTTCTTTTCAGGACACAGAGTAACAGGCAGAGATTTGCAGGAACATCGTTACCTGACCATGATCCAACCTCAAGAGCAAAGGATCTGACACCAAGAAGGCTGCAACAACTAACCACATGCCTCCCTTAGCTTCTGCTTTTAAAGGGGCTTGCTGAAAGCTTTCAGTAACTTTCAGATGGGAGGGCATGAGCCTCCCATCTCCTGTATGAACCTGTAATAAACCTTTCTCTGTCCAAAACGCTAATGTTTTAGTATTGATTGGCCTCAACTGTGCGTCAGGCACATGGACTTGCAATTTGGTAACATTCCCAAATTGGTCCTATAGACCTCAACTTGGGCTCTGGCCCAGCCAAAGTCCCTTGCCTTAGTGGGGAGGGTTCTTTTTCTATTTGGATTCACATGACTAATAACAAAACTGATGCTGAGACTGAAACAGCACATGCTTTAATCAATGGCCAGAGAATGAGAAACAGGAACTTGGCTTGAGACTCAGCTTCTCAATCTACCCGAGATACCATATATATAGGAGGGTTGAGGTCAAAGGAGGGGACTGAGTAAAGAAGAAGAGGAGGATTTCGTTGGTGGTCCTGTGGTTAAGACTCCCCCCTTACACTGCATTGGGGATGGGTTGTTGGGATCTAAGGTCCTGCAAGCATGGCCTGAAAAAAAAAAAAAAAAGAGGGAGGAATATTTACGACGTATCTGAGAACAGGGATGTGCTATGCTTGGGAAGACAGCAGTCTTTTTATAACCCTGGATTTCAGTCCTTCAGTGGGCTTGCTTGGCTGTTGCCACAGCAACTGTCAACTGGCGGATGTGTTATCACGCAAATATATTACCATGAACATAATAAGGAGGGTCTACTGGAGGCTTTCTACCATCTTGGACCTAGTTGGTTCTAACAGATTTTGGAGGGCTCTTCTTTTCTGGTGGCTTCCAGTAAGATAACACTTCCCTGCAGCTTAGTTCTCTCAATGAAGGGGGAGGATTATAGCTGAAGGCTAACAGCCTTGGTAACATTTGGAGAGGGGAAGGGGCAGATGTGTAGGAAATAAAGGGTGCAGAACTGGCAAGTTAAATGACTTATTAGTTATCAGAAAGAAAAAAAAAGAGGGAAGAGATTATTAATAGTAAGCACTTAGCTATGCTGGGCATTGAAGTAGCCTCTTTATATACATAAACACATTTAATGCGCCCACAGATCTCTTACTGAAAGCTTGGCCTCTCTGTACACTGATGCTGAATCAAATCTTGGAAAACAGTTTTGGGTGAAGTAGAAAGTTATAGTTGCTCAGTTGTGTCTGAATCTTTGCAGCCCCATAAACTGTAGTAGGTCACGCCTCTGTCCATGGAATCCTCCAGGCAAGAATACTGGAGTGGGCTGCCATTTCCTTCTCCAGGGATCTTCCTGATTCAGGGATCGAACCTGGGTCTCCTGCACTGCAAGCAGATTCTTTACCATCTGAGCCACCAGAAAAACCCAAGAAGAAAAGGATAGCTTTATTACTTTGCAGGCAAAGGGAGATACCCCAGGTTTTTGACTTGAAAAACTATGTTTCAACCCCAGAGGACTTAATGAGGCTTTTTATAAAAGTGGGTCAAAGGTGGGGTCTCGAGACTTCCCTGGTGTTCCAGTGGTTAAGAATCTGCCTGGCAATGCAGGAGACATGGGTTCAATCCCGGACTGGGGAACTAAGATCCCACATGCCTCGAAGCAACTAAGCCTGCTCACTCTGGAGCTCAGCTGCCACAACTAGAGGTCCCACATGACAATGACGCATGATGTCAAGATCCCGCATGCTGCAACTAAGACCTAATACAGCCAAATAAATATTAACCCCCCCTGGCGCCCCGCCCCCCCATCTCTGACAAGATTATAGTCTTCCCTGGTGGCTCAGCAGCAAAGAATCTGCCTATAGTGCAGGAGATACAGGAGATGAGGGTTTGATCCCTGGATCTGGAAGATCCCCTGAAGAGGGAAATGGCTACCCACTCCAGTATTCTTGCCTGGGAAATCCTATTGACAGAGGAGCCTGGCAGGCTATAGTTCTTGGGGCAAAACTTTGAGCCTAAACCACCTGACAAGATTGGGGTGTGAACAGGGCTCCCTATGCCCTTAATCTCAGGTGGTTTGTTTCCTAATCTTGAAGATCTTCTCTAGGCCCTTTAGTCTTGCCTCAGGTGATTTCTTGGCTGCCCCTCCCTTGATTAGCAACTGCTCTAATCTGCCCTTTGGAACTCAAGGAAGGTCATAATGGCTGGAGTCTGCCTACCAGAAATGAGAAACAGAAAGGCCTCTATCCCTGGGAGATCCACAGGGCCCTACTTGGTTTCAGATCTGAGAGACAGACACTCTGTTTTACAGTTGGGGAAGTAGGCGTAGGTAGGGCCTGGTGCTATTTCCCTACATGAGGGAGGCCGAGCCATTTGCAGTTAATGTGAGCAAATTTTGTGATAAAATCTAGGACACAAAAGCTGTACTTGCTTTCAGCATAATAAGGCCAAAGTTATTAGATGAAGTGAAAAAGATCAAAGTCACATTGGGCTTCCCAGGTGGCACAGGGGTAAAGAATCCACCTGCCAATGCAGGAGACACAAGAGATGCAGGTTCTATCCTTGGGTCGGGAACATCCCCTGGAGGAGGAAATGGCAACCCACCCCAGTATTCTTGCCTAGGAAATCCTATTGACAGAGGAGCCTGGCAGGCTACAGTCCATGGAGTTGCAAAGAGTTGGACATGATAGAGCGACTAAGCACACATGCAAAGTCACAGTATCAGAAGGGCATGTTTTCCTTGAGTGCCAGAGGAGTTGGTCTGCAGAAGGAAATTAATTTTCAGGGTAGTGAATTATGGTAGACATTAGGCACATCAGGCCCAAACCAACAATATCTCATCTTTGGGCTCCTATCCATGTCCATTACATGGCCCAGACGTCTGTTCCGACAGGGGTCAGCAGAAACAAAGTTGAGACGAAATCTTTTAACACTCGGAGAAGGCTGGCAAAGGGAAAAATTTGCAAGCCTAAAGAATGGATTAGAGGGCTGGGTCTTCATTGTTCTGGGAGGGGAGGTAGGGTTTGAGGAAGACGGGGGAGGGGCCATGGAAAGACTTGAAGGAGAGGATCTCCGCTGGAGGAAGAGGTCTTTTTAGAAAACTAGGGTAACCAGTTAGGAAACCTTACGAAATCTGAAGCAATGCGGTTGAGCTCCTCTGATGGTCCACGGGTGCACATTATCCAAACCAAGGACAGAAATGTCAGTATCTTCATTACTGTATGTGATTTTGGGCTTCTCCTCTGGGCCTCCGGTGAAGAGTTGCTGGGTCTGGAAATGGCTGCGGCAGTGGTGGACTTGGGGTTAAGGATAACCCCCCTCCTTGGTCAGTGGATGGGCAGTGGTCCAGACCTCTGCTGTGGACAACAGGACATCGAAGGCACCAACCGGCAGATGAGACCCAGGCGGAAGCGACTGTAAGGCTCAGTACCTTTTCTCCATTTCCAAGAGTGGCTAGAGAAGTAGACGGACACGGGGCTGTAGGTGTGGGGAAGGGCTGGCAGAGTTACTATTGGCTGATAAGGTCCTGAGATTCTGACTAAAGTTTGTAATTTCACAGCCTTCCCACTGTTTCTGGCGGGTGACTGACATTTCAGAATTGGGTTTGTGAGGGTGCAGGGAAGGAGGCGGGAAAAGAAAAAAAATTGTGTCATGGTGATGTACTACACTGTTCTGAGACTTGATGCCAATGTTTCTCTAATCTTGGTGGCCAGAACCTGGGAGAAGCTGCTATTCTAAAGCGGCTTGCAATTTTCTGACTTGTGTTTTAATGAAGACCGCTCTTTGGTGTTGGAGAATTCCTTCCCTGAACTTGAGGGGGTCTTTTTGGTTTGGCAATAGTAAAGACCAACTTCTTTAGCGGAATGTACAGTTGGGACACAGCTGAACTGCCCTGCAGAATAATGCCCATGGTAATCTCCTTTTAAGTTAACTTGAGAGTCCCCCCTGAAATGAGTTGGGGTAGAAGGGCAATTGTCTTCTGTTGGTGACATGTAGAAATTGCTGAGAAGAGTGAAGAGATGAAATTTTGGGAGACAGTAGGCTTTAGATGCTGTACTTTTTTTTTTTTTTTTACTGCACCATGGGGCGTGCAGGATCTTAGTTCCCCAACTAGGTAAGAAATCTGTGCCCCCCTGCACTGGAAGCAGAGTCTTAATCTCTGGATGGGGAAGTCCCTAAATGCTGTACCTTGTAATGCTGCTACTGCTGCTGCTAAGTCGCTTCAGTCGTGTCCGACTCTGCGACCCCATAGACGGCAGCCCACGAGGCTCCCCCATCCCTGGGATTCTCCAGGCAAGAACACTGGAGTGGGTTGCCATTTCCTTCTCCATAGCCATTTCTAAATCTTTTCAGCTTTGCAATTCTCCTTTTATTTCCACATTATCTCTAACAGCCACGTGTTAGCTATATTTTAGGGCATTGAAGGAGGAGCCCATGTTCACACTTAGAATTTGCTTCTAGCCTCTAGAAACTGCCTCCATCTCCCCAGACTAGTGTGAAGGTAGCCACTGGAGGGTAGCTGGTGGTTCTGGGACTCTAGGGGGTGGCTTGCAGCAGAATCCAGGAACAGTGTTTATCGAGCAAAGGATGAAGCTGTACTGAGGAGTGCCTGTGTTGAAGTTCAAGCAAGTCTGAAGTATGACCTTAATTGAGGATGAGATTAAGGATCAGGTACATACAGAGAGGATTTTTGTAGGGCATAAAAACTTTTGAGGATTCTCAGGAGTGTTGGGGGAGGGGAGTGGATTTGGGACTGGATTTTCCATTAAAAAGGATGGGTCATTTTCTGTTGTAGATAATTAACCAGAACTAGGACCTCTAAAAAAGAGAGGGAGAGTAATTAGCACTCCCTGCCAGCTCTAGGCGGAGAAGGCAATGGCACCCCACTTCAGTACTCTTGCCTGGCAAATCCCATGGACGGAGGAGCCTGGTAGGCTGCAGTCCATGGAGTTGCTAGGAGTCGGACACTACTGAAGCAACTTAGCAGCAGCAGCAGCAGCCAGCTCTAGGGAGACTAGTAGGCCGCAGGTAACTTTTCATCCTTAAGTTTCTGTGAGGCCTTCCTTGAGTTCTGTCCTTCACTTCCCTAGCCGACTGTTTTCCTTTCTCTGGTTCCTACTGCACTTTGTACCCACCTTTATCACAGCAGCCAATTATCTTTTTAAAAATTAATTGAAGTGTAGTTTACTTACACCCAATTATCCTGTATTGTAATTTGTAATCATATCTCTCCCAGTAGACCTCAAGGGCGAGGGACTGGCGCTGGTACACAGATCGCAGTTCAAATTCCAGCTATGCCACTAGCTACCTCTTTGACTTTAGGTAATTACTTAATCGCTGTATGCCTCGATTTCCTTATTAAAAATAGGCACAAAAAGTAAAAAATAGAAATGGGCACAAGGCTCCGCATCGCCTGCGGTTGCTGGGACAAATGAAGGTGACTGCGTGTAAAGTACCAGGCACAAAGTATGTGCAAAACAAAGGGCGCCTAGTAGGGTAAATTAGAAAGGGAAAGGCTACCCACTCCAGTATTCTGGCCTAGAGAATTCCGTGGACTGTATAGTCCATGGGGTCACAAAGAGCCGGACACGACTGAACGACTTTCACTTTCAGTAGGGTAAACATTTGTTAATTAACGTGCACTCAATTATTTACTGATAAACCACCCAGGTTTCAGGCCTGGAAGCACTCCCTCTCTCTTGGAGAGCCCTCACGTGCGGTCTGTGGGCCTTGTCCCGCGGGCAGCCTCAGGACTGGCTCTGCCGAAGAGAAAACCCCTCCCACAGCCCTTACGGTCTCGTGAGCCATTGGGCCAGGACCAGGCTTTCAGGTTGCTAGGCTAGGGAGGTGGAGATCTAGGCTGCGCCTGCGCAGACTGAGGGCTAAGATGCTTTCCGGTCGGGCGGGAGGAGGTGACGTCAGAAGCGGGGGCCCGCGGGGGCCGCCTGTAGCCCTGGGGACGTTGTATCTCTGGGCCCTCGGATCGCGTCACAAGTCGGCGACTGAGCTTTGGCGGCGGTGGCTGAGGCAGCGAAGGCGGCAGCGGCGGCGACAGCTCTGGGGTTTGCGTCTCGGGGTGTGTCGGCCGCCGCTGCTGCTTGGGCCTGGTATGTACAAATGGCTGATTAGGATTCTCGGCACCATTTTCCGTTTCTGTGACCGGCCGGTGCCCTCTGCCAGGGCCCTCCTGAAGAGGCGACGCTCGAACAGGTGAGAGGAGAGGGGGCCGAGCCACGGCCTGGCTCTCCCCCTCCCCCACCCCGGATTCGGCTGGCGTAGCGTGATCCAGCCAGGCAGGCCCCGCTCGGCAGAAACAGGTAGCTGGGCGGAGGCGTTAGAGGTGCGGGTCGCGGGTGTCCCGGTGACGTAGTCGCTCCTCGGCGCTGTGCAGATGCGACTCCTGATGATGAAAGGGACTAGTGGTCGGTGATGTGAATATCTTTCTTTTAGAGTCCAAGCTGGTTTCTATCAACAAATGGGGTTTTTATCATATTTTGCTGCTCTTAGGTTGAAAACTTAAAATTGAAGGAATACTGTGTTTGTGTGGCTCATTGTTTACAAAACACACTCCCAAGTGTCATCTCTGCGCAATAAGTGCAGTTAAGGGAAGTGAACTTCATAGTTTGCGCAAAGCCGTTTTGACTACACTTTCTGTTCTCTTAGCACCAAGACGCAGTAGCTGTCTTGTTTGGAAGGCAGCTGTCAAACTTTGCGTTTGTGTGTGTGTGTGTGTGTGTGTGTGTTTTGCTGGGGAGGGAGGGAGAGTGATCCTGTGCTTTAGCATTGCTGCTGCTGCTGCTAAGTCGCTTCAGTCTTGTCCGACTCTGTGCGACCCCAGAGACGGCAGCCCACCAGGCTCCCCAGTCCCTGGGATTCTCCAGGCAAGAACACTGGAATGGGTTGCCATTTCCTTCTAAAAGATTACTAATCTGTACTCTAAAATTTGGGGGAAATTAAAAGTTGTTCTTAGCATTTGCCTGTTGGTTTGTCCAGTTTCCTAGTGTCTACCACCTTCTTTAAGAATTAATCTAGAGAATAAAATACCATACCAATTCTATACATAATCCCCCCAACTTTTAATGATCAAATGTTAATTTCATTTATTAAGCCTCAAGATCGTCGGAGGGTGGTTTCTTGGAGCTTGAGAGAGCAAGGTGATTATTTACTATGTGAGTCTAAGAATGCAGGTCATTGAGGAATTAGTTGTGGACTAAAAATTCCATCATGTGTTCCGGAGAGGGCAAGGTTTCAACATATTCTTTCTACCTTTCTGCAGGGTTGATATAGGGATCATTTGAGAACAAGTTGTAAAGTGCCTAAAATGATGCTTAGGGTATGTAAGGGTAGTGTTTATGTATTTTGTCCCAAGGGCCTAGGCTGACGTGGATAGGCACTTGCTACTTATTTATTGAATAGAGAATTGTAAATTTCCTCTCCCTCGTCCTTTATTATTTTTACTATGAACCTCTACTGGTCAGGAAAACAGTGGTTTGTATATCAAAATCCTGTTCTTTACCACACATCCTTAATCTAAAATAACTTTTAAATGTAGACCATTTTTAAGTCCATCTTTAGAAAGATGATTATACCATGAGCTTTTTTTTTAATTTTATTTTATTTTTAAACTTACAAAATGTATTAGTTTTGCCAAATATCAAAATGAATCTGCCACAGGTATACATGTGTTCTCCATCCTGAAACCTCCTCCCTCCTCCCTCCCCATACCATCCCTTATACCATGAACTTTTAACTTTCTTGAAGCATAGGCCCAAAAATTTTCTTGAATTTCCAAATTCTTGTTATCACTAGTAATATAGTTTCCATGATAAAAATGTAGTTAAATATAACACCTTTTTCTGGCTGAGAACTATCTTTTAAGGCGTCTTGTCATCTTGTGTTTCCTATTTCTATGTGAAGTAGAAAATGACTTTCTCTTGTGGGGAGTGTCATCTTTCAAAAGGAAATTATTCTTAAATCATTTCTGTAAAGAAAAGAAATAACATAGTCCTAAGCTTTTACCTATATTCCTTTACTAGGTAAATGATATCTGGTTGGTTTCATGTTTGTATTTTAGCCAGACTACAGGTTATTATATAATAGGGAGTTTTGCATCTCTCTCATGTAGTTGAACCATAGTGTTACATCGTCAAATACTAGAGGCCTACTATATCGTAAACATCAGTTGGATCTCTTGACAAAGTGAATGGAAGATGATGTATGAATAGTAAGCTTACTTATAGAAATGCATATGTGTGGATATGCATATATACATATATATCTCTCTTTTCTCTTTTTTTCAGCACTCTGTTTTCTACAGTGGATGCTGATGAAATACCAGCCAAAAGACCAAGATTAGGTATTAAATATTAATTTTAAAAGTTTTTTAAGTAAGAAAAATATATGTGTGGACAAATTCAAAAGATAAAAAGTACATACAGTGAAACGTAAGTCTCTTTCCTCTCCCTCTTCTACTCAGTTATCCTCTCTAGAGGTAACCAGCATTACCAGAGACTTAAGTATCTTTCCGGATAAATAAATCTGTGTGTTGAAAGTGCGCTTCAAAATTCCTAATCTTCCTATAAAGTAAAGGTGCTGAGATAGCTGAATGAGTCAGTCTAAGCTGCTGCCTCAAATTGTTTCCTTCTCTATGTCTGAAGGACTAGACATCATTTGGTAAATGATGTAGATAAGAGGGAAAAGACACAGGGGACTACTATAGTAATATTTTCCTCTTTCTCAAAAATGCATGTTAATTGAATCTACCTCCAGATGAGGTAAAGAGTGGCCCTGTCTGTGTTAAGATTTCATTTAAATCCAATGAGTGGTTATTGAGCCTGTCTTATTGTTAAGCAATGTGTTGGGTTCCACAGGAAATATAAAAATGAGTATGACAGGGTCTCTATTTTATGTACCTTAAAATTGTAGGAGGTGTCTGATTATTTAGTGGGGGGTTTTAAGACAAGTGTTATAAATAATACTAATGTCCATGAGGATATGATAAATGATACAAGAAAGGAAGTAACAAAATACTGTCCAGTTTTCTTCTGGTTAAGAGTCTCAATAAATATTTGATGAAGGAGCTAATATGTGAGATGAGTCTTGAAGGAAAGATGGGATATCAACAGAGAACAATAGGAAGGAAAAGCATTCTAGGCAGAGGGAACAGTATGGGAAAGTTGTGCAATTCAGGAAATAGCAAATAAAACTTAGGGAAAAAGTTGACAAAAGAGAGAGTTCAAAATATAGAGGGACTTTGACAGGAATTTATACTGAATTCATTAGGACAGTATTCCCAAAACATAGAATAGCTAATAATTCACAAAATGATTTTAGGAGATCCAACATTCATAGCATTAAGCAACATCTGAATTAGGTTATAAACTATTCATATTAATAAAAATATTGCATCTTTTTTCAGTTATTTTAATTTCTGATTATTTTAAGCAGAAAACATGTTAATTTAATGCTACCATGTATTTAAAACTTGGGTAATACATGTTGTATGCGTGCCAAGTTGCTTCAGTCATATCTGACTCTTTTTGACCCTATATCTGTAGCCCACCAGGCTTTTCTGTCCAAGGGATTTTCCAGGCAAAAATACTGGAGTGGGTTGCCAAGACTTCCTCCAGGGGATCTTCCCCTCAGGGGTCTCCTGCATTGGCAGGCGAGTTCTTTACCACTGCTGCTGCTGCTGCTGCTAAGTCGCTTCAGTCGTTGCCCGTTTCTGTGCGACCCCATAGACGGCAGCCCACCAGGCTCCCCTGTCTCTGGGATTCTAGCGCCACCTAATTGTCTCTTTTTTAACAGGCCCATCTAGAACTTAATATTGTTGTGTTTTCATTTCCTCATAAGGCAAGTGAGGTGTCTTTACATTAATGGTAGCAATATAAAGTAACCTTTTATAAATATATTTGTTTAGCCAAAGGAAAAAAAGAGTCAATTTTGTTTAGCCGAAAAAAAAGAGTCAATTTTATAGAAAAATGTAAATAAACAACTGTATATGGTTAAAGATTTGATAGTGATACTAGAGAAGGTTCCTGCAGTAATTTTGGCAGTTATCTTGGACTTCTCTGTTAAAGTTCCCTCCTTCCTTGATTTCCACAAAATATAAAGATTTCTAACTAGAAACTGTAAAAGGGAACTTCCCAAGGGGGAGGCAGTGGGTAACAGAGACAATACTTATTGGCACAGCTTGGAAAGGTCTCTAGCAGTCCTGGCCACTCTCTGCATTGATGGCTATTAAGCACCTCAAGTGGGGCTATGTAACTGAGGAACTGACTCAATTTTAATTGAATTTAAACTTAGGTAGCCACTTGTGGATACTGGCTACTATATCAGACAGTATGAATCTATTGGTTGCTTTGGAGAGAAGAAAAGGAAGGATGAAAATAAGGAGGAGCTTAGAATTGCAGACTCGATCTTACAGATGAAAGGGATTCAAAGAGGTCTATGTAGTGTAGTCTCAGCAAAATAAGATGGTCTTGTCTTCATTTTACAGATGAAGTGGACCTTCTAACCTTGCTCTCTTTTTTTTTTAATATATGAAATCTTTTGACATAATTTTGGAGTACATTCAGATTTTGACAAAATTTGTAGGAAAATACAACAGTACATTTTGTGCCCACTATTTATGTTAAGAGTACCTCCTGCCCTTTGAGGTCTGGATGGCAGTCTGGATGGTAAGTGCCAATTCCTGAAGTCCTTTTTCTCCCACTTACAGCTCAGGAGAGTGTGTTATCCCTCAACATTATTAGAGGGTTAACCTGAAATTCTTTCCTATTCCTAAAATGAGAAGACATTTGCAAAATTTGGTACTTCTAACTATTCTGTAGTGACAAATTACTTAAAATTGGATTCTGCTTTACCCATTTAGCACACCTTTCCTGTTGTTTAAATTATTCATTTATTTTTCTGGAAAGTATTTTATATCTTGTATGTTCTGGAGTGCTTGATGCTTAAAAGCCACCGTTTCACTTTCAGGCTGTTTTCCTGTGAAGCAGAATGTGGTTCTAAAGCACTCAAGCTAGTGCTTTAGAACACCATTAATTATGAAATAGAAAAGGAATTGTAGAAAACAAATCAGCAGTGTAGGAAGTGAGAAAGGGATAGTGAGCTAAAGGGAGGAAGTAGGGAAAGCATTGAAATCTACCCCCTCCACCCTTATTTATTTACTTAGTTTGTAATCTTTATTTTTGGTGACAAGGAGGGATGAGTCTGAGATCTTTCAACACATCTTCTCCAGTATAGGCTAGCCTTGTTTCCATCATGGATATCTAGGAACCACATATCTTATACTTCACTAATTTCTATCCTGAATGTAGCCAAGATAAAATAGGCACTAGGTAAGTTGTTGTTTAGGTCACCTGTATTGGTACTTGCCTGAAAAGTAAGGACAAATCAGTGAGTTAATGGTAATGCTTCCTATAGAATTCTGCTATACCTAGTAGCTATATGCTCCACCTTGTCTAACTTATACCCTTATCTCTCTAGGAAAGATTTATTTTACAGTATATATTCTGGGGAACTCATTGCTTGAAAGTTGTCCTTTATGGCCTTTATTGTGTGTGTGAATTGGTATGTAATTTGCTAGGTGGTGATTTCATGCTTTTGTAGCCTCCCAGATACTTTACTTAAAAACTCCAAAGTCACAATGCTGAAATTGCAGATATTCAGATACGAGAAAAATTATTTTTACAGGTACTTTTTTCTCTCAGTGGTTGAAGACAGGACTGCTAATAAAAATGGAGAGAGGCCTTTTCTAAGATACAATTTTTCTTTTGCTTGAAGCTTAATTACTCTATAGTTACATGTATATGTAATCTGTATTACACTTTCCAGATTGCTTTATTCATCAAGTGAAAACCAGTCTGTACAATGCTGCCAGCTTGTTTGGATTTCCATTCCAGCTGACCACAAAGCCCATGGTAACTTCTGCTTGTAATGGAACACGGAATGTGGTCCCTTCAGGAGAGGTCAGTGAGGATAAGGTTTCATTGGAGCTACTAGTCTTTGTACTTAATCATTAATGTTAAATTTTAGAAATATTCTCTTTTTAGGAATTAATGTGTAGAATGACTTCTTTCTGAAATGTTCATGTCTTAATTAGCCTTTATATAGAAATGAAATAATTAAAGGTTAAGAGATTATAGATCTAAAAAATATTTATAAAGAGCCTAATTACTAATAGAGTTGACCCCTGAAGAATGCATGGGTTATGGGCCCCACCTCTCCACATAGTCAAAAATTCAGTAGTTGGCCTTCCAGATCCATGGTTCTGCCATATCTAAAGTCTTGCATCCCAACCTGTAATCATGTAATGCTGTAGTATTTACTATTGAAAAAATCCGCATTTAATTGTATCCACACAGTTCAGACTCTGTTGACCAAGGGTCAACTCTACATCTGCTTTTTCATTTAAGTATGTGTGAAGAATCTTCAGTTGTTACTTTTTATGTCATTTTGTGAGTCTTCACAAATTAAACTTTTGGTATAATTGATGAAATTTCTTCTGTGAGGTAACTAAATCATTACCAGCAGAGTGATTTTTTTTTTCATATTAAAACATTTAAATTCTAAGAGTTATTACAGAGGTGATTCTTTTTGATTTCAAGGTGTTTTCAAACTCTTCATCTTCTGAACTGACCAGTTCTGGATCCTGGAACAACATGCTAAAACTGGGTGAGGTGGTCAAAAATATTTCTGTTTCCCCTTCCTCCTCCCACTTCTTTTCTCTGAGTTTTGGGAATATGAAAGGAAAACACTGATTTGGCTTTGGATGAGAGCATAGACATAGTCTCTACCATTCTAAAAAGCCAATAGCTTTCCTTTAGTATTGTCTTTGAATTTACTGTTATGATTCCTATTTGCTTTATCAGTGTCTTTAATGTGACTTAGATCAGGGCTTATTCATTAAAAAGAAAAAAAAATACAAAAAACAATGTTACCTGAGCACTTACTTTATGTTAGGCACTCTGCTAAATTATCAGGAATAACAAAATAATAAAACCTTTAGTAACAAAATAACAATAGTAAAACTTTAATAGCAAAGTAACAAAACAACAATAAAATAGCAAAATAATAAAACCTTGCCTTTGAGGGACATCATCTGGTTGGGGAGTAACCTGAGGTTCCCAGTTCTCATAGTTTTGTGGATTAGGAATCTCTGTATCATCCTGAGACCCCCAAACTGAATTGTAATTATTTTATATATGATATAAAATGCTCTGACAGGAAAAAATAGGAAGACAGAGTCCTGAAGATGACTGTGATCTGTGCTACACAGATAGGCTTGAACAGTTTGAAAGAAAGAGGGAAAAAGCTTATAGAGAAATTGTGCATTCAGAAAATTGACATATAGAGGAGATACCAGATTAACCTTGTGTCTGAATACTAGCACTATGTTTCTGTGGGTATGCAGAGCCTATTGAGAGAAGCACAGGTATTCCTAGAGCAGATTTCTTTTGTAAAGAAATCCACAGTCTCTAATCTGAAACGCTTGGAGATGTTTTTGGGAATTTTTTCTTTTTCTTTTTTCTTTGTTTATTTAATATTTAAAGAATCCCAACAACTCCGCCTACAATGCGGGACATCTGGGTTGGATCCCTGGGTTGGGAAGATCCCCTGGAGGAGGGCATGGCAACCCACTCCAGTGTTCTTGCCTGGTGAATCCTCATGGACAGAGAAGCCCAGCGGGCTACAGTCCGTGGGGTCACAAAGAGTCAGACATGACTGAGCCATTAAGCACACACACAAAACCCCACAGGATTGAACACAGATTCAAGTCAGGCTTTACAAACAAATGAATGCAGGTCAGTTTAAGTTTTGCTGCTACTGACTTAAACAAGTTCAGCTCTAATCTCTTTGCACTCCAAGGCCCTGTAGTAGCTCCAGCAGAAAATGTGGCTGAAGTATAGTGACCATCGCACAGGTATTGGAAACTTCTGGTAAATGTAGTAACATAGCAGATTTTCATTTAAAAATACTTCTGTTATCTTGAGAAGAAGAAACAATTTAAAAAATTTACTCAATTTGACTAGATTACAAAGAGTTTATAATCATTGAATTCCTCATGCCTGTTGTTAGCCCCAGCAAGCAAAACTAGTAAAGCTTTCCTGTGAATTATTACTGCCTACCTGAGAGCAAAGACAGATTAAATGCTATTGCTTTTCCTTTAACTTTTACAGAATTTGTGCTAGATAATAACAGAATTTGAAAAAAAAATTTAGTTCTACTGTATAGACTGCTTTGGATTTTCTTTTCTAATGCATACTGTTCACAGGTTTCTTTGTGTTTTTCTTTTACAATTGCAAATGGTTTTTAAAAATAGGTAATAAATCTCCTAATGGAATAAGTGACTATCCAAAGATCAGAGTGACAGTAACTCGAGATCAGCCACGCAGAGTCCTGCCTTCCTTAGGGTAAGTGTTAATTCTGCCCTTCTGTAAATGGAAACTTGGTAATTTTTAAGTGCTCATTCTCGCTGGGCATTTTCGCTTTTATTCTATTGTGTAATCTTAGTAAATAAGTACTTTGTGGTTAGTAACTTGCCAAATAATCATATAGCTGATGAGAGACTTGTACTCAAGTACAGGTTACTCTTTTCTACTGTATCATATGCTTATATAATTTTGAAAAACTTTTTTTTTTTAATTATTTTAATTTTTATTTGTGGGCATGCTGTGCAGCTTGTGGGACCTTAGTTCCCCAACCAGGGATCAAACCCGGGCCCTCGACAGTGAAAGCACGGCATCTTAATCACTGGACTGTCAGGGAATTCCCTTGAAAACCTTTTAAAAAGAATTGTCACTCATAAACTTTTTTTGAAGAATAATAAGCATACAGAACAGTGCAGAAATCATGTATGCAATGAACTATTATTATTTTATTAGTAATTCTTCTCCTTTTTATATTCTCACTTTCTAGAATTTCTGTTGCTTGGATATTGGACCTCCTGGATTGATATAATTTTTCTATATATTCTCTTTAGTTGTTATCCTTGCCCTTTTTAAAAAAATCTTTTATTAAAAAATATATACATATGGTATATACATATACATATATGCATATATATATTTTTGGCTTCATAGTTTTTAATTTGTAAGCATCCTCCCCCTCCGTACTCCTCATGACTTTTTCTTTCTCCAAGCATTGGGTTCTTATTAAAGAGATGCAGTAACTTTTATCTTTTTAAGCTGTTCATTATTTTACAATTACTTCTCCTTGTTTTGCCTGCTTCCTTTGAATTCCTCCTTTGGTTTATTTTGGTCTTACCTTTTCTTATTCAAATATCTGATAATCCCTGGCTATCCACTCATGTTTGAAAATGAGACACTAACTTTAAAAAGTAAGGCTCCCTGGACTTGGATAAATGGCTAATTATAGGGTTAGGAGGCTTCCCTGGTGGCTCAGATGGTAAAGCATCTGCCTGCAGTGAGGGAGACCCAGGTTTGATACCTGGGTCTGTTAGGAGAGATAGTAAAAAATGATCATGGAACATCTTGTGCTAGCAATTAAAGGATGCTTCAAAATTTAGGGACAGTTAAACATCAAATTTTATTCATTTCATCTTTATTCGACAGGAATATAGATGTGTTAATAAATAAATACATAATGTGAGAGGAAAAGACCTTTAAGTTGGATGCTAACTATTAAGGATAGAAGGAATGATGGAATTAGAAAATCACCATCTTGTAACTATCACAGTAATAACTGATTTATACAGGGATCATCAGTTGAGCTGGAAGTAGTAAGTAAAAGTTTGATGGAGAAACCTGCCTGACACCACAACCAAAAGAACAAAGTTTAAATCACCTACTGTGGGCAGACTGACGTCTTGGCCTCCAGATACATTGCACTGAGCAAGACATCATCACCTACTGTAGTATTCCTGCAAAGATCAGTAATCTGAATGTAATTACAAGAAAACTGGTTAAGCTGAAATTAAAGTTAATTCTACAAAACGGCAGGCCTATACTCCTCATTTTACTCTTCATTCGTACTCTTCCTCTTTAACCTGTGATTATTTAGAAGTTTAAAAGTTTAATTATTTAGAAGATTATTTAGAATTGTTTAATTTCCACATGTTTGGGCCTTTCCAGATATTTTCTGTTATTGATTTCTAGCATAATTTCATATGGTCAGAGAATATACTTAGTATGATGTCAGTTCTCTTAAATGTTTTAACATTTGGGACTTCCCTGGCAGTCCAGTGATTAAAACTCGGTACTTCCACTGCAGGCGGCATGGGTTCAATTCCTGGTTGGGAAACTAAGATCCTGCATGCTGTACAGTGCAGCCAAAATATGAACAATAAAAATAAATTTGTTAACATTTGTTTATGTACTAGAGTATGTTAGTTTGGGTGTTATTCAGTGTGCATTGAGAAGAATGTGTATTGTGCTACTGTTGGTGGAGTGTTCTATAAATATCAGTTACTTTGCATGTTTATAGGTCTTACTGATTTTCTGTCTACTTTTTTGATGATTGATGAATATAGTGTTGATGCTTTGTGCTGTAATTGTGGACTTGATTATTTCTCCTATCCAGTTATGTTAGTTTTAGCTTCATGTATTCTGAAACTCTGTAGGTGAATAGATTTGACCTAGACCAGTTGTTACCATTCTGCCAGTTTGCTTTATCATTCTGTGTTATATGTACATAATGTTTTTTTCCTGATTCATTTGAGAGTACATCTTAGACTCATACCCCTTTAATCATAAGTACTTGACTGTTTATTTCTAAGAATGAGGACATTCACTTATATAATCCTAGATTACCAAAATCAGAAAATTTAACATTGATGTAATACTATTATATAATCTTATTTAAATTTCTCTATTACAGAGATTTTTTCTGGCCCACAATTCAGGGCAGGATCATGTATTATATTTAATTTTCATGTCTCTTTGATCTCCTTTAATCTAGAACAACCCCTCAGTCTCACTTTGTAATAGCATGAATATTTTTAAAGTGTACAAAGCAACATTTTCTCATGATTTGTTTAAGATCATGCAAATTTTTTTGGTAGAGATACTGCCTACGTGATATAGTGTCCTTTCTTTTTTTTTGGCCCTGCTATCAAGCATGTGGGATCTTAGTTCCCCAACCAGGGATCAAGCCTACGCCCCTTGCAGTGGGAGATCGGTGTCTTAACCACTGGACTGCCAAGGAGGTCCTTGTTGTGTCCTTTGTTAAATACCATATCAGGAGTGGTATGATGTCAGTTTGTTCCGTTATTGGTAATGTCAGGAGAGGCAAGATCTGTCAACCAGCAACAGTGACTAGGTGGGGGTTTCATGGCTTCTGATTCTTTAGCATTTATTAATTTATTGTTCATTAGTTTGCTATTCAGCAGACACTGATGGAGTGCCTTTTGACTTAGCTCATGTACCAGGATACAGTGGTGAAAGGATGGAGTCTCTGTCTTCGTGGAGTTTAAAGTTGAGTGTGGGTTGCAGACATTAAACAATCACACCAACACTTACTTGCAGCGGTGCCAAATGGCTAAAGGAAAAGCGCAGTACCAGCGGAGGGCGTGTAGTGGGATAGGGAGCTGAAGCCAGATTTGCAGTTGGAAAACTGGGCATGAGGAGGAGGGCAGAGGCTTTCATGTGGCAGCCCTGCTGGTTCATCTTAGTTTGAGTAGACATTTACATTTAATAGACATTCTATCACAGAATTCTGTGGTGTCCTCTGCTCCAGAGATCTGATTTTTGTGAATGGTAGTTGTCAGGAGCAAGCTTAACCTGAGACAGCTTAATCACAGGATGGCCTGGAGCTTAAACTCCAGCAATTTAAGCAGTTTGGGAGTAACTGTTTTTTCTTTTCTTATTTTTCTCAGTTTTACTTTGAGCTCAGAAGGCTACACTAGAAGACCAGGTGGCCGTCGCCACAACAAAGGCAATCCAGAGAGTTCTTTAATGTGGAGGCCTCAGGAGCAGGTTGTAACAGAGATGATTTCTGAAGAGGGTGGCAAGGGTCTGAGGCGTCCTCATTGTACTGTGGAGGAGGTAAGCCCTTTTAGCGTGATCTCTCTAAAGTAATTTTAGGAACTGGGAGTCGGTGGCAATAAATAATATATATTCTGTGGTACAAAATTCAAAAGATAATAAGGATCCATTCAAAAGGATGTACAGGGACTGTAAATTTCCCACTCTCCCTCCTGTATCTGGCTTCTGTTTGATACTTCGATGTATCTTTCTAGAAATATTCTATACATATTGTAATTTAGTCAGTTTTCAGGTAAAAGAAAGGAAAAGTAATCATGTTAGGAAAAGATATGATTATAGATTTCTTTGTTTTAGATGCCTGAATTATTCTAACTTGTTTCTTTCATAAGCTGTAATAACTGTGATTAAGTAAGGAATGTAAATGGTGTACATGTCTGTTTTTTCCTTAGGTTTTCAGGGCACTTAGTGTGATGTGTTCATCAGCAATCTTCCTTTCCTTCTCGAAGTCTTCACTTTGGGAGAATTTAGAACTATTCCTGTCTCTGGCATTTCCCCTAGACCATTACCTATTGTAATTTGCTAAATGGTTTTCTCAACCACTTAATTTAGTTCATCAAAGAAATACTTACTTGGGTCCCAGCAATTCAAAATTGAATAAAATATTGTCTCTGTTCTCTAGGAGCTTATACATTAAATTGTATAATGTAGTCAGAAAAAATGTAGGCAGCGAAAGCAATGGACTGCAACCCTGGAGGGGGTTTTAAGGAGAGGTATTAAAGTGCTTTAATATCTCCTTCTGGTGGGCTGCTGTCTATGGGGTCGCACAGAGTCGGACACGACTAAAGTGACGCAGCAGCAGCAGCAGATGAGAATTCGGGAACTGAGGAGATATATATGGGGATATACAGGCTGTATTTTAGAAATATTGCGAGGTGATATTATCAAGGACTTATTTACTGGTTAAGTGTGATATAAGTTTAGATGGAAGAACCTGAGTCCCAGATTTCAATCTTGGATAAGTTTATGCCAAGATACCCTAGGTGTTTAGGGGAAGATGATGACTTCAGTTTTGAAAGTTTAAAGTGCTTGTGAAACATGCAAGCAGACATATCCCTTAGACTCCTGGATATGCATGATGGGAATTTTGAGAAGAAGACAGGGCTAGGGACACATTTATGAATCTTCTGCATATTGGTGTTGGATAAATCAAGGGAGTTGAAGAGATTACTCAGAGAATGTAGTGTGAGAAGAGATAATCTGCAGAACCATCAACAATTAAAGGCAGGAAGAAGAAATAATCTTCACTGGAGACTGAAAAGATAGTCTTCAAGAGATCAGGAGAATTTATTGTCCAGGAAGGCAAGGTGAGGGTGGCAAGGTGAGGAGCTGGAGAGGTCAAGTGACAGAAGGGCTCAAAGAGTATCTGTTAGATCTGGCCATAGAGGGTCATTGGTGTCTTTGGTAAGACCAATTCCATTTTGGAAGTTGAATGTTCTGAATGTGCAAGTGGATTATTTGTGCTGAGTTTTTTTTTATGGTTAACCCAGTTCCATTGTCAAAAACTCATATGCTATCAGGGTCCAGCAGATATTATAAATGAGTGAAATGGGCTGAAGTGAATAGCTCACCAACAGTTCCTGTTTGTTAATACAGTGTTTCAAAAGAGGCCAGATTTTGGGGGGATTTCTCTTTTCAAGTTATAAAATTGGTAAGTAAAATTAAAGGAGTTAAAAGAACACTGAGATAAAAAAAAGAATGTGCTGGTGAATGAAACATTCATAAGCTGCATTTGACTCTTAGTCTTTGTTTATGATTTAATTATAGGTTTGATGTGCTAGTAGTTATCTAAATGCTTTGTTTTACTTAGGGTGTTCAAAAAGAAGAAAGAGAGAAATACCAGAGGTTATTGGAGCGACTTAAAGAAGGTGGTCATGGAAACTCTGTTTCTCCTATAACTTCAACGCATCAAAGGTAAAGATGAGCTAACAAGATAAATGCTTTGCTAGACAACTTTTTTTCTTATATTTGGAGAGGGGATTGTTGGGAAGGGCTTGTTGAAAAAAGAGATTAATACTGAAAGCAGGAGCCCTATAATTTGAACATTGTATCTAGTGATGGATTATATAGAACAGTGGTTTTACAAAATATAATTTTCTGTTCGCTTTAGAGTCCTTTGTTCAAGTGAACTGTTACATGAAACTCTGATATAGAAAAGTGAAATCATTGGTTGAAGTTGGATTCCCAGTGAGCAGAATGTTTTTTCAGCCTCCCTAACACACACATTTCTCACAATCTCCGTCTTCCTTTCTCCTCCTCTTCTCCTCTGCCTTTTCCTCCCTTACCTCCCCTTATTCCTCCCACCACTGCCTCCAAAGACACATTGTCCCTAAGGCATCTTAGTGGATGGATCTTAGCATAGTTGGAAACTCTCCACTCTACAGATAAGACTAAAGTCACCCCAAGTCATAAGAAATGTTCCTTGTAAGACTGCATGTTACTTAAATGTGCTGAGTCCACCAAATAGTTGAGAATGGTAGAAGGAATTGATGTCTGGCCTTTTATTTCTCTGTAAAAAGGGGACAAAGATTATGTGAGCTCAGGATTGAGGTCTACTTGATAATTCTAGTAAGTGGTGTGAGAATACACAGAGGGGGATCCCAGAGATTATGTAACAATAAGTTGAAAAAGTCACAAGACTATCTAGCTTGTTAATTGCAGAAATAACAAGGGATTATTTGGAAATTTTAACTTTGGTTGTGAACTTTAAGAAAATGCTCAGTTTAGTCAGTCAGAATGTTCCTGTTTTTTTCCATTTTGACTACCCACTGTTGGAAGCAGCAGGATGAACTATTGGTTTTGTCATTCGGCTTTTAATGTGTTGTTTTGGGATGCATTTCAGTATATCATTTAAAATCTTTCATTTTTTAACTTGGGTATTATCATTCTGAGATTTTTCAGTCAAGGTGGCTTTGGGCATTGAAAACATCCAGTTTTATGGTAGAGAAACTGGAGGTTAGGTATCTTGGCTGGAATATTAGAATCAGGATCAGACTCCTTTTATCCTGGTCTCAGATGATACTATATTGTGATCTCTCTCTTGTGAGTTGACAATGCAGGGTAATCAGTAACTCTTGTCTGGAGAAGTTTGCCAGGTAGAGACAGTGAATACTTACGATAGATTTTCCTTTTATATCTGATCTTCACTTTTTGTGTTTCTAAGTTCTCAAAGAAGTCAGATGGACACATTAAAGACCAAAGGCTGGGGGGAAGAGCAAAGTCATGGAGTCAAAACAACTCAGTTTGTTCCAAAGCAATGTGAGTTCCCAGATTTAGCCCTATCTTAATACCCTTAATATGTTGAACTTAGTTCAAAAGCATATAAAATTGAAAAATGTAATACTATTGAAAGATGGTGTACCAAACTTTAAAACATTGTCAGACCCCAGGCTGTTGACTTACCCAGTACTAGTAATTTAGTAAGAAAGTTATTTCAAGTTAAAGCTGATCTATAAAATAACCTCCTGATTATTTTTCCTAGCTCCTATATTGTAGCATATATTTTGTGAGCCTAAAATTAGTTTTGTTGTATTCCTATATTAATATCCTTGTTTTTTTCCACTTGCTATTCACTAAATAACACTAAGTGATAGCTTACTAAATAGGCAGATGTTAGCCGGTTTACACTAAAGATTATATGTAAAGGAGAAAGAGATTTATGCAGCATTTTTTAGCAACTTAATTTGTATAAACACTAATGTCTTTGGAATCCATTTTAGCATTTCAATGTAAATGAGTATTTTCATACTTTGGAGACTGTAAGGTGAAATGCTAGCTATATGATTGATTAACAAAGGAAACACTTTTTTTTTTTTTTTTTTTTTTTACCATTCTCACAGATAGAGTTGTTGAAACAAGGGGACCTCTGTGTTCAGTGAGAAGTGAAAAGAGGTACACCGTTCGGTTTATTCTAACTTCTCTTTTGACATATTTTCTTTCTTTCTTTTTTTGGCCGCACTGCTCGGCTTGTGGGATCTTACTTCCCCACCCAGGTATTGAACCCGTGACCCCTTCAGTGGAAGCGTGGAGTCTTAACCACTGGACTGCAAGGAAAGTCCCTGACATTATTTTCTTACTTTATAAACTGTATTTAAGAGTAACCACATCTGTGAAACTGTGAACTCTCCTCAGCTCTGGCATTCAGTCAGCATATGTGGGTATATAGGTAGCTCTTGTGTTAGATGCCCACCCTAGCTTGGGAGGGTGCCCTTCTCTCCTAGACATTAGGGGTTGGGAGGCATCAGTGAGTGCTGCTGAGATAAGACTGTGAGTGTGGTGGGTAGTTCTAGTGATCTAGTGATCAGCATCTCAAGTATATGAACAGTGAAGGTAGTTCTGTGTGCCTTAGGATTTTAGATGCTGGTCCATTTATAGCAGAGTATGGTAAACTGTGGCCCATGGACCAAATCTGGTCTACCTGTTTGTAAGTACATTTTTATTGGACACAGTCATGCTCATTCATTTACATGCTGCGTAGGGCTGCTTGAAAACAACAAAGTTGAGATGATATGACAGAAACCATAAGACCTGCAAGCCTAAGATATTTATGAGCTGATCCTTTTTAGAAAAATTTTGCTAACTTTTGGTTTAAAGGACTATATAAACTCAATGCAATATTTGTTACTAATTATTAAATCTTATTTCTAAAACTAGTTTAACATGTACCAGATTAAAATCATCCAGTCTGTAATTTCTCAGTTTTTTTCCTCAGGTGTTCAAAGGGGAAAATTTCTGATACAGAAAAGACAGTTGGAATCAGACTAGAAAATGAATGTGTAAGTAGAAACCTCAGTTAAATTTTATGCCTTTGCTTCTTTCACGTGACTTACATTAAAATTTTGGTGCCCATGAAAAATAAGAAAGATGATATTTGTTACTTTAATTTCTAATTCCATTATTTTGCTTGAAAAAGCAGCAAGCATTGAAGATACACACCTTTGGTTTTCTTCTAAGTTGCCAGATTTTTATCTCTCTGCAGTAGCCACCTTTGTGAGAGAGACCAGCTTGGCTCCATCTCAGCCCTTATCTGTGTTGCCTGGCTTCTTTTGGGGATTTTTTTTAAAACCGTACATCTTTGTGCTGTGTGCACTAATTTGCTTCAGTCCTGTCCGCCTCTTTGCGACCCCATACTGTAGCCCACCAGGCTCCTCTGTTCATGGGATTCTCCAGGCAGGAATACTGGAGTGGGTTGTCATGCCCTTCTCCAGGGGATCTTCTGGACTCAGGGATTGAATCTGCGTCTCTTATGTCTCCTGCATGGCAGGCGAGTTCTTTATCACTAGTGCCACCTGGGAGGGAAGCCCATACATCTTTAGGGAAGATATTTGTTCAGGACTTTTCAGATTCAAGATTTCATATTTACTTGAAACCATTACAAATCTTCTTACAAATGTTGAGTTTTAAGCCAGCTTTTTCACTCTGCTCTTTCACCTTCATCAAGAGGCTCTTTAGTTCCTCCTCACTTTCTGCCATAAGGGTGGTGTCATCTGCATAACTGAGGTTATTGATATTTTTCCCTGCAAAAACTTGATTCCAGCTTATGCTTCATCGAGCTCAGCATTTCACATGTACTCTGCATATAAGTTAAATAAGCAGGGTGACAATATACAGACTTAACATACTCCTTTCCCAGTTTTGAACCAGTCCACTGTTTTTATACTAAGAACAAGTTTACCTAGTATAAAAATAGCAGTGGTTTATTTTTATTTTGTTTTTTTTTTAAATATACAATTTTTATTATTTATTTTTAGCTGTGCTATGTCTTCATTGCTGTGTGTGGGCTTTCTCTACATGTAATGAGCAGGGCCTACTCTAGTTCCGGTGCTCTGGTGTGCAGGCTTCTTATTGAGGTGGCTTCTCTTGTTGCTGAGCAAGGCTCTAGGGTGCTTGGGCTTCAGTAGTTGTGGCTCACAGGCTCTGGAACATGGGCTCAGTAGTTGTGGCACAGGGGCTTAGCTGCCCTGGGGTATGTGAGATCTACCTGAACCAGAATTCGAACCCATGTCCCACGCGTTGGCAGATGGATTCTTAAAACCACTGGATCACCACGGAAGTCCACCCATGGTTTATTTTGAGTGATAGGATTAAGGGTCATATATTTTGCTTTTTTAAAGTTTTTCAATATATCTTTTGACTATATTATTTTTAATTGAGATAAGAGAAGTGAAAATAATTTTCTTGCTGCTGCTGTGGCTAAGGCGCTTCAGTCGTATCTGACTCTGCGACCCCATAGACGACAGCCCACCAGGCTCCTCTGTCCCTGGGATTCTCCAGGCAAGAACACTGGAGTGGGTTGCCATTTCCTTCTCCAGTGCATGAAAGTGAAAAGTGAAAGTGAAGTTGCTCAGTTGTGTCCGACTCTTAGCGACCCCATGGACTGTAGCCTACCAGGCTCCTCCATCCATGGGGTTTTCCAGGCAAGAGTACTGGAGTGGTTGCCATTGCCTTCTCTAAATTTTCTTGCTACCTCCTGGGAAAACGATGAATGTTCTGTTTCATGGTTTATAATTGAGGTGTCTTGTTGTGAACCTTAGGTCTTGAAGTTTTTATTCTCTCTTATAAAAACTTAGGGACAGGCAGATAACGCTTTTTGTACTCATTTGGGGATTTACTAATTCTCTTTTCTTTCAAAATAATGGTGCTGTTTTATACTTCATGTTTTATGTATATGTACAAGTATCAAACATGTCAGTAGACTATGGGAATTTTTTTTAACCAGAGGAGGGGACTTCAGCTGGAACCCGACCTGTCTGAAGAAGTGTCAGCCCGACTCCGCCTGGGTAGTGGAAGCAATGGCTTACTCAGGAGGAAAATGTCAATACTTGAGACAAAAGAAAAAAATTGCTCAAACAAAGAGAGGGATAAAAGGACAGATGATCTTCTTGAACTTACAGAGGTATTGTTTCTTGTGTTAATCAAATAAGAGGCATGTTTTTAAATAACCTTAGTTATTCAAGGCTTGAGTGCATGTTTTGTTTTGAGGAGTTTCTCCAGGCTAGGGAATGTATGTGTGAAGGAAATCAGGTGCAAGGGCAGGTTGCTACACTGATCATTCAGTTCAGTTCAGTTCAGTCGCTCAGTCGTGTCCGACTCTTTGCGACCCCGTGAATCGCAGCACACCAGGCCTCTCTGTCCATCACCAACTCCCAGAGTTCACTCAGACTCACGTCCATCGAGTCAGTGATGCCACCCAGCCATCTCATCCTCTGTCGTCCCCTTCTCCTCCTGCCCCCAATCCCTCCCAGCATCAGAGTCTTTTCCAATGAGTCAACTCTTTGCATGAGGTGGCCAAAGTACTGGAGTTTCAGCTTTAGCATCTTGATCTGTAAAAGTGGCCTAAGGGATTAGATTAATTTCAGCAAATGTGAGTGGACAGAATTGTCACATATCTTGGAATATAATGGATTCTTTGTAGATTCTTTTTCTAAGCTTAAAGTATTTTGAGTTATGTAGTATGAGTTTGACATTACAAAGAGATTTGTTGAAGTTTTTTTGTTTTTGTCTTTTTAACATTTTATTTTATTTACTTATTTTTGGCCATGCTGCACAGCCTATGGGATACCAGTTCCCCAAACAGGGTTGGAACTGAGACTCTGGTAGTGAAAGTGCGGAGTTCAAACCACTGGACTGCCAGGGAACTCCCCTTCATTGCAATGTTTGTTAAGTGATTATGGTTCTCTAAAATGCCCCTTTCATTGATCATTGTACAACAAATAAGTGAAAACTTGTAGAAAACAAGGAAATGAAGGTAGTTAAAAATTCTCATTTTAAAAGTGAGCTCACATTTTGACTCCTCCATTGTTGTCTTAGCAGATGTCCTGTTGAGGTGATTATCTATTGAGCACTTTTTATGTATTGGGCATGCAGGTGGAGAGAAAGATCCATAAGGTTGCAAAATTGTGTATAGTGGTAGAGGAAGCAGAAGTAAAAATATTTGGATGAAAGTTTCTAGTTGGTTTGTAGATTCAGGCTGATAGCATAAATTTATGGTTATCTGTGTAATTCTTTAGAAAAATGATGCCCTCTATTCAATAAGGACTCAGTTGCCAGACTGCTGCCTAGTTTTCTAGTTTCTGCTTATTCTGTTCACATCAGAAATGGATAGAATGATCTCTTTGATGCCCTAATTTTATTACTTTGATTTTTTAAAATCAAGGTTCAGGAGATAGTTAAGGAAAGTATGAAAATGCTTTTATAGTGTTGTGAAACGAGAAGAAAGTTCAGGAGTTAGACACTTCCTGGTTCAAATCTTGGCTCTGTTTTTTAATCATCATATGCATGTAACCAAAATTCTCTGAGGTTTACCTCTTCTATAATGGTAATGGTGACATTACCAAATGGTGACATTACCATTATTGGTGTCACCAATAATGGTGATAGTACTTTCCCCACAGATAGGGATCAATGATGCACTTCAAGCATCTGGTACGTGCTTGGCTCATGGTGCTCAATAAATGGTAGTAGGATAACTGAGACTATACTTCAAACACTTTTACCCAATAACTTTTTCTAGCAGCTAATAATTGGGCTGGCATTTCTTATAACCATTAATAAGACTGCTTTGTGGTCCTGAATTAAAATCTTTTTATCCTTTAATTTAGTAGGTCTTTGATAGTTTTTCATAAGGGTCAAGTATTACAGAGATGAAAAGCTTTTTTCAATCTCAGACTTTCAGAATCTGATAATGGTTCTTTATTAAAGTAACAACCTCTGGACTTTATAATTCAGGACATGGAAAAGGAAATCAGTAATGCTCTAGGGCATGGCCCACAGGATGAGATCCTAAGTAGTGCTTTCAAATTACGAATCACTCGAGGAGATATCCAGACCTTGAGGAACTATCACTGGCTCAATGATGAAGTAAGTTGTCTTTTTTTTTAACCCCTTGGACTATCATTATGCTTAACTCTTTTCTACCTGTAACATCGTGGTTTCTACACAGAAGGGATTGGTAAGGCAGCTTTAGTTTACCTAAAACAAAAACATCTTAAACCTTGAAAAGATAGTTAATTCTGATTGTCTGCTGCCTTTAATTAGCAATGTTTCCCTCTTCTGCCTCTGCTTTGTTTCATCTACATCTTCATTTATTAGTGACATTTTTATGAACCCTGGGTGCAACTGATAAATGGAAGGAAGCAGACAAGTGATCATTTATTTTAGATGAATTCTTACACGAGCCATTTTATTTTTTTCAATAATAAGTATTTTGATCACTATGTGCACTGTGTTTCTTTATTTCATTTGAGTGATAAGTATAAAAATTTGCCTAATTGTCTTGTATTGTTACGTCTTCACCTAAAGCTAGGTGTTAGTTCTTGCCAGTTTTCTGGTTGATCCTTTACCCAGCTGTGCAGCCCCCTGCGTTTTCTCCCTTTGCCTTCCTTCCCTCTTGCCATGACTCATGGCATATAAACACATTCTTGTAGAAGTAGAACATTTCTGTTTCATATTATAAATGCAATATGTTTATTATAAAAAATTTAGAAAATATAGGAAAAGTGAAGGAACAATATTATCATTCAAAAGTGGCACAGCTCTCTTGTAAAAATCTATAATGGGAAAGAATCTGAAAAAGAATATATGTATGTAGCATTGAATCACTTTGCTGTACATCTGAAATATTGTAAATCAACTATATTTCAATTAAAAATGATTAAAATTACATATTTCTATGAAAACAAAAAATGGCACAACTCAAAAGCAAACAAAATAACTATTGTTTTGGTGTATTTCCTTCCAGTGAGTTTTTAAAAATTGAGGTATAATTTATGTAAAATTCACTTCCGTTAATATTTCTGCATGTTTTATGTGTGGTATAGTTACATACACCTTTTAGTTGTTGCAGATTCTCCTTGACTTCTTTCTCTTGGCTCTCTTACTCATATGCCTCAGAAGTACAGTCTCATTCCTTCTTAATCCGTCCCATTTTGCACTGATCATTTTTTGCTTTCTATCTTCTGTCATAGATAGCTCTTTTATCTTCTGTCCCTTCCCTTAGTGTCTTATTTCTACTTCATCCTACTCAGGTAGAAATCGAGTTTTGATAATATACTTGACATATTCCAATGTTTACTCTCTTGGTATTATAGGTCATTAATTTTTACATGAATCTCCTGATGGAAAGAAATAAAAGGCAAGGGTATCCAGCACTTTATGCATTCAGTACTTTCTTCTATCCGAAATTAAAGTCTGGGGGTTACCAAGCAGTGAAAAGATGGACCAAAGGAGTCAGTCTCTTTGAACAGGAACTAATTCTGGTGCCTATTCATCGGAAGGTACATTGGAGCCTGGTGGTAAGTTGAGAGGCTTAACTGTTGGAGTTTGGATAATGACTGTTTTGTTAAAAGCAGGAATACCTCAGTAATATTCCAGTCTTGGTTACGGGCCACCACTGTAAAGTAAATATCTCAGTAAAGTGAGTCACATCAATTTCTTGGTTTCCCAGTGCTTATAAAAGTTAAGTTTACACTGTAGTCTGTTAAGTCTGCAGTAGGATCATATCTAAAAACCAATGCATATAGCTTAATTAAAAAATACTTTATCAATACTTTTTATGCTAACCATCACCTGAGCCTTCAGTGAGTTGTAACCCTTTCACAATAGTAGCATCAAAGACCACTGTTCACAGATCACTGTAACAAGTATAGCAATGATGAAAAGTTTGAAATAGTGAAGAATTACCACGATACGACACAGAGACGTGAAGTGAGCAAATAGACACTTCCTGTTAACACTTCAGTGTTAGAAAAATGACACTGATAGACTCGCTCAATGCAGGATTGCCACCAGCCTTCAATTTGTGAGAACTACAGTATCTGCCAAACACAATAAAATGAAGTGTGCCCGTAATGAAGGTGACCCTTTTCTGTCCACTGAGAGTCCAGGAGTATATGTTAAAGGCATACTCTGCAGAGTCGCATCTTAGTTCTTTAATTGAACAGTTTTGAAAGCTATTAGAGTCTGTGTAGTGGAGGAGCTTTCAGTTTTAGTAGAAAAGAGTGTTAGTACACATGGGTTATTTTGTTACTTTTGTTTAGAAGATGATAACAGGTTTATTGTACAAGTATAAAGAAAAAGGCAAAAAAACCCAAAAACCCCAGAATGCAGCTCATCACTCTGAGAGGACCACTAATATTTTGAGGAATAAGTTTCTAGGCCTTTCTGTAGGAATAGAAAAATATAATTTTATATGCCTGGAGCTCATGTCGTCTGTGATGTTTTATGAAAAATGTGTCTTAGAAATCCACTCATGTTGGTACATATATTGATGTTTAAAAGATGCTTTTCTTTTTAGAAATAAAATTCTCGTTATGGTTGTTTCTGGATGTTGCATTTTTCCATTATAGGCTATAGACCTAAGAAAAAGGTGTCTTAAATATCTGGATTCTATGGGACAAAAAGGCCACAGGATCTGTGAGATTCTCCTGTAAGTAAAGGCTGAAAGCTTCACTGTTGCCTCAGTATGCCCTTCGTTATGTGGTCTTTCTTCTGTTTAATCCTTGGAAGCTCTGGTGTACTGTAGTCTAATGTGTAGTGAGGGCTGTCTTCCCCGTTGTTCAGGACTTGACTTGTATCTGTCTTTTTGTCTAAAAATAACCCCAAAATCAGATCTTTACTGAGAAATCTTATATAATTGCATCATTGAAAACAAATTTGTCATATGTAAAATATATCCTGTTAGAATCCTGTGATTTGAATTAGATTTCTCTGGGGTTCATACACTATTCTGAATGTTGTAAAGAGCTGTCAGCTGGGGAGAATTAGTTCTGTCAATTTCTTAAGCCCATTCATTCATGTCCCTGTGCTTTCCATGAAAGTTGGGCTCATCTCTTAGAATCTGGAGGTAATTTTTAAGTTAAACATATGGTTTGTAGGCAGCTATTTCAATAATAATTGGTAGAAACCTGTCTTTAAAGCATAGCCACCTATTAGCTGTGTAAAGAATAAGATAAGAATTTCACAGGGAGGAGGCAAAGCAGTGAAATGAGTCTATTCTGAATCCCTTATGGTCACTGGAAGCAAATGCAGATTCCAGGTTTTAGTTTTAATAAGGATACTTTAGTAAGGAACTTGTTAAATGAATGATATGAAGAAAAGTTGTTAACAGTAATCAGTTCTTGTTTATATTATTTAGTATAAAGATCCTTGTTATATATGGGTGTTGAATAAAATACCCATGAGAATAAAAAATGTAGGGAAGTTTTAAAAAATTTTAAAAATCATAAGATACACCAAATTGTCTATAAAGCAGTTATTTCCTTCTAGTCTTTTCTGCTTAAGATGTATGTAAAATGTGTATACATACATGTGCACATACATGTACACATATATTATCACATACTTAAAGATGTTTTCATTGGATTCATACAGCAGAATTTTATATGTTGCTTATAACAGGATACAAAAAAGACCTTACTTTTATAACATTCATACTTTTGTTCCCCCTCTGTCTTTTTTTTAATATATAAAGAGTTCAGCTTCTTTGGGCATCTGAGGCCCTCTCTCCTGATGCCTTTAGTCCAGCTTTTCTATTTTTTTCATTAACACCTCCCCACTCCAGATTTTTTTTTAAGTTTTCCATGACAAGAGAAAATAATGAATAGACTTTTTTGTTTTTTGGGTTAAGCTTTAGATTGCTACCTTCTCAGAACCAGTTTTCACCTCTTTGGGAGTGATATTGGTGCTCCCACATAGAGCACATGCCCTGTTAGCACTTACATCTTACGTGCAGGTTAGCGTGAGAACAGAGATGCCTAGGTTAAATTTGATATCCCTTTGGCGATTTGGATAAAATTAATTACTCTCAGTACTTAAGTGTATAATCACCTAGGAATGAGGAAATTCTCTTACATAACCGCATGCCATTATCAGCCTTCAGAAAATTGACAATCACTAATATGTAATGTGAACTCCCAGGTGGTGCAGTGGTAAAGAAGCTGCCTGCCAGTGCAAGAGATGCGGAACATGCGGATTTGATTCCTGGGTTGGGAAGATCCCCTGGAGAAGGAAATTAGCAACCCACTCCAGTATTCTTGCCTGGAGAAATCCCATGGACAGGGATTTTTCCTGTCCACGGGGCCACAGAGAGTTGGGCATGACTGAGTGGGGGGCTTCGGTCCATAGGGTCACAGAGGGCTGGACATGACTGAGCACACATGCACACACATGATGTGTAACATAGATTCATGCTCTGACACCATCAGATACCTACAGCTTTTGCCCCCTAATCCAGGAAGTCAGTCAGGGATCATGCCCGTACTTAATGTCTCTTTAGTCTCCTTTAGTTTAGACTAGCCTTCCTTTTTTTTTTCCCTATGGCAGTGCCCTTTTTTTTTTTCTTTTAAAGCCTCCAGGCTAGTTGTCTTATTTAAATGTATCTATTATTAGTGAGTAAAAGTAACTTATAAATGAAGTGCTTTTTTCTTTCATTAGAATAAAATGTGTGCTTTAAAACGGAGTGGAGGAGAGAACTAGAAGACAAACAGCAAATCATTAATAAAAAATATTTCCAGAGTGGTTATTATGAGGTCTTTTACCTTTTACATACTTTGTTTTAACTTTTAAAATATAACCTTGTATAATTTTTATAATCAGAAACAAAGTACAATGTAAAAAGCCAAAAACAATCATTTAAAAAATCTAACAGGTGGATTTGAGAATAGCACTCTGTTAAACATCACAGTGTCTTTGTAATTAGAATACTAAGTGTCCACAGGGATTCATCAATATATGTCTTTGCTGTTTTTTCAGTCAGTATTTACAGGATGAAAGTAAGACCAAAAGAAATATTGACCTGAATCTTTTAGAGTGGACCCACTACAGCATGAAGCCACAGGTGAATGATGATCTTTGTATTTCAAATACTTTGTTGCATTTCCTGTCAGTAACATATTATTTTGACTTGGCTTTCTTCCTCCCCTTATTCATCCTTATGCATTCATTCTCCTGAGGTGTATGTCCTAAAAATGATCTAAATCTTTAGAAATTCACTTAACCAAGATGTTTGCTTTTAAGCCTTGATCTTGTTTCTTAAATTATAAAAGTTAAATATCTACTAGCATGACTCAAAAATTGAAGAAGATAAAAAAAAAGATTCAAGTCAGATACTTTTCTTGGTTGGCATTAATGGGATCTTCAAGTTCCTGTTCAAAACTTATCTGAGAAATTTGTATATTTATATCTTAAGGGTTCCATGCTGTGAGTCCTCAACAGTCAGGTGTGTTTTTTGTGAATGTGCTTTGAATCTTGTCAGATTTGAATCTCATTCCAGGTTTAAAACTGCATACATCGTTCAGTCCTAATGGCTCTTTTTTAAAGGAAGCTACATGAGTTCAATTTTCGCGCTAATCTATGTGTAATGGCTCAGTTCTTTTTATCCAAAAGCAGTTGCATTTCTAAGTTGAATAATTAGAAGAGTAAGTACTGAAATTTCCTGAAGAGAGCACAGAAAAGAGTTTCTTAGGATGAATAATTGTGTTCTGGAATGGAAAATGTAATAAAACAAATTCTCTGTAGTGGAATCTATAGTTCTCTGCATTTGGATAGTGGAATCTGTAGTTCTCTGCATTCTGTGAGAGATGCTGGACTCAGGAGAAAAGTTTGAGGTACCTACCACATGTATGCATTTTCAGCCTTTTCCTTTTTACAATAATAATTTGTGTTTCTTTAAATCTAAATTGAGTTGTCATCTAGTATGTTTTCCAGCAGTGGAATTAGACTCACTTATACTCTTATTCTTCTTATGCTTATACTCTTGTGCTCCTTATAATTGACAAAGTGTGTAAGGGGCTGGCCAGCATTAGGGCAACACGAATTTGGGAATGTGTGAGTTTGCTTCACCTGGCTTGGAATCCAGCACCTTTGGTTTATGATGCCCTTGAGTTGTGCTTCAAGCAGTAAGCTCTTTTATTTTTTCAGGACAGAACTGTGCTCTTAAGACAAGATTTCCTGATTGGTTAAAGCCTTTCAAGAGGCTTTTTCTTTCTCCTGCTTGCAGCTATGGGGGTCCAAAGCAGTTCAGTTCAGTTCGGTCACTCAGTCACGTTCGACTCTTTGCAACCCCATGGACTGCAGCACGCCAGGCCTCCTTGTCCATCACCAACTCCCAGGGTTTACTCAAGCTCATGTCCATTGAGTCGGTGATGCCATCCAACCATCTCATCCTTTGTCGTCCCCTTCTCCTACTTTGAATCTTTCCCAGCATCAGGGTCTTTTCCAGTGAGTCAGCTCTTCGCATCAGGTGGCCAAAGTATTGGAGTTTCAGCTTCAACATCAGTCCTTCCAATGAATATTAAGGACTCATTTCCTTTAGAATTGAATGGTTTGATCTCCTTGAAGTCCAAGGGACTCTCAAGAGTCTTCTCCAACACCACAGTTCAAAAGCATCAATTCTTTGGCGCTCAGCTTTCTTTATAGTCCAACTCTCACATCCATACATGACCACAGGAAAAACCATAGCCTTGAGTAGACAGACCTTTGTTGACAAAGGAACGTCTCTGCTTTTTAATATGTTGTTTAGGTTGGTCATAACTTTCCTTCGAAGAAGTAAGCATCTTTTAATTTCATGCCTGCAGTCACCATCTGCAGTGCTTTTGGAGCCCCCCAAAATAAAGTCTGCCACTGTTTCTGCTGTTTCCCCATCTATTTGCCATGAAGTGATGGGACCAGATGCCATGATCTTCGTTTTCTGAATGTTGAACTTTAAGCCAACTTTTTCACTCTCCTCTTTCACTTTGATCAAGAGGCTCTTTAGTTCTTCTTCACATTCTGCCATAAGGGTGGTGTCATCTGCATATCTGAGGTTATTGATATTTCTCCCAGCAGTCTTGATTCCAGCTTGTGCTTCCTCCAGCCCAGCGTTTGTCATGATGTACTCTGCATTTAAGTTAAGTAAGCATGGTGATGATATACAGCCTTGATGTGCTCCTTTTCCTATTTGGAACCAGTCTGTTGTTCCATGTCCAGTTCTAACTGTTGCTTCCTGACCTGCATACAAATTTCTCAAGCGGCAGGTCAGGTGGTCTGGTATTCCCATCTCCTTCAAAATTTTCCACAGTTTATTGTGATCCATGCAGTCAAAGGCTTTGGCATAGTCAGTAAAGCAGAAATAGATGCTTTTCTGGAAATTTCTTGCTTTTTTGATGATCCAGCGGATGTTGGCAATTTGATCTCTGGTTCCTCTGCCTTTTCTAAATCCAGCTTGAACATCTGGGAGTTCACGGTTCATGTACTGTTGGAGCCTGGCTTGGAGAATTTTGAGTATTACTTTACTAGCGTGTGAGATGAGTGCAATTGTGTGGTAGTTTGAGCATTCTTTGGCATTGCCTTTCTTATGGATTGGAATGAAAACTACCTTTTCCAGTCCTGTGACCACTGCTAAGTTTTCCAAATTTGCTGGCATACTGAGTGCAGCACTTTCACAGCATCATCTTTTAGGGTTTGAAATAGCTCAACTGGAATTCCATCACCTCCACTAGCTTTGTTCATAGTGATGCTTCCTAAGGCCCACTTGACTTTACATTCCAGGATGTCTGGCTCTAAGTGAGTGATCACACCATTGTGATTATTTGTGTCATTAAGATCCTTTTTTATATAGTTCTTCTGTGTATTCCTGCCACCTCTTCTTAATATCTTCTGCTTCTGTTAGGTCCATACCATTTCCGTCCTTTATTGAGCCCATCTTTGCATGAAATGTTCCCTTGGTATCTCTAATTTTCTTGAAGAAATCTCTAGTCTTTCTCATTCTATTGTTTTCCTCTATTTCTTTGCACCGATCACTGAGGAAGTCTTTCTTATCTCTCCTTGCTATTCTTTGGAACTCTGCATTCAAATGGGTATATCTTTACTTTTCTCCTTTGCTTTTTGCTTCTTTTTTTTTCACAGCTATTTGTAAGGCCTCCTCAGACAGCCATTTTGCTTTTTTGCATTTCTTTTCCATGGGGATGGCCTTGCTCCCTGTCTCCTGTACAATGTTACAAACCTCCATCCATAGTTCATCAGGCACTCTGTCTATCAGATCTAGTCCCTGAAATCTATTTCTCACTTCCACTGTATAAACGTTAGGGATTTGATTTAGGTCATACCTGAATGGTCTCGTGGTTTTCCCTACTTTCTTCAATTTAAGTCTGAATTTGGCAATAAAGAGTTCATGAACTGAGCCATAGTCAGCTCCCAGTCTTGTTTTTGTTGACTGTATAGAG
Organism: Bubalus bubalis; assembly: GCF_019923935.1. Classification (NCBI taxonomy): domain Eukaryota; kingdom Metazoa; phylum Chordata; class Mammalia; order Artiodactyla; family Bovidae; genus Bubalus; species Bubalus bubalis. The sequence continues at coordinate 126,992,998 of NC_059157.1, read as the reverse complement.
CTTCTCCATCTTTGGCTGCAAAGAATATAATCAGTCTGATTTCGGTGTTGACCATCTGGTGATGTCCATGTGTAGAGTCTTCTCCTGTGTTGTTGGAAGAGGGTGTTTGCTATATCCAGTGTGTTCTCTTGGCAAAACTCTATAAACCTTTGCCCTGCTTCATTCTGTACTCCAAGGCCAAATTTGCCTGTTACTCCAGGTGTTTCTTGACTTTCTACTTTTGCATTCCAGTCCTCTGTAATAAAAAGGACATCTTTTTTGGGCGTTAGTTCTAGAAGGTCTTATAGGTCTTCATAGAACTGTTCAACTTCAGCTTCTTCAGCATTACTGGTTGGGGCATAGACTTGGATTACTGTGATATTGAATGGTTTGCTATAGAAACAAAGAGATCATTCTGTCATTTTTGAGATTGCATCCAAGTACTGCATTTCGGACTCTTGTTGACCATGATGGCTACTCCATTTCTTCTAAGGGATTCCTGCCCGCAATAGTAGATATAATGGTCATCTGAGTTAAATTCACCCATTCCAGTCCATTTTAGTTTGCTGATTCCTAAAATGTTGATGTTCATTCTTGCCATCTCCTGTTTGATCACTTCCAATTTGCCTTGATTTAGGGACCTAACATTCTAGGTTCCTATGCAGTATTGCTCTTTACTGCATCAGACCTTGCTTCCATGACCAGTCACATCCACAACTGGGTGTTGTTTTTGCTTTGACTCTGTCTCTTCATTCTTTCTGGAGTTATTTTTCTACTGATCTCCAGTAGCATATTGGGCACCTACCGATCTGGGGAATTCCTCTTTCAGTGTCCTGCCTTTCTGCCTTTTCATACTGTTCATGGAGTTCTCAAGGCAAGAATACTGAAGTGGTTTGCCATTCCCTTCTCCAGTGGACCACATTTTGTCAGAACTCTCCACTATGACCTGTCCGTCTGGGTGGCCCCACACAGCATGACTCATAGTTTCATTGAGTTGGACAAGGCTGTGGTCCATGTGATCAGATTGGTTAGTTTTCTGTGATTGTGGTTTTCAGTCTGTGTGTAAACATTCTCCCTCTGATGGAGAAGGATAAAAGGCTTATGGAGGCTTCCTGATGGGATAGACTGACTGAGTAGTAGTCTTAGTTTTATGGCTAGGAAAGAAAAGTCTCTCTGCAGTGTTGAAATAGGTTAGTTGTATTGTAAGCATATTTCAGCAGTAGCCACAGGACTGGAAAAGGTCAGTTTTCATTCCAGTCCCAAAGAAAGGCAATGCCAAAGAATGCTCAAACTACCGCACAATTGCAGTCATCTCACACGCTAGTCAAGTCATGCTCAAAATTCTCCAAGCCAGGCTTCAGCAATATGTGAACCGTGAACTTCCTGATGTTCAAACTGGTTTTAGAAAAGGCAGAGGAACCAGAGATCAAATTGCCAACATCCGCTGGATCATGGAAAAAGCAAGAGAGTTCCAGAAAAGCATCTATTTCTGGTTTATTGACTATGCCAAAGCCTTTGACTGTGTGGATCACAATAAACTGTGGAAAATTCTGAAGGAGATGGTAATACCAGACCACCTGATCTGCCTCTTGAGAAATCTGTGTGCAGTTCAGGAAGCAACAGTTAGAACTGGACATGGAACAACAGACTGGTTCCAAATAGGAAAAGGAGTTCGTCAAGGCTGTATATTGTCACCCTGTTTATTTAACTTATATGCAGAGTACATCATGAGAAATGCTGGACTGGAAGAAACACAAGCTGGAATCAAGATTGCTGGGAGAAATATCAATAACCTCAGATATGCAGATGACACCACCCTTATGGCAGAAAGTGAAGAGGAACTCAAAAGCCTCTTGATGAAGGTGAAAGTGGAGAGTGAAAAAGTTGGCTTAAAGCTCAACATTCAGAAAACGAAGATCATAGCATCCGGTCGCACCACTTCATGGGAAATAGATGGGGAAACAGTGGAAACAGTGTCAGACTTTATGTTTCTGGGCTCCAAAATCACTGCAGATGGTGACTGCAGCCATGAAATTAAGACGCTTACTCCTTGGAAGGAAAGTTATGACCAACCTAGATAGCATATTCAAAAGCAGAGACATTACTTTGCCAACAAAGGTCTGTTTAGTCAAGGCTATGGTTTTTCCTGTGGTCATGTATGGGTGTGAGAGTTGGACTGTGAAGAAGGCTGAGTGCCGAAGAATTGATGCTTTTGAACTGTGGTGTTGGAGAAGACTCTTGAGAGTCCCTTGGACTGCAAGGAGATCCAACCAGTCCATTCTGAAGCAGATCAGCCCTGGGATTTCTTTGGAGGGAATGATGCTGAAGCTGAAACTCCAGTACTTTGGCCATCTCATGCGAAGAGTTGACTCATTGGAAAAGACTCTGATGCTGGGTGGGATTGGGGGCAGGAGGAGAAGGGGACGACAGAGGATGAGATGGCTGGATGGCATCACTGACTCGATGGATGTGAGTCTGAGTGAACTCCGGGAGTTGGTGATGGACAGGGAGGCCTGGCGTGCTGCGATTCATGGGGTTGCAAAGAGTCGGACACGACTGAGCGGCTGATCTTATCTGATCTGATCTGAAGCATATTTCTAGTTGAGCCACCCTTAGCTCTTTTCAATATTTATAAATTCCCCTGAAACAGTTCTGACTAGAATTCCTATTCCTGGTAATAAACCTTCTTTCACTTTGGTTTATATGAGAGGTGAGAGATGGAAATCTCACTTTGCTTTTCTCTTTCCTTCTAAAAAACATTTTCTATGTGGGTCACATACACCATGTCATGGGTTGAGTTTTTATACCACATAAAGACTATTTGTGTTTGTGTGTGTGTCTATGTGTTTGTATAATAGCAGATTGAACATTTACCTTTATAATATTGTTTATCCACAGTAATGTTTTGGGAAAGTCAAAGGAGTTTGATGAAATTTCACCCCTTTTCTCTCTTCTTTTTTTGTAATTATAGGAGATTCCTCAACAGTTGAATGGGAGTGATTGTGGAATGTTTACTTGTAAATATGCAGATTATATCTCCAGGGATAAACCTATCACATTTACTCAGGTAAGTGAAGACCCCTGCTTATCCATTTACTTGTTACTAAACAAGGTAAACTCAGAGCATGTTACCTATGCTTGGCTTACATTAAACTCTTGATCATGGTAGCTGTGCTGCTATTCTTGCTGTAAACCTTGGCCGTAGTCCTGCTCCTGCCAACATCAGGTTTGTCACTGTATATTCTCTCTTTTATCCTAGTCGTTGGTGACCGTTGGGACAATTTTCATATCTCTGAACTCCAGTGTTGACTGGTTCTTGAGTATTACTGATAGTTTTACCCAAAGAAGGAGGCATGTTAGAATATTTAATAGCATGGAGAAATCAGGCCTCATGAGAACTTAAGTTGCAGGTTTAAGACAGAGCTATGAATGCTTCTTTTCGCTTCTATTCTGATAATTTTTGGTTCTCCATAAATTATGGAGAACTCTGCATTTGAGTGGAAATTCAAATATGTTGGGAGCTGTTGAGAATTTATGTTAGTAAATTCTTTTTCTCAGTCTTTTTCCAACTAAGGACAACCTCCTTTAAAAAATAGCTTGCTTTAACAGACCTCATTTTGATAGCTACCACATTGTACATATTGGATAATAGGACTAATATTAATCCCATTCCAGTTTTTTGAACAGAATGCACTAAGGATCCCATGCTGAATTGATAAAATTGGTTAACGTCAGCAGTTTTACTAAGAATAAATGTGCAATATTTTTACTACATGTTTTGAGCTATTAAAATAATTTACAAATCCATGTGTTAAGACTTTTTAGGCCTCTCCATACTATTTTATAGGAAAATGGTATATCCAGATAATTAAAATGAAACACCGGGAGTACCTCAAGGGTATAGACTTCTGATTTCATCAGAAGAGTCATAGGTGATTTTGGATTTGTTTTGCTTGTTTTTGCTTTGAAAGTTGGCCCATGTGATTATTATCAGTTAAAGCAGAATATTAAGCAAAGGATTTCATTTTTTGATGCTTCTAAAGAGATCTTCCCGACCCAGGGATTGAACCCGGGTCTCCCTCATTGTAGGCAGACACTTTACCATCTGAGCTACCAGGAAGTCCTCTAAGTAACAAGGAGTTATTTATTATTTGACTTAAGATTTGAAGGAGAGAAGTTGCTATTTGAACAGAATTTGCAATGGAAAACATTTGATACAGCAGAAACTTGTAGGCTTATTTTTTCTGTATTTAAATAGAGTTCATGTTTTTCTCATAAGAAAGCAAAAAACGTCCATTTTAGAATGGTTTGAAAATACAGATAAGTAAAGAAGTTACTTTTTGTGCTACCACTTAGCTGTTTCCCTTTTTGGTACACATTTTTGTTACAAAGCTGTTATTGGACTCTTATATAATTCTGCATCCTGCTTTGATTTTCCTTAACATGTAAAAATGCTTATGATGCATACAATAGTACATATTATAAACATTCTTTTTTTATGGCTTTATAAATCTGTACCATAGGGTAGCACAGTCAAGGCTTACATAAAGAACACGGTCATCCTACTTTATTTACATGCTACACCCTAATGGTTGTTGATGCCCTGGCACTTTCACATGTGATGGATATGTTGCTTGTGGATTGTCTGCAGCACCAGATGCCTCTGTTCCGGAAGAAAATGGTGTGGGAAATCCTTCATCAGCAGTTGCTGTGAGAATGCCCCGCCCCGCCTCTCCAGCTGCTGGTGGTTCTTTCATGGACGGACGTTTCCATATACCTCATGCATTGTGGGTTAAGAAGTCCCTGCATCACCTCTGTTCTCGCACAGGTACTGAGCTGTCAGAAGTGCATGAAGGCCTCTCTCTGCACCCTGGTCCTGACTTGGTGTGCAGCGGGCTGCTTGGAACCCTGTTTATAAGGCTGTGCCTGCTCAGAGCCCTGGACTATCAACCCACACAAGAACATATGCTAATTAATACTTTTTTTTTTAAGATTTTTTTTTCCCTATGAACTTGGGAAGTGCAGAATTTATTTTATGATTTTTCTTTGTGTTTGTTCACGTGTATTCATTGACTCACTCATTTGCAAACATGATGGGCAGTGGCTGTTTTCTGCTGTTCTTTTTAAAGTTAACTCTAAATTACTTGTTTGAACTATTTATTTCTGAAAGGAATGGTGATCAAGCTGCCGTTCCCTGCTAAAGATCCTGAGGGAAGTCAGTGGGGGGAGGAGAGAAGAGTTAATTAACCTCTACCGCTAGAGCAGTAACTGCCAACTTGGAGCAGGAGGTCTTCTTTCTTTTGAGGCTTGACAGCGCCGGGAGAGGCGCCGTGGTGTAGGGCTCTGGTTGCCTTTCAGAGGAAGTCCACACTACAGCATTGACATGGTGTCGTGGAAAAGTGGAACTATGGCCCAGGAACTCTGGCTATCTAAGTGTCTTCAGAAGAATATTGGAGTCATCCTAAAGAGACTTCCCTTTCTGGAAATGAGGTGACTTGGCTACTCTTAAAACTGGATTTGAAGTAACTGTAAACCCTAAATCTTCATTTTGATCCCAAATCTGGTTGTGTATTAACCTCAGATATGTAAGGGCTGGCCTGAGCAATTGATTTCAAAGGATACTATTCAATTTAAAGCTGTTTTTTCTCAACGTTTTTTTTTTTTTTTTTCCCTTTATATGAAGTTGAAATTAAGTTTTATACTCATTAGCATTTACATCTCCCCATTTCACCCCTACTGATTTCTGTGCAAGAAAATTTAGTACTTGGTTCTGAGGTTGCCAGTTCTACAGTAATCTATTTTGCATATGAAAGTTTGTATTTAACTGTTTTGTTCATTAAAAACCTTACAGTGGTTATGCATATTTAATTTCAGGAAATTTAGAGTTGGTCAGAACATATTTTGCAAAATCTAGTGCCTAGTGTTGCTTTTTTGATGTAATAAAAGGTTGTCTGGCAGAACCTGAAAAGTATATGCTGAAATGATTTCTAACCCTTTCCCTACTTCCCACACCCTAGTTCACAAAAGGAAGAGGTCAAACCGGAAAAATTGGGTGCCAGTTGTCACAGAGGCAGACTCTTGCAGGTTGTTTTCCCTGAGATGTGTAAAAGGTCTTGGTATAGGACGTGGGGCTGGTGGTACGGATTGAAACTGCTGTGCCTACCTGGTGGTCAAACTAGAGGACGTGTGCTTAGGGGATGATGAAAGAGGAAGCCAGTTTGGCTGTCTCTCTCAAGCTGTGGCTGTTCAGAGAACCCTTCTTGCAACCTCCATTCCTTTCCTGAGGCTGCTGGAACTGTGTCTGAGAATTGGGATCAGGCAGCTGGCACAGCCACAAAAGGCCAGGGAGGCACTGGGGGAGCAATACGCTGAACACTTGGCTCCCACTTGACACTAGTAGGTTTCACCTGGGAATTTAGAGCCTTGGTTAAGATTTGCTCCATGTGGGGTAAATCCTGTCAGGAATGGCAGCCCAAATGAGTGATGCTGGGGTCTAATGTATTTGTATTACAAGTATTTGGAGTGGCTTCTTAGAGCAACATTCACTGATATTTCCATTAATGTGATTCTTCAGGATAGCTCTTAATCTCCCAGGACATAAAGAAATTGATGAGAACAAAGTCAAGCTGAAGAATGCCATTCTACTTAACCCTGAGTTTCTGAATTTAATAGGAGATACCACAAGCCATGCTCCTCTAGACACTGATATTTCTCTCAGTATGGAAACTTGTAGGTAATAGAATTCTATTATTTTCTTTTCTTTTTTGGCTGCACCATGCATTATGTGGTACCTTACTTAGTTCCCCAACCACGGATCAAATCTGTATCCCCTGCGTTGCAAGTGTGGAGTTTTAACTATTGGACTCCAGGGAAGTCCTGGGAATAATATCTAAACAGTTTGAGGAAAGCAGCCAGCTAATTATCAGTACCACATTATTAGCATTAAAGTCAGTGAGATGGATATATATATATATATGTGTGTGTGTGTGTATTTATTTATTTATTCCAGCAGCTTGGGGGTCTGAAAGAAAGGTGGAGTGAAACATTGTTTTTGTTTTGGCATGCCATGTGGCTTGCAGGATCTTAGTTTCCCAACCAGGGGTTGAATCCGTGCCCCCTGCAGTGGAAGCATGGAGTTGTAATCACTGGATCACCAGGGAATTCCCACGGTTGTTCTTTTTTTAGTAGGCAGTCTCTCCTAAAGATTAATAAACAAGGGAAAAAACAACCACTGGTGAACAAATGTCTTTCTTTGACCTTTGACCTAAAAGGAGAGTGGGGACATGTAGAAGATGTTTGGAAAGCCCCATATTCTACCTCAATTACCTGAGGATATTAGAGCTTCTCATCTTTCTGTCCTTAGATCCTAAGCACAATGTGGGAGAAGCCATGTTGAATGGTGGATGTTTGCCTGCACTATGAGGAGTTATTTGGTGCTCAGACCAAGGTGTGGGTGCAGGGAGAATGTATTCTTGGAGTTACACTGAACCTCAGATACAAATAAATAGCGATGGAGAAATTTAGGTTTGTAATAACCTTAGTACTACAGTTAAGCTACTGTTTAAACTGGCTTTTGTGAACTAGTTGGGAACTTAATCTCTTTAGGATAGTTTAAGAAAAGCTCTGCTGCTGCTGCTACTGCTAAGTCGCTTCAGTCGTGTCCGACTCTGTGCGACCCCATAGAAGGCAGCCCACCAGGCTCCCCCATCCCTGGGATTCTCCAGGCAAGAACACTGGAGTGGGTTGCCATTTCCTTCTCCAATGCATGAAAGTGAAAAGTGAAAGTGAAGTCGCTCAGTCGTGTCCGACTCTTAGCGACCCCATGGACTGCAGCCTACCAGGCTCCTCTGTCCATGGGATTTTCCAGGCAAAAGTACTGGAGTGGGGCACCATTGCCTTCTCTGAAGAAAAGCTCTAGGTACCCAGTATTCAAACAGATTTTTGGTACTTGTTTGTAAGTTGGGGATCTATGTGGCTGTATTGCTTTGATTTTTTTAAAATTTACCTAATATATACAAGAAGGGTTTGGGTGTTTGAAATACGTGCTGACTTTATCTGTTTATCAATAAGTTCATCTCATTAATTCAGTGAGTTTCAAAATATTTTGATTGCAACCCATAGCAATAAATGTATTTTATATTGTGACCAATACACACATGCATATATTTTATGTGGTTATATATGGACACAAAAGTTTTATAAAAAATATTATCTTTACTACATGATAGTTTTCTTTTTTATTATTAGTTTGTTAATTTATTTTTTGCTGCACTGGGTCTTTGTTGCTGTGCATAAGTTGCAGCAAGTGGGGACTACTCTCTAGCTGTCGCGCACAGGCTTCTCATTGTGGTGGCTTCTCTTGTTGTAGAGCATAGGCTCTAAGGCATGTGGGCTTCAGTAGTTGTCACGTGGGCTCAACAGTTGTGACCCATGGGCTTGGTTGCCCTAAGGTATGAGGGATCTTCCTGGACCAGGGGTCCAACGCATGTCCCCTACATTAGCAGTCAGATTCTTGACCAGTAGACAACCAGGGAAGTCCCTGATAGTTTTCTTTAAAAATTAAAAAAAAAAAAAAAAAAACTTTTTTTAATGTGGGTTGTATCTATCACATTGATTTCTCAATCCATTAGTGAATAGAAATCCAGTTTGAAAAACACTGCTCTAAAATGAACTGACAGCAAGATGCAAATTATATTTAAAACTGTAAAGCTTGAGACCACAAAAAATACGAAAAATATGGGGTAGTTTTGAGATGAATCCATCTAAATCTAGGGAAACAGGCTAGTTTTCAGACTCCCAGTGGAAATATGTGGTGTAAGCAATCCTTGTTTGTCCAAGTTTTTACATTGGAATTCATAAAATACTTTTCAGTAGATGTCCTATTGAGTCTATGTAGGTTGTTAAACAAAGGTTCTATGGCTCAGTGAATGAGTGTACCATATCTTTTTCTCCTGGGGATGCAGAGCAAATGTAACGAATTAAGATCTTAATCTAGTGTGTCTGAAAACTTAGACATTGATCCTTCTCTGTGTGACACTTGTGGAACTCTTTTGTGGAATACAGTTTGGCAACTGCCGGAGAAGCGACGTAGAGTTCTTGGAATCACATGCTTCAGATGTGCATCCAGTACCCCATCTCCCCATTGCACCCCCCACCCCCATGCCCCTACCAAGCACCCAAGTTTGTGTGTGCTTCCTTAAGGGCATGTGGTGATCATAGTCTGTGGTATCACTTACAGTTTTCTTTATCTGTCATAGGTGTTCATAGTAGAAAAATAAGCTGCTGATAAAAGGTAAAGAATAAGAGTTCTGCAAACTCACCACCCAGAGTGAGTAACTCTTAACATTCTGGTGTATATCCTGAATTTTGGTATATACTCCTTCATGTTTGTATGAATAAATGTGTGTTGAACACGCTTGTGCAAGTAGATTTTTTTTGGTTGTTAACAAATACGGAATCACACTATATATGTGGCTATATAACCCCCTTTCCATAGTTGCTGTGTAGTGTTCCAGTAAATGGTTATAACATAATCTATTTAATTGGTATTGTTAGATATACCATCTTGCAGCGTTTTGATTATTCGCTAATGAGAAATTCTTTCAATTCTAAATTAAAATTGCGTATATTTTTAAAAAAATCAGAGATAAAAATTACCCATTGGTATTTTGACTTTTTTTCTGGCATAGGCTGATAACTTGTATCTGCATTGATTTTAATTTTGTAATATTTTTTATGTGTAGGTCTGGCTAAGTTCATTCTGAGGGATTTCATGTCTCATTTTAGTGGACAATTTTATCTTTTTTCAACTGCTTTACAAAAAAAAATTTATTATGAAAATTTTAAGACACAATCATCACCACCTTTCAGCAGTTAATAAAATGTGTGGCTGATCTTGATTTACTTTTTTTTTTTTTCCCATGGAAGGGGGAGGGTCTTTAAAGCAAACATGTCTTTCTGCCAAAATACTGATGTCTCCCTAACATATAATAACTTAAAAAAAACCTTTGTAATTTTCACATCTAACAAAATTAGTAAGAATTTGCTAATAGCATTAATAGTTCATATTCAAGTTTCCCTGATGATTAAAACTGTTTCATTATATTCTTCTAATCAGGACATATAGTTGGATGAATGTGACCTCCCCAAAACATTTGTCCACATCCTTATCCTGGGAACCTGTGAATATTACCTTCTGTAGCAAAAGATGTGATTAAAGATCTTGAGAAAAAGAGTTTATCCTGGATTGTCTGAATAGACCCTAAGTGCAATCACTTGCCTTATAGGAAAGAAGTAGGCAGTTTTGAGATGAATAAGGGAGGCATTGAAATGGGCCTTGGCGGTGTTCATTTTTATACCCATTTTTAGGTGTAAACAAAATTTGGAAAAAGATACCTGAGAGTTAGTGGTTGGCTGGACAGGCTGTGTTGCTTTCTAATTTATAAACTTGTGTTTGGAGTGTGTTTTTTTTTTTTTTTTTAAAGAAGAAACAGTAACACTACAGAACAGAGACTGGAGTGATGCTCCTGCAAGCCTAGGAAGCCTGGAGCTACCAGAGCGGGAAGAGCCTTCAGAGGGAACCTGGCCCTGATGACACCTTCACTTCAGACTTCTGGCTCCAAAACTGAGAGAATCAATTTCTGCTGTTTAATCATCCATCAAATCTTTGGTAGTTAGAGCAGTCTCAGAGCACTAATATGGGATCCAGTAAAAAGTACACATTGCCGTTGGTTATTCTCTCTCTTGAGTCTTTTTCATTCAGTAGTAATCCCTTTCCTTGTGCTATTAGTTATTAGAGAAATTGAGTATTTCTGTGGAAAATTCCACTTCTATCTAGATTTGGCTTATAGCGCCTTGGTGGTATTTAACGGTTTCCTCTGTCTCTTGTATTTCATATCAACTGGTAGGCTTGATCTAGAGGCTTGATCAGCTTCAGGGTGAATTTATTTCGCAAGGGTCCTTCATTATTTGTCTTACTGTCTTGTATCACATGCATCCATTTACTGGTGCTAAGGTCTCTAATTCAGGCTATAAGAGTGGCCTATTCATCTTTCTCCTCTTGGTCTTAAGTTTTTTTTAAACATAATTGATGCTCTTTTATTAAGAGGTACAAAATGGTGATTTTCTAATTCTGTCATCCCTCTGTATTAATTACTTTGAATTCTTCTATAAAGTAAAATCTAATCAGCTAATTTGGTTACCCTGAAATGTACTTCATCTAGGAAAAATATGATTTTAAAACATTTCTTTATTAATATAAAATATTAGCTGTATTCCCTGTGCTATACAATGTATCTATTCATTAGGTTGTCTTTTTTTTTTTTTTTAAAGGTTTTTTTGTTGTTGTTGATGGTTTCCTTTGCTGGTTTTAATGTTTTAAGTTTAGTTAGGTCCTATTTGTTTATTTTTGCTTTTGTTTCCTTTGCTTTAGGAGGCAGATCCAAAATAACCTTGGCTCTGTTTTATGTCCAAGAGTGTTCTGTCTATATTTTCTTTTAGGAGTTTATGGTTTCTAGTTTTACATGTAGGGCTTGAGTTAATTTTGAGTTTATTTTTATATATCATTTGAGAAAATGTTCTAATTTCATGCTTTTACATACAGCTGTCCAGTTTTCTCAGCACCATTGAAGAGATCATCTTTTCTCCATTAGTGTATTCTTGCCTCCTTTGTTGTAAACTAACTATAGGTGTGTAGATTTATTTCTGGGCTCTTTTCGTTCCACTGATCTATGTGTCTGTTGTATCAATACATTCCCTGGTAGCTCAGATGGTAAAGAATCTGCCTGCAGTGCAGGAGACCTGGGTTCGATTCCTGGATTGGGAAGATCCTCTAGAGAAGGGAATGGCAACCCACTCCAGTATTCTTGCCTGGAAAATCCTATGGACAGAGGAGCCTGGCGGGCTGTAATCCATGAGGTCACAAAGAGTCGGACATGACTGAGTGACTAACAACTTGATTACTGTAGCTTTGTGTATAGTCTGAAGTCGAGGAGCAAGGTACCTCTGACGCTGTTCTTCCTTTTCAAGATTGGTAGGGATTGCACTGAATCCATGGATTGTCTTGGATGCTATGGTCATTTTGACAATACAGTAAGTCCACTGCACACAAACCTTCAAATGCGAGCTTTCAAAGTTGTGAACATGGGTTCTCGGCCATCAGGCGTGCGTGAGATTGCAGCTTGCCCTCCACGTCTATTGCTGACCGGCCCTCAGCCCTACTGTCTCCCGCGTCCTCCCTGCCCTGCAGTCTTGGCTGTTTACTCAGTGCCGCTCCTGTGTGCCAGCTGTTGTACCGCACTACTGGACTTCTCAAGGTGCTGTACTGTCAGATTAAAAAGGTTTAGTTTTGTATTTTTATGTACATTTTTGGAGGGGGTGGGGCTGGACGGCACAGCCTGTTGGATCTTAGTTCCCTGACCAGGGATTGAACCCAGGCCCCAGCAGTGATGGTGTCAAGTCTTAACCAGTGGACCACCAGGGAATTCCTCAAAACATCTAACTTCTCCCTTTGTTCATCCATTCTTCTCCTTTGATCATCTTTGGTAGGGCCATGTCATGTGGCTGGCTACAGAACCCTGAGGAGCCCTGGGCTAGTGGTGGCTCTTGGGCAGAGCCGGGTTTAGCAGGGGTGGTTGCAGAGTCAGTGTTCCTAAGTATCGTGTTGGCTGGCTGGTGGTGGGGCCTGTCCCTTGGCTTGCTTTGGGTTCTGGGGTGTCTCAGGGCTAGTGCTGACCCACTGGGGTGCAGGGTTGGATCCTCGAGTAGCTGGCTGAGTAGTCCATGGTGTCTCAGAGGTGGTGTTGGCCTTCTGATGGAAAGGGCTAGTGCTTGGGTCTCCTGGGCCTGTGCTCCCTGCTGGTGTGTTGTCTCGTTCCTGACAAGGCAGGCTGTGGGGCCCTGTGGTTCCGATCCTGCCATCCACCCACTGGTGGAGGGGTCAGGATCCCAGAGATACTGTGCTGGTGCCCACCCACCAGGGCATGAAACTGGATCCTGGAGTTAGTGTTGGCCCACTGGTGGGCAGAGCTGGGTCCCACGTCTCTGCCTGCAGGGTCTTGAGTCTCGTACCTGTGTACTGGGTGTCCAGGGCCAGGTCCTGGGTCCTCTGGTGGACAGGGCTGCGTCCAGGGGCAACTGTGGGCTAACGGGGTCTTAAGGCAGCCTGGCTGCCCATGGGTAGGGCTGTGTCCCCACCTGGCTAGTCACTTGACCTGAAGTGCTCCAGTACTTGTGTCTACAGACTGGTGGGCGGGGGTGGGGCTGGCTCCCGAGGCTGATAAGCTAGAATGAGGATTCCAAAATGGCACTTGCCAGCACCAGTGACCCCATGGTAGAAGGCACACGTAAAGACGGCCACTGCCAGTGTCTGTCCCCAGGGTGAGCTGCAGTTGCTCCTGGCGTCTCCAGGAGACTCCAGGTTCAGCAGATGGGTGTGACCCAGGCTCCTTTTTAGATTACTGCTTCTGCCCTGGGTCTTGGAGCGTGTGATTTTGTGTGTGTCCTTCAAGAGTGTAGAGCTCCCCAAAGTAAGCCCCACTAACCTTCAGTGCCAGACATCCTGGGGGCTCATCTCAGTGTACCTGTGTTGTTGAGCTTGATGTGGGGCTCAGACCCCTTGCTCCTTGGGGAGAACCTCTGCAATTGTAATTAACCTCCCATTTGTGCATCACCCGCCCAGGGGTATGGGTCTTGACTATATTGCAGCTCTGCTCCTCCTACCTGTCTCGTGGTTCCTTCCTTGTATCCTTAGTTGTAAATCTTTTCTGCTAGACTTCTGGTTTTTGCCATTCATAATTGCTCTGTAAATTGTAATTTTGCAGTGCCCATGAGAGGAGGTGAGCCCAGTCTTCCTAGTCCTCCTTGGCCAAGCCCTATGATGTTTTGATTCATTTTATTCTCTTTGATGTTCAGATTACCCCATTTTAAGTTACAGTGTCCCTTTGACAGAACCCCACAAGTCTGATTTTGAACACTTCCTGCTTAATTGGTATGATAAAGGCCCATCTTACACATTTCCTGTCCTAGACCTGGAGCTGGCCATTTAGTAAAGGGTTTATTTTAGTGAGAAATTTTAGAGATCAGAATTTGGGCACTATTAATGCTGATTATCATTGGATTATTGGTCTTTCTAGGCCTTCCTTTACAACAGATTAGGGAATACTTGTTTTACTGATTTTAAGTTCATATTAAGATTTTAAGGTTTTTTATTTTACACTGTAACATTAAAAGTTTTGTTAACATCAACATAATTATTCATTTTACCCTGTGAAATACAGTAACTCAAAACATTAATACCAGGATAAAAAATAATAAGGCCACTAAATACAATTTGTTTCCTTTGTAATTCTTTTTAAACAATATTCCACTAGAGAATCACAGTGAAAATCACTCTAATTTTTAAGATCACTTGACAGAGTTTTTTCCTAAGGGATTATGCCATCAAGTTGATACATAATTGGATTTATTTGCTTTTGCTGTTTATGGATTTGCTTCTTGCTTATGTTTTAAAATTATGTAAGACGTAAACATTAGTCCAAGAGCAAAAGTGTGGAATAAAGAACGTTCACAGTTTTGCCTTTCTCTTTCTCTATGTAGATAATTTTATTTTAGCTTCTAACTGTCCCCTTTTAGGGGGGAAAAATACATACATACATACACACACACACACATATATTTCTTTTTTAACACTAAAAATAGCATATTAAAACTACTTAGGCTTCTTGATTTTTTTTTTTTAAATTTATTCCTGATGTCACTCCTCATTCTTCTGCTCCTTTTACAGCTTCCTAATAATCCATTGTTTGAGGGTGCTGTGGTTCATTACTGGTCCCCTCACGATGGATGCTGAGGCTCTCAGTCTGTTACAGATAATGCTGCATTGCATGTGCCTTGTTCATGTCACTTTGTTTCTGCTAACACGTCATCTTTGGGATAGCTTCCTAGAAGTGGGACTGCTGGGACAAATGTCTAGCATATGTAATTTGCCAAATTTTCCTCCCCAGGAGTAGCATCATTTTATATCACGCAAAGCCTAAAATATTTACTCTTACTGTTGACAGAAAAGGGTTGTCAACCCCTGCCTGACAGCATCGCACTCCTTAGCGTCCAGGCACTGTCTGGAGAGCATGGAAAGGGCAATGGGCTGTGCCAGGAGCGGCAGAGGCCACTTCAGCTCCCTTCCCTTTGGCCAGAACTCGGCCTCACGTTCATACCGCTTGGGTAAAGTGGGATACAGTTTCTGTTGGCTGCTAGCACAGCGCTGCTGGTAGCAGCTTTTGTTGTTTATGACCCTTCATTCTCCCCTCCCCACCCCCACCACCCCCCAACAGTGTCCTCATATACGTTTCACACATGTTTGGTCTTTGTTAACAAAATATGTATTTTGGAACTTTATTATGATGATAACTATTTTGCTTCCTCTCCAAGGATAATTTTTGGTATTTAAATTCAGTTTTAAATGGAGTTGTAATTCAGCTCTAAATTTATATTTACAACAACTTAAATATTTAATTGGTTTCATTGCTCACATCTAGTTTAAACATGAGTTTTATTTGGCTTCATTTTTAGTTAGAAACATTTTCATATACTTATTTACAAGAGAAATACAGAGTATTCTTATCTGAATCCTTGCATATAGGAATTCTTAAGTTTTCACACATGGAGAACTTGACTGGGTATAAAAATTCTTGAGTCATGGCCCTTTTTCTCCTCAAAACTTGCTCTCTGGCTTTTGGTAGTGGAACAGAGATATATGAAACTAGCTTTATTTCTGTTTGTTGTTTTGTAAGTAACTTTTTGGGAGGGAAGGGGGTCTGTATCCAATTAGAATTTTAGTTCTATCCAAAAGATATGCCAAATCTAGATCTTTAGTTTTTGCATGGTTGTATTAAGAGGTTTGTTTGTTGCTATAACAAAGGCCATATTAACAGTGGCTTAAGAAAGATCAGATTTTCTGTCTCACGAACATGATTATGAGAACTTTGCTTGGCACTTGGCTTTTGTGTCTTGAGATGCTGTCCCAGCTCCAGCATGGCTCTCACCACCACGTCTGCATCCCTCCAGCGGGAAGGGGAAGTGGTGGTGCATCTTGGAGATGGCAAATACGCATTTTCCTGTCGTTTTAAAAAGTGATTCTGTCAAACTAGACCATGCTGTGCATAGAAGGTTTCCCATTCTAATTCTGTAAAGCTTATAATTATTGTTGATTTCCCTTGCTTTTTGGTGTTTAGTTGTTTTTGTTGTGTGTTTTATTCTTTCTTGATGTTTAATGAGAAATAGAGGCCATTTTTGACTTGGAAGTCTATTCTTATACATCAGTTAGAATCAGAGACTTTGTTGTGTTCAAACTTTTATTTTAGATGAGGAGACAGGCCTCCAAGAGGCTATGAGGTGTACAAAGTTATGTAGCTAGTGTACTGGGCAAGCAGGGAGCAAATATCTGGGTCTGGGCTCTCTTTCTCCTGATGAGAACGTGAGACCTGTAAAGATCAGGTACAAGGTAAGGGGCACCCATTTCTGCCTTCAGCCTGCCCCAGAGCAGAGCCGAGCTGCACCCTAGTTAGCTTTCTTCACAGCCTCTTGCTCTGTTTGCCGAGCAAGGCCTACCATGCTGATCAGCAGTTGCTGTGGCTTTCGAGGGCGTAGGATGAAGGAGCTGGGGGCTGTATTCCTTCACATGATTTTTCAGAGCTGAAAAAGCAAGTCCTAGAGATGAAGGATGACTGAAGGAACTGAGAGAAGGGAGGGCAAGGCAGATGTCTCCAGGCATTAGGGGGCTGTCCTAAGCAATGTGGAGCAGGTTCGGCACGTGATGGTTGTAGGGTGAGATTTCCTACCAGGAGAAGACAGATCTACGAGGCTAGGCTGTGTGGCGACTAACTGTCTGCCTGCCTTAGAAGTCAAGGTTCCCCTCACTGGTGGGTGACTGAGCACTGCAAAGAGTTTGAAGGACACCACTCCTTATTAGGAAAGTGGATCAAATTACCCCTATACTCCTTTCCCAGTACTGCTGTGCTGTTAATGTAGAGTTGAGAATAGGTTTTGCCATGTTCAGTGAGGGTGACTGGAAGTAGTTTTATGGCTGTTGGAGGATCAGGGACATTCAGGAGTCACAGAAGTCAGGCAACCTTTCATATTGGAAATGGTTGAGATTATAAACTGGGATAGGGATCAGATTGAGTTTGGTTTTATGGAGTTTGCCCTGATCATCAGAAGTTTTTGGAGGCAAATGGGGATATTCTTCACTGTTTATTGTCAGCCACATCCCAGAGAGAAGATTAGATCCTAAAATGGGAGCAAACCAAGGACCCTGGATCCCTGCTTTTACAAGAGAATACAGAAGGATCAAGGTCAAGTTAGAATATTGTTTTGTTCCATGAGATTTCAATCCTTGCCGGCCACATCAGTCAGAACAAGAGCACTCGTTGCTTCTAGAAAGACAGTGACTTTATGTGGCTGATGTGAACTAGAAGAGAAAATTAACTCGCATATGGTAAAGTCTCAAGTTTTTAATTCACCAACACTTTAAGGGGAATGTAGAGAGGAAATAAAAGGCAGCAACTGACAGTAAACATCAGGGGACTCAGTGGCAGTGTTGTTAAATATTAGCAGGTCAAAGAAATCTCCATTAGGCTTTAAGACAGTGAAAGATTTCAATGCATGTACAGTTTAGGTTCTGGGCTTCTCGCATCATCGTTCACATGAATGTCCCTCCCCAGGGTGCATGAATAAGAGTATGCCAAATGCTTTGCATACTCCTTAAGTCCTTACCCCATCTCTGTCTACTCAGTCACCGAGTCATTTACAGCCTAGTTGATGCCAGGTTATCCACTTTCCCCTGCTTCCCTTAGAAGTCCAGTGTTTCCACCCTTGCTTCCTGTCAAGATGCCTTGTCTATGGCGTATCATTTCCTTTGTTGAAACCTCTCCAGACATCTAACTATTCTACTGATCCTTTTTCTTATGTTCTTAAGCTCTCCCTCTGTGCTGGAGTCCTCTTCTAATTTGCAAACAGCCTCTGCCATCCTTCCTTTCCATGGCTCCGTGTTGGAGGAAGCGAGATTCTCCAGAGAGAATAGGCAGAGTAGGAGAGAAGCTGAGCAGGATGGAAGGGATGTTCAGGCCTACACACCCCATCTCCTGAAACCTGTAACGCGGGGCTTCTGTGGAGGGGTGGGGTGAAGCAAGTACCTTGTCCTTTCCGTTGCCAGGCATGTTGTCTCTTCCTTTCCCTCACACAAAAATAAGCTCTTTGCCTGGTCAGGCTTAAAAGTTTCTTTAAGATAGGGGTTGGCCTTACATAGTTACTACACAGTCAGTATCCAGCCCTCTAGTCCTGTGGTTCTCAAACTTCAGTGCACACTGGAGTCACCCATAGAGCTCCCTGAAACACCCACTGTCCACCCTCAGAATTTCCGGCTCAAGGTGGACCCCGAGAGTCTGCATTTCCAAGTTCCCAGGTGAGACTGATGCTGCTGGCCTGAGGAGCACAGTCTGACCACCACTGACCTCATGTAGCTGCTCCGTGAGACAGGCCTGGAGAAGCCGGCCTCCTCAGTGCAGTTTCCCTGGCCTGACGGCACATGCCCCCTGTTTCCCCACAGTCCCCTTAGGCAGGACTCAGCTGATGCCTAGGGGTGGGCGATACTTAGTAAAATAAGAGACCGAGACACCAGGATCTGGTTAGCTGGATATATTTCTTTTTTTTGTTTGTTTTTGTTTTTGTCACAGAACACTGTTTGCAGTAGAGGAAACTGGCATTGCAGTCTGGTGGTAAAATGGCTTGTTCACATAAACCAGTACATGTTCATCCTTTAGCGCAAAAAGCCCTAATGGCGCGTACCCTATTGAAATTCAGGACATCTCCAATATTTTCTCTCTCTGTTTTTCTTTGTCATCTTTTTTTTTTTTTTTTTTTTAATAAACAATTTCAAGGTTTGTCCAAAAGAAGGCCATATAGGTTCTTGGCTAGCGGAAGACAATTCAGAACAGTTGTTGCACACTTGGACTGTCACCTTCTCCAGGCTGGCAGTTGATATTTTTTTTTCCAACTCATTTTTATTAAAAAAATAAAAAAATGCTCCAACTATCAGTTTTACAAAATCTCTAAGGGAAACACAAGAGCAAGGTGCTGAGGTAAAAAACACCTGAGGTAGCTTTTTTTGTGTGTTTTTCTCGTTAAAAAAATCTGTAAATTTAACGCCCTGGGCCAACAACCTCGTGTAAATTGCTATTTTCCTCCATACTTTTTTAAAAAGAAAGAAATCATTTCGTTGAATATTGATGGCTTATACACCAAAATGTAAAAAGACAAAATACATTCTTTCTTTGTGGAATTTTTCTTTTGTTTGTTTGGTTGGTTTGATGGGTTCCTGTTTTCCTCTTCCAAAATGCTAGGACAAGTACCATTGACTCTTGTTCTTTTGAGTAACCAAGTGTAAGTTGAGGCTGGTTTGTGTGTTTCGCTTTTGTTCCTTTTGTGTGATGTGATACTCAGAGCACTGCTTTGCCTGGGGGGTGTGTAGATATGGGAATTGAGACAGAGGGATGAGGGAATTAAAAAGAATGGGGATGGAGAAGACAGGGAGGGAGAGGGGACGGGGGAGAGATAAACAGAGAGAGACAGAATTATATAGCAGTATGCAAAAACCAGTTTAAAACCTGTGAAGCAAAGAGAAATGGGTGTGAGAGTTAAGGATGAAGAGAGACAGAGTTTCCTCTTCAGAGAGACGGTATCCCTTCTGTTGACATACACAGGTGATCCAGAACTGCTGTTGAGTGTCCTTTCGGTGAGATTTCCCTCCAGGTGAATTTTGTGTGGGTGGCCTTGAAGTTCCTTACTAAACCATTAGACCTCCCAAAGGATGACTTTATTCTTTAAAGTCTAGAAAAGCCTGCTTTCTCTTGAAAAAGAAAAAAGAATTAATAATTGATTTAAAAAAATTGGAGTTAGTTGAGTTATTTGATATATTATTTCTAAAATATATTAACGCCGCAGGCACCCTGTGTAACCCACAGGCCACATATCTTAACATCTTTCCCTTCTAATATGTACATACATGTACAGAAACAATTTTCCACAAAAAGAAAAGGGTGTGAATTTTGCTTTGATTTGAACGCGTTCACCTATGTTAGTTCAACTAAAAGGGATAGCGTGGTGGGCGTTGAGATCCGAGTGGATGGTGAAGTGGATGGCTGCGAAGCCTGCAGAGGCCCCGGGGGAGGCGGGAGGCTGGGCCTCGACACAGTGCCCTCCCGCCTCCCTTCCTGCCCCCCGGATCCTCAGGGCCTCTGCAGAGCCCCTGGCGCCTCCGCAGACTTCTCATTCCTCAGGATGGTCTTTGGTTTGCTCCCGATCTGGCTGGCTGTGTTTGGTCTCATTCTGTCAGGTGTTGGAAGGGCTACATTCATCCGTTGTTTGCTGGTGCCTGTGGGAGCCTCACTTGCTGCGCTGTGAGGCGACTCCCTGAGGATATTTCTGCTCCTGCTGCTTCACCTGCTGTACAATTTCCCTGATCTTGCGCTGTGCAGTCTGCAGCAAGGGAGAGGAAGGGGATGGGGGGAGAAAAGGAACCCAGTTCTGAGGACAGGCAGAGGGGAGTGAGGGAGTGGGCTTAGGACTTGGGGGGAGGAGGTGGTAACCTCAGAGAAGTGTCATCTGGACTCTATTTCAGTAAAGTGGCAGAGTTCCCCACCCCCACTCCAAGGCTGCTAGGTGGAAGGTAAGAAAGTGGGATCCCAGGAACCACAACCAGGGCATCAGTGACTCAGGACCCTGCAGAGGTCAGACAGCATCGTCTCTCCCAGCTACACTCACTCCAGTGTCCAATGCTGCCCCCCACCCCCCTGCCTTCCTAGAGTGTGGTGTATAGCGGGGATATGACAGTCAGTGGCATGGGGAGAAAGTGAGAAACTGGCCCAGATGCTAACTCCACCCTGAACAAGTGGAGAAAACACATGAACCCACACCTGCCCCCTCACCCACCCTGGTGCTCCTTTTGCAGGGAGAGCCCTGCCATTGAGACCTGTGCCCAGGGCTGGGAGGGGACAGCCACAGGGGTGGCGTGGCCGGGCTCTGACTGTAGGAGTCTCAGGGTGCCTGTGGGTCATGGGGCTGCAGCAGCATCACAGGGCCTGGCAAAGCATGGCGTTGGGAACATGGGCTGGCTAACACCCAGACACACCTGCCGTGTCAGTGGAGACTGCCTCTGCTCCTTCAGGATGGGGACTGGACAGCTTTATCCCACCCCTACCCCATCCATAACAAAGCATTAGAAAGAACCAGGTCACATGATGCTGAGGGGCTGGCCCTTCTGCCTGGACGAGCAGCAGCTGTGTGGAGCTCTGAGTCCTAATGAGGGGTGTCATGCAGCAGAGGAGAGGAAAGAGAAACACGGGTCTCCTGGGATGAGTGTTTAACCTGTAATAGTGTCATTGTGGCACCCAGGCTGGTCCTCAGGGTCCAAGGGTGACCTTGGACTTCCTGGTAAGTGACTCCGGGCAGGGAAAGGCTGTGACTGAGGCCTGGTCAGGAGGATGAGGGAACGCAAGAGCTCGCAGTCCAGCATTTGAGAGGCTGAACTGTACTCGCTTGATTCCAAAGCTCTACGCCCTTCCTCAGCCTGCTCTAACAGAGCTAGGAGAGCAGCAGTAAGCTGAGGAGTGGTTGCCCCTGCCCAGTTCCATCTGTGCATGGGGGTCAGTGCAGGGGCGTGTGCAGGGCCTGGGGCCACCCGACAGGTCACCAAGAGCTTAGAGACTTGAAAAGAGATTAGCAGGAGAGACTGGACGCTCACAGCACAGGTACCTGACTGGCAAAGAAATGCCCGATAATTCTGACAATCACTTCCTCATTTTCATCTGGCGTTTGGTCACGAGGCACGATGACTTCTGCACTGGTTAAGTTCTGCAGTTCATTCACCTGTGGAGGAAGAAACCAAAAAACGTGTGACTCGCTTCATTGCAGTCTCCAAGGCATGTCCGAGGACCTGGGTGGAACTCTGCTCCCTACTCTTTCCCGCTGCTGTGTGTGTGGGTTTACAGGGGCAGGAGGTGGCTCCCTGTCTTCACTTCCCAGTGTGTAGCCTAGATGCAGCGTGTCTGGACTCAGGACCCTGGTTTCTCGGGGTTTGGCTCAGCACTATGGATCTGAGGCCCTCAGCTTGGGATGATGCAGATTACATTTTTGTCCTAGGAGAGTCAGGGGTGCCAGTCTGAGGGAAGTCAGACCAGGAGATGAAGCCAGCTCAGAGCACACTCACGGTTTTGCCGCCCTTGCCGATCACACGGCCGGCTGTAGAGGAGGGCACTCGGATGTGGGCTTCCAGCTTCACCTCCTCTTTGGGGTTAAAGAAGTTTTCTTCTTTCAGTTTCCCAAAGATCCGCCCCTGGGCCTGAGAGAGCAAGACATGTCAACCTGCTTTAGCAGCACTGCTGTGGGAACTGGTGAGTCCAAGGCATGGCACAACCCCGGCCCCATGCTCACCAGGGCCCGCTCAGCTGGCTCAGACCCGGTGGGCACACGCCTTCAACACCCAACAAGTGCACCTTGCAGACATGCATAGACACTCGTGTGTCTTCGGGTTTGCACACGATCACACAGGGAGCTTTCTGTGTGCAGGGACAGGGTGGAACTACCTGTAGTCTTTGTATCCTGAGCACCTATAAATATTTGCTTGAATGAATTTGTTCAGGGAATTCTTAACTTCCTCCCACCCATAGTATGTTCATAAGTCTGTTATTAAAGGATGGAGGCAAGGGTGGTGGTGACAGGATTTGCTTTCTGATACCTAACTCCAGAGGTGGTGTAGCCAAGAGCTTATTGTTCTGTTTAAAATTTGAAGAACTTAAAAAAGTATTTATTTATTTAATGGCTGCACTGCTCAGCATATGAGATTTGTTTCCTGACCAGGGGTCAAACCTGTGCCCCTTGCAGTGGTAACACAGAGTCTTAACCATTGGACTGCCAGGGAAACCGCTAAAAGGATTTAAAAAAAAAAACTGAGATATAACTTACATAACCTAAAATTCTGCACTTTCAAGTGTACACTCCAGTGGTTTTTAGGACATTCATTACGTTGTGCAACCACCACCACTATTCAGAACGTTTCTATCCCATTCCCCCAGATAAAACCCGTGCCTGTTGGCAGACAGTCCCAGTGCCTCCTCTCTAGTCCCTGGCAACCATTAAAGTACTTCTATCTGCACAGATTTGCCTTTTCTGATGTTTCACATAAATGGAATATACCATATGTGGCCCGCTGTGTCTTCCTTCTCTCACTGGATGGAATGTTTTCTAGGCTCACCTATGATGTAGTGTGCGTCAGAATTTCACTCTTTTCATGGCTGACTGATATCCTATTACGTCGTTATACCACATTTTGTTTATCCATTATGAGTTGAAGGACTATTGTCCTTGAACATTTATACATGTGTTAATTTTTTTCTCAGACACATTTTAAATATTTTTAATATGAATTGTATTTTATAAATATGTTTCTTTTAGAAAACTCAATTTGTAATTTTTCTAGGGGTGAAAAGGTAAAAACAAAATACTGCAGGAGAAGGGAGACAGCTGGCAAAGTAGTAACAGAAGGACTTGAGCTCACCTCCTCTCACGAAAACACCAAAATCACAACCAACTGCTGAACAACCATCAACAAAAAGACTGGAACCTTTCCAAAAAGATAATCTGCATCCGAAAACAAAGAAGCCACAACAAGATGGCAGGAAGGGTGCTGTCACGATACAACCAAATCCCACACCCACCAGGCCACCCACAAACTGGAAACTCATTATACTGCAGAGGTTCTCCCAGAGGAGTGAGAGTTCTGAGCCCCACGCCAGGCTCCCCAGATGGGCGTCTGGCATCCTGAGGAGGAATCTCTAGAGCATTTGGCTTTGAAGGGCCAGAGGCACTTGAGTGCAGGAGCTCCACAGGACTGAGGGAAGCAGAGACTCCACTCTTGGAGGGTGCACACAAGGGTTCATGTGCCCTGGGACCCAAGGCAAAGCAGTGACTCCACAGGAGCCCGAGTTAGACCTACCTGTAGGTTTTGGAGAGTCTCCTGGAGAGGCGGGGATTGGCTGTGGCCCACTGTGGGGCAAGGACACTGGTAGCGGAGGCCCCAGGGAATATTCCTCAATGTGAGCTCTCCTGGAGGTCACCATTTGGTACTGAGACCTGGCCCCACCCAATAGCCTGCAAGCTCCAGTGCTTCAGGCCAACCAACAGGCTGGGAACACAGCCCCAGCAATCAACCGACACAATGCCTAAAGCTGTCCTGAGTCCACAGGCACCTCAAGACATGCCCTTTGACATGGCCCTGCCCACAAGAGGGACAAGAGCCAGCCCCATCCCCCAGCTGGCAGTCAATAGTCACTATCACCGGGAAGCCTGTACAAACCCCTGAACCAACCTCACCCATCAGAGGGCAGACATGAGAAGCAAGAACTACAGTCCAGCAGCCTACAGAAGGGAGACCACAAACACAAAATGAGACAGCAGAGAAGTATGTTCCAGAAGAAGGAACAAGATAAAACCCCAGAAGAACAACTAAATGAAATCGAGACAGGCAATCTACCTGAAGGTAGAGAAGACTCTACACATGGCCATCACCACATGGTCAATACCGAAATCAGATTGATAGTATTCTTTGTAGCCAAAGATGGAGAAACTATATACAGTCAGCACAAACAGACTGACTGTGGCTTAGATCTGGAACTTATTGCCAAGTTCAGACTTAAATTGAAGAAAGTAGGGAAAACCACCAGACCATTCAGGTAACTAAATCAGATCCCTTGTGACTATACAGTGTAAATGAGAAATAGATTCAAGGGTTTAGATCTGATAGAGTGCCTGAAGAAATATGGACAGAGGTTCATAACATTGTACAGGAGGCAGGGATCAAGACCATCCCCAAGAAAAAGAAGTGCAAAAAGGCAAAATGGTTGTCTGAGGAGGACTTACAAATAGCTGTGAAAAGAAGAGAAGTGAAAGGCAAAGGAGAAAAGGAAAGATATACCCATTTGAATGCAGAGTTCCAAAAAATAGCAAAGAGAGATAAGAAAGCCTTCCTCAGTAATCAGTGCAAATAAATAGAGGAAAACAACAGAATGAGAAAGACTAGAGATCTCTTCAAGAAAATTAGAGATACCAAGGGAAGATTTCATGCAAAGATTGGCTCGATAAAGGATAGAAATGGTATGGACCTAACAGAAGCAGAAGATATTAAGAGGAGGTGGCAGGAATACACAGAAGAACTATACAAAAAAGATCTTCATGACCCAGATAATCACAATGATGTGATCACTCACCTAGAGCCAGATAGCCTGGAATGTGAAGTCACGTGGGCCTTAGGAAGCATCACTATGAACAAAGCTAGTGGAGGTGATGGAATTCCAGTTGAGCTATTCCAAATCCTGAAAGGTGATGCTGTGAAAGTGCTGCACTCAATATGCCAGCAAATTTGGAAAATTCAACAGTGGCTACAGGACTGGAAAAGGTCAGTTTTCATTCCAATCCCTAAGAAAGGCAATGCCAAAGAATGCTCAAACTACCGCACGATTGCCCTCATCTCACACACTAGTAAAGTAATGCTCAAAATTCTCCAAGCAAGGCTTCAACAGTATGTGAACTGTGAACTTCCAGATGTTCAAGCTGGATTTAGAAAAGGCAGAGGAACCAGAGATCAAATTGTCAACATCCGTTGGATCATTAAAAAAGCTAAGAGAGTTCCAGAAAAACATCTATTTCTGCTTCATTGTCTATGCCAAAGCCTTTGACTGTGTGGATCACAACAAACTGGAAAATTCTGAAAGAGATGGGAATACCAGACCACCTGACCTGCCTCCTGAGAAATCTGTATGCAGGTCAAGAAGCAACAGTTAGACCTGGACATGGAACAACAGACTGGTTCCAAATTGGGAAAGGAGTACGTCAAGGCTGTATATTGTCACCCTGCTTATTTAACTTATATGCAGAGTACATCATGAGAAATGCTGGACTGGATGAAGCACAGCTGGAATCAAGATTGCTGGGAGGAATATCAATAACCTCATATGCAGATGACACTATACTCATGGCAGAAAGTGAAGAACTAAAGAGCCTCTTGATGAAAGTGAAAGAAGAGATTGAAAAAGTTCGCTTAAAACTCAACATTCAGAAAACTAAGATCATGGCATCTGGTCTGATCATTTTATGGCAAATAGATGGGGAGATAATAGAAATAGTGACAGACTTTATTTTGGGGGGCTCCAAAATCACTACAGATGGTGACTGCAGCCATGAAATTAAAAGACACTTTCTCCTTGGAAGAAAAGTTATGACCAACTTAGACAGCACATTAAAAAGCAGAGACATTACTTTGCCAACAAAGGTCCATCTAGTCAAAGCTTTGGTTTTTCCAGTTGTCATGTATGGATGTGAGGGCTGGACTATAAAAAAAAAGCTGAGCGCCAAAGAATTGATTCTTTTGAACTGTGGTGTTGGAGAAGACTCTTGAGAGTCCCTTGGACTGCAAGGAGATCCAGCCAGTCCATCCTAAAGGAAATCAGTCCTGAATATTCATTGGAAGGACTGATGCTGAAGAATGAGTAAGTGAGTTGGGAGACTGGTGAAAATCACACTGTGGAACAGAATAAAGAATGAAAAGAAATGAGCAAGTCTAAGAGACCTCTGAGGCAATGCTAAGTGTACCAGCATTCACTTTATAGGGGTTCTAGAAGAAGATGAGAGAGAGAAAGGGCCTGAGAAAATGAAGTGATGAAAGGGAAAAACCTACAACAAAGGATAGCCAGCAAGGCTCTCATTCAGAATCAATGAATAAGTCAAAAGCTTTACAGATAAGCAAAAGCTAAGAGAATTCACTACTTTATAACAAATGCTAAAGGAACTTCTTTAGGTGGAAAAGCCCACAACTAGAAACAAGAAAATTATGAATGGGCAAGTTCACCAATAAAGACAAACATACAGTAAAGATGGGAAATCATTCATACACAAATACGACATCAAAAGCAGTAATCATGAGGAGAGTACAAATGCAGGATACTGGAAAGGCATTTGAAATTAGATCAGCAACTTTATTAAACAATGTTGTATATATAAAGACTGCTATGTCAAAACCAAAAAATTTATAATAGATACACAAAAAAGAAAAAGCAGTCCAAACGCAACACTAAAGATAGTCATCAATTGTGAGAGAACAAAAGAGGAAGGGAAGAAAAAAGACTTACAGAAACAAACCCGAAACAATTAACAAAATGGCAATAAGAACATACATACTGATAATTACCTTAAATGTAAAAGGATTAAATGCTCCAACCAAAAGTGATGCATACACACACACACACACAGTGGGATGTTACTCAGCCCATTTACAAAAGAATAAATACCATTGGCAGTAACATGGATGAACCTAGAGATTATCATATTAAGTGAAGTAAACCAGAGACAAATATATGAAACCACTTATATGTGGAATCTAAGAAAGTGATATAAGTAAACTTATATATACGAAACAACGAAACAGGCTCACGGACAACAAACATGGTTACCAAGGGGGAAATTAGGGGCGGGGAGATAAATTAGGAGTGTGGGATTATCGTATGTCAACAAAGACCTACTGTATAGCACAAGGAACTCTGCTCAACATTATGTAATAACCTACGTGGGAAAACCACCTGAGAAAGAATGGATACATGCATGTGTGTAACTGAACACCTGAAACTAACACAGCATTGGAAAACTGTCCTCCAGTATGAAATAAAGGAACACACGCCTCCACACGCTTCCAACAAGCTGCTGTTTCCCCTCACACCCTGTGTTTATGCTCCATCTTCAAAACCATGGCCAAGGGATCAGAGATGTTCCTGCGGGGGTGCCATCTGAACTGGGCACTGACAGTCCACTTTTCACAGGAGAGAAGGGAAGGAGGGCTCCATGTAGAGGGCACAGCCTGGAGGCGGGGAAGACAGGGTGGGTCGGGGACTACTGCAGGAAGGGAAATGGAGATAGGATGGAGCCTCCAAAGAAGAGCTTGAAGCTGCCTCTGGGGCAGCTGCACTTGCTAAAGGTCCTCAGTACCCCTAACAGGCAGCCCTGCACTCAGGACTGAGGAGGTTCTTGGCACTGACCTTGAACTGAGCTTCAGGTGGGCCGGTGATGATGACCATCCTTTCACTGACGTCTGGGCCTTCTGCTGGGGCGATCTGCAGTTCACAAAGCAAGAGGGAGATGCTGCTGCTTGGTGCTGTTCCCTGCGCCCCTTCTCCTCGTGTAAGTGGGTGGCACCCCTACTAGCAAGAGATGACGGGACTCCTGCCTTTGCACCCAGGACTCTGAGCCTGCTGCTTCCACCCTGGGTCTTAGGAGAAATGACATTAGTACCCAGGATCAAATTCAGGTGGGAAGCAGGTTACTAGTTACTGCCTATCCCTGCCCCCAACCCCAGCAGTGACCAACCTCTTCACCAAGAAGCCCTCTAGCCCACCCAGGGCCCAGAGGTGAGGAAGGGCTGGTCAACAGAGTTCAGTTGAGCCAGTCTGCAGGAAAGGGCCTCTTGGCTCTCATTCTTGGCTGCTGGTGGCAACTGAACTAGAGCAGATGTGCCTAGGACTGTGATGGCGCCTGAAAGCATGAGGACACCCGGGTCCAGGGTGCTCTGCACAAGCCCTCTCCCCACAGGTGGAACCTGGCTGAACCCGGCAAGCTGGAAACCTAGCGCTCAGTCTCAGTCTGATTAACACAACTCAGGATGGACCAAGCACACATTTTTTTGTTATAACCTCTTTATATATTCCCCATTGTAGCAAAATTAGTTACTTTTATTTATTTAGGTCATACTGCATAGCTTTCAGATCTCAGTTCCCCATCAGGGGTCGAACACATGTCCCTTGCAGTAGAAGCTTAGGATCCTAACCACTGGACCACCAGGGAACTCCTGTAAAGTTACTTTAAACTGAGTTAAAAGTGCACTGGGTGTTTAGGATGAGCCAGGTTAGTACACAAATGCACCTCATGAGGTTGTATGCACCGTCCAGAGACACCATCCCCAAGACTGACCTGAACTGTTCAGCATGAATGTGACGCACCACTAACGGGTGTGTCTGAAGTCACCGTCTCTGAACCACTGTGTCTGAGTCTCAAGCTCCCCTCAAAAGACCTCCGCCTCCACAGGATTTAATTTACTTTTCTCTCTACACATCCTAAGCCAGGCTGCATCTGCAGGCCTCGGGGTCCCATGTCACTTTTCCAGCTCTGCTGTGAAGACAGAGCCAAGGCCTGCTCTGACCTGTGCCCACTCTGGAAGGGGAGACCCTTCTCGAGGCCTCAAGGAGGATCCGGCCCTGACTACTTAGTGGTATGAGGGTGAACGTGAGACACTCATCACCCATCAGAGCTTCTTGGAGGATCTTCCCTCTGCTGCGGGCAGACTGCCTGCCAGCCTCCAACCTCAGGGCTGCAGCCTCAGCTAAAAAACACAGATGTGTCCAGGGGACTGAGACCCTCCAGCAGGCCGCAACACAGATCGCTGGTGAGGGGGCAGTCCAGTGGTTAAGATTTCACCTTCCAATGCAGGGGTGCAGGTTCAATCCCTGGTTAGGGAGCTGATCCCACATGCCTTGTGGTCAAAAGACCAAAACATAAAGCAGAAGCAATATTGGAACAAATTCAATAAAGCTTTAAAAATGGTCCACATCAAAAAAAGAAAAAAAATCTTAAAAAAAAAAAAAAAAAATCACTGGCGGGAACCCCTATCTCTACTTCTAGATCCATAGTGAAGTGAAGTGAAGTCGCTCAGTTGTGTCCAACTCTTTGTGACCCCGTGGACTGTAACCTACCAGGCTCCTCCGTCCATGGGATTCTCCAGGCAAGAATACTGGAGTGGGTTGCCATTTCCTTTTCCAGGGGATCTTCCCGACCCAGGGATTGAACCCAGGTCTCCCCTTGCAGGCAGACGCTTTAACCTCTGAGCCACCAGGGAAGCCTACAGATCCATAGGTGGCATTAAATCCGCTCCTTGTGTGCAAGGGTGAATGAGAGTGACAGAGCATGGGCACAGTGGTTCCCAGCTCTTATCCACCCAAACTGAGAAAGGCTAATTCCCCTGTTGTGTTGACCCGATCAGTTCTCACAGCCACCTTGCTCCAATTCTGGAAGAAAGTCATCTGTCCCCTACCCGGCATTCCCAGCCCAGCCTGGCACTGAGAGCCACACGTGTGTGGCTGCACTTCTGGAATGGCACTCTGCAGGAAAACACCCCTAGAGGCCCTGCGATGAGGACCCCATTCTATGACTGAAGCAGATGAGACACAGAAAGATGGGGTGACCATCAAGATCACGGGTGAGCAGGGCTGGAGTGGGGACTGGGAGTTGTATGTGACATTCTTAAACCCGCCATCCAGAGGCTTCGAAGGCTGAGCAGGTGATGAGGTCTCCGCTCTCGCCTGTGACGGAAGCATCTCTTACGTGTACCACACGGTCCCAACTCAGCCCACCACCTTCCAGCACTGTGCTCCCACATGTTAGTGTAAAGCTTGCCCCTGCCCCGGCAGCATCAATGTGCCTCTAGGCCTCTGAAGACCAGCAGGGCAGGATGGGGGTGGTTCTCCAGAGCAGGTGAGATCATCACCTTTAGAGACATGCTGTCAGAGACCCATCAAGATAAAACTAGCAAAAACCAGATCAATTTTAAGAAGTAGGAAATATGTCTCGCAAATGCTTGGCTTCCCTGGTTTCTTCTCTCTCCTGCTGTTCTAGAGAGCCAGAGCCCATTCTGTTCCTGGCCCAGCCCTGTGGTCTCTGTCCAGCACAGAAGTCACACTACCACTCAATGCTGTTGGGATACCGAGCGACTATGGGGAGGCTCAGGGGAGGTCCAAGGGGTCGATCCTTCTCTACTTTCCTGAAGGCTTGCTGGAATGACTGGTCGAGCATTCAGAGTGCTATAGTGAGAAAACACTGGACCAGAGACAGGAGAGCCTGGTCTAATGTCGGCTCTCATAGGCTTTAGCTTTGTGGCCGTCGACACGTCAATCCAACGCTGGGCCCTGGTTCCTTAGGGGCAAGCAGAGACTCATTGCTGCAGTCAGCCCCGGAGGTGCCCCGTAGCCTACAGGTCAGCAGAGCTGCTATCTAAGCCTTGCTGTGGCCTGTGCCCTCTTTCCAACTCACTTTTCTCAGTGGAAATAGGATTTAATGAGACAGTTCTTCAAGTCCCTTCTAGTTGAAATTGTTTGTCTCTTGCACTGCACTCAGACCACAGGGCCCGACACCTCAGTATGCAGCCAGCACAGTGGCTGTCCACACCCTACCTGTCCCCCATGGAGGGTGGGCCCAGCACAGCCTGTGCTACCTGGGCTGGGGTCTCACCTGCAACAAGCCTGCTGGGTGCAAAGGCTCTAGCTGCTCTGCTACTGGTCACCCCCCACCCTCGGGCTCTCCTCCAGTCTGTGCACTTCGTGGGTGAGACCGACAGGGCCGAGAGGGAAAACGCTTTACCTACATAACATTCTGTCACAGTCTCACTGCAGTCCTTGTTCTGTACCACTCAAGGTTTTTTTTTCCTCCAGCACGCTTGCTGTGGGAGAAATTCCAGCTCTTCTTGGGGAGAAAGTGTAAGCATTCTTTCTCTCCAAGTCATGAGACTTCTTGTTCGGAATTCCGGGTTGTCCCATGGCAGCGAATTATTTTACGTAACAACGGAAACTCTGTTTCCGAAAGTGTTTCATGAGGCCTGGGACGTGCTCAGCATTCTGCCCGTGAGTCAGCGCTGATAGCCGGGCTTGGAGCAGGACCAGGGCCGAATAATCCTCCCCTTTCAGTTTCTCTGACGACTCTTCCCGTTATGCTCTGGGAGGCAGGATGTGGGTATGGAACTGCAGCGACCTCGGAGCTCGGGGGCTGCGTGAATCAAGGGGCCTTCCTCCCTGACCCCTCTGCTCAGTGTCCAGGCTGCATCTCAGGCTTTGTCACCAGCTTTTGTCTATGGTTTCATCACTGCTTTTCAAAGAGCTTTTCATTCAAACTCAAAGTTCAGGGGTTTCTGAAGTGGAGACTAACTAAGGCATTAAAGCACTGACTGCTGCTGCTGCTAAGTGGC
Source organism: Bubalus bubalis (assembly GCF_019923935.1). Classification (NCBI taxonomy): domain Eukaryota; kingdom Metazoa; phylum Chordata; class Mammalia; order Artiodactyla; family Bovidae; genus Bubalus; species Bubalus bubalis. The sequence continues at coordinate 126,960,921 of NC_059157.1, read as the reverse complement.
TTCAGTCGTGTCCGACTCTGTGCGACCCCTGAGACGGCAGCCCACCAGGCTCCCCCGTCCCTGGGATTCTCCAGACAAGAACACTGGAGTGGGTTGCCATTGCCTTCTCCAATGCATGAAAAGGAAAAGTGAAAGTGAAGTCGCTCAGTCGTGTCTGACTCTTCGCGACCTCATGGACTGCAGCCTTCCAGGCTCCTCCGTCCATGGGATTTTCCAGGCAAGAGTACTGGAGTGGGGTGCCAATGCCAAGCACTGACAACTGCTGAGTATAAATGATCGTTTCCCGAGTTGCCAGTCCAGGTTCGATGCACGATACTGGATGCTTGGGGCTGGTGCACTGGGACGACCCAGAGGGATGGAATGGGGAGGGAGGAGGGTTCAGGATGGGGAACACATGTATACCTGTGGCGGATTCATTTTGATATTTGGCAAAACTAAAACAGTTATGTAAAGTTTAAAAATAAAATAAAATTAAAAAAATATATATATTAAAAAAAAAAAAAATGATCGTTTCCCTCAGGCCCACAGTCCCTTCAATTGGGAGAATCCTCTGTTTCATCTTGAGGAGAGGAGGACAATGGTAGCCCAAGGAAGACTAGGTTGGCTTATGTATTACTAGTATTTTTTTTCCTAATTCATTTGTTAGTTGAACAAAAAAAGGAGAGAGGAAAACATGAGTACATATGGAAACAGTGCTGCAGGCAGGTTCCAGGATTCTGCAGATGGTGCAAGAGTTCCCCAGGACGGACAGAAGGAATAAGGGACATGGGGTAGGTGGGGGGGTGGAAGATGGTGGGACACAGACGGCTGTTCAAGAGCAGCTTTACCTTAATGGAGGCCCCGGCGAATCTGGCCAGCTGTTTAATGTGCGCTCCTTTCTTCCCGATAATGGCCCCCACGGCCTGGGTCGGGATGAACAGATTGACGATCTCCTGCTCCGGATACTGGAAGGACAAGACAAGACAGATGCCATCATTCCCCTGTGGGCTGCCTCCCCAGGCACTCACCATTACAGACCAGTGGCTGGGTGCGACATGGGATTCTTTGTTGCCTGGGGCACTGCAGGTGGGAAGCTGGAGGGATGAACCTGAACAGTGGCCGTACTATTAATAACTACCCTACAACCAGGGTGCAAGTTTCTTTCGAGCAGCTCTGAATTCGCTGGTCCCAGCAAGCTGCCTGTTCATAGGCTTTCTGTGAAGTTCAAAGGTGAGTATCCCTTCTCTGTCTTCCTCCAAGAATCAATAGCTCATAAGCATACCGCGCCTGAGGCACTTTGTTGGTGGGAATGCGGAGCTGCCCTCCCCATCCTTGGCAGGAGCGGATGTTGCAGGGGCAATGGTTCACAATGAGACTGATTAAACTTGTTCTGACTGGGCCGCACAGGACAACCTAGAGAGACATGGGCAAGGGCGTTCGGGGCCCTTGCAGTCCCTGTCCATAGAGGCCTGTGGGAATGACACAGCCCACCTGCTAGTTAAAGTTAAAGAACTTTGGAGACTGTTCTTTAGCCCAGCATCACCTCCTAATGGGACTGCTGATCACCTTCCCGCCCTTCCCCACACCAGCTTCCAGCCACCTGTGGGGTCTGTGAGCACAAGCAGGATGCTGACGGGGCATCCTCCTGTGCGCTCGAGTGCTGGGTTGTCCTGTACTGGTGCTCTGTGACGTGTTGCTCCCAGGACAGCCTGCAACCACGGGGCGCAGCATGCGCACCGTGAGCATGCCTGGTCAGTCTGCCAAGGACTGCGTGGCACTGGCTACAGGAGAGGGACAAGTGGCAGATGGAACTAAACTGTGGGCACTTACAGAGTGATGATGCGGGAACGGGCCAAACTGGTGAGGGGGGTACAAGCTGGAGAAATATCCGGAGTGGGTCTGCAGCAGGAGAGAAACATTCAGTCAGTGGGGCCCGCGAGGCCGCTCACCAAACTCAGGGAGGCAAGACGCCCACACGTACCCTGGCTCCCAGCACACCGCTGCGCAGCCCTGAAGGCACATCCCTCTGCAGCTCAGATCTCTGCTGCTTTCCCTGGCTGAGCCAAGCTCTGGGCTTCCCAGGAACCCACCAGGGTAGGGAGCATGCACTCACACTTTCTAACCTAACCTCAAGCAGAGAGGGAGGGCCAGTGGCTTCTTTTCTGAGGAATTATGAACCGTGGATTAAAGGCCTAGAGGGTGCCAGGTCAAGTCCAAGAGTTAGTCCAAACAAGCAAAGGTGTTCCTGGGGAAGTCAGATCACTAAGCTCCCAGAGAATCTTAGAAGGAATGGAGTGATGGAGAATAGAGGAGTTAAAACGAAATTGAGACAGGAGAGAAAATGAATGAATATATATATATATATTTTGAGGGAGGGGGAAGCAGGGAACAGGAAGACAGATGTGGTAGAAAAACAGAGTTGTTAAGAAAACGGCAGTCATTTTAAAAGTAGCTGCTTTTTATTCAAGGCCTGTGTCCCAGGCATTGTGGTAGATCCTTTATTCATAAACTCTCTCAATCCTAATAGTCCTGTGAGACAGGAATGCATCTGCTTTTATATATTTTATGGGTAGAACGTTAAGCAGAGTCAGCAGAGTCTAGTTCACTGTGCTTTACACATAAGGCCAAGTATAATAAATGCTGACCTGCGTGTTACAGGAAGGAAGGTGGACACATGGCCCTGACAGGAAGGGATGTGGACAGCTCTGGGACCAACCCCCGAGGGCCTGTCTGTCTGGCAGTTGTCAGACACGATGAGGCTTGGAGTTAGTGGACCTAACTTCCATTTGAGGACCCTTGAACAGATCTCCTGGTGTTCTCTGTTCCCTGAATATCCAACTGGCTTCTCTGTTCCAGAGCACAACACTGCCTTAGGAATCAAAATGTAGCTATTCCTCTTTTTGAGTTTGGGCAGTGGACTTCTGACCTCAGGGGAAAAAGAGATATGAACACGGTGGGGAGCTTCTGCCAAGGGTGCTTGGGGTGTCCACAGCACCTGCAGGAGACAGAAGCTCTGCCAAAGGAAGGGAGTTCAGTTCAGTTGCTCGGTCATGTCCGACTCTTTGTGACCTCATGAATCGCAGCACGCCAGGCCTCCCTGTCCATCACCAACTCCCAGAGTTCACTCAAACTCATGTCCGTTGCGTTGGTGAGCCATCCAACCATCTCATCCTTTGTTGTCCCCTTCTCCTCCTGCCTTCAATCTTTCCCAGCATCAGGGTCTTTTCCAATGAGTCAGTTCTTTGCATCAGGTGGCCAAAGTATTGGAGTTTCAGCTTCAGCATCAGTCCTTCCAATGAATATTCAGGACTGATTTCCTTTGGGATGGACTGGTTGGATCTCCTTGCTGTCCAAGGGACTCTCAAAAGTCTTCTCCAACACCACAGTTCAAAAGCATAAATTCTTCAGGATTCAGCTTGCTTTATAGTCCAACTGTCACATCCATACATGACCACTGGAAAAACCATAGCTTTGACTAGACGGACCTTTGTTGGCAACCATGCTGTAAAGCCAGCCTCTACTTTCGTAATGTGGAAAGAGGCTGCAGTGACACCTCATGGCCACAAGAGGGGGCTATGAGATCAGTGTTCTCCTGGCAAACACCACTTTTGAAAGGAAGTGTTGAGTGAAGATACTTGGCTTACTTGGTCGTGCCTCTTTCTCGAAGAACACCAACTCCAGACTCTACTCAGCGCAGGTCCCAGTTCTGGGCCATGGAGGGTCAGGAGAGAATTCCAGCAGCTTTCCTGCCCAGACAAATCCTTGGGGAAAGGATGCGTCTGTCTTCCTCTCACCTGGAAAGTTTTTCCTTCAGCCCTCAGCAGAAATAATTCTTTTGAATTGTGATTTGACCCCAAAAGAGACAAACCACAAGGGTAGCTCTGTTTTGGGTTTAAATACTCCCAAGACAAATATGGTATCAAATTTAGATCTACCACTTGGGCTGGGGAGGGAATGAACTGTAAAAGGCTAAAAAGAACGGACAGATTCCTCAGTCCCTTTTTTGTTCATGAGTTACAGCTGGAAAACCACTGTGGAGAAAGAGCCCTGAACACAGCAATCAGGAGCCTGCTTCTGGCTGAGGCTCTGTCATTAGCTTCTGTGTCTGTAGGATGGTTTTTGGAGTCAGAAGCCTCCAAAGACTTGAGTCTCAATCACTAGGCTGTATACAACTGGGGATAATTTACTCAACTTTTCTGAACCTCATCCACAAAAGGATTTAAAAAGTATCTAGAGCTTATAATACTATTGTGGGAGTTCATTCAACTGTTTATTCATTCATGCATAAGATATTTGAGCAAAAGCACTGTTCTAGGTGCTGGGGACACAGATACTAAGAGAGAAAAGGGTCACTGCCACCATGGAACTTAGGTTCTACTGGGGAGGCAGACAGTATATGAAAGAAATGAACAGGAGGACAGGAGGAGGGGTAGCTGCTGAGATAAGCAGTGGGCTGGTGGTTTCACCTGGAGGGGTCTGGGAGGACTCGGAGGAGGTAACTTATGAGTGGGGACCCACAGAGGATATGGAGCCCCATGTAAGGTGCTAGGTAGGAAACATTCTAAAGAGAGTTCTTTGAGATACAGAGCTAGGAAAGGGCTTGGCCTGTTTGGAAAACAGGAGAGGCCAGTATGGCAAAAATAACTGAGACAGAATGAGATACGATGGAGAGGCAGGCAGTGTGAGGTCACACAGAGCTGGGCCTGGGTTTGGACGTGGGTTTGACCCTACGTACAAGAGATGCCCCTGAAGTACACCACGTGGCACTTGATGAGGTCACCGGCATGGAGACTCCATCACTGGGGACCGTATGGCTTCACTATTGGTAAATGAGCACTCATTTATCACACTTCCCATTCCCTCTACCCTTACACTTACAGGGGAGGCCACAACCTCAAATGGAAGAGGTGCTTAGGCTTAATGATCAAAAAGTAACCTGTTGAATAAATGTTTTCTTTAATGGGAAAGCAGGGTGTAGCCATCTGACAAACTGGGGCCCCAGAGTGGGACAGGTGGTATGGAACCCTAACTCTAAAATGGCAGTTGAGCTTACTGTCTCAGTTTGAAGGTCCTCAGCTATTTCATTGGAGAAGGCAATGGCAACCCACTCCAGTACTCCTACCTGGAAAATCCCAAGGGAGGAGCCTGGTAGGCTACAGTCCACGGGGTCGCTAAGAGTCGGACACGACTGAGCGGCTTCACTTTCACTTTTCACTTTCCTGCATTGGAGAAGGAAATGGCAACCCACTCCAGTGTTCTTGCCTGGAGAATCCCAGGGACGGGGGAGCCTGGTGGGCTGCCGTCTATGGGGTCACACAGAGTTGGACACGACTGAAGTGACTTAGCAGAGCAGCAGCTATTTCATGAGGGAGAAGCTACTTTACTTTTGATGTTTCAGAAGAATTACAATTTCAGATATGGGGGGGGGGAGAGATAATGCTGAAGGTGCACCTGAAAGATGTGACCCCCAAAAAGAGAGGCCACAAGGGTCGGGGGCATCACTATTATCCACTGGTTAATTTCAAATTCTTGGTTTGAGGGAAATTAGTGTCATCTTCTATGCTTGACCATTCTGGGGTAGTAGTGGGGTAGATATCAAACTGTGGCCACTGGATGTGAAGACGTGACTCATTGGAAAAGAAAAGACCCTGATGCTGGGAGAGAGTGAAGACAAAAGAAGGGGGTGGCAGAGGATGAGACGGCTGGATGGCATTACTGATTCAATGGACATGAGTTTTAGCAAATTCCGAGAGAGAGTGAAGGACAGGGAAGCTTGAGGTACTGCAGTTCATGGGGTTGCAAAGAGTTGGACATGACTTAGTGACTGACCACCAACAAAAATATATCAAACACACTCATGAACATTTAGAATGGAATTAAAGCTGGGTCTGCTTTTCCTAGAAGAACTACAGGGTCCTTAGTTCCAAGCTGTTGGGTATGACCATTTGATGCATCATTTAGGTGATATTCTGAATCATAAGGAAATCATGGAGCAGGAAGAGAGAGGGTGTGCAAGGGTTGTAAAAAGGCAAGGGTCAGGCATACAAAATATTTTCAGATATATAAATAGCTTGAGTGTGATGACACAAAGATGGCAGGTGCTCCTCCCCGGAACCAGGGACATGGACGTGGGGCAAGGGAATGGACTTAGGCAGAGGGGTCAGAGTCATGGGTAGAGCTGTTCAAGGTTCAGAAGGCACACATGCTACCCCGGCTTGTCCAGTGCCTCCTTCCAGCCCCTGCCTACCAGCCCTGTGTGCTCTCAGAGGACCACCTCAGGAGCTGATGGGGACTAGAAGTTGGTAAGCTAGAAAGAAGTGTAGCCAAGATTCGAGCACAGATCCTCTGTCTGACTCTGTGTCTCTAGATCTTAACCCAATGCTGCCCTCACATGGAACATTCCAAATTCACTGGTTTATAGGTGGGACCCACAGTGTATGTTATGATAAGGCTGCCCAAAGGGTTCTAATATGCCTTTTGCTGAGTTTAAGTACACGAATGAACAATTAAAACTCACTGGACATATGCAGAGAACCAGCAGCATGAAAGAGGGAAGCAAAGCTAAGCAAGGCAAGCACATGACCTTGGTAAATTAATTTAGCAAAGAGGGAGAACTTTTTTAAAAAGTCTGCTTTGATTTCTCAGTGAGATTCAAGAGGGCAGTGCTTTAATATGTGAGTAGACTGCTATGAGGAAAGCCAATCAGGGAACTGGATCATCAATCTTAGAAATTAAAAATGAGCAGAGTAAAAACTCAATGGAAACCATGTAAACAGAAGCATGGACACTCTTGAAAAGGCAGTCAGTGCACAAGAAGGTTAACTCACACAAAACAAAAGGAGGGACTCAGAAAGACATGGCAAGTAGAGGGAAAGGACTGCTCTCTCTCCAGAAAGTATAAACTCCAGAAGCAAAAAACAGAGGGAAGAGAAACATACCAAAATTAATTACAGACCCAGGTTTCCTGAACCAGTGAAAAACCTTCTGAACAGTCAGACTGAAGGCCTGACTCACATTTCTGATTTCCCAGGGTGAAGGTGAAATGCTACAAAAAGCAAAAAACTTACAGGAAAATGAAAAAAAAAAGTTTCTTACTGGTAGCAACTTATCTGAAAAGCAAAATGCTACAAGTATTGCTTTAAGAGTTCTAAAGGAACTATGACCCTAGAATCTCTAACCATCCAGTTGAACTTTCATTCATGTGTGAAAGGCAAAAAAGGCATTTTCAGATAAACAAAGGCTTAGAAATTATACTATTTATGTGCTATTCCTGAAAAAAAGTTATTTAAGGAAGTACTCCAGAAAAAGAAACAAAAACAAATAACTCAAGAAATGAGAAGATATGGAACACAAGAAACCACTTACAGTGAGCAGAGACCAGTAAAATTTAGCTAATTCTAAGTAACTCTGAATTACGAGATTGTGTACTAAGAAAGAAAATTTAATAATTTGGACTAAAGTTCCAGATTATTTCTAGAGTAATTATAAAAATACATTAAACAAATATTAGAAATAAAGAATTTTAAAAAGTCATAATCATAGTGGGAACAGTAAACTGCTCTCAAAATGTAATGTCATAGAGAGAAAAAATAATTATATAGAGGATACAAGTCATCAATTAAAGGTTTGATTTTACAGTCATCAACACAACTTTTAGTCCATTAGAGAAGGTATATCTTTCCAAGATCCATGGTTTCCAAAATCTGATCATGCATGAGCAAGACCACAAAAACCAGAACTGTTTCAATAACATTCTTTGAGAGGAAAGTACAGGAAACTATTGTAAGATAACAAAAAGGGAACCCTGAACTACTAAAAAATTAAAAGAAAACTCCCTAATAACTTTGATTAAGGAAAGAGAAAACACAGTATGTGATGTTAGGAATGAAAAGAGATATTCACAAGTCTGAAGCTTTAAAAGGTAATAGATTGCTTTGTACAACTTTGTGTCACGAAGTATGAAAAGAGAGATGAATACTTTTACAGGAGAATATAAATCAACAAAACCAACTCAGAAACATGTAAGAAACTGAAAAGGTTATAAATGATCTCTCTCCAAACAAAAGTGCTAGGCCCAGAAGTTTTATGGATGGATTGCATTAAATCTTCAAGGGACAGAAAATTCCTATATATTCTCAATTTTCCCAAGTATAGTATAAGTTGACTATCCTTTCAATTCAGTCTTCTGAGGAACAAAATAACCCTGGTGTTGACACTGTCAAAGATAGTATAAAACTATAGTAACCGGTGTAGACAGAAAGATGAACAGAACAGAGCCCAGGAACAAGATTCAGTGGGAGTCCGGCATACAACAAAGCTGACATTGCAAACTGAGTGATGCAGTGGGAAAAAAATAACACTGGATCCCTAGCTCAACGTACAAGTCAAGATAAACTGCCTATGAATTATAAGCAATAGTCTCCCCAAACCAACAACTAAGAATGACGTAAGAAAACCTGCAAGGATATTCTATACTCTTAGATAGCAGGCAGCTTTTTCTTAGCATAACATCAAAGGCCAGAAGTCCATAAAGGAAAACAACACTGATCTAACTATCTTAATTCTTAAAATTTCTGCATTAATTCTTTTGAAGGAAAACGTGAAAATTTAAAAGAAAAATGCATTCCCTTTTGATGTAATAATTGCAGTCTTAGAATTTACTTCTAGATCTGCTCCCACTCTTATGTTTAAGGACATTCATTTTGACGCTATTGGTAGCAGAGAAAGCCTAGAAAAAACCCAAATGTTGAAAAACAGCATGCTCAGTAGAAAAATTATAGTAATTTCATACAATGGAATTAAAAAGCCATTAAAGAGAATCAACTCTAGATATGGAAAGATGCTCATAATAAGTGAAAAATAAAACAACAGTAATTCACTATATGTGGCATGATTCCATTTGTTTTTGAATAAAATGATTATATATACGCTCATAAAACATTTTAAAACATAACAATACTATACTTCTGGGGAGTGGTAGTTGGGTAAAATTTGGGTAAGAGAAGGAAGGCTAAAGGGAAACACTTCCTATTTACTTCATATAGTAGTTCACTTGTTCAAAAAAAACCTATTTTAAATTACTATGGCACAAGACACCAAAAATAAAGCAAAGAGAAATGACAAGCTAGTGAAAGATATTTACAACATGACAAATGGTTAACAGCCTTAATATGTAATTAGCTGTTACAAATCATTAAGAAAAAGATGGGGGGAAATGACAATAGCAACTAAGATTTATATAGCAATTACTGTGTAGGGATTTTTACTTATTTAATTACCCTGACAACAACTGCATGAAACAGAGGACATGGAAATGCAAAGAGGCTAAGTCTCTTGCCCAAGTTTGCTAAAAATAACAAGTGATATAGTGCAGAGATTCAAACACAGGTTGTTTGACTCCAGAATCTATACTGCCTCTCCACAGATTGATAGGCAAGGGATACAAAAAGACAATTAATTAGAGAGGGAGAAAAATGTCCAGTAAGCCCCAAAGTGCTTATTACAAGTAAAAGATACTCATAATAGTATCTTTTAAAGGATCAGACTGCAGGGCTTCCTTGGTGGCTCAGTGGTAAAGAACCTGCCTCCCAATGCAGGAGACATAGGTTGGGTCCCTGATCCAGAAGATCCCACAGGTCGTTGCGCAACTAGGCCCATGCGCCGGAACTATCGAGCCTGAGCTCTGGAGCCTGGAAGCTGCAGCTACTGAGCCCACATGCTCCAAGTACTGAAGCCCGTGTGCCCCAGAGACTGCTCTGCAACAAAGAAGCCACCACAACGAGAAGCCCACACAGCAATGAAGACCCAGCACAGCCCAAAATAAACCAATAAAAAAAGTTATTGTTAAGAAAGTACCAGATTGCAAGGAATAATTACATTGGTAGTGAGAGTACAGAAGGAAAAAAAAGCCTCTGTGTCACATATCAGATAAGAAGGAATAGTAGTACATTCTTTATGTATCAAAATTTATATGCTAATAAATATAAAAATATCAACATTTATATTTTTATATACTTATACATTCTTTGGCTCAGCAATTCTATTTCTAGGAATTTATTCTGAGAAAATAACTGGATAAAAGAATGATATATATATAAGAATTTCCATTGTAGAGTGAAAATTTGGAATATATATCATCTATATACTTAATATATACCCACACACAAATAAATAGAAACACTAGTTATTTCGAGATTAAGAAAAAACTTGCACTTGTACCATTTGCTTCTTAAATACTATGCATGTATTACTTTTATAACCAGAAAATGATAAAAATGGTAATTTTCATATATACACACATACATAAAAAGCTTCCAGCATTGGTACCCCAATTCATGCATGTGTGAGCCACCTATAAACAGATGCACAGATCTCCTGACCTTCGGATGTTGACAGCAAAAGCACTAGAGGTTTGTGATGTATAAAAGCAACCAAGAAATACCCTAATTCCTTGAAATTTGAATGTCTAAGTGACAGGAAAGCAGTAATATTTTATAAATATTTGAAGGCTCCCCACCACTCCACCCTCCCCTGTCCTTTTCAGGAGGCGTGGGTCCACCTGGGAAGCCCTCAAGCCTCCAATTCAGGGTCTAGACCCTGCACAGGTGGGTAGCGATGCCCACCTCTATGCCCTCCCTGTCTTCTGTAGCTGTGAGAGAGAGAGGTCTGCAGGAGCTGTACTGTTGCAGAGTTGGGGCAACTGTGTGTTTCAGATTAGAAACTAATCTTGATCTAAGGGCTCAAGGTCAGAACTACATGGCTTTTAACTTGAAAATATTTTATTTAAAAGCTGTTTTATAGAGAACAGAAACTATTTTTGTAAAAATCATTATTCTACTGTTTTAGTAAAAAAATCTCAGATGTACAGGATGTAAAGGAAGCTTCCCAACTGGCAAAACCTATTTTCAAGTTTAGAAAATATTCTGCTATCATATGAAAAGTTCTTATTTTTCAGTTCAGGGATTTTCAAATTTTTCTGTACAGAGCCAAATATTTTAGGCTTTGCATATCTCAGGGTCTCTACTGCATCTACGCAACTCTGCCATCACAGCAGAAAAGCAGACAGACAATGCGTTGAATAAACATTCATAGTTGTATACATACACAGAAATAAGTGGTGGGCTGGATCTGGCCTCAGACGGTCATTTGCTGAGTTCTCTTTTAGATGATCAATTTTAGAAGAACTTTATACTGTATTACATATTTTTTCTCCCACCATTTATGTTACTTAGGTTTACAGAGTAGCGTGACTTTCAAAGTTATCACTGGTGGAGCAGTACCTATAATCTTTCTTTCAAGAAATGCCACATGTCTAAGGTCAGTTCACTGTCCTGGGCTCAGTCATTCTCACATCTCAGCAAAGATGGGGACACACACTTCTCAAAGCTGTTCTCCCCACTTGGAGTACCTACATGACTGTGACACCTGCCAGCTCCCTCCTGCCATACGCCCAGCTCCCTCTAACACTCAGACAGACACACACACACACAGCTCAATGTTGGACGCTATCCTTGAGTTTAAAGGAAAATGTATATAATTCTAAAGAAATGGTATGGAGAGAAGCTGTATATAAACACGATGACAGAATGTGCATGTCCTTGTGACTAAAGATGTGGGTGTCAGTTCATTTCCCTATTTTTTTTTGGCAAAACAGCAACACTGAGTTCACCCTGTGTCTCTAGCTAACCCAAAGAGTTACTCAGAATTCTGACACTGTGAAGCCTACGATACCAGAGACCACCTCTCAAAAGAAAGAGGTGGTTAAGCTAATGTTCTCCAACTTGATTCTTCCCATTTAAACAATACGAACATTGGGAGAAAATTAGTTTTCTTAAAAAATAAGTAGTATGTGTGGAGAATTAGGAATGAATTAAAAAAAAAAAAAGCTGTCAAGTATCCTGAGCCCTAATTTGGTAACCTGTTGATCTTGAATGATGCTTGTGGATGGGGACAAGTAGAAAACACATAACGTTCACGTTTCTTCTGCTGCTATTAATTATGATTCAAACAATAAATACTTACTGAGAATCTACTAAATGCCAGGCATTGTGCTAAGTGTCTAGGAATAAACACTGTGTGTGCTATTTTCTTTTAAAAAACTATTAATAAAATATAATGTACTTGAATCGTAGACCCAGGTTAGAATTTTATACATGAGTCATCTAGGTACGAAAATATATTTTAGTAAGTGAACAACACTCATGAAGGTTCTTATTTGTGCTAACAAATCCTTTTTTACATTGAACAGGCTTCTAGCTAATGAATTTGCTAGCAGTCTCTTTCTTTCCCAGATATGATATATACTATGTTTAAGAGCACATATTTAGAGGATGGTTTTAATCTGTCCATTAGGAAGAAGTCCTAAGAACTGTTGAATTCAGCCCTTATGAGCACGGCCTCCAAATGAAAGCTTTGGCTCTGATTCAACACAGCAGAGAAATGCCGCTGCCTAGAGGAGTATGAGCGAACCCCTGAAAGCTGAGCTACTTACAGCGAAAGGGTGGTAGGGGGGAGCGGGGGGAGCTCCTCGGGGCCCTGCTGGTGGAGGCAGCACGGAAAGTCCTGTTGAAAAGATGCCAAGTGCGCTCAGGTTCAACCCCGGGATCAGATTGGCTTGTTGCTGAGAATAAAAATGGAGAAAAAGTTGAGGGGAGGAGACCAGAGAGGCCCAGCTTGCCTGGGTCAACCTCCATCTCTTGTCTGGATGGCATCAGCGTCTCCTACTCAGCTCACTCAGGCCCCGTGGACCTCTTCCTCACCCTGCTGCCGGGGCGGGCTCTCTAAGCCTCAACCTGATGGTGGTGCTCCTTTCAGAGCTTCTCTGCTGCTTCGAGTGTCTACACATCTTAACACAGCAATGAGGCTCTTCCTGGGGACCCAGGCCACCTTGCCAGCCTCTCCTGCTAACCTTCACTCACACCCTGCCCAGTCCTGCTCCTCTCTCCCCTCTGGATCCCCCGCATACACTGTCTGCTTTGCGAGAACTGTTGCTTGTCTCCGTCCTCGGCTGGCTACATCCTACTCATCATGCGGGTTTCACCTGACCTTAGGTGTCCGCTCCTCAAGGAACCTTCTTTCATCCCAAAGGCCTCAGCTCAGGTGCCCTTTCTGTGCCCTAACACACTCATGTTCCCCTAAAACAGCAGGCATCACAGAGTATTTGAATGGCCTATGTAGCTGCCTCTCCGCCTTTCAGACAACAATTTCCTCATGGACAGAAACTGTCTTGTTTAGTGCTGTGAGCTCAGTGCCTGGTACATAGTAAGTACTCAATAAATATTTGCTGAATGAATATGATTAAAACATGTTGGCTGAATAGTTCTTCCTAACTCTATCCAGGGAAAAATCAGACCCCTCATTAAGATACCACATGTGTAAACTCTCATCCATGTTTGGAATGGTCCACAACTTTGGCTTGTTTACCATTTAGCTGCCAGTTTTGTGATCATCTCGCTTGCTTATTTCACATTTAAACACGGGGATGCTCACACAGGCTGCCCTTCAGAGGCAGAGGGATAACATACCTCCCACCCTGGTCTGTAACCAACCTGCCTCCTGGTCCTACCACTGCCTCCCCGACCACCGAGCAAATCTCTAACATTTTCTCTTTGCTCATCTGCGGCTCGAGGGTCTCCCAGTAGCTTGCCTTCTTTTAGAAGGTCTGGAACGGGAGAGTTAGGATCTTAGCCTTTATCCCATTCATGTGTGAGATCTAGTGATTTTGTTATTCACCTATCAATGCATGACTTCAGCACAGACATGAATGAACCTAAGTGATGCACATGCTCAGGGGAAGATGTTTGGAACACCCAGAGCCTTTGCAGCATTTCTGGGTGTTCACAGAAAGAGTTTATCATAGGATATCAAGATCCCCAAAGAAGAAAACGAGATCAGTGGATGATACTTTGACAGACAAATACACACAAATGGGGGGAGGGAAGGTCACACTGCAGTCGTGTCCTCACCACGCTCACCATGTCCCGTAATTATCATGTGGGCCGCTAAGGTGGGACTTGGGGTGAGGCGGGAAGGCAGTACTGACCTGACTAAGAAGGTCCTATGGCAAGTGCTGCAGTGAGGGAGCTGGGGCTGCGTTTCACCCACCTAGTCCTTTCTCAACATTTAGTCCTCTGTGAAATGTTACAAAGTCTGGGATTTTCTTCCAAGTCATCCAAGTGGGAGTGGGGACGTGGATGAAGGTTCAAATGAAGCAAAACAGGCCATGAATGGATAACTGCTGAAGCCAGATTATGGGCATATGAGAGCTTATCATAGTATCCTTTCCTGTTTTGTATATGTTAAAAAGATCATTATCATAAAAAAATGAAAAAAATTTACTCCTCTGAGCTGAGTTTGTGCTTTTGATTAAAAGGACAAATATTTTTAAGATTTCTGAATGAATTTCAGGATGGTGTCTCCCCATTATAAAGTTGAAACCAGGCAGTAATAACAGGAAGGACAAACCCAAATCAGTCTGCTAGAATTATCAGAGTCGAGGTGGATGACAACAGTTATTGGACAATCTGAAAGGACAGATCAGTGAGAGGTGAACATCAGAAGTTTTTTTAAAACTGGAAAGTAGGGGGGGAAAAAATCTCACTTTTCTAACATAACAGCTGTCTTGATTTTTATATGCAGGCTTCTAGTCATTTTGACTCATATTATTTTATATAATTAAAACCTTAGTTATATACACTTTTATATTAATATATTTTCTTAATTAACAATATATCATAAGCAATTTGATTTAAAAATCTTCCAAGCTGTGATTTTAATGACTTCACACTATTTTGTCAAGTGTACTTAGCATATTTTACTAGTTCGTCTCCTGATTATTCTAATGCCCTTGCCCCCAAGAAGAAAGGTGTAACTCTGTACTCCTAAAGTGCTTCTTCACTTTCCGAATGACAATTATTCTTAGAGAGGCTTGGGTCTTGCCTGACAACACATGTGAAAACCAGTGGAGAAGAAAGCAGTCAGCACTTACATTAACAGCCAGCATATCATTTTCAAAGGCCTCACGCAGCTTCTTCATAATCTCTATTTCGGCATTGGCACAGGCCTCAACTGTGCCCTTCACAGTGATGGTTCTTTCAGGGTTGTATATGCTCAAATCCTGCAAGCTGGCCACCAGGAAAAAGAGAAAAATTTCCTTTTTTCAAAAGGAAAAATAAAATCCCAGAAGGGTCACACTCACGTCTTGGTGGAAGAGGCAGGGATGGATACCCTCACCTCACACTGTGGCACATAACATCTGCCATCTTATCTCAACTCTTTGCAGTGACTTAGATGATATCAGTAGAGAAGGTCTGAGTGGGAACTACTTATGCATCTGTTTTGACAGTGCTGAAGATAATTATATGATTATCTTACGATTACATTCCCATTATAAGGAAAAGCAGATGAACGAGCTGGACATATCACAATGCTCACAGTCTCCATTACTGGGTACAGTTAATTGGAACAAGTGGCTTACGATGAGATTGTTATCTTGGTCCCTGTCTCATGTTCAATTTTCTTCAAATTTCTGCCTTCTTTTCCAATCAGTCTTCCAACCAAGCCATTGTGGGCCAAGATCTTCAGAGGAATCTCTTCAGCTCTGAAAGAGACAAGCAACAATTTGACATTTAAGTTGAACACAATGGTTGACTTAAGAGCTATTGTTGTTGTTTAGTAGCTAAGTCACGTCCAACTCTTTTGCAACCCCACAGACTGTAGCCCGCCAGGTTTCTCTGTCCATGGGATTAAGAGCTATTACCCTCCTTATTTCTTACAAATAGAAGCTGTTTCTGTTCAGCTACCAAGTGGCCATGGGCTTTAGGAGAAGCGGGGTTTCTCACTAACCCTAGTGCATGAATTCTGATTAACACAAGCCAAATCATGTTAATTTTACTCCCTTGTTGTGACTGGTTGGAAATAGGTCCATGAGAAAGACTGACCAACGAGGTATCAGAAGAGGTCTGTAGAGTGGCTTTAGGAAGGTTTTCCTTGCTCTTAAAAAAAGCACAAGGGATAATGACATCAGTCAGATGGTAGACTAGGAACAACAGGCCCTCCTATCCCTACAGAGACACCAAGTTGACAACAAAAGATAGGCTAAAATCTCTGAGAACTCTAGAGATTAGGGGAGAAGCTATACCACCCAGGCTTTTATAAAACTGAAAAGGGATTCCAGCAAAAGGAGTAAGAAGTTTTGTGGCATTTGGCATGCCTTTCCTGCTCCTTCCCCTACACAACATAGCAAGGGGAAACTGGGAGGAAATCCTCCACACCAAGGCCCCTCCCCTGGGACAGAAACAAAGGACTGTACAATGAGTCCAACATTCTGGCTTGCCTGGGGGCTGCCTGAGAGAGAGGTTTCTGTCTCTCCTAACTTAGGGAGCTGCCAAGCCTGGTGCCCAGGTCTGGAAGCTGCTGAAAACAGAGGTGTATAGTACGTTAGAGCTGCAGTTCCACAGTCAGAAGCCAGGAAGAGAAAGAAATCAGAAATGGTTTGAGAGGTCCTAAAACCTCCAGCCAGGCTGACTAGTGAAGGTCTTCCCCTGAATAAAGCCAGTATGCAAAGATTCTGAGAGGTGATTGCTTTTTCTGATGCCCAAATTCCAGCAAAAAAATTATAAGCCATAGAAAGAAATAGAAACATGGTCTAATCAAAAGATCAAAATAAAACTCCAGAAACTGACCCTAAAGAAATGCAGATCTATGAGCTACTTGACAGACTTTAAAATAATGATCACAGAGATGCTCAATGACCTAAATGAGAATACAAACAACTAAATGAAATCAGGAAGGTGATGCATGAACAAAGTGAGAATATCAACAAAGAAAAAGAAACTATTCAAAAACAACCTAACAGAAATAGTAGAGCTGAAAAATATAACTGAAATATTAAAGGGATTCAAAAGCAGGTATGATCAGGCAGAAGACAGACTCAGAAAACTTGAGTATCAGTCATGTGAAATCATCAAGTGAAGGGAGAAAAAAGAATTTTAAAAAAAGTAGAGATAGGATAATGGGCTTTTGGAACACTATCAAATCGATCAAGAAACATGTCATTGGAATCATGGAAGGATAGAGAAAGAGACAAGGGAAAGAGCTTATTCAAAGAAAATAGGCAGAAAACTTTACAAATCTGAGAAAAGAAACGGACATACATATTTAAGAAGCTCCAAGAACATCCGGCTGGGATAAACCAAAAGAGAATCACACTGAGACACATTATAACCCAGGTGTCTAAACTCAAAGAGAAAATCTTGAAAGCAGCATGTGAAAAGTGATTAGTAACATACAAGAAAGTTTCCATAAGATTACAGATGGATTTCTAAGCAGAAATCTGCAGGACAGAAGGGAATGAGATGACATACTCAAAGCACAGAAAGAAAAAACTACCAACCAAGAATACTGTATCTAGCAAAACTGTCTGTGAAAATGATAGGAAAATTAAGACTTTTCCAGATAAACAAAAGTCAAAGGAGTTCATTACTCCTAGACCAGTTCTACCAGAAATGCTAAAGGAGTCTTTTAAGTTGAAATGAAAAGATGGTTCAACATACAAAAATTAATATAATATACTATATTAACAGAATGAAGGGCAAAACCCACATGATCACCTCAATTGATAAAAGAAAAGGCATATCAGATACACTGAAGAAAGTAAAACAGAAAGAAAAGTCATGGGCCTTTAAGGCTATGATTCAACTGACCCCGCAGTCATTCTCACAGAGTAAGGACTTCTAATTATGTGACATCAAAACTCTTTCTTATTACTTAAGCCATTTGTTACGTTTTCTGTTACTTGAGACCAAAACCATCTAACAGATGCACTACAACAGCCTCAAAATAAAGGGATGTTTGAAGAAGCTCTGTTAGAATGTGACTTACAGAGGGCAGGATTTTTCGTCCGCTTTGTTCACTGAGACACAGAACAGTGCCTGGCACATAGTATGTACTCAATAAATATTTGGTAAATGAATGGCTAAGTGGCAAAGAATCTGGCCGCAATGCAGGAGACGTGGGTTCAATCTCTGGGTCAGGAAGATCCTCTGGAGGAGAAAATGGCAACCTACCCCAGTATGCCTGCTGGAAAAATCCCATGAACAGAGAGGAGGCTGGCAGGCTACAGTCCATGGGGTTGCAAAGAGTCAGACAAGACCAAACATGCACATAAATGAATAAAAGGAAAGTTTAGGATCTCTCTTCTCCATCCTCCATCTCCTACTCATCTTCCTCAGGGATCAGCTGAAATGTCACTTACATAGGAAAGCTTTCTCTGAAATCCCTCAATTTCTTTCTGTCTCTCTAGAGCCTTGATTATGGCCTCCAGTTACCTGCAGTTGTTTTCCACTATGGCACTTATCATAGCCATGCTTAATTACTTACCGGTGTACTTGTTTGTTTAGCAGATGTCTCACACTGGATTAAAAAAAAAAGGAACTGGATCTTGTTCAGAGTTGTAGCCTAAGCCCCTAGCACAGTGCTCAGCATGGTGCCTCATTTAAAAAAAAAACATATTTCAAAGATATTCAAACTCTATCTTGGCTCTACATAGATACTTTAAAAATCCAATTTATTTAGCAGTCTTTTTGATTCTTTAAAATAATGTAAGATGATGACACCTAATTCAAAGGGCCAAGGAGGGTAACATTTATAAAGTTCTCAATAATTTGGATGAGAGAGGGGCTTCTTTAAATTAAGTCACAGCATTTGGGGGATTCCAAAAGTCCAAAATAGTAAGTAATTCATAAGTAAAATGTTAGAGTTCCTCATGAAGCCTAAGAATTTGCAATGTTTTTCTTTTAAGAACTACTCTCATCTCTTTGGTTTTGGAACACTATTATTTGACACTGTTTGAATATAAATTAGTTTTATATTCAATTCATCCCTCACTGCTTCTTTATAAAACTGCCACAATCCATGCTTATAAGTAGATTTTGCCAGACTTACATAGAGCCTTTTTTATTATATTATCTATTCTATTACCATTAATTTGTTTATAATACAAATTAATACATTTGTATTACTAAATTATACAAGTTACTATGAACTGTATTTGTCATTCAAATTGGTACAACAGGAATCCTAAAAAATATTTTGTGAAAGAAATGGACAAAGGAGATACAAGAAAAAAGAATAAAATAGCCACTCAGATACCAGTTTCTACTATTTAAGGAAACATAATCCAAGCTTAAGAGTCCAAGGGGCTTAGGAGCAAAACCCTTTTGATGGTTTTGGTGCAAATGTACTTTTTGAATCTGCCCCGTCCAATATGATGGCCACTAGCCATACATGTGACTACTTAAATCTGAATGGATCAAGTTAAAATATTCAGTACCTCCACTGCACTTGTCACACTTCAAGCACTCAACAGCAACATTTGGCTAGTGCTTATTATAGTGAACAGTGCAAATATAGAACATTTCCATTAGCACACACATTGGACAACACAGTTATGTTCCCATCAATAATTATTGCCAGTGAGTGACGGAAGCATTAGGATCACCAAGAGAAACGTGCAAGTAGAGAAACAGCCACGTTGTAAACATAAAAGATCTATTTCCCATTGTAGTCTCTATGGAACAAATACCTGAAAATTAATCCTTCCCAGGCTCCCTTTAACTGAGAAATAGATTTACAGCTCTTTGAAAACTTTCCTGGGTTAAATGAATGAGAACCTAATCTTTTCTGTTGAGCGGTCTGTGCATTGCATGCAAACTTACAGTTTGGTCTCATCAGCCTCTTTCTGCATGATTTCAAGAATCATGCGGCATGCTTCAGAGGTTCCCTCTGGGGTGGCATGGATGGTGACGGGTTTCTCTGCAGCCCCAGAGTTCTCCTTTCTATGGATGTCTACCCTGCAGGAAAAGAATCAGGAGCCATAGCACAACGTCATCTGGCACTGGACCCTAGTCCAAGAAAGTGTTGCCCTGGCCAATGTACAGCAAGGACACAGACGGACAATAAGTGTCATCAGCACATTTGCAACCAATGCCATTCTCCAAGAAGGCAGCAAGCAGTGCAGAAGGTCTTGGGCCAAACCTGAATTCTTTGCAGCTCCACTTAGAAAGGAGTATTTCTTACAGGAGTGCTATTGGACAAAGGCACCAAGCCAATGTGGTAATGAAGCCAGTTTGGTAAATGAAGTATTTTGTGTAGTCTTTCAAATGATCTTAAAAGTGAGCAGGATAATACTGCACATTGGCACAGTGCCAGTCTCTGAACTGATTGCAGCTTTTAAAAGCCATATGTTAATCCAACTCTAAACACCAAATTCAAGCAAGCTTTATATATCTGAGTGTGGATAGAAAACAGAGGCATGCCCTTTCTCTGCCTAAGTTTTTGGTTTCCTTGCCACTGGCAGCCTGCCTTCTTCCAGACTCTTAAAACTAATGGCTCCAAAGCTTGATGACTTTATCAGACTTCTTTGGGTAGTTGTGGCTCTACTTGTTTTTGTTAACTTTCAAAATCACATAATTAATTGTATCCCTTTTTACTTTGGTTGTTAGAAGTCCAAATCCAAGTTTGGGGCCTATTTCTAAAAAAGTAGGCACACACTTTGAGAATTAACTTCAATTCTATTTAAACTTGCTACATTTATAAAGCCACTTCAAATAATATTTGGAACAAAAAGACATACAAATAAAAATCACTTTCTCAGGGAAGCAGACTTACAGGAATAAAAGGGGACTGATTTTAAAACAAAAGAAACATCAATAGTACTTCCTCTGACTACTATCTTATCACTTCACTCCTATGATTATAAACCCTGGGATTCATGTAATTGTCCACTTTTTGGAAATAACTCAGACACTTTGAAGAAAACAGTTTTTCCTCTTTCAGGTTATAAAACCCTCAATTACCTGAGTAAAATGCATTAGGAATATAAATAACTAATACTTGTAATTTGGTGCTTTGTAATTTAAGTGCTTTCACAATAATTATTTCATTCAATCTGTCTGACTGTCTTAATTCTCACACTACTCCTAGAGTATAGAAGAAGCTGTTGATGCTCAGAAAGCTTAAATTTTTTCTAAGCTTATATAGCTATTAAGTGGGAAAAGGTGAACAAGGGTCTTTGTTTTCAAGTCCTGTGCTTTGTTCATTTTATCATGCTGTGGTCTTAGGAACATACCAAAATCAACAACCTCACAAGTTACTTTATCCACTACAACTCCTACTACCGAGTCAGTCTCCTTAAGCAGACAGAAGACTAAACATAAGGCTAATAATGTACTTTATTTCTTGCTCAATGTAGCAGTGACTCACCCGTTGCCTTTATGAAGCTGTTTGTGAGACTCCCTAGGTGGTCTCAAAGAATGACTATCACCCTGGGCTCTGACTCAGGAGCGGAGGCAAGAGCTAAGGTAAGTGGGTTCTAGGATCCCATAAAGTTCAGCCCCATACCTCTGTTGTTTTAAAAATATGTAGATGTATTCACAGGCATCAGAGAGCTTAGGAGAACAATTCGTGACTGTGAGGTCATTAGTACCTTTTTTTTTATGAATTATTAGTGTTTCAGGTATGACCTTTAGAACACTGGCACGAAAGCTCATGAAGGCCCCTGGGTTCTGTGTTAGTCTGTTAGTACTTCTGTTTAAAGAAGCCACTGTCCCATCCAGCGCAGCCCCCCACTGCTGATGCAAGCAATAGCAACCTGGGAATGGCCGGGACCCACCAGCACTCAGGGGACCCCTCAGAAGGAAGCAAAGGAAGCCCCGGAGGCACGTACCGGGACTGGGTCTGCTTAGTGATGTTCTTTATGGTCAAGCCCTCCTTTCCGATGATGGCACCAACAAACTGGGTGGGGACCAGGATCCGCAGCGGGAAATCAATCTGTCTGGCCTGAGAAGAGCCCCCAGGGGCATGGCCTTGCTCCCGGGAAGAGTGGTCCCCACGCTGGGCTCGCTGAGGGGGCGAAGGGGAGCTCACCTCTTCATCCGGGATGTAGGAAATCTTGAAGGAGTAGTTCTCAAACTGATGCCCGCTTAGCTTCTCGATGGCTCTGAAATGCAGCAGGGGATTTGTTAGAGACCCACAGTCCAGGGTCAGTGGACCGGTTCACTCACCCTCCTTTGCTAATTGCCTAGGAGAGTGCCGTCCTCAGCATCGAGGATGCAGCGTGAGCAAAACACACACCATCTCTGCTCTTTCACAGAGGGTGGTTAGCAAGTAATCACCAAGTATAAGTCTGGCCTGATATACAATGTGTTGTCCTGCTTTCTTTTTTAACCACTTAAGGCTGTATCAGAAACTCTGTAAATATTGGCATAAAATTGACTCAAAAATTTTAACTGTAATATAGTTATTGCTGAAAATCCAGCAGTAGATAAGCACAAATGAGAAAAACATCCTAGTCCATCCTATGTCTTTCTTAAATATATTATTATTTATACAAATGGATTAATACCAAACATACTACTTTATAACCTTTAAAAATAGTTAATACTCCAGTTTTCTAAGTGATTAAATATCCTGAAATTTAATTTTTACTGGTTAACATTCTACTGATTTGCCATCATTTTTGCAACATATTCTCTATTGTTTTATATATATATATACACACACACACTCCTAATCGTTTACTATTGCAATAGTGTTGTTATGGGTATCTCTGCAACTACAACTTTACACACAGGACAAATTCCTAATGGAATTTCCTAATGGAGAGCAGGCAGAATTCTAACATCTTAAGTACTGCTCAGAGTCCTCCTGGAAAGGTTTCAACATTTACTATCCCATAGCAGTTCAGAGAGCATTTGTTTCCTTGATGCCTCAGAAATACAACTTATTATTTTAAAATATTTATCAATTTGATAAATCGTTATCTTAAAAACGATACATGAAGTGGAGCAATTTTTCCACTTTTGGCACTATGTGAAAAAAATTAACCCTATTCTGTAAGGTTAATATTTAGGGTTTGCAATTTTTTAAATATTTATTTATTTGACTGCACCAGGTCCTGGCTGAGATGCAGGATCTTGAGTCTTTAGTTGCTGCATGTGAACTCTTAGTTGTGGCGCGTAAACCCTCAGTTGTGACATGTGAGACCTAGTTCCTTGACCAGGGACAGAACCTGGGCCCTCTGTATTAGGAGTGAGGCGTCCTAGCCACTGGGCCACCAGAGAGTCCATAGGGTTTGCAAATTTATTACAAAGCAGCACTTTGTGAATTCAATAAAAGCAGCAAAGTAGTATCATGTACAGAGAAGGCAATGGCACCCCACTCCAGAACTCTTGCCTGGAAAATCCCATGGATGGAGGAGCCTGGTAGGCTGCAGTCCATGGGGTCGCTAAGAGTCGGACACAACTGAGCGACTTCACTTTCAGTTTTCACTTTCATGCATTGGAGAAGGAAATGGCAACCCACTCCAGTGTTCTTGCCTGGAGAATCCCAGGGACGGGGGAGCCTGATGGGCTGCCGTCTCCGGGGTCGCACAGAGTTGGACACGACTGAAGCGACTTAGCAGTAGCAGCAGCAGTATCATGTACAAAAGTCCTACCTAAGTAGCAGCTGGACAAAAACTGTAAAGGTGAGTTGTTAGTAAATGTGTCCTGCTTAAATCCATGTGCTAAAGTCAATAGCAGGGCTTCCCTGGTGGCTCAGAGGTAAAGAATCTGCCTGCCAATGCAGGAGACATGGGTTTGAGCCCTGATTGGGGAAGACCCACATGCTGCAGAGCAACTAAGCCCAGGCACCACAACTACTGAACCTGTGATTTAGAGCCTGGGAGCCACAACTACTGAAGCTTGAGTGCCCTAGTGTCTGTGCTCTGCAACAAAAGAAGCCACTGCAAAAAGAAGCTGGCACACCACAACTATAGAGCAGCCCCCACTTGCCACAACTAGAGGAAAAAAATTGTGCAGCAATGAAGACCTAGCACAGCCAAAAGAATATATAAAATAAAATTTAAAAATGTTTAAAAAGTCAACAGCAAATGACTGTTGCCTTTTTCAATGCAAAATTAACAGTTTGAAAACCAGTGGTATGAGAACGGGTTAAATACACATTCATGGATGTGGAAACCCTGGAAAAAAACACTAATTCTGGGATGTATAACCAATATGAATATTATGCCACCTCCATAAAGCATGACCACGTGTGACCGTAATTCTAGTTATGATGACCTGACAGGCACTTCATGGGCCTTCTACAAAAAGGAACTTGTTTTTGTTGTTGTTTTTAAAATATTCAATCCCATGTGTGTTAATAGCCAAGCTCACCATTAACCATCACTGAAGCAATGTCGCCATGAGTGGGGTCAGGAGGTGAATGTGAATAGGAAGAAGAGCCTGAGCCAGGCACTCTTTGATGAACCACTCCAAGATGACAGTGCTCCCTTGGGCTGATGTCACAGAGGTGAACCCCTCCCCCCTTCTAATATGCATAGAGGGAAAAGGAAGTTTCAGCATTCATCCAATGAGTGCGGACAGAAACAGGCTTGGGCTTCTTCCTCATAGTGCATGGAGAAAGCTCCAGGTGAAAGTGGCTTCCAGTTGTCAAAGCAGACTCTAGGGGACACAGTGTCAGAGACATGGTGTCCTCTACTCCTGATTGTTTCAAGATACAGCTCCCACCTTGGTTTTGATGCCAAGGCTCAACATTTTTCAAGATAAAAAATCTCTGTACAGTCAACAAACAGATACCCTGGTATAAATTCCCTGGGGCTGTATGGATGTGTCAAAGATCTGCATTCCCTGGTGGCTCAGATGGCAAAGAATCCACCTGCAATGTGAGAGACCTGGGTTCAATCCCTGTGTCGGGAAGATCCCCTGGAGAAGGGAATGGCAATCCACTCCAGTATCCTTGCCTGGAGAATCCCATGGACAGAGGAGCCTAGCGGGCTACAGCCCATGGGGTCGCACGGAGTTGGACGTGGCTCAGCGACTACATTACTACTACTGATGCGTCAACGATCTGCATCTTTTCAGAAGAGGTTTATAAACACAGGATTCAATGGAATTCAAAGACAAGCTCCCTCGGCATTCCCCAGCCCAGATTTAAAGGGAAATAAGCTAAATCCACTTACGTTTTAGCTTCTTCTCTTGTTGCATATGTGACGTTGACAACGGCAGTTTCTGTGTCTGTGTTGACTAGGAAAGAAGCAAAAACTACATTGTCACAGAAAAAAAAAAAGTTGTAGCCCTCTGGCTCAATGTAAATAGACTTAGAGAAAAATGCACAAAAATCTCATTGTTCAAACTCTTAAGAGTTATTTGAATTCTATCTTTATTCATGTGCACTCATAGTAATTTACAATCAGTTGTATATACACATTTGTAATCAATTGTATATATAATTCAAAGCTGTATTTTCCATATTTTATCAACACTTCTGCATGTGTATATGTATATGTACAGTTTCTTTGGATTTTTCATTTTTAATGTCTACATAAAATTGCAACAAGCAAATGGGCCATGATTTTTGCCTAACCATTCCTTAATTGTTGACAAATGGTTGTTCTCAGTATTTGCTACTCTGAAGACTGTTGATAAAAAATCACTACTGTTGCAAATGCCACTTGATTTGTGTTCTTCTGAATTATTTTTAGTGTCATTTAGAAGAAAAATAATTGGGTCAAAAGAACATAACGCTTTTTAATGACTATTTTCAAATTACTCTCCAAGAAGTTTGTATTAATTTACTGTACCACTATCAGTTTTATCTGCTATAATTTTTGGATAATTGGATATATATATATAAAATAATAAGAAAGCATTTTAATTTTAATTGTTCGTTCATGGATAAGGTTGAACTATTACAACATTTGTTCCACTTTGACTGAATTCGGCTGTGTGAGTTAAATCTAGTAACAGTGTACAATGAATCAAGAAAACTGGCAATTCCAACCCACTTGGCCAAAGAGGAGAACATATAAACTCTAAGAGTGGCTAACAAGGTATCACTGTTGTGAGCTGGCTTATCTTGATTAATAATTGATACATCTTCTTCCAAAGTCAGGTGTTAAAAATGAATTCATAAGACAGGACAAAACTTTCTCCATCCAAGTCAGTAAACTTAGACCAAAAGTATATTGGTTTCCCCAAAACCAACAGACATGACTAACTCAAAATCCTCTCCATTAAAACATTTAAGCTATTAGGAGACTTGGAAGTAACGGCATTAAGCAGAGCATAATTCAAGAAAACCACACTAGAGCTGCTTTCCAAAGTAATAATAAAAGCCTCTAGTGCAAGGATTTTTAATTTTGAACCCATGTTAGAGCTTCAGGAATTCTATACTCACCCTCCCCACTTCCCTGTAAATATTCAAATCTGTGGGGACGTGGATTTTTCTAATAATTTCCATATGATTTCCAAAAACGTTAACGGTCACTGTTATCCAATAACTTCAAAGCAGCTGTGGCCCTTATGGGGAGGGGTGCATACTCCTCAGGAAGGAACTGCCATTGAGACATACAGGCCACTAACACTGAAGCCAGTCCTGGCCTCGGCCTCGGAGTGTTCGTGTTGCTCTCTAACACAGAGGTCCTCACAGGACTGCACCTCTCAGTGCAAAATAGGGCATGTGCACCCACAACCACCCTCTCTCAGTGCTGATACCCTGAATGCTACTAGGTCTCATAGTTACACTTTGGAGTGCAACAGATGAGGCTGTAGACCCAAAAAGGAAGAAGGGGCTGGGTTTGAACCTCCTGAATAAAGCTACCCACTAAAAGTCTCAGATTCGTTCTTATTTATATTCTTTGTTCTTCAAAGACATCTGTCTTCAGGAAATCAGACCTGTGATTCTAGGAGGAACTGAACTAACTCCATTCAAATACTTTATTTCATTGGACATGAACGCTCTATAAAGATTCTTAAAATTCTCCTGCAGAATGCTTTCCTGCTGAATCAGGAATTACCTATGAAACAGAACAAAACAACAGCCCAACACTTATACCCTACAGTCATGAGGCAGCTAGAAATTGGGTGCTCTCAAGGGCACAGGTGCTCCTGGAGCATTGCTTCCTTGCATGGCACTGTCCTGAGTTTATAACATGGTCTTAGCTAGTAACTTGTACAGGTTCATGTCTGGAAAGTCATCTTGCCTATGACAGCCAATTCTTACTAAAATGTCTTGCATTTGAGGGAAATAACAAGAATTGAGAAAACAGAATCCTTATAAATCATGTCTTCTTTCCAGGCTTTTTCCCTTTACCTTGGTGGGCCTACCTCCCAACTTGGGGATGGGCAGTCAGCAGCATGAAACTGAATAATAATATTTTTAATATTCATGGAGTATAGAGCATCTGAATAGTTACTGCTTTAAAAACTATTATATTAACTATACTAGCAGACAGACTGCATATGAGAAAATGCATTTTCTGTGATTTTTTCCTAAGTGAATATTAAGTTATGTATGATTTCACAGTCTGTAAAGGTAAATGTTTTAGAAGGTAAAAATAAAGTGGCAGGAAAAAGAATATACATTTTCTGGGGATTTACTACACTGTTCCCAAGACAGAGGCTCGCAAATGAGTACACAGAAAAATCACTTGGAAGTGACTGTTTAAAATACAGTTGCATGACTTCTTCCCCCAGAGAGTCTTACTTTGTAAATCTGTCTATGGTGAGCCCCAGGAAATTGCATTTTCCCAAGCGCTCCAGGTGATAATGGTATAGGAGTCCTACACCTTGAGAAACAGTCCAAGACATCAGGGATATGTTGTTCTTAATCAGGAAGAGGAAAGTTGTCATAGTATAAATACAGTTACTTCCAAATGAATTAAGCTTCCCTCATCCTGACAGCAATTTGTCCAGTGCTTGAGTACATTACAGAGTATAAGAAAAATAGTCTGAAAACCATTCTTTGAAAAAATAGATATGGATAGACAGATATAGACATTTCTTACATACATGCAGATATACAAACATATACTCTAGGAAGCTTGCTTCAATGGAATTTAAACTTGTTATATGTCCTTGGATTTGACCCAACCTTCAGAAGTAACAGGCAATATTCCTCTCAAAATTCAACAGGCTAATTTCAGCACTTATTACCTTGCTCCACGTTCTCCACTGTCCCACACTGAGCCAAAAGTCCATCCAACACCTGAAAAAGAAGCTTCACTGTCAGAATTTCAGGTCTTCATAAAAACAGCTAGAAATAAATAGATACACAGAGCTTTCATTTACTTATTGGCTCCCGAGTAGTCTGTTCACTGAGGAAGCACAGCAGTGTTCTTAGTAATTGTTAACAATCATGTTCATGATGGTTGGAGCCCATTTGCTTTTGAAATGAGAAGCAGACTAATGTACAAAAAGCACTTCTCCTTTCTGAAAGATTTAACCATTCTTCCATCAGATTTCCTTTAGGGATCTCCTTATTTTATGAAGCAATGAGATATGTATATGCTCAAAATTTTCCACAATAAAAAGTGTTTTTTTCCCCTTAAAGTAACAAAAATGTTAGCCAAAACATTCTATTTCCTTTAAGTCTATTTTGATTCCGTTTGAGTTGGGGAACATGGGGCAGTGTGCCTTTAAATGAGGCAATAAGGCTGCTTCTCATATTCTATCTTATTTCAATGTAACAATCTTGTAAGAAGTTTTACAACTCTGAAAACATGTCTTAACTGTTATTCACAACAATTAATTCAAAATAAACAAAACACTTGCCCAAACTAACAGAGAACCTTAGATTCTTA
Source organism: Bubalus bubalis (assembly GCF_019923935.1). Classification (NCBI taxonomy): domain Eukaryota; kingdom Metazoa; phylum Chordata; class Mammalia; order Artiodactyla; family Bovidae; genus Bubalus; species Bubalus bubalis. The sequence goes on along the minus strand of NC_059157.1, from coordinate 126,932,300 downwards.
TTGATTTTCAATTTATTTTATTTCCTCCCAGACCATAATTTAGAAAGGTAAAAATCTTTTCTAAAATCATGGAATAAAAATCACAAGCAAGGCATTTATTTTGTTTAGTTTGTCTGCTGGTGCTTGGTTCCCAAGAAGGCAGAACATAAGGGATCAAAGTGTATATCCAGCACAACAAAAGGGACGACTCTGACCCCAAACTCAGGGCAGATCATTCCCATCAGGGTGCTGAAGAAGGCGAAGTCTGAGGACCTCTAATTCCTAAACGTGAAAGGGAACGATAACAAAGGGACAAAATGCCCTGTTACTCCATCAGCAAGTGAAGACAGAGAGCAGGAAGATAATAAATACAGAAATGACATTGGCCTACCTCCCACTGCAGGTGAGGAGGGATGTTTCGAATCTGAATTTTCCTGCTCCTGTAGAAAATAAAAGCACAGACACAACAAACAGGCTTAATACCACACTTTCTCACGTGTTAACCGAGGCCTTGGCAAGGGGTTTTGATTGTGAATCAAGAACATCTTGTTTTAAGCTAATCATCAATTTTGCCCTTTATGTTTGTTAGTATTTGCTTTATATATTTAGGTGATCCTATATTGGGAGAATGTATGTTAATAAATATGATATCCTCTTCTTGTTTTAATCCCTTTATCATAATATAATGTTCTACTGTATAGCATAGGGAATCATACCTGACATCTTGTAATAAGCTACAATGGAATATAATCTGAAAAAAAACTCACACACAAAAAAACTGAATCACTATGCTGTACACTTGAAACTAATGTAATATTGTAAATCAGCTATAGTTCATTAAAAATTAAAAAACAAAAAAAAGAGCATCTTGTTTTAAAGTTTTCAATTACTTTGAAGAAAAAAATTAAGAACAAACCTAAGAAGTCTGAACAAGCTAAAGAAAGTTTAGATGCAAATCTACCATTTCAATTTCCTATCAAAATAGTTAGAATTTAAATTGCCATATATGTTATAATTATAGAGTATTCCCTTTCTCCTCAAAATACATGGTCCTGCAACTGACCCTACCCTAAAAGGTACCTATGAGAAGTAAAGTCACATATACAGTGGGTTTAAACAAGATCTTTGCTAACACCTCAGAATTTCCTTTTAAAAAATTATTTTTTATTTCTGAGTAGGTAATACAGTCCTAATTCAAAAATTAGGACACTTTAAAGAGGCATTCCATGAACAGTCTTACTCATTGCTTGTGTAACCTTCAGTTTCCTTATGCAAATACTAGTAAATCCAAATATACATTTCTGTTTTCCCCTTTTCTTGGAGAAATATTTGCATATTCTACACACTCACTGCATCTTGTTTTTTTTTCACCCAACAGTAATATCTTTCTATTGATACACTGGCAGAGAGAGAGCATGCTCATTCTATTTTACACAAGTTGGATCCACCAAAGTGCACTTGTGTGGGTGATAAGTTGCTTTAGTCATGTCTGACTCTTTGCGACCCTATGGACTGTAGCCTGCCAGGCTCCTCTGTCCGTGGGATTCTCCAGGCAAGAATAGTGGAGTGGGTTGCCATGCCCTCCTCCAAGGAATGTTCCCAACCCAGGGATCAAACCCTCATCTCTTATGTCTTCTGTATTGGCAGGTGGGTTCTTTACCACTAGCGCCACCTAGCCCAACCCTATTGTTGGATATTTGGACCTTCTGCCTTTTTTTTTTAGGCCTTGATGTGGGATCTTAGTTCTCTGACTAGACACTGAACCCACACCCCCTGCATTGGAAACACTGGACCACCAGGGAAATCCTTCTCCTGCCTTTTTATTCAGAAGATCTTTCTCTTTTTCCAAGACATCTTACTGGTCTAATAACTCTGATTTAGATCATTTCTTGTTTTCACCTAAGCTTTAAAATTAGATAGAAAAGAGAAAAGAAACAAGAAGATAAGAATTTTTCTATCTTTGAACTACATTTTAGATCTTGGAAGGAAAACACAAATCACATTTCAATATTGGCAAGGTCATTTCACTGGAAGAATTTGGCACTGAGATCCCATAAAAATCCCCTTCAGGGGCTGCAAGAGTGGAGATGCGGCAGCTGAAGCGTGCCCCTGTTACTTTTCCTCTCCTTTGTATCAGAGGTACCAAATAGTTGCTCTATGAAGTCACAGATTTCTCCACGGCTTTAATCTGGGCAACAGCCACAGAAAGCAATGTTACAATTCACGCAGAGAGAAAAAGGAGAGAGACAGAGAAGTACATAGGCAGAGGAAATAAGAAACAAACAATAAAAGATCTGAGGGGCTCCTGTTTTCTCAGATTGTTTTTATTAAATTAAGGGAGGGCCATCCCTCTCTTCCAGATCCCATATCCTAATTCCATCTTATTTTTTAAAAATAAGAATGCATTCATGCTTTACCAGAGCTGCTTAAATGACTATACTATATAAGCCACTCTGTAGAATCTCTATAATCTTGTGTTAGGATAGGAAGGAGAAAAAAGAATCAAGAACTAATTTCTACTTCTGTGCTATGAAGGCTCATTTCTGACACTGCCTTTGGCAAGAGTTTATAATAAAATTGCTGACACCATCCCATACAGTGGCTCCATGGAATGCTTCACAAAGGATGTCACAAGCCTAACTATTTATAGAAAAGGCAGCATAATTTGCAGGAAAAATTGAGTATTTCTAAGAAAAATACTTTTGTTATCTCCAAGTATAAATAAACATTGACTCCAACTGCTAACCAAGAATTCAACAGAAATCCTATTGGAAGAAACTTGTGCACAGACACAAAGATCTGAATAAAGACAGATACTAGTGCTCTGTTCTGACGAAGAATGAAAATCATCTGAATATCCACCATTAGGGAGATGAGTAAGTAAATCGTAGTACAGCTATAATATGGAACATTATACAGCTGTCCAAAAGAATGAAGTAGACATATGTTTGTGGTCATAGGATACTCATCTTAGAATACTGTAAGATGAGAGCTAGTTACAGATTAGGCTGATCCTATTTTATAAGAGTGCAAAACAAAACTACATGTCATTAGATGTGTGTATATGTAAAGAAAAAGGTAGCCACAAACATTTAGTTGGCAAAATGAGACTTGTACTTTTTATTTTAGTTCTGGTTTGTTCGCTTTTTGTAAAAATGAGAATACGTTCGTGTCTTATTGGTTTAAAAAATTAACAATTAAAACTCCTACTAGGGCTGCTTTCATGAATTGACAAGATTCATTTTTTTTTTTAAGTATCCTGGAACCTGATTAAAAAATAAAGAAAACCCAAACACCTTACTTTCTACATGATTACATTAGGCATCCTTCTTGGAATCTTATTTAACAGAGGATTAATTTATCTGGCAAACTCCTTTGTTCACAGTGTATAAATAATCAAATTCCACCCAGTCCAGATGATCCCAAATCCTAACTGAATGGGTCTAAAATAATGACACTTCATAATATGTCATGTCAGGACTGCACATCAGGCAATCAGCTGTGTAAGTGGAATGCTCATTAAGCAGGGTTCTGGGAGAAAGCATCTCTAAAAAGTTAGTGCATCTCATCTCTAACCTTAGACCAGGATGGAAAGAAGAAGAACTGAGAATTGATAAGGGGAAATGGAGCTCACTGTAGTAGAACCTGCTCACCTGGAGCTCAGTCAGGTCACCTGGGAAAACACCCTGAGAGACTGTTTTTCCAGATTAGGAGTGACCAGGATCTTTGGGATCCGCTAACTCCCATGGCATCATCTAGACACTGTGTCATCTCGTCAGGGTACCCGGAATGCCTGACTCCTTTTCCCTTGGGAGAGATTTCTGTGTGCCCTTCAAAACCCAGCTCACATCTGCAGACAATTCCAGGGCATCTCCAGAAAAGAGTGGTTTCCATGCACTTTTAAGTTTCTATAACAGTTCCCTCTATGCTGTAATTACTTCTCTACTGGCACTGTCCCCTCTCTGGACTGGAGATTTCCTCAAGGACAGGCTTCTTGTTTACTGGTCTCCTGTCCAGCCAGGGGCCAAGCATACAGCAGAGAAGGAGGACAGGGAGCTCCGGGGGCTGTGAAAGCACTGCTGTTGCTGGCTGTAGTCTACTTACGATGCTGTGGGCCTTCCAGCCCCACAGGTTCTTTCCTTCATTGTCAGGGAGTAAAGGGGAGAGGGAAGACCTCGTTCCCCTCTTTTCTTTAGAGAAGAAACCCAGCATTTGGCTTCATCTTGAACAACATATGTGGATCTTTCTCCCTTGAAATCCACAAAAATGTGCCCTGCTCGCAAACAAGCCAAATTTATACAATAACTTAGGAAAGTGATTGAAGAACAAAGTTTTTTAATCCTTTTTTCAAAAAGGGAATAATATCATAGTTCCATTATACTATAAATCAAGCTTTTCTACATATACATAATTGACATATCTTCTCATCCTCGCCACCCCACAGAACACTTACAGCCAGCTACTAGCTGCCTGCTGGCCATCTCACGTTTCCCTCCTCTCCCGCCCACCCCACACTCGGCCACCAGTGACTTTCTGAAACACAAACAGGACTGGTTGCTTCTGTCTTCTTTGAACGACTGTCACCATGTCCAAATTCCCACTCATGACCCTGTTCCTGCCCTGTTCTCCATCTCCTTATCTTTAAATTCTCTTGCCCCAGGAAATGCTCTAACTTTGGGCTCTTACCCTTCCACCCAAAATAATTTGCCACACCTGTAGTTTATATGTGTGCCAGGTCTGAGTCTTCAACACGCCCAGTCTTCCTTAAAAACAAGAGTAAACAAAGGCGGTAAGGAACATGAGTTTGATTTTTTTTAAATTTTAACTGAAAGCAGAATAAGACCTGCAGGTAAACCATCAATACAAACAGGCTCTTTCCCCAAGGCTTTAGGATTCAGGAACTCAGAATTTCCCACTTTTATATTCAAGTAAGTCAAGTGTGTTACGTGCTTCTATTTTTTCTTCTCTACTCAGGCAAGAAGCTCAGCCTCTACAACATCCAGGAAAAGAATAATATAGCCCTACAACTCTCCTGTTTGGCTGGGGAACTGTCCACTTTGATGGATTCTATATTCTAGGTGACTGGTGACAACAGTAAAAACACAAGTAGACAATCAAATCTTAACTAAACAAAGAAACTTAAATGCAGCTCTTCTAAGGCTCTTCAACATATAAGTGAAGCAGGATACTTCTTACAAATATGTTATTATCTTTGTGCTGTAGATGCCTAGAGGAAATAGAAAGCTCTGAGTGAATCTGAGATTAAACTAGATGTCCATTATTACAAATTTCAAGGACCTGTCAGGAATTATTTTGTATGGTAAAATGTATTGCTTAAAATAGCTGGGCAATCAGCTGGAGAAGTAAAATCATATTTAGTTGTCAAGGCATCTCTGTGATTTTGAAGAACCACCCCACACCTGTGTGTGTGTGTGTGTAACGCCTGCTTGCATGTGAAGTGGATAATGCTGTAGTTTTTAGTTGGTCAATTAACCACAAGTCTGATCAACCACACTGGGAACTCTAGCACATGCCTTAACCATGCGGAGGGGCCACAGTAGAGAAGAAAGTTAACATATATTGTGGAAACTCACCTCACAGGATCTCAGATTCCATTTGAAAATTAGGTGAGCTAAGGATCAGAAGACCTCGGGAAAACTGTAGGCAAGAGAAGCAACAGAGGAAGCAAAAAGGATCCTATAAGAGTGCTTAGGGGGTTCAGTGACAGATACTACCCAACGAGGTCCCATCTGTTTCCTAGCAATTCTGAGCTCCATCAGATGACACATGGTCCTCATCTTGGAAGGAATCCAAAGCACCATGGAATGTGCATTATCTAGAGGCAGGTGTGCTAACCGACTCCAAGGACAGCGGCGGCGCCAAGACTGAAACCACCAGCGCTCTCGGCCACGCCTCCTTCTAGTGCTATGTCGGACTCCTCAGCATCCCCTGCCCTCATTCGTGTTTGAGGCACTTTATCTCCTTCCCATTCCTCATTAGTTCTTAAAGTTCTCCTTAAAACCTCTGGACATTTTGTACAAGGGACATCCTGTGCTAACTTGAACTAGGACCTAGGCTAGGAATGAATCAGGGAAGCAAATGAATCACCGGTGATAGCCATGTCCAATCTCCTACACAGCACTCAGCTGTCTTTTAAAGTAACCCCCACCCCAAACACACACACACACAGGGCACAGGGCAAGATTTTAAAAAGTCAGTAGAACTGTTAAAGTCACTTTGTTACTAAATTATTAAGAATAATTGCCTCTGCCTCTATGGAATCTTAAAGTAAACATAAGTTATTAGAAGACCAAAGGCTTTCAAAATAAAAACTGTTAAAAAGTGAAAAAGGCTTTGGGGTTTTTTTTGTTATGGAGAAAAAAACATGTGATCAGAGTCAAGTCCCTGTGAATATTAGCAGTATTATGGGCCAAATCATAAAAGGATTAAGTCAGGTATTATTGTGGTGCTCTGTTGCAAAGGGTTTTGAGCCAGAAGAACTGCAGTTACAAACCAGTAAATTCCCTTGGTCTATAAACTTATGTCCACAAAACCATAAACCCCCAAGTGGCCCAAATACACTCATGCTTCATGAGAATTCACAGAAAGGACCTCCTGAAAGTCCACTACTTGAACGGCACAGAAAAGAAATCAGGGACTATGATTAGCAATAGTTTGAGACCTTGTAACTTATTCATTTACCTCTCAAAGAGGCCTTGACTTTTCAAGAGGTTGCCAACACAATTCTAGACTTCCCCATTGAGAAAAACATCAAGGATTCTTCATTGTTCTTGAAAGAGGTAGAAGGAGAAATGAAAAGAGTCAGTGCAATGATTAGATGATGGTATGTTGGTGAGAAGACAGGTCAGGCTGCTACTCCTGGGCAAGGAGTGGAGGAGTCCCCCTAGTGGGTCAGGTACAACCAGTACCACCTGCATTAAACCACCACTGAGTTTCACTCCAACTGCAGGGTTCTACAAACCTTTCAGGAAGATCAAAATCATCTTCTGTTAAAAGGAATCAGTATGTTTGACTGTGACTGAAACCACCATATACTGTTCTGGTGAAGGAGATAACCACATTCCTCGGAGGCTCACTATTTTAGTTCTTTAAAAAGGAAGTCAATATCTAAAATCTCTCTTTTGATTCATATTCAGTTTTTGTAAAGGGGGCTTCTTTTACTGAGGTAGTGGTAAATAGAAATATTTGAACTGAAGGAAGACCAAAAATCTTAATACTTATTCAGAGAAAATACTTATTTTTCTTTATCAAAGACATCTTTAGTAAATTAAAGCAAAAGCAAGCAAGCAAACAAACAAAAACCACAAACCAAAAAACGACATAGAAAAACTGTGACCAGTTTTATCAAAGTTTGTGTACAATTCCCTACAGATAATACCACCTTTCCCACCTACCAAACTACCTCATTAACTCATTTTGTGACAATACAGAGAAACAATTTTAGCTCTAGCTTTACCAGAATTTCTCCATGGGCTTCATGGAACACTTGCCCATTCTCCAAATTATATTATTTGATGAGTTTATTAATGTTTCAGAGATATACCCAACATGTTCATCACTGTTTTTAGCAGAAGCTTTCCCCTAAACCACCACTACTTATGTCGTGTGTGTGTGCGCACGCGCGTGCGCACGTGCGTGTGCTCAATCGACTCAGTTGTGTCCCCATGGATCATGGTCCACCAGGCTCCTCTGTCCATGGAATTTTCCCAGGAAGAATACTGGAGTGGGTTGCCATGCCCTCCTCCAGGGGATCTTCCTGACCCAGGGATGAGACCCATGTCTCCTGTGTCTCCTGCACTGCAGGCAGATTCTTTACTGCTTAAGCCCTGGGTGCTGAGCATTCCATTTAAGCCTCACCACTCCCCTGTGAAGTACAGATTGGTATCCTCATTTTCAGATAAGTAAACTGAGGTACTGAGGAATCCCCTGCTCAGTCTCACAGCTGGGGAGCAATATTTTTGACTATGGTCTATAAGTTTAAGTCTTTGCTCTTAAAATGTCACTCTGGAATTGTTAAACCACCAATAACAAAACTTACATTTCATGTATAAATTTCAGTTCAACAAATCTTGGACAAGATGTGCCAACTCAAGCAAATCCTGGGAAAATGAGTCTTAGGAATAGATTTCTAGGTTCTCCCTCTCACTGTCCACCTCAAACTTCACTATAGTGGCTCATTCTTTGCTTCTTGAGCCTGGAAGGCTATAGTCCATGGGGTCCCAAAGAGTAGGACATGACTTAGCAATTGACTAAACAGCAGCAGCAGCAGCTTTGCTTCTCAGAAGAATTTGCTGAATATAAATGCCCCCTAGAGAGGGCACTAAAAGTATTAACTACTGACTCCTTCACAGGATCAGCTGACCCCTGGCTGATAGCTCTCCTGGCCCAGGACTGGGAGCTGTGCACGCCTGCAAGCCTAGTAGGCCTTTGCTCATTATCACTGGCCCCAGTTAGTGCTGTGCCGAACCTCACAGATAAGAGTTTGAGAACCCTCCCTGAAATATGGATTGCTGAATGGAATCTCAGAAGTAAAGGACATTCTTCACATGTGACCAAGTATAAACATGAATCTGGATTCAGGAGGATGAGATCTTGAGGGGTAAGACTGAGTCTGTGAGTGAAAGATCTCAAAGCCAGCTTATAGCTTTTCATGCAAGAAGTGAAAGAACTGTGCTGTGATGAATATTCCAGTTAACAAAACCAAGCTGTGTTTCTAATGAAGTGATTAGTTACCCTTATAAGGCCCTCAATTTATTATCTGTAATTAAGAATAACCGGGTAAAACCAAATACTTACACATCATATTTTGAGCCCAGATTTATATATATATATATATATACACACACACACCTGATGCAAGACAAATTACAATCTGCATGTATAAATGTTATCCTTGTGTGGTGCAGGGTAAATACAAAACCATCTTTATAAAGGCAAAGGGAGCCACATGCCTCATCACCAACACCTGTGCCATCCTTTCAGCATCTCTTCAATTCACTGTCAATTGATTTCCTGAGTTCTCCAAACAGCACTCAAATCTGTCCTCTTCCTTCCTTTACCTGCATCTTTTTTCCTGTGTCCATTTCCTGGAACAGAGCAGGTACTCAGCATCAGTGAATTCACCAGGAGCATGTGTTGCTGACGGCTGGCTTCTTTTTCCTGGCCCTCTCCACCCCATAGTCTGTGTTCCAACTAGAACAACAACATGTGATTCATGGAGACACTGACTGGTCTTCAACCAAGTCAATTTTCTCTCACTCTAGTCTATGCTTATCAGCCCAAGGCAACAGGCTGTTGACGGGAAAACACCAGGGAAGGTTGTTCCCGGCACAGTGGCCACTGCAAACCCTTCCTGTGATTGGACTGGAGTGACTCATATGGAGGTGGTGTCTCTTCCCTGAAGACAAGTACAATGGCGTGCCTTGACACAATGATGAGACAGTTTCACAATTAAAAAAAACTCAAGCCAGAATCTGTGAGTCCTCAATGCCTGGGAATGAGTGATAAACCAACAGTCATTTTACTTCTGAAAAGAAGGAACTACTCACAGCAGTTATAATAGACTTTGATCTTATTCATTATGCTCAGGATGACTAAGAAAAATTCAGTGAATCTCTAATATAGCTCTAAATCCCAAGTAAGCAGAGAAAGGGGGGGAAGGATCCTCCCTTGTGAAGGAGCTTCTCCACACCGTGTACATCAATAGCATCCACCATCTCACACAAAAGGAACATGTCACCCATGCTGAGGGTTAGGTACCACAAGCAATCCAAACCACCATACCCACATGTTCTGACTGGAAGTTAAATACTGGACATTTTATCTGACTTGGGGGAACAGGATGATTTCTAAGATTAAATAAAAAACTGTTTCATATTCATTTAACAGATGTTCACTAAGCATCTATTACTATAGCCAAACACTTGTTTTAGGTTCTGGGGTACAGTGGTGAAAAAAACAAAAATGCCCTTATTCTGCTTATATTCTAGGGAGCAAACAAAGACAGCACTGACCTCCCGCCCTAGAACTCTCTAATTAATTTCAATAAAACATGTAGTTTACCATGTCTAATTGGTCCCTTGATCCAATTAAATCCTCAAGGAAAAAGGCCATTCCTGCCTTTTCCTCATCATATTCTTGGGTTTTAGCTAGACATGAACCCAATGTCCTTTAACGCCTGTTTCTGCACAGTATCCTTATACAGTACTTGCGGCTAGTAAAGAGCATCACGCGATCCTCATTTCTAAGCACGTGGGGAAGTTAAAGCTGAGGCAGGGGTTTCTGTGCAGAACGGCAGTGGGACACAGGCGCTGCCACAAACGGGTGCCTTTCCTTCCCAGCCAGCACGGCCCCTTAGTACCTAACCCCTGAGATTTCTTCCCCTTCTCAAAGGGGAGCTCCAGAGAAAATAAGATCAGAGGGAAAGTTCTGTCTCAAAATTGGGAGGAGTCAGAAAAAACTTCTCACACAACACTAACAAAAAAATAAAATCAGTTCATAGCATACAAAGAATAACAAATCTGTGAAGGTCTTCAGTATCTCATAAAGTGCTGTTATAAAAAGGAAAATCATTAGCTCTTAGAGCTAGTATTACATGATTTAATAATTTAATATAGTGAAACTTAAAAAAAAAACTTTAACAGCCAACCTTCTTTTCTTTTTTTTTTTTAGGCCATGCCAAGCAGCTTATGGAATCTTAGCTCCTAGACCAGGGATTGAACCTGGGCTCTCAGCAGTGAAAGCACAGGGCCCTAACTACTGGACTGCAAGAGAATTCTCCTTTTAAAATTCATTTTTATTTTATTGTCAAACAGCTAACTTTAAAAACAGATGAATGAACTGGGAAAGAGAGCATGTAAATTCAGTTCAGTTCAGTCGCTCAGTCGTGTCCGACTCTTTGCGACCCTATGAATCACAGCACGCCAGGCCTCTCTGTCCATCACCAACTCCCGGAGTTCACCCAGACTCACGTCCATCGAGTCGGTGATGCCATCCAGCCATCTCATCCTCTGTCATCCACTTCTCCTCCTGCCCCCAATCCCTCCCAGCATCAGAGTCTTTTCCAATGAGTCAACTCCTCGTATGAGGTGGCCAAAGTACTGAGTTTCAGCTTTAGCATCATTCCTTCCAAAGAAATCCCAGGGCTGATCTCCTTCAGAATGGACTGGTTGGATCTCCTTGCAGTCCAAGGGACTCTCAAGAGTCTTCTCCAACACCACAGTTCAAAAGCATCAATTCTTCGGCGCTCAGCCTTCTTCACAGTCCAACTCTCACATCCATACATGACCACAGGAAAAATCATAGCCTTGACTAGACGGACCTTTGTTGGCAAAGTAATGTCTCTGCTTTTGAATATGCTATCTAGGTTGGACATAACTTTCCTTCCAAGGAGTAAGCGTCTTTTAATTTCATGGCTGCAGTCACCATCTGCAGTGATTTTGGAGCCCCAAAAAATAAAGTCTGATACTGTTTCCACTGTTTCCCCATCTATTTCCCATGAAGTGATGGGACCGGATGCCATGATCTTCATTTTCTGAATGTTGAGCTTTAAGCCAGATTTTTCACTCTCCACTTTCACTTTCATCCAGAGGCTATTTAGTTCCTCTTCACTTTCTGCCATAAGGGTGGTGTCATCTGCATATCTGAGGTTATTGATATTTCTCCCGGCAATCTGGATTCCAGCTTGTGTTTCTTCCAGTCCAGCGTTTCTCATGATGTACTCTGCATATAAGTTCAATAACCAGGGTGACAATACACAGCCTTGACGTACTCCTTTTCCTATTTGGAACCAGTCTGTTGTTCCGTGTCCAGTTCTAACTGTTGCTTCCTGACCTGCATACAGATTTCTCAAGAGGCAGGTCAGGTGGTCTGGTATTCCCATCTCTTTCAGAATTTTCCACAGTTTATTGTGATCCACACAGTCAAAGGCTTTGGCATAGTCAATAAAGCAAAAATAGATGTTTTTCTGGAACTCTCTTGCTTTTTCCATGATCCAGCGGATGTTAGCAACTTGGATCTCTGGTTCCTCTGCCTTTTCTCAAACCAGCCTGAACATCAGGAAGTTCACGGTTCACGTATTGCTGAAGCCTGGCTTGGAGAATTTTGAGCATTATTTTACTAGCATGTGAGATGAGTGCAACTGTGCGGTAGTTTGAGCATTCTTTGGCATTGCCTTTCTTTGGGATTGGAATGAAAACTGACCTTTTCCAGTCCTGTGGCCACTGCTGAGTTTTCCAAATGTGTTGGCATATTGAGTGCAGCACTTTCACAGCATCTTCTTTCAGGATTTGAAAGAGCTCAACTGGAACTCCATCACCTCCACTAGCTTTGTTCGTAGTGATGCTTTCTTAAGGCCCACTTGACTTCACATTCCAGGATGTCTGGCTCTAGGTCAGTGATCACACTACTCTTATTTTTAAAAGGATTCATTATCTTAATGAGGATTCACCTTAAGATCTCTTTACATCAATTCTGAAATAAGACAAACTAGTAGGGAGATAACTGCAAAAATATACAAATTTATAACCAGTTTTGAAAGACCAGACTTTTGCCTAGAGAAAAATTTCCAGTGTTGCTGACAGAAATGCAAGATTCCTTAGCTGTATCCTTCCCAAATTATACACACCCTATCCCTACCCCCTGCAGATCCACAGCTCTGACAGGTGACAAGAACACAGCAGTCACTCAGGAAATCTGAGGAATGAATGAACGTGCACAACAGGGCTAACATCTCTGACACTTAAACAGAGAATTCTTTCCAGCTGCTGATTCACTTTCTCTTCTGAGTTCCCTGTCTCACAAAGATAGTAAACAGAGCATCTGTCTTACTTGGTTCCAGACTTTTCATCACTTCCTCAAACCAGCATCATTATGGGTGGGTCCCAGCAGGACTCATCCATGGGAAACCGCCTGTAGCAGTCAACACCAGACACGAATAAAAGTGAACAGCCTGCCTGGCTCTGCAGGTGACCCTGGGAGGGCCTGCTCCCACAGCTCCAAGTTTCTTTTCCTCTCTCTTCTCCCTTCCCTGGAAGCAGTGCACAGTTGCCCCCTACGTCGACCCTGTTGCTTTCTTTGCTGGGACCTCAGTCTTCTACAGTGTGAGTGAGGAGGGAAGAGAGTTCAGTCCGTGCTCTCCCTCTAACTGTTCACGGAGTCCCAGCCTTCTTAGGACTGTGATCAGCGCCTGCCCTCTCTGCCCCTCTGTCCCTCACTGAATCCCAGGGAATTATGAGAAAGTGCTCCATAGACTGTACTGTACCCTACACGTGAAGGCATTAGGCTGATGTTGACAGAAGCACAGCACCCTCAGATTCATTTCCCCAGTTTGGGTCCTGATGTGCCCAGGAGAGCCAGTGCCTGGTTCTCCTGAGAAATGTGAGTGGCTCTGACTTCACCTGATGAGTCACAACCAAATAACCAATCAGAAGGCATCGCACAGAGCCAGCACCGAACTAGGAGAACTCTGAAGTGATGTCACCTGTGGATTCAGGCTCAAAAGGTCCCATTTCAGGAAAATTTTGGAAGCTAAGACATACAACTGGCAAACCGACGGATTATTCTTCTCCATTTAAAAGCACCTTGTTTATTGTGCTGAAGTACGAGTGCTTGTGTTCCTTGGTGGGAAATACAAAGTTTGTAATAGTTAAGCACAGATACTGGTGGAAATGCAAACAATTTTATTTACTAATGTCCATGAGGTCTTGATTTCTTTCTTTTTTTTTTTTTTGGCTGCACCATACAGCATGTGGGATCTTAGTTCCCCAACCAGGGATCAAACTGGCACCTCTACATCCCTGTGTGGGAAACTCAGAGCCTTAACCACTGGACCACCAGGGACGTCCCCATAAGGCCTTGATTTCTTAGAGGAGAACAATGATTAAAGAAGAAATATAAATTTAAATATATTCCCTGGGTTGTCTAACCTAATATTGCTCCCAGCTCTAGTAAAATATTTCATTGCTACCAAAGGCCACCATTATTTTGACACCGCAAGCAGCAGATGGAGATGTGCTGAGATGGCAACAGAAGACCACAGTTTGAATCCTGGCTCTGCCTTGGCAAGCTAACGGACAGATACTGGGCCAGTCACTGAACCTCTCTGTTTAATGCCTCAGACAGGAGGCAGCTGGGACAAGATTATAGGTAGACAAGTTTCTTTTCAAACCCAAGATTCATTTATTTTGGCAGCAAAACAAAACTATCACAAAGAGAAGGGAATGAGCATAAAGAAGAAGTATCTCCTTAGGCTACAAACAGACACTGAATTTTAAAAAAACCATCCCAATAAATCTTGCATTTTGTTTGCGTCACAATTTTTAACAACCCAATAGATGTTAGCTGAATCTCCACAGTATTTTATAAACAAATGGCCTACAATCCAAAAAAGTGGAGCTGTGACTCTACCTGTATCACAACCCACCCCTACAAACCACAGTTTATCCCGTTTCTTCTCTTTTCTACCTTATTGTAGAAAGCCTTATGTTTATATTTTCACTAGTACCAGGATTACTCTTGTTTAATCTCTGGTGTCTGGATTTTGAAGGTACAGTGTTATTTCCTAAAATTTACTATGAATTTGCCAATATCTGTTGGATCACAGAAAAAGCAAGAGAGCTCCAGAAAAACATCTATTTTTGCTTTATTGACTATGCCAAAGCCTTTGACTGTGTGGATCACAATAAACTGTGGAAAATTCTGAAAGAGATGGGAATACCAGACCACCTGACCTGCCTCTTGAGAAATCTGTATGCAGGTCAGGAAGCAACAGTTAGAACTGGACACGGAACAACAGACTGGTTCCAAATAGGAAAAGGAGTACGTCAAGGCTGTGTATTGTCACCCTGGTTATTGAACTTATATGCAGAGTACATCATGAGAAACGCTGGACTGGAAGAAACACAAGCTGGAATCCAGATTGCCGGGAGAAATATCAATAACCTCAGATATGCAGATGACACCACCCTTATGGCAGAAAGTGAAGAGGAACTAAATAGCCTCTGGATGAAAGTGAAAGTGGAGAGTGAAAAATCTGGCTTAAAGCTCAACATTCAGAAAATGAAGATCATGGCAACCGGTCCCATCACTTCATGGGAAATAGATGGGGAAACAGTGGAAACAGTATCAGACTTTATTTTTTGGGGCTCCAAAATCACTGCAGATGGTGACTGCAGCCATGAAATTAAAAGACGCTTACTCCTTGGAAGGAAAGTTATGTCCAACCTAGATAGCATATTCAAAAGCAGAGACATTACTTTGCCAACAAAGGTCCGTCTAGTCAAGGCTATGGTTTTTCCTGTGGTCATGTATGGATGTGAGAGTTGGACTGTGAAGAAGGCTGAGCGCCGAAGGATTGATGCTTTTGAACTGTGGTGTGGGAGAAGACCCTTGAGAGTCCCTTGGACTGCAAGGAGATCCAACCAGTCCATTCTGAAGGAGATCAGCCCTGGGTGTTCTTTGGAAGGAATGATGCTAAAGCTGAAACTCCAGTACTTTGGCCACCTCATGCGAAGAGTTGACTCATTGGAAAAGACCCTGATGCTAGGAAAGATTGGGGGCAGGAGGAGAAGGGGATGACAGAGGATGAGATGGCTGGATGGCATCACTGACTCAATGGACGTGAGTCTGAGTGAACTCCGGGAGTTGGTGATGGACAGGGAGGCTTGACGTGCTGCGATTCATGGGGTCGCAAAGAGTCGGACAGGACTGAACGACTGAACTGAACTGAACATCATGTGAAATGCCAGGCTGGATGAAGCACAAGTGGAATCAAGATTGCTGGGATAAATATCAATAACCTCAGACATGCAGATGACACCACCCTTATAACAGAAAGCAAAGAGGAACTGAAGAGCCTCTTGATGAAAGTGAAAGAGGAGAGTGAAAAGCTGGCTCAACATTCAGAAAACTAAGATCATGGCATCTGGTCCCATCACTTCATGGCAAGTAGATGGGGAAACAATAGAAGCAGTGACAGACTTTATTTTCTTGGGCTCCAAAATCATTGCAGATGGTGACTGCAGCCATGAAGTTAAAAGATGCTTGCTCCTTAGAAGAAAAGCTATGACCAACCTAGATAGCATATTAAGAAGCAGACACATTACTTTTCTGACAAAGGTCCATTTAGTCAAAGCTATGGTTTTTCCAGTAGTCATATATGGATGTGACAGTTGGATCATAAAGAAAGGTGAGTGCTGAAGAACTGATGCTTTTGAACTGTGGTGTTGGAAAAGACTTTTGAGAGTCCTTTGGACTGAAAGGAGATCAAACCATTCAATTATAAAGGAAATCAGCCCTGAATATTCATTGGAAGGACTGATGCTGAAGCTGAAGTTCCAATACTTTGGCCACCTGATGTGAAGAACTGACTCCTTGGAAAAGACCCTGATGCTGGGAGGGACTGGGGGCAGGAGGAGAAGAGGACAACAGGGGATGAGATGGTTGGATGGCATCACCGACTCGATGGACATGAGTTTGAGCAAGCTCCAGGAGTTGGTGATGGACAGGGAGGCCTGACGTGCTGCAGTCTATGGGGTTGCAAAGAGTTGGACACTACTGAGCGACTGAACTGACTGACTATGAATAGAGTGTGAAAGTGTTAGTTGTTCAGTCGTGTCTGACTCTTTGTGACCCAAGAAATGTAGCCCCCCAGGCTCCTCCGTATGTGGGATTCTCCAGGCAACAATACTGGAGTGGGCTGCTATTTCCTTCTCCAGGGGATCCTCATGACCCAGGGATTGAACCCAGGTCTCCTGAATTGCAGATGATTCTTCACCATCTGAGCTACCAGGGAATGAATGGAGTGTAGGGCACAGCTAAGTAGGAGCTTGTCCATTTCCGATAGATGTATATAGGTCTGTGGCAGGGACTGTGAATGAGGAGACTATAATTGCCTCCACGGAATTCCACTGATGTTATAAGCCACCAGATCAAAGCTCATGTTTCTACTACATAGAAACAGAGCTCTGGCTCATAATTCAGATTCTGGTTAATTAGTATCGTACTGATATTCTGCTCATTATTGCAGCTTTGATCTAGACAGCTCTGAAAGCCTATATTCGTATTTTTAAAGGAATACACTTCAGCAGCAGGTGAGAGAAAATTAAGACAAGGTACATGTATTGGAAAAGCAGCAGTGTTAGCTTGATTTAAAGAAAATGCCACTAGATAACTGTCCAAGGCTCTTTCCAACTCCAATGGTCTAGGCAACAAGTGAGTGAGATTTCAAAGGCAAAGGGGACAGGTTGGGGTGATCTATGGTGAGTCGTCAGGATGAAAAGTGTTTATATTACATGAAGCTTTTCCTGGTGAGTTTTATATAGTGATTCTGTAGATCTCAGCAAATCTGGACACATATCTATCACTCAACTAGTTGAAAACAAACTATGTTTTTAGAAATAAGTATGACATAGTTCAAAAGGTACCAAAGCAGAAAAAACATAGTAGAAAAATTTATCCTTCAGGCCTCTAGTTCTGACACAGTTTTAAAAAATCACTCCATAGTATTCTATACAAAAGCATATATATATATATACAGTAGAACCTTGAACACTGCCGAGTTAAGAGCACTTATCCACATCACCCCACCCACTCTAACGCAGCTGAAATCTGCCTATAATTTTTTATTCCCACCAAACTTAACTTCTATAGCCTACTGCTGACCAGGAAGCCTTACTAATAACATAAACACATATTTTGTATATGTATATTTTATGCATTCATGACATACCTTTTTCTTAAACTTTTTTGTATTTCTAGGATATACAGTTCATCTGTGAGGTTTCTTTTTTCAAATTGTCCCAAATCTCCTAAAAATTTTCCAATATACTTATTGAAAAAAATCCACACAGAAGTGAATCCATGCAATTCACATCTGTGTTGTTCAAGGGTCAACTGTGTATTCTTTTTACCCTGAAACAAATTATTAGTACTCTGAATATGTTTTTTTCACTTGGAGATTGTGTCATATCCATACTTGGAGCTGTTCTTTTTGATAGCCGTGTTAACACTGAACTTTAAGACTATATCATAATTTATTCAACTGGTCTCCTATTGATGGACACAAAATGTTTCTAACTTTTTGCTCTTTCCAAAAAACCAAAAATGTTGTAGCGAATAACCTATCTAATTTTACACAAGTGTGATGTATCTTGGAAGATAAGCTCCTAAAAGTGGAGGGCTGTTCATTTGTAATGTCTACACACAAATGCAACGTTGTTTCTTCACACATGAAAACACAGCTATCTCATTTTTTATTTCTGCCCTTTCACAGGTGAAAAATACTATCTTTTTCTGCATTTTAATTATGAACGAAGTTGACTGTTGGAAACTCCACAGAATTCATCCCTGCTCTTCACTGATATTCTGACAGGGGACTCCTGATTTGATTAAATTCATTAACTTCATTTATTCAGCAGACCCTCCCTGAGCATTTACTGTGTTGGACACCAGAAAGACAGGTGAAAGGCCTCTTCTCCACCATGAGGAACTCACCATCTGGTGGGCGGATAGCCAGTATGCCCTGCACACTGCTGCTAAGAGACATGCCTGTGGCTTGTTGGACGTGCCGAGTGGCTGGACAGACAGGAGGACTGGGCAGGGCCCCGGGGAAGGTGTTGCCTCAGCTGCATCCTGAGCAGTTAAGAGGCAGGAGACAAAGGGGAGGAAGAGCGCAGAGGGGTCTGGAGGGCCTTTCAAATCAAGGGAATGAGGGGCACAAGGGCAGGGCAACAAGGACACTTGGTCTGAGAGGAGCAGAGAATGCTTCCAGGGACCATGAAGGGAATAAACCTTTTGCCAAGACCCAGAAGCTGGAAGATAATGTAAACACAGCCATCAGCATTACCTTTCTCTTCAGAAGCTATTTTCTTCTTAACTGACTCCCTTCCTCGGAGAAGACAGCCCTGTGGCCCTGAGAATTTGGGTGCAAGTATGATCCCATCCTTTCTTCCAGCTGTGTGCAGCCCGCCACGAGGGCAGCCTACTGATAATTCCTCACTTCCCTTTGACATGGGGCTGCCAGATACACTTAACCAACAAATTAAGTGCCTCCAGCTGAAAATAAAAGCATCTTGCCAACTACCATGATAATATTCTTCTGCTTCCAGCAGGTATTTACCATACCTCTTGAGAGTGTAACGAACAGATCTATTAAATATATTAGGAGTGTTTTAGGTTAGTTAGTGGAAGATATGATTAAATACCACAATTGATTTTTTTAAGTGAACACATTAGAGCTTCTATTTTTTAAATTCATATGAATAATGTCTCCATCACAGTCAGACTATTTACTTATTCTAATGATTCCTCTGCCCAACATTTTTTTACTTCTTTTATTAATATTTTCTACAACATCTATCCGATAAACACTGACAACTGAGTTGCCTTAGTCTGTAGTGCAATCTTACAAATATGCTGAGTAAGAATCTCCCTCTTTTCCTTCCGTATCGTCCTCTTACATTTAACAGAAAACAAAACTCAGAGGTCTCTCCTCTGCCTCTTCTAATAGCAAAGAGCACAGCTCTCTGGGGAGTAGGCTGCCTTAGTTTGAATGACAGGCCTGCTGGGTTGGCCACCATATACCCTTGTCACCAACCCATCCTTATCAGGGGCTTACCTCCCACTTTCTTTTTGAGGGTGGTGGTACAGAGGAACAGTGCAGTGGGAACATCACCCTCGGCTGCTCAAGCTCCCTGGTCTGGTTAAGGAGAGGGTATTTACTCAGGATCATGGTGGCGCACAGGGAAGCCAACCCCATCTGTGTTGGCTGATCATCAGAACGGGGACAAAGGGATATTCTTCATTTCTGAGTCATGTCTGGTTAACATTAGGTGCTAGGCTCAAACTTTCACCTTAACTGAGGGGCAGCTGCCCAAGTGGGCGAGGTGAGTGCTCCTGTGGCCCTGGGCTAGTGTCTTCTTCATTGCATTTATCACAACCCACCATTTACATCTCTGCTGCCAGTCAGACTCTGCCCACTGTGCTGTGTTCATCCTACCATCCAGCACTTTTCTCTTCAAGGGATGATTATATACAAGTGAATAGACAGCAGGCACGGTTGCCCTTTAAGCCCGTGTAATCAGGCCTGTCATTTCAACTCACTATGGTCAGGTCACGTCATCTGAATGCAAAAGGGCTGCTCTGTCTCTGACCAGGATTCTTGCAACCCTTTGATGGCCATCCCTTGTGGCTCAGCTGGTCAAGAATCTGCCTGTAGAGCAGGAGACCTGGGTTCGATCCCTTGGTTGGGAAGATCCCCTGGAGAAGGGAAACGCTACCCACTTCAGTATTCTGGCCTAGAGAATTCCATGGACTGTACAGTCCATGGCGTCACAAAGAGTTGGACATGACTGAGTGACTTTCACTTTTGATGGCCATGGGGCTCTCAGAGGGAGCTCATTCCTGGGTGCTTGAGACCCAGTCACGGGCAGAAAGTTAGACCAGGCATCAGGATTGCTGAGTGTGGGGCCACCACCCAGATATGTGACTGTGGCAAGTTATGTCATTTCTCTGGAGACTGATGGCCTCTTTCTACAGTCCTCCTCAGGAGAGTAGAGATGCCTCTTATTCTCATAGAAAAGTATACAAGAACTAAGTTGTCCAAGCAAAAAAAAAAAAGACTGTTGGAAGAATTTCTGTGTTGCAAGTACTGTGAGAAAAGGACTCAGAAAAGTCTTAGAAATCTTCACTCAGTGACACAGATAGATAGACTTTAATCTGTGAGCCAAGAAAAATGGTTTGTAAAGGCTAGAAGAAAAGAACCCCATGGCTAAGAACTTGTAAAAACATCTACAACAAACAAGAGTTCTAAGGGAAAGACTATGAATCAGCAGGATCACAGGAGGTGGAGAGGGAGCTGAAATGGCAGAGAGCTAACCAGCTAAAGGGCAAACGGTGCAGAATGCCACTGCAGGAGGTGGCACAGGAATCCTGGTGGCACCTGGAGTCAAAAGAGGACAAGCAGACACATCTTCATCCCAGGCCTGACCGACGGGGACAGCCTAGCCTACTAGGCTGGTATTTTCTGGATGGGAAGTAGGCGCTAATGAGATTCCTTAGTTTATAAAGCCAAAATCTCCACTCTTGGGAGGGAGAGGAGAGAAGGAAATGAGAATGAACAGGAATGACATTTTCCACATTTTCCATTCCCTTCACAGGCAGGTCTGCACAAGCTGCAAATGCAAAGGGGGAATGTAGACAGGAGCCCACCATCACGGTCTCTGCCCCCCAGGGAAAGCCAAAGTGTTAGTTGCTCAGATCTTGTCTTACTCTTTGCAACCCCGGACTGCAGCCTACCAGACTCCTCTGTCCATGGGATTCTCCAGGCAAGAATACTGGAGTGGGTGGCCATTTCCTCCTCGAGGGGATCTTTCCAACCCAGGAATAGAACCCGGGTCTCCCACATTGCAGGCAGATTCTTTACCATCTGAGACACCAGGGGAGCCCCAAAGTGAGGAAGGCAGGTCAATAAAACCCACCACCCAACGTACTGCCAATGACAAAACTGGTGCAGACTTTACCATCACAAAGCATTTTACACACGTCATCTCATTTAATTCTGACGCTGGTCAGTGAGCCAGAAGAGAACTTAAGCAACTTGCCTGAGGTCACTCAGCTGTGATGCAATAGGACCCATTACAGAAATTTCACTGGTACTTTTGTAAGAACTGTAAGAAGGAGTCTGAATTTACAGGGGTCCCAAGGACAACAGTGCCCATTCCAGGGACAGGTCTGATGTTAGGTGCTTTACCAATATCACTCCAGTGCCTAAAAGAGCCCCACACTGGTGCCCAGCCAGGCCCAGAAAGGCAATACCTGACTTCTAATGAATGAAGCTGGGATTTCTACTTTGCAGTTGGGGAATCTAAGGTGAAGTCAGGAATATGAACACAGGTCTGTCTGATGCCCAAGTGATTAGTCCTTTCATCTTGGCAGTTTTTAGGTGGGATACGAGACACAGAGTTCCATGTCTGCAGGAGGTGAGCAAATACAGCAATAAAAGCAATGCATCACATTTCATTTATTTTCTAAATTTCATTTTATATCAAGGAAAAACTCTCAGTCTGAGGCTGGAAGTTTTTAATGCCTCTCCAATACTAATCCTCCTGCTTCTTAAAAAATGTGTTAGGCTCTGAACCTTTCAACAAGCAACAGTAGCTAGAATTTAAAAACACCACATTGTTTTCAGTATACTGCAATTTTATTTTGTGTTTTTGTTTTTTGGCCATTCTGTGCAGCATGTGGGATCTTCAAACCCATGCCCCCTGCACTGGGAGCATGGAGTCTTAACCACAGGACCACTGAGGAAGTCCTGTCAGTGTATTTCATTTTTATGGTTACTTTCTCTTTACTGCAAATGGTACTGTTTTTTCAAGTATATAAATAATACAAAGTTTAAGAGTAAACTTTGTTGTTGCTGCTGTTTCAATCACTCGGTCATGCCTCATGCTTTGCGATGTCATGGACTGTGGCCCTCCAGGCTTCTCTGTCCAGTGGACTTCCCAGGCAAGAATGCTGGAGTGGGTTGCCATTTCCTTCTTCAGGGATCTTTCTAACCCAGGAATTGAACCTGTATCTGCATTGGCAGGAAGATTCTTTACCACTGAGTTACCTGGGAAGCCCAAAGTAAACTTTTAGGTTACGTTTTTTCTAAGGGAGACTACTTCAAAAGAACATTAAGTAGTTAACAGTGCAGAGGGTAGAGCCAGCGGCAGAAGACATGAAGGCAGGACACAAATGGCTAGGATTCGGGAAGTGCTGCTCTGTGTTATCCCAGCCTCTGAACACAAGTGCTTCCACCCCATTGTGAATCAGCGCTCCTTTGTGGGTAAAGTAAATGTGACAAGAATGTTCCTGGAGCCTTAACTCAGGCTTCAGGACTCCCAGCTGCGCATGTCCCAGACATGATCTCCCACACGAGCTACACTAGTGAGTATCACATATTCAGGCTGGCAGACAGTTTTATGAACAGGTGTCAGGAGTGGCTATTAACAAGCAGGGGTGTTTGACTAGGGCAGGGGTCAGCAAATATGCCTGGTGGGCTACACATCCAGCCCAAAGCTTATTTTTGTTAAGTAAAGTTTTATTGAGACTCCAGTTTGGTTATATACTGTCTATGGCTACTTTTCCACTAGAATGGCAGAGTTGAGAAGTTGTGACAGAGACCATACAGACCACAAAGCTTAATATATTTACTATCCTGATCTTTATCCACCCCCCGCTAAAAATACTGCCCACTGGACTACAAGTGCCAAGGTAACACCAGAGATAATGGTCTTGCATCTTTTGAAGTCAAGAGCCACCCTTATGGGGAGCTATTCTGGGTCTCCCAGTCCTTTGAAACTTATTGGCCTTTGAAGCTTAAGGGAGCCATGTTCTTGGGAAACCAGGGTTTCCAGTCATGCCTTGCAGGTGGTATCAATGTGGACCATGATAGGATTGTGATGGTGAGATGAGCTTGGGTGGGGAGAGGAAATAACAGACTGTGTTTGGTTAAGGGAAAAAACAGGGCATATCTCCTGGGGGGGACTGATGAATACTAAGTTGGAACAACTGCAGAGGTCTTATTTTTTAATAGGGCAAGGAGTTTGTGCTAACAGAGTAGGCTACGGGAGATAACTGCAGGCATTTGAGCAGGGCAGTCGTTCATAATTCCACTTATTCATGAGGCAGAGATAGTGGGGTCTGACAAAGCTCTACAAAACTATAAGATACTACCTATCTTTGACTAATAATAGTATAAAAGACAAATAGATGGGCTTTACTAGAATAAAGTATTTTAAAAGTGGCTGTCGCTAGTGGTCTAAGAATTCGCTGCAGCTACAGGCTCAACACCACCTATGCCAGCCCTTCTTTCACGTGTTTCTCCTCAACTGCACAGACAGTTCTACAGGTTAGGAGAAAGAAGGCAGGAATGATCTTGAAGTGACCAAGAGTGCTAACTTGGTGAAGGCTGGAGTATAAAGAAATGAGGTTTAAATTTTTTTTTTTACTTTGGCTGTGTTAAGTTTTAGTTGTGGCACACAGACTCCAAAGTGTGCATGCTCAGTAACTGTGGCGTGTGGTTTAGCTGGCCCATGGCATGTGGGATCTTAGTTTTCTGACCAGGGACTGAACCTGAGTCCCCTGCACTGGAAGGAAGATTCTTAACCACTGGACCACGAGGTTAAGTCCCAGAAGTGAGCTTTGATAGACACCAATTCAAATGAGAGGAGTAAGATGTACTGGATCCCAGGGCCACTGATATATACGTAAAGGTAGTGGTGCAGGTGGGGTGCAATGTATAGTTTTTGTTAATTTCCACGCTATGCTATGCTATGCTAAGTCACTTCAGTCGTGTCCGACTCTGTGTGACCCCATAGACAGTAGCCTACCAGGCTCTCCGTCCCTGGGATTCTCCAGGCAAGAACAATGGAGTGTGTTGCCATTTCCTTCTCCAATGCATGAAAATGAAAAGTGAAAGTGAAGTCGCTCAGTCGTGTCCGACTCTTAGTGACCCCATGGACCGAAGCCTACCAGGCTCCTCCGTCCATGGGATTTTCCAGGCAAGAGTACTGGAGTGGGGTGCCATTGCCTACCCTCACCATAGCTAATTTAAATCTACGAAGTGATGTCACCAAACAAAAGCTGCCAAGAGATGCACATAGTTGGTCCTCCAGCAACCACTGGGAGCCAAGCATGTTGCTCCAAGCAGCTCTGACCTGGACAATGTGGGAGGTGCTGACAGGTCACTCTGATGTCCCGCTGCTGCAGCCACTCCTCCCATCCAGTTACCAAGGGGCCGAGACCTTACAGCCGACGTTCTCAAAAGGTTCTGGAAGAACCTCAGTTTCAGATTTCAGAACAACTTCATTCTGCAGATAAGAAAACTGAGGCTCAGAGCTTTAGAACTGCTCACCTGGGGCTACATGGCAGGGCTGGGGCTGTGCTTTGTATGACCAAAAACAATTTCTGAAACCAAACAGGGTATAACTGTAGTGTGAAAAGGTAGTCCGCAAACGGTCAAGCCACATCAAAGTGCAGCTGATACAGGGCTAGTAAATTACTCCAAGGACAGTCTGGGCAAAGGAGAAGAAAGTCACCAGGAAAGCATCGAAGCGTGTGTGTGTTCGTGTGTGTGTGTGTGTCCGTTTGACCGTGACCGTGTATGTGTGTGTGTACAGGACCATGCCCACGTGCACATGTGAATCGGGAGATATCACAAAGCACTACCCATTGTCATCTCCTGTGTAGTGTCAACAGAACAAGATGCCCCAGGAATCTTGTGAAATAACAAAAAATTAGTGTGTGAATTTTAGCCAGTTAATGTCACACATAAGAGGAAAATTCATATGCTTTTCTCCTTTCAAGTAAGTTTTTTTCCTCTCCTTATTTATTTATATTTCTTGGCCACAGCATGCAGCTTGTGGGGCCTTAGCTCCCCGACCAAGGATTGAACCCACGCCCTTGGCAGTGAAAGCATACCACTGGACCACCAGGGAATTCCCCTGAATTTTATTTTTAGGGTTAAAACCTTTCATTTTGCTACATGCTCACCCTAGCAAACTTTATTGGCAATCAACTCCTCTAAAAACTAGTTTCCTTCAGACCAATAACATGCTGCTGATCAACCGAGACCTCAAGCAAGTCTCTCGTGCACCTGTCTTCCTCCTTTCTGCCCCCCACCGCCTCACTTCACCTGGAAAGACATGAACACCCACCAAGCAAGTTCCCTCTGACATCAGGACCCACAGACCCAGGGGGAAGTTCGCCCATGTTAGCTTTTCCCTGACTGCTCCTGCTTACGAAGAATGCTCCTTTGGCAAGTCAGGGCAGCCTTGTGGTCTGTCTGTGAGGCGCTTTTCTTCTGGGTGGCAGATAATGTCTTCTATTTACCAACCATTCGCTCTGCCTCCTTGGCAGCCTCTGGAAACTTCCAGGTGGCAGTGTTTCAATCCCATTTTGTTGGGGGTGAAACTGAGGCACAAGACGACACTGTTAGGACATACTACAGGAGCACAACACCAGATGAAAGCTTCGTGGGTTATTTTTAAAAACGAAAGTGACGCCAACAAGAACAGAATCACACCTTTTAGACAGCACTGCCTTTCTTCACCACTTTCTTCACACCTCCTTCACCAGCCAACTGTTAAGTGAACCTCTGCTGAGGGGCAACACTGGCAAATTTAAGCTTTCGATTTTGTCATTCTGCGCTTTCTGGAGGAGGGAGAGTCAGCTCGGAAATAGGTGATAGAGTGGGAGAGTGGAGACAGGGAAGTAAAGTGAGGCTTGTATGATCCAGGCTGAGATAATTAAACTAAGAAGAATCAACCTGGTGGAAGCTGCATGGAGACTCCAGAAATGACCCTCAGCTGTGCTCATAGCTCACTGCAAGACCACAGGAGTGACCTTGGGTCTGGCAGGTAGAAAACTCAGACTGTATAATTACATAAATACACACACAGATACATAAACACATATACACATGTTTACATACATATACATAAAAATATATATACATTATTATATTTAATTATGTAATTATAATTGAGTTACAAGAACCTACTATGTTAGGATGTTTTCAAGATCAGACCTCATTATATGGGAAAACTGTTAGCCATAAAAGTTGTTTCATCTTGCCCCCAAAGGGATATGGCACTCCGTCTTTCTTTTGCTAATTAAGAGTTGAAAATTGTTGAAATGTTTCTTGTTGGCTAAACTGGAGAGAAGGCAATAAAATCCAGTGGAGACTTTGAGAATTAGGATCCATTGAGGTTTATGTGGGAAGGAGAAAGGCTTTATGGACTGTAGCCATGTTTATGATTCCATCAAATCTAGTCAGCCACAACCTACCACCAGGGCATAGTCAAAATTGTGCAAATAACCAAATTTCTATCCCAAATGATAACGTTGGGTCATATCTTCAATAGATAGAATTCACTGCTTAGCTCCATGGCAGTCTATATTCCAAAGCTTATCAGTGAAAATTATCTTCACGTGGTATTAGTACTGGGCAGGTCCTTAAGGAAACCCCTTCATCTCATAAATAGAGGACGCTGCATTCCAGAGAAGTGATTTGTCCAACGTTTTCTGGATGAGAAGTCACATCTTCTGAGTCTCAAGATCCCTGAGTCTTCTTCCCACCCTCATGTCTCTGTTGGCAGCATCCAACCCAGTCAACGCATTAACAGACATAAAAAGCACTGCTGTTCCAGGCAGCACGCCAGCCTCCTGAGGAGGATCTGAGGGTCTTTGATATGCCCAACTCTTAACAGGCACCAAGGGCTCCAAGATGAATGACGCACAGTTTCTTCCCGGCTGGAGCTCCCGGACTTGCAAGGGTAACATGGAACTAAACAGCAGACAAATACAGAGTGGGACAAAAACCATTCCAGAAGAATGTACGAGAAACTGTGGGAGCTCAGAGGAGGGGCCAAAATCTACCTTGAGGATGGTGGGTAGGAACCCCAGCTGAAAAGGTTGAAAAGAGAGTCAGCACCATCAGGTAGAGAAGGGGGACCAATGACATCCATCCTGCAGAGAACGCTGCATAAGCGAGGGTGGGAGGCAGCCCAGATAAGCATGTTCAGGCCAGACAACCCCAGGGAAGCCAGAGGAGCCAAATCCAGAAAGAAGCCGAACTACGCAAAGACAAACATCTGTGACTGTAAGCAAGGCTGCAGTGAGTATTAGGTCCAAGCAGACCTGGGCTGGAGCTGAGGAATCCTGAGTGGGTGCTGGAACCAGATAGGAACCAACAGATCAGAAGAAAATAGAAGATGAAGAGGGCCTCCCTGGGAGCCCAGCCCAAGCCTGCAGAGGCAGACAGAGAGTCACGAGATCACCCCCTTGGCTTGTCCTGTCCACTGGGGCCACCTGACATCTGAGCACCAAACTGGCTGGAGTCATTGGCTAATGAGAGTCTGGCTTCCTTGAGTTGTGAGCCCTCCAGGATGGAACTGGACAAGTAGGGAGGTCAGAGTCTAAACTGAATCTCATTCCTGGCAAGGTTTCTTAATTCCTATCCTCTTTTCCCTCTCTCCCTCCATCTGGGCACCCTGATAGAAGTGGAGATAGGACAGCCTGGAGGTTAAGACTGGCAACGCAGGTTCTGCATTCAAACCCCACCTGGGTGACCCTTGACAAAGCTGCGTTAAGCTTCTTGATTCAGTTCCCTCATCTACAGTCATAATTGTTAGATTAGAGGAGAACACATAGGAAGTCATTTGACACCTAAGAAGTGTCCTGTAAATGGCAGGTGCTCTCATATTTAAAAGGTAAGTGGGCTACTATAAATAAAACAGGTGTGACAAGCAATAAGGATTTATAGTATAGTACAGGGAATTATATTCAATATCTTATAATAACCTATAACAGAATATAATCTGAAAAAAAACTGAATCACTTTGGTGTACACCTGAAACACAGTACTGCACATGGACTATACTTCAATTTAAAACAACCAGGTAAGCTGGGCCCTATTTTAAAGGAATTCCCATATCAGGCTAGACTTTCTGATAGATTCCATTTTTCAAAGATGACAGCAACAAAATCACTCACATGCTTTTCTTATGACGTGATTCCCTCCTCCCACAAGATACGGGGTTCTATGTTTCCTTCCCATGAATCCAGACAGGCTCATGGCCACAATGAAAGGGACAGTGTATGGCTTCTGAAGCTGGATCACACTCTGCCTCTCTTAGGAATGCACGCTCTTGGAACCCAGCCACCATACAGTAAGGACGCTCAAGCAACCACATGGACAGACCACCATTCCAGCTGACAGCTCCAGCTGAGGTCCCAGGGGACAGCGGCATCAAATTGCTGAAGATGTGACCAAGTAAGCCCTCAGACGTCAAGTCACTCCAGCCTTTGAACCTTCCCAGCAGAGGCCCCAGACATCACACAGCAGAGACAAAGCCAACTCATTGAGCCCTTTCCAAATTTCTGACCCACAGAATCTACGAACCTAAAACAATGGTGGCTGTTTTATGCCACTTAGTTTGGGTTTGCTACATGGCAACAGATAATCACGATTGTTTTAAGGCAATATGCGCCCATGGAAAATTTATGAGTGATGAAAAGTCAAGACAAAGGTTTCCAGAAAATTAACCTGACTGTAGTGAGTTGAGATTGGTGGCAGGGAGCCCTAGTAGGAGACCAATGATACAATATAGCAGGCTTTAAGGGCTTCCCTTAGAGATAGCCCAATGGGTTAACCACTAAGCCATCATCCCTGGTGGCTCAGCGGGACAGAATCCGCCTGCAATGCAGTAGACGTGGGTTCAATCCCTGAGTCGGGAGAAGGAAATGGCAACCCACTCTAGTATTTTTGCCTGGGAAATCCCATGGACAAGGAGCCTGGTGGGCTACAGTCCATGGGGTTGCAAAAAAGTAGAACACAACTTAGTGACTCAACAACATAATGCAAATCTGAATATTGTGTGTGGGGGGGTGTTTATAGGAAACATTAAATGTGAGGGTTCAAGGAAAGAGACTCCAAGGTTGGAACTAATGGTGGAACCTCTAACAGAATTAGGCTAATCCAGAAGGGGACTAATTTTTTTCCTGGTGGGCAGAAATATACTGAATCTGCATGATGTTAGGATAATCAAAGAGGAAGTACCAAGCATGAAGTTAGAAATTTAGGGCTAGAAGTTGAACACTAGCTTGGGTGAAAATCTTTAAGAGCGATGAGAATTATCTCCGAGATTATGCCGAGAATCGGTCTTATCCTCAGCCTGTGTTTAGAGGAGTGAGAGACGACAGGGATCAGGTTTGGTCAGTCACAGAGGCAGGATCCTGGAGGTGGAACATCACAACCACACTGTGGAAAGGTGTGATGACTGCTGATACCAGATGCAGAGAGGGAGTCAAAGGGACAAAATAGTGAGGAAAAAAGCGGGAACCGAAAAGGAAATTAAGAAGGGACCCAGAGTCAGGGGACAGCATCTCTGCTTCAACCAGACGTGGAATCAGGCGCACACAGTGAGGAATCAGGCGCACACAGTGAGGACCAAAACGGCACGAGCTTGAATCAGATGCACACACTGAAGACCGAAACGACATGAGCTTGCTCAGCGCATCAGAGAGACAATTTCCTGTGAGTCTGCAAGGGCAATGGATGGGGACTGTCAAAACAAGATGGTGAGGTGCACAGTTCTAAGGGTATAAAGTGGGGACTGGAGCACCTCCACAACCTCACAAAGATAAAGCAGAGATTAGATTACCGTAACACATTTTGAGTTCCCTGGCATCACGAATCTGACACCTATCTTTCAGCCTTTCAGAGGAACTGTTCTTAGCATTTGTTGAACTCCACAACATTCCTGCAAGGTAGATATTATCATTGGGTGAGGAAACAAAGGCCACACAGCAAGTCAAAAGCGAAGGCAAGATGAGAACAGGACCTGCCTTCCGTGTGGGGAAGGCCAGTTGGCTGGCTTCCTTTTGTGTCAGTAATAGGTTCTTTGATCTGTAACACGGAAGATGCTTGTTTCTGGGGAGGTTGTAAAAATAGACTCATTAATAACCATAAGGTACTCTGAAACTCACAGAGGGGGATATAGGGGAAAAAAAGTGCAGCCACCCAGATTCTAGAAACAATAAAAGAAATTCCAGGGACAGTGGGGATTCTAAGAACTTTGAGGGAGATCTGGGCACTGAGGAAGTCATTGTGGCAGTAACCAGGAGGGAACGGCTGCATAGGGAGGAACCTTGGAGTGGTGGCCCTGCACCAGCTGCTCCTCACACATCTTTCTTCTGCCTTTTCACTTCGGGCAAACATAGCATGAGAGTGACTGGACTCGACTGAGACTCTTGGCCTCACAGAGTAGCTGGGAGACTCCCAGGCTGAGCTGTTAAACAAACGGGCAGGGTTTCCCAGGTGGCTCCGTGGTCAAGAATCTGCCTGCCAATGCAGGAGACACAGGTCCAATCCCTGGGCTGGGAAGATCTCGTGTAGAAGGAAATGACTACCCACTCCAGCGTTCTCGCCTAGAAATCCTATGGACAGAGGAGGCTGATGGGCTACAGTCCATGAGGTCACAAAAGAGCTGGACACAACTTAGCAACTCAACAACAACAACAAGAACATGGGGCAGAGGGGTTCTCGATCAGAGCACCCCAGGGGTCCACAGACGCAGCAAAGAGGAGGGGTTACGGTTTTGTGAATTGTTACTTGAAATCTCTGGATGAGAAGCAGCATCACAGCTCTTCCAGTACCACATCTAACTTTTCCTAAAAACTTGAGTTTCCTAATAAAAGTAAAAAAGCAATGATGACATGGCTTGACTAGTAGTTAAGTCCTTATTCTAAATGAACAGTGACGGAATTCAAGATAACTGAAGGGGAAGGTAAGATATTTACTGAGTGCCTACCATCAGCTATCTCACTTAATATTTACACCCCACAAGAGGTACTAGCAGCCCCATTTTACAGAGACGAAACAGAGGCTGAGAAAGGTTCAATCCTTTGCCCAAGGCCATAGTGCGGGTTCATGACAGAGCCAGCATTTGAGCCCTGACATGCCTCATTGCAGAGCTCATGGTCTCCTCCGTGCACTGCTCTGTCTACCTCCCAACAGTTACAAGTTCACCATTAGTCAGGTCTGAACTAATGAGATTAATTGTACAGCCCAGAGATGGTTGCACCTCAGAACAGGAGAATGTGTAGGGAGGGGCACTTACATAATGTGTGCCTGGACTAAGCTGGTGATTCACAAAAGCAAGAAGAGACCAGGACCGATTCCAGGGTATGAGACTTTGTGTCATTCCTTCCTGCCCCAAAGAACCCTCACTCAGAACTTCCCGCCCATGTTCTACCTACACTGCAGCTGTCTCAAGGACCCCTCACTGCTCCTGGACCTCCCCCACCACTGTCACTCCATCCAGCACTAACTATCCTTCTCCACTCTTTCCGAGTCTTGACTCAGTTGGCAAAGTTGCCAATCTCTGCAAAGTTGTTAGTTAACACACTACCCCCTCTAGCACACAGGTTTTCACTCAGGTAATATGTACTTTACCACCATAAGGCTATGAAGGAGGAATTACAATGGTGGCCATCTCAGGCATCCTGGAAGACCGACAAAGGAGACAATTTCTGCACAAACCTTGCCTCTATTTCCCCAGATAATCAACCTATTAACTAACTAGGTATTACATTTTACCAACACCCACCAACAGGTTAACTATTAGGCAGGTTACCCAATCTAATCAGGCTGGTACTATTATTACACCCATTTTACAGGGACCAAACAGTCACAGGCTCAGCATCCTCCCAAAGTCACACAGCTGAACAGCCACAGAAGGAGGACTCAAAGGCAAGCCATCTAGACCCTGTGTTATGCTCTTCACCACTAACTCATACAGTTCTCAAAGTGTGATTTGCAAAGACTCTTTCAGGGGCTCCACAAGGCTAAAACTCTTCCTAACAATACCAAGATGTCATTTGCCTTTTCGTTGTGTTAATATTTGCAGAGATGGTGCAAAAGCAATGGTGAGTAAAGCTGAACCTTTAACACAAATCAAGGCAGTGGCACCAAACTGTACTAATAATCATTGTATTTTCACTGTTATGTACAGTTATTTATATTAACATAGACTTCCCTGGTGGCTCAGATGGTAAAGTGTCTGCCTACAGTGCGGGAGACCCAGGTTCAATCCCTGGGTTGGGAAGATCCTCTGGAGAAGGAAATGGCATCCCACTCCAGCACTCTTGCCTGGAAAATCCCACGGACGGAGGAACGTAGTAGGCTACAGTCCATGGGGTGGCAAAGAGTCGGACACGATTGAGCGACTTCACTTTTTTTCACTTTATGATTACTTTATTACTGTTATTTTAAAGGGAACTAATAAATACATTCAAACTTTCTGAACTTCAGATATGGGAAATATCAAAAGCTCTTCAGCATCCTCAATGATTAAAAAAAAATTTTTTTAATTGGAGGATAATTGCTTTACAATGTTGTGTTGGTTTCTACCATACATCAAAATGAATCAGCCATAGGCATACATATGCTTCTTCTCTCTTGAACCTCCCTCCAACCCATCCCACCCATCTCTGTCCTATTCTGGGAAACTCCTCCTCTCCTTGAAGGAGTCATGTTGCAGTAGGTACTCACCTCTGCTCTCTGCCTCCAAGGTGGGCTGTCACAGAGCACCAGGTTGAGCTCCCTGTGTCATACAGCAACTTCTCATCAGCTACCTCTTTTATATATGGTATATATACCAATGCTACTCTCTCAACTCATCCCACCCTTTCCTGCCCCAGCTGCATCCATATCTGTTCTCTACATTGGCGTCTCTATTACTGCCCTGGAAATAGGTTCACCAGTACCATTTTTCTAGATTCCATATATATGTGTTAATATACGATATTTTTTTCTCTCTTTCTGACTTACTTCACTCTGTGTAATAGGCTCTAGCCTCACCCACCTGAGCAGAACTGAGAGTCTTCAATAATTTGTAAGAGCACAAAGGGACCCAGAAACCAAACGTTTGAAAAATCACTGTTGTACAGCATGAGATCTAGAAGCAAAGAAGCCAAAAGAATAGACCATGCAGCTGCATCTCTCTTCAGGTGAAAGGGCCCCATAGTTGCCATCATGAATGTCATGGACTTTTCAGTGAGTAAGTTTCAAGGATCCAATTTCTCATTAGGCTTTACAGCTTAATGAGCATTAAAGATCGCTCTCAATTCCTTGCAGTTCCCAGAGTATACTTGTTCTCTCTCCTGTCATGGGAAACTCCTACTTTCCTTGAAGGAGGTAGGTACTTACCTCTGCTATCTGCGTCCAAGCACCCTCTATACCTTCTTCTAAGCACTAGGCTCGTAGTTCAGATGTTTGCTTATGTGGCTCTCTGAGGCCTTGAAAGCTAAACTTTTGACTTAATTCCAGCACTCTACTCAGTACTTGGCACACAGAGTGAAACTTAAAAAAAGATCTGTTCAATGAATGAAACCAATGAACTCCCCACCATGCACCAAGCAATCTTCCAAACGCAACCTGACTTTCTCAGGGGAAGGCGGCTGCTGGCCAGCCAAGAGGAATAATGCAGGTTTTCTGAGTGATTCTCAGTATGTTCTTCAACTGACACTCTGACTCACTAGCAAGTCTCCTGTTAGTGACATCGCCGTAAATTGTACAACTGAGACGAAATCCAAGGAAAGCTCCCCTGCATCCTGCCCACACCAAAGGGCCCTTTCTCTGCAGAGTCTGGCCTCCCTTTGTGACACCAGTGACACAGCTCTCTAAAACCGACAAAACGCTTTTAATCTGCCAGGTTGGAAGAAGCAATTTTTAGTAAAATGAAGAACATATAACGCCAATTAGAAAATCATCGCTGTAGCCTGAACTGCTACATGATCAGAGACTTCATAACTCAATTAGAGAAAAAGATTTTCCCCCCAGATTTTAATATAAGCAATGTGTGGGAATAAAGGATGTTGAGTCAGATAATCCCCTGTGAGAATTACACACAATACAATGTGTATAAGTTATGAAAAATGTCCGCATAACTCAGGATGTTGCAGCCTCTCTCTGGAATGCAGCTACTGTCCTGTTAACCCCCCTCGCCGCCTCCTCAACTCCCAGAGTTCTCTTATCCTGTTGTTCATCCTGCCTCTTCTCTCTCTGTTGCTCTCCCGAGTTCAGCTGCTTCCTCACTCTACTTACCTAGGAACTGAGGCTATGACACAGCTCACAGACACAAGACACGTCACAGCCTTCATGGGCTCTGCCAAATTAGGTGCCTCCTTACGTCGTCATTCCTACAGTGCCAGAACGCTGGGCATCACCTATTCTCATCCCTTTATTTTACGTAAGGGGAAACTGAGAAGAACGATGTTAAAGGACCGACATGCCATACTTCCTCAATTTATTTATGTATGTTTCAGGAAAACTGATGCCAAGGAAAAGGGGGGTGCCCAAGGGTAAAAGGAGGAAAGGGACTGAGGCATGGTCAAGACTGGCAGTATCCATTCAACACTATGTATCGAGCATTTACTCTCTGTTGGGTGCCAGAGGCTCTGTGTCAGCACAGGCAACAGAGAAAGCCCTAACTGTGTATTAAAATTTTAACAGATGTTAAATCAGAGGGGAAAAAAGTAAACACAAATAGCACAAAGGAAAACAAAATAAATACAGTAACCTAGGAAAATAGAAAACCTAGGAAGGCTCTCCATGGATGGAATAGGAAAGAAACGGAGGAAAGCATAATACATTTATTCAGATTGGAGAAAAAAATTCTATCATCTTTCAATGCAAGTAAAACTGAATACAAGACTAAGCAATTCATTCACATTAAGGATTTGCTGAGGAAGATTACATGCATTCACTACTGAGAAAGAATTTCTGGTGACAATTTTTAAAATCCCAAAATAATAAAATACAAGTACTTTTCATAAAACTCCCTTAACCCCCTCAATTCACCACAAGAGGGTGCACGATTCCTTATTAATAAAGTAACGAAGGGAAACCCTTAAGTTCCTCCACAGAACTGCCCACCTCTGCTCGGGGACCTCTCTTCCCTTCCCCTGAGCCTCAGGAGTAAACAATATCTGTATGGACTTGCGTAGGTTAAACCCCTTTCGCCTATATCATCTCATGTAATTCTAACACCATTTCTATCTGGGTGGGCAAAGTGAAAAGTACCAACTCTACTTTAAAGTCACTTTTAAGTCACTCAGAGGCAAAGTGACTTGGCCAAGGGCAGAGTAATAATAATCTCAGAGCCCAAACTCAAATTAATGTCCCCTGATTCCCAAATCCTATATACATGCCCCTTATTTCTCTATAAGAGCATAATCCAAATCCATGCCTCACTCATTTCATGCCTCTATCAACCCATTCTACTTTTTCTGAGCAAAGAATCATACACTAGGCAGATCAGGAAGTCTTGCTCACCTATGCAGTCTTAAAGCTCTTTTTTTAAAAGTGTATGTTAACACCTGGCAATTACTTTTATGGGTTTCCAATGAGGTGAGAAGTGCGCTGACACTTGTCTACAGTATTCCAGGCAGCATTAACACGGACCAGAATAATTTTAAGTGTTGGTTACAACAGGAAAATTAACTATAATCTCAAATGTCTTTGGCCAGATCTTAAGAGATTCAGACTAAATAATTCCAAAATGCCCTCTCTCATAAGAAACACTATATAGTGAAAGATTTGGGCTTGGCAGCCAGACTGAGTTCAAGGCCAAGTCCTGCCACTTACTCTGTGACCTTGGCCAAGTACTCCCATCCAATGCATGTCAGTCTCCTCTCCGTTCTACAGAGAGCGGCACCCACGTCACAGTTTAATAGTGAAGCTGCAGCCGCCACAAGGAACAGCACCCAACACAGTAAATTATGAAAGGCAGTCCTTGTTTCAAAAGGACAGATAAAATGATTAATTATAGTAATTATGAAAACATTAATTTTTATGTGCTTTGTCACAGAACTATATTTTATAATATGTATATTCAAAATTACATGTAAATCATAAGTATGTATAATATATATATTTTAGAAAATTTACAAATTTTTCCCTAACTAAAAAATTTGACATTTTGATTCTACTTTTTTTACTTAGTATGAATAGAATGCTATTTCTAATTTTAAAGATAGATATGCAACATGCAACAAAGGTTTATTGTATAATACACTGTATAGTCAATATCTTGTAATAACCTATAACAGAAAATAATTTCAAAAATAATATATGTGTATATATATAACTGAATCACCTTGCTGTGCACCTTAAACATTTTAAGTCAACTATACTTCAATAAAAAATGTACATTAGGAAAAAAATACATGTAAATTCCTTAATAATCTATGTGCACAGCAAATTATATCTTGAAGAATTTAGAGCATAAATATAAGTTATTAAGGAGCATACAGTTTCCTACCTCTGCTTTTATGACACTATGTATAATATCTGTGGTTAATTCAATGCCGAGTCTTTGGTCGGGAAAGAAAAGATAAACTACAGAGTTCCTTTGGGAGGAGATGAAAATCTTCACACACCAGAGACAGAGGAAACCTGAAGACTCAGGCTGTAGTCACACCTCTGCCACGAAGCAGCATCCTCCTAATTCTACACCCACAGCTCCTAAATACCTCAAAACATCCACCATTTTCTCTTCATTCCTATTACCAAAAACAATGACTCACCCCTTATCATCATGGGCTCCTAACTGAACATGAGAGGGGGTCTCAAGAAGTTAGTTAAATAAGTGAATAAATGGGGCTGGGAAGAGTGACACTAAAGGAAAAGACTGCAAAAGAGGGGAGGGGGGAATTAGTTCACAGACTACATACCTCCACTTTGCTTTTTATGTATTTACTTTTAAAGTTTTTATTGAATTTGTTACAATATTGCTTCTATTTTATGTTTTGGATTTTTTTTTTTTTGGCCATAAGGCATGTGGGATCTTAGCTCCCCAACCAGGGATTGAACTCATGCCCCCTGCACTGGAATCTTAACCACTGGACCACCAGGGAAGTCCCCAAAGCTCCACTTTGTTAATCCAAGTCTTAGCTCAGCTGACATGGTAAGACGCTGGGCTACTCTCAGAAGGTTTTCTTGGTGGTAGTGTCACAGAACCCTCAGGGACCCCAGATCACCTTTTCCAGTCTTGTTCAGTTTGCCAGATAAAATTCAGCAGAACATTAAGGCTGGTGGCTCCTCAGTTCAGTCGCTCAGTTGTGTCCGACTCTTTGCGAGCCCAGGAATCACAGCACACCAGGCCTCCCTGTCCATCACCAATTCCCCGAGTTCACTCAAACTCATGTGTATCCAGTCAGTGATGCCATCCAGCCATCTCATCCTCTGTCGTCCCCTTCTCCTCCTGCCCCCAATCGCTCCCAGCATCAAGGTCTTTTCCAATTAGTCAACTCTTCGCGATGAGGCAGCCAAAGTATTGGAGTTTCAGCCTCAGCATCAGTCCTTCCAAAGAACACCCAGGACTGATCTCCTTGCAGTCCAAGGGACTCGCAAGAGTCTTCGCCAGCACCACAGTTCAAAAGCATCAATTCTTCGGCGCTCAGCTTTTTTCACAGTCCAATTCTCACATCCATACATGACCACTGGAAAAACCAAAGCCTTGACTAGACAGACCTTTGTTGGCAAAGTGATGTTTCTGCTTTTTAATATGCTATCTAGGTGGCTCCTACACCTGGCTAAAGTCACTCTGGCCCCTCTAAGCCTAAGAAGGCACTGGGCCTAGCCTCAGTAGAGGTCATGTGGGCTTGCAGGTAGGGTGGCTCCTTTCAAGGGCCCCACAGACCTCTGATCCACTCCCATTCCAAACATCATCCTCCTTTTTTAGGCTCTACCTCTAAATTCCTGTTTAGTTTGGATACCTCTCTTGCCTGACGCCTGTGCAGAGAGAATTCCATGGCTCACTTCAGTCAGTTCAGTCCCTTGCTCAGTTGTGTCTGAATCTTTGCAACCCCATGGACTGCAGAACATCAGCCTTCCCTGTCCATCACCAACTCCTGGAGGTTGCTCAAACTCATGTCCATTGAGTTGGTGATGCCATCCAACCATCTCATCCTCCGCAGTCCCCTTCTCCTCCTGCCTTCAATCTTTCCCAGCATCCAGGTCTTTTCCAAGGAGTCAGTTCTTTGCATCAGGTAGCCAAAGCATTGGAGCTTCAGCTTCAGCATCAGTCCTTCCAATGAATATTCAGGACTGATTGCCTTTTGGATGGACTGGTTTGATCTCCCTGCAGTTCAAGGGACTCTCAAGAGTCTTCTCCAACACCACAGTTCAAAAGCATCAATTCTTCAGTGCTCAGCTTTATTTATAGTCCAACTCTCACACCCATACATGACTACTAGAAAAACCATAGCTTTGACTAGATGGACCTTTGTTGGCAAAGTAATGTCTCTGCTTTTTAATATTCTGTCTATGTTGGTCATAGCTTTTCTTCCGAGGAGCAAGCATCTCTTAATTTCATGGCTGCAGTCACCATCTGCAGTGATTCTGGAGCCCAAGAAAATAAAGTCTGTCACTGTTTCCATTGTTTCTCCATCTATTTGCCAAGAATTAATGGGGACAGATGCCATGATCTTAGTTTTTTGAATGCTGAGTTTTAAGCCAGCTTTTTCACTACCATAATACCAATTCCACGGCTACATCCCAATGAAAGGTGACTACCTTTTATGCTTTGACCTGAGATTCTATTTGATGTCCCATGGGCTCCTGCACCCTTGTGGGGAACACAGCTTCATACACACACACACACACACACACACACACACACACACACAATATATATATGCAAGATCATTCTCCATCTGTGTAATGGCAATGTCTTACTGCATCTGCAGACAAAGGACTGCCCTACCCCCTCGGCTCCCTCAAGAACGTTCTTGCTTGCTTACTCAATAAGGCTATTAATTTTATAGAAGAGAGGCACCTCTGTCTATCTTGCTCACAACCTGCAGGGGGCACCATAGAGGGAGGAATCAGTCACCTGACAGCAGAGTTAATCAGCTAAACTCTGGGTTTTAATTTAGGCTGCAGGCACAGTCTCTACAGGGGTGGACTGCATGATGTTGGGGATGTGCCTGAGTTTGGCTTCTACAAGACTGTAACAAGACTCTTTCTTTTGACCCCGATATGCAAAACTGTGCAATCAGAACTGGGTAACAAATCCATGCTAGGAAGGGCCATGATCTCAGTCATCAAAATTAGAACTGGAAAAGCCCTCTCCAAATGTAGGCAGGATAGCTCAGTCATAAATGCCTCCTATACAGGGGCTTTAGATACTTCTCTTGGGATTCAAATTTACACGCTAACAAGTCTTCCCATGAAAACAGCTTTTTGTGATGTTTAGCATTAATTTCTATTTCTTTTTATATACTGCTTTGATTGGTTCTAAACACATTTTCTCTTTCCATGATGTTTACATCCTTCACATTCTTAGAGACTGTTATCATATCCCTTTTAATCATCCTTTGGCCAAGCTATACATATTTAGCTCCTTTCATCTCTCCTATGTCCTTCTTTCCAACAGTGTTGGCTCCTCTTTAAATTCCTTCTAATCTGTCAACATCTTTCTGGAACTGATGCACACTCTCCCTTAATAAACATTCTAGGTACTTCTGGTTTCCTAAGAGTTCTCCAAAAACCCCTTGACATACAGAATATTGGAGCAGAAGTAAGTAGTGGTAGCACTAATCCTGGTTCCCCTCCAATCTTCAGTAGTCTTTTCAATAAAATAAATGAGAGTAAGACCTCTTCTGGTTTGATCAAAAGAACTCAAAATATAAAATCACTTTGCAGATTTTAAATTACTGTGCATGAAGAATATGTGCATGTATTATTTAAAAATTTTAAATAATTTAAAAAGCACAAATAAAAATGAATAGGCTTGGAGACAAGGGCATCAAATAAATCTGGTGGTATCAGAGTAAGGCTACATTATTCAATGTATTTGGTGCTTTTTGCTTCAATTTAAGAAATTCATTTATTCACTGAAGTATTTACTGAACATGTACCATATGCAAGACAACAGCCTGCATGATTTGGGAGAAAATAAAATGAGGACTTTAAGAAATTATCATTATTATCCCAAGTTCTTAGGAACTCCGTTCTTGGTTTGGATCACATAAAATATGAAAGTGGTTGCTGCTGTATCTTTTTTTTTTTTTTGGAAACATAATTGACATATAACTTCTGTAACTTTAATTACACTTAATGTTACAATGTTGGGATGATTTCTTCATTATTTCTTTAGAATACATTATAAAGAACAGAATTACTAGGTCAAAGTGTGTGCCCATATTTAAGCTTCAAATTTCCAAACGGTGTGCCAGAAACAGTGTGCCAATTATACTCTCATCAGCAATGTATGAGTGTCTCTTACCACACCATTGCCAACACTGGGTGTTACCTTTTTTGTCCAATCTAATGGGCTGCTTTTACAAATTCGAAACAAAAACATAAGCAAATCTACACTGCATTTCTGCCAACACAAAATCTCTCTACTTGGCATATATTCTGGTGTTGCCTTACAGTACTTAAGGGTTTGGTAGAATCTTTGAGTGGTTATTACTTTCCAGGCAATATTGCGGGTTAGACAAAGGTAAAACAGACCTGGATCCTGCCCTCAGAAGTCTCATCGTCCAGTGAAAAAGACAAACACCAACAATTACAGACACTGTGAGAAGTGTGCCTTTCTTGCCAAGTACGTGTCAAGTACAAAAGCAACCCAGAAATGGAAACCAGAAGCAGGGAGAAGAGTCAGGGAGATGTCAGAAGAAGTGGTGAGATCTCAGAAGGATGAGGAGGTCTGGACCACAGAAGGAAAAACAAAAGACAGTAATTCACACAGAGGAGCCTACTGTTGGCCTTTGCACCCATTATCATCTCCCAGAAAATGTTTTATTATATAAAGTTTTAGCAATTCAGATTTAAGACTTATGGGTAGTTTTTTTTTTTCCATCTATGTCATCTGCAGCTATATTTTTGTCCATGGAAAAAGCAATCTTCCTGCTACTTCATCTAACAACAGAGGGTGTAAGATTACCATATTTCCTTCACAGATGACTTTACTTTATTAAAAATGGGTAGAAAACCATTTTGCTGAATACAAACTTTAAAAATTAGACTGTCAACTCTAAGACATTAATGAAAGAAACTGAAGAAGACACAAATAAACGGAAAGATATTCCACGCTCATGGATTGAAAGACTTAATATCATTAAAATGTCTATACTACCTGAAGCAATATACAGATTCAATGCAATCTGAATCAAAATTCCAGTGGCATTGCTGCTGAGTCACTTCAGTCATGTCCGACTCTCTGTG
The DNA here is from genome assembly GCF_019923935.1 of Bubalus bubalis. Lineage (NCBI taxonomy): Eukaryota > Metazoa > Chordata > Mammalia > Artiodactyla > Bovidae > Bubalus > Bubalus bubalis. The sequence continues at coordinate 126,890,518 of NC_059157.1, read as the reverse complement.
ACCCCAAAGACGGCAGCCCACCAGGATGCCCCATCCCTGGGATTCTCCAGGCAAGAACACTGGAGTGGGTTGCCATTTCCCTCTCCAATGCATGAAAGGGAAAAGTGAAAGTGAAGTCGCTCAGTCGTGTCTGACCCTCAGTGACCCCATGGACTGCAGCCCACCAGGCGCCTCCGTCCCTGGGATTCTCCAGGCAGGAGCACTGGAGTGGGCGTCATCGCCTTCTCCGTCCAGTGGCACTGCACTGCAACTAAAGCTTATGCCAATACTGTACTGTTTTGATTTCTGTGGCTTTGTAATATAATTTGAAATCAGGAATGTGATGCCTCCAGCTTTTTGACTATTCAGGTTCTTCTGTGACTCCATGTGAATTTCAGGGTTGTTTGTTCTATTTCTGTGAAAAATGCCACTGCAATTTTTAAAAAAATATTTCTGTTTATTTGTCTGCACTGGGTCTTAATTGCAGCATGTGGGATCTTTGATCTTCATTGCAACATGTCGAATCTTAGATCAAAGATCCCACATGCTGCAATTAAGACCCAGTGCAGACAAATAAACAAATATTTTTAAAAATTCCAATGGCATTTTTCACAGAAATAGAACAAACAACCCTGAAATTCACATGGAGTCACAAAAGAACCTGAATAGTCAAAGTAATCTTAAGAAAGAAGAACAAAGCTGGAGGCATCACATTCCTGATTTCAAATTATATTACAAAGCCACAGAAATCAAAACAGTACAGTATTGGCATAAAAACAGAAGCATAGACCAATGGAACAGAATAGAGAGCCTAGAAATAAGTCTACACAGATATGGTCAATTACTTTACAACAAAGAAGCCAAGAATATATAACAGGGAACAAACAGTCTCTGCAAGTCTCTTCAATAAATCATGTTGGGGAAACTGGATGATCAAATGCAGAAAAATGAAACAACCATACCTTACACCACACACAAAAATTAACTCAAAATAGACTAAAGACTTGAACATAAAACCTGAAACCATAAAACTCCTACAAGAAAACATGGGCAATATGCTCTTTGACATTGGTCCTGTTGATAACCTTAGATCTCACACCAAAATAAAAAATAAACAAGGGGGACTACATCAAACTAAAGAGCTTCTGCACAGCAAATGAATCCATCAACATAATGAAAAGGCAACCAAATGAATGGGAGAAAATACCTGCAAATTGTACATGTGAAGAGGGATTAATATACAAAATATATAAAGAACTCATACAACTCAATAACAAAAAATCCAAACAATTCTATTAAAATATGGGACAGAGGATCTGAACATTTTTCCAAAAATATACAGATCATCAACAGGTACACAAAAAGAACATCTTTTCTGTTAATGATGTTATGATAAACCCAACATCTATCATTATAGAAATCCAGATCAAAACCATAATGAGATATCACCTCTTACTTGTTTGAATGTCTATTATCTAAAGACAAGAAGCAAATGTTGGAAAAGGGAACCCTCAAGCCCTGTTGGTTGGAATGTAAACTGGTGCAACCACTATGGAAAACGTAAAGTACATATGATCTAGTAATTTCATTTCTGTGTGTTTGCCTAAAGAAAATAAAAACATTCATTTGAAAAGTCATCTATACCCCTGTGTTCACCCCTATGTTCATATCTTGACTATGTATGATAGTCAAGACACAGAAACAACCTAGGTGTCCACCAACAGATGAACAGATCAAGACAATATGGTATAAACACACACACACACACACACACACACACACACACACACACACACGATGGAGTATTACTCAGCCATAGAAAAGAAAGAAACCTTCCCATTTGCAATAATATGGATGGAACTTGAGGGCATCATGCTAAGTAAACTTAGTCTGACAAAGACAAAAACCATATGATTTCATTTATATGTGGCATTTAAAAAAACAAAACAGAAAACCAAGATCATACATACAGGGAACAGACTGATGGTTACCAAAGCAGGGAGGTGAGCAAAATGGGTGAAAGGGATCAAAAACTATGAACTTCCACTCATAAAATAAGTAAGTCATGGGGATGTAATGTATATAGTATGGTGACCACAATTCATAATACTCTATTACATATTTGAAATTTGCCAAGAAAGTAAATCTTAAAAGTTTTCATCACAAGATTTTAAAAAATTTTGTAATTACATATGGTGCTGGATATTAGCTATACTTGTGATCATTTCACAGTACACTACTACTGCAGATGGTGACTGCAGCCATGAAATTAAAAGACGCTTACTCCTTGGAAGGAAAGTTATGACCAACCTAGACAGCATATTCAAAAGCAGAGATATTACTTTGTGAACAAAAGTCCATCTAGTCAAGGCTATGGTTCTTCCAGTGGTCATATATGGACGTGAGAATTGATGCTTTTGAATTGTGGTGTTGGAGGAGACTCTTGAGAGTCCCTTGGACAGCAAGGAGATTCAACCAGTCCATTCTAAAGGAGATCAGTCCTGGGTGTTCACTGGTAGGACTGATGTTGAAGCTGAAACTCCAATACTTTGGCCTCCTGATGCGAAAAGCTGACTCATTGGAAAAGACCCTGATGCTGGGAAAGATTGAGGGCAGGAGGAGAAGCGGGCAACAGAGGATGAGATGGCTGGATGGCATCACTGACTCAATGGACGTGAGTCTGGGTGAACTCCGGGAGTTGGTGATGGACAGGGAGGCCTGGCGTGCTGCGTTCACGGGGTCACAAAGAGTCAGACATGACTGAGCAACTGAACTGAACTGAACCCCTACATACGAACCTTCAAGTTGTGAACTTTCGAAGAGGCAAACGTGCTTTTGCATGTCCAATCACGTAAGGTGTGAGTGAAACTGCAGCTTGCTCTCCATTTACTATTGCTGACGACCCCTCAGCTCTACCATCTCCCACCTCCTCTCTCTCCTCCAGTCTTTCTCCTCCTTCTTGCCTGTTCACTTGATGCCAGCCCCTGTATGTCAGCTGTTGTACTGTACTACTGTACTTTTCAAGATACTGTAAGATTAAAAATGTTTTATTCTTTGTGTTTGCTTTTTATGTATCATTTGTGTGAATAGTATGTTATAAACTATGATGATACAGTACTATATCGCCAATTGTGTTAGTTGAGTACCTAGGTTAATTCTGTTGGACTTATGAACAAACTGGACTGACGAACACACTCTCAGAATGGAACTCATTATTAGTATGTAGGGGACTTACTGTATATATAAATATCAAATCATCATTGTACAAATACCATTGTGTACTTGAAATTAATATAATGCTATGTCAGTTATACCACAATTTAAAAAGCAAATGTAAGATTTAAGAGGATCTTTAATCCTTCCCTGTTGTTGTTCAGTCACTAAGCTGTATCCAACTCTTTCTACCTCGTGGACTGTAGCATGCCAGGGTCCTCTGTCCTCCACTAACTCCCAGAGTTTGCTCAGATTCATGTCCATTGAGTCAGTGACCCTATCTAATCATCTTATCCTCTGTCACCCCCTTCTCCTCCTGCTCTCAATCTTTCCCAGCATTAGGGTCTTTTCCAATGAGTCGGCTCTTCGCATCAGGTGGCCAGAGTATTGGAGCTCCATCTTCAGCACCAGCCCTTTCAATGAATATTCAGGGTACATTTCCTTTAGGCTTGACTGATTTGATCTCCTTGCAGTCCAAGGGACTCTCAAGAGTCTTCTCCAGCACCACAGTTCAGAAGCATCAGTTCTTCAGCTCTTGGATCAATTCTCACATCCATACATGACTACTGGAAAAACCATAGCTTTGACTATACAGACCTTTGTCTGCAAAGTGATGTCTCTGCTTTTTAATACACTGTTTAGATTTGTCATAGCTTTCCTTTCAAGGAGAAAGTGTCTTTAATTTCATGGCTGCACTCACCACAGTGATTTTGGAGCCCAAGAAAATAAAATCCGTCAGTGCTTCCACTTTTTCTCTTTATATTTGCCATGAAATGATGGGATTGGATGCCATGATCTTAATTTTTTAATGTTGAGCTTCAAACCAGCTTTTTCACTCTCCTCTTTCACCCTCATCAAGAGGCTCTTTAATTTCTCTTCACTTTCTGCCATTAGAATGGTGTCATCTGCATATCTGAAGTTGTTGATATTTCTCCCAACAATCCTGATTCTAGCTTGTGATTCATCCAGCCTGGCATTTTGGATGATGTACTTTGCATGTGAGTTAAATAAGCAGGGTGACAATATACAGCCTTGTTGTACTCCTTCCTAATTTGGAACCAGTCTGCTGTTCAATGTCTATTTCTAACTGTTGCTTCTTGACCCTCATACAAGTTTCTCTTTAATCCTTAAAGGTCCTTAAATAGTTTATCAAGTAAAGTGGGAGGGTATACAAATGAGATAAATAACTTTCTTTTCTATTCCCACAAAAGCAAATCAACTGGATCTACACAAAATCCAGCTTAAAAACAGTATAAGAATTTATTAATGGCATCAAATAATTTTCAAATAATAAAAAACACATAAAAGCTGCCCTTTAATGTGCTTTCACATGTAATTAATGGCAGATATACTCATGTCTGGGATTTAACGGTTCTGAAAAACATACTTATGTGGAATATGGATTTCAGCAGTGCACTTTAAAGTGGGGGCAGGGGAAATTGAAACTGTACTAGTTAAAAGCCTCTGCTGCTGCTGCTGTCGCTTAAGTCGTGTCCGACTCTGTGCAACCCCATAGACAGCAGCCCACCAGGCTCCCCCGTCCCTGGGATTCTCCAGGCAAGAATACTGGAGTGGGCTGCCATTTTCTTCTCCAAAATTATACCCAAATTTTCAAAGCCCAAAACATATCTCCAGGTCACTAATCGTCTGGTGTTTAAATTACAAAGCAGAAAAGCACATACAAAGAGGCCCCTAGTCCCTTATAACTTACAGAAAATGCCTTACAAATTACTTCATTGATTATTTTCTTTTACATTCAAGCCTTTCAAATTGTGCTTATGGCTCAAATATCTTCCTAAAAGCTTTGTTATCAAAGACAAACAGATCTTTCCCTGAATCTAAACGACAGCCTGGCTTTCTCTACCACCTGCTGGAATGTACCTGAGCTTGGCTTAATTTCTGATGCCGCGCCCATGATGGACACAGGTTCTCCAGCCAGGGAGCTGTAGGGGAAGGCTCTGACCCGAGCCCAGGTAAGCAACCACATGGAGCTTCAATTTCTGTCCAGCCCCACGTTGTAGCCCAAATCCCAGCTGAGGTGCCAGGCCATCTGCCACTGAGCCCAGGATTCACAGGTCAAACCTATGTTCAGACATGGAAAATGACCAGTTGTCCCATACCACCAAATTTGTGTTTGGCTTTTCTCTACATTTTTCTCCCCCCAGTTGTAGGAATCAAATGGGATAGTCACACACAAATAACCACATATGCCTGCACTATTTCTACTGACAAAAAATAGACCTCGTTGGTTTTTTTTTTTTTTTTGGTAAATTTAGAAGAATAAAAGTCACATAAGGTAAAAAAATAAAATATGTACCTATTAATAAGTTCACAGTTTAATCAACAAGCACCTACTATGTGCTGATCTAAGGCTACAGAAATGAATGACACATAGTTACTGTTTCACAACATAGTCCAGTACAGACTGGCACCATTTTCTTCTTTGTATTTAATTTCTATCTGTTGGGTTTCCAATAGAACTAGACTAGGCTATTTATTAATCTGATAATTTATTTCATATCAGAGTTATTCATCTTTTAATTACAAGCATAGTCATTTGAAGTCTTTTTTTTTTAGTTACATACTAATAAGTATAATAGGTTAAAATTGAATACCTAGTTTGTGTCAAACATCAAACTAAACCATTTCCTGTATATTATGAAGAACAATCCTTTGAGCTAGCTGTTTTTAGCATAGTCTCTTCACAGGTGAGGAAGGCAAGCCCAGAGCTTTAGGTGACCCCCCCCCCCCCGCCCCTACGCATACTAAGAGGCAGTGGGTGTCAGTCACTCAGTCGTGTCTGACTCTGCGACACCATGGCCTAAAGCTCACCAGGCTCCTCTGTCCGTGAGATTCTCCAGGCCAGAAAACTGCAGTGGGTTACCATGCCCTCCTCCAGGGGATCTTCCTGATCAGGGATGGAACCCACATCTTTTATGTCTCCTGCATTGACAGGTGGGTTCTTTACCACTAGCACCACCTGGGAAGGTCAGTAAGAGGCAGAGCAGATATAAACTTAGGTCTGCCTCACCAGAGCTCAGGCTCCTAAGTGGCAGATTTTGTGGTCTCCACTTACTCTCTGTCAAGATCAGTTACAAATAGAATTTTTGAATATTTTCTGAGGAAATGTTCTATCAAAGGCAAAAGGGCAAAATACTCCAATTGCCTCTTGGAGATAAGTTCAGAAAACTGTTGGTTTGCAAACATCTTACCAGCCCACTGAGTTTATAAACCTAACAGTAACATATGCCAACAGAAATACAATTGTGAATGTACTAATTATAAATTTCATTTATTAAACTTAAATCACAAAATCCTTTACTTATTTTTTAATTGAAGTATATAATTGATTTACAGTGTTGTGGCAATCTATGATGTACAGCAAAGTGACTCAGTTCCAAGATCCTGGACTCACAGACTCAGCTTCAATTCTTTCCTATTCAGGCTCCATGGGCTAATATGTCTGATAAACACATAAAGAAAGGATGAATTGGTATCAATAGCGAGTGGCACTTTTATACCATGAGTAACTATTTGAGCCTAGAATTCACCCTGGACAGAATCCTGGGCCCCATGAAACTGCAGATAAGGAGGACTCATAACCTAGAATAGAAAGCCATGGGAAGATTTTCAAGAACCCAATCATTAGGATTACAAAGATAACAATCATTAGGTCTGGCTTTATGGGATGCTACCTATACAGTCACACAGGTCCTAGGCTCAGAAGGGCCCTCCAATACTTCATTTAATGCTCTCCTGTTACCATGCAGAAATTCTTAATATCTTGTCTTTGAACCTGCATTTTGTAAGTAAAGTCAATGAACAATGGAGCAGAAGGGATACATGTAATGTGTGTGTTGCCACTCCTTGTGCCCCTCTTTACACTGACCAGTTGTGATGCCCTTCAAGCAGAGAATTCTGGTGGGCCCACCACACATGGGAGTTAGGCAAGACTCAGAGCAAATACAAGGCAAGCACACAATGTCTACAACTGAGTAGTAGATGTGAAGCCTCAAGAAGTCGCATTTTCCATTGCAACCAGAACTTGCTTGGAACACAGAAAGAAGCAATGGCATTTGAAGAAACAAATAACCAGTGGATCCTACAGTATTACTTTCTTATGCAAATCAAGCACTTACACTGAAAGTATGTGTCTGATGTAAAAAAAAAAAAGAAAGGGAAAAATAGGGCAATCCATAGTCCCTTGTCTATTAATCCTACTATCAGTTAGCCAAAGGAAGAGCACTGGTAGAATGCAAAATAAACACAGCTGCAGCTGCACAGTTTGGTGCAGCACTTCCACTGTTCTAGTGAGAGCAATGTATGAGCTACAAAATACAAACTGTGCAATTCTGGTGATTTCACATATGAGTCGAATGCTCTTAAATTTGCATTTTAAACCTGCACTGCATGATATTAGAGTGAACAGTAAAATTCATAATTATGAAAATCTTTAATTTTCCTTTACTTAGAATGATATTAAGAGGTAAATAAAATATACCATGACAAGCCAAGATAGAGAACATGGAAGAAAGGATAAAGCTTTATATTTTTGTACTTTTAATGACACTGTTTCTCTTTTTTTTTTTTTTTTTTTTGATCAGGAGATCCTATACTTTCATTCTGCACTTGGCTCTACAAATTATATACCAGCCGTGACAACAGTTAACAGGTGAAAGGATTAAATTATGATTAATTCATTGCCTGCTTCCAACTGAACTTTTAAGAGGTGAAAGACTAGATAATTCAATAATAAAGCTAAAAAAAAAATAGAGTAAGTATTACTGCTTGGAATTCTGAGTTTGGTGAAATCAACTCATCAACACATACACACAACCTCCTTTCACCATATGCAGCAACCCAGAGTATTCAGCCTGGAACGGAGGAAAGAGGTTTTTACATTAAGTCACCAGTACTTCTCCCAGGGCCCAAGACGGTGCCTCAGGGCTTTCCGGCAAGGGAAAAGCATGTAGATAGGACAAGCGGTATAAATGACACATTTTCAGTGCAAATCTCTGTATGACACAAGCAGCCTCAGACCTCAGCAATGACTTACCGCTCATGTGCACCTGTCATACTTGGCACCTCAGAGCAGAGAGAACCCCTTATGCTCGATGGATGTTTTAAGATTTAATAAGCACAAGCACTTTCATATATAGTCTTATTTTATTCTTATCATAGCCATGTGAAGAACTCAGGAAAAGTAGATTTTTAATAACATTTTTATTGTCAGTGTTTCAATGACAAAAGTAATGTTGTTTTTAATGTTCCTGACCTGGGTACCAATGACATGGATATATTCACTTTAGACTCATTCTTTAAACTTATTTTGTGTGTTTTATGTACTTTTGGGTATGATAAGAGTCTTCAACAACAACTGAAAGGTAATAAGTGTTCAGTGCAGGAAATTAGAAAAGACGGCTAAAAATCTCCCACAATTCCATCAAAGGAAACTATTAACAATTTGATGCTTTCCTTTGTTTTCATAAAATTGAAATCCTGTTTTTCCCTGATGTCTCTTTTTCAACATACTGTATCTTCACACAGCATTAATGATTCAACATAGTATTTCTTAGCAAAGATAAACCCTATATATTTAACCAATTTCCTACTGTTGGATTTTCAGGTTGTATCTAACTTATTTCCAGAACTACTAGAGGGCACTCATCTCTCTCTCAGGGAAAAGGAACAGCTTGTGGAGGCTGACAACCTTACCATCACTGTGTGCAAAGGCAAAAGGAGCTCACCAGGTCAGAGTCTTGCTCCTCTCCACAAGCTGCTATGGACATCCTCTGATCAGGGGGTTTATCTTGACAAACCACAGGGGAGAACAATGAAAGGTGGTCAGTCTGACCCTTTCCCATGAACTCTCTTCCACTAAAATGGGGCTCAGTCCACCAAGTTGAGGGTTAAGATCATGAGGGGTGCATTTCTGTGGTGTCTGGTCTGAGATGAAGGGCCCCATCACTGTCCTTCTGAGGTGTACTGCTCAGGTCCAAACAGTTCCTTGGGAGGCCAGGCAGGGAGAACAAACTTTTCAAAGGTACAAGGTTGCAGGGTTCGAGGTTAGTAGGGAGGTTCTATAAATATTTACTGAACAAAACTCTGCCTGTTAACTGGTGACACAGAGCAAGGTGTGGTTTTCCTTCCCACCCCCGGAGGCGGCTGGGAAAGCTGGTCTGACAAACCAGTGGGAAGCACTGCCCGGCCACGATGGAACCAAGAGACACAAGAATGCTGAATATGACTCAGGAAATGAAGTGAGCCCAACCATCTTCTGCCTGCCTTCTCCTCTGAGCCCCCACAACTCCCACTCCTAGTCACTGAAGCCGGAAACCATAGAGGAGAAGACACTCATAAACAAAACACTGGCCACAAAAATGAGAGCCTGGAGGAGCTGACCAAACAAATAGCTCTGGTTGCAGTACACAGTTTAGCTGTTTCCCAACAGGTTGAAATATCACTGGCACCATTTAATACTGCAAATGCCACTGGGTGGCAATAAAAATCATGAGCTGTGGGAGGCTGCACAGAGAAAAAAAGTTTTAGCCTACCTCCGGTTTGGTGGGTGGTCTGAAAGTTTTCTTTTTGGCAAGGCCGTGTCCATTCCTTTAGAATCCTAGCTAGCTGAAGCAGCCAAGAACTGAGGTTTAGGAAGATGACCTTCCTTCAGGTAGAACCACAACTAGATTGTCTAGACCTAAGACAATCTTTCCTATCACCTAGGGATTCCCGAGACAGTGATTCTAGAATCTACTCAAAAACACAAAGCTGTTTAGCTACAGTTTACTAGGAAATCCACCTATCACCCCCAGTCAATTCTAATCTACTCTTTGATTCTAAAAGAAAATTAGCCCATTTTTCACATAACATAAAATGTAGTCTATGTGGCACAATAAATTTTGCTTGGGGACATCCTGAGGCAGTGAGGGCCTTCAAAGGGATAGGAAGCTATCTTCCAGATCTGTTGAAGCCAATGTGCACACATTACTCACAGCAACTGTGGACATACAACCTGCTGGCTCCCGATATCAGTGAACTCAAAGGTAAGTGCTCCCAGTGACAGAGCAGTGCTGTGCTGTGGGGCTGCTTCTCACATGAGCAACTCCACATCCCCCAGCATCAGCAGAGAGTGATCAGAGTAATGATGACTCTTATTGTCCTGAACTTCTGAGAAGTTCAGCTAGAGTACAATTCAGAAGGATTAGCCTTTTTAGCACTGAAACCCAAGGTCAAACTGAATGTCTCTCTCTTCTGGACCAAAAAAAGAGCCAGCTCTCACAAACATGGGTATGAGGCATGATTTGATTTATAAGCTTTGTGGGCCTCTATCCAGGCTTCCTAGGTGGCTCGGTGGTAAAGAATTCACCTGCCAATGTAGGAGATGCAGGAGACGTGGATTCAATCCCTGGGTCAGGATGATCCCCTGGAGTAGGAAATGGCAACCTATTCCAGTATTCTTGCCTGGGAAATCCCATGGACAGAGACTGGTGGGCTGCAGTCCATGGGATTGCAAAGAGTCAGACATGACTGAGCACACATGCACACATGGGCATCTATGAGGAAGACTGTATATGGGAGTGGAGTGGAAGTGGGATATAGCCAGCAAAAAGCATGTAACATACCATGCAAGTGGGACTTCCCTGGTGGTCCAGTGGCTAAGACTCTGTGCTGCCAAAGCAGGGGGCCTAGGTTCGATCCCTGCTCAGGGAACTAGATCCCACATGCCCCAACTAAGATCCTGAATGTCACAACTAAAGATCTCAAATGCTGCAATTAAAGACCCAGGGCAGCCAAATAAATACACAAATATTTTTTAAAACATTATGCAAGTAAGATACCTATTTATTGATAACTTTTCTTTAGGTTTTCACATTATGCAAGCAAGATACCTATTTATTGATAACTTTTCTTTAGATTTTCACTTAAATGACAGATTCTCAAGCTAGGGACTCGTGTAGAAATTACCTGAAATATTTTGAGAGAAGAGAAAATACTCTGATGTTTGGAAGCAGGACCAGAAAAAGAATCTCTTTGATGCTTTAAGTTGAAGAGTTAGGTCCATAAAGATCTAGGTATCCAAATGTGGTCAGGCTAAATTTGAGTGTGGGCTGTTTCTCATTCCTGGCCTGCCTTCTTTTGGACATGTGATTGGGCAAAAAGCAAAATCAAAAATAAACAAAAGCAAAAACCAGGTAAAACACAGAAATAAGTCAGAGACCTAGAAAACTCCAACATTAATAATTTCCAAATCACTAGGAGTTAGGGATAATTATCCAGCTATGTATCAATGGGATCACTATGTTTTAACATTCTATGATTCTCATGGTTCCAAAATTATCTGCTTACTTGTAGCTTCTAAATTACTATTTATAAATAGGTACCCTTTTTCTGCTCTGAAGAAATTTTAAGATGCTAACATTTATGTTTTGGTGCAGTCACCATCTTAGAGATCTTTGGTATTTACAGCCTAGGTGCTCTGTTCGTTCAAACTGAAAAAAAATCTATGGCCAACTTTAGTTTAACAGGTTGGGAGTGTTCCAAATGTAATCATGAAAGTTTCCTTCCTGTCACTGTTTCAGGGAGTCCTACTCAGCCTGCTCTTAGCAGCAGCAAAAAAGGCAGAGGAAGGAACAATGGGCTGGCATAATGGAGACGCTGTTAAATGCATGATGTCCTGCCTGCCTGTCTCGAGGTGTCTGTAAACGACAACTGTTGTGCTTTAACACAAGAGGCAGCAACAGGCAAATAGAAAAATACACCACAAAGCCTGCTGCTCTCACTATTATGAGCAAACAGCAACCTTGTCAAGGATCAGTTTTCTACCCCACTCCCCTCAATAATAGGTTATATAGAAGCTCTCTTCCAAGTTATAGAATTTATTTCTAAAAATTCCCAACCAGAAAATTCTAGATGGGCAGTAGGAACTGGAAAGGCATAATATGTAACAATCACAAGAGGCAGAACTCCCCAACTCTTGATTTAGGCATACGACCGCCACCCCACCCCAACGTCCCCACTCAGCTTGCCCTGTGACAACCCTGTTCCAAAAGTGCAGCCGTCTCCACACACTTCAAAATTCAGCCCCAGGTGTCCCCCTGCCCCCTAAGTTCTTGGCACACAGAATTCCAATGTCACTGATAACCTTGGAAATTCAAACACTTCTCTTATCTCTCTTCACCGTGAAAATTATTTTAAAATACGTATAGTAATTCAAGAACTTCTCCCTTTTCCTGCCTGACTATACTGAGAAAGGTATTTAACCTAAACACATACATACCAAGGCTGTGTTGTAAAGGCTAATTACCTATTAGTTTATTTATTAGACTCTTGGCATTAAAAATAAATGTTAGGAGTGGAAAAAAAACAACAACAAGAAATTGGGGTCAATACGTGAAGACTCAACCCAGAGAAATAAAGACATATATTCAATTACTGATTAGATACTAATGATAATAATGCATGCTGTAGTCCATACTTCAAATAAGCAATTATCATTGATGTAAGAAGTGTAAACAGTTAATGAATGGGCTAATTACTTTTCTGATTGGAGACTGGCCTCTGTTTCTCACACAGACTCTGCGACAATCTATCTAGAATCTCTATGGGTAACTCCTGGGCCACTTCCTCCCAGGCATATTGAAAATCTCTGAAAACTAGTAAAACTCTGAATGCAGATTTATCTTTCAGGACCATCACTTCTTCCTCTGGGTAACTCTGAGAAAAAATTTCTAAGTGTGAAAAAAAAATTGAACTTACAATTGGGCTTGGAATTAGCCAGGATATGATCTCTCATTGAAAGGCAAAGGCACTACAACAATTAGCAAAGTTGCAGCGTGTTAAAAAGGTCCCTGACATCAAGCCAAGAACATGAATTAGCTTGGCTCAGAGAGAAAACAGCCTGTTCCTGAGATAAATCGGCAAGCACGCATCTTTAACAAAAATTCAAAGGACACCAAAACCACAATGGCATCTTGGCTTTTATCCCTCTTGCTGATTTAATAGGTGACTCTAAACTCTTCAAAAGAGGGGACTACATCTTAGCTCTGTTCCTACGTCAGAATCCCCAGGAGAACTTGATAACACAGGACCCACCTACAGAGTTTCTGAAGCAATAGATCTGAGGTAGGCCTAAGAATCTGCAGTTTCAACAAAGTTCCTAGTTGATGGTTAAGGGGGCTACACTTTGAGAGGCATGCCCTGGCTTCTCTATTACATGGGGTGTAGAAAGGAGAGAGGATGTTCACCTTTCTGTGGAGAATATCCCCTCAACAGCACTGGAGGGCTGCACTGGGAAAGGGTCCTTCAGGAAATGCCCACATAGGCCCACACTTTGCCTTTTATATTGGGAATGTATTACCTGTTGGTCTTTAGTCTAGCTATTCTAAGCCTCTCTGGACTTAGAGACCTTCCAAAGCAAAGGAGAGCAACTCCCACAGCCTAGGAACCATCTCACCTGGGATGACATGCAGCCCATCCCCTGACTAAGAGGCACCTAGGTTCAAATCCTGGCTCTTTCGCTTACTACAGTGAGTCCCTGAGCAAGATAAATAAATCTTTGAGCCACTGCCACCTTATCTATAAAATGGGAATCAAAACAACAATACCTATAACTCAGAGCAAAGCTGGAAGATTTTGATGAAATAATACAGTAAAAAAACATCTTCACGACCCAGATAATCACGATGGTGTGATCACTCACTTAGACCCAGACATCCTTGAATGTGAAGTCAAGTGGGCCTTAGGAAGCATCACTATGAACAAGGCTAGTGGAGGTGATGGAACTCCAGTTGAGCTATTTCAGATCCTGAAAGATGAGGCTGTGAAAGTGCTGCACTCAATATGCCACCAAATTTGGAAAATTCTGCAGTGGGCACAGGACTGGAAAAGATCAGTTTTCATTCCAATCCCAAAGAAAGGCAATGCCAAAGAATGCTCAAACTACAGCACAATAGCACTCATCTCACACGATGAAAAGTGATGCTTCAAATTCTCCAAGTCAGGCTTCAGCAATATGTGAACCTTGAACTTCCAGATGTTCAAGCTGGTTTTAGAAAAGGCAGAGGAACCAGAGATCAAATTGCCAACATCCGCTGGATCATGGAAAAAGCAAGAGAGTTCTAGAAAAACATCTATTTCTGCTTTATTGACTATGCCAAAGCTTTTGACTGTGTGGATCACAATAAACTCTGGAAAATTCTTAGAGATGGGAATACCAGACCACCTGACCTGCCCCTTGAGAAATCTGTATGCAGGTCAGGAAGCAAGTTAGAACTGGACATGCAACAACAGCCTGGTTCCAAATAGGAACGTACTTGTAACGTACTCCTGTATGTCAAGGCTGTATATTGTCACCCTACTTATTTAACTTATAGGGAGAGTACATCATGAGAAATGCTGGGCTGGAGGAAGCACAAGCTGGAATCAAGATTGCTGGGAGAAATATCAATAACCTCAGATATGCAGATGACACCACCCTTATGGCAGAAAGTGAAGAAGAACTAAAGAGTCTCTTGATGAAAGTGAAAGAGGAGAGTGAAAAAGTTGGCTTAAAGCTCAACATTCAGAAAACGAAGATTGTGGCATCTGGTCCCATCACTTCATGGCAAATAGAAGGGGAAACAGCGGAAACAGTGGCTGACTTTATTTTTTGGGGCTCCAAAATCACTGCAGATGGTGATTGCAGCCATAAAATTAAAAGACGCTTACTCCTTCGAAGGAAAGTTATGACCAACCTAGACAGCATATTAAAAAGCAGAGACATCACTTTGCCAACAAAGGTATGTCTAGTCAAGGCTATGGTTTTTCCAGTGGTCATGTATGGATGTGAGAGTTGGACTATAAAGAAAGCTGAGCACAGAATTGATGCTTTTGAACTGTGGTGTTGGAGAAGACTCTTGAGAGTCCATTGAACTGCAAGGAGATCCAACCAGTCCATCCTAAAGGAGATCAGTCCTGGGTGTTCATTGGAAGGACTGATGTTGAAGCTGAAACTCCAATACTTTGGCTACCTAATGCGAAGAGCTGACTCATTGGAAAAGACCCTGATGTTGGGAAAGATTGAGGGCAGGAGGAGAAGGGGACGACAGAGGATGAGATGGCTGGATGGCATCACCGACTCAATGGACATGGGTTTGGGTGGACTCCGGGAGTTGGTGATGGACAGGAAGGCCTGGCGTGCTGTGGTTCATGGGGTCGCAAAGAGTCAGACACGACTGAGAGAGTGAATTGAACTGAACTAAAGCTCTTAGACAAAAGACTAAGGCAGAGAAAACTCAGTGTCAACGCTATCACGCCTAGTTTTACTGAGGATGTCTAGAGTTCTCTACCCAGATCACTGTAACCCAGGAGCTGTTTTTCTACTGATAACTGCCACCTACCCAGACTTTTCAACATGATGCCAAGACAGGAGAGAGATATTTCTCCCAAGGAAACATCACTCACAGTCCTTTTGGATCCCTTGGTCCTCCTGCCAAAGTTGTATCTTTGCTCCAACCCAGACCCTCTGTAAATGCCAGTGTAAGAAGTCTATCTGGAGTACTTTTACCTGAAGTCCACTAGGTGCCCTAAATGAATTCACCACTCTTCAAAAACCAGGCTTTCTGAATAAGAGAAAGGTGTGGGCCATCATAAGTTCAGCCAATCAAAGATAAATCACCATAGCATCTGAACACATGCACTTCCTTTAAAAATTATGGAATTCAGTGCACATTCTCTTTTACAAACTTTGTTTCATTTTTCAAACATTTTTACTATAAAAGCAATACAAATAGAAAAGAAATTGGAAAATTAAGACTAGTGATTTTATCACAAGATAACCACAACTGATGCATGTTACTACAGTTATGTATTTATGAAAATGTATTTATGTATTTATGAAAATACTTTATATTTTATATATATAAAAATTTATTATTTGTTATTGTTATGTGATCTTTCTCACTATATTGTATGTTTTTAAATTATACGATTTTCATTTTTTATTGAAGTATAGTTGATTTACAATGCTGTGTTAGTTTATGATGCACAGCAATGTGATTCAGCTACACATATATTTTTCCTCTTTCAGATTATATTCCATTATAGGTCATTACTAGATACTGAGTATAGCTATCTGTGCTGCACATTAGTACCATGATGCTTTTCTATTTTATATATAGGAGTTTGTATCTGTTCATTCCAAACTCCTAAGGTATCCCTCTCCCCTTTGGTAATCTTAAATTCGCTTTCTAAGTCCGTGAGTCTGTTTCTGTTTTGTACAAATTTTTTAATATTCTTCTATAACAGGAGTTCTAATGGCTGCAAAGGGTGTCATGACGTGGTTCGGCAATAACTGACTTAACCCCTTGGCGTCTTTTCTCCCACAAAGGCCGTGTGTGTGCTGAGGGCCCAGCGGGGAGAATGTATGTACTCACTGCCCCCCATCACTGGGCCATGAGCAAGGACAGAACTGCTGGACTCATAAAGCGAAAGGAATCTTGCAAACTGACTTAATCAAAGAAAACCATTTAAATTAAAAATACTTCTATTAGTTTTCTACACATTCTAATACGGGAGAGCCAGTGGCCCACAAATCCCTTCCCTTTTTATACTCCAGTGTACCTCATTTCCCCCCATTTTTGTTTTAATGAGAAACTTTGTCAATGAAATTAAATCAGAATATACTTTATATATATTCCCCAGGGTCTGAGCAGTTAAACTTTTTTTTTTTTTTTAATAAAAAAGAGGGGAAATCAAGGCATGTAAGTCATTTACTATGCTTCAATCCCGGAGAAGGCAATGGCACCCCACTCCAGTACTCTTGCCTGGAAAATCCCATGGACGGAGGACCGTGGGCTGCAGTCCATGGGGTCGCTAGAGTCGGATACGACTGAGTGATTTCACTTTCATTTTTCACTTCCATGCATTGGAGAAGGAAATGGCAACCCACTCCAGTGTTCTTGCCTGGAGAATCCCAGGGACGCGGGAGCCTGGTGGGCTGCTATCTATGGGGTCGCACACGACTGAAGTGACGCAGCAGCAGCAGCAGCAGCAGCAGCATGCTTCAATCCTGTATTCACTACAGGGAGAATGCAGGGGGCCGAGACTGGTGGGGCAGATAAATTTAAATCTTACACTGTACATTCTAACTCATTAATGCTGTTAAAGAATCAAAAATCCTGACTCTTTGATTCAGGGAAGTCCAACTCTTGCCGTTTACATTGTGCCTCTCAAAGGCTTCCGTAAAAGTGATGACTGTGAGTGTAGGGCTCACGTAGCAGTCACCTCAGGAAACACCTATAGCCATGGCCTCCACGATGCACTCCCGAGGACTGCCAAGTACCTGCAGAAGTGAACTCTGTGCCCCCTGCCCCCAGCCTTCCAAGTCTGTGCCTCTTGCTTCTTATTTCTCACTGACTCCTTCAAAGAATATGTCTTCCTCCCCATTTGGAGAGGACCAACATTACTAGGCAAGATAGAGAGAAGATTACACACACACATATTATCTAGAAAGAATCAACTCAAATATCCCTTATAAAAGTTAAATTATTTTTCACTTCCCATAGTAAGTCATGCCTGGGAGCACCTGAGGGTCTATCATGGTGTCACATGCAGGTGAGGCAACTGCCCTGTGAGGAGAGAGAGCAGGGCACAGCCGTTCCATCCCACTAAGCAGACATTTCCTCTTGATGCACCAGTGCCTCACCAGCATCTCCTCAAAGCCACCTCCCTCTTCTGACTTCCATATTACATCTAATAAACCAAAGCACCCCTTCTCCTAAGATCCCCAGTTCAGGATCACTGAGCCATCTTTGAGGACTCCTCTCCCTTACCTTCCTCTGTTTCTTCTCACAATGTCTTCCATCTGCCTCGTTCCTTCAGCTTCCTCAGCCAAGACCCTGGTTCAGGATTTATTATCCACACACCTAAACAAATCTGCCTCTTAACTGGCCTCCTCACCCATCACTCCACCCCATACTTGTTTTGATCAACCTTCTCTGCCAATCAGACACTCAGGGAGTTACAGAATAGAATTTAAATGTCTTTGTCCAGTACTCAAGATTCTCTGATTCCAGCCATATCTCTGGCCTAGCAAAACTGGTCTATTCTATTCCGGGGACACATTTATATATGCACTCTTTTACTTCCAAACATACGTGACACCTTTTTCCTGCATTTGGAATGTCCTTCCCACTTTTCTACTCTTCTTTTCCTTAAATTTTATTCATATTTGAGTGTCCAGCTCAAATTTAACTTCTAAGAAGCCATCAAAACATCAAAAGCTATTAATCTCTCTCCTCTGCATTCTCATTCATTCAAAAAACATTTATTAAGTTCTAACAGCATGGCAGGTACTAAGCTAGTTATTGAGTATAAGGAGATGAAAAATAAAAGCCCATACACAGACATGGTTCTTATTTTTATATTTCTCTCCCTCCATGAGTCATATCTGCACCAATTAGACATAAACCTTTGAGAGGCTGTATCTCACGTCTTTATTTTTTTATTCCTTTAACACTCTTGTCATAGTGTCAGGCATGTCACCAAATGCTCAGTAAATCTTTGCTGATTGATTTTTGACTAGTACTTATAGATGCAATCTACCTACACACATACCCCTTGACCTGCCTGTGACAGCAGTCATTTATACATCCAAGCTAAAAGGCTCATATCTGGAGAGGCTAATCTTTGTTAACACTATGCTCCAAAACCAACAGGGCTAACTGGTCACTTGATCAAGAACAATAATTTTCCTTCCCATAGAGAATGCAAGCAGTTTGCCTTAGGCATTGAGCACACTTTGTAAAATCCTGATGCAACAGCAAAAGGCACCCTTTTGAATGGGACAGGAGATGGTACAGGTGGTCTCTGCCTTTGCATGTCTAGGCAACAGAACACAGGTTTGGTCAAAGATTCTCATTCACAGATGCCTTTGATAGTCCCGACACACTCATAACCATTTCATCTCATATAAATTTAGGAGATATGCAAAAGATCTGTCAAGCATCCAAAATATGCATCAATTCAGCCAATATTTACCAAACACCAAGAAGAGGCAACACACTTTACAGGGAAAAGCATGGGCTTTGCAATTAAGAAAACCTGGTTTTGATTCCTAGATTTACCACTAACTAGTTGTGTAGAAAGACAACTGACCTTGCTCAGCTTCAGTTTCCTTCTCTGTAAAACAAGGTTAAGGTCACCTACCTCACAGTGTTGCTATGAGGATTAAATGAGATAATGCATGCAAAGTACTTGGCACCAATAGGTTCATAGGTAGAAAGTTGTTGGTATGGTCAAAGGAGAAAAATAGAGCAATGGTGGTATTTAAAGCACTGGACTTCATGCTTAATTTGCACTGCTGTGTATTCAACAAGACAAGCTCAAAGACAACCTGACTTAGTGACATAAATAAGATAAATACAAATATATAAGATACATTATCTTATACCCTGGGACTATGGGTCTGTCTTTAAAGTTGTTTCTTTAAAAAAAAATAATTTTACTTTTCATTTATTTTTGGCTGTGCTGGGCCTTCATTGCTGTGCAGGCTTTTCTCTAGTAGTAGCAACTGGGGGCTCTTCTATAGTTGTATGCAAACTTCTCGTTACAGTAGTTTCTCTTGTCATAGAGCATGGGCTCTAGAGACTGCAGGCTTCAGTAGTTGCAGCATGTGGGCTCAGTAGCTATGGTTCCTGGGCTCTAGAGCACAGGCTCAATAGTTTTGGTGCACGGGCTCAGCTGCTCCACAGCATGTGGAATCTTTCTGGACCAGGGATCGAACCCATGTCTCCTGCATTGGCTGGCAGATTCTTCACCACTGAGCCATCAGGGAAGCCCCTGTCTTTAAAGTCTCAAGTAATGTGCAATTTAGGTGTTTCATGGATATCAAAAGTTATGCCAAAGTATTTAATGAAGTGAAACACTCTCCAACTACTATCATGGCATAATCACTTAGCGCTTTCAATTCAAACTGTTTTGGGGGATGTAAGTCAGTGGTAGAACACTCGTGTGTGTGCTCAGTCATTCAGTCATTTCTGACTCTTTGTGATCCCACGGACTGTGGCCAGCCAGGCTCCTCTGCCCATGGAATTTTCCCAGCAAGAATACCAGAGTGGGTTGCCCATTTTCTCCTCCAGGGGATCTTCCTGACCCAAAGATCAAACCCACATCTCTTGCGTCTCCTGCATTGGCAGGCGGATTCTTTGCCACTGCGCTACCTGGGAAGCCCAGTAGAAGATCTGACTGCACTTAAAAGTTCTTTCACCTGTTTTACCTTGGGCTAAATGGCTTGTACACTCCTAGAAAGTCACGTTGGTTCCAAAAACCAAAGTTGGTTCTTCAGGGAAGATAACACTAGGGATCCAAAACTAGTCTAAGAACTCAACTTCAGGGCTGCTGCTGCTGCTGCTGCTAAATCGCTTCAGTCGTGTCTGACTCTGTGCAACCCCATAGACAGCAGCCCACCAGGCTCCCCCATCCCTGGGATTCTCCAGGCAAGAACACTGGAGTGGGTTGCCATTTCCTCCTCCAATGCATGAAAGTGAAAAGTGAAAGTGAAGTCGCTCTGTCGTGTCTGACCCTTAGCAACCCCATGGACTGCAGCCCACCAGGCTCCTCCGTCCATGGGATTTTCCAGGCAAGAGTGCTGGAGTGGGGTGCCACTGCCTTCTCAACTTCAGGGCAGGCCCCCGAAGAGAGGACACACCTATCTACCATACAGTAGCCACACAAATGTGTGCTGAACATAAGAATGAGTTTCAGTTACGGTGAACCTGTACCTCCAATGTAATGTAACACCTGAGATACCAATGCAGTAAATGTTTCTATAAAAGAGAATTCCAAACTTGAGAATCAGAGAAGGAAATACAAATGCCCAGTTTCAATCTCCCCTGAGAACAGAGTACTGGGGAAAAAAGTACTGAAAGAGAAGCTGATGTTCATTCACAAACATGTGTCACTGTTAATGTGACCCCCTTTACACACCCCTTTTTCAGCCTCAGAGATGAGTTTGTACATGGTTTCATTTGTGGGTTTCCAGCTCATACAGGAAGTCAAGAATAAATGTTATTCTTTAGCATCTTGCTAAAAAATTTAGCTCTCTACCTAAGAAGATATTACATCAAGTACTTCTGCACTCAAATCCCAAATTAGGAGACAAAGAAATCCGAAAGGGGAAACTACCCTTTAGAGAAAAGGAATAAAGAGTTCTCCCCCGCCTTTCTGAAGAGTGGCAGCTATTCCTTCCACCACTCCACGTCACAGTATCTGAGAAGCACAGAGAAGGCTGAAAAAGCTGTGGATGACCTTACTAGAATTTCATGCTTACTTATACATGTGACTTCAAGCCAGTACCCAAGCTTCCAATCTCTCAGAAGTCACCCATAAATCAGCAAATGAGACAAGTGCTGCAAATAGCATAATTTCTCATGAGCAAGAACCGTGGCTATGTTGCTAGTTTTTTTTTTTTTTTTGGTAGGTAACAGAGAATGGTAAAACTGTTTTAAATTTCATCATGAGAAAATCTGAAACTTACACAAGAGTAAAGAGATAGTATAATGAATCCAGCTTTAACAGTTATCAATATATAGCCATTCTTGTTTTATCTACAGCCTATCCGATGGATTTTTAAGCCAGAATTCATAGCATTTTTTAGAAATACTTCAGTATGCATCTCTAAAAGATAGACTTTAAAAAATCACTACAATGTCATTATCATACGTAATTCCTTTACAGCATCAAATATGTTCAAATACACTCCAATTATCCCATAACCTCATTATCTTTTTTACAGTTCATCAAAAACTGAATGTTCACAATGGAAAGAAACTTAGAGATTGCACTGCCCAATTCTACCCAACATGATCCCACTTTCCACCCACCCTTAAAGCAGTATCTCAGCTGTGTGACACTGCCCCGGAGAAGAAATGTGTGCATTTTGCAGAAGACATGAATCTTAAACTCATGAGCTGGCTTTTTTTTCCCCCAGCATGTTATTCTACCATCTTTTATCACAATTTAAAAAATTTAGAAGAATAGCTTTGTTCAGATATAATTCACATACCACATAATTTACCCATTTGAAGTGTACAGTTTAATGGTTTTGAATATATTCACAGGGTTACGCAAGTATTACCACTATCTTTAGAACATTTCCACCACTCTAAAAAGAAACCCCACACACTTTAGTGGTCACATTCACCATCTCCCCTTCCCCAGCCCCTGGAAACCACCAGTCTGCTTTCTGTTTCTGTGGATTCTGCCTTTTCTGCACATTTTTACTCTATACTATGCTGTTTTAAAATTGCTTGGGGGGGTCTGCCTGCCCCTCAAGAAAGGCAAGAACTGTTCTGGAAGGTACTCGTGGACACTCATGGAAACAAGATTCCTTAGCTGGGGGCTCTCCCTTTCCCCCCTAATTTGGGATCTGAGGATCAGCTGTTTCTTTTCATTTTGGCTGTCAGAAAGCCCAGAGGTGAATTTGTGGCCCAACTTTTAAACCATGCAGCATATTATCATAAACATTTCTCTGAACAATCTTTCCCTCCAACCTGAATTTTCTGTTTGTTTTGTTCATATGTTTTTACTTATATTTTAAGAATTTTTGTACTTTATTCTCAAATACACCTTTGAAACAAGGAAAGATTTAAATGCATTACATTTCTTTTCAGATATTCTTATAATATTCTATCATATCTTAAAAGTCTAGGAAAATCTCTCCCATTTGGCTATGATTATTTTCTTTTGATGACGGATGCTTCGGCTGGCATTTTCCAAAAATACTGTTGTAGGACTCCTAATAAAGGAGAAAAAAGGCAGAAAACGTGACGTGAATGAGGAAGGTTTAATCCTGTACATACAGAAAGAGGTGTAGGGTGTGGGGGCAGTTCTATAAAGAAAAAGTTGGTGATTAAATGGTTTAGAGAACTAAACGTAACAGTTTGATGGTCAGGGGAAACAGAGAGAAAGAAAAAAAGAGACATGGCAGGTATCACCCTCTCCTGGGATTACAGCATTTACTAAGAGGAAGGGGTGTGTCTCTGTACTTAAGAGACCAAGAACTGAAGCTTTACTGCTAGACATATGATGCACTCGTCCCAATTTCAAGTGCTGGATATTCAGCACATTTTACTTGGTGGTATTGACTATTTTGCTCTTGCCAAAAGAAAAATATTCTGGACCAAGTTAACATTAAAATCCAGACTTTCTGGGACTTCCCTGGTGGTCCAGTGGTTAAGAATTGGCCTTGCAATGCTGGGGTCGTGGGTTCGATCCCAGGTCGAGGAGCTAGGATCCCACATGCTGTGAAGCAACTAAGCCTGAGTGTTCGCAATGAAGATCCCATGTGCTGCAACTAGGATCCAAAAAAGAAATACTAAAATAAAAAGAAAAGAAAATTCAGATTTTCCCAAGGAAAAGTTGCCTGGAAGGATCTCACAGGCAAAAGACATTCATCCTTCCCTTCATAGGTTCAACTAAATCCTTTCTGCACACAGGAATGCAATGATTAATCAACTAATTTAGACCCCAGTTTTGTTTATATGTTCCAACCATAAACATTAATTGAAATATTTCCCTTGCAGCAGTATCACGCTGGTTTAAACACTGCTGCATAACAAAATGCAAGCATGTTTCAGAACATGAAAGTACAACCTGACAAAGCAACGTTACCTGTATTAAAAATCCCAGGGGACACACAATGGAAAATGTGTTATTCCAGGCTGCACAGCTACTTGACAGCTAGAGCGAGGGACTAGGGCTTCCTTTTCCATGTGAGAAACTACAACAGATATTCCACCTTACTTTGTAGTTTTAGAACAGTTTGCACGAAGACAAATCTGCTTGTTGGTGTCTCTCTGCTGTGTGGGAATTTAGGTTTAACATGTGAAACAGAGACACACATGTGAAAAATACCAGATCTAAGAGTTACACATGTTTTTGATAGTATTTAAATAGGGGTCAAGTCCTTTGAAGAAGCTTTGCTATAATAACGGAGGTGAACAGGATAACAGAACTAGTCTGGGCTGTATTCTATTTCAGTTACTGCTCCAGGGGACAGCAGCCTTTAAGAGGGGGAAAAATGACTGGGCAATTTGAGATGTACAAAGGCTATTTTTAAAATAAAAGCTAACAGGTAAAGTTTATCCAAATGTTTTAAAGTATGTATAGCACAGACTGATCTGCACCAGTTCTTCTCATCAGCAGAACTCTCCCATCTTTAAAGATGACAACCTCCTAGGTTCTTCAACAATGTTGTAGCAAAAAATTTATAATTTCTAAAGAAAGGCTAAGAAAATTTCTTAGCCTAGATTGTGGATTCTCAATCCTAGATGCACATTAGAATCACCTAGATGGCTTTTTCAAACAGCTAACCTACCCACCCCCACCACCCAAATTCTATTTTTTTCTCTTTCTTATTTTTTAAAGTATGAAAGCATAACACATTTATGGGAGACTTGGAAAATAAAGAACAAAGTTACATATAGTTATACTATTCAGTTCAGTTCAGTCGCTCAGTCATGTCCGACTCTTTGCAACCCCATGAATCCCAGCACGCCAGGCCTCCCTGTCCATCACCAACTCCCGCAGTTCACCCAGACTCAACGTCCATCGAGTCAGTGATGCCATCCAGCCATCTCATCCTCTGTCGTCCACTTCTCCTCCTGCCCCCAATCCCTCCCAGCATCAGAGTCTTTTCCAATGAGTCAACTCCTCGCATGAGGTGGCCAAAGTACTGGAGTTTCAGCTTTAGCATCATTCCTTCCAAAGAAATCCCAGGGCTGATCTCCTTCAGAATGGACTGGTTGGATCTCCTTGCAGTCCAAGGGACTCTCAAGAGTCTTCTCCAACACCACAGTTCAAAAACATCAATTCTTCGGCACTCAGCCTTCTTCACAGTCCAACTCTCGCATCCATACATGACCACTGGAAAAACCATAGCCTTGACTAGATGGACCTTTGTTGGCAAAGTAATGTCTCTGCTTTTGAATATGCTATCTAGGTTGGTCATAACTTTCCTTCCAAGGAGTAAGTGTCTTTTAATTTCATGGCTGCAGTCACAATCTGCAGTGATTTTGGAGCCCCCAAAAAATAAAGTCTGACACTGTTTCCACTGTTTCCCCATCTATTTCCCATGAAGTGATGGGACCGGATGCCATGATCTTCATTTTCTGAATGTTGAGCTTTAAGCCAACTCTTTCACTCTCCACTTTCACTTTCATCAAGAGGCTTTTTCGTTCCTCTTCACTAGCTGCCATAAGGGTGGTGTCATCTGCATATCTGAGGTTATTGATATTTCTCCCGGCAATCTTGATTCCAGCTTGTGTTTGTTCCAGCCCAGCGTTTCTCATGATGTGCTTCTAACAGAATTCTGCAGTGACATTAGATTCTGTGTGATTTCAGTACCTTTAGATGATGAAATTTTTGCACCTTGTTTTATGTCCCTGTTTATGTTCCAGTGTCTTCTAGTTTATAGTCTCTGGGAACTTGAATAGAATTTTTATCCTACTGTTGTGTGAAAATTGTATAAATATTAATTATGTTGATCTGATCTGATCTGATGTCGAATTGGTTCATGGTGTGTCTCAGGTCTATTATATCCTTCTATTTTTCTGTATATTCATTCTACTTTTGAGAGTTTGATATTGAAACTCCAACTAAAAATCTTAATTTAGCGATTTAAAAAAAATTGTAATATATACTATATTATATACTATATATATACTAATATAAACTATATATAGTATATTACAATTATTTAGCAATTTTAAAATTATACTATATTATATACTAATATATATATACTATATTAATATACTATTTATATATATACTATATATATAAAATATACTATATTAATATAATAAATATACTATAATACTATATTAAATACTATATATATTAGTATATATATTACAATTATTTTTTAAATCGCTAAATTAAGATTTTTAGTTGGAGTTTCAATATCAAACTCTCAAAAGTAGAATGAATATACAGAAAAATAGAAGGATATAATAGACCTGAGACACACCATGAACCAATTCAACATAATTAATATTTATACAATTTTCACACAACAGTAGGATACAAATTCTATTCAAGTTCCCAGAGACTATAAACTAGAAGACACTGGAACATAAACAGGGACAAAACAAGGTGCAAAAATTTCATCATCTAAAGGTACTGAAATCACACAGAATCTAATGTCACTGCAGAATTCTGTTAGAAATCAGTATCAAAAGATATTTGAAAATAACCCACATATTTTCAAGTGCAGTTTGACATTTACCAATGGAGATCTGACTAAGCCACTGAAAGCCTCAATAAAGTTAGAAGATTGAAAAAACACAGAGGTGATTGCAGGGAAGAAAACATTTAAATGAGAAACTAATATCAAAGATACTAAAATCCCACGTACTTGGAAATTAAATGTCCACCTTTAAATGATGGGTGTACCTAAGAAGCCATAAGAAGGAAAATTAGAAAATATATGTAACAGAATAAAAATGAAAAGAGTTCACCAGAATTTGTTGCATGCAGCTGAAGCTTCTCAGTGCAATTAAATACAATGTGGAACCAAGATTCTAATTTAAATGGTTTGGGATTGAGCCCAGGCATTTGTATTTTTTACAAGTTTCCCAGTGATTCCAATGTGAGCCAGTGTTGAGAGTCAATGGTCTACAGAGATGCTTCAAATAAGCTTTTGCTTCCTTCAAGGCTGAATTTTCTCCATGCAATATACCAAAAAGGTTCTACTTCAGTATGACTCTAGTCATTTAATCATTCTAGATATACCTTCAATATTAGGGCTTTTGCATTTTTCCTGCAACCTAGTTATTTATGGATATATGCAGCATTGTATTCACAATGTAACCATCATATTTGTGGTTATGTTACTATGTTATCATATTTGTTACTATGTTACATGCTTAAGGCTCCATGCTTGTATTTATCACCCTCATTTATTAGGTAATATTAGACAGCGTTAGTCACTGTGCTCAAAGCCTGTGTAAGCTGCAAAGATAAAAAGTCAGTCTTGTAGCTATACCTGCAGTCAAGGACCTTAAAATCCAGAATGGAGATAAGACAGGTGTGAGTAACAATATGAGTTAGAATATAAAGTCTATAACAAACAACCAAGATGTGCTAGACTATGCTTGCTCAACTGCAGAACTCAAAAATATTTCTGAAAGATGTATATGAAAATGATAACTGAAGTCATCTCTAGGAAGTGACAATAAAGATTTTGTTGTTTGTGGTTTTCTGTTTTTCCAAGACTTTTACAAGATTACTTGACGAAAAATACAATCCGTAGGGTCACAAAGAGATGCGACTGAGCATGCACGTACACACAGACACTCTCTAAAGGTGAAATCAGTTTGAAGAATGGAAAATCCATAGGTAGAAATGGCCATAAGAAAGACAAAGCCCCAGATGCATTTGGTAACATGAGTGGCTGTTTGCTGTAACTTGGAGTGTAGGGCAGAAAGAAGAGGAGGTAAGATGGGAGAGGTTGGAGTAACATCACAAAAGCCTTGAATGTCAGGGTGAGGGAATTTATTAGCAACTGGGAGCCATGGAACGTTTTTAAATGGTACTTTTTATCATTATAAAAATATGCTATGCTAAGTCACTTCAGTCGTTTCCGACTCTGTGCGACCCCATAGACGGCAGCCCACCAGGCTCCCCCATCCCTGGGATTCTCCAGGCAAGAACACTGGAGTGGGTTGCCATTTCCTTCTCCAATGCATGAAAGTGAAAAGTGAAAGTGAAGTCGCTCAGTTGTGTCCGACTCTTAGTGACCCCATGGATTGCAGCCTAACGGGCTCCTCCGTCCATGGAATTTTCCAAGCAAGAGTACTGGAGTGGGGTGCCATTGCCTTCTCTGTTATAAAAATAACATTTTCTTAAAGAAAAAAAAAAAAACAGCATTGTATCTTTTTTCTCTTTTTAAAATTATTTTTTAATTGAAAGATAATTGTTTTACAGAATTTTGTTGTTTTCTGTCAAACCTCAACATGAATCAGCCATAGGTATACATATATGCCTGCCCTTTTGAACCTCCTTCCCATCTCCCTCCTAATCCCACCCCTCTAGGTTGATACAGAACCCCTGTTTGAGTTTCCTGAGTCATACAGCAAATTCCCATTGGCTATCTATTTTACATATGATAATGTAAGTTTCCATGTTACTCAAACTCATCACGGACAGATGAATGGATAAAGAAGTTGTGGTAAATATACACAATGGAATATTCAGTTCAGTTCAGTTCACTCAGTCGTGTCGAACTCTTTGCGACCCCATGAATCACAGCACGCCAGGCCTCCCTGTCCATCACCAATTCCCGGAGTTCACTCAAACTCATGTCCACTGAGTCGGTGATGCCACATTACTCAGCCATAAAAAGGAACACATTTGAGTCAGTTCTAATGAGGTGGATGAATCTAGAGCCTATTATACAGGGTGAAAAGTAAGTCAGAAAGATAAATATCATATTCTAATGCATATATACAGAATCTAGAAAAATGGTACTGAAGAATTTATTTACAGGGCAGCAATGGAGAAACAGACATAGAGAACAGATTTAAGGACATGGAGAGAGGGGAGGAGAGGGTGAGATGTATGGAACCAGTATTATACCTTTATTGTAAAAATGACTGGCCAAGACCCGCAAAGTAAATAAAAATCACCAGGAAGCAGCTCATCACCAGGAGAAAACCACTGTTAATATTTTGGAACACTTCCTTTCAACCTTTTCACTATGTATATAGCTCTAGAATATTTGTAGCAGGAATGTGACATCAGCAGGGCTGTGCTTTAGGGAGGCTGGGTTACCAGGTAGCTTACATACAAAGAGCACTTTCTGGGAATGGAAGTGACCAGCTGAGGCTTCCAAGCACACATTCACTGTTTTCCCTTGCTTGTATTTCTGTACCCACACAAGTCAGAAGCGAGTCTGGCTATTTAGGGCAGACCCATAAACACGTCCTGCAGAGCAGCTTCCCGAGAGGGAAGCCCAGGGTGAAAGCCTAGGGGTGAGCACCCGTAACAGCATTCAGCAAAGCAGAAAAGACCTCAATGGGGATGAAGAGAATGTTCTTCAAAGTATCCTCAGGATTCCAGGAAAGGAGGTCTTTATCACAGGAAGAACGAAGAGAACTTTCCTAGAGACCATCCTCACCATGCACTCTTCCCAGTAGGGAAATGCCTAAAAATAGGTGATTACCGCATCTAGTATGTGATAATCACATTACGATAAAACAGCTCATGGTATGACAGCTACTGCCTATTAGTCAGAATTCATGTCGGCTCTGAGATCACAGCTTCCAGAAGAAGTTGACCTGTGTCAAAATTCACTGACAGGCGTTAACTGGCCAAGCCAGTTCTCACAGCTCTCAGCCTTGCCCCCTCCTCAGAGAAACAGGGCTCTGTGTAGCAGCAGAGGCCAAAAACGGGAAGGAAATTTGCATGCCACTTCTACCCCCTTGAGGTGTTTATTATTTTGCTTCCAAAGAGGCTGTGTCCAATGCTTTATTCCTCCCTCTTCTTCCCTTTGCTAATTTTAACTCAATTTCAAATTAATATTTTTCAAGCGATAACTTACTAAATTCCCAGTCCCTCCTACCCCTGTTTATGACTGAGGAATGAACGCAAGCACAAAACATCTTGTGATGGCCTCAAAATAGAAAGCAGGTTTAAAGTTTTATTTTTCTGTCCCAAAGCTGCCAAAGCTCTGGGTGTTTTAACTTCTGCTCTACACACTGTTTTCTCCCTCTCTCCCACCCAGCTATATTTAGTAAAGCCCAAATAAAAGGGATACAGGCAAAGCAAAATTAAATATAGTTTCTTTGAATCAGTAAACCCCAGGGTTAGTCTATACGGCCGCAGCTAAGAAAGCAAGGCTCATATCAACACACGTATACTCATGATGCGCACTGTCCTTCAAAGGTGACCACAGTCTCACCCGTTTCACCAAGTGGCAGGTGCACCCAGGAAGGTAAACACACCTCCTCCCTGCCTTGATCTCCAACCGCTCCCTTCCCTTCCTCCCTGCCATCTCCCTACCCCCACCTTCACTGCCACCCCCATCAACATATCTGCACCACCCTCTACTTTCTGCCCACACCTAGAAGGAAAGGAGGAAAATCGAGAAGGGTACATTTAAATGAATGAAAGCACAGAGAAGTACTTGGGGGACCGAGAACTTCTAAACGAAGCTGGCTCAGACACTCACTGCTATAACTGTTGTAACACCATGCATTTTTACCTCATTTGATTTACTTAAAAACCATCTCAGGCTTTTGTTGATTTAAGGAAATTCTATGGGACTTGTGAACAAGGGCAACATTCTGTTTTCCAATACAAAGAATGAGCCTATAACAATAAGATTTGGGGGAGTAACTTCCCATCCACAAGGCAGCAAATCTAAAAATCTAAATACAGAATATTCCACAGAAGGGAAGAGGATGGGTTTGAGGGGCAAGGTCTGTGGAATGGAAGGGTAATGGCACCAAATGCAATTGTAGCTTTTTCCATAAAAGTACCTATCTGCCCTCTGCCTTTCCCCAAACCAAAGGCACAGGACAAGAGAGAAGTGCAGAGGTTCTAAGAAACACCTAATGGCTGGGTAGCAAATTCGCCCTTCACAATGTTCTCACTTTCCAAGTCCAATCTGAAAAGCCATAAAGATAGTACACTATCTAGACAATATGATCATAGAAAGCCTGTATTTATTTGCTACTATATTAAGGGGAAAAAAACTCACAACCGTACATTTTAAAATATTTTAAGGGACTTCCCTGGTGGTCAGTGGTTCAGACCCTGTGCTTATTACTGCAGGGGGCATGGGTTTGATCCCTGGTCAGGGAATGAATATCTTGCATGCCACGTGATGGCAAAATACATATATTGGTTGTTCAGTTGCTAAGTCGTGTCTGACTCTCTGTGACCCCATGAACTGCAGCACGCCCGATTTCCCTGTCCTTCACTATCTAGTGGAGTTTGCTCAAGCTTGTGTCCATTGAGTCGGTGATACCATTCAACCAACTCATCCTGTTTACCCTCTTCTCCTCCAGTCCTCAATCTTTTCCAGGATCAGAGTCCTTTCCAGGAAGTCGGTTCTTCACATGAGGTGGCCAAAGCATTGGAGCTTCAGCTTCAGTCCTTCCAGTGAATATGCAGGGTTGATTTCCTTTAGGACTGACTGGTTTGATCTCCTTGCTGTCATACTGTTGCTAAGTTGTGTCTGTTTGTGACCCCATGGACTGCAGCACACCAGGCTCCTCTGTTCTCTGCTATCTCCTGGAGTTTGCTCAAATTCATGTCCATTGAGTCAGTGATGCTATCTAAGCATCTCCCACCCTCTGTCACCCCCTTCTCCTATTGCCTTCAATGTTTCCCAACATTAGGGTCTTTCCAGTAAGTCGGCTCTTCCCATCATGTGGCCAAAGTATAGGAGCTTCAGCTTCATATTATTCTTAAAATATGTATTTATATTTTAAGTATAAAATCATAGAACAAGAGTTAGCAAATTATGGCCCATAGGCCAAATTCAGCCTGCTACCTGTTTTTATACAGCCTGTAAGCTAAGAATGTTTTTCATTTTTTAAATGGTTGAAAAGAATCAAAAGAATATCATTCTGTGACATGTGAAAATGATATGAAATTCAAATTTTGGTCCATAAATAACGTTTTATTGGAAAACAGCCACATTCATTCACTTACATATTGTCTGTGGCTGCTTTTGCAGAGTTAGACAGGTATGAGACTATATAGCCTATAAGCCAAAAACACTTACTATCTTTGTTGTTGTTCAGTTGCTAAGTCACATTTGACTCTGTGCAATCCCATGGACTGCAGCATGCCAGCCTTCCCTGTCCTTCACTATCTCCCAGCGTTTGCTCAAACTTATGTTCATTGAGTCAGTGATGCCATCTAACCATCTCATCCTCTGTCGACCCCTTCTCCTGCCCTCAATCTTTTCCAGCATCAGGTCTTTTCCAATGAGTCAGGTCTTTTACTATCTTGCCCTTTCTATAAAAATTTTTGCCAGCCACTGGTCTAAAGATATATCTGGGGTGTGAAAATACCTTTCACTTATATCATACTTGATAGTTTTTCCAGGTACATTCGCACTCATTACTTTTAGCTTTACTCCAAGCCTTTGAGTTGAATAAGCAGGAATTACTATCTCCTCTCTAGAGATGAGAACACAAAAGTTTGAATTTACCCAAGGTCATATTGCTGCTAAGTGGTTAGGCCAGAGCTAGACTCCAATTTTCTGACCCTCGTCCAGAGGTGTTCACATTACACAACTCTGTCCTCCTGGATGTCTGCCAACCGTGGCTAACCAAACTCTTTTAAAACATTCTCTCCATATTTGAGAGTTCACCATAGTGTAAAATCCTTCCTTCCTAAAATAGATCCCAATCACTACACTTCTTAGCACCACTTCCTGCTAGGGTAGAGACATATGAACGTGGACTCAGCGGTTTCCCGTCTTGGCAGAGGCAGCTCTGGAGGAAGTACAGTGATGGTGGCCGCAGATCCTGCGGCAGACCAAGTCAGTGGGATTCCTGGAAGCTCAACCTGGAGTTTGTTTCTTCATCTTGCCCAACAATTCCGTGCTCTATTTACACACCTCAGTACATTCTTTTATGCCTAATCAAGCTCCTACAGTTTCTGTTTTCCAGAACTAAGATCATGAGCCAATACAATTTAGAAGAAATCTTTATAATACTATTGGTGATGTTGTTCAGTTGCTAAGTCATGTCCAACTCTTTTGTGACCCTATGTACTGTAGCCTACCAGGCTCTTCTGTCCATGGGATTCTCCAGGCAAGAATCCCGGAGTAAGCTGCCATTTCCTTCTACAGGGGATCTTCCCAACCCAGAGACTGAACCCATGTCTCCTGCATTGGCAGGTAGATTCTCTAATGCTGAGCCACCAGGGAAGCACTTATAATACTACAGTGAATCCTAAAAACTTCTGGGACAACTTCCATCTTCACCATCTTCCAAAATACAATCTTATTTCTGTAAGATATTACCAAATGTAACTCTTAAAAACGGATTCTGTGGTGGTCTTCTCTCTGGTGATCCAGTGGTTAAGAATCCACTTCGCAACGCAGGGAATGTGGGTTTGATTCCTGGTCAGCGATCTAAGATCCCACATGCCGTGGAGAAACCACTGAGCCCACACACTGTGGAGCCTGTGTGCCACAACTAGAGAATTCACGCACTGCAATGAAGATTCCACACGCCACAACTAAGACCCGACACGGCCAAATAAATAAATAAAGGGATTCTTTAGTTCAATAAAATTGGAAAATACCAATTAACACAGATTTCTTTTTCTAATTTTTATTATTTAAAAGAAATTTTTACACACTTTTTATTCCTATGTGTACATGCTCAGTCGCCAAGTCATGTCCAATTCTCTGTGACCCCATGGGCTATAGCCTGCCAGACTCCTCTGTCTATGGGATTTCCCAGGCAAAAAATACTGAAGTGGGTTGCCATTTCCTTCTCCATAAACTGATTTCTTTATTGCAGGACTTCTCAGAGCCTTGATATACATGTACATTTCACAAATCTCCAAGAAAGAGACAAGTATACAACATTTGGAAAATTTATTGGCCCACTGAACTATGTTTAAATATAATACCTCACCTGGATAGTAATACATTTTGGGAAATACTAGTCAATTGTTATCCTCTACCTAGAAAAAAAAACTATAGTTCTAAAATATGAAAAATAAGCCCTCTGAAATGAGAAATTCGGCTCCAGAGGGTGTTAAGAGTAAAAAAATACTTTCATACACTGCTGGGGGCTGGTATGTATTAGCATAACATTTTTAGAGAGCAACTTTACAATAACTAGCAACAGTCCCAATATTTATACTTTCAACTCAGTAATTTCACTTCTATAACTTATCCTAAAAAAATAACCTGAAAGGCGGACAAATCTCAGGTCCTCAGTTCTTATTTATGCCTCTGATACTTTATAAAAAAGAAAAACATGCTCTGATTTGAAAAAACACAAAAGAGGGCTGCTTCGTTTTTCTATTCAGTTGATAGAAAAAAGGATTTCCTCCTTATAATTGAGGGAAGAGACAAAAGTGCTTTTATATTCTTAGTTGCATTATGACACTATATAAACATTTATTTAGCCTCTACCTTCTGCAGAAAAAGGAAGAAGTTGAAAGTTTAAAACTTTCCCAAGAATATCTCTATTGTTAATTAAAACATCCTAGACCAGATGCACAGCATCCCCATAAATGGGGCAGGAAGAAGAAACCTGGGTGACATAGATATGTAGTTAAGATATGCTAAGATGCTGAGCTAACCTTAAGGTTGATGACAAACCACAAATCTCTGGGACAGATTTGTTTACTCTAGGATTCAGGTTAACTTGGTAAAGATCAAGAAAATGACGACGAAGAACTGTATGTTAAATATTTGTTTGTTATGTTAACCTAAATACTCTTTCAAAGATTATTTAATGTTATTTAATGGGCTTCCCAGGTGACTCAGGGGTTAAGAATCCACCTGTCAAGCAGGAGATGCTGGTTCGATCCCTGGGTTGGGAAGAATCCCCTGTAAGGAAATGGCAACTCACTCCAGTATTCTTGCCTGAAAATTCCATGGACAGAGGAGCCTGGACGGGTCGCAGAGTTAGACACAACTTCCCAACTAAATAACAACAATATTACTTAATTCATTTATTAATTATATTTTGTAGTATTGTTTATATTTAGCATATATAAATATATTACTACCAGTTTTATTTATTGTTATTTTAAATATTTATTTGGCTGCATCAGGTCTTAATTGAGGCATGAGGGATCTACGTTGTGTGATGCAGAATCTTACATTCCAAAGCATGGATGCAAAGCTATGGCGCAAGCTTGGGAGTTGTGGCACGTGGGCTCCCTGGTTGCAGCAAGTGGGCTGCTGTGTGTGGGCTTAATTGCTCCATGGCATGTGGTATCTTAGTTCCCAAACCAGGGATCGAACCAATGTCTCCTGCATTGCAAGGTGGATTCTTAACCACTGGACCACCAGGAAAGTACCAGAACTAGAAATTTTAAGTGAAGGATTAAAAAAACCTCAAATTCAGCAATTTGTAGGTTCAGATCATGTGACTAAGGCAGCAATGCCCCCTAGTGGTGGAGCACCACACTTTCACTTTGAGGCTTTTGACAGATGAATAAGCATCTTTAAAAGGTCAAATCCACAAAAATAAAGGTATGAGGACTCAGCAAACATTTCTAAGAACTGGTAACTCCTAATTGGTGAATGCCATGACCAAACAAGGGTATATTCAGTTTTAAAGCCATTCCTTGATTTGCTCTAAAGTCCATTTTACAGATAGAGAAACCATGGCCTCGAAAGATTAGGAATGACTTTGTTTCAGTCACAAAACCACACAAACCAAGAAGGCTACGTATGTCTCTGCCATGCTTACTGCCTATTAGGCAAAATCCACAAAGTAAGGATGAATGAACCAGCTTTTCTTATTTTATCTCTAACAAAATGTCAGTAGCAGCTGCTACATTTTTCTTTCCAAATTCAGCCCCTGTGGGCCTACACAAACTGCCTAAGGTCCAGGTACCCCCCAGAAGGAAAGTGATCCCCTTTCTCCATGTCCTTCAGTAAGTTCAAAAGGGAGACTGTCTCCTGCTTAGGCTCAGATGCCACGGGATCTGTGTCTCACAAGAGGGGAGGCAGTGGTAGGTATATAATTGGTATCAGAAAAGGAAGCCTGTATCTTCACTCTGCAGGAATACAACCATAGGTTAGAAGTCAGGACTGGTGAAGGAGGGCCAGCCAACCCCAGGAACATATCTGGTAATTTATGGGAAACTCTCTAGTTCTCTCAGGGAAAGTGGGATGTGGTAAGAGAGGCAAAACCAGGGAACAGAGACCATCATGATGGCCTGTGAAGTAGTAGTGGTCTATATTTGCAGAGTATTTAATATGCTCCAAAGTATTTTCACAAGTATCTTATTTGTTCCTTTAGTTATGACCCTATAGAGAAAGTCCCATTTATTCCAAGGCTACAGATTAAGAAGAGATGACTCTGAGAAGCTGAGTGGCTTGTTTGTATAACCTGGCAAGTTAGCAAACTCAAGACTCACCCTGAGGTCTACTGTTTCCCACAGCACCGGTCACATCCAAGTGAAGGTGGCTTAATTAGCAGTGAATATAAATTATGAGAGGAGGGGAGCTCCAACAGGCAGTCAAAGAGCAGGAAAAAGACACTGGTGACACACGATATTGTGGAAAGGTTTTCAAAGTCCAAGAAATAGTCACAGAAATTAAAAAGCAAGGAAGCCAGAGACCATTTGGAATAGGGAAAAACAAACCTCCGTAAGTTGAAAAGAGACTAAGGTAACCACTATATTACAATTAAAATACATTCCTTATACTCTCTGTAATAAGCAGGAAAATGAGAAATCCATTTTTAGAAAGACTGCTATCCGAAACTGCTAAAACATTTCCTTAAGGAGGCAAACTTTCCCCTTTCCAAAAACCTTCTGGATGACCAAGGTTCGGGCTAAAGTCTTCTCAATAATCTCAACCAATGGGTTAATCTCTTTCTGTTCTTCCTGTGCTCCCATTTTTGCTTCCATTTACTTACATTCTAAGTAGTCTCATATTTGGAGTTTTTAAAATGGCGTATTTCAAATCTTATAAGCTAATTTGCATTGCAAACCCCACTCTTCACAATGAAAGAAAACAATGGAACTGAAAAGCCACCTATAATAGACTATGGTAGTTTCTGAGACACTTGGCAGCTCACACTGCACCCCACACCTTCAGGAACCGCTTCTTCATCTCAGGGGTGGGCTCTTGGAGGCCAACCTTATATCCTGGAACCCTGTCTCTGTGACCATACCCAACTGATTAGGAGTAGACTTCTGTCCCAAACAGCCAATCAGAAACGTCTCCAGAGCAACTCCTTTTGCTTAAGCTAGCCTGATTCTGTTTCTATGACTTGGAACCAATGGTTCTAAATCACACATTCCATGGATTTACTTTCTGCTTCCCTATGTTGAACTGTTTGCTCAGTGTCTAAAATAATGCTTGCTGTGCTGTACTTAGTGGCTCAGTCGTGTCCAGTCTTTGCGACCCCATGGACCTTAGCCCATATTAAATACTCAAAAAGTTTGCAAAGTAATGCCTATTGTGAAACCTTCTTGGTTTTTCCCATTCTAAGTTTTATTCAGTGTACACTCTATTTGCTTAAGGGAAGTCTCAGTCCTGCAGAGTCTGGTCTTTACCACATTTCCATACAGTATCTGAAAGATTTTCGATTTCATCCTTTCCCAAGTATCTATTCTCCCTGCTTCTGTTGCTGAGTCTCATCTTCCCTTTGTACATCAGCACTTCACTACTATCTCTGTTGTATAGAGTGCACTGTGTTACTATCATCACAACAGGATAATCTCTTCATTTCTCTTTCTTCCCTTCTCTTTTATCCTTCCAAATGTCTGCTCTCAATAATGTCACTGCCCAGGCCATCTATTAATGAATGGGCAGAAGACCTTGTTCCTGCTTTACTAGCTCCAGGATTTAAATGATGTCAGCAAGGGAATAAAGACGTGCTCTGGGAAGCCTGATGACTCCATTATGGACCAATCACATTCCCAAGAGCAGCAAAGCATGTGAGTGCTACCCAGGAGGCCAAACAATGTCATATACCTCCAAATCCCTTTACAGAAATTAAAAGGCAAAGACCAGAGAAGCATACAAACTGCAAAAAGACAGCTGACCAAATCTTTATGCATCCTGGATACCGTTTCAGCTCCTGTAACTGAGCCATTTAACTGCTCTGTGTGGAGATCAGTAAAAAAACCATTGGTCCTACTTCTCTATATTGTTAAGGGAGAACAATCACTTCTATAACACCTAGATTATAGAGGTTGAGTTTCTGGTTAAGATACAATGATCTATTTGACTTTGAAGTGACTTAAAAATGCTAAATAAATACCAATTATTCCTATATAAAATCCAAGTCCAAATCACAGATTTAAATGGAAACATGATTTTTTAAAAAAGATAATTTTTTTGAAGTAGAACATTTTCCCAAATATATGGCACTACAACTCAGTGTTTATGTCTAAAACCACTTAGTTTAAAAAAAAAAAATAAATAAAACAAAATAGACTTTAAATAAATTTAAATTCCCAACATAAAAACTAAGTTTGGGAAGCCAAGGAGAAGCTTATGTATAAGGTGGAAAGAACCACCATCACAAGTAGATAAATGAGCAACTGGCCTTGTCTCTATGGTTTCTTACAATTCCTTTTATCACCTCTTCTTTTC
Source organism: Bubalus bubalis (assembly GCF_019923935.1). Lineage (NCBI taxonomy): Eukaryota > Metazoa > Chordata > Mammalia > Artiodactyla > Bovidae > Bubalus > Bubalus bubalis. Next base: position 126,852,015 of record NC_059157.1, on the reverse strand, counting down.
ATGCCACCTTCTCTTTCTTGGTTTAATTTCTCAGTGTAATTCCTTAGGCTTAAATACTTAAATTTTTTTTTGTATTGTGGAACTCTTAGCTTACTTTCGTGCAGTCTGAATAGTATTTTTAAAAAGTGCTCCACAAGTCCCTTGTGTCACAGTTTTAACATGTTGAGCACACTCATGTAGGTGATCTGACAAAGGCAAATGCTTTTTCGGCTCTCAATCACCAGCTCGGAATTCTTCTCACTTCTGGTCCTCCCTTCCAGGAAGTCCTGACTTTGCTGATTAAGGGAAGAAACAAATCTCTTTGGATGGGCTGGGGTGAGAGCTGCCTGCCACTCTCTACCTCTCCTTAATACAGCGCTAAACAGTTTCCTGGATGAGCTCCAGAATGTGTGTTTTCTAGAAGAGTAAAGAACTGTAGCAGCATCTTTATTCCAGTTCTCGCAGCTGGAAGAGTGTGGAGGGTTCAGAGCAGGAGGGAGGGAGCCTGTGATACAGAGCTTACATGATACCACTGACATTCACCAGGTTTCAAATGTCCTCTTTTTTTCCCCCACTTCTGCAAAATCACAGACTAAGACAGTAAAAGTGACTTCAAGAAATAACTCCTGGGCAAAGCTCTGTCTTCCCATAGATAAACAAGTAAGTCTCACAGACAGTGTTATGTGATGATGGAGAGAGAGCCTGGGTTTAAAGCTTGGCTTCACCACTTACTGGGAAACTCTAGAAGTTACTTAAGCTCTGTGCCTCAGTTTCTTCATTTGTAAAACAAGGATAATAACAGAACTGACTGTACAGGATTATGCAGATGTTTCATGAGATAAAACACATAAAGCATCGAGAACAGTACCTGGCATGTAAAAGCTCATGTAAATGATGGCAGTAATAGCTGTTGACGTGATTACTATCACTACTGTTGTTTTCTAAAAGAATTCCAAGAATTGCAATGCCTTCATTCAGCAAACATTTTAATGAGAACCTACCATGTGTGCCACGTATATGGTGCTCAGTACTGGAGACTGAGACTCGAAAGGTACAGATTCAGATCTTCAAACAACATTCAAGTGTGACAATATATTACAGAGTGGTTATGACAGATAGCAGTATAGGATCTTAAGAAGAAAGAAGCCTGGAGAGGTTTGAGAAAGGCAGAAGGAACCAAACCTTAAGAGGCTGACTGGAGGGCACCAAAGGAAGTGGAGAGAGAAGATCATTTGGGGCAATGGCAAAACGCAGGACTAATAAGCTTAGCAAAGGCAAGTGTATGAAAGGCTTAAGTAACCTGAACCTTAGCCTGAAGATAAATGTGGATCCTTGACTTTAGGACAAAGGATCGGCTGGAATGGGATGAATAAGTGGGGAAAGAGACTGGGTGGCGATTACTCCAAAAATAAACGCCCCTAAGTGGACAAGGATATATTTAAAAAACTCAAAGTATCTTACAGAAAGGATGGAGCAGAGAGAGTAAACTCCCCAAACATTTAGCAGTTAAAACGGCTGACCTTACTGATTAGATGTAGAGGATTCGAGAACGGGAAGAGTTAAAAATCAACCAGCACAAAATTATTGATTGGGGTAATGGGGGAATGGTGGTGCAACTGGAATCCAGGCAGAGAGGGTTTGGGGGAGATTATGCCGAGCTTAATCTTAGCAAAAGACTGAAGGCAGAAGGAGAAGGGGGTGACAGGATGAGATTGGTTGGATGGCATTACCGATTCAATGGACATGAACCTGGGCAAACACTGGGAGATGGTGAAGGACAAGGAAGCCTGGCATGCTACAGTCCATGGGGATGCCGAGTCAGACATGACTTGACGACTGAACAACAACAGCAATGCCAAGCTTGTTTTTGAAGATGCTCAACTGAGGTACTTGTGGGACACTCAAGTGGTGCCATGTGGTATGAGGGAAGTCAGAAACACAGGTGTGCATCTGTGAAACCGGTAAGGGTGGAGATAGAGATGAGCCACTACTGTTCAGGGTGCAGCCAAAGCCACGGAGAAAGAGAGAGGGGTGGAGGTGACCAAGATGGATGGGTCAGGAAGATGAGAGGACAGGGGGGAAAGCAAGAGCAGAAACAGACTCAAAAGCTGCAATCCAGACATTCAAACAGCATCCAATCAAATGTGATGATATATCACCAACATTTTCAGAGAACCGTCGCACTATTTTCATCCTCATCAACCTTGTCAATAACAACTTTTTCAAACATTCCAGTGTTCTTTATTTATATACCATCTGTTTCACAAATATTTGAGGCAACTTAAGGTAAAGACATACAATAAAATAGCGAAATAAAAATGAAACAAATCAAAGCAAGGAAATACGGTATTAGATTAGAAGATCCTACAGAGGCAGGTTAGGGGAGAAAATGGGATTAGAATACAATTATGCAAGTCAATAATGACTACAGAGTTGTTACAGTAAAGGTGCAAGGTTGGCCCTGAGCTTCCTAGTGGCCAGAGTAAGAAAAGAAATAGTTACCTTCATAAGAAGAAACTATACCCTTCCTCAAGAGTACCTGATTTGCCTGACTGCCCAGTTAAAAGGCAAATGGCTCCTACTCCACCAAGTTGTTCCAACATGCAAATACTCTTCCACATAGTTAGATTCTCATTATCAGGGTGGAAAGATACAGGATTGGCCAAAAAGTTCGTCTGGGTTTTTCCATAAGATATTAGTGGAAATCATATTTCCATTACTATAAATCATATTTCCATAAGATTTAATGTCTTATGGAAAAACCTGAATGAACCCTTTGGCCAACCCAATAGAAAGGGGACTGGACTAGAAATCAGGATACCCAGTTATTTATAATACTAGTTCTGTTAATCACCAATCCAATCGCCAATCCAATCGCCAATTGCAGATCATTTAAATTCTTTGTGCCTCTTTTCTCATTTATAAAGCAGGTGCTTTCACTGAGCTAGGGTCAACCAACATTATAGCTTCTGTGCTATCATTCTCCAATCCAGCATATCTTGACAGACATCACTAATTGATCACAGAACTTTTTTCTGCTGAAGCCTCAACAGACCTCAAAAATCCTGCTCAACAGTGTTCCAAGTACCCACCAATGAATCAACATGGGCATTCTGACCCTACAGCTGCTTTGAAGTGCCTCCAGTGTGTTATGCCATCAGACACACTATCATGTAATAAGCATGATCTCCATCATATTTTGTGGCATCCTCTCTGAATGGGAAAGGCTAAGGGCAGGGGTTGACTGCAGCTGCTAAGGTAGGCAGATACGGAACAAAACTCTTTTTGGAGCTATTTTTAAACTTCTAAAAATACTCTGATATATTAAAATTAAAACTCACACAAGTCAAAATACACCACTGATTAAAATAAAATACTTCCAAATGATTGACCAAAGGAAATCTACCAAAGATGTAACAGCATGTACTGAAATGAAAATCTTTAGAAGTAGCTCAAATTTCAAAGAATCTTTATTTTGTTCTCTTTCAGAATTTGTATAATGAGCATTTCTGCAAAATGCTTACACAAAAGAAGAGCAAATAGTACAACAAATCTGTGTGCAGCACCAGTTTCTACAACCATCAACATTTTGCCATAGGATTTAACCTTAAAAGTCAAGCCTTGGGTTTCCCTGTTGGCTCAGTGGTGAAGAATCCACCTGCCAATGCAGGAGACAGTTTCAATCCCTGATCCAGGAAAATTCCACACGCCATAGAGCAAATAAGCCCGTGCACCACAACTACAGAGCCCATGTGCCGAAACTACAGAAGCAGGTGTGCCCTGGAGACTATGCTGCACAACAAGAGAAGCCACCACAATGAAAAGCCCACACACTGCAATGAAGAGCAGCCCCTGCTTGCTGCAACTAGAAAAAAGCCTGCGCAGCAACAAAGACCCAGCATGGCCAAAAATACATGACTGCTTCCTCCAGAAACATACCCAGGTATATGCATTAAGGCATGAACACACACATTCATTACAAACAACAACTTTCAGACAATATGGGGAAACATGCTAGAGTGATATCTGTCCTCTAGATTCCTGCTTCTCAAAGTGTGGTCCCTGATCAGCAACATCAATATCATCTGAGAGTTAGTTAGAAATGCAAAATCTCAGACCACATTTCAAATTTACTGAGTCCTAGTTTGCATTTTAATAAAACCCCCAGGTAATCTGTACAATATGGCTTAAGAAGCACTGGTCTACTCTAGACCACCATAACTGTCCTCTGCAAAGCTTTTCTTAATTAAATGACTTCAGAGGAGCTGGGCAAGAAACCAAACCATGAAAAATAGTGTCCATTTCACTTGGGAGGGCAATTTGCCATTAACTACTCAAATTTAAAGGTATAATCCATCCTAAAGGCGATCAGTCCTGGGTGTTCATTGGAAGGACTGATGCTGAAGCTGAAACTCCAATACTTTGGCCACCTCATGCGAAGAGTTGACTCATTGGAAAAGACCCTGATGCTGGGAGGGATTGGGGGCAGGAGGAGAAGGGGACGACAAAGGATGAGATGGCCGGATGGCATCACCAACTCGATGGACATGAGTTTGGGTAAACTCTGGGAGTTGGTGATGGACAGGGAGGCCTAGCATGCTGCGATTCATGGGGTCGCAAAGAGTCGGACACGACTGAGCGACTGAACTGAACTGAACTGAATTTATGACCTGGTAATTCCAATTCTGAATACCTTTACTAGAGAAACAGCCACCCATATGGTTCAAATAAGATGTCTATCATAGCATTTTGGGGGGATTGAAAACAACCTAACTGCCCACTAGGTGAATGGTGAAACAAATCAGTACAGAACAGTCAGCAGAGGTTCAAGTGAATGAACCAGACCACAAAAAATTCTCCTAGTCATGTTGAGTGAAAAAAGCAAGTTGCAGAATATTCCACTTAGTATAACATTTGTTTAAAACAAAAGAAAAACAAATGTTTCATTATGTGTTTTCTCTGGATACATATATGCATATGTAAAGGAAGAGGAAAAAAATCTGGAATGACAGATATCAAAAGGAAACAGAGGCTACATGTGCAAAGAGATGAAGAAAAGTGGGATGAGGGGTGGAAAGTTAAAGGAGGATTATAATATTTCATCTATTTTCTTATTTTCTTAAAGAGAATGCATTCATGTAACTACCTACTTGTGGGACAAATATTTTATAAGTGGCTATGTGATTTCTTACACCAAATGAGTTTATGTAAAGAAAATGAGGTCAGATAGGGTACAGAAAGACAGATAGAAAATATAAAGACATTTGACAAACTACAGGTTTTTAGAAATGAGTTTTGTTTGCGTGGGCCATTTTCTCTGTTTTCTACAATACATGCATACAGCTGGTATTGAGCTTAGTTTGCAGTATTCAAAAATGTCTTCAAAAGTGGTATATTCATTTTTCTCTGTATTTTTGTATTTCCTTCATTTGTCTATGATCTATTTGAGAGAAAGTTATATATGTGATTGTTTCTATTGATGCATATTCCAGGTTCCTGGTTCAACAGACAATGATGCACACCAGTTAAATGAATAACTCACAAGCCTATGAATAATAGGTTTAAAAAATCCTAAGAAGTAGGCAAAGCACATCTTGTCCTGAATTTATAGCTGAAGAAACAGGCTCGGAAAGGTTGGGTAATGTGCCCAAGGACCCTCTAGCTAGTAGGTGGCAAAGCTGAACCTTGGCTCCCACTTGGTGATTCCAAGTCCTCTGTCCTTTCAACTGTACCATATTTGTCACGTCACCATTCTTAAATATGATGCTTATGTACACTTCTAGGCAGTTTTTTAGATAACTTCATGTTGAAAATTCTCCTGAGAAATATTAGAATTCAGTATGTACATTTTGGGGGTCTTATATCTGATTATTTGAGTTTCTTTCCCAATATCCTGCCTTGACAAGCCCAAGGAGATAAGACTGAAAAACGTACTACCATACTATTTCCATCATGAAGTAGAAAAAGGATGAATTCTAACTATTCTGAGTTTAAAAACCCATCTGTTCTAATTTATAAGGGGAAAAAATAGTATAAAAGTAGACAGATACTATACACCCATCATCTTTAAAGATTATCATAGTCCATGAGGAAAATCCTAAAAAGAGTGTAAACAGTGTTACAGAGTAGAAGGGAAAGGGAGAATCCAGTTCTCTATCCTTAATAAAGTGAAAATCTCTCAGTCATGTCCAACTCTTTGTGCCCCCAAGGACGATATATACTACACAGTCCATGGAATTCTCCACAGAGTGGGTAGCCTTTCCCTTCTCCAGGGGAATCATCTCAACCCAGGGATCAAACCCAGGTCTCCCACACTGCAGGCAGATTCTTTACCAGCTGAGCCACGAGGGAAACCCAAGAACACTGGAGTGGGTAGGCTATCCCTTCTCCAGGGGATCTTCCTGACCCAGGAATCAAACTGGGGTCTCCTGCAATTCTTTATCAACTTAGCTATTAGGGAAACCCCTCCTTAATAAAGGAAAGTGACCAAATACCTAAAAGCTTTTCATGGGAAATAGTCGCAATCTAATTGGCTTTGTGAAGTTAAATTTCTTTTTTTTAAAGTGTAAAGTTAACAAGGTTAAAAGCTCATACTGGACTTTAGATAACAAGATAATACAACTGACTTCTTGATCTTCTTAAGCACTGTGGCTAGAGAGGAGCTACTCTGGACACACATGCATGCCTCTATTTATAGCAGCGAGCACCAAGTCTGATGGGAAAAGCTCCTAAACCATTTAAAAATCAAACTATTTTAAGTATCTCACAACTTTCGAAGAATTTATTTTTGTTTGTCTTAATATTGTTCCCAAAAGTTGGATCATAAATTGCATGTGTGTGCTTCTGCACGTATGTGTATGTTTACTTTTGAGAAATGTGCAAAACGAGGTTAGTGGGTTTGAAGCATTAAAGGCTCTATGGAAAGGCTCTAACCAGAGCTGCGTTTGTGGGATAAGGTCCTGGGGGCTCATGGTATGACTAAGAAATGAATTCACTGCCCAAAAAGTACTTAAAAAAAAAAAAAAGAATCAGGCAGAATTTAAATACTGTTAAAAAACATGAATCAAGTACAGTTGATTTCAAATATTAGGCATATTTCCCATAACCATTTAAAACATATACATACTGACTCTGGGAACTTGCTAAATTTAAACCCTGACTCAGTAGAGAAAGACAAGTCCTTCCTTTTTCTTTTGTAGAGGGAAGAATGGGAGAGATTGCCCCAGTAGAGAGGACTTTTAAAAACACCCTCTATGTGCCAAGAACTTCACATGCCAGGAACTTTTTAATTATGTAGAGAATTACTAGCCCTACGCACTTTCTTTTGAACACGTAAAAACCAGTTGGGATCACAACTAACTTCCCACACTGGTCTGTTTGCCTATCCCTTCTTTCTCTTACACTGACGTTCCACTAGGCCAGCGGCACCATTTGTTTGCATTGGACAGTCCTAAAAGAGGTTTTACTGACCATCTCATCTCTGCTTGGAATTAATCTTTTGATCATGTCTTTCGCTAATGTGCCATGTTTTTAAAGGTCACACTCATTTATACAGAAAGTTATATTACCACCTACTAATTTTGAAAAAGAACCCTTGAAAAGGGCTTTCCACCCCACCATGGCACTTACAAGGTGGTCATCAAAAAATGGTTATTCCTAGTAATTTTATTCCATCACTGGGAGCTCAGAATGTAAATTAATGGGCACAGCTACACTGGTCTTGTCTGAAAATAGCTACATGACTAACCGTGTCCACACAGTGACCAGAGTAAGTTAAAATACAAGACTCATGGGTTGCAGAAACTCTGTAGAGGGAGCCTCCATAAAGGTTGACCAGGACCCCAGGCTGAGGCCTGGGAGGTAGAGGTCACTGGCTTTCTAGTTCGGTCACCAATAGCACCCATCTGAGATTTCTACCACCAATCTTATTGTGATTATTGTTTTAAATTCTATCTTAAGGAACACATATGAAGAAGTTATGCAGTAGGAATTAACCACCTGTCAGCTGTGGGCCTTGTGTTATCAACTGGCAGGCTTGACTCAATTAGTAATTGTAATTAATTACATAACTTTTAGTTCACATTTAATTCCACTAAAATGCCATGGTGAAACTAGGCCATTTATGAAGGTTTATGCATAAAAGAACAATGATCAGGTTAAAGGTTATTATACATTTGATTCAGATTTGAGATACATAATATACTTATAATAAACTAAGAGTGGACCTTCTTGCTCCATGAACAGCAATAAAAATTAAGTGCGCCCTTCACATATATAGGTTCGGAACATTTGGATTCTTACTGAAAACAGACTGATGCCTTTGCTCTGGGAAGGCCATGAAAGGCCTAATTCCACCCCAGCCTCAGGAGGGAGAACGTGATAGGGTTTTCCAGGACTACAGGGAGCCCTGTGGAGGTGAAGGGCTTACAGTGGTGGGAAGCCTCAGGGCCGCTGGGACTGCCACCGTCAGCAAGTGGAGTTCTCATCCTTGAGGGCAGGACAGAGGGTTCTCAGAGAGCCCAAGCTAGCCACTGATTACAAACTCAGGGACATGAACCAGGGCTGTCACTTTGTCACTATAACCACAGGCCACTGCCTCTGCACCTGGTTCTTGGTTTACATCACTTTATGCGGAAATATCTCAGTTTTCAAGATCTGATTGGCCAAAGTGGCTAACACCTGTCTGTCAACAGCTCAGCCCTGCTTCTCCATCTATGATATAAGTCATCCCAGCAAATCAGAGTAGTGGGCTCAGGGTACAGGATGAATGTAGTTCATTCTTGTGGAATGTCAATTCCATGTAAAGTTTTCAAACATTTTTGATATGTTTATACTAAAGCAAACTCATATACAGTGGGGTCACATCACCAGAAACAGAAATGTTTTTTAAAAAAATACAAGAAGGGACAAGTTTTGTGTTCACAGAGATGACTTTGGTGGCTACCTCCCCATCCCCCTGGGGAATGTTGGTATAGACAACCAACATTATTGAGGAACACTGGCCGGCTGGATCGCTACACTGCTTCTTCAGGGTCTAGGCTGGAATGGAAGCTCCCTCTCCCCAGACACTTTCAGCTCCCAGCCCAGCAGGAGGCATGAATCCTTGGCACTGCCTCTTTCATTATCCTCCACCACACTATGCTCACACCACACCACAGGGCTGGGCATGACTACATCAGTACTGGCTAGGTTGTGAAGACTGTCCAGGGCACCAAACGGTGTATAAACAGCCCCTTGTTATCATCATCATCAAACCTTGCAACAGTGGTAGAAAAGCAAAATGGTACTGGGGATAAGGTGAGACATGGGGAACTGTTTCTACAGGAGTGAGTGTGTGAGTGAGAACAGCTGGGACGAGGAAAACTAATAGAAAAAACAGAAAAATATGAGGCATATGTGCAGAAATAGCAGCAGTACAGCCAGCACCAGAAACACAGTCACTAATCACCCCATCACATGCTAGGCACTGGAGACACAGGATACATAAGTCGCAGCCCTTGCCTGTGAGGTAAGATCAGGATGACTTAAGTCTCTGACATTTCAGTGGCTGCTATCAAAATCTGTATATTATAAATCCAACTTTATTTTTCAGGTAATATAATGATGTATCTGTGCTTTCTTTCCAATTTTGAGCTGGCTTAATGGTAAGGAGCCCATCCCCATGGAGATGGGGATTAGAGGTCTTTACACTCCAACACCTATATTCGTTTTATTGTGTCAATAACAAATGTTAAGAAAAAATAAAAATAATAAGAATTTTAGTCTAATAAGCAAGAAGCATCTGTTTTCTATAAGAGAGATTAATCATTTGACAAACTTCTTAAAGGTTAAAGAGTTTTCTTTTTAATTTCCAGTGCTGTAGGGTTTGCTGTGAATGCAATTTCTGGACTGAATGGGTCACTGAACTGGATCAGAAGTTTCATTCATTCAACTACGCTGTAACAAGTTAAACGGCTTGAAGAAAATGTTCTAGATCCTCTGCTAAATGCTAGAATACTCAGAGGCTAGTAAGACATATGTCCTGCCTTCCAGAATTCAGGCTCAGGCAGTGTTTCACAAACCTTTTTTCATTACTGTTGCTTTATTGAGCCTAACTGTGTTGACATTTGCTCTCACTGCTCCTCCCTGCCTCCCCTCCCCCAAGAAATGTTAATGTCAGAGATACACTATATATCTGTTTATATATTGTGGTTCTTTGAAAAGCTGCAAATTATATAGTATCTAAGATTTCTCACCCTCCAAAGACCAATATCACCCCAATTAGGAGCAACATAGCCCCATTCAGAATTCCTGATCTAGGGTAGATGTTTATATACCCTCCATAAGATATGTGAAAGGGTATATACACACACACATTTTAAAATGAAACTATTGGAGGACTCCATGATTTTAAAAAAAGGATATGGGATCTAAAGAAAGTGAAAGTGAAAGTGAAGTCGCTCAGTCGTGTCCGACTCTTTGGGACCCCATGGACTATAGCCTGCCAGGCTCCTCTGTCCATGGGATTCTCCAGGCAAGAATACTGGAGTGGGTTGCCATTTCCTTCTCCAGGGGATCTTCCCAACCCAGGGACCGAACCCAGGTCTCCTGCATTGCACGCAGACGCTTTATCCTCTGAGCCACCAGGGAAGCCCCATGGGATCTAAAACAGGGGTCAAAAAACTTGTTCTATTAAGAACCAGATTGTAAATATGTATTTTAGTTTTGGGGGGCTAAATACTGTCTTTGTGGCATATTCTTCATTTTGTTTTTGTTTGATTTGATTTTATAACCCTTTAGAACTATAAAAAGTTTCCTTAATTCAAGGACCCTACCAAAACAGGCTACCAGCCAAATCTGGCCTGTGGGCTAGAGTTGCTGACTCCTGATGTACAGGGATAACAGCTAACATTTTTTGAGATCCTACCATTTATTAAAAAGTAACTGTTTGTAGTATGGTGGTTGCCAGGAGCTAGAAGGAGAGGGAAATGGGGAGTTATTGTTTAATGGGTATAGAGTTTCAGTTTTGCAAGATGAAAAGAGTTCTGGAGATGGATGGTGATGACTGGTTGCACAATACTATGGATGTATTTAATACCACTGAATTGTACACTTAAAAATGGTTAAGAGAATAAATTTTACATTGTGTTTATTTTACCACAATAAAAAAAAAACGGTGATTTTTTTTTCTTAAAAAGTTTAACTTTCATGTAATACTCACCCTAAAACCATATAAAATAGATATCTTCATTTTATAGCTAAAAAATATGAGGTTAAAAGAGCTCTGACAACTTGCCCAAGTTACAAAGCTGGCAACTGGAGTGCTGAGGTTTGAATCCTTGCCTGTCAGTTTAAAAGACTGAGCTCTTAGTCATTCTCACCATCAAGTACTCCTTTTATTTATTTTCTTCAACAGATGCCATATTTCAAAAGATTTTATCTGCTAAACAAACATCATTTACTAATAATTTGTTTTGTTTCTTAAACAGTTATCCTAAAATACATATCTGTTCCCCACGATGGGGAACACATGTATACCTGTGGCAGATTCATTTTGATATTTGGCAAAACTAATACAGTTATGTAAAGTTTAAAAATAAAATAAAATTAAAAAAAAATACATATCTGACAATCAGAGCTTTAGATCCATTCAAGGATCAGTCCATTCTTAGAAGAGAAGCTCTAAAGTGATATGATTTTATCCAAAACTCAAAGAAATTTGTTGCTCTAGTTAGCCTGCCTAGATTGTCCCTTAAATTATAAGTATAAAGTTCATGAGGGGATTTTCCTTCTCTCTCTGTTTCACGCCACCATCCTCAGTTCCTGATACCGGGCGCAATATTCACAAATTCAAAGAAATGCTCACACTTCCTTACGTCTGGGTCCTTTGCATTTAGAAGACCTCGCGATGTACATGAAACAACAGAAGGCAGATGGAATCGAGAATCCCTTTCAGTGCTCAAGTTTTATGATTCCAAGCCTCAATACAGATATATCGGCCGTATTCATTTAGTCAGTCAACCATAATTCTCGAGGACACACTATAGCACACAGTGCTAGTCTGTGAAAACACAGAATAAAATGGAAGAGAAACCTAAAGTTCATTTGGGTATAAAGTCCAGAACTGGACAAAAACAACAGAAGAAAGACTTCATGGAAAGAATTTTCCCAGTTGTTGAAACTGAGTCCCACATGAACTGAAAAAGCAAAACACCGCTATGGCTACCTGTTTATAACAATCCTCTCACGCCGGTGTCTGTGCAGCCTCCCTGGGCAAGTGACACAAGCCTACCTTGTCTGTCCTCTTGGCTGTCTGAACTCTCCCAGACTTATACTCTACGTCAGGCCAATCAGAAATCTTCCCTGGGGGAAAGGGATTCTGTTTCTTCCCAATCCTAGGCTGTAAAGACATCTATAGATTGGCCTTGACCAGGGTACCACCTTCCATGCAGCGGAAGCCCATTTGCAGTAAGAAAAAAATGAAGCCAACATTAAAAGACAGAGACAAAAGGTGGAGAGAAAGCATGGAGGAGGTAGAGATAGATACTCAGCTGTGTTCAAGTCCCTGGTTCTCCAGGTCCTTAAAACCCACTTTATCCAGCTCATCCTGCAGTGTGGTTAAGGAGGCAAAACACTTCACTTCATCTAGTTTAAGCAAGTTTCTGTTACCTGCAACCAGGAATCTTAATGCATGGGCTGAGGAGGCTGCCTGACCTGGAAGGACCAAGTGCATCATCCCGGAGAAAGTAGGCTAGAGGTAGTCAGCTCCTTGGCCACCCTGGGCTGTTCCTCATCCTTCCTCCACCTGGAGTTTTCAGCTGAGAAACTAGGTTAAACCTCTTTGCTACCAGGTGTGCTCAAATCTCTTAAACAGGCAGATCTGACATAATGTACTGTAAGTATTTTTGTTTTTCGACAGAAACGAGTAACCCAAAAATCCACAAACAGAATTATTTTTATCTTGGAAGCCCCTTTACATTTTATAGAGCATCCAGAAACAAGTGTGAAAAAAGGCTTCAGGCTATACATGATAAAGAGCTTTCAGGGAACTGTTAAGAACATAATCCCTCCAAATAGCTCATGTAAATTATATAATCTGTGGAAAGAAATCTTGCACCACAAAGAGGATGACAAGAAAAGTTTCATTTTCTTCCAACCCAGCCACCAGCCCAATCACCCTTTATTTTGCTGATTTTATAGTAGTATCATTTTCCATATCTTTCCTTCTCAACTATGTTTTTGTCCCCATATGAAACTAGATGAAACTATTCACCAGTAAATACTCTCAATTTTACCTAAGATTGGGGAGCTATGAATAAAAACAATATGCAACTAACTTAATCTCCAGGCACAAGGAAAAGCAATCTGTTGCCCTAATAGAAAACTGAGGAATAATTTATTAGAATATTTGGAAAAGGGTTTTTAGTATCTCAGATTACTACTTTAAGAGTTTAATAGAAGGTAACAAAGAATCACTCTCTAATCAAAGACTATGTAAAAGCAAACTGCCCACATCATGTTTTTCACTAGTTTAAGAACAATTCTGAATAACTGTAAAACTGACTTTTTCATCACTGATATTCAGTGTAAGAAAACATATTTTGCCACCAGAAACACAGGCTATTCCAAAGTCAGTCTATGCATTGCTAGAATAGCAGCAGTTTACAGAAAACAGTCCCACCAGACCCAGTGAAGTGGCCTTCTGACAATGGTCAGATTATAAGCTCTAAGAAAGCAGGCCGTGAAATTGCATTGGTCCACTGCTCTGGTAGCACCTGGCACATAGCAGGTGGTCAACACATGTTTAGTGAATAAGTAAATAAAGGGATCAGTAAGTAAATTCAAATTCCTGTGCTAATAAAGAGCTCAATATAAGAAAGTTGTTAAGCAACTGACAAAGATGAAAACAGAATGTAAAAGTTTCTCTCTTAAATTCAACCTAATTCATCAAGTACTGACGGGCAGGTCCTCTGTGCCAGGCACTGGACTAGCAACTGCTGACGCACAGATAAAGAACTAAGCCAATGCAGGTCAGAGTGAGCTGACATCACTGAGAGGCCCAACTTTCACAGGACCTATCAGCTTACGAGGAGGTTCACCTTTAGTAGGACTGTCAAGGTGGGAAGAAGGGAGAAAATACCATAAGAAACTGACGTGATCTTTACATAAACTTAAGTATCCTAACTAGCCATTACAATGTAAGCCCTAAAAGCATACAGCATCACACAACCTATTTCCATAACATCATTTCTATAGAATGATACATTTCAACAGGGATACTATAGTTCCAGGAACCAGTTCCACGTTCCTAATTCTTCTCCTTTCCTCCCACTAGAGCTTTGCTCAGGCAGAGGTGCAGGGAAAGAGAAGGAATAAAAGGCAGCTTTAACAATGAGAGTTTTTCTAGAAGGGGAAAATGAAAGAAGGAAAGATGGGGGAGGTTGTAATATTCCTATATACGTATATATAATACAGCTCATCTGTGCGTCTGAAGATGGGAGTGGCTACAACTTTAATCCTGAATCTCACTATACCCAGGCGAGCTTTCTCACGCTGAATTCCACCTACTAAATTTACTACTATTATTGCCATCTGTTTGAATGAATGATCACATGGACAAAATCACTCATAAATTACTACAAATCCTGTTAAAGCAGATCATCACTTTATTGGTTTCAGTTCAGTTCAGTTGTTCAGTCGTGTCCAACTCTTTGAGACCCCATGAATCACAGCATGCCAGGCCTCCCTGTCCATCACCAACTCCTGGAGCTCACTCAAATTCACGTCCATGAAGTCGGTGATGCAATCCAGCCATCTAATCTTCTATCGTCCCCTTCTCCTCCTGCCCCCAATCCCTCCCAGCATCAGAGTCTTTTCTAATGAGTCAACTCTTCGCATGAGGTGGCCAAAGTATTGGAGTTTCAGCATCAGCATCAGTCCTTCCAATGAACATCCAGGACTGATTTCCTTTAAAATGGACTGGTTGGATCTCCTTGCAATCCAAGGGACTCTCAAGAGTCTTCTCCAACACCACAGTTCAAAGCATCAATTCTTCGGCGCTCAGCTTTCTTCACAGTCCAACTCTCACATCCATACATGACTACTGGAAAAACCATAGCCTTGACTAGACGGACCTTTGTTGACAAAGTAATGTCTCTGCTTTTGAATATGCTATCTAAGTTGGTCATAACTTCCCTTCCAAGGAGTAAGCGTTTTTTAATTTCATGGCTGCAATCACCATCTGAAGTGATTTTGGAGCCCCAAAAATAAAGCCTGACACTGTTTCCACTGTTTCCCCATCTATTTCCCATGAAATGATGGGACCAGATGCCATGATCTTAGTTTTCTGAATGTTGAACTTTAAGCCAACTTTTTCACTCTCCTCTTTCACTTTCATCAAGAGGCTTTTGAGTTCCTCTTCACTTTCTGCCATAAGGGTGGTGTCATCTGCATATCTGAAGTTATTGATATTTCTCCCGGCAATCTTGATTCCAGCTTGTGCTTCTTCCAGCCCAGCATTTCTCATGATGTACTCTGCATATAAATTAAATGAGCAAGGTGACAATATACAGCCTTGACGTATTCCTTTTCCTATTTGGAACCAGTCTGTTGTTCCATGTCTACTTCTAACTGTTGCTTCCTGACCTGCATACAGGTTTCTCAAGAGGCAGGTCACGTGGTCTGGTATTCCCATCTCTTTCAGAATTTTCCACAGTTTATTGTGATGCACACAGTCAAAGGCTTTGGCATAGTCAATAAAGCAGAAATAGATCTTTTTCTGGAACTTGCTTGCTTTTTCCATGATCCAGCAGATGTTGGCAATTTGATCTCTGGTTCCTCTTCCTTTTCTAAAACCAGCTTGAACATCTGGAAGTTCACGCTTCACATATTGCTGAAGCCTGGCTTGGAGAATTTTGAGCACTACTTTATTAGCATGTGAGATGAGTGCAATTGTGTGGTAGTTTGAGCATTCTTTGGCATTGCCTTTCTTTGGGATTGGAATGAAAACGGACCTTTTCCAGTCCTGTGGCCACTGCTGAGTTTTCCAAATTTGCTGGCATAATGAATGCAGCACTTTCACAGCATCATCTTGCAGGATCTGAAATAGCTCAACTGGAATTCCATCACCTCCAATAGCTTTGTTTGTAATGATGCTTTCTAAGGCCCACTTGACTTCACACTCCAGGATGTCTGGCTCTAGGTGAGTGATCACACCATCGTGAGTATCTGGGTCATGAAGATATTTTTTGTACAATTCTTCTGTGTATTCTTCTTACCACCTCTTCTTAATATCTTCTGCTTCTTTTTTCTGTCCTTTATCGAGCCCAGCTTTGCATGAAATGTTCCCTTGGTATCTCTAATTTTCTTGAAGAGATCTCTAGTCTTTCCCATTCTGTTGTTTTCCTCTATTTCTTTGCATTGATGGCTGAGGAAGGCTTTCTTATCTCTCCTTGCTAATCTTTGGAACTCTGCATTCAGATGCTTATATCTTTCCTTTTCTCCTTTGGTTTTCACTTTTCTTCTCTTCACAGCTATTTGTAAGGCTTCCCCAGACAGCCATTTCGCTTTTTTGCATTTCTTTTCCATGGGGATGGTCTTGATCCCTGTCTCAGATACCATCTATGACGCCTCCAAACACACCAGATATACAGAATATCTAGCTAATTTTGGAACTGAGTATCAGCCTGTCCTTCCAATACCAAAGGTAAAAAAAGTAACATTATATTCATTTAACACAGATGTTATCAAAGTTACAAACAATGATTCTCTAAAAACTGCAAGCTCTTTCTTCTATCCATCCATTTACCGATGGAACACCAGTTATGGGTCATTTACCATATTAGTCTAAGGAAAAAATATGGGGCTGGGGCAGAAGGGAGGGACACAAAAAGGGATACACCCTCAACTAATAATATCAAGTGGTATTCTTTCTATTTCTTATCTTAACTTGTTAACGTCTAACTGAATGACTAATGAGTACTCAGGAATGGGAAGAGGAAGATAAATGCCAAGTCCTATCCCATAATAAATTACAACAGAAGTTAAAAGTAGATTAAGAGCCACTATTACTTATAAATACATAAGTACAAACAAAATGAGAAGAGTATCTGTCACACCTTAGGCATTCCTGAAAAACCATAAATCAACCTACAAAGAACTATTTAGTTCAATTCAGTTGCTCAGTCATGTCCGACTCTTTGCAACTCCATGGACTGCAGCACGCCAGGCCTCCCTGTCCATCACCAACTCCCAGAGCTTGCTCAAACTCATGTCCATAGAGTCAGTGATGCCATCCAACCATCTCATCCTCTGTCATCCACTTCTCCTCCTGCTTTCAATCTTTCCCAGCATCCAGGTCTTTTCCAAGGAGTCAGTTCTTTGCATCAGATGGCCAAAGTATTGGAGTTTCAGCCTCAGCATCAGTCCTTTCAAGGAATACTCAGAACTGATTTCCTTAAGGATAGACTGGTTGGATCTCCTTGCAGTCCAAGGGACTCTCAAGAGTCTTCTCCAACACCACAGTTCAAAAGCATCAATTCTTCAGCACTCAGCTTTCTTCACAGTCCAACTCTCACATCCATACATGACTACTGGAAAAACCAAAGCTCTGACTAGACAGACCTTTATCAGCAAAGTAATGTTTCTGCTTTCTAGTATCTGTCTAGGTTGGTCATAGCTTTTCTTCCAAGGAGCAAGCTTCTTTTATTTCATGGCTGTAGTCAACATCTGCAGCGATTTTGGAGCCCAAGAAAATAAAGTCTGTCACTGTTTCCATTGTTTCCCCATCTATTTGCCATGAAATGATGGGAACAGATGCCATGATCTTAGTTTTTTGAATGTTGAGTTTTAAGCCAGCTTCTCACTCTCCTCTTTCACTTTCATCAAGAGGTTCTTCAGTTCCTCTTCACTTTCTGCCATAAGGGTGGTGTCATCTCTGTATCTGAGGTTATTGATATTTCTCCCAGCAATCTTGATTCCAGGTTGTGCTTCATCCAGCCTTGCATTTCACATGACGTACTCTGCATATAAGTTAAATAAGCAGGGTGACAATATACAGCCTTGACATACTTCTTTCCCAACTTGGAACCAGTCTGTTGTTCCATGTCTACTTCTAACTGTTACTTCTTGACCTGCATATAGATTTCTTAGGAGGCAGGTCAGGTGGTCTGGTATTCCCATCTCTTTCAGAATTTTCCATGTTTGTTGTGATCCACACAGTCAAAGGCTTTAGTGTAGTCAATGAAGCAGAAGTAGATGTTTTTCTAGAATTCTCTTGCTTTTTCTATGATCCAACAGATGTTGGCAATTTGATCTCTGGCTCCTCTGCCTTTTCTAAATCCAGCTTGAATATCTGGAAGTTCACAGTTCATGTACTGTTGAAGCCTGGCTTGGAGAAGTTTTGAGCATTACTTAGCTAACATGTGAGTTGAGTGTAATTGTGCAGTACTTTGAACATTCTTTGGCATTGCCTTTGGGATTGGAGTGAAAACTGACCTTTTCCAGTCCTGTGGCCACTGCTGAGTTTTCCAAATTTGCTAACATATTGTGTGTAGCACTTTCACAGCATCATCTTTTAGGGTTTGAAAGAGCTCAACTGGAATTCCATCACCTCCACTAGCTTTGTTTGTAGTGATGCTTCCTAAGGCCCACTTGACTTCACACTCCAGGATGTCTGGCTCTAGGTGAGTGAGCACACCATCAAGGTTATCTGGGTTGTGAAGATCTTTTTTTTATAGTTCTTCTGCCACTCTTCTTAATATCTTCTGCTTCTGTTAGGTCCATATCATTTCTGTCATTTATTGTGCCCATCTTTGCATGAAATGTTCCCTTGGTATCTCTAATTTCCCATTAGAACTATTAGGTTGGTGCAAAAGCAATTGCGGTTTCACATTTTTGATTTCTGCCATCTGATACTGGAATACAACAGTCCATGGGGTTGCAAAGAGTAAGACATAACTGAGTGACTAACACTTTCACTTTTTCACTGGAATACATTCTTAAATACATGTGGTTATGTTATATATCATTTTAATGGGCATTTTTCACTTTATGCTTTTTTGCTGACTTATTACTTGCTGTTTATTTTATATTTACTTTAGACTATAGAAATTATACCCCCCCCCCAAAAAAAAGAAAACAGTGACAGACTTTATTTTCTTGGGCTCCAAAATCACTGTGAATGGTGACTGTAGCCATGAAATTAAAAGACACTTGTTCCTTGGAAGAAAAGCTACCACAAACCTAGACAGTGTATTAAAAAACCGAGACATCACTTTGCCGACAAGGGTCCATATAGTCAAAGCTATGGTTTTTTCAGCAGTCATGTATGGATGTAAGAGTTGGACCACTAAAGAAGGCTGAGCACTGAGGAACTGATGCTTTCAAAGCTGGAGAAGACTCCTGAGAGTCTCTTGGATAGCAAGGAGATCAAACCAGTCATTCCTAAAGGAAATTAATCCTGAATATTCATTGGAAGGACTGATGCTGAAGCTCCAATAGCTTTGGCCACCTGATGCAAAGAGCCGACTCACTGGAAAAGACCCTGACACTGGGAAAAATCGAGGGCAGGAGGAGAAGGGGTCAACAGAGGATGAGATAGTTGGATGGCATCTATCTAGTTGGACTGACTCAATGGACATGAGTTTGAGCAAACTAGGAAGATAGTGAAGGACAGGGAAGCCTGGCGTGCTGCAGTCCATGGGGTCATAAAGAGTCAGACACGACTTAGCAACTGAACAGTAACAACAAAGAAATGATGCTAGACAAAAGCAAATTCGAGTGATATTCTTATTCGAGTTCCAAACGAGTCATAAAGCAGAGGAGACAACTCACAACATCAACAACGCATTTGGCCCAGGAATTGCTAATGAACGTACAGTGCAGTAGTGGTTCCGTAAGTTTTGCAATGGAGATGAGAGCCTTGAAGATAAGGAGCATCAGTCAGTTCAGTCACTCAGTTGTGTCTGACTCTTTGTGACCCCATAGACTGCAGTACACCAGGCTTCCCTGTCCATCACCAACTCCCAGAGCTTGCTCAAACTCATGTCCAAGTCAGTGATGCCATCCAACCATCTCATCCTCTGTCGTCCCCTTCTCCTCCTGCCTTCAATTCTTCCCAGTATCAGGGTCTTTTCCAATGAGTCAGTTCTTCACATCAAGTGGCCAAAGCACTGGAGCTTCAGTGTAGTAGCTGACTACTGGATGTTGACAAAGACCAACTGAGAGCAATTATCAAAGCTGATCCTCTTTCAACTATACAAGAAGCTGCCGAAGAACTTAATGTCGACCATTCTAGCATCCGGAGAAGGCAATGGCACCCCACCCCAGTACTCTTGCCTGGAAAATCCCATGGATGGAGAGGTCTAGTGGGCTGCAGTCCATGGGGTCACTACGAGTCAGACATGACTGAGCGACTTTCCTTTCACTTTTCACTTTCATGCATTGGAGAAGGAAATGGCAACCCACTCCAGTGTTCTTGCCTAGAGAATCCCAGGGACGGGGGAGCCTGGTGGGCTGCCATCTCTGGAGTCGCACAGAGTCGGACATGACTGAGCAACTTAGCAGCAGCAGCAGAATTCTAGCATCATTCAGCATTTGAGGAAAACCGGAAAGATGAAAGAGCTCGATAAGTAAATGCCTCATAAGCTTACCTCTAATAAAAAAAAATAATTGTTTTGAAGTGTCTTCTCTTATTTTACGTAACAACATGAACCATTTCTCACCTGGATTGTGACATGTGACAAAAAGTGGATTTTATACAAATGGTGATGACCAGCTCAGCGGTTAGACCTAGAAAACATGCCTAATGCTAATGCTAATGCTAAGTCGCTTCAGTCGTGTCCGACTCTGTGCGACCCCATAGACGGCAGCCCACCAGGCTCTGCCATCCCTGGGATTCTCCAGGCAAGAATACTGGAGTGGGTTGCCATTTCCTTCTCCAATGCATGAAAGTGAAAAGTGAAAGTGAAGTCACTCAGTCATGTCTGACTCTTAGCAACTCCATGGACTGCAGCCTACCAGGCTCCTCCGATCATGGGATTTTCCAGGCAAGAGTACTGGAGTGGGGTGCCATTGCCTAAGCACTTCCTAAAGTCAAACATGCATCAAAAAAAGGATCATGGTCACCGTTTGGTGGTCTGCTGCCTGTCTGGTCCACTACATCTTTCTTAATTTGGTGAAATCATTACATCTGAGAAATACACTCAGCAAATAATGCACTGAAACCTGCAATGCCTGAAGCTGGTACTGGTCAACAGGAAGGGCCTAATTCTTCTCCACAACACCACCCAATCGCACATCACACAACCAACGCTTCAAAAGTTGAACGAATTGAGCTATGAAGTTTTGCCTCATCTGCCATACTCAACCTGACCTCTCACCAATCGACTATCACTTCTTCAAGCATCTTGACAACTTTTTGCAGAGAAAACACTTCCACAACCAGCAGGAGGCAGAAAATGCTTTCCTAGAGTTCATTGAATCCTGAAGAACAGATTTTTATGCTACAGGAATAAACAAACATTTCTTGTGGGCAAAAATGTGTTGCTTGCAATGGTTCCTATTTTTATTAAAAAGATGTGTTTTGAGTCTTGTTATATGATTTAAAATTCGTGATCTGAAACCACAGTTACTTTTGTATCAACCTAATAGTAGTATTAGACTCTTGTGATAGTTCCTGAACCACCTAAGACCGTCTTACAAGCAGCCTATCGCTCTTCCTCCTCTATCCCAGCTAGAATACTCTGCTGTTCTAACACATAAAGCCACTGAGGAATTGTTCTACTCTTTGTAATGGCTGTCACAAACATGGCTCAATCGTCACAAAACCGTTTCAATCTCAGCTTTACAGAGAGGAAAATTACAAACAGGGCCAGCAAGTGGTTCTACTACTGCCTTGAGTTGGAGATAATCTTTCAGTCTAAGTTACTAAATAAATAGCACAGTTATATGCCCTCCTGTATGAGGAAGTATGGTACAGGAGAAAGTCTATAGGCTTTGCAGTCAGATCTAAGTTCAGATCTAATGTTTCTTGCTGGTGGCCTTGGGAGAGTGACAGTCTCCCTGAAGCCCAGTCTCCTCTTCTGAGGAATAAAGTTGCCATCACTTGCTCCACAACACTGTGGAAAGATGAACAATAATTCACATAAGCAACTAGCCCAGTCCATTACCTCTATTTTTCATGCCAGGCTATCTACACCTCCGCCCACTGAACACATCCACAAGCTGCACACACATGGCACTCAGAGAGTGTTAAAGGTAAGTTTCAGCCCATCATTTAGTCTGTGTGTGCTTAATAAAAGCAAAGCTCCAGTCTATGTAAAACCTAAGGGGGAAGATGAACTTGGTACCAAACTATATACTCCAAAGCCAAAAAGAAACAACTCAGCCTCTGACAAATACCATTCTACCTTCTGTCTCTACAAATCTGACTGCTCTAAGTGCCTTATATAAGTGGAATCATACAGCATTTGTCCTTTTGTGACTGGCTTATTTCAGTCACATAATGTCTTTAAAGCTCATCCATGATGTAGCATGTTTCAGAATTTCCTTCCTTTTTAAGGCTAAATAATATTCCACAGTATGGATATACCACATTTTGTTTACCCAGTCATACGTCAATGGACACTCAAGTATGAGAGAACCTTTTCCACAGATTACTGAAAATAAAGACAGATTGGAAGGAATGGCCCCCATCTTGAAGGCAGTGGTAAAGAAATTGATTTCTGATGCCACAAGGGCTGAGTCAAAAGCACTAAGAGAAATAGCCCTAAACTCTGGGCTGGTGTCAAAGCAAGTACAGGACCCCAAGATATAGCTCTGGAATCTGACAGTCTGTGGAGTTCTGGTCCTGATTATAGAACAGTGAGGCAAAATGGACCAATTAAAATGTTTACTGGATTTTCAAACATGCCTGAGACAAGGGTTGCCCAGAACGAGCTCTGGAGAACTGGTCTGCCCTCATACCGCAGGTATATCAGGCTCCTTATCTTCATAAGCAGTTTTTCCTAAACAAGCATTTCTTTGCTAAGGACCTGAACACTCACAGAGTTCCAGAGCAGGCAAGAAGGCTGGAGACGGACCAGCCTACAGCCTCACTTTACTAATGAGAAAACTAATGGCCAGATGAGAAAGTCACAGAGCTGAGTAACGACAGACAGAGAACGAGACAGAACCCAGTTCAGCATTCCTCCCACCAGACTCATCTCATTCAGGTTTCAGTGAACAGCCAGAGTTCCCTTCCTATCAATGTTTGCCTGTTTTTAAAGCTTTTCAAAGGCTTGACTTTGTTTAGAAGTCACCTCCTTTTTTTTTTCCCAGCCCATTTTTTATTGTGATAAAATATTCATAACATAAAACTTATCATTTTAACCATTTTAAATGATACAATTCAGCAATATTACAACTGTAATACAATCACATTGTTCTGCACCCATCACCATCCACCTCCAGGACTTCCCATTTTCCCAAACAGAAACTCTATCCATTAAACAGTAATTCCTCAGCCTGTGGAAACCACCATTCTATTTTCTGTCTCTATGAATCTGACTACTCTAGGTGTCTCACATAAGTGGAATCACAGTATCTGTCCTTTTGGATTGGCTTACTCCACTCAGTGCATCTTCATTCACCCATGTTGTAGCATATGTCAGGACTTCTTTCCTTTTTAAGGCTGAATAATATTCCATTAAAAAGCAATACATTGTATATACAGATGCACATTTTATCTTTTCATCTGTCAATGGAGACCTGAGTTGTTTCCAGCTCTTGACGTTTGTGAATATTTAATGCTGTTATGAGCGTGAGTGTATAAATATCTGTTCAAATCTCTGATTTCAATTATTTGGAGCATATACCCAGTAGTGAAATGCTGGAACATATGGTACATCAGTGCTATTTTGAAATGTGGTCTCTCTCAAAGGAGACCAAGTAGAGACTAAATCATCTTGGTTGGTGAATTTTTTTAAGAAAATGAAAAATTATTGAATATTTTGTTCCTGAACTTAGCGTTACTTAAAAAAATTTTTTTATGAGAAAACTTTTGGGGTTATGTGAGGTAGAGGAAAAAGCACAGCAATGATAGTGAGGAGAATGTCAAATGTAACATTTTAGACCTTTCTGAGCATGAATTTCCACAAAGGAAAGAGTGGGCTAGATAATCCCTAAGGCCTATGGATTCTGTGAGTTCTATGAATCCGTGGAAAAACTTACTTAGAGGATTACTATATTTCTTAATCATTTTTAAGTTTTCCTTCAGTTTTCTTTGAATTCCTAAGTGTATTAGAGCTTAAAGAACTGTTTCGAATTCAGAATTTAGTGTATTCTTGAGACGAGACAAGAGTTCGAAGGGCAGTGAGTAGAATAATTCTGAGCTACAAAAAAAAAAAAGAGAGACTAATTTAATATAATAGGCAATAATTTTCTCTAGGAGTACATTTATTTGATAATTGCCTTAGAATTTCTAGAGTACAGTACCTATATAACCTGCATCACTGTGACTTAATTTGAGTTACTGTGAACCTGCAGTTATTTTATAGTAGTTGATATAAAACTATCAACGCATACCAAGTTCAGTATCAATAGGGCATACCTGCCAAGAAAAGTTTGCTACAATAGTTTGGTCAAAACAACAATTAAGTTACTGAGCAACCTATCATTACCAAGATATCCCTAATTCACAATGCATTAAATGTATTCTGAGTCAAAATGTAGACCTGGCTGCAGGTAGGACACCAACAACATGCTTCAAATCCCATCCATTCTTGGTTCTTGCATAATGACCCAGACTGTAAACTTTTTCTTTCCCTGGGAAAGACTTGCAGAGTGAGAAATGTATTCCACCACCACTTTCCCCAGACTCCCAGAACGATCTGCTTGAGCATTCACCATGAAGCAGGCTTTCTATTCCAGTGGCAAGAAGGCAAGATGCAGATAGGATTCCTCATGGCTGTTTCAACTACTTAAAATAACTTTCATGGAAAGCTTACTGGGTACAATTACTATATTAACCTATTCAATCCTTCCAGTCCTGTGAGTTAGGTGTGTTCATGTCACATTGCAGGAGAAGGAGATGGCCGCTCAGCGAAGTGGCCTGCTGAGAGCCACAGGGGCAATAAGGAGCCAGCCAGGTTGGACTGGGTCTTCTGGCACCAAGTTCAGTACTATTTTCCACCAAACGTCTGCCCAGACTCTCACAAACCTGTGCCAACCCAAAGAGGACATCTGAAGTGCCTCTCTTAAAAAGCAGGCCCTAATGACTGAACAATGAATTTGCGGCTTTTTGGTCAAATGTGAAGTGTACTGATCACATCACTTACTCTCTTCCCCACATTTCTGCTAACAGCAGAACTGTGAGGGAACTAAGGTCAAGAGGAGAAACCCTGAATCAGTCCTTTCATGAAAAAATGCTTTTTGGGGATAGAAACATTCAGGTTCTCACCACCTGCAGCAGCAGCACACACTGCTGACTCCAGGGAAGGCTACTGGAGGAAAAGGCATCCATTCAAGACTTCCTGGGACATCTTTAGAAGCAGGTTATCCAAATCTTTCCTCCCTAAATTCTAAATGCGCACACAAATAGTGTTCATATTTACTACATAACAGTCAGGAAAATGCAAGTCTTACAAAGCCATGCATTTTTCTATAGCACCAAGATCCCAGGGGTGATGCTAGGTTGTGTACTGATGCTGATTTTATTGGACTTGGAGCATAATTTTATTATTTTAAATGACCACAGAGGCTTATAATTATTGTATTGTTGATTTTACGACACATTATTGGTCCCATCTATGATTTATTTATGCCAGGGCTTTGATCAGGAAGTTAACACCCAACTATGACATTGTTCCTGTGGGAAAACACCACTGGCTTTAAAACAACTGCTTGAATGCGGGAGTTTTTACTAATGCCATGCCATGAAAAGTGGGGACAACCTGCTCAATAAAACCCTGACAAAGCAAAATATAACTAAGTTTTTCTTTATCCAACTTTTAGGAGAAAGAAGCATTACTTTGGATTTATGTTTTAAGCAAGCTGCAGAGGCTAGTATGGGCTTCCCAGGTGGCACAGTGGTGAAGAATCAGCCTGCCAATGCAGGAGATGCAAGAGACATGGGTTCAATCCCTGGGTCAGGAAAATCCCCTGGAGAAGGAAATGGTAATCCACTCCAGTATTCTTGCCTGGAAAATCCCACGGACAGAGAAGCCTGGCAGGCTACCGTCCATGAGGTCACAAAGAGTTGGACACAACTGAGCATGCACACACTCAGAGGCTAATATGGAGTCAATTCCAAATTTCTGCTCTATGCCCTACATCAGTGGCTCTCAACTCTGGCTACACATCAGTATCACATGGGGGCACTTAAAAAATAAATATGCTAATCCCCACAATAGACCAACTGAATCAAAATTTCTGGAGGTGGGCTAAGGTACTATATTGTTAAAACATGAGCATCCAGAGTTCAGAACAGTTGCCCTATACCAGTGGCTCTCAAACTTGAAAAGGCATCATAATCACCTGACAGCCTTATTAAATCACAGGTTGTTGGGCTCCACCTGGGAACTTCTGATTCAGCAGGTCTGGAGTGGGATGGAAACTGTGCATTTCTAACAAGTCCCCATGAGATGGTCCAAGGGCTGTACTGAGAATCACTGCCCTATACTTTCTCCAGTTGAACAATATGAACAGTTATTCTAAATTAATTTTATTATAAAGATAGAAAATTTTAGCAAGATTTTCAACAGTATAAGCCAAAGAAAATGATTTTCTGTTTAACCATCAAATAAAACAGGTAACAGATGATCAGAATTCACTGTTACCTGAGAATTTTAGTTACTGAAGTTAAACCAGGATAAAATCAGACCCAGTTCCATTCAACCATGTGTAAGAACCTTCCATGTGGTGACTGGGTCCACATCATGAGTAAGTCATTCCTTCCTTCCTAGAGCAGTGAACAGACTATCAAACAGGACTGCTGTGCACACAGCTACACACTCACACACGAACAGCTGAAGTGACAGTGAGACGGATCATTTCACAATGACTTGGGGGAGCTATACCCAGAAGGGGGCCTTTTAAAAAGCTGGATCTTCAAGGGGATCACCCACCTGCCAGTTTTCCACTGCCCATAACACATTTTACATTACTGGGGAACTGAAATCCCTGCCCTAAAAGAGAGAATTTGGACTTTGTCCCCAGGCATTATAGGAGTGATTAGGAACTAAAGGCTAATTTTACTTTCAAGCTGAAGGCAGGTACTGTGGTTTATCTACCTTTGTACTTTTTAACAATTAGCCTAGCATCTCATACATAGGTGTTACTGAATACCTGGGAGTAAGTGACTTAAAAAATGTAATCTGGAAAACAAACCTAAAGATCCCCAGGGGTGCATACAGGTAGAGAGGGGAGGAGGTTCAGACCACCAGTCTCTAATTAGCATCCTCATTCCAGGCTTAACACATCATAGGCATTTAAAAAGTCTCAAACAAAAATACTGTATTATGTTAACATATTAACATACGTTAAGCTAGCATTAGAATGGTTTGTTTCTATAGATTTGGAAAGAATAAGAGGAGAAGACTTCTCAGAGTATAACTCACTAATGAAGGGACTGAGGGCTGGCTTCTTTTGTACCCTACTCTCTATGTACTGCATGGTGACTAAAATACATAGCTTTTTTAGTTCAAGTGAAGCTCTTCCGAGATGAAAAACTTTGCTGAATTCCTAGTGAGACTCAAAAACATTTTTTAAATTAGCCAGACACTATTTGATGATCAGCAGTTGATTCAGCTGAGCTAATTGAGAGCTGAAAGGCAGTCAGTTTCAATACCCATATGCAACCTCACCAACTAGGCACAGAATATTACCTATATACCCACCAACCAGACAAGCACTATCAATGAAGTTTAAGTCTCTAAAGACCTCTGACAGAGAAAATCTCCAGAAATAGAAGCTTTTCTCAAGATAAAAACACTTTTTGTTATTGTAAGAAGAACTGAAATAAGTGAAATTAAATGCTGAAAGTAATGACAAACCTAGATACGGTATTGAAAAGCAGAGACATTAGTTTGCCTACAAAGGTCCGTATAGTCAAAGCTATGGTTTTTCGAGTAGTCATGTACGGATATGAGAGCTGGACAATAAAAAAGGCTGAGTGCTGAAGAACTGATGTCTTTGAACTGTGGTGCTGGAGAAAGCTCTTGAGAGTTCCTTGGACAGCAAGGAGATCAAATCTGTCATTCCAAAAGGAAATCGGCCCTGAATATTCACTGGGAAGGACTGAGGCTGAAGCTCAAGCTCCAATAATTTGGCCACTTGAAATGAAGAGGCGACTCACCGGAAAGACTATGATGCTGGGAAAGACTAAAAGCAGGAGGAGTAGGGGACAACAGAGGATGAGATGGTTGGATGGCATCACCAATTCAATGGACATGAGTTTGAGCAAACTCCAGGAGATGGTGAAGGACAGGAAGCCTGGCGTGCTGCAGTCCATGGGGTGACAAAGAGTCAGACACAACTGATTGACTAAACAACAATATGCTGAAAGTACCCTTTGGAATGCCAATGTAGTAGGGGTCAGGAGACCCAGGCTGGCTGTCTCCCACTAGAACACAGCTCCCAGGCAGCCTCTTCCACTAACAGCTGAATACTGGAGGTTATCACTCTATTTCAGACAAATGCAGCTTGATAGGCTCAATCTTAGAACTCTTCCACAATACCTTAAAAAAAAACAAACTAAAATGTATTTACATTTTACCTTTAAAGGATAGTACAGAATCGAATGGCAAATGATCAAATGTAAAATAGCCCCCAGTTAAGTACCACTGGTTATTGAATTCTTGTTGGAGAATATTTCCCAAATGAAAAAAATCCAAAAAGAGGTACTTCCTTCAGTTTTTCTAATACTGGACTGCCATGATTCAAACTGAATGCTTTCTTTTGAATGGATAGATTTTCAGCCACTTTCTATTATGTGAAAGTTATGAAGGCATCATCCTAAATTCTTCCAGAATAAGGTAGTACCCACATATTAACTATCTGCA
This sequence comes from Bubalus bubalis, assembly GCF_019923935.1. Lineage (NCBI taxonomy): Eukaryota > Metazoa > Chordata > Mammalia > Artiodactyla > Bovidae > Bubalus > Bubalus bubalis. The sequence continues at coordinate 126,823,018 of NC_059157.1, read as the reverse complement.
TCCCAAGGGCATTGAAAACCTAAAAAAAAAAATCAAGATTTCAGCTCATTGAATAGTGAAATATTATTACTGCTCATCAAATAGTGAAATATATTACTTCTAATTGTAATAGGACAGAACTAGAATTTATCTTTTCTTTAAAAAATAATAAAAGACTAAAAAAAAAACTAAAAAAGAAAGGAGTGCTTACTTAACAAAAGAATCAATGTAAAAAAAAAAAACCGAATCAATGTAAACAAAATCATAACAGGTAAATTTAAACTACTCAAGAGAATAAGCTGTTTAAACACCTTTTCAAAGTATTTATATATAATTGATATCATGAATATAATTTTCCCTATTCAATAAGAAGGTCTAGTAGGACTGCTCTTCAGCAACATTTTGTTAATTTACTCAGGTTATAATTCTTAATTGAAAGTAATATAATTTTTTAAAATCTGCCTATTCCAACATTCTATGAATAATCATTCATCTTTCCTTTACCTGAATGAGTCTGAATCGATGGGCCTCAATACATTTAATTCTAACCATAACCTCAGGTCAAGAATTGAACAGCATCAACCAAATTCAGAACAACTGATAGTGCTGATGTTTTCAGAAAGGAGGATCTGATGTGTTTAGTTATGGAAAATGCCCGACCACATCCATGCTACACTGCATGGCTCCATGGCTCCAGGCTGTAAGATACATCCATGAATGTCTAAGGTCAAATGCCAACTGCACTGGCCCATAAGCATTTCTGAAAATCTAGGAAACATGTATGTTTCCACCCTCAAAAGCTTCTCCATGCACCCAGGACCACTCAGAGGAGTGGGGTCCTAACTGAACTCTGGACAGCTCCTGTGGTGAGATGTTCTGTAGGCAGCGACCCCTGTGTATCTCTGTGAAATGGCATCACCAAACAGGACCATCTTTCCCAAATGCTGCTTTTCTTAACTTGAAAAACAAATCAACCGGAAGGCAAATTAAGAAGGAAAAGCCAAGATTATCTGAGACCTGAGTGAGTCACCTGAGGGGGAAGGGGTTCAGCCTGCTGAATGGCTTCTGCTCCCTGTCCCCCAGGACGGGATTATAACAAGAAGTCACTGAGGAAGAATGAGAAAAAAATACATTTCTTTGGGTACGTATCCACAGGAAGTCAAAATATTAAGAAAATCAACAATAATAAGAAAGAGAGTAGATTTACATGTCATAGTTGCTCCTCTGAGCTCACAGAATTCACGTTCATGCTCACCTTTAACCTTCTAACATTTGAAAATGATAAAAATCTGAAACAAATCTTAAACTCAGTCTCTCCACTGAGGATAGTTGGGGTATTCTCTCTTAGCTCTTTAAAGAAAAAAAAAAAATTTAACACTAAAATCATGTGACTATTTTATGGAAAAAAAAAAATGTATTGAGATTTTTAACTATGAAGAGGAAAACAACTCAGAGCATAAAAAAGGGAGCAAAGTAGGCAAAGGATAATAATAAATTTTGATGGACTGGTATATATAACCTGTGTAGAAAATGTTGTATTATATTTACCACTACTGGTTCTTTAAAACAATATAGAAAGCACCTATTTTTCCTAAAAAGCAGATATTCCCAAAAGACTGAGATATTCCATAAGCCTCAGTTTGTCCAAGTTCATAAGGAAACAACCAAGATAACTTATCTTTTTTATTCCAAATTAATTCTATCAAGTTTTGAATGTTTTGAGATTTTACATTGTTAAATATGATTTTTTGTTTTTTTCAAAAATAGAATTAAAAATTTTGTACTCACATATAGTTGATTTACAATACTGAGTTGGTATCAGGTAAACAGCAAAGTGATTCAGTTGTATATATATATTTTTTCAGATTATTTTCCATTATAGGTTACTGAATATTTTCCTTTGTTTTATACAATAAATCCTCAAAATAAATTTTCACTTCACATTAACTATCACGTTATCAAGACCTTTAAGAGAAAAGATTGAATGTTTTATGGGAAGTATATGCAAGTAAAGTCAGCATACGGAAGTAAAGTAAGCACTGAGATTCAGTAAAAATTTAAAGACATGAGTATTCAACAAATTTCTTCAAGAAATAAATGCATAACAAAGGCAGGTACCAAAGATCAGAGGGCCTGCTGTTTTGCATTTTTAGTGGGGAAGAGAACTAGCTTGTCTGGTATCAAAGTGACCACTGCATTTTGCCTGAGAAAAGATTTTCTCAGATTTGGTATAGTAAATAGCATATTTCTTAGAAAACCAACGATTTTAAAGAAGGGTAAATATATTTTCCTCTTGTAGACCATGGCTAACCACAGCATGGCACAATTTTGGAGAAATAAGACCTCACCCAGTTACAAAAATAGCAAAAAGGACTCTTGCTTCTGGCAGAAAAGTGACATCTTTATTGATACTACAAGAAGAGTGTTTTAAACTTCTCAATTTGGCTTTTTTTTTTTAATCAACTCTTTTAGATTAAATTGAAAGGGGAAATTAAATTGTGTTTTATAAAATGTAAGTAACTGAAATCATTCTTCAGGAGAAAGAACAGAAAGAGCCACAAAACAAAAAGAAAAGAAAACAACTCAAGTTAAATACTGAATAAGTGACCCTGTCTTAAGTACTCTGAACAATCTGGGCCTCAGTTTTCTAATCTAAGAAATGAATATAGTAGTAGTATCTGCCTTTCTCATCCTACAAGGTGCTGTGAAAATTAAATAAGGAGTATAAAAGGCATCGATAAACTGTAACTGTTATTACTGCTGTTTTATAAGGAATTCCAGTTTTATTCCAAAAGGAGTTAATCATAAATATTAATACAAGGGGATTATTCTTTTCAGTGTAAGTGCCAAAGCAACCAAGTCTCTCTTTGACTTGCTGACTTTTCCTGATTGACTTAATTCAACCCTAAATGATCCCTGATGATCTCTAATTCTTGGTATTCACCTTTTGAGTAATTCCTTCCCTTTGAGTGTGGACAGAACTACAGTCTTGTATCTAACAAACAAATAAGGCAGAAGTGACAACGTGCAATGCAGTGACTAGGCCATAAAAGGCTGTGTGGTGTCACTCTTTCTCGGATTACTCACTCAGGGAAGCCTGCTGTCGTGCTGTGCACAGACCCACGGAGAAGCCCATGTTGTGGGGAACAGAGCCCTCCAGCCCACAGGCAGAAAGACACTGAGGCCTGCCAACAGCCCCAGGAGTGAGCCTCGCAGCAGATCTTCCAGGCCAGCTGAGTCTTCGGATAACTACAGACCCGGGTGGCAACTTGACTGCTATTCCGTGAGAGACGCTGAGCTAGAACAACCCAGCTAAAATGCTGCATGTTTCTGACCCTTAGAAAACGTGTGAGATGATAAACATTGGTTGTTTCAAATTGCTAAATTTGGGGGTAATTTGTATGCAGCGACAGGTTACTAATACAAAGCATTTGACAGCATCTTGCTCTGCAACTAACATTTAAGATCAGTCGCTACCTTGGCTATGGATTATCTTGCCCATTGGTAAACCTGTCATTTTTGTATTTGTCAGTTTATTCCACAATAACTTTTGAGGCTGATGGCTTAAACTGATATTTGATTTACTACATAAAAAAACACACCTTAAGTTTGATTCTTGTATCCACTTATTATCTTGCAATAGAAGGACAGCTGCTTCTGTTTTTATCAAATAGGTTTTTCTGTGAGTCTCAGCAGATTTTTAATACAATTTGGGTTATACAGAGAAATATCTACAGGGAAAATTATATTTTCATGTAATCATACTGAATTTAAGATTAACCTATTTTTATTTTTTTTAACTGATATGCAAAACTTATTCTGGTTCCACCAAATCCAAATCTTTGCTTTCCAATATTCATTTTGTATCTTTGTGCAACTGCTCTTTTACAGCTCAACTCAGTTTAAAAAGATTTCATACCTAAAATGCCCATGAAGGTTTCATTCTAATTAAGCCAAAGAGTAAGTCAAAAGTTTGAAAATCCCACTCACAAACAAGCAAAATCTCTGAACTACTATTTTCCCCACCCTGTTTGAAAATAAAGAAGGGGGAAAAAGGAGGGGGGAAAAAAAGTAAATTATTAATGATCTTATTATGACTTTAATTTTAATTAATTCATTCAAAAATAATTAATGAGCAGCTGTTTCCAGTATTCAAGGCATTCAAGATGCAACAGTGGAAATAAAAAATAAGACCAGATCTCATGGTACTTCAAATTTTTAAAATTCAAAAGACCAGCCCCCAAAATATACTTAGCTATTTTTGGGGAACTGATGACTGTTTAGATCCATCACAAACAAGGAGAGTCACTTAAAACCCTGAATTCCCAGATCCTGCATGGGTTACACAGATGACTTGCTAACTTTTTTTTTTTGGAGTGAGGCATTTATTTCCAGTACAAATTTAAGGTGAATAAATGGAGAGACACAATATTTGTAATTTTTTTCTGTGTCAGGCATGTTAATACATTGTTATATAAACTACATAGTAACATTAATTATTTAGTATTAGAATCCCATTTGACAGCTGAAATTTAGGCTCTAAGATAAGATACTAGTAAGCAACATGGTTGGGGTCTAAATTCAGTCGATTTTGATTCCAAAGTCCATGTTCCACCCACCCCTTGATGAGTTGCATTTTAAGCTCCAATAAATCCTAAGATCAAGAGCATCTACAAAATTGCCTATAAGGAAAAAAAAATCTCCTATTAAAACTATACTTTAACTCTAGTAACTACTTCTAACTTAAATTTCAGTCTGGCATCATGTAGCTGCTTTCAGAGTATCTCCACTTGCATATCTATATGACATCAAACTCAATACACCCAAAACTTGATTTCCCTCTTAAAAGCTATTCTCCCCCCAAGGTTCTTTTTATCATGGCATCACTTTTCCTATCACCTCACAATTCAATCAACTGACCTGTTACCAAGCTGCCCACGCCACTATAAGATGCGCATGCTCGGTAGCTTCAGTCGTGCCCCACTCTATGTGACCCTGTGGGCCGCAGCCAGCCAGGCTCTCTGGTCATGGGATTCTCCAGGCAACAATACTGCAGTGGGTTGCCATGCCCTTCTCCAGGGGATCTTCCTGACCCAGGGATTGAAGTGGCATCTCTTATGTCTACTTGCATTGGCGGACAGGTTCTTTACCACTAGCGCCACTTGGGAAGCCCTCGCTCCATTATGCCTGACCATAAATGACTTGCTTACAACGTTCTCCAAAACAAGTGCTTTACCTAACTTGGTGATCACTAAAGAGCTATTTCATTATGCACGTAAATTACACAACAAAAAGATACATTTGAAAAATGCTAATTCCAACTGTCAGAGTAGTTGTTTTTCATTTTTTTTAAAGGTCCCTTAGGCAATTGGCAGTTTTCATTTAGTCTGGCCTTAATGAGTATTTACCATACCTAGAGCCCAGAAACAGAATCCATACGGCCTTCAATTTCCTCAACTTAAATACCAGAAAGTGCAAGAGTCACCAAAACATTTCTCAAACATATTTAAAAACAAAATTTTTTCACCACCAAATTTTCCTACCAAGTACGCTCTATGCTTTTAAAACTACATGTCTTATATCAGATGTTGGCTTATAGGTAGAACTCAAGTTCTTATTTTTAAAGAAGTTTGCTGGACATACAAGAACCGTATTTTCTTAGGAAATGGTTTAAACCATTATCTATAGTTTGCCTAGTATTTAATTGGAGAAGAATTCTGACTGATGTGGAAACATGTTCCTCCAATTACATGAGAAAATAGAGGTTTATTTTTTTTTAATGAATGTGTACTCCGAAATACTATACAAACTTACGAGTGTCACATATTCAGCATATGTACATTCTGTATTTACCAAAGGACTTTAGATGGCTAAATATAACAGAAACAAAATAAGATCACTACATAAAGATAAACACTATAGGGTACTCCATACAATGGAGAACATATTTATTCCAGAAAAATAAACTAAGGATGGTTGCTCTGAGACCTAATTTTAGTTTTGAGCTTTCAAATAGCTATCATCATTAGATAAGAGACATACAAGTTTATCCAGTTTATCAAGAGAAGTACTTTCCCCTCTCACAGAGAACCTTAAGGGTAAGAGATACTAAACATAATGAAGTGTCCTCAGCAATACTTTTGCAGAAGATGCAGATTTTCACGTGGTAGAAACTGCAAACTGGCAACCCACGAGCCAGATTAACCTGCTCTCTTCTCGGACTCACAGTGTCTCCAAAATTTTTTCAATGGTCGAAAATTTTAAATATTTAAAATAAGAACTCTGACTTTTGACTGTAGCTGACTAAAGCTATGCCTCCTATACCCCATTAGGCCTCTTATACTCCACAGAACCCCTCCATGCCACCACTTATGTCATTTACAGATATCTGAATGTGGACCCTCATAAATACAGTCTTAGAACAGTCTGACTATAAAACTTGAGTGAATATGAAATCATGAGTCTTTCAAGACCAGTCTACAAGAAGCCAGAGTGATGAAGCACAGGGGCATGGAGGAAGAGCTCAGAGGGTAGTGTCCCAGTCCTTCCTTCAAGACTATAAGGACTCGGCCCAAGAGTCTTTGGCCACAGGTTAAGAAATCACTAAAATAAATAAATAAATATATATATATATATATATATATATTTTTTTTAAGTAATACCTTGTTTTTGAACAAGAATCCTACATGCTGGACTGACTGAAGTGTGTGTGTGTGTTAGAGTATAATGGCTCATGTCCCTTCTGATTTTCTGGGCATCCATTCTGAAAAGTGAAAGTGTTATTCGCTCAGTCCCGTCTGACTCTTTACTACTCTATGGATTGTAGCCCACCAGGCTCCTCTGTCCACGGACTTCTCCAGGCAAGAATATGGGAGTGGGTAGCCAAGTCCTTCCCCGGGGGATTTCCCCAATTCAGGGATTAAACCCAGGTCTCCCGCATTGTAAGCAGATTCTTTATTATCTGAGCCACCAGGGAAGTCCAATTCTAATCAAGTGAAAGTATTTTGATGATCACCTCTGAGTTCATGGAACCCAAACACATAACAGATAAAAGTAGAGCTGCTCTGCTTGAAAAAGGGATATAAAGGCCATCCTGTTTGGACCTCCCAAAGTAGTAACTTGTTCTTGATGAATGAGTGGGTCCCATGCCACCAGACCCTTCACTCTTCAAAAGTCATTTGACACTAATGACTCTGCCAAGAGCTAGAGTACAACCATTGCCCAAGGAGCTCTCTGCAAAGTTCCTGAAGGGCAAACAATCTGTGCTGTTGATTGTAGAAAAATCCATAGATTTAGTAGTCTGGCATGCAGTTGGCAAAGCAAACATTTGTTACTAAAGCGAAAGTGACAGGAGATGGAAGGCCATGCCACAGGATTCAGAAGTAAGGGAGGCAGAGTCTAAACTTCCTCAGGAGAGAGCTTTGCATCTGCTAGACTACCTGATCAAGGAATGAATGGACTCAAGCCCCAGAATTACATACTATAGGGCAGATACTTCTGAAGTGTTTCTTCAAAGCAGCAAACCCCTCTTCTAAGCCAAATTCCAGACCAAACTCGAATATGTAAAACAGCAATGAATGCAGCTGTCTCCTGATTGAAAGGTGGGTAAGAAGCCAGAATCCTCTAGGTACTTATGTCTACCCCCTCTTCCCATAAATTTGGCATCTCCTTAGAATCCTAAGGCTCTGTGGAACATACAGTTAAAAGCACTACTGTGGGGAATAAAGTTTGTGACTTGGGCCTGGAAATTTTTAAGGCAGGTATTAACACCTTGGGGCTTCCCTGATGGCTCAGTGGTAAAGAATCTGCCTGCCAATGCAGGAGATGTGGGTTTGAGCCCTGGGCCGGGAAGATTCCCCCTGGAGGAAGAAATCCCATGGACAGAGGAGCCTGGCAGGCTACACAGTCCACAGGGTGGCAGAGAGTCGGACGCAACGGAGCATACATGCACACATTAACACCTTGACCATGATTATAATAAGTGAACTAAAGCCACAAACCATTTTCAATATCAAAATGACTGTTTTGAAATCACTGTTGAAATAGATACATGCAGCAAATCATTAACACAAAAATCAATGAACCAAAGAGATAATTCTTCCCTGGCAAACCTCTTAAGATGTATAAAGAATTACATGAACCAGCCACCTATGCTCAGTCCTTTATAACCCTTAACAGAATCCCTTTTTAACTTATCTACTTCATACACCTAAATCCCAGTCTTCTTTTCAAATAATGGAGCCACCAGCACCTTTCAAATCTTTTGTGAAGGAAAAAAAAAATATCTAAATAAATAATAGTAAATCTGAAAAAATAAATTAAGCAACCAAAAAAAAAATATTAACCAATAGCAGTTTGTTCTTTATTCCTTAAAAAGGAGATTAAATCCTACACTAAGAAAAAAAATCTGAACTTAAAATCTAGTTTCTAAAGATCCTTGATTTTCATCATCTTTAGCAGAGACACAATTCAGGGAGTTTTAAAGCAGTTAGTTTATAAATTCAGTGTCCACGATTTGAAGACATCACTATCAGTTTGAAGAGAAGAGGGAAAAGAGTGTAGTTGGATCCAGGAGAAAGACCATTTATGGTCTTTACGGTCATTTATGCATCCATGTATTTTTTTCTTTCTGTTCTTCAGTGGTTGTTGTTGTTGTTGTTAATAGATCTTTTTCTTTACAAAGAATAAATAAAAATACACCTGGTGGGGGGGGGGGTAGCCTAAACTTTCAGCACTGAGAAATCCATTCCCAAGTTTCCAACCCCTCACAAAAGCCTACAAGGACTGACCCCCACGACCACTGAGACCCTGGAGGAGCCGGTCTGTGGCACACTCCCAGGAAGCATGAGCCACAGAGCCCATACATTCCAGCATTTTGAGCAAGCACGCACACGCCTCCCCACTTCCCCAGACTCCGCCAGTGAGGGGCACCAGGCTGGAGGCAGGCCGCACACCAGGCACCTTCCAGCCCTGGCCCAGCCATCCCCAAGGGCCCGGCCATCCCCAAGGAAATGTACAAGGGAAGGAGAATGCGAGAGAGGAAGAAGTGGCCAGTACAGGGCCTCAAAGAAAGAAATGTAAGACCTTTTGTGGGGCAGACCAAACACATACTCTGAGAGGTTTTTAAACGTCAAAGATCAACTTGTGTGAGACTCAGCCCTGCTAGCACCCAGTGGAGTCCCTTAGTCTCCCACCCACCATCAGTACTAGTCTTTGCCACGTGCTCTGAAATCCAGAAAGAGTGTACAAGCTGCATGACAAAGTTCTGTCATCTATGTTTCCATGGCTGCCTGTATACTTTCTCCCTTCCTTCTCTCTCCCGCTTCCTCATCCCGCTTTCCCTCCTTCCTTCTTCCATCCCTCCCTTCTTTCTCTTTTAATAATTGAAGAAGTTAAACTCTATTTTTTCAGCGTTAAACTGTTTCATCATCCACCTCCAACTCTCATATAAAGATGCACAAACACTTTTACTCCAAAACCCTATCCACACAATGATGAGACAAAACATCCATTTTTCAAATATTCATTGTTAAAATCACAAAGATCAGGAGGGACTAAAGTAAACAGTTCCACATTAACAAAAATTATATAGCCTATCCTCACATGAACTTTTTTGAAATATCCTCTATTTATGAGTTGGTTTAAGGTTAAGCTGTCCATGGAACCACACCTCAGTGAATATATTTTGCTTTATTTTCTAAGAGAAAGCACAAAAGTGAAGATATAAACATGGTATTGAAAATTTTTCTGATAATACTCGATTGATAAAAGCCATTATTTTTTTTACCTCATAATGAATTTTTTTCATAAAATTACATTCTTATCAAAAAAGCACCACCTGTATATCTAGAAAGCAGAATTCTTGTTTATCTCATTGCATTGGTAGTATAATTGTATCTCAAGTCCTATATACTTAAAAGTCATGAATGCATAATATATTTAAATAGTGTATCAAAAAGAACATATAACTCTTTCTACTCCCTGTGCTTTCACTGACTTTTTCATTGTCAAAAAGGTTTAAAATTTTTTCATGTTAGTAAGATGAAAAACTTTATAGAAGACAATTTGCAAGAATACTGTTATTTCCTTCTCCAAATCATTGATAATTTTTAAATATACAGATAAAAAATGAAAGCAGGCCACACTTTGTATAACACTCTAGGTCCTACACTAAAGAGTCTGAGTGTTTTTTTTCAGGATTTAAAAAAGGTATCTGAGTCAAAGGATATAAATACAGACCCTCTTTCCCCCTCCTCCCCACTGCATACATAGTATGCTTTTTACACTTAACTTTCAGCCACAATGTTTTTTTTTTTTTTAATCTTTACGTAATTACTAATGCCTCTACTACAGGACTACCTCAGGAAAGTTTCTTCAAATTATGACCTAATACTTTTAGTTGTTTTTCAGTTACATTAAATTAAAACTATACTAAAGATCAGTCCTTTATCTTCCTCAGCATATCTGCTGTATACATGTAAATTTTGTCTCTAATTCTGATTTAGGAAATACATACAAAGTTACTCTATAACCTACACACACATGACAACTTTCTACTTTATTGCTAGGCTATTGTTACTGTATACAAATTAAATAAAGGTGAGCAAGAGTAAGACAGCCACTGCTGCTTTGAAGCAGGTTTGGGTGGGTGGAAAGAGGAGTTGCTGGGGAGTTAAAGTTTTACAGCCCTATCTGTAAAAGGTATGAAAATCAGATCTCTCTTGGCTGTATATAGTAAGATACGAAGAAGGCCTAGTCCAATGCCTAGCACACCAACTACTCAGTATTAGTTACCTTCTTCCTTTTCCCCATTTTCTGAGTCAGGATTCCACAAAACATGCAACACCCAACCCTGGACTCTACTAAGTTAAAGAAATGAAAAGCCTGAGGAGTTGGAAATCATCTTCCTTCATTTACTTTTTTCTTGATAATTCCTTCCTCCCTCCACCACCACCACAAATATGATAGTGCACAAAAGTTAAAGGTAGCAAGAGGATAACGCAGGTAAAGTTTACTGCTAAGGGGGAAATGGACTATTCTTCCTATGCTTAGTTATTTAGTATGTTTTTGAGTGATATATCATTAATGAGGAACTTGGGGACTTTACAGATGCTATTCTATTAATGTTCATTTCACCCCCACAGGAAAGGCCAAAGGCCACAGTCTGTACAGAAAGAAAAGCAGAGACAGACACCAAATATCAGGAAAGACTTGGCAGCTACCAGGGAAACACTTCAACCAAAAGCTGTCCTGCCCTCTAGCAATGGGTTGGCTGAAACCCGGGAAGAACCCACCCAAGTGATTCCTTGAGCCTGACTTTCCTTTACCATGTGGCACAGAGTCTTGACCAGACCGTATGGCTCAGCTGCTGAAATCTCTTTCTCGGCAATGTCCTGTTTCATAACACAAGGAATGCAACCACTGAAAAAAGCAATGTAACAACAACATCGAAATCCAACCTGCTTGGTTAGGCATACCCCACTTCTGTCTACGGGCAAGCACAGTGATGCTGCTAATAATGTTAAAATGACTTCTGTTTCTAATTTTTCCTAAAAACTGTAACAAAGTACAGATCATTTTGGATTGATATAAGAATAAGATCATTGCAAAGGGTGATTCACAAATAAAATCTATATTTATATCTTTCCTTCCCTCTTGAATGGAAACCTCTGAACCTATCAATAATAACACTTTCAGACAACTTTTAATTAAACAAAGTGAATGGAGATGAAGCACAGTGGACTGAGAATCAGAAGTTCTAACCCTAGCTTTACTATTTAATAGCCATGTGACTTTAGGCAAATTATTAAATTTCTCTGTGACTAAGTTTTTTCATCTAAAAAATGGAATAATATTAACTGCTCTTCTTCAGATAATTATTCTTTAGAATAAATGAAATAATGTTTTGAAGAGCCTGGGTTATCATCAGTATTATATGAATGGAAGATACAGGCACATAAGTAAACATCTATCTAGTATTATTTACATGTCCATACATGGAATCATGAAATTACCTTTCTGATCACATTTAAAACAAAAATTAAAGTCTAAGCATCGCCCGCTAAGGCAAATCCTCACATACTGGTACACATTAATTATATAATAAGGAAAACCAAAAATATCATTCACATTGCAATGGTCCCATACAGATTTTCCTGGTCATTAGGTATAACATTTTCTTATAACATAGATAGATAAAATAAAGCCTAAAACATGCATCAGGACTCTGAATTTTCATTTACTGGACTTACTGAAATACCTAGTTTATGAAATATTCCTGATAATAAGCAGAATGGGAAAATTCTAACTAAATCTTCACATTTTAAGAAATAAAGCATAGAATAAACAAATAAAATGTATCTCCAAAATGTAAGCTTATTATTTAGTGAGAACCAGAGACTTGGAGAAGAAGCATATCTATCAAATAGTAGTTATCACTTTGGACTTGACCGCCTGCTATTAATGCAAAAGTACCCTTTTTCTCTGGATTATTCAACACCTCAACATGCCATCAAATGCTAAACCAAATTAAGGAAACAGTAATTATATTCTCCCTCCTCTTTGGAAGCCAAAGTAACAAAATCTGAATTTTCCTGTAAGAGAAAATAATTTTTCTTCACTATTTTATGGAAATACCAGACTAAAGTACATTATCAAAACAGGAAAAGAAAAACCTTAAAAATAATGCTCTGAGCACTCTGCAATTTTGCTGCCCAAAATAGAACCCATACAGTCTATGCCACCAAATGAAAATTACAAGTTTGTAAGCATGAAGTAAAATTATAAAGTAAAAGGTCTTTAAAAATATTTTATAATGATAAGTGAAATACTGTTATATTTACTGGTAGGTGTTTGCTCTTTATTTGCTATTATGTTTTCTTCAATGATAGTGTTTTGAATGACCATCCAAACTAATTTGAGCTTGAATTTGAATATAAAAAGGACAAATCTTGACTAATAAATTATTTGGACATGTTTTGTTAAACAGAACTGTCCCATTCTTCAAATTAAGAATCTAATCATAACTTTTAAGAAATTATGCTTCTGACTAAAATTTTTAGAAAATTAGTTTAAAAACTGGCTTAGCCAACCCCACCCCTCTCTTCTCCAATACCAAAGGACACTGAAGACATTTTGCTGATATTTAAATAGAATTTTTAAAAACATAATTTTGAAATCTACAATTCAACCTTTTAACAGCCTCCAAAGAAACCAGTTCAATGCCATGCTTCTTCTAATGAAACTGATTCAGAGTACTTTTGTTACACAAAAAAATACATTGCCTTCCACAGTATAGAATTTCTAAATGAAAATACATATTCAAATCTTGAATTTTCTACAGAAAATCAAAGCCTACACAGAATCACTTGCTAACTCTCTTACTGAGAGGGGACATCTGAGCAAAAGTGAAGGAGAGAATATTTTGCATAGGACGGTCCTTCCAGCAGCATGCTCACTAAAGCAGCCACTTCAGGTGACTGTGCCCCGGCTTCCACAGGTTAACCACCTGCAAGAACTATAGATCATGCAAGCACACATCACTGCACTTGACTCCATTCACCACAAGGTTCTAACACCTAACAATTTCCCTGTGCCTTGTCAGGAATGAATAGCAGAACATTTGTTGCTCAATTAAAGATTTCTTCTTCTTCCCTCTTGATACCATCTCTGTCTGAAACTACTGTCTCCCATAACACACACACACACCCATGTGCACACACCCCACTGAATCACAGAGATGATACACTTAAGCTCAAATAATGTCCTGTGACAATGCTGATCAATTGCTCATCTACTTTTGAGGATTTCATTACCAGACTTGGAAGAGTGATTCAGCAATCGACAGCAAATATTTAGAAAGTTGAAAGTATCAAATATGTATAAATAGTTCTTATAGAAATCTGATTTTCATAGCTTTACTGACTTTTAATGAATGTGCTCAAATTACTATCCTGTATGTACATTTCAATGTCATTTACATTCACCCATTAAAAATTGGAACAACCGCACAAAATAAAAACATTAACTCAAAATAATAGTGAAATGTTGATTTTGATATCTATTGGTTCTAAATCTTCAGTGTTCTTTAAAATTTTTCTTTCTAAAGAAAATATATTGTACTTTAGATCATTACATATAAAAGGTGTTATACAAATATTATTAATCTTCTCACCTTCTCTATATAAATGATAATCTCAGGTTAACATAATAAGAAAACAAAACTCTGAGACCATCCCTTACCAGTCTCTCATATCCAGTCATAAGTACAAAGAAACACTATTATTTAAGAAAACACAATTTGCCAAATGTATTACATATCACAAAATTGTCTTTTAGAACTAATGTTTATGTCTTTAGCCATTCAGCACTTTTATAAATCACTACAATATAATTTAAAATTGATATAAATTTGGCAAATTGGAAAATCAAGCAGTATATAACATCTATTTTGATTTGTAGATTTCAATGGCTTTTAATATTTAACCAAATAATATAAAAATATTAAATGACCAGTCTTTTAAAAACACAAACTAGAGTTTTAAACCTGAATTATTAAGTAATTTTTTCTTTATTGCTTCTATTTTAATTTCAATGCTTATCTCGCAAAGGTCACAGAAATGCATAATTTTATATGGCATGACCTAGAAGTGTATGAAAAAATTACTAGCCTTTTTTAAAATGAGAAGCTAAATGTCGAACTCAAAAACAAATCATAAGTAACCTTTGAGTCTTATATATATATATAAAAATAAAATATATATATTTTAATATACATTACACACATGTAATCTATACAATTAAATCCAGGCATTAACTTCTAATTCAACAAATTCTTGAAATGAAATAGGGTAACATGTGATTTTAACCTAATGAAGTCTTTTCTGTTGCTACAAAATTAAAAATTGATCCATCAAAAGCCTTTGTTGCAGGGAGGGCTTGAGGTTGGGTGGTTGGTTTTTTTTTCTTTTTGGTATTTAATTCAACTAAATACAATGTAGTACATACAAGCAAAATACAATTGAGATACTGTTTTCTTTAACATTCCTATAGGAGACCAAATTCATTTGCATTGGAGAGAACACAATTACTGATTTTTAACTCATGAAAGACAAATTCATAGCTTTTTCCTACACTACCTCATAGTATTCTCACCATCTCAGTGAAAGCATGTCTAGCACCACTTAGTTACTTCCTAGAAGTGGGCAGAAATTGCATTTTTAAAAGTTTTGTTTCTCACAGAATCATTCAACTTTAGTTACAAAGCACATTCAGGTTAGTGTAAGTCTTAGCCCAAAACAATTTATGCAATACGTGTGTGTGTTTGTGTGCATGTGTGTAGATATAAACAGCATATAAATTTTTTTAAACTAAACTCTCATCAACATCAAAAATGAAATTTCTATCAAGGACATTTCCACAACTTTTAAAACCCTTTGTCAGTTTTTTATTCTTTAAGAAATCTTTGATTCTTATATACTACCAAGAAATAGGAATAGAGAAAAAAGAATCGAAGATTTTTACTCAACAGAGCCCGAAGCCAACTTAGAAAGTTAAGAAAAATAGATGGTTTGTACATGGTTTACTTTACAGTAATTTACATTTAATAAGAATGAAGCACATGTGGCAAAAGAAAGAGTTTTCTACTTCTGAGTGACCCTGAGAAAATAATAGTATCTAGTCTGTCCACAATAACAGCACATATAAAAGGATGCTAGAATGATATTTAACAAAAGATCCAATTGGTAAGCAAATGGCATGCCAATATTTTCATAACTTAAGATAAAAAACATCCCCTCCCAAGTATCATTAGCTTAAAAAAATCTATCTGGAATGTAGATGTTAAAAATGATTCCTGAGAACAGAAAGAAATCAGAACAATATAAAGAAAAGGAGCACTCAATGGCAGAATGGTTCTGTAAGTAAGCAAGCAATGAGGATGAACTGTTTTCTTCACATTTTCACTTCTACCAACACAAAAACCACATATAGAACTGACTTGACGCTGACAAATGTACTTTTAACTTGTTAATTTTCATGGAAGTGCAACAAAAGAACACCAAAATAGTCACCATATAACATAAAAGCTTTGGTTTCAAATGTCACAGTACCCTGTTTTTGAGAGTTCCCACCGTGGTGGAGCCCTGTACATGAGCACACACAGCTGCCTCCTCCCAGGAGTCTGAGCTCAGTACACAACACCAGTCATTAGTTATCTCTCCCTTAGCCTGCAGTACCAGTAACTAATTTCTGCATTTTAAACTAATAAAGGAAAGGAAAAAAAGATTCAAGCCATCCAATCAGAAATGAAGCAACCCTCTACAGCAGCAGCTTATGCATACATTTGGTATGTCAGACGTCTTCAGTGTAGTGAATCACACACAGCGCATTGTAATCTACCTCCTAGGTATTTCATATCACCCACAATGTTCAAAGAAATCATGTCCCAATAGGGCTGTAAAAGTCCTAGATTGCTCTTTAATTAATACTAAAAATTTGGGACAAGTTTTTAATTCTAAACTCTTTTATAAACACAACAAAATCATTTAAATGACCCTCCAGCTAACAGCAAATAATCTCTGCATTTTGAAAGAAAAAAGTTAAAAAGTAGTATATTTGTGACAAGTTTCAAGAGATGTTAATAACTTTAGATAAACTAGTATTTCACTTACATTGCCACATTAAATAATGCTCTTTGCAACATGAAATGAGACACCAACTAACCAAAGTTAAAATTCTACTTATTTTTCACTAACTATAACTCCAAAAAAGAACTCAAAACAACTATACAGTCAATAGAATTAGATATTTACAGAAACACAACCCATCAAATATTTTGGGTGGTTCTTTTAAACCTTGTTTAATATATTCATCCAATATTCAAATGTTATGAGTAATTCTAACTTACAATAAATAGTTAATATATCAGAAAGCTTGAACTTAGATTTATCAAGCCAAAAAAATTTTTTTTAAGTATACAAATTTAAAATTCTTAATTGAAAAACCTATCAGTTGCGCATTACATCTCTTCCTAGCGAGAACTAGCTTAATGCTACACATAAAACTGCAAATCATAACTTTTGCCTCTTTTTTTTAAAGGTATTAAGTAGTTTTCTGATATGCCACTGGAATCACTGGTAAACAAAAGATATTTTGTTGCCTAGTTAAAACATACCTGGAAATTTGCACACATTTTTAGAAACCCCTTAACTAAATATCTATGTGTTTAAAAAGTAGAATAGTTTGTTTTAAAATCTATTCAATTCTAGCAAAAATCAAGTAAATGGTTACACTGTTGAGAATTACAAATTGTAAAGGTGGTAAGTCACAGACTTCACTTAGAGTCTCCAATTCAGCTACTTAATGACTAATGGTGAAGAAATGTATGTGAATGGGATATAAACTAAGTTACGACACATAGAAAAAAATTCTAGAATGAGTAATAAAGGGCCCAAATTTAAAGTCCACAATAAACTTTAAACAAAGATGTTCTCCCTCAATCTCTCCTCATAGACATTCTCATGTAAGCAAATCACTGTGGAGAAATCCAACCTCCACAAAACTTTTTACTTCTTCATTAACAACAGTGCACTTAAATAAAATTATAAATTTCACAGTGATATTTGTTTAGCCTCAAATGTATCTTAAAAGCAACAACAACACGCTCAGAAGCAATATTCAGTAGTTTCAGTGACTAAAAAAGTCTGGCTTTTAACCGCCATCCAATCCAAACAACCTTCTTGTTTAAAACGCTATGTAAAATATCGACCCTTAACTGAATTATTTTATTATTCAACATTTAAGCTATCTAAAAAAGAAAACTAATTAATCGCGAAGTTTAGTTAAGCTATTTAGCTGACACAGTAAATATTTACTCTTAACATCTCACAGGAAGTCTTGACAAGCATTTGCTGCCATTGTGCTGGGGGTTAGGGTGGGAGTGGGGGGGGCGGGGAGGCAAGTTTTCATAAACAAGTTAAATGGTCCCAGCAAATTTAACACAACTAGTGTTCGTCACCCCCACCCCCAATAGGCACCAGATATTTTCCAAGTACAGTAAACACCTTATATAATGAAAGTAAAAAATGTAACTTTCTAAACTATTTTATCTCCACTGACAAAACAAACAAAAGCCTCTTAAAAACTATACAAGCACATTAAAAAAAAACTGAATGTATTTTTATTTATATGTGAGACCAATCAAAAAAACTAAGCAAAATATATTTACCTGAGCTTTTTGGAGACTGAGTAATCAACTTCCATGATTTTCCCATGCAATTCCACTTTACCTTTAAAACAGAAATTAAAGCACTCAGAACCTTGCTGTGATCAAACCGGCGGGGGTCTAGGAGGGGCACGCACAGAACTCCACGCTCCGGTTCCGCCTTCAGGCGCCCTCCAGGGGTCTCTTACCCGGCTCGAACTGGGCAAACTTGCTTCCCAGTGGGAAAAAAAAGGTGGGCGCCGCGTTTCGCCTCGTTCCCCGGGGACGAGGTGGGAAGGGTGCGAGCCCGGATCCCGACCCCAGGTAGAGCTGTGGGTGGCATTACCGGAAAAACAAATTTAATAAAGAGCGGCGCCAATTTGAAAGGATGAGCTCATTTGAAACTCAAGCTGCAGGGCTGGCGCGGCCCCGCTCCTCTCCGGGCCCCCACCTCTCCATTCCACTAACCCGGGCCCCGAAGGCTCCGCTGCGCTCCCCTCCCTGCCCTCTTCTCCCGGTGGCCCCGGAGAGATGCGCCGAAGCCCCCCGGGGTCCGCTTCGGCGAGAGCCGGGTCCCCGCCGGCTTCTGATCACCTTGGCCTCGCCGCCGCCCCGCCCCCACCCCGCGCGCTGGTGGGGAAGGGGCTACGGCCGCGGGCAGAGGCTCGGGGGGCGCAGGCTCGTGGCCTGGGGGCGAGCGCGGCTCCGAGCGGTGCGTGTGCGAGAGGAGAGTTGGTGAGTGCGCGCGCGCGCGAGTGTGTGTGTGTGTCGCTCTCCGTCTCCCGTCTGGGCTCCAGCGCTCTCGCGGGCCCCCCGGTCGCCTCTTTCTCGGTCCTCAGCCCGGGCCCCCACCGAGTTGAGACAGGGCACCTCGTAAAAAGGTGCTTCTGGCCGAGCGGGAGGCGGGGGGACAGGCGGCGGAAAGCCCCCAGCCCCGAGTTCTTCTCAATAAAATCGGACAAAAAATTCAGAGAAAAATAGGAGCGCTTGAGAGACGAGCGAGAAGGGAGTGAGGTTCGGGAGAGGACCGAGAGAGATGTGCCGTCGTGCAAGGGCTGGGGTCTGGGGACTCCCCGAAGTCTCGAAGGGGATCGTCAGGGTGGCGCCGAGGGGGTGCCGAAAGTGGGGGACAGCGGGGCGACCTGGGGAGGGGGGGCTCGAAAGGAGAGTGCGGCTCAGGGGACGCCAGAGGGCGAGAAGTCCTGGGCACGAGGCACGGGAAGGGGTAAGGTCCGGTCAAGGGAGAAGGAGATGGAGGGGTGTTTTTTTTTGGGGGGGGGTCCCTGACAAAGGGGGTGACGGGAAGGTCAGGGAAGAAGGGGAGACGGGGGGCTCTCTAAAGATGGGGGTGGGGGAATTCTGGAGAGCAGCTCGGGGAGCCGGGAAACGGGGTCCCCGGGAGAGCGAGCGAGCCTCGGGAACCCTTGGGGCGGCACGGGGGTCGCCCCAGGACTGCGGCTGGGAGGGCAAGGGGTGAGTCCAGAGCTGGGGGGGGAGGGGAGCGGGCCGTCCCAGGAGCGGGCCGGCGGTGAGAGTTGAAGGTCTGGTGCGTGGAAGTGAACGTGAACGCCGGAGCCCCCGCCGGGCGCCGCCCGCAGGGCTCGGCCTCCCTCCGGGCGCCGTCCCGGCCTGAGCAGGGCGAGGCGGGGGGAGGGGGACAGCGCCGACTGCTCACCCGAAAGGGTCTCGATGGCGCGGATGGCCCAGTTCTGGTCGGGGTAGTCCACGAAGGCGTAGCCGGACTTGAGCAGGACCTGTCCCGCCAGGGGCAGCTTCCTGTCCCCGAAGAGCTGCCGGAGGTCGTCGGCGGTGACGGCGGGGCTCAGGTTCCCGATGTAAAGCTTGTTCATCATCCGTCTCTTCCCCGAGAGCCCGCGGCTCCCCCGGCCCGGTACCCGGCGCTCCTCGCCTCCTCCGCTGCCCTCGTCTCCCCTGCTCCTCCTCCGCCCCCCCTCCCCGCCCTCCGCCCGCCCGCCACCCACCCCCACCCTCAGCCTGGCTCCCCCCACCGCGGCCGGCCGGGCCCGCCCGGGGGCAGAGGCGGAGGCGGGGACTCTGTGCGGCTGCCTCCTCGGGGCAGAGTCCCGGGCCGGGCGGCGGCGCGCGGACAAAGCGCTCTCTCTGCCTCCCTCTCTCTCCCTCTCTCTCTCCCTCTCAAGGCGGTGGCGGGAGGAGGAGCAGCGGCGGGCGGCGGCAGCGCACCCCGCGTGTGTCTGTGTGAGAGTTTGTACGGGCGTGTGCGCAGCCTAGAGTGAGCGAGCGAGCGAGCGCCCCCTCCCCGCCCGCGCCGCTGCGCCCCTCGCCTCGCGCCCCCCGCGCTCCGAGGGCTCCGCGCTGGCTACCCCGGCTTCTGCCCCGCGCCGGGCGGGCGGAAGCGGGTCGCGGCCCGGGGCTGGGGCTCCCGGACGCCAGAACCCCGGGGCGGGCGCGGCGCTGAGGCCGGGCGAGCGGCGGGGCGGGGAAGGCGCGCCCCGGGCGCGGGTGGGAGTGCGCGATGGGGAGCGGCTGGAGCCGCAAGGCGTGGGAGGGCGAGGGGCTGCGGGAGAGAGTGGAAGGGGGTGTGCGCAAGGTGGACCGGATGTGAGGGCGCGGCTGCCGGGCCGGCGGGAAGGTGTGTCTCGGAGGTGAGAAGCGAGGGCAGGCTGGGAGACCACAACTTTCGCGGCGAGTTGGCCGAGTCCGGTTCTCCGCGCGTTCCCCGGCGGAGCGCTCGCTCGGAGACCCGCTCCCCGCCCTGCTCTCCCGGGCGACCGGGCGGCGCGTGTGGTCGAGGGAGCGCGGACGGGAGTCTGGACGCTTGGGGGCCCGGGACTGGCCGGGCCCATACGAACCTTGCATCCCGGGGAAGTTGCTCCAGCCCCGGGCCTCAGTTTCCCGGACGGCGAGGGGAGAAGGCAGGCCAAAGCGGAGCCACGTCCCCTCTGCCCGCACCCGGTGCGCCCGGAACCCCGCGGCCGGCGGCAGCCTGACGTTGGCAGCTGCTCTCTATTCTGGGAAGTGCCTAGGGCTTCCCGAGCGGCCGCTGCGAAGCCAGGTGGCGGGTGGGGAGGGGGCAGGGGCTGCGGCCGGGAGGACCGACGCTCGCTGCTATGCTTCGAGGCCGGGTTCAGTCCCCCCCAACTCCCGCTGGGATGGTGGGAGGCGAGGGTGACTGGAAGCGGAGGCACTCAGGCGGTGGAGGAGTTCCCCAAGCTTTGGGAAGGGCCGGGAAAGAGGTCCTTCCAAGCGGAGGAAACAACGTGACCGACGGAAGAGGCTGGGTTGGGATGAGAGCAGCCCGAGTCGAGGGGCTACGGAAGGAGCCAGACAGACTAGAGACCGGTTGCTCGTTCCGGGGCCCGCCTGGAAGTCTGGTGGTTAGAACCTGGTCCCAGCCAGGAAATGAAATTCTACAGAAAAGAAAAAAAAAATTGGCAGGATTCAGAGGCGAAGGGGCGAATAGACGATTCCAAGATCGGCACTACTGGGGGCCTTGGGAGAGGTGATGGTTTGACCAGAGAAATGTGCATTTTAAAAAATTTATGTTGAGAACGTTAAGGGTTTCCTGATGGAGAAACCACAAATGTAGGGATAGTCTCCTGGCTGGGTCGTGAAGTGCTCTTTCTCAAGCTCTCCTCTTGACCAAGTGGATGGGGAGGCAGCACGGCTTCTTAAAACAAAACAAAAAACACGTCCCTGGCCCCTTCCTTTGAAGACTGACTGTGAGCCTCAATTTTGTGTTTTCCTTAAGTAATCCCAGGTGATTCTTGTCTGGGAAACACCGGCCGGTGAAGGCCTTTTTGGATTAGGATGTAGACCTCAGCTGTGTGACCTGTATGTAAGTGTTCCAGCAAGTCTGAGCCTAGATTTCTTCAAACATGAAGAGAGGATACAGGGACCAACTCTTGGCTGTTGTGAAGGCTACACAAAGGATAACTGAATAGTGTGAAAACACAGTGGACACACACTTAATGCTTGTTTCTTTTCTTTCCCTTGGAACTCCCAAGCTTTCAAATACTTCCTTGTGGGGAAACATCTCTTTAAATAGTTGTCTAGAGTAGAAAATGTAGTCTTTCTAACCTAGGTATCTGCAGTTATTTGAATTCTGGCTTTGGTCTCAAATATTCACATATTTCCTCTTTCTAGAAAAGGAATTGGATTTTACCGCTCCTGGAGTTAGGAAAGGACTTTGCTATTGTTTCTCAAACTAATAGATAAGTTAGGTATGGATGCTTCCCTACTAAAATGTACTGGAGAATCACAAATGGAAACTCCTGTGTGTGTAGAAATCTCAGCAGACCAGAAATTAATGATCGTCTGATTATTTACACAAATATCTCTAATGGGTATCATCACCTTCATGCTATTTGCTTTATTTTACTTCCAGTATTTCAAAACTGCCCTTTCTAAAAGAGAAACAAGAATGGCAGGGATAATTGGTCTCTTAAAGGTTAGTAAAACTTTTGTTGTATAATATTTTCAGACATTGTGAATTCCTTGGACCTACTGCAAACCTGCAAACAATGTAGCATGGATTCTCTAGTGGGTAGCAAGTATCTAAAGATTCTTCTGCATTTTGTTATTATCCGTAAGTGCTCTCAGGTGATTCTTGTCTAGGACCCACTGGCAGGTAGAAAGACTTTTCCTATTAGAATTAGGACCTCAGCTGCATGTCCTGTAGTGTTCCAGCATCTCTGAGCCTAAGTTTCGTTATCCACAAAGACAGGATAAAGCAACCAACTCTTGGCTGTTGTGAAGGCTACACAAAGGATAATAGCAGGTATCTATAGAGGTGGCTTCTGATGAACTCTTTTACCCTGTTTCATGAGATCACTTTCATTTTTTTTTCCTGAAAAATAACTGGTCTTTGCTATAATTTGTGTGTTCGGTCCTGCTGGTGATTTGTAGACGTGGTGCTGGAGAAGAGCTTGAATGGTAAGTGTGCTGGCGGATGTGTTGTCACCACACCTCTGACTTGTAGCCCCTGCAGTTCATTATCCTACAAGGTAGAGTTGCTTTTTCACGTGATGGAGAAGGGAACAGCCTCTGAATGCAAAACGGAAATCCAAAAGTCATTGCAACTGCCTGACAAAACTCATTTTCTATCTTTTTTCTCGGAGTTTCCGTAGCTCCTCCCTTCCCAGAGAGATGAACTGTAGATTGATCCGGGCTGAATTTAAGCTTAATGAGCAAAGATTTTATGAATGTTTTACTGAGGTCAGAAGTTTGGAGAAATTCTTATATTAGGCATATTCTTAAAGCATGTATTGAACTTTTCCTCAAGAATTTCAAAACAGTAACAGATCCCCATGGTTTTCCAGTTGTTCTTTTGGGCAGGATGGTGGTAAGGTGGTTGGGACAAGATTTCTTAATGTCACTTTGCAGGCAGGAAAACTGAGGCCTACGAAAATAGACTTTTTTTTCATCGTCATACTGAGAGCTTGAAACATGATTAGCAAACACATATTAGCCTAACAAAGAGCTCATGAAGTATTAAGGTTTCATCTTGACTTTCATGACAAATATTTTGTTCATGGGCAGAGCACCTTCTTATAGCATCACTGTGATGGTCTTGACCTTTGGAGTCTTAAAAAAAAAAAAAAAAAAGCCACAGTGGAAATGTGTTTGTTCAACTAATGTTGATCACCATGGCCAATGGTTCTAGGTAATCCAAGGATTTGGAAGAGAAAAGGAAGCCTCTTTGCTGGAAGGCTGGTGGATTGCTGGAGGAAATTCAGTGTTTGATAATACAGGTTTGGTGGGGTCAGCACCTGCCTGCTTCTTGGGAATGGTTTGGTGATGGGGAAACATTGTTTAGATACTTTCTGCTGAGTTGGCAGAAGAGAAATTGTTTGACCTTAGTTGAGTTAATTCACCTCTCTGAACTTCAGATTCCTCATTTGTAAAATAGCCCAGCCTACTTTCTCACCATAAACTCTAGCTCCCCTGTTCTTTTCATATTTTCCAAATCCTGGGCCCTTTCAAAGCTCTGTTCCTTTGTGCATACTGCTCCCTTTCCCTGGACTGTATTTCTTCCCCTGATTTTCTCTTCTGCCTTGACCCCAGGATATACATAACACTGCCTTTATACAGATAAAAAAAAGTCTAGTGGTGATACCCCTGAGGTGTACATTTTAAACAGGTGGACTTTATGGTTCGTGAATTACGTATCAACTGTAAAAAATTGTATGAGAAAAAAAGTCTTTATGAGATCTTAGTTTTTCATCCTATCACTGGGATCAAACCTGGCACATAATAAGAACCTAAAAGGTAATATTTGTTGCATAAACAGTTATCTGAGATTTGCTGTAAGGATTAAGTAAAAATGCATTAAGATGGTACCTATCTTGCATAGCACTTGACATATAGCAGGGAGAAATGTTCACTTTTCACCCCTTATTGAATTCATTCATTTATTCATGGCATTACACAATCTTAGGCACTAAGGATCCGGAAATGGATAAATATCATCCTGCACAAGGAGTTTATCATCATGGAAGAAGCAGATGTATAAACAGATTATAGTCTGGCATTAGAGATGCCCTAAAAGACTGTGAGCATAGAGAAGAGACCATGTCATTCAGCCTAAGGTCAGAGAGGGAATCACCATGGAAGAATGGAATTTGGAAATGTATTTTGAAGGATAAGTAAGGATTTTTGAGGAATGGGAGAGGAATTGGGTTCTAGATAGAAGGAATAACATATGCAAAGGCACAGAGACAAAAAAGCATCTGCCCCACACCTAAAATCAAATACTGAGTTAGAAGAAGTTTGAGAAAAGAACAGAGAAAATAATGCCAGAAAAACAACAGAAATGAGAAACTTCCAGAATTAAATACATGGAACTCCAGATTGAAGGGGTTTACTGAAGTCCCAGCACAAAAGATCCAGAACAAAATCACATTGTAAAACTTAGAACCCACTCAAATTATGAAAGCATCTGTGAGTAAAGAGGTCACATAAAAAGGATTTGGAAAGAGAATGGAAATGTATTTCTAAAGCAAAGGACTCTAGGAGGCAGTAGAGCAATGCCTTCAAAACCTAACTGAAATGATTTCTAGTCTAGAATCCTAAACCTAGTTAGACCATCAGTTGAAAAGACATGCAAAGATTCAGACACGCCTCCATCTGGAGGGAAGCTACTGGAGGTTAAGTGCCAGCAACACCATGAAAGAGGAAGACATGGGATCTGGGAGATAAGGAATCCAACCCAAGAGACTGAATAGAAAATCCAGAATGCCAGCAATGCTGCAATCAGAGAGCAATCAACATAGGCTGGAGCAAGAGAACTGGTGGATTGGAAAGTGAGGACTTCAAGGAACAAAGAATGGAACTCATGTATGAAAAGTGTGTTAGTCACTCTTTTGTGACCCATGAACTGTAGCCTCTGTCCATGGAATTCTCTGGGCAAGAATACTATATTGGGTTGCCATTTCCGTCTCCAGTGAGTGCATAGTAATAATTTCTGATAGAATGGCAGGCACACTGGAGCATTTGGAAAAAATCACAGGTATATGGAAAACTAGGTAAATGGAAAAACAAGGAAATTATTAACTCTAGGAAAACACATGGTTATACTAGAAAGGATCAGTGGTCATAGGCTCAACAATGAAAATATTTGTACAGTCGTAATTTAAACACACTGTATTATCCAGACTGCAAAAGAGAACTTAAGAATCAATCAGAAAAAGACAGCCATTAAGAAAATAGAAAGGAACATGAATGAGCTAATTTAAAGAAGAAGCTCAAATGAACAGTAAGCTCAACTCATGAATAGCTGGGAGAAATTGAAACTTTTCACAAATAACAAATTGACAAAAAATGTAAAGTTATGATGAGACAAGGTACTGGTGAAGGTTAGGAGCATCAGAAACAACCATCTGCTGCTGGCAAGAGTATACATTGATACAATTACTCAGAAGAACAGTTTGTCAATATCTAGTAAAGCTGAAGATACAGGCCCTTAGCACTCCCTGGCAATCATTTTTCTAGATGGCTTTCTCTTGTATCATCTCTCTTCACACTCTCCAATGCTCTTCATCCACTCTAGATCTCGGCAGGTAACCTTGCTTTTTACTTCACTGAGAAAATAGAAGCAATCAGAAGAGCGCTTCAACAAATCCCCAGTATGTCTGTCTATATACCTACACCAATGCCCATAGATTCTGCCTTCTCTCCTGTTACTATGGATGACTGCACAAAGAGGGAAAGACTGATGACTTCCAAGAAAATGAACAAATGTGCATGTCCTTTGACCAAGCAATTTCTCCTCTGAAGAACTACGTGCCAACAAGAAAATATACAAGGTTTGTTGTAGCACTGGGATAGTGAAAACTCAAATGTCCAGCAGAAGGAAATGGGTTTTTTAAAAAACGGGGGTGTAGTCATAAATTGAATATTACACATCAAGCCAAAGGGTATGCATGTTATTTGTTTCCCCTGGAATCACTGGTTTTTCCCTCTCTCCTGGATGAAGTAGGCTACCTGTATCAGTTAAAACCCACTCCAGTCTTCTTGCATGGAGAAAGGAGCCTGACAGGCTACAGTCCATGGGATTACAAAGAGTTGAACCCGACTGAGTGACTAGTATACACACTGCTGCTGCTAAGTTGCTTCAGTCGTGTCCTACTCTGCGATCCCATAGACATCAGCCCATCAGACTCCCCCGCCCCTGAGATTCTCCAGGCAAGAACACTGGAGTGGGTTGCCATTTCCTTCTCCAATGCATGAAAGTGAAAACTGAAAGTGAAGTCACTCTCTTAGCGACCCCATGGACCGCAGTCTGCCAGGCTCTTCCATCCATGGGATTTTCCAGGCAAGAGTACTGGAGTGGGGTGCCATTGCCTTCTCCACCTCAGTTAAAAACCAAAACATATCATGCTGAATGAAAAGTTTTTGCAGAAGAAAGTATTTATGATACCATTTCTAAAGTTTGAAAATGTGATAAACCAATTCAAAGCTGATATGGATATATTTGTATAGTATAAATGTATAAAGTATGCACGAGAATGACGAAGTTTAAATATGACATAATGATTATCTTTGGGGAAGCTCCAGACTTGGAATAATAATCACTTCTTGGAGGACAGAAAGGGGACTAGGAGATGGAGGGGCACACATGGAATTTTCATTATAACTGGTTTTTGTTTTTTAAAGCTGGGTGGTAGGTAAATGGATGTTTATCATTTTTTGCCTCTTCAGTAACAAAATTTTTGTTACTCTATCTGGCCCAGAATGATTCTCAAACCAAGTTAAGCATGATAATCATCAGAAGAACTTTTAAAATACAGATTCCCAAGAGACACCACTCGGACTCCAAAATGAAAATTTCAAAGCTGGAATCCAGGGATCTACATTTTTTAAAACTGAAAGTTTTTTTTGGTTTATACATACATATACTTATGTATTTGTGTACACACATATATAGATTTATATTAGGTTGGTATAAAAGTAATCGTGGTTTTTCATTGTTGAACTTTGCCATTTGATACTGGAGTACATCCTTAAATAAATGTGGTTATATTATACATCATTTTAATGCACATTTCTCTCTTTGTATTTTTGCTAGTGACCTATTACTTCCTGTTTGTTTTGTATGTATTTTAGACTATAGAAATGATGTTAGAAAAAAAGCAAATTTGAGCAATTTTTTGAGTTTAAAATGGGTCATCAAGCAGCAGAGACAACTCATAACATCAACGACACGTTTGTCCCAGGAACTGCTATGAATAGTGCAGTGGTGGTTCAAGAAGTTTTGCAAAGGAGACGAGAGCCTTCAATATGAGGGGTGTAGTGGCCAGCCATTGGAAGTTGACAAAGACCAGTGGAGAGCCATCATTGAAGCTAATCCTCTTACAATTTCATCAGAAGCTGCTAAAGAACTCACTGTCAACCATTATATGGTCATTTGGCATTTGAAGCAAATTGAAAAGTGAAGAAGCTCAATAAATGGGTGGCTCATGAGCTAACCGCAAATCAAAAAACTGGTTGTTTTGAAGTGTCTTATTCTACACAACAACAACAAACCATTTCTTGATCAGGTTGTGATGTGTGGTGAAAAGTGGATTTTATATGACAACCGGCGATGACCTGCTCAGTGGTTGGACCAAGAAGGAGCTCCAAAGCACTTCCCAAAGCCAAACTTCTACCAGAAAAAGGTCATGGTCACTATTTGGTGGTCTGCTGCCTATCTGATCCACTACAACTTTCTGAGTCCCAGCAAAACCATTACATCGGAGAAGCCTGCTCAGCAAATCGATGAGATGCACCGAAAACTGCAGCGCCTGCAGCCGGCAGAGGTTAAAAGAAAGGGCCCAATTCTTCTCACACGTCCCGCAACCAACACTTGAGAAGTTGAAGGAATTGGGCTACGAAGCTTTGCCTCATCCCCATGTTCACCTGACCTCTCACCAACTGACTACCACTTCTTCAAGCATATCAACAACATTTTGCAGGGAAAACACTTCCACAACCATCAGGAGGCAGAAAATGCTTTCCAAGAGTTCATCGACTCCTGAAGCACAGATTTTTATACCCTACAGAAATGAACAAACTTATTGTCATGATTCCTCTTTTGATTAATAAAAATATATTTGAGCCTAGGGCTTCCCTAGTAGCTCAGATGGTAAAGAATCCACCTGCAAGATGGGAGACCTGGGTTTGATCCCTGGGTTGGGAAGATTCCCTGGAGGAGGGCATGGCAACCCACTCCAGTATTATTGCCTGTAGAATCCCCATGAACAGAGGAGCCTGGTGGGCTACAGTCCATGAGTTTGCGAAGAGTTGGGTGTGTCCGAGCAACTAAGCATAGCACGGCATTTTTGAGCCTAGTTATAATGATTTAAAATTCACAGTCCGAAACCACAATTACTTTTGTACCAACCTAATATATAAACATATATATAATGTTGAACTTATAGAAAATTTGCGAGAATACTACAAAGTAGTCCTGTAAAGCATTTAATGCAGATTTCTCAAATGTTAATGTTTTACTATATTTCTTGAATCCTTTTCTGTGTTTCTCTGAACCATTTGGGAGTAAACTGCAGACAGGATGTCCCTTTTTGTCTAAGTAATTTCAGTTTATATCTACTTAAAGAACAGTCTTTATATAACCCCAGTGTAATGATCAAAACCAGGAAATAATACTCTTATCTACAAACCTAATTCAGATTTCACCCATTGTATCAATAATGTCTGTTACAGCAAAAGAAAATCCCAAATTGTTTGTTGCATTGGGCTGTTTTGTCTTTTTACTCTCCTTTAATGTGTGCAGTTCCTCAGTCGTTCCTTGTTTTTCATAACATTGACTTTGTTGATAGAAACAGGCTACTTATTTTGTAGTCAGTCAATGTTAGTGGCACAGTCGTGTCCAACTCTTTGCACCCCATGGACTGTAGCCCGTCAGGCTCCTCTGTCCATGGAATGTCCCATGCAAGAATACTGAAGTGTGTTGCCATTCCCTTCTGCAGGGGATCTTCCCACCCCAGGAATCAAACCCGGGTCTCCCACATTACTGGTGGATTCTTTACCGCCTGAGTCTCCAGGGAAGCTGGAGCGTCTTCCTCAATTTGAGTTTTTCTGATGTTTCCTCGTGATTAGATTCAATAGATTTTCTTGCAGGAATACAGAAGTGATATTGTGTATTGTATCAGGAGGTGCACAGTGCAGATTTGTCCCATTATTAACTTTGGTGATATTAATTTTGCTCATTTGCTGAAGGTAGTGTGTGTATGTTCCCTGTTACATAGTTATTAAGTATCTCTTGGGACAATACCTTGAAACTATACAAATACTCTGTTGCTTAAAGTTTTGTATTGCTGATTCTTGACTAGGTTAAGGATTTTTGTTATGGTTGCCAAATGGTGATTCTAATATCATTCCTTTTTATTAGTTGGCTTTCTACTGTAAGGAAGAGCTTTTCTTTTCCCTCCTCCACCCCAAACTAATAGATTCTTATTTTATTCAAGGTATTATAAACTCACTGTGATAACAGATGTATTTTGTATTGTTTGTAAGTATTTTGATGCTTAGACTGTCCCAGATTTGACCAGGGAGAGCCTCTTCAAGCTGGCTCATGGCAACTTCTGACATTGTTCCATGTTTGTACTTTCTCTGTTCAGTCTTACAATCAGCCACTTACCAAGGAGCTTTGTATTCCTCTAGCAAAGAACAGTGTTGAGAAACCAAGATCTGCATGCCAGATACACTCATTGCTACTAGAATATTGGTGATTTTAGACCCTGACAGCCAAAAGAGCTAGGAAATAGATTATGTATGTAAATACACACACAGGTTGATCTATATCTGCCTATATTTACCTGTTTATATTTACCTATCTATCACTGTGTGTATTAAAAAATCATAAGTTCACACTAATACCTCTGATTCCAGTGAAACACTGCAGACTTCATTTTTTCCTCCTTCCCACTTTTCTTGTTTGTAGCTCTTCTTTAACTGTGAGAAACCTGGCTCCCATTATCCACAATATATTTACTTACTTGATCAATCCTAGAATAAACAGAATTGCTAACCCACACTTCTGAAGGGGGGCGGGTGGCGGAAAGGCTATTAACTAGGCTTCTAACTTATCTAGTATTAGTTTAGAGTTCTTTTCTGTTTAGCCTGAGAATATGCAGTCCAAATACAGCGTTCAAAAGTCACTTGAGTTTTATTTCCCCCTTCAGTGTTGATTATCTTATTCATTTGAAATTTTGTTAGTCTGTACAATTTAGATTTTCCCTCCATCTTTGTTGATTTTTTTTCTCATTTTGTTGTTGTTGAATATGTAAAAATTAGCATGGTTCCAGAACACAGAAATTGTAGTCAAATGATTCCCATCCCTTCCCCTTCCTTATATTCTATCCAGCCCATCCCTACACAGTCCCTGAAGGTACCCAGTCTTTTTAGTCTTTAGTTTATATTTACTATGTTTCTTTCTGCACAAATGAACATATACACATATGTTTTCTTATTCCCACTTTTTACAAAAAAAAAAAAATAGAATATTGGTGATATTCTCTTTCTCTTTGATATCTTTACTTAATGTATCCTGGAAATCATATCAGTTTATGGGGATCTTTCTCATTTTTTTTTTATTTTAGCAACTCCATAATACTCATTTATCTCATATATATGCATATCAGTGACCTCTAGTATTTTTTAATTTTATAAACGGTGATGTGAATAACCTTCATGTGTGTATTTTTGTATTGTTGGAAGTTTATCTTCAGAGTAAATTCTTAGAAATGGTATTGCTAAGTCTAAAGAGTATATGTGCACATACATGTGTATTTTAAATACATTTTGTGAAATTCTCCTCTGTAAAGATCATAGCAGTTTGTATTCACAATAGCATTGTGTAAGAGTGAAATGTATACAGCCTGCTAACAAGGTGTGTGATTATATTCTTAACTTTTGGTCACTCTGATTGGTGAGAAATGGTATATCAGTGTAATTTTAATTTGTATTTATCTTGTTATAAATGAGAAGGAACTTTTCATGTGTTTAAGGGTCATCTTTATTTCCTTTTTTGTACATTTTATGCTCATGTCTTTTGTCCATTCTTCTATTGGGTTTTGATCTACTTTTTGCCTTAATTTTTATGAGTTACTTAAATATTAAGAATATAAGCCCTTTATTTGTGATAAATGTTACAAATATTCTCTCCCACATTTTAATTGTCTTTGAACTTTGTTTATGGTGTTTCTTTCCCCATGCAATGTTTTATGCAATCAAATTTATTAATATTTTCTTTATTCCATTTAATTTTGAGTTAAGAGTTAGCAAGCCTTTTCTACACCTATGTTAAAGAGGAATTCACTCATTTTTAAAATAGGACTTGTGTGGTTTCATTTTTTTTATTTAGATCCCTGATGCATTTGGGGTTTATTCTTGTGTAGAGTATGAGGTGTGAGTCTAATTTTACCTTTTTTTTCCCCCAAATAGCTAACTAGTTGCTCCAGTAGTATTTATTTAAAAATCCTTCAGCCCAGGCATTTTGAGATGCTACATTTAGCACAGACTAAAGTTTCCTATATATTTCATTCTATTTTTTGACTTTTTTCCCTACTGGTCTATCTATTCATGTGTCCATACCCCACTGTTTAATTATAAAAGCTTTATGGTATGTTTCACATCTGGTATGGCTAGTCCCCCTTATAGCTTTTTCTTCCTTCCTTCCTTCCTTTCTTTAGTTTTTTTTTTTTTTGGCTTGTTTTGTTTCACTGTTTTCCTGTCTGTTCTTGTTTGTTTTTTCCATATGAAGTTTAGTACCAGCTTGTCAAGCTGTGTAAAAAGTTGTTGGTATTTTATTCAGATCAAATTACATTATAAATTAGGGATAACACACATCTTTATGATGCTGAATCATCCTATCTAAAACAAAGGCTGTCTTTCCACTCACCAGTCTCATTTAATAAAAAGCACTGGGTTCTAACTATGTTGGAAAGAGGAGTTGTGGAAGAGCCCAAGATCATTGGGCTCAATAGGAAGTCAATAGATAATGGCTAAAATTGGTAAGTTAATGAATGGTACAGGCAAATTAGTTAGAAATACACAGATAAATGCCACGGGAAAGAGCTACAAGAATGAGGATTTTTTTTTTTTTTAATGAGGCTTTTAATAATAAGTTAGTCAGGATCCTGGTAGGAAACAGATGGCATGCCCAATCAGGGTGATTGAGAATCTTAGTAGAAGTACTACTATTTAGAGGTGTAGGTGGGATTAAAGGACAGAAACACAGCCTCGTGCGGCACTCTGCCTCTAGCAGCAACAGGGAACCATCCTCCACTTGGCCTAAAGAGTGATGGGAGGGAGGGACAACTTAATGGAACCCAGAGAGCTATTGGAGAGGACTGCCCAACAGAAACCTTGGACTTGCGGTGAACACGGTCACAGCTCACTGCACCATGAAAGGGTGACAGCATAACAGGGAAGGAATAATTATCATCTCACTCATCTCCCACTCTTCACAGTGTCCTCCAAAGCAGAAGGCAGGGGCAAAGGAGCCCATGGTGCTATTGGTAATGGGCAGCCTCCAGGACACAATAGGAAAGGGAAGGATCAAGTGTGGATTTGGAGGGGCCCATGGAAAGTATCCAAGGAAGACTGTCATATATTTTCCCAGGTGGCATACAATAAAATAACAATGAAAGCAACATTAGGCAATGAATCAATGGTCTAAGGGAACATGAATCGAATAGTCATGATAAAGTTTGAAAAGGAATAAATGCCTGAAGAGGGGTCAAGAGTATTCCCAGGGAGGGAACCCAGAAGATTCTCTAGAGGAGGACATAAACATTTAGTTCAAAACAGTCATGTCAGCAGAAACACCACGAGCCTCTTGTTTTACAATTGAATGTCCACTGTTGGTACAGTAGCCTCTCAAACTCATTCTGTAAGTAAACACTTCCTTCCTGCTTGCAGGCCACAGAAGTCTTCAGTGCGTGGTTTCTAATTTATACTGCATTTGGCTTCCTTGATGTTATACGTTGTCTATACTTTTTGTCTCCTCCCCCTTTATCCTGCTTCTCTGAAAGCTTGGTGAGAAGTGCTGTATTGAAGTCAGTAGACCTAGAATTGAATTTCATTACTAGGTGTGTGACCTTAATAAAGTTACTTAGCCTCTCCAAGCCTCAATTCCTCTTTGCAAAAGGAGAATAATACCTATCATAGAATTGCTGTGAGAGTTAAAGATGCTGTATGCCAAGGACCTGGCACGAGGCCTGTCACTCAGTAGATAACAGGTAAGGATGTTAACTGCCCCACTGGCAGGCTGTGCTTCCTCATGCTCGTTTCTTGACTTTTCCATTTAGATTCACTCCAATGGGAGTTGCTCTCTTGGCAACTAACTACTTGAAATAAAAGTTTCTGAACAGAAAGGATCTTAGCAGTAATCTGGGTCATCGTGTCATTGTGTCAGGGGATTTGGCCACAGGCTTCCTGATGGATGACCACCCTGACTGTGCCTGCACCAGCAGAGAAGTCAACATAGTTGAGCTCGGAAGCTGCCTGTTATCAGAAGATTGGTTGATTAGAAGAAAGCTTTTCTTCAAATTAAGCTGAAATCACTTTTCCCACTACTTAGAGACTCAAGAGAATCTTGAGCTAAAAGAAATCTTCAAGCGCACCACCTTATTTTATGAATGAAGAATCTGAGGCTCAGGGAGGCAGGGCAAGGTGCTGTTCTTTGTGGTGCTACACAGAATAGTCTCCTCCTCTGCCATTCAGTGTTATCAACCAGCATGCTTCCCAGTGCTTTTAGATCCTGTCCCCCAACCCCTGCTGCCAACTCATTCAGCATGCCCCTGTTTCATCACTCTGATCACCCACCTTTGCATGTGCAAGTTTGTGATGCCCAGAACTAAATTTGATTATTATTGTGATCTGGTCTAGCCAAGTAAAATGAAACTATCTGAAATCTGGGCAAGGAATGACCATTAGACCTAGAAAGTCCAAGAACTTGAGTTAGACAAAACCAGCAAGACACTTAACAAAAATGGAGTTGGTTGTGGTTCCTCAATCCTATTAGGTCCTCTTCATTGCACACTTAGAATTTGCCTGCATGCTTCTGAAACATCTGTGTCAGCTCCAAAGAAGGTGCTCAGGAATACTAATATCTATTTATTTATTTTTATTTTATCAAAAGGAGAATGACTTTATTATTGTTTATCATTATTATAGAGGAAAAATATTTTGATTAACATTCTTGTGACCATCTCCATATACACATACACATAAGTCATAAATATACTGGAAACAGGCATAATTTTATACAAACCAATTTTATACAACATACATGCCTGTTATTTGTAACATCCTTTTTTTGGTAACAT
The DNA here is from genome assembly GCF_019923935.1 of Bubalus bubalis. Classification (NCBI taxonomy): domain Eukaryota; kingdom Metazoa; phylum Chordata; class Mammalia; order Artiodactyla; family Bovidae; genus Bubalus; species Bubalus bubalis. Next base: position 126,788,023 of record NC_059157.1, on the reverse strand, counting down.
CTTTTTTTCTTAATATTTTATAGGCATCTTTATCAAAGAACATAAGTTCATTTTTTAAAAAAAATTTTATTGGAGTATAGTTGATTTATAATGTCTTAGTTTCAGGTATACAGCAAAGTAACTCAGTTTTATATATATATATATATATCCATTTTTTTAGGTTCTTTTCCCATATAGGTTATTATAGATGATACAGACTATTGATAGATTTCCCTTGCTATACAGTAGATCCTTATTGGTTATTTATTTTTATGTACAATAGTGTGTATATGTTAGTCCCAAGTTCCTAATTTATCTCTTTCCCCCACATTTCCCCTTTTGTAACCATAAGTTTGCTTTTGAAATCTGTGAGTCTGTTTTATAAATAAGTTAATTTATATAATTTTAAGTTACATTCCACGTGAGTGATATCATATATTTGTTTTTGTGTAATTGTCTCCAGGTCCATCTGTGTTACTGCAAATGTCATTATTTCATTCTTTATGTGGCTAAGTAATATTCCATAGTGTATGTATGTGTGTGTATATACATATCACATCTTCTTTATCCATTCTTCTGTTGATGGACATTTAAGTTCCTTTTGTGTCCTGGCTACTGCGAATAGTACTGTTATGAACATAGGGGTGCATGAATCTTTCTGAGTTATGGTTTTCTCCAGATATGTGCCCAAGAGTGGGATTGCTGGATTATATGCTAATTCTATTTTGAGTTTATTTGGGCACCTCCATACTGTTCTCCATAGTGGTTGTACCAATATAGATTTAATTTTTTTTCTACCAAATACACAAAAAATAAGGGGAGAATGGAGATAGGGGAAGTGTCAAAAATACAGGTTATCCCCAAACTAGAGTTGTTAATTAGCTGCTTTGCCCAAATAAAGTATTAATCACATGACTTTCAAATAAACCTAAGCAGAATTTCTCGAAATCCAGCATTGTTGGTATTTTCTGGTAATGTTGATAGAGAAGGCACAATAGAGAACTGCCTAGTACACAGTAAGTAAAACCGGTGAGTCCTTTTGTTCAAAGCCAGAGAAATTACCCCTGGTTCTTCAGCATTTCTAAAAGAGGAAGGAGGAAGCGTGGCTGAAAACATTGCTGTCTTGCCCAACTGAATAATCCTCAGAGAAGTTCTGTGTATTTATGAAACTGCTGTAGTCACCACCATATAGAACATGATGCCATTTGCCTCAGCAATTTACTTTAAGATCAGTACCACATCTGGCCATTGGTTTTTGAGATTTTCTTTTCTAAATCTTAAAAAACCAGTGACCACTGATATTAGAATGGGTAGGATAAATTCTAGTTTTAATGGGTGATAGCTCTTTTTATATACCTCAGGCACTTCTTTTTTTTTTTTTTAATTCACCTATATAATCTTTTCTCTGTTTTAGACAAATTGGATATATACCCTCCTGGATAATTAAAAAAAAAAAATTACCTTCCTGGGACTTCCCTGGTGGACCAATAATAAAAACTGTGCTGCAAATGCAAGGGGCATGGGTTTGATCCCTGATTGAAAAACTAAGATTCCCACATGCCAGACAGTGCTACCAAAAGAGTAAAAAAAACCACCCTCCTTTATGTGAAAGATGTCTTTAGCAAGACCAGAAGTGGTCTTCAGAAGCAGCTGATTTGATTAGCTAATTACTGTCAAAAAGAACAGCTACATAAGTACCACACCAAAACAAAAATTGTTGTTTTTGTCAGAAGTTTGCCATTATTCAGATGGACAGTTTTAAATAACATACATGCAGTCGCTAGGAGTTGGACATGACTGAGCGACTTCATTTTCACTGTTCACTTTCATGCATTGGAGAAGGAAATGGCAACCCACTCCAGTGTTCTTGCCTGGAGAATCCCAGGGATGGGGAAGCCTGGTGGGCTGCTATCTATGGGATCGCACAGAGTTGGACACGACTGAAGTGACTTAGCAGCAGCAGCTGCTTATAAGAAATTTTTTTTATGTTTGTTGCTATTTTTAAAAGAATGATTAACAGCTATTAGCAGCCTTCACCAGGTCAGTGAAATAAACAAATAGCTAATTCCTGCCACACTCTCTAAGGTAATTTGTCCAGCACTCATGCTGGATTCAAGTGACTGAATGTGACAGGCAGAGCATCAAGGAGCATATTTTCACTGTGCTCCAGCCTGAGGAGGGGGATTTTTGTGCATTTCTGTAAAATACCAATTTTGCTTTGGTTCAGTAAAGTAACTGTACTTTGTGGCTTAGTTTGAATTCTTAAAAGACTAGTTTATAAAATCTTATTGCTATCATATATATTATTTATCTTAGAAGTGTAACTTTTTTCTGTAATAAGACATCCTCAAGTTAATCATGGAAGTCAGTGGGAAATATGATTCAGTTTTAAAATTAGCATTATGCCCAATTCTATTTAAGCTTTTCATCTGGTCTGACAATCTCTTCTGAAAGAAGGGAAGAGGGTGAGGTTGAGGGATAGTTACTGTATCTGTGATGTTAATGATACTGTTCACTTTAACAGTTCTCTGATGTTCTGAATCCAGCAGTAAAGAATTCTGAATTGTCCAACTCAGTTATTCCTAAAAACTATTGCCAAAAACAAAAGGTGCAATGAATGGTGACCAAGATGCTGCTTTTGATGAGTGACGAAAGCAAGTTTTCAGAAGTAAGTTATTAACTCATATCAGAAACAAAAGAATAGCCACCATTACAGGGTAAACATTAATTTGATGTGGAAAAGGCATAGCTTTAGAAATAGAAAACCTGGAGTCTAGTCCTCACCTCTTCTTCATTTTAATGAATTTGGGGCAATTCACTTAATCTCTTATTCTCAATTACATGCTGAAGGCAGAATGCTGAATCTAATCACCTTGTAAGGGTGTCTTTCAGCAGTAAGATCTATTAGCAGAATTCTTGAGAAAGTAGCTGTCTTTGTTTCAGGAAATACCATCATAAGCCCCTAGGGTATAAGGGCTGGCTAGGGCTCAGGCAACCAAAAAGAACCAAAAGTCTACACTTACAGAAGCAGGAAATTAATTTTTCTTGGTGGCTGAGTTGGGAAGAAGGTGCTCCTTTATAGGTTGGAGTAGTGAGAAGAGGAGGGGGTTAGGAGATGGATGGAGTAAGGGCCCTGCACGGGATAAAAGCCAGTGAGAAACTTCCAGTAGGGAATGATCAAAAGGACAGTTATGAACCAGGAAGCCTAAAATGTCATTTTAAGTGCTTTGTGGCATAATGAGCAATGTGACCCTTCCTCGAGACCCCCACATCTTAGCAAACTTGAACACACTAATGATTTGTGTGAGTGGGGGCTTGTTGAAAGCAGAGTAAGGAACCATATAGACACATTGGGGAACAGAAATGGTCTCAGAAAAGCCAGAGCTGGGAGGCAGAAAGGCCCTCCGAAACACATACCCTCATGATTCAGCAGAAGGCTTGGTAGAACTATAGAACTGTGCTAGGCACAGTGGGGCTCAAGCCCATCTGATCTAGAAACAACGGGCTAGCAGAGCCCCCCACTCGGGGGTCTCCCTAGTGATAGGGAGGGTTTGTACACTACCCGCTGAGTTCCACTGCTAGTTTCATCGTCAGTGTTTCACCCTCTGCATCAAGAGGCTGAAATTTTAAGGGGTGATTTCAAAGTCTTGTAGGATCACCTCTGTGTGTCTCCAGTATTTAGTTAGAACACAGGCATTTTGTCCTAATATTTTCCCCATCAATACGTTTCTTAAACCTCTCATATTATTCTTATGTTACTTTCTAGCTTGAACTCATTTCATCATTTTGTTTCTTTTCCTCTCTCTCTTAGAAATGAATTGGCAGAAATTCTGGTTTATTTCCTATTCCTCTCTTCTATTTGTCATTCGATTTTTCTTTACCTGAATATCTTTGAAGATCATTTGCAAGACTTCCTTAGCTTTGCAGATGGGTTTCTATAAGTGCTATTCTATAGGACATCAACTTTAGCATGTTGATCTAATTTTCATTAAAATTAGATCATCTTTCATATCCAAAAATTTTATTGCTTCCTCCAGCTTCACTTTTTAAAAGAAATTTATTTTTAAGTGTTCCACATTTGTTCTGTGACACTTCCACATTCTCACTCTAAGTGAAAACAATCACTTTGGAGTTTCATCTAAAAGCATTAACTCCTAAAGACTATGCTAGTGCGAGAATAAATTAGTATAACCTTTCTGTCAAGCAGTTTGGCAATGTACTACTTGTCAAGAGCCTTCAAAATGTTTATACCCTTTGCTTCAGGGATCACATTTCTAGGAATCTTTCCACTGGAAATAATCATAAATGTGGTCAAAGATTTATGCATGTTTATTGCAACATTCTTTATTTGAGATAGTGACAGATGGAAAACAACCTGAATGCCCAGCAAAAGGAAAATAGAAACACCCATATGATAAAAATTATGCAGCAATTTAAAAATTATGCTTTTCCTTGAACTGGCAGTCAGTTTCAAACATTTGGATAACCACTCTGAGTGTCCATGATTTCCAAGATGGAAAGCCAGAATGGCTTGAGTCCCTTTAGAAGTTTAACTTCTCCATTGCTTGTGAAAATCAGCCCATTCTGAATGAGGAAGATTTCTACCCAGAAGCCCAGCTCCAAGGGCTTGGTGTTTGAAAGCTTGGGGGCCTTCAGAATCCATGTTTTTACTGAAGTTTCCATGTGTTTTTTTGTTTGTTTGTTTGTTTGGCTCTCCTGGGTCTTTGTTGCTTTGCGTGGGCTTTCTTGTGGTAAAGGGGGCTACTCTATTGTGATGTGCAGGCTTCTCATTGCGGTGGCTTCTCTTATGGAGCATGGGCTGTCGGTGCACAGGCTCAGTAGTGTGGCTCTCGGGTTCTAGACTGTGGGCTCAGTAGCTGTGGCGTACTGGCTTTATTGCTCCCCAGTGTGTGGGATCTTCCAGAGAGATGGAACCTGTGTCCCCTGCATTAGTGGGCAGATTCCTGTTGACTGTGCCACCAGGGGGTCCTCAATGTGATTCTGACATGAGCAGTCTGAGACACCTCCTCTTCTGCCACCATAAGGGCCTGAACTCTGAAAGGGATTGAGGAGGAGAGGAGAAAGAATTGTTCTTTCAAAAAAACTTTATGATCTGGCAAAACATTTTTGAAGTAGAATTTTTTTAAACATTGTTATTCCAAATTTGTGGGGAAAATTAGTATATACTTAGAAAAAAACACACCAAAATATTTATAGAGTTTAAATCTGGGTGATGGAATTGTGGATAATTTGTGGGGAATCATGATTCAGAGAGATGAGGTCATTTTCTCAGGTTCTCATAGCCAGTAAAGTGCTGGGGTAAAGATTCAAACCCAAGTCTACTTGCCGTGAAGTCTACTCTAATAGCTGATTACTGCTACTTAGATTGGAAAACCATGTGTAAAAAAACACATATACAAATATGGTACCCTAAGTGTGGTGGATTCAATTATTTGTCCTGTAGGAGTATTTTACATTTACGCACTTGCTGTATGGCCTTATGATAGATAGAATGTATTCTGCATACCTTGATTTTGGGCTTAAACATGTGACTTGCTTTGGCCAATGGATTGATGGTAAAGATCTTGAAAGGGAAGGCTTAAAATGTGCCAGTACAATTGGGCCTTTCTCATATGCTCCTGTCTGTTGCTTTGTGAATAGTATGTTTCAGGTAAGCTGTGGTCCAAGGAGAATGAGAAAGAGTAGACAAACACAGTAGACAAATAGTAGAACCAACCTTTCCTTAAAGCTTTGCTTTTTCTCTGTGTGTCTTCAGCTAATCTGAAGACACACAGTGAAAAATAAATGATTATGGTTTTAGGTTGTTGGATTGTGGACTTTTATTATTTTATGTAGAATTATTATGGCTGATGGATATGAAATATGCAGATGTTTGTATTAAGTCACAAAGCTGAATCCCTTGATATGTCAGTTTAAGTCCAAATTTGGTTATGTAAATATACGGTCTACAGGCTCTCACCATCTGGGAAAAGGGTATAACACAACCTTTTATTTAATGCAAACTCTGTCATCATTTGATATGAGAACTAGTCTCAATTAGGAGGGAGAAGTTCATATAGAAACGCATGACATTCTGAGGAAAAAAGGAACACAAACCCCAAACTTCTCAAGTCTAGGATTGGGAAAAGCAATCAATATGAGCCAGGACAGAGTAGGGATGAACAAGGTGGAAAAGAGAAGAAATGGAATTCAGAAGGAAATTCTTTTCTTTGGGGATATATAAACACATTCCGCATGTCACAAGGACACAGCAAAGGTATGGATATAAAGGGTTGAAGGTTCTAGGCTCAACAACCTTTGAGGTCAGAGCTGGAAGGCTCTCAGACTGAGTCACTGTGGGCACCTTGTATGAGCCTTAGAGAACTACGGCTTAGTCTGTGAACTGTAGCTGTGGAGTCCAGCCACTGATCCAACATTTATGCCCGCCCCACTTTAAAAAAAAAAAAAAAAGATCATACTTCTTTTAGTCAACTGTGTTTTTAGTATATAGTGAACTGTTTTTCAAATCACTAAATTTGTTGTTGTTCTTCAGTCGCTATGTCACGTCCAACTCTTTACGATCCCACGGACTGCAGCCTGCCAGGCTCCTCTGTCCATGGGATTTCCCAAGCAACAATACCAGAGTGGGTTGCCTTGTCCTCCTCCAGGGGATCTTCCCAGATCAAGGATCAAACCCATGTCTCCTGAATTGGCAGGTGGATTCTTTACCACTGAGCCACCTGGGAAGCCCCAAATCACTAACTGTTCTTCTGTGAGTTAGTTCTTAATAGGTATAAAATATTCTTTTATGATACAGCGTCCTACGGTGTACTTAGGATAAGAATTAAGACAGAAATACCATCTCCCATAGTCTGTCCTCTACAATTAAAAAAAAATGTCAACACTATATCTTTTTTAAAATATGAATTTTTATTTAAAGCAAACAGAAGCTAAATGAAATTTCCAGAAAGTAAATTTATTGTAGGAGAGAAAAATCAAAGAAAATAAACTTATTTCCATCAAAGCAATGAAATAAATAAGTAAAAGGAGATTCTCTATTAATAAGAAATATTTATGAACAAAAAATATGAAGCATGAAAATTTTATGCATTATTTATGTCAATCCTGAAAATTATCCTAAGCTTATGATTCAAAATAAGAATAGTCAATATGTATACAATGGAATATTATTGAGCCTTAAAAAACAATGAATTTGAGTAAGTTTTGGTTAGGTAGATGAACCTAGAACTTGTTATACAGAGTGAAGTAAGTCAAAAAGAAAGACAAATATTGTATATTAATGCATATATATGGACTCTAGGGGGCTTCCCTTGTGGCTCAGCTGGTAAAGAATCCACCTGCAATGCGGGAGACCTGGTTTGGTCCCTGGGTTGGGAAGATCCCCTGGAGAAGGGAAAGGCTACCTACTCCAGTATTCTGGCCTGCAGAATTCCATGGACTATAGTCCATGAGGTCACAAAGAGTCAGACACAACTGAGCGACCTTCGCTTCACTTCATGGAATCTAGAAAAATGGTACTGATGAACCTATTTGTAGGGCAACAATAGAGATGCAGACATAGAGAACAGACTTGTGGACCCAGTGGGGGAAGGGGAGGAAGGGACAAATTGGGAGAGTAGTTGAAACATACATTACTGTATGTAAAATAGGTAGCCAGTGGGAATTTGCTGTATGATGCAGAGAACTCAACACGGTGCTCGGTGACAACCTAGAGAGGTGGGATGGGGTAGGGAGTGGGAGGGAGGTTCAAGAGGGAGCAGACATGTATACCTGTGGCTGATTCATGTTGATGAATTGCAGAAACCAACACAACAATGTAAAGCAATTATTCTCCAATAAAAAAAGAATGGTCCATAAGTGTGTGGCTAAGTAACTCCTAACAGACTCAGTCTTCCACAGATCACTATAAACTGGACAAAATACAAAAGCACAGTGATTTTGGAGAGGAGTCAACATTCAGGGAAAAGGAACATCAGGATAAGTTATCCATTTTCAAAGCTTTTTGCCATAAGAGAAGCCACAGTCAGCACCGCATGGGGTAACTAAAACAGAGAGAACATTTGCTGTCTTTCTAGTCTAAAGCACCACAGGATGAAGCTTAAGGAAATCCCAGGTGCTGCAAAGGCGGGAGTGGAATCTCAGGAAAGGGAGAGTCACAGAGGGAGTACTCTTAATTCTGTGTATAAACTCTGGCCAAATCTCTGGTTGACTCCTGAACCACATGCATATGCATTGGACAGACTTGAGCTCAGAACAAAAGAAAAAGAATTGAATTGACATTTGAGCGACCGTTCAAGAGATAGAGTTTACAGTTCAAGTTCAATCAAATTAGCTGCTGGCTAAAATACACACGCAATCATTCTCTTTCTCTCTCTCAAAATACAACAAAATCCAGAAACTTTACAACGTAAAATTTGCAAAGTTCAGGATACAGTCTGAAGATTCATTCTCAAGAGAAAAGGCAATCAACAGAGACCAATGGTGAGAAGACTCAGATGTTGAAATAAGCATGTGTGTGTGTGTGTGCTTAGTCGCCCAGTTATGTCTGACTCTTTGCGCCCCTATGGACTGTAGCCCTCCAGGCTCCTCTGTCCATGGGGTTTCTCCAGGCAAGAATATTGGAATGGGTTGTCATGCCCTCCTCCAGGGGATCTTTCCAACCCAGAGAGCGAACCCAGGTCTCCCACATTGTGGGCAGATTCTTTACCCTCTGAGCCACCAGGGAAGCACAAGAAAACTGGAGAGGGTAGCCTAGCCTTTCTCCAGGGGGGTTTCCTGGCTTAGGAATCGAACTGGGGTCTCCTGCATTGCAGGCAGATTCTTTACCAGCTGAGCTACCAAGGAAGCCCTGAAATTAGCGCTGTTGTTGGTAAGTCTCTCAGTTGTGTCCAACTCTTTGCAACCCCATGGACTGCAGCACGCCCGGCTTCCCCGTTCTTCACCATCTCCCGGGGCTTGCTCAAACTCTTGTCCATGAGTCAGTGATGCCATCCAACTATCTCATCCTCTGTCATCCCCTTCTCCTGTTTTCAGTCTTTCCCAGCATCAGGGTCTTTTCCAGTGAGTCACCTCTTCTCAACAGGTGGCCAGAGTATTGGAGCTTCAGCTTTAGCATCAGTCCTTCTAATGAATATTCAGCTTAAAAAGTATTCAAATACCTAGAAGAAAAAGAGAAACAGAGAAACATCAAATTGAAAGAATTAACAAAAAGTAGACCCTTCCTTGGTTTCCCTTAGCCATGATACCTCCGTGGCCTAGATGTGCCAACTTTGCTAGATTAATTTTTCCAGCCCACTGTGTGTACTGTGTGCTAAGTCACTTTAGTCGTGTCCAACTCTTTGCAACTTCATGGGCTGTAGCCCATCAGGCTCTTCTGTCCAAGGGATTCTCCAGGCAAGAATACTAGACTGGGTTGCCATGACCTTCTCCAGGGGGTCTTCCCAAACCAGGGATTGAATCTATGTTTCTTACGTCTCCTGCATTGGCAGGCAAGATCTTTACCACTAGCACCACCGGAGAAGCCCTCTCCAGCCCACTAGCATTCTCCATATTTAGTTTTCTCCTCCTTCCTCCCTGGAGAAGGAAATGGCAACCCATTCCAGTACTCTTGCCTGGAAAATCCCATGGACGGAGGATCCTGGTAGGCTACAGTCCATGGGGTCGCAAAGAGTTGGACATGACTGAGCAACGACTTCACTTTCCTTCCTCCTGGCTCCCTCTCTTGCTGTCTCCCTTTCTTCTCATCTGCCAGGGACACCTTTCCCAGAATCCTTCACCAGGCTAAGTCCTAATTTTTCAGGTCTTAGCAAGGTGACACTTCCTTCAGAAAGCCTTTCTGGGGCAAGTTCTCCCTCCTGTGTGTTGGTCCCTTGCACCACAAACATCCTTTATTAATTCACTTACCTAGCTTCTCTGAAATTTCTGGTCCAGTACTTCTATTTCCCTAGGCTGAACTCCATGGGGGCAGGGGCATGACCTATTTTACTTACCGTTCTATCCATGGCCTGGCTTAGTGCCCACCATAGAGTAAATGCTCAGTAAACATTTAGCAAGTGACTGAAAGAGTGACTATATGAATGAGTAGAGAAGGAAGATACTGATTTTTCTGCTGGGGAAAGAGTCCCTATACTGGAGAGATGCGGTCACAAAAAAATAGGAACAAGGGGAGCTGAGGGAACAAACCTGTCAGAAGCACTTAAGCAGTGCATGCTGGCATGAAAGAAGACCAAGGTATATTCTTGAATGGAAAAAGCACAAGACAGTGTGAGGAGTATGCTGCCCTTAGTGTCATGTTAATATAGTGTCCTTCTTGAAGGAAGTACAAGAAGTTTGCAACAGTGACTTTCATTATGGAGGAAGGAAAATCTTTTCAGTTTATACAATGTTCATGTGTTGCTCATAAAATAAAAAAACAAAAATAGATTATGGCATGAAGACTTTGTATGTAGTACTAGCCACATTTGGAAAAAATAAAAAAGAATCTACATGCTTCTGTTGGAATTCTCCAGAGAAACAGAACTGAGTGGGGAGAAAGGGAGAGGGAGAGTGTGTGTGTGTATGTATGTAGAGATTTATTATAAGGAATTGGCTCATGCAATTATGGAAGCTGACAAGTCCCCAAATCTGCAGAGTGAGTTGGCAAGCTGGAGGCCCAGGAAAAGCTGAAGTTTCAGTTGGAGTCTGAAGGCAGGAAAAAGGCAATGTCTTAGTTCAAAGGCAGTCAGGCAGATGGAATTCACTCTTACTTAGAGTAGGGTCTGTTTTTTTTATCCTATTCAGGTCTTCAGCAGATTGGATGAGGCCCACCCACATTAGAGAGGACAATCTGTTTTTGTCTGTTGATCAGTTGATATATTAATCACATTTAAGTGCATTAAGACTCAAAATAATGTTTGAGCAAATATCTGGGCACCCCATGGCCCCGTGAAGCTGACACATAAAATTAACCATCACAGTGTCCTACAATAGGTAATGGAGTATAATGCAAGAATTAAAGTGTCAATTTTGAAGGCTAGTGAATGAGTATGGTAGGAAGCTAAGTGGAAGAATAAGGCAAAGAAACTAGATTGTACTTAAAACTGCAACTGTAATGTGCACAAGTATTAAAATAGGAGCAAATAGGAAGAAACAAAAGTAGCTTTTGTACTCTGGTGAGATTATGGGAAACTGTTTCTCTTAAATTTTTCCTTTAATTTTTTAGTAATTGTTAAAATCCAAGAAACCAGAAATCCTAGGTGTAGCAGTTTACAGGAGAATGGAGTAGTAATAAGAAACAGTGCCTGACACATTGTTGGTACTCAGTAACGAATGAATGAATAATAGTGACCATTGTCTTCAGTTTGGTTCCCCAGAAGTAGTTCATGAGACAAGGATTTGAGTGCCAAGTAGTTTACTTGGGAAGTAATCACTGGAAGGGTACAGAGAAGTGAGGCTGAGAAGGGAAAGAAACCAGTACCAGATGCTTTGATGAGAAGGTACCACTGACAACAGCCAAGCCGCAATCCACTGGGGACCTCTAGGAGAATATGTAAAATAGGCTTCAGTTTGTTTAGAGAGCAAGAAAGAAGTTTTAATACATCAGCTTACATTGATCATTGGTTGAAAGGCCTGCATCTAGGGGCATGAACTTCTTGGCATTTCCAGCCTGCCCCAAGCAGGAGTTGCAAGAGAAAGAACCCAGGTAGAGAGTCACAGGTGCTTGCCGTGAGAAGCCATTGATTGAATGGGAACAATGAGTACTAAGGGCACTCAGGTGCGGCAACTGCGAAGTTGGCTATGGGGTCGCAAAGAGTCGGACACGACTGAGCGACTGATCTGATAGTATAATTTGGCAGAGAAGGCAATGGCACCCCACTCCAGTACTCTTGCCTGGAGAACCGCATGGACGGAGGAGCCTGGTGGGCCGCAGTCCATGGGGTCGTGAAGAGTGGGATACGACTGAGTGACTTCATTTTCACTTTTCACTTCCATGCATTGGAGAAGGAAATGGCAACCCATTCCAGTGTTCTTGCCTGGAGAATCCCAAGGACAGGGGAGCCTGGTGGACTGCCGTCTATGGGGTCACACAGAGTCAGACACGACTGAAGTGACTTAGCAGCAGCAGTAGTATAATTCGGGCACTTAGGAAACATTTTCTCTAATCCTCACAACAATTTTACATGGGGATTATTATTAGTTCCATGTTTCAGGTGAAGAAACAAGGTCAGAGAGATTGTGGCTTAAAATCATGCAGGCATTTATGCTCTTGAACCTGGGGAGGGCTTGTGAGTTCTTTAGTCACAGAGTCTGACAGAAGTGAGACTGTGTAACTTCTAAGGCTAGGTCATGAAACTGACAGAGGTCATTCTAGAATGCTCACTCTCAAGGCACCCTCTCTCAGAGCCCAGTCACACACTGTGAGGATTCCATGCTACATGGAGAGGCCACAAATGATCACTCTAGCTGACAGACCCCACAGAGCCCAGACTCAAGTCATGCACTGGCACCAGATATACCAGTGCAGAAACCCACAGAAGATCCATCTCCCAACCATACGAGTCTCTGCTCACTGAGGCCCCAGGCCTTGTGGAGCAGAGACAAGCCATCTCTTCTGGGCTGCCTCTGGATTCCTGACCCACAGAATCCATAAGCAATAATAAAATGATAGCAGTTGCATACAGCAATTGAATAATAATAACAATACCTATCCACACCTTTTCAAAATAATCTCTTTGGCAGGTGTTTAAATTAAAAAAAAAAAAGGTAGGATTTTATGAGCTACAAATAGAAAAGGAGAAATAACTTTTAGAGACCCAATGAGAAGAATGACTTGAAGACCTGTCCCTGAGATGCTGAATAAGAAGAAATCTAACAGAGCTGAGTTGTTGCCTATTCATGTTGACTTTTCTCTTTGAAGGAAGAAAACCATGTCATGATCTACAAAATCACCCACACTCAAGAGTTTTCATCTTATCCCTAAACTGTAAAGATCACTGTAAGAGCAGTGGCCATCAAAGACCACATACTGGAGAATAAAGGCAAAGATGTAGAGACACAAGAGTTAACTGAATTTAAACATTAAGAAGTGGAGTGAGGGGACTTTAATATTGTAAATATAACCCAGCCTAGGGCAGTGTTTTTCAAATCGCAGGCCACAGTCCATTAGTAGGTCATGAAATCAAGTTAGTGACTCTCAACCAGTTTGTTTTTTTTTTAATGAAATAGAGTATGCTGCTGCTGCTGCTAAGTCGCTCCAGTCGTGTCCGACTCTGTGCGACCCCATAGATGGCAGCCCACCAGGCTTCCCCGCCCCTGGGACTGTCCAGGCAAGAACACTGGAGTGGGTTGCCATTTCCTTCTCCAATGCATGAAAGTGAAAAGTGGAAGTGAAGTCACTCAGTCGTGTCCGACTCTTAGCGACCCCATGGACTGCAGCCTACCAGGCTCCTCCACCCATGGGACCTTCCAGGCAAGAGTACTGGAGTGGGGTGCCATTGCCTTCTCCGTATAATGAGATAGAAAATGCCAGAGTTCCTCATAAGGGGGCTTAGCAAAAAATATGCTTACTGTACCAGTCTTCTGCCCAATTTCAATGAGTGGGCATAGAGAGAGGGGTGTGATAATGTGCTTTTTTGTTCCATGCTATATGATGGTCAATTTGACTGTCATCATAAAGGGAAGATTATCGTATAGTTGCAGGTAAAGTTGAAGCAAAGTTTAGTGTAGTTTTATTTATACTGTTGGCAAAATTGTTGATACTTTCTAGTGAATTTTAGATAAAAATTTTGTCTGTTTTACTTTCTAGTGAATTTTAGATAAAAATTTTGTCTGTTTTTCAGAAACATTTCAATGCAACATTTTATTCATGATAATTGTAAAATGTTAACTGAACTTGTATAAAATGCTTTAAAATTGATTATTTGATAGTAAAAAAAAGATGAAATGGAAAATACAGAGGCAAGTTCAGACATAATGCTAGGTATAATGGTTAACGGATCAGAATTATTTGGACTAATTTTTCCATAGCTCATCCACATCATCAAACTTGGAGGCGTGGAATTTGTGAGAGACCAACATGGGTTCCCTTGAGATACAGACATGGGTTCCAGCTTGTTTTTGCTCTTCCTAATTGTCAGCCTCCCCGACTTCAGGCCCAGCACCAGATGCAGGGGCAATTGACTTACAAAGAGTGCTTAACCAGCCCTTCCAGTTCTGTCGGGTCCAAGTCCTATCACAAATCCCTTATATCACACAATGTGGTTTTGATTTCCTGACTGTACCCTAACAGATACCCCTCCCTTGTTTCTTTTCTGTTCTTTTCTCCCCTAGCAGTTCAGTTATCCTGCAGAGTCTTCCACAGTCTGGATTTTGGATTTTGTTCCTTGGGCCCCTTAGTGGTGTTTGCTATGTTTCTCTGTCCCCTTTGGAAGCAAAAAAGTGTTGGTCACTCAGTTGTGTCTGACTCTTTGTGACCCTAGGGACTGTAGCCCTCTAGGCTCCTCTGTCCATGGAATTCTCTAGGCAATAATATTAGAGTGGGTAACCCTTCCCTTCTCCAGGGGATCTTCCTGACCCAGGGATCAAATGCTTTATTTCCCATAAACTGGTGGTTAGATCTGAAGGTCTGATCAGATTAAGGTTCATTTTTTTTTTTAAAGGGAGAGTCAAGATGTAAATAGCAGTTGTATATTCTATCAGAAGGTATATAATATCTGGTTATCTCTCTTCATGCAATATTAGCAGTCATTGATCAACATCAAGACCTATTATATTGTTGTTTGCAAAATAACAATATTTTATCAATCTTACTTATTAACTGGAGTACATCCATAAATAAATTTATTGACTATTTATTTATACTGAAGTACAATTTGTATAGGAAATGGAGGGATAAATGGTTTTCTGTTTCTCCCCTTTTATTTACCAGATTTTAAAATAATAACATGGTTCCCTAGCATCGTCCAAAGGTGACCAACCAGTTTTGTTTTGTTTTTTAAGGATTATTATGAACTCATGAACATATTTGAGGAATTTCAAATAATTTCACATATTATTCTCCTGGACATTTTTGAGCAGTTGGAAAACTTGAGACAGTGGTGCCTTTGATGGCTTTCTAATTTCCTGACATGTTTTGAGCTCAATTTGCATATTTCCTGTTCCAGATATAGAATCAATCATTTCTCCAAAAAGTTCTGGTTTCTTAAGTGCAAAATGGGTTTTGGATATCACAGTCTGGGTAGGGTACTCACTGATGCTTGATTGGGACTTTTTTTTTTAATTAGTTGTTTTTAGGCCTTGATCTTATGGCATTTGAGCTCTTAGTTCCTCGAGCAGGGGCCAAACCTGTGCCTCCTGCACTGGGAGCACAGAGTCGTAACCACTGGTTAATTAGTTAGTGTTAGTCGTTCAGTTGTGTCCAACTCTTTGTGATGCTATGGACTGTAGCCCTCCAGGTTCCTCTATCCAAGGGACTTCCCAGGCAAGAATACTGGAGTGGGTAGCCATTTCCTTCTCCAGGGGATCTTCTCAACCAGGGATCAGACCCAGGCACCCTGCATTGCAGGCAGATTCTTTACCATTTGAGCCACCAGGAAAGCCCCTTATACACTGGACCACCAGGGAAGTCTTTATTGGGTCCTGTTTTAGGTGAGCTTTTCCAATGGATATAGCTCAGAGGTACTTTTTTTGGTCTGCACTACCAGGGAATTCCTTAGCACTGTTTTTTTTTTTTTTTTTTTTTTTTTAATGATAAAATATATCATGAGTTCATAGTGATATTTCTAATTCAAATTTAGGACTACAGGAGTTTTATATAATCTCAACTACCTTAATCTATTTCTCCTTTTTTTCTCAGGTTGAAAAACCAACATAATCACTTCTTTGCTTCACCCCACAACACACACACTACTGTCTTAGAATAACAGTACTGACACTAACACAAACATTATGATTACTGAAAACAGTTTGAGATTTTTTCTTTTTTCTCTTTTCTTTTTGTCCTAAGGGTATAGCCCACTAAGAATATACACTCAAATTTTATCATCTTAAACTCATTTGAAATAATTCATATTTGTGTGGTTGTACCACCAGCTCAATATACAGTTAGGTTTATGTATTTCATTTTGCTTTCCACTTTTAGGGTTTGCTTTTTGAAATTATGTATTTTCTAATTATGTAAAATTACATGATCTCACAGTCACATGTATCAAACAAGATGTTCAGAAGAGTTTAGCTTCTATCCCTGTTTCCTCTGTCCTTCCCTTCCCTCTAGAATACCATGCACACTTTTAAAAAACTTTTTTTTTTTTATATTGGAGTAGAGTTGATTAACAATGTTATGATAGTTTTAGGTATATAGCAAAGTGATCTAATTATACATATACACATATGTATTCTTTTTAAAATTCTCTTCCCATCTAGGTTGTTACAGATTATCGAGCAGAGTTCCCTGTGCTGTAGAGTAGGTCCTTGTTGGTTATCCGTTTTAAATATAGCAATATATACAGGTCAGCCTCAAACTCCAAAACTCTCTCTTCCCCCTGGTAACCATAAGTTAGTTCTCTAAAGTCTGTCAGTCTTTCTATTTCATAAATAAGTTCACTTGTATCGTTTCTTTTTAGATTCCAAATTCTCTTTCTCTGTCTTACTTCACTCAGTATGACAATCTCTAGGTCCATCTGTGTTGCTGCAGATGGTATTATTTCATCCTTTTTAATGGCTGAGTACTATTCCATTGTATATGTGTAGCACGTCTTATTTATCCATTCCTCTATTGTAGACATTTAGGTTGCTTTTGTGTTGTGTGTTGGCTATTGTAAGCAGACATGCAGACTATTTTTTATTGCTTTTTTGCTTACTAATATGTCTTGGTTGTTACTCTGTAGCAGTTATGTAAATACAGTCCTCATTTTTTTTTTTTTGTACATTTGCATGGTGTTCCATTATATGTATATACTCTAGGTAATCCCACCAGTTCCCTCTTAATGGATATCTGGGTTATCTCTAGGTTTATTTGTTGTTGTTGTTATTATAAGTAATTAAATAACTAACTTTTAAAATACTCCAAAGCTTGTTGGTTGTCATCAGGGAAAGTACTGAACAGATTATACAAACCTATAAATGAGATTTACATTTTTCAAGTCCTCCTCTTTCCCAATTTTTGTTTTCATATTATTTATTTGGCACATCTCTATATTTTATGTATTATATTAATAACATTATAATATTATTATTACTGGTACTAATAATTAGTATTAGTAATTAATAATCATTAGCAAATAATATTAATGGTTAATATTGGGTTATTAATGATTAATACATCAATATGTTGTATATTAATAACAATTTATATAAACTTTGTTATACTTTTTTCTTTATCATCCATAGCAAGAATATGTGAAAATTTTCTTTCTTGCATATATTTGTCCTAGGTCACAGTGTAAAAATGTATTTCTTACTGTGGTGATGGGGTTGCTCAGTCGCTAAGTCATGTCCGATTCTTTGCAACCCCATGGACTGCAGCTTGCTCATCTGTCCTTTACTATCTGTCAGAGTTTGCTCAGATCATGTCCATTGAGCCAGTGATGCTATCTAACCATCTCATCCTCTGTCACTCCCTTTTCCTTTTGCCTTCAATCTTTCCCAGCAACAGGATCTTTTCCAATGAGTCAGCTCTTCGTGTCAGTGACCAAAGTATCAGAACTTCTTCTTCAGCAACAGTCCTTCCAATGAATATTCAGGGTTGATTTCCTCTAGGATTGACTGGTTTGATCTTGCAGTCCAAGGGACTCTCAAGAGTCTTCTCCAGCACCACAATTTGAAAACATCAGTTCTTCGGCACTCAGCCTTCTTTATGGTCCAGCACTCACACTCATATATGACTACTGGACTATATGGACCTTTGTCTACAAAGTGATGTCTCTGCTTTTTAATACACTGTCTAGGTTACTCATAGCTTTCCTTCCAATGAGCAAACGTCTTTTAATTTCATAGCTGCAGTCACCATCTGTGATGATTTTGGAACCCAAGAAAATAAAATCTGTCACTGCTTCCATTTTTTCTTCTTCTTTTTGACATGAAGTGATGGGACTGGATGACATGCTCTTAGTTTTTTGAATGTTGAGTTTTAAGCTAGCATTTTTACTCTCCTCTTTCACCATCATCAAGAGGCTCTTTAGTTCCTCTTCATTTTCTGCCATTAAGATGGTATCATCTTCATATCTGAGGTTGTTGATATTTCTCCCAGCAATCTTGATTCCAGCTTGTTATTCATCCAGCCGGGCATTTGACATGATGTACTCTGTATATAAATTAAATAAGCAGGATAATAGTATACAGCCTTGTCATACTCCTTCCCCAATTTTTAACCAGTCCACTGCTCCATGTCTGGTTCTAACTATTGCCTCTTGACCTACATACGGGTTTCTCAGGAGACAGGTAAGGTGGTCTGGTATTCCCATCTCTTTAAGAATTTTCTACAGTTTGTTGTGATCAACACAGTCAAAGACTTTAGCATAGTCAGTGAAGCAGAAGTAGATGTCTTTTTAGAATTCCTTTGCTTTCTCCTTGATCCAATGAATGTTGACAATTTGATCTCTGAATCAGTCAAAAGGCACATAATCAAAAGAGGATGGAATATCCATAAGTATGAAATATTGATAATTGAGGATTTTTTTAAAAAGAAATTCTCAGCCCTAGCTTTTCTGAAGCTAGAGATGCCAACCTTACTACTGTAAGAGATCTTGTCCTCTGTTCTGGCTCCAGGCCAAGTATGCTGATATCAGCCCTTCCAGGTTCATGCCCTTCTCCCTACCTTGGGCTCTGATAGCCTAGCAGTTACACCCTCTTAACATGATTGTTCTTGTCACCCATGTCATCTTGTCATCTGGGTAGCTGATGAAATAGAGAAAGGCCTGTCCCACAAGGTTTAAAGCCTTTTGAAGGGACTGGTAAGACCCCACAGCCTCACACCTTTGCTTCTGATGGTAACAACTCTTTATTAAACCATTCACTCCTACCCTTTAAAATGTTCTCTGAGAGATGTTCTCCACTAGCTATCATCGAATCTTTTTTTTTTGCCCTTCACAGCCAAACGTTATTATCTCCAGCTCTTCATGCTCCATGCATTTGACAGCCTATTGCAATTGCTTGTGCTTCTACCATTCCGCCCAAATGAACACTTGCCATGGTCACCAAAGACTTCATAGCTGGCAAATCCTATGTTGCTTTCCCATTGTCATCCAACTTGAATGCTCTCTCCAGCATTTGGCATTGTTAATTTTAAATTTTTATTTATGTTTATTTTACCTATGTTCTTAAAAAAGTTTTTTCTTCTAGTTTTATTGAGCTATAATTGACATATAGCACTGTATAAGTTTAAGTGATACAGCATAATGATTTGACTTACATCATGAAATGATTATCACAATAAGTTTAGTGAACATCCATCATCTCATATAGAAACAAAAATGTAAAAATATATGGTGAGGTGTTACTATAGGACTTTTGCTTCAGACTTAACATACTCTAGGTCCTACCTGCTAGTATAAGGAGCATGAGAGATATGCAGAAGACCTGTCAACCTAAAGTAGGGACCAAACCCAACTGAGTCCAGACTAGATCAGTCAACTCCCAGCCACAGAAAAAAAGAAAAAATAATTTTTTTCCTTGTAATGAAAATGCTTAGGATTTACTCTCTTAAATTCATACATAACATACAGCAGTGTTCCTTATATTCATCATGCTGTACAATATATCCCAAGTACTTATAACTGGAAGTTTGTATCTTTTGACCACCTTCATCCAATTCCCCCTCCCCTTACAACTCACCTCTGGTAACCAAAAATCTGATCTCTTTTTTTGAGTTTGTTAGTTCTTGAAGTATAATGGACCTATAACAGTATGTTAGTTTCTGTTACACAGCATTGACTTGGCATTCCTGTACATTTAAAAATGATTGTCTTGAAAAGTCTAGTTATGATATGTCACCATACAAAGATTTGCATAGTTATTAATTATATTCCTCACACTATACTTAGTACTGGAGTGGGTTGCCATTTCCTTCTCCAGAGGATCTTCCCGACCTGGGGATCAAACCCAGGTCTCCTGCATTGTAGGCAGACGTTTTAACCTCTGAGCCACAAGGGAAGCCCACTATATATATATCAGTATCTTAAAATAAGCCCACTATATATATATATATAAAATCAGTATATATATATATATATATATATATGCTTATTTTAAGATACTGATTTCTTCTTTTTTAAGATACTGATCTCTTAAGTGCACACAAATTTTAACAACCCTGCAGTTTTACTCCTTGCCCATATTTACTGTTGTTGACATCATAGTTTACATCTTTTTGTTTTGTTTATCCCTTAACTACTTATTGCAAATATAAATGATTGTACTACTTTTTAAAAAAGATGGATGCTTTTCTTCATACCTTTCCTCCAGTCTACTTATTGGATTATTATTCACCTTTTTTAAAAATTGAAGTATAGTTGATTTACAATGTTTTGGTAGTTTCAGGTGTACAGCAAAGTGATTTTTATATATATATATATATTCTTAGGTTCTTTTTCAATATAGGTTATTATAAAATATTGTGTATAAGTCCCTGTATGCATTAGGTCCTTGTTATTTATCTATTTTATATATAGCGGTGTATATATATTACTCCCAAATTCCTAGTTTACCCCTCCTCCCTGATGTTACTACTTTTGTCTTTTAATCTTCCTACTAGCTTTGTGTTCTTGTTTAGTTGCTAAGTCGTGTCTGACTCTTTGCAACCCCGTGGACTGCAGCATGCCAGGTTTCCCTGTCCTTCACCATCTCCCAGAGTTTGCTCAAACGCATGTCCATTGACTCGGTGATGCCTTCCAACCATCTCATACTCTGTCATCCCCTTCTCCTCCTGCTTTCAATCTTTCCCAGCATCAGGGTCTTTTCCAGTGAGTCAGCTCTTCGCATCAGGTGGCCAAAGTATTGGAGCTTCAGCTTCAACATTAGTCCTTCCAATGAATATTCAGGGTTGATTTCCTTTATATCTAGCTCATTTACTGCCTTTACAGTATATTTGCCTTAACTAATAAGATTTTTCACTGGTTCTACCTAAGTTTCTTTTTGTAATTTTCCTGTTTCTAGTTGTGGCATTTCCTTTTTCACTGAGAGAAATCCTTTTACTATTTCTTGTGAAATAGGTTTGTTGGTGCCGAACTGTTTTGCTTGTCTGCGAAACTTTGAATCTCTCCATCAAATCTGAATGAAAGTCTTGCTGGATTGTGTAGTCTCGGTTGTAGGTTTCTCCTTTTTGTCTCTGGCCTGCAGAGTTTCTGCTGAGAAGTCAATTTATAGCCTTCTGGGCATTCCCTTGGATGTAAGTTTTTGCTTTTCATTTGCTGTTTTTTAATATTCTCTCTTTTGCCATTTTAATGACAATGTGTCTTGGTGTGGTCCTCTTTGAACTGATCTTGTTTGGGATGCTCTGTGCTTCTTGGACTAGGATGTCTGTTTCCTTTCCCAGGATAGGAAAGTTTTAGCTGTTATGTCTTCAAATATGTTCTCTGCCTGTTTCTTTCTCTCCCCCTTCTAAGTCCCCTATAATGCAAATATTAACTTGATGTTGTCTCTTAAACTGTTCTCACTTCTTTTTATTGTTTTTTTTCTTTCTCCCTAAAGTAAGCCCCACTGACCTTCAAAGCCAAGCATTTTGGGGATTCATCCTCTCAGTCCTAGACCCCTGTGTTGAGGAGCCTAATATGTGGCTCAGACCCCTTGCTCCTTGGGGAAAACTTCTGCAATTGTAATTATCCTCCCATTTGTGAGTTGCCTACCCAGGGGTATAGGTCTTGATTATAGCAGAACTCCATCCCTCCTACCCATCTTGTTGTGCTTCCTTCTTTATATCTTTAGTTGCAGATCTTCTAGTCTGATTTTTCCCATCAATAGTTGCGGTGTGTTGTTGTTTTTAGTCCCTCAGTCGTGTCCAACTCTTTGCAACCTCATGAACTGTAGCCCACCAGGCTCATCTGTCCATGGAATTTTCCAGGCAAGAATACCGGAATGGGTTGCCATTCCTTTCTCCAGGGGAAGGTCCCAACACAGGGATCAAACCTGAGTTGCCTGCATTGCAGGCAGATTCTTTACTGGCTGAGCCACCAGGGAAGTGTCAAAACCTTTGAAATGTTTTTAGTCACTCAGTCATGTCTGACTCAGAGCAGGAGTTAATCTGTAAATAGGTGTAATTTTGCTGTGCTTATGGGAGGAGGATCTTCCCACTCCACCATATTGGCCACCTCTTGGCATTGTTAACCACCCCTCATCTTTGAACCTCTCTCTTGCATTGGCTCCCATAACATTCTCCTTTTCTCTGGCAACTCTTCCGTAGTCTCTGATCCCCATTTAATATACCTTATTGGATTTTCCGTTCAAATTACCATAGGAATTTATGCTCATTATGCATGTGTGCTAAGTCACTTGAGTTGTATCCGACTCTTTGCTACCCTAGGGACTGTACCTTACCAGGCTTCTCTGTCCATGGGATTATCCAGGCAAGAATACTGGAATGGGTTACCATTCCATTCTCCAAGGGATCATCCCAATCCAGGAATTGAACCTGCTTCTCTCATGTCTCCTGCAGTGCGGGTGGGTTCTTTACCATTAGTGTGCCACCTGGGAAGCCCATATGCTCATGAAACTAGTCGATTAATACAGAAGTGTACAAACAAAAAGCCAACTATAATATTTTATGTATTTAGAGCTAATATAGTATACTAAAACTACAAAAACTTGTAATGTTTTTAAATTTAAAGATTGATCTGTAAATGGCAATAAACAAATACTCTGGACAGAAAACAAAAAAAGATTGATCTATGTTGAAATAAGTAAGCCCTAATTCTATGACCCAAATGAAACTGTGTCTATATTGCAAAGAAGACTGAAGGCAATGAAACCAATTAAGAGATTTGTTACTTTATATCAAGGTAAGCAATGTAAAGAAATAGAGGAAAACAATAGAATGGGAAAGACTAGAGATCTCTTCAAGAAAATTAGAGATACCAAGGGAACATTTCATGCAAAGATGGGCACAATAAAGGACAGAAACAGTATGGACCTAACAGAAGCAGAAGATATTAAGAAGAACTGGCAAGAATATACAGAAGAACTATACAAAAAAGATCTTCATGACCCAGATAACCACAATGGTGTGATCACTCACCTAAAGCCAGACATCCTGGTTTGTGAAGTCAAGTGGGCCTTAGAAAGCATCACTACAAACAAAACTAGTGGAGGTGATGGAATTCCACCTGAGCTATTTCGAACCCTAAAAGATGATGCTGTTAAAGCATTGCACTCAATATGCCAACAAATTTGGAAAACTCAGCAGTGGTCACAAGACTGGAAAAGGTCAGTTTTCATTCCAATCCCAAAGAAAGGCAATGCCAAAGAATGTTCAAACTACTGCACAATTACACTCATCTCACATGCTAGCAAAGTAATACTCAAAATTCTCCAAGCCAGGCTTCAACAGTATGTGAACCGAGAACTTCCAGATGTTCAAGCTGGATTTAGAAAAGGCAGAGGAGCCAGAGATCAAATTGCCAACATCCGCTGGATCATTGAAAAAGCAAGGGAGTTCCAGAAAAACATCTACTTCATTGACTACACTAAAGCCTTTGACTGTGTGGATCACAACAAACTGTGGAAAATTCTGAAAGAGATGGGAATACCAGACCACCTGACCTGCCTCCTGAGAAATCTATATGCAGGTCAAGAAACAACAGTTACAACCGAACATGGAACAACGGACTGGTTCCAAATCGGGAAAGGAGTATGTCAAGGCTGTGTGTTGTCACCTTGCTTATTTAACTTAATGCAGAGTACATCATGAG
The DNA here is from genome assembly GCF_019923935.1 of Bubalus bubalis. Classification (NCBI taxonomy): domain Eukaryota; kingdom Metazoa; phylum Chordata; class Mammalia; order Artiodactyla; family Bovidae; genus Bubalus; species Bubalus bubalis. The sequence continues at coordinate 126,764,150 of NC_059157.1, read as the reverse complement.
AAACGCTGGGCTGGATGAAGCACAAGCTGGAATCAAGTTTTTGCAGGGAGAAATATCAATAACCTCAGATATGCAGATGACACCACCCTTATGGCAGAAAGTGAGGAGGATCCAAAGAGCCTCTTGATGAAAGTGAGAGAGGAGGAGGAGCCAAGATGGCAGAGGAGTAGGACGGGGAGAACACTTTCTCCCCCACAAATTCATCAAAAGAGCATTTAAACGTCGAGTAAATTCCACAAAACAACTTCTGAATGCCGGCAGAGGACATCAGGCACCCAGAAAAGCAACCCAACTCTTCGAAAGAAGGTAGGAAAAAAATATAAAAGACAAAAAAAGAGACAAAAGAGGGAGGGACGGAGTTCCATCCCGGGAAGGGAGTCTTAAAAAGAGAGAAGTTTCCAAACACCAGGAGACCTTCTCACTGCCGAATCTGTGCCGAGCTTTGGAAGCACAGAGGGCAACATAAAAGGGAGAAAAAAAATAAATAAACAATTAAAAATTGCAGATTGTGAGCCCTACGGTAACTCCCCCAGCGGAGAAGCAGCGCAGACGCCTGCACACGGCATTAGCAAGCGGGGGCTGGGCAGGGAAGCGCGGCACGGGCTGTGTCCCTTAGAGTAAGAATCGGCCCGAATGTCCTGAGCGCTATCTGAGCGAAATAATTTGGGCTAGCAAACCAGACTGTGGGATATCTACCACGCGAAAAGCCAGCCCTAACCTAAGACACCACCAGGCCTGTGCACAGAACAAAGGACTGAACAGAGATAGCCGGCTGCAGACCTTCCCCCTCCGGTGACAGGCAGCCAGAGCCATAAGGGGGCAATCGCAGCCCCAGAGAGACACTATCTATAAAACTGTAAGCAGGCTTCTTTGCTAACTAAAACTTCTTGGGGGTCTGGACGGTCAACATCTGCCTGAGAAGGTGCGCCGGTTTTACACCCAGATAACCGAGTGGCGGGGAGGCGATAAGTCGCAGCATTGGCGCCCGCCAAACACATCACCTGAGCTGCTCGGATCTGGGAAGAGCACAAAAGAGCAGGCCCAACCGAGTCTGCACCTCTGAGGACTACCCGAGTGCCTGAACCTGAGCGGCTTGGACCTGGGAGCTCAGCCCAGGGCTGGCCTCTGATTGTTCCCGGCGGAACAACCTAGAGCCCGAGCAGTGTGGGCAGGGAGGCTACACGCGCCGTGAGCTGGGGCAGACCCAGTGTGGCTGAGGCACTACGAGCGCATGCCAGTGTTATCTGTTTGCAGCATCCCTCCCTCCCTCCCCACAGCGCGGCTGAACAAGTGAGCCTAAATAAAATAAAAAAAAATAGTGTCCTCCACCGTCCCCTTTGTGTCAGGGCGGGAACCAGACACTGAAGAGACCAGCAAACAGAAGAAGCTATAACAGAGGGAAACGCCTTGGAAGCTACAGGCCATAGATTAAAACCCTGTGGTTACTACGGACTACATAGGATCTTGAGAAATATAAGTCAGACCAAGGAACTAGCCAAAAATGAACTGAACCCACAATACTCACAACAAAACCAGAGAAAGACCTAGATATATTTTTACTATTTTTACGATCAATCTTTCTTTCTTTTTTTTCTTTTTTTTAATTAAAAAAAATTTTTAAGTCCTCTATTGTCCTTTAATTTTCACTTTTATAACTATTACTTTGCAAAAAAAGAAAAAGACCCTATTTTTTTTTCTTCTTCAGCAAACTTCATATATATATTTTATAATTTTTTGACCGTGTTTTGTTTTTTTGTTTTGTTTTGTTTTTTTTATTTTTCTTCTTTTCTTTAACATTGTATTTTTGAAATTCAAACTCTACTCTAGATTTTTAATTTTAGCCTTTTGGTATATGTTATCAATTTTGTACCTATAGTTTTTTTCATAATTTCTGTGACTTTTTTTTTCCCTCTGTTTCTTTCTCTTCTTCTTTTGTATAACATCGTATATCTGCAATTCCAAACTCTACTCAAGATTTTTAATTTATGCTTTTTGGTATTTGATATCAATTTTGTACCTGTATTTATAATTTTTGCAACATTGTTTTTGTTGGTTTGTTGGTTTTCTCTCTTTATTTTTCTTCTTCTTTTTTTTAACATTGTATTTTTGAAATTCCAAACTCTACTCTAGATTTTTAACTTTTGCTTTTTGGTATTAGTTATCAATTTTGTACCTGTAGTTTCTTTATAATTTTCGCGACCTTGTTTGTTTTTCTTTGTTCGTTTTTTCTCTCTTTCTTTTCCTTCTTCTTTTCTTTAACATCGTATTTTTGAAATTCCAAACTCTACTCTAGATTTTTAATTTTAGCCTTTTGGTATATGTTATCAATTTTGTACATATAGTTTTTTTTTATAATTTCTGTGACTTTTTTTTTTCTTTTTTTTCCCTCTGTTTCTTTCTCTTCTTCTTTTATATAACATCATATATCTGCAATTCCAAACTCTACTCTAGATTTTTAATTTTTGCTTTTTGGTATTAGTTATCAATTTTGTACCTGTAGTTTCTTTATAATTTTCGCAACCTTGTTTGTTTTTCTTTGTTCGTTTTTTCTCTTTCTTTTCCTTCTTCTTTTCATTAACATCGCATTTTTGAAATTCCAAACTCTACTCTAGATTTTTAATTTTTGCTTTTATGTATTTGTTACCAATTTTGTACCTTTAAGAACCCAATCTTCAGGACCCATTTTTCACTAGAGAACGAGATTACTGGCTTGACTGCTCTCTCTCCCTTTGGACTCTCCGTTTTCTCCACCAGGTCGCCTGTATCTCCTCCCTAACCCCTCTCTACTCTACCCAACTCTGTGAATTTCTGTGTGTTCCAGACAGTGGAGAACACTTAGGGAACTGATTACTGGCTGGATCTGTCTCCCTCCTTTTCATTTCCCCCTTTTATCCTTCTGGCCACCTCTGTCTCCTGCCTCCTTCTCCTCTTCTCTGTATAACTCCGTGAACATCTCTGAGTAGTCCAGTTGTGGAGTGCACATAAGGAAGTGACTACTGGCTAGCCCACTTTCTCCACTATTGATTCCACCTCATCTCATTTGGGTCAACTCTAACTCCCTCCTCCCACTTCTCTTCTCCATGTAACACTGTGAACCTCTCTGAGTGACCCTCACAGTAGAGAAACTTTTCATCTTTAACATAGATGTTTTATCAGTGGTGCTGTATAGAAGGAGAAGTTTTGAAACTACTGTAAAAATAAGACCGATAACTGGAAGTAGGAGGCTTAAGTCCAAACCCTGACTCCAGGGAACTCCTGACTCCAAGGAACATTAATTGACAGGAGCTCATCAAACGCCTCCATACCGACACTGAAACCAAGCACCACACAAGGGCCAATAAGTTCCAGGGCAAGACACACCAAGCAAATTCTCCAGCAACAAAGGAACACAGCCCTGAGCTTCAAGATACAGGCTACCCAAAGTCACCCCAAAACCATAGACATCTCATAACTCATTACTGGACATTTCATTACACTCCAGAGAGAAGAAATACAGCTCCATCCACCAGAACATCGACACAAGCTTCCCTAACCAGGAAACCTTGACAAGCCACCTGTACAAACCCACACACAGTGACAAAACGCCACAATAAAGAGAACTCCACAAACTGCCAGAATACAGAAAGGACACCCCAAACTCAGCAATTTAAACAAGATGAAGAGACAGAGGAATAGCCAGCAGATAAAGGAACAGGATAAATGCCCACCAAACCAAACAAAAGAGGAAGAGATAGGGAATCTACCTGATAAAGAATTCCAAATAATGATAGTGAAATTGATCCAAAATCTTGAAATTAAAATGGAATCACAGATAAATAGCCTGGAGGCAAGGATTGAGAAGATGCAAGAAAGGTTTAACAAGGACTTAGAAGAAATAAAAAAGAGTCAATATATAATGAATAATGCAATAAGTGAAATTAAAAACACTCTGGAGGCAACAAATAGTAGAATAACAGAGGCAGAAGATAGGATTAGTGAATTAGAAGATAGAATGGTAGAAATAAATGAATCAGAGAGGATAAAAGAAAAACGAATTAAAAGAAATGAGGACAATCTCAGAGACCTCCAGGACAATATTAAATGCTACAACATTCGAATCATAGGGGTCCCAGAAGAAGAAGACAAAAAGAAAGACCATGAGAAAATACTTGAGGAGATAATAGTGGAAAACTTCCCTAAAATGGGGAAGGAAATAATCACCCAAGTCCAAGAAACCCAGAGAGTCCCAAACAGGATAAACCCAAGGTGAAACACCCCAAGACACATATTAATCAAATTAACAAAGATCAAACACAAAGAACAAATATTAAAAGCAGCAAGGGAAAAACAACAAATAACACACAAGGGAATACCCATAAGGATAACAGCTGATCTTTCAATAGAAACTCTTCTAGCCAGGAGGGAATGGCCAGACATACTTAAAATGATGAAAGAAAATAACCTACAGCCCAGATTATTGTACCCAGCAAGGATCTCATTCAAGTATGAAGGAGAAATCAAAAGCTTTTCAGACAAGCAAAAGCTGAGAGAATTCTGCACCACCAAACCAGCTCTCCAACAAATACTAAAGGATATTCTCTAGACAGGAAACACAAAAATGGTGTATAAATTCGAACCCAAAACAATAAAGTAAATGGCAACGGGATCATACTTATCAGTAATTACCTTAAACGTAAATGGGTTGAATGCCCCAACCAAAAGACAAAGACTGGCTGAATGGATACAAAAACAAGACCCCTACTTATGTTGTCTACAAGAGACCCACCTCAAAACAGGGGACACATACAGACTGAAAGTGAAGGGCTGGAAAAAGATTTTCCATGCAAATAGGGACCAAAAGAAAGCAGGAGTACCAATACTCATATCAGATGAAATAGACTTTAAAACAATGACTGTGAAAAGAGACAAAGATGGTCACTACATAATGATCAAAGGATCAATCCAAGAAGAAGATATAACAATTATAAATATATATGCACCCAACACGGGAGCACCACAGTATGTAAGGCAAATGCTAACAAGTATGAAAGGAGAAATTAACAATAACACAATAATAGTGGGAGACTTTAATACCCCACTCACACCTATGAATAGATCAACTAAACAGAAAATTAACAAGGAAACACAAACTTTAAATGATACAATAGACCAGTTAGACCTAATTGATATCTATAGGACATTTCATCCCAAAACAATGAATTTCACCTTTTTCTCAAGCGCACATGGAACCTTCTCCAGGATAGATCACATCCTGGGCCATAAAGCTAGCCTTGGTAAATTCAAAAAAATAGAAATCATTCCAAGCATCTTTTCTGACCACAATGCAGTAAGATTAGATCTCAATTACAAGAGAAAAACTATTAAAAATTCCAACATATGGAGGCTGAACAACACGCTGCTGAATAACCAACAAATCACAGAAGAAATGAAAAAAGAAATCAAAATTTGCATAGAAACGAATGAAAATGAAAACACAACAACCCAAAACCTGTGGGACACGGTAAAAGCAGTCCTAAGGGGAAAGTTCATAGCAATACAGGCACACCTCAAGAAACAAGAAAAAAGTCAAATAAATAACCTAACTCTACACCTAAAGCAACTAGAAAAAGGAAGAAATGAAGAGCCCCAGGGTCAGTAGAAGGAAAGAAATCTTAAAACTTAGAGCAGAAATAAATGCAAAAGAAACAAAAGAGATCATAGCAAAAATCAACAAAACCAAAAGCGGGTTTTTTGAAAGGATAAATAAAATTGACAAACCATTAGCCAGACTCATCAAGAAACAAAGGGAGAAAAATCAAATCAATAAAATTAGAAATGAAAATGGAGAGATCACAACAGACAACACAGAAATACAAAGGATCATAAGAGAGTACTATCAACAATTATATGCCAATAAAATGGACAACATGGAAAAAATGGACAAATTCTTAGAAAAGTACAACTTTCCAAAACTCAACCAGGAAGAAATAGAAAATCTTAACAGACCCATCACAAGCACAGAAATTGAAACTGTAATCAAAAATCTTTCAGCAAACAAAAGCCCAGGTCCAGACAGCTTCACAGCTGAATTCTACCAAAAATTTAGAGAAGAGCTAACACCTATCCTGCTCAAACTCTTCCAGAAAATTGCAGAGGATGGTAAACTTCCAAACTCATTCTATGAGGCCACCATCATCCTAATACCAAAACCTGACAAAGATGCCACAAAAAGAGAAAACTACAGGCCAATATCACTGATGAACATAGATGCAAAAATCCTTAACAAAATTCTAGCAATCAGAATCCAACAACACATTAAAAAAATCATACACCATGACCAAGTGGGCTTTATCCCAGGGATGCAAGGATTCTTCAATATCCGCAAATCAATCAATGTAATACACCACATTAACAAATTGAAAAATAAAAACCATATGATTATCTCAATAGATGCAGAGAAAGCCTTTGACAAAATTCAACATCCATTTATGATAAAAACTCTCCAGAAAGCAGGAATAGAAGGAACATACCTCAACATAATAAAAGCTATATATGACAAACCCACAGCAAACATTATCCTCAATGGTGAAAAATTGGAAGCATTTCCTCTAAAGTCAGGAACAAGACAAGGGTGCCCACTTTCACCATTACTATTCAACATAGTTTTGGAAGTTTTGGCCACAGCAATCAGAGCAGAAAAAGAAATAAAAGGAATCCAAATTGGAAAAGAAGAAGTAAAGCTCTCACTATTTGCAGATGACATGATCCTCTACATAGAAAACCCTAAAGACTCCACCAGAAAATTACTAGAACTAATCAATGACTATAGTAAAGTTGCAGGATATAAAATCAACACACAGAAATCCCTTGCATTCCTATACACAAATAATGAGAAAACAGAAAGAGAAATTAAGGAAACAATTCCATTCACCATTGCAACGGAACGAATAAAATACTTAGGAATATATCTGCCTAAAGAAACTAAAGACCTATATATAGAAAACTATAAAACACTGGTGAAAGAAATCAAAGAGGACACTAACAGATGGAGAAATATACCATGTTCATGGATTGGAAGAATCAATATAGTGAAAATGAGTATACTACCCAAAGCAATCTATAGATTCAATGCAATCCCTATCAAGCTACCAACAGCATTCTTCACAGAGCTAGAACAAATAATTTCACAATTTGTATGGAAATACAAAAAACCTCGAATAGCCAAAGCGATCTTGAGAAAGAAGAATGGAACTGGAGGAATCAACCTACCTGACTTCAGGCTCTACTACAAAGCCACAGTTATCAAGACAGTATGGTACTGGCACAAAGACAGAAATATAGATCAATGGAACAAAATAGAAAGCCCAGAGATAAATCCATGCACATATGGACACCTTATCTTTGACAAAGGAGGCAAGAATATACAATGGATTAAAGACAATCTCTTTAACAAGTGGTGCTGGGAAATCTGGTCAACCACTTGTAAAAGAATGAAACTAGAACACTTTCTAACACCATACACAAAAATAAACTCAAAGTGGATTAAAGATCTAAACGTAAGACCAGAAACTCTAAAACTCCTAGAGGAGAACATAGGCAAAACACTCTCCGACATACATCACAGCAGGATCCTCTATGACCCACCTCCCAGAATATTGGAAATAAAAGCAAAAATAAACAAATGGGGCCTAATTAACCTTAAAAGCTTCTGCACATCAAAGGAAACTATAAGCAAGGTGAAAAGACAGCCTTCAGAATGGGAGAAGATAATAGCAAATGAAGCAACTGACAAACAACTAATCTCGAGAATATACAAGCAACTCCTACAGCTCAAGTCCAGAAAAATAAATGACCCAATCAAAAAATGGGCCAAAGAACTAAATAGACATTTCTCCAAAAAAGACATACAGATGGCTAACAAACACATGAAAAGATGCTCAACATCACTCATTATCAGAGAAATGCAAATCAAAACCACTATGAGGTACCGTTTCACACCAGTCAGAATGGCTGCGATCCAAAAGTCTACAAGTAATAAATGCTGGAGAGGGTGTGGAGAAAAGGGAACCCTCTTACACTGTTGGTGGGAATGCAAACTAGTACAGCCACTATGGAGAACAGTGTGGAGATTCCTTAAAAAACTGGAAATAGAACTGCCTTAGGATCCAGCAGTCCCACTGCTGGGCATACACACTGAGGAAACCAGAAGGGAAAGAGACACGTGTACCCCAATGTTCATCGCAGCACTGTTTATAATAGCCAGGACATGGAAGCAACCTAGATGTCCATCAGCAGATGAATGGATAAGAAAGCTGTGGTACATATACACAATGGAGTGTTACTCAGCCATTAAAAAGAAAACATTTGAATCAGTTCTAATGAGGTGGATGAAACTGGAGCCTATTATACAGAGTGAAGTAAGCCAGAAAGAAGAACACCAATACAGTATACTAACACATATATATGGAATTTAGAAAGATGGTAACAACAACCCTGTGTACAAGACAGCAAAAGAGACACTGATGTATAGAACAGTCTTATGGACTCTGAGAGAGAGGGAGAGGGTGGGAAGATTTGGGAGAATGGCATTGAAACATGTAAAATATCATGTATGAAACGAGTTGCCAGTCCAGGTTCGATGCACGATACTGGATGCTTGGGGCTGGTGCACTGGGACGACCCAGAGGGATGGTATGGGGAGGGAGGAGGGAGGAGGGTTCAGGATGGGGAACACATGTATACCTGTGGCGGATTCATTTTGATATTTGGCAAAACTAATACAATTATGTAAAGTTTAAAAAATAAAATTAAAAAAAAAAAAGAAAGTGAGAGAGGAAAGTGAAAAAGGTGGCTTAAAGCTCAACATTCAAAGAACTAAGGTCGTGGCATCCAGTCTCATCACTTCATGGCAAGTAGATGGGGAAATAATGGAAACAGTGACAGACTTTATTTTCTTGTGCTCCAAAATCACTGCAGATTGTGACTGCAACCATGAAATTGAAAGACGCTTGCTCCTTGGAGGAGTGGCTTGCCATTGCCTTCTCCGATGACCAACCTAGACAGCATATTAAAAGCAGAAACATTACTTTGCCGACAAAGGTCTGTCTAGTCAAAGGTATGGTTTTTCCAGTAGTCAGGTATGGATGGGAGAGTTGGACCATAAAGAAAGCTGAGCACCGAAGAATTGATGCTTTTGAACTGTGGTGTTGGAGAAGACTCTTGAGAGTCCCTTGGACTGCAAGGAGATCCAACCAGTCCATCCTAAAGGAAACCAGTCCTGAATATTCATTGGAAGAACTGATGCTGAAGCTGAAGCTCCAGTACTTTGGCCACCTGATGCAAAGAGCTGACTCACTGGAAAAGACCCTGATGCTGGGAAAGATTGAGGGCAGGAGGAGAAGGGGACAACAGAGGATGACATGGTTGGATGGCATCACTGACTCAATGAACATGAGTTTGAGCAAGCTCCGGAAGATGGTGAAGGAGAGGGAAGCCTGGCGTGCTGCCGTCCATGGGGTCATAAAGAGTCAGACACGGCTGAGTGACTGAACTAAACTGAATTGACCCAGGTAAGAGGGGATAATGGTTTGCACAGGGGATTGGCAGCAGAACTGATAAAACAGACCCATTCAGTGGATATTTAGAAGGTAACGTCATAGAGCTGAATGACTGATGGGACAAGGCGGGTGAGGGAGAGAAGGAATCAAGGATGTCCTCCAGGTTTCTGGGTGAAACATGAGGGAGGATGATGGTGACACAAACTGAACCAGAATGTGGGAGGAAAAGCCAGTTTGGGGAAGAAATTAGTATTTCAGTTTGAGCACGTCAAGTTTTAAATGCCAGGGAGACATCCAGGAATATATGTCCTGTGATCACATGGACCTGGAATAGGGGATACAGAGAAGGGATTTATCTGCTTATTTTGACAATGGGAGCTCTGGTCACACACACCAGAAAGAGTGTACAGTGTCAAGAAAGAGTGTACAGTGAGAAGGGAAAATGGCCCCAGATAGAACCCCAAGGGGCCTCACACATATGAGTGAACAGAAGCAGAATCCTGATGGAGCATCCATCATTGCTCCCTGTTGTCACTATCTGTTAATTTCCATCCCAGCTGCCTGGTTCTGACTGTTTATAATGAACTAGAATGACTGTGCTAAGTGTTGAAGATAGTAAGACAAACTAATTATCATTAAAATGTTTTTCCCCTGCAGACCAGCAGAGGAAAATGAAATGTCAGTAAACAAATGCATGCTTAGGTAGAGTTCTGAAACTTGGCCTGTAGGGTGTATTGATCATGCCTTTTTCTTTGTCGTATTTCTGGCTCTTTGACATTAGGGTCTTGTTGACCATGGTGAGACTGCTCTTTCCAGGGCTAGTCAGGTTCCTGGAGATAAGAAAGGGCTTGAGGCAGTAGACCAGGTCCCATGGCTGTCTGCCAGCCTGTGCCCCCAACAAGGAACCAGGTATTAGACTTTGCATCACAAGGAATGTAGGGTCTAACTCATGTAATACTTGGAGCCACCGTTTAGGGTCAGTGGAGTTGCTTTCTGAGTGTGGAGAGGAGGTGGTATCTTCAAGGGCTGGGCAGAGAAGGAACTGGAACAAGTTAGGAGCAGACATGCCCAGCGGAACAGTAGGCATCTGAAAGTTTATGTGATTTCGTATCATGGGGTGAAGGGCTGGAATCCAGGAAGTAATCCTGTAGGCAGTCTAGGATTTCTGACTTATTTATAGTGCAGTCCTTGAGGTCCTCCAGGAACTGAGGCCACATGGTTAGGTTTCTTTCCATTCCAACTCCCAGCAAGAAGCAAGAAGTGTGTAGTGGGCTGTGGCTGACCCCCATTCCCCACCGCACCCACACACAGAGGCTGCAGGGGTGACCCAAGACTGCTACTTGGCAGGCGGAACCACTAAACAGGTAGGAACCAAAGTAGTTCCTACACCCAGTGTCCCTTATCCCCCTCACCATCCACCAAGAAACCAAAAACGTAATTTCTTACATTTCTCCAGAAATCTTCTTATATTTCTACAAACAGCCAAATCTTCAGAGGAAAAAAAACACAAAACCCAGCCATCTAGAAGAACCTCCAGTTAGCTGTCTGGCAGGGGTAGATGGACCATTTGCAAGAAGAGTATCTCTAGCTACACTTCCATTGCCACCAGTCATACATAAGGTGCTGACAGCTAACTCCCTACCTATCCTTGCTGGCAGGAAATCCTGACTGGTCCTAAGAATTTCGCCAGATTCTTCTCCCAATTAGGTCCTCATTCTTTATAAGGGAATCTAAGGTAGATTATGGGTGTGGTTTTCCTGAATACAAAAAAAAAAAGAAAGAAAGGAGAGAGCAAATAAAATGGATCTCACAGTGAAAACTACTTATGAAAAAGAACTGTTTATATTTTTTAACATATGGAAGGATAAGCCATAACATGTTTTGAAAGGTTATCTGTAGAAGGAGGGAGGAATAGAGTGGAGAGGAGAGGAGTAGAAGGTAGTGTTTATAGATTTGATTTAGCAACTATGTAAATATTTTACATAATTATAAAACAATTAAGATTTAAAAACAATCTCTTAAAAATTGAAAGAAAAGTTAAACAAATGAACCTAACTGTAAATCAAGTAGTGGGGAAGACACACAGAGGGGACCTATTTCTAGCAAGTTTAAAATACAGTGATTTGATTGCTTATACCAGTGAGATATACCCTTAGGGCAAAAAGAACTGCTTAAAGAGATTTAAACTGTTTATGGCAATCATATTGTTGGTAGTAGTGTTGGTACTGTCATTCTGAGACTCTTGGATGTCTATTGTGGGGTGAAGAAAATGAGTAATTATGTGATATTCTAGTATCATTCCCAGTGTTGCTGAGAACTGGGATTTTTAGCATGGGAAAAAGAAAATACAGATTAAGATCAAATTTAAGTATAAATCCTGAATTTGAACTGGAAATATCACTAAACATTCACAGTGAATTTATCTTAGAAAAAGAAATATGTTCTGGGGAGTTCTGGAGCAGTCAAATAGTTAGGATTTCACACTTTTACTGCTGAGGATGCCGGTTTAATCCCTGTAGGGGAACCAGGATCCCACAAGTTGCAGGGAGTGGCCAAAAAAAAAAAAAAAAAAAAGAGCATTTTCTATTTGAAAGGCCTACAAATAATGACTAACAAGTAAAAATGAGCAGATTGTGGTTTACCCAGATTGTGATTTTAAAAAATCATTTCCAAATAGAAAATAATAGTTATCAAAGATAGCTAAGGTCTTGTCAAAAGGGCTTAGATATCAAGGTAAGGGGCCTCCCACTGACCAAAGATGTGGTAATTTGGACATCCCATCAGTATGTTTCTCAACCCCAGTTCAGGATAATACTAAAAATTAATTAGTCACCATGGGAAGATTTAAGTGCACAGTTTATTATTTTGAGAACTGCTAAATAAAAGGAAACACTTACTATTTTCATTGTTTTTCCTTTATGAACTATACCACTGGGTAGCCAAGTAATACAGAAAATGTCCAGCTAGTGAATGAAAAAGGCATGCTAGAGTTGGATATCACCAACTGGAAGTCTTAATGAATTAATGGAGGACTTCCCTGGTGGTGAAGTGGCTAAGAATCTGCCTTCCAATGCAGGGGACACCAGTTCAATCCCTGGCTGGGGAACTAAAATCCCACATGCTGCTAGCATCAAAAATGGAGGCATGCAGACATCTTATGCTTCCTAATGGATGATCACAATACCACCCATGAAGTTGTCGTGCCGAAGAAGTTTAACTTGAACATGATCAGGGCTCTACATCCAATTACTAACTTACAGGGGAAAGAGAAAAAAAATTCAGAGGCTAGAGAAACATGTTCAGTGGCACCATGGGAATACAGTCAGCAAAATACAGATAGTGGACAAATGAGTGATTTCCTTTCTTTTTTTTTTTTGGCCCTGCCGCAGAACTTGAGGGATCTTAGTTCCCCGACAAGGGATCCAACCCATGCCCCCTGCAAGCGAAAATGTGGAATCATACACAGTGGACCGTCAGGGAAGTTCCTAGCCATTCTCCTTTTTAAAATATTTATTTATTTTTATTTTTGCTTGCAGTTGGTCTTCGTTCCTGAGGTCCGGCTTTCTCTAGTCCTGGAGAACAAGGTCTACTCTTCATTGCAGTGCATGGGTTTCTCATTGCAATGGCTTCTCTTGTTATGGTGCACGGGCTTCAGTAGTTGGAGCACAGGGATCAAAAGTTGTGGCAAACGGGCTTAGTTGCTTCGCCCATGTGGAATCTTCCTGGACCAGGGTTTTAACCAGCACTGGCAGGTGGATTCTTATCCATTGTGCCACAAGGGAAATCCCCCAGCCATTTTCTTAATTAAAATTCCAAGAGAAAAAAGAAATAGAGGAAGAACTGCTAGGGTAAAAGAAAATTAAGAGATAAATCAACAAAACACAAGTAGATCTCTCTTTTTTTTTTTTTTTAATGATTTGTTTGACTCCTCTGGGTCTTAGGTACAGCATTCAGGATCTTTGTTGAGGCATGTGGGACCTAGTTCCCTGGACAGGGATTGAACCCAAGTCCCCTGAATTGGGATCACGGAGTCCCAGCCACTGGATCATCAGGAAAGTTCCATATAGGTCTTTTTTTGATCATCACTTCAGTTTAGTTCAGTCAATCAGTCGTGTCCGACTCTTTGTGACCTCATGAACTGCAGCACACCAGGCTTCCCTCTCCTTCACCATCTTCCAGAGCTTGCTCAAACTCATGTTCATTGAGTCAGTGATGCCATCCAACCACCTCATCCTCTGGCATCCACTTCTCCTGCTTTCAATCTTTCCCAGCATCAGGATCTCTTCCAATGAGTCAGCTCTTTGCATCAGGTGGCCAAAGTATTGGAGCTTCAGCTTCAGCATCAGTCCTTCCAATGAGTATTCAGGACTGATTTCCTTTAGGATGGACTGGTTGGATCTCCTTGCAGTCCAAGGGACTCTCAAGAGTCTTCTCCAACACTACAGTTCAATAGCATCAATTCTTCAGTGTTCAGCTTTCTTTATGGTCCAACTCTCACATCCATACATGACTACTGGAAAAACCATAGCTTTGACTAGATGGACCTTTATTGGCAAAGTAATGTTTCTGCTTTTAATATGCTGTCTAGGTTGGTCATCGGAGAAGGCAATGGCAAGCCACTCCTCCAAGGAGCAAGCGTCTTTCAATTTCATGGTTGCAGTCACAATCTGCAGTGATTTTGGAGCCCAAGAAAATAAAGTCTGTCACTGTTTCCATTATTTCCCCATCTACTTGCCATGAAGTGATGAGACTGGATGCCACGACCTTAGTTCTTTGAATGTTGAGCTTTAAGCCAGCTTTTTCACTCTCCTCTCTCACTTTCATCAAGAGGCTCTTTGGATCCTCCTCACTTTCTGCCATAAGGGTGGTGTCATCTGCATATCTGAGGTTATTGATATTTCTCCCTGCAAAAACTTGATTCCAGCTTGTGCTTCATCCAGCCCAGCATTTCTCATGATGTACTCTGCATTAAGTTAAATAAGCAAGGTGACAACACACAGCCTTGACATACTCCTTTCCCAATTTGGAACCAACCTGTTCCATGGAACCAACCAATCTGTTGTTCCATGTTCGGTTGTAACTGTTGTTTCTTGACCTGCATATAGATTTCTCAGGAGGCAGGTCAGGTGGTCTGGTATTCCCATCTCTTTCAGAATTTTCCACAGTTTGTTGTGATCCACACAGTCAAAGGCTTTAGTGTAGTCAATGAAGCAGAAGTAGATGTTTTTCTAGAAATCTCTTGCTTTTTCCATGATCCAGCAGATGTTGGCAATTTGATCTCTGGCTCCTCTGCCTTTTCTAAATCCAGCTTGAACATCTGGAAGTTCTCGGTTCACATACTGTTGAAGCCTGGCTTGGAGAATTTTGAGTATTACTTTGCTAGCATGTGAGATGAGTGTAATTGTGCAGTAGTTTGAACATTCTTTGGCATTGCCTTTCTTTGGGATTGGAATGAAAACTGACCTTTTCCAGTCCTGTGACCACTGCTGAGTTTTCCAAATTTGTTGGCATATTGAGTGCAATGCTTTAACAGCATCATCTTTTAGGGTTCGAAATAGCTCAGCTGGAATTCCATCACCTCTACTAGCTTTGTTCTTAGTGATGCTTCCTAAGGCCCACGTGACTTCACACACCAGGATGTCTGGCTCTACGAGAGTGATCACACCATTGTGGTTATCTGGGTCTTGAAGATCTTTTCTGTATAGTTCTTCTGTGTATTCTTGCCACCTCTTAATATCTTCTGCTTCTGTTAGGTTCATACCGTTTCTATCCTTATCGTGCCCATCTTTGCATGAAATGTTCCCTTGGTATCTCTAATTTTTTTGAAGAGATCTCTAGCCTAGTTCTTGCTATTCTTTGGAACTCTGCATTCAAATGGATATATCTTTACTTTTCTCTTTTGCCTTTTGCTTCTCTTCTTTTGTCAGGCATTTGTAAGACCTCCTCAGACAACCATTTTGCCTTTTTGCACTTCTTCTTCTTGGGAATGATTTTAATCACCACCTCCTGTACAGTGTTACAAACCTCCATCTGCAGTTCTTCAGGCAGTCACTCTATCAGATCTAATCTCTTGAATCTATTTGTCACTTCCACTGTATAATCGCAAGGGATTTAATTTAGATCATACATGAATGGTCTAGTGGTTTTCTCTACTTTCTCCAATTTAAGTCTGAGTTTTGCAATAAGGAGTTCATGATCTGAGCCATGGTCAGCTCCTTGTCTTTTTTTTGCTGACTGTATAGAGCTTCTCCATCTTCGGCTGCAAAGAATATAATCAGTTTGATTTCAATATTGACCATCTGGTGATGTCCATGTTTAGAGTTGTGTTATTGGAAGAGGGTGTTTGCTATGACCAGTGCATTCTCTTGGCAAAACTCTGGTAGACTTTTTGCCCTGCTTCATTTTGTACTCCAAGGCCAAACTTGCCTGTTACTCCAGGTATCTCTTGACTTCCTACTTTTGCATTTCAGTCCCCTATGGTGATAAGGACATCTTTTTTTGGTGTTAGTTCTAGAAGGTCTTGTAAGTCTTCATAGAACCATTCAACTTCAGTTTCTTTAGCATTACTGGTTGGTGCATAGGCTTGGATTACTGTGATATTGAATGGTTTGCCTTGGAAACAAACAGAGATCATTCTGTCATTTTTGAGATTGCACCCAAGTACTGCATTTCAGACTCTTGTCGATTATGAGGGCTACTCCATTTCTTCTAAGGGATTCTTGCCCACAGTAGCAGATACAATGGTAATCTGAATTAAATTCGCCCATTCCAGGCCATTTTAGTTCACTGATTCCTAAATTGTCAATGTTTTCTCTTGCCATCTCCTGTTTAACCACTTCCAATTTACCTTGATTCATGGACCTAACATTCCAGGTTCCTATGCATAATTGTTCTTTACAGCATCAGACATTTTTTATCATGGTTGAAGCAAATTGTAAAGTATACACATACACACGACATAACATTTGAGGTGACTGCAAATGAACACTGATTGAATGTTTGATAGAATTAAGGAATTATTGTTTATATTCCTAGCTATTTTGCTTTTTACTTTAAAAAAACATAGCATTGTTCACAGCCTGAATGGGAGGGGCGTTTGGGGGAGAATGGATACATGTATATGTATGGCTGAGTCCCCTCCCTATTCACCTGAAACTGTCACAACATTATTAACCAACTATGTTGTTGCTGTTGCTTAGTAACTTAATTGTGTCCAACTCTTTTGTGACCTCATGGATTGTAGCCCTCCAGGTTCCTTCATATCTGGAATTTTACGGGCTAAGATACTGGAGAGCATTCCCTTTTCCTTCTCCAGGGGATCTTCTTCACCCAGGGATTGAACCTGTACCTCCTGCATTGTAGGCAGATTCTTTACCACTGAGCCACCAGGGAAGCCCTAATTGACTATCAGTTGAGTTCAGCTCAGTCATGCCTGACTCTTTGTGACCCCATGGACTGCAGTACGCCAGGCTTCCCTGTCTATCACCAACTCCTGGAGCTTGCTCAAATTCATGTCCATCAAGTCGGTGATCCCAGCCAACCATGTCCAGTACAAAATAAGAAGTTTAAAAAAAAAAAAACACATAGTATAGTTTAAAAATATTTTAAAACAAATCCTCAAAATTTAGTAATGTATACTAAATAGTTATAAATGTTTTGGATTTTCTTTAAAATAATCTGTGAAAAGAGCAAGTACCTGGAAGAACAGATGACATAAGCATGGCTGTGCCTGCATGCTGCCACTTCAGTCACGTCAGACTGTTTGTGACGCTATGGACCCTAGCCTGCCAGACTCCTCTGTCCATGATTCTCCAGGCAAGAATACTGGAGTGAATTACATGTCCTCCTCCAGGGAATTGAACCTGCATCTCTTGCAAAAATTATTTCACTTGCACATAATCCAGGGTTCATTTTATACTTGGTAAGGACCTTTTTCTAATTAAAATAAAACCATTAGCATACCTAACAAAATTAAAAATAATTTAAGGAAGCAAGATATAAAAAGTACAAATCACAAAGAGTAAGTTTTTTATTTTCTTAACATTTAAGATTTTAAAAATTCTGCTTAACAAAGATCATCACAAAAAAGGGAAAAAATCTACTGAAAAAAAGATAAACACATAATAGACAAAGATTAAAGAACCACAGCAAATCAATAAGAAAAAGGCAAACAATCCAATAGGAAAATGGTCAAGGAATAACATAACTTACAGAGGAGGAAATTTAACGTACCATCAGACATACAAGAAATTGTTCACTTCCCCGCCAATCAGGAACAAGCAAATTAAAACTAAATGAGATACCATTTTATATCTTTCATATAGACAAAATTTAATTTGATAAAACCATATGTTGAGAAAGATATAGACAAATGAGAATTCTCAGATACTGCTAGTGGGAGTGTAAATCAGTTGTTGAAGAGAAATTTGGATATATCTACCAAAGCTGACCAACCTCAGATATGCAGATATACCACTTTAATGGCAGAAAGCAAAGAGAAACTAAAGAGCCTCTTGATGAAGGTGAAAGAGGGGAGTGAAAAAGCTAGCTTAAAACTCAACATTCAGAAAACTAAGATCATGTCCTCTGGTCCCATCAATGCATGGCAAATAGTTTGGGAAAAAGTGGAAATTTCATTTTCTTGGGCTCCAAAATCACTGCAGGTGGTGACTGCAGCCACAAAATTAAAAGACACTTGCTCCTTGGAAAAAAAGCTATGACAACTCTAGACAGAGTTCAGGAGTTGGTGGTGGACAGGGAAGCCTGGCGTTGCAAAGAGTTGGATACAACTGAGTGACTGAACTCAACTGAACAGAGACAATATATTAAAAAGCAGAGACAGAACTTTGCCGACAAAAGTCCTTTTAGTCAAAGCTATGGTTTTTCCAGTAGTTATGTATGGACATGAGAGTTGGACCATAAAGAAGGCTGAGTGCCGAAGAACTGATGCTTTTGAACTGTGGTGCTGGAGAATACTCTTAAGAGTACCTTGAACAGCAAGGAGGTCAAACCAGTCAATCCTAAAGGAAATCAACCCTGAATATTCATTGGAAGGACTGATGCTGAAGCTGAAGCTCCAATACTTTGGCCACCTGAAACGAAGAACTGACTCACCAGAAAAGACCCTGGTGCTGGGAAAGATTGAGGGCAGGAAGAGAAGTGAGCGACAGAGGATGAGATGGTTGGATGGCATCACTGACTCAATGGACATGAGTTTGAGCAAGCTCCAGGAGATGGTGAGGGACAGGGAAGCCTGGTGTGCTGCAGACCATAGGACTGCAAAGAGTCAGACATGACTTAGTGACTGAACAACAACAACCAAAGCTGAAAATTAGTACATATTCCATGGCCTAGTAATTCCCCCTCTAGGTGTATATGTGTTTGTCTCTCAGTCATGTCCAACTCTTTGTGACCCCATGGACTGTAACCCGGGAGCCTCCTCTTTCCATGGGATTTGCCAGGCAAGAATACTGGAGTGGGTTGCTATTTCCTTCTCCAGGGGATTCTCCCAACCCATGGATCAAACCCCAGTCTCCCACATTGCAGGCAGATTCTTTACCATATGAGCCACCAGGAAAGCCCATAAAAACCTTGTATATTTGCGTAAAGAAAGATGTATAAGAGTGGTTTTCAACACTTTTTACAATAGAAAAAAAAATAGAAACAACTTCAAAGTCCAAAATAGGAGGATAGATAAATAAATTGTTCTTTCTTCATATAATGACTTCCCTGGTGGCTCAAATGGTAAAGAATCCTCCGGCAATGCAGGAGACCTGGGTTCAATCCCTGGATTGGAAAGATCCCCTGGCAAAGGATTTGGCAACCGACTCCAGTATTCTTGCCTGGAAGACCCCCATGGACAGAGGAGCCTGGCAGGCTACAGTCCATGGGGTGGCAAAGAGTTGCACATGACTGAGCGACTAAGCACAGCACATATCAGTTCAGTTCAGTTAAGTCAAACAGTCATGTCCGACTCTTTGCAACCCCATGAATTGCAGCACGCCAGGCCTCCCTGTCCATCACCAACTCCCGGAGTCCACTCAAACTCACATCCATCGAGTTGGTGAAGCCATCTAGCCATCTTATCCTCTGTCATCCCCTTCTCCTCCTGCCCCCAATCCCTCCCAGCATCAGAGTCTTTTCCAATGAGTCAACTCTTCACATGAGGTGGCCAAAGTATTGGAGTTTCAGCTTTAGCATCATTGCTTCCAAAGAACACCCAGGACTGATCTCCTTTAGAATGGACTAGTTGGATCTCCTTGCAGTCCAAGGGACTCTCAAGAGTCTTCTCCAACACCACAGTTCAAAAGCATCAATTATTCGGCACTCAGCTTTCTTCACAGTCCAACCCTCACATCCATACATGACCACAGGAAAAACCAAAAGCCTTGACTAGACAGACCTTTTTTGGCAAAGTAATGTCTCTGCTTTTCAATATGCTATCTAGGTTGGTTGTAACTTTCCTTCCAAGGAGTAAGCATCTTTTAATTTCATGGCTGCAATCACCATCTGCAGTGATTTTGGAGCCCCAAAAAATAAAGTCTGACACTGTTTCCCCATCTATTTCCCATGAAGTGATGGGACCAGATGCCATGATCTTAGTTTTCTGAATGTTGAGCTTTAAGCCAAGTTTTTCACTCTCCTCTTTCACTTCGATCAAGAGGCCTTTTAGTTCCTCTTCATTTTCTGCCATAAGAGTGGTATCATTTGCATATCTGAGGTTATTGATATTTCTCCTGGCAGTCTTGATTCCAGCTTGTGCTTCTTCCAGCCCTGCATTTCTCATGATGTACTCTGCATGTAAGTTAAATAAGCAGGGTGACAATATACAGCCTTGATGTACTACTTTTCCTATTTGGAACTAGTATGTTGTTCCATGTCCAGTTCCAACTGTTGCTTCCTGACCTGCATACAGGTTTCTCAAGAGTCAGGTCAGGTGGTCTGCTATCCCCATCTCTTGAAGAATTTTCCACAGTTTATTGTGATCCACACAGTCAAAGGCTTTGGCATAGTTAATAAAGCAGAAGTAGATGTTTTTCTGGAACTCTCTTCCTTTTTCCATGATCCAGCAGATGTTGGCAATTTGGTCTCTGGTTCCTCTGCCTTTTCTAAAACCAGCTTGAACATCTGGAAGTTCACGGTTCACATATTGCTGAAGCCTGGCTTGGAGAATTTTGAGCATTACTTTACTAGCGTGTGAGATGAGTGCAATTGTGCGGTAGTTTGAGCATTCTTTGGCATTGCCTTTCTTTGGGATTGGAATGAAAACTGACCTTTTCCAGTCCTGTGGCCACTGCTGAGTTTTCCAAATTTGCTGGCATATTGAGTGCAGCACTTTCACAGCATCATCTTTCAGGATTTGAAATAGCTCAACTGGAATTCCATCACCTCCACTAGCTTTGTTCGTAGTGATGCTTTCTAAGGCCCACTTGACTTCACATTCCAGGATGTCTGGCTCTAGGTGAGTGATCACACCATCGTGATTATCTTGGTCGTGAAGATCTTTTTTGTACAGTTCTTCTGTGTGTTCTTGCCACCTCTTCTTAATATCTTCTGCTTCTGTTAGGTCCATATTATTTCTGTCCTTTATCGAGCCCAGCTTTGCATGAAATATACCCTTGGTATCTCTAATTTTCTTGAAGAGATCTCTAGTCTTTCCCATTCTGTTGTTTTCCTCTATTTCTTTGCATTGATGGTTGAGGAAGGCTTTCTTATCTCTCCTTGCTATTTTTTGGAACTCTGCATTCAGATGCTTATATCTTTCCTTTTCTCCTTTGGTTTTCTCTTCTCTTCTCTTCACAGCTATTTGTAAGCCCCACCCCCTGCCCCAGACAGCCATTTTGCTTTTTTGCATTTCTTTTCCATGGGGATGGTCTTGATCCCTGTCTCCTGTACAATGTCACGAACCTCCGTCCATAGTTCATCAGGCACTCTATCTATCAGATCTAGTCCCTTAAATCTATTTCTTAAAAAAAAAATCTATTTCTCACTTCCACTGTATAATCATAAGGGATTTGATTTAGGTCATACCTGAATGGTCTAGTGGTTTTCCCTACTTTCTTTGATTTAAGTCTGAATTTGGCAATAAGGAGTTCATGATCTGAGCCACAGTCAGCTCCCGGTCTTGTTTTTGCTGACTGTATAGAGCTTCTCCATCTTTGGCTGCAAAGAACATGGAACACAAAATTGCATTGACAATATGAATCAATTCAGAAAACATGCTGCATTAAAACACAAAATGCAAGAGAAAATATAAAGTATCACATTATTTATATAAAGTTTGTGAAATGTATGCATTTTTTGTGAATACGTATACATGTGAAATAATAGTATATAGATATGCGTGGAAATGGTGAATGCCAACTTCAGGATACCATTTACCTCTGTAGGAAAAGAAGTGAATAAATGGGGCTTCAAATGTGTATGTCATATTTTATTTTGTTTAAAGAACTAAGATTAAAACCTGAAAATCTAAAAGATTAAGAGGTAACCAGGCACACAAATGTTTATTATAGTTTTCTGTATACTTTCTCCCTGCTTGAAATGTTGCTAAAAAGAAAAAATAATAAATTTTGGAGATGGGAAAGTGGACCCAGTAAGGATCATGGCTCTGAAGTCAAAGAGGCTAGTAGCTAGAAAAGGAAGAAGGTCCAAACTCCTAATGGAGCCACAAGTTTTGAAATGCTGGCAGGTTAAAGGCCACGCCATGCCTTTTCATTTTTTATTATCCCCCTCCAGCTTGACAAATAATACTTGGCAAATAAGTAAGCATTCTATGACTTTTGCTGAATGGATGAATGGAATTGACAGCCAGAACTGCTTCCAAAGTAAGAGTTGGCATCCATAAGATATATAGTTGAACATTCCTTTTTAACAAGGTGGCTCAGAATTTCCTGAATAGATTACTCTGGGGACAATTGCTTCCCTCTCTAAAAAGCCATATCCTCTGACTAAATGGGGATTTCTGCCATGGTAGCTAGCACTGATTACAATTCAGCATCCTTTCTTGATTAAAACCCTAACATAATTAGATATCTAGATTTTTTTAACAGTTTTATTGAAGTTTAATTTACAGCCTTAGAATTCAACTATTATAAAGGTATAATTCTATGACTTTTAATAAATTGAGTTGTACAACTATCATCACACTCCAGTTTTAGAATATTTCTATTATACCAAAAAATAACCTCATGCTGATCTGCAGTTAATCTCTCCTCCCCCCTAGCCTCAGGCTACCACTGATTTTCCATCTGTTTCTATAAATTTGCACTTCTGGACATTTCATTTAAATGGAATCCTATCATACATAGTGTTTGTATCTAGCTTAGCATAATGTTTTTGAGGTTCATCTATGTTGAAGCATGTTTTAGAATTACGTTTCTTTTTTGCCAAATATTATTTGATTGTATGGATATTTGCTTATCCATTTATCATGTGATGAACATTTAGGTGGTTACCAGCTTTTGGCTAGTATGAAAAATGCTCCTGTGATAATTTGTATACATGGTTTTTTCATGTGAGTGCGAGTTTTCATTTCTCTCTCTCTTTTGTTAAACACTGACTCTGTTTTCTTTTCTTTTCTTTTTTTCTTTTTTGGCCATGCCATGCAGCTTGTGAGATCTTAGTTCCCCTACTAGGGTTTGAACCTAGGGCCATGGCAGTGAAAGTGCCAAGTCCTAACCACTGGACCACCAGAAAGTTCCCTGTTTTCATTTCTTTGGGTAGATTCTTAGGAGTGGAATGCCTGAGTTGTATGGCAAATTTATCTTTTTAAGAAACTGTTCAACTGTTTTCCAAAGTAGCTGTTACCATTTTACTTTCCTTACAGCAATGTACAAAGGTTCTAGTTTTTCTACTTCCTTACTAACATTTGATATTCTCTGTCTTCATAATTATAACCATTCTAGTGGGTGTGAAGTAGTATCTCATTGTGGTTTAAATTTGCATTTCCCTGATGACTCATGGTGTTGAATGTATTTTCATGTACCTATTAGCATATAACATGCCTTTTTTGGAGATTTTTTATTCAAGTCTTTTGCTCATTTTTCAAATTGAGTGTATTTTTATATTGAGAAGTAAGAACTCTTTATATATTCTAGGTACAAGTCATTTATCAAATATATGATTTGCAAATATTTTCTCCCATTCCATAGCTTGCTGTTTTTCATTTTCTTAGTGATATTTTTAACTATCAACAGAGTATGTTTCTCTATTTATTTAGGTTTTCTTTTTTATTAACATTTTGTAATAATTGTTATTAATTTTTATTTAATCTCATTATAGTCAGAAAGGGCTTCTCTTGGTGGCTCAGCTGGTAAAGAATCACCCTGCAATGCAGGAGACCTGGGTTCAATCCCTGGGTTGGGAAGATCCCCTGGAGATGGGAACGGCTACCCACTCTAGTATTCTGGCCTGGAGAATTCCATGGACTATATAGTTCAGTTCAGTTCATTTGCTCAGTCGTTTCCAACTCTTTGTGACCCCATGGACTGCAGCACACCAGGCTCCCTGTTCACCACCAACTCCCAGAGTTTACTCAAACTCATGTCCATTCAGTTGGTGATGCCATCCAACCACCTCATCCTCTATTGTCCCTTCTCCTCCTGCCTTCAATCTTTCCCAGCATCAGGATCTTTTCCAGTGAGTCAGCTCTTCACATCGGGTGGCCAAAGTATTGGAGTTTCAGCTTCAGCATCAGTCCTTCCAATGAATATTCAGGACTGATTTCCTTTAGGATGGACTGGTTGGATCTCCTTGCAGTCCAAGGGACTCTCAAGAGTCTTCTCCAACACCACAGTTCAAAAGCATCAATTCTTCGGCGCTCACCTTTCTTTATAGTCCAACTCTCACATCTATATATGATTATTGGAAAAATCATAGCCTTGACTAGATGGACCTTTGTTGGCAAAGTAATGTCTCTGCTTTTTAATATGCTGTCTAGGTTGGTCATAACTTTTTTTCCAAGGAGCAAGCATCTTTTAATTTCATGGCTGCAATCACCATCTGCAGTGATTTTGGAGCCTAAAAAAATAAAGTTTGCCACTGTTAACACTGTTTCCCCATCTATTTGCCATGAAGTGATGAGACCGGATGCCATGATCTTAGTTCTTTGAATGTTGAGCTTTAAGCCAGCTTTTTCACCTTCCTCTTTCACTTTCATCAAGAGGCTCTTTAGCTCTTCACTTTCTGCAATAAGGGTGGTGTCATCTGTATATCTGAGGTTATTGATATTTCTCCTGGCCATCTTGATTCCAGCTTGTGTTTCATCCAGCCCAGCATTTCTCATGATGTACTCTGCATATAAGTTAAATAAGTAGGGTGACAATATACAGCCTTGATGTACTCCTTTTCCTATTTGGAACCAGTCTGTTGTTCCATGTCCAGTTCTAACTGTTGCTTCCTGACCTGCATACAGATTTCTCAAGAGGTAGGTCAGGTGGTCTGGTATTCCCATCTCTTTCAGAATTTTCCACAGTTTGTTGTGATCCACACAGTCAAAGGCTTTGGCATTGTCAATAAAACAGAAATAGATGTTTTTCTGGAACTCTTTTGCTTTTTTGATCATCCAATGGACATTTGCAATTTGATCTCTGGTTCTGCCTTTTCTAAAACCAGCTTGAACACCTGGAAGTTCATGGTTCACGTACTGTTGAAGCCTTAGATAATTTTGAGCATTATTTTACTAGTGTGTGAGTTAAGTGCTATTGTGGGTAGTTTGAGCATTCTTTGGCATTGCCTTTCTTTGGGATTGGAATGAAAACTGACCTTTTCCAGTTCTGTCACCACTGCTGAGTTTTCCAAATTTGTTGGCATATTGAGTGCCATACTTGCACAGCATCAACTTTTAGGATTTGAAATAGCTCAACTGGAATTCCATCAGCTCCACTAGCTTTGTTCGTAGTGATGCTTCCTAAGGCCCACGTGACTTCACATTCCAGGCTGTCTGGCTCTAGGTGAGTGATCACATCATTGTGGTTATCTGGGTCATGAAGATCTTTTGTATAGTTCTTCTGTGTATTCCTGCCACCTCTTCTTAATATCTTCTGCTTCTGTTAGGTCCATACCATTTCTATCCTTTATTGAGCCCATCTGTGCATGAAATGTTCCCTTGGTATCTCTAATTTTCTTGAAGAGATCTCTAGTCTTTCCCGTTCTATTGTTTTCCTCTGTTTCTTTTCACTGATCACTGAGGAAGGCTTTCTTATCTCTCCTTGCTATTCTTTGGAACTCTGCATTCAAATGGATATAGCTTTCCTTTTCTCCTTTGCTCTGTATAGTTCGTGGACTATATAGTCTCCTTTGGACTCCTTTGGACTGTATAGTCCATGGGTTGCAAAGAGTTGGACACAACTGATTGCTTCTCACTCATGCACTCACTCATAGTCAGAAAACATCTTCTGTATGATTTCAGTTCTTTGGAAATCATGGTACTTGATGGTCTTTGTTAAGTTATGTATTCTTGCCAGTTTTCTATTTGTTCTACTGGTTACTTAGAGGAGAATGCTGAAGGCTTCAACTCTACCTGTGGATTTGCCCAAATCCTCTTTCAGTTCCATCGATTATAACTTCTTTTATTTTGAAACTCTATTTTTAAGTATATATCACCTTTAAGATTGCTTTGTCTTCTTAGTGTATTGACTCTTTTATTATTATATAAAAAACCTCTTATTCCTAGTCAAGTTTCCTTGCTTTGAAATCTATTTTGTTGGCTATTGATAAAGCTTCTCCAGCTTTCTTTTGACTATATTGGCATCATAAATCTTATTTCCATCTTTCACTTTTTACCTACCCACATCATTTTACTTAAAGTAAGTTTCTTACAGACAGTATATAGTTACATTTTGTTATTTTATTCAATCTGACAATTCTGTCTTTTAATGACTGCTTAGACTATTTACATATAGTATAATTATTGATATATTCAATTTTAGGTCTACAGTTTTACTACTAATTTTCTTTTTGTGCCCACTTTTGTCCTGTTTTATCTCTCCTACCTTTTCTTTTTTTCTTTTTTTTTTAGGATTCCACTTTAATTAAATTCATTGGATGTTTGGTTACATTTCTTTATAGTCTTTTTAGTAGTTATTCTAGGGATTAACATAACATATCCCTAATTTTTCACAATATTCTTAGAATTAATATTTACTACTTCAAGTAGAATGGAGAAACTTTACCATCATATAAATCTCTACCCTTCCCACTTTATGATGTAGTTGTATATAATGCATTTACATGCACTGAAAACCCCACTCAACAATACTGTAATTTTTGCTTCCAACTATCATGTGTACTTTAACAAGTTAAGGGGAGAAATGGAGAAGGCAATGGCACCCCACTCCAGTACTCTTGCCTGGAAAATCCCATGGACAGAGGAGCCTAGTAGGCTGCAGTCCATGGGGTCACTAAGAGTCGGACACGACTGAGCGACTTCACTTTCACGCATTGGAGAAGGAAATGGCAACCCACTCCAGTATTCTTGCCTGGAGAATCCCAGGGATGGCAGAGCCTGGTGGGCTGCCGTCTATGGGGTCGCACAGAGTCAGACACAACTGAAGTGACTTAGCAGCAGCAGCAGCAGCAGCAAGGGGAGAAAATACTCTACCAAGTTTATCCAGATTTACCATGTCTATCATTCTTTCTCCATTCCTGAAATTTCAAATTTTCATCTAGTATCATCTTCCTTACACCTACAGAATGGCCTTTAGCATTTCTTTTCTTTCTTTTTAGTTCTACCTGCTTATTGCTACCAATCTGTCTCCCTCCACCCCCACTCACACTTGTAGGCTTAGCTGTGTAACCCCCATGGACTGCATCCCACCAGGCTCTTCTGTCCATGGGCTTTTCCAGGCAAGAATCCTGGAGCAGGTTGCCATTTTCTTCTCCTCCTTTAGCATTTCTTTTTGAGAAAGTCTGATGGCAGCAAATTTTAATTTTCTTTCACTAGTGAATTTCACCATTATTCCTAAAGGGAATTTCTACTGGGTATAGAATTTTAGATTGATAGTTCTTTCCTTTCAGCACAGTAAAATCTTTGTTTCAGCAACTTCTGGCCTCCATAGCTTTTGATAAGAAAACTGAAGTAATTCAAATCATTGTTTTCCTATATGTAGTTCATTGTGGTTTTGTTTTTTTTTTAAGAATTATTATTTTTTTTGACTGCACTGAGTCTTTGCTGCTGTGTGTGGGACTTCTCTTTCAGAAGGGAGGGCCTGTATGCTCATGGCCGATTCTTGTTGGTTTATGGCACAGGCCATCAAAAAAATCTGTTATAGTAAAAGTCATTTAATTTTAAAATTTCCTCCTAATCACTGCTTTAGCTGAATACTACAAATTTTACATGATGTATCATCATTATCGAGTTTGAAGTTTTCTAATTTTCATTATAATTTTTATTTTGATCCATGTTAATTAAACATGTTGTTTAATTTCCAAATACTTGGAAATCTTCCAGATGCCTTTTGTTTTATTCTATTTTAGTTAAATTATAGTCAAGGAACAGTCTATATCATTACTACTTTTTATTTATTTGTACCTTTCTTTATTTATTGTGCCTTATTCTATGGCTCATTTGTGATGAATGAGTGGTCCATGTGCACAGGGAAAGAATGTATTCTGCAGTTGTTCAATGCAGTGTTCTATAAATGTGAAAAGATTGAGTTTGTTGACAGTATTGTTCAAATATCTTATTTTTGCTGATTTTCTATTTGTTTTGTTCATTCTTGAGAGAGGAATGTTAATCTCCAAATATAATTAAGAATCTTAATTTTTTCTTTTGGTTCTACCGGTGTTTTTGTACGTGTATGTTGAAGCTGTTATTAATTGCACACACATTATGATTATATGTCTTCTTGATGAAGTGATCTTTTTTAAAATTAATTTAATTTTGGCTGTGCCGGGTCTTCACTGCTGTGCACTAGCTTTCTTTAGTTGTGGTGAGCAGGAGCTACCCTTCTTCGTGGTGTGCAGGCTTCTCATTGCAGCGTATGGGCTTCTCACCATGGTGACTCCTCTTGTTGTGGAGTGCAGGCTCTAGGTGCAAGGGATTCAGGAGTTGCAGCATGCGGGCTCAGTAGTTGTAACTCACAGGCTCCAGAGCGTGGGCTCAGGAGATGTGGCTCGTGGGCTTAGTTGGTCTATGGCAAGTGGAATCTTCCTGGACCAGGGGTTGAACCTGTGTCCCCTGCATTGGCAGGCAGATTCTTATCAACTGTGCCACCAGGGAAGTCTACTAATACTATTACCATTATAAAATATAACTTTTATCTCTGATAATCTCCCCCTGAAGTCTATTGTTTGATATTAACATAGATTTCAGTTTTCATAAGAATAAAGAATCTGCCTGCCAATTAGGAGATGCAAGAGACACAGGTTCAATCCCTAGGTTGGGAAGATCCCTTGGAGTAGGAAGTGGCAACTGGTTCCAGTATTCTTGCCTGGAAAAATTCATGAATGGGGGAGCTTGGAGGGCTACAGCCCATGGGGTCACAAAGAGTCAGACATGACTGAGCAGCTAGCTCTAGATAACTACATAACTATATTTTCATAAGATTAGTCTTTGCATGGTATATATGTTTTTGTCATACTTTTAATCTCTCTGTGTCGTTTATTTAATGGGAATCTCTTAGATGGCATAAGTTTGTTCTTGCTTTTTAAACTCTAGTTTGACAACCTCTGTTATTTAATTAGAATATTTTATCATTTACATTTACTGTAAGTTTAGCTATGGCTTGTTTTAAACCCACCATCTTGCTGTGTTTTCTATTTCTTTTTTATGTTCTTTGTTTTTGTCTTCCTCCATCCTTGCCTTTTCTGGATTATTATTTATTAGTGTTTTCCAGTATTCAACTTTATCTCTATTATTTGATTATTAGCTGTACATATTCTTTATCTTCTATTGTTAATGGTTCCTCTAGAATGTACTGTTCATCTTTGACTCATTATACTCTACCTTCAAATAATACAAATTCACATATAATTTTAAAAATTGTGATAGTTTATTTTCACTCCCCTCTATCGTTTCTGCTGCTGTTCACATCCATCTTACATCTACATGCATCATAAACCCTGCAGTACATTGTTATTTTGTTTCTTCAAACAACTATTTTTAAAAAATTAAAAAATAAGGAAAATAGTCTTTTACATTCACTTCCATATTTACCATTTCTAGTACTCTTCATTTTTTAGACCTTTAGTCCTTTAGTATAAGGACTACCACCTGACATCATTTCTTTCAGCCTCAGTTCAGTTCAGTCGCTCAGTCGTGTCCGACTCTGCAACACCATGAATCGCAGCACACCAGGCCTCCCTGTCCATCACCAACTCCCGGAGTTCACTCAAACTCACGTCCATCAAGTCGGTGATGCCAGCCAGCCATCTCATCCTCTGTTGTCCCCTTCTCCTCTTGCCCCCAATCCCTCCCAGCATCAGAGTCTTTTCCAATGATTCAACTCTTCCCATGAGGTGGCCAAAGTACTGGAGTTTCAGCTTTAGCATCAGTCCTTCCAATCAACACCCAGGACTGATCTTCTTTAAAATGGACTGGTTGAATCTCCTTGCAGTCCAAGGGACTCTCAAGAGTCTTCTCCAACACCACAGTTCAAAAGCATCAATTCTTCGGTGCTTAGCTTTCTTCACAGTCCAACTCCCACATCCATACATGACCACTGGAAAAACCAAAAGCCTTGACTAGATGGATCTTTTTTGGCAAAGTAATGTCTCTGCTTTTCAATATGCTATCTAGGTTGGTCATAACTTTCCTACCAAGGAGCAAGCGTCTTTTAATTTCATGGCTGCAATCACCATCTGCGGTGATTTTGGAGCCCCCCAAAATAAAGTCTGACACTGTTTCCACTGTTTCCCCATCTATTTCCCATGAAGTGATGGGACCAGATGCCATGATCTTAGTTTTCTGAATGTTGAGCTTTAAACCAACTTTTTCACTCTCCACTTTCACTTTCATCAAGAGGCTTTTTAGTTCCCCTTCACTTTCTGCCATAAAGGTGGTGTCATCTGCATATCTGAGGTTATTGATATTTCTCCCAGCAATCTTGATTCCCACTTGTGCTTCTTCCAGCCCCGCATTTCTCATGATGTACTCTGCATATAAGTTCAATAAGCAGGGTGACAATATACAGCCTTGATGAACTCCTTTTCCTATTTGGAACCAGTCTGTTGTTCCATGTCTAGTTCTAACTGTTGCTTCCTGACCTGCATACAGATATCTCAAGAGTCAGGTCAGGTGGTCTGCTATTCCCGTGTCTTGAAGAATTTTCCACAGTTTATTGTGATCCACAGAGTCAAAGGCTTTGGCATAGTCAATAAAGCAGAAGTAGATGTTTTTCTGGAACTCTCTTCCTTTTTCCATGATCCAGCAGATGTTGGCAATTTGATCTCTGGTTCCTCTGCCTTTTCTAAAACCAGCTTGAACATCTAGAAGTTCATGCTTCACGTATTGCTGAAGCCTGGCTTGGAGAATTTTGAGCATTACTTTACTAGCGTATGAGATGAGTGCAATTGTGCGGTAGTTTGAGCATTCTTTGGCATTGCCTTTCTTTGGGATTGGAATGAAAACTGACCTTTTCCAGTCCTGTGGCCACTGCTGAGTTTTCCAAATTTGCTGGCATATTGAGTGCAGCACTTTCACAGCATCATCTTTCAGGATTTGAAATAGCTCAACTAGAATTCCATCACCTCCACTAGCTTTGTTTGTACTGATGCTTTCCAAGGCCCACTTGACTTCACATTCCAGGATGTCTGGCTCTAGGTGAGTGATCACACCATCGTGATTATCTTGGTCGTGAAGATCTTTTTTGTACAGTTCTTCTGTGTATTCTTCTTACCACCTGTTCTTAATATCTTCTACTTCTGTTAGGTCCATACCATTTCTGTCCTTTATCGAGCCCAGCTTTGCATGAAATGTTCCCTTGGTATCTCTAATTTTCTTGAAGAGATCTCTAGTCTTTCCCATTCTGTTGTTTTCCTCTATTTATTTGCACTGATTACTGAGGAAGGCTTTCTTATCTCTCCTTGCTATTCTTTGGAACTCTGCATTCAGATGCGTATATCTTTCCTTTTCTCCTTTGCTTTTCGCTTCCCTTCTTTTCACAGCTATTTGTAAGGCCTTCCCATACAGCCATTTTGCTTTTTTGCATTTCTTTTCCATGGGGATGGTCTTGATCCCTGTCTCCTCTGACCATAGTTCATCAGGCACTCTATCAGATACTTTCTTTTGCCATATCTTCAAGTTCACTGCTCTTTCTTCTCTGTATCCCTATCTGCTGTTAAATCTGTGCTAAGTGTAAGGTTGCTTCAGTGATGTCTGACTCTTTGCGACCTTATGGACTGTAGCCCACCAGGCTCCTATGTCCATGGGATTCTCCAGGCAAGAATACTGGAGTGGATTGCTATGCCCTTCTCCAGGGGGATCTTCCCCACCCAGGGATGGAACCTGCATCTTTTAGGTCCTTCTGCATTAGCAGGTGGGTTCTTCACCACTAGTACCACCTGGGGAAGCCCACTGTTAAATGTACCCAGTGAAATTTTTAATTCATATAATTTGTTTCTGGATCCCAGGGTTTTTATTTGATCCTGTTTGCAGTTTCCATTTTTTTAATTGAGATTTCCTAATTTCGCTTTGTTGTGTTGATCTGTTTCTTAATCTAGTTGACACGTTATAACAGTTTAATAAATATAATACAACAGTTCATAATACTGTTTTAAATTCCTTGTTGATATAACATCATTTCCATCATTTGGGGGTGTATTTCTATTGATTAATTTTTCTTTGGGTTATAGATCATACTTTTCTCCTTCTTTCACATATCTAGCAATTTTTTATTATATTATGGACATTATGTTGCATTTTTGGGCGCCTAGACTTTTTTTTAACTTCTATGAGAGTTTCAGGTTTCTCTCCATTCTGTCATGGAGTTAATTTGCTTCGGAATTAGCTTATTGCTTTGAGACTTACTTTTAAGCTTTGTAGCATGAGTCTAGAGAAACTTTTACTCTAGGGCTAGATTACTCCTTCTCCGAAGATGAAATCTTTCTGAAAACTCTATCAAGGCATCATTTTTTGTAAAGTGTTTTAGCTCTGATCTCCCCTGGTGGCTCAGATGGTAAATAATCTGCCTACAATGCAGGAGACCCAAGTTCTATCCCTGAGTCAGGAAGAGACCCTGGAGAAGGGAATGGCTTATTCTTACCTGGAGAGTTCAATCTTAGTTTGCATTTGGCCTTCTCCTATGGCTCAGATGGTAAAGAATCTGCCTGTAATATAGGAGACCCAGGTTCAATCCCTGGGTTGGGACAATCCTCTTGAGAAGGGCATGGTAACCCACTCCAGTATTGTTGCCTGGAGAATCCCATGGACAGAGGAGTCTGTCACAAAGAATCAGACATGACTGAACGGCTAACATTTCACTTCAAACTTGAATATCTCCTAGTCCTTGATGAGTTCAGTAATTACTTAGCTTACAGTTAACTGATATCTCTTGATTCCCTGATGACTGTTCTCTGCCTGATCTCTTGGAGTCTTGTCCTGTGTGTGCATAGTTTAGTATTGGGCCAAAGACTCAAGAGAGTCCTGTTCAGATTTCTAGAGAAGCTTTTGGCTTCACTCCTTTATTTTTGGTACTTTACCCCATACATTCCAGATCACTAAGTATTTCTGAGCTCTGATTTCTGTCCTGTTAAGTCAGGGAGACAGCTGTGCTCTTTTTAGACTACTGTTCCTTACACCACAGTCCATAAATTAACTCCAGATAGAAAGAGAGACCATATGGGGCTCACCTTAATATTTTTCCTTCTCTCTAGCAATATCACAGTCTTGTATTTCCTGTTATGCAATATCTGAAAACAGTTATTTCATGTATTTTTTCAGTTTTTTAGTTGTTTATAGCGGGGGACTGGTTGAATATCAGTTCCTGTCATAAATCCTTGAAATATAATAAACATAATATGTAGAAACATTAATCTTTGGCTCTCAGTTGATTTTATATTTTAATTTTGAGAGGTAATAGAAATGTTTTGCAATGATTTGTATACCAAAAAATGGTAAATTTTATTGTGTGTACATTATACCTCAATAAAATTCATAAAAAAAAAAAAAAAAAAAAACAAAGACTTGAGTTAAAGTTATATTAGTAAATATTCCAGGCACACAAAAACAAATAGAGAAATGCACCTATGGCTATCATTCTGATTATAAAATAAGACAGTACAAATACCAGAAATTCCCTGTTTATCCTTTTCTCCCCTGCAAGGTTAATCACTATCTTGAATATTGTGTTTATTATCCTAATAATGCTTGTTCTTATCATTTTGCTTCATATACATATATGTAAATGTGGGTTTCCCTGCTGGCTCAGTGGTAAAGAATCTGCCTGCCAATGCAGGAGACCTGAGTTTGATCCCTGGGTTGGGAAGATCCCCTAGAGACGGAAATGACTACCCACTCCAGTGTTCTTGCCTGGGAAATCCCATGGACAGAGGAGGTTGGCAGACTACAGTCCGTGGGGTCGCAAAAAGTGTCAGACACGACTTAGTGACTAAACAACAGCATATATGTGTGTGTGTGTGTGTATACACACACACACACACATATATATATATAATTTTACTTTGCATCTTAACAAATATGTTATTGTTTTCACTACTTTTAAACTTGACTAAGTTTCATCCATCTAGCTATTTTTAAATGATGTGATACTATATAGGCAAACCCACAGACATAATTATATTTATATAACATCTAGCCTTGGGCCTGTACAGAAATGCACAAAGTTTACCAGAATCTACATTTGAACTAACTACCCTTCCCTTAGGAGAGAAAGCCAAGAAGATCACTCATTTATTCCTCTGTCCAGGGGGGAAAAAATTAGTGAACACTCGCTCTTGGCAAGTAGCATGAAAGGCAATTTGCAAGGCTGGCCTTTTTCCAACAGCTGTAGTAAAGCCTCATGTGTCGAGGGGAGATGAGAGTTTGGCCGCTGCCATTGCGCTGAGTCAGCAGGCCTACTGGTGCCTGGTGTCAGCATTTTCTGGGCAGAGAGTAGCTGCTGGACACTCTTCTGCTTTCTGCTGGACGGAAGTGAGTGTCTCAAGAAAACTGATTCTAGTGTTCAAATCCAGGCTGGACCATTACCTCTGTGAATATTATTAATTCCTTAATGATGGTCAGAAATACCTGTGATTCCTTCCCACATGACTCCTTTTTATGAGGTTCAGCCCACATCCTTTGAGGCACAGGCACAAATGGCATCTCTTTCCTTGTACCAGACCCCATTCCCCAATTCAAAATGATGGCTGCTGCTTTTTGCATTTATCTGTGCCTCTCTTATTGTTTTCTACATGTGCTATATTTATTTCAGTATCTGTTTTGTTTCCTCTATGAAAGTCACCAACCTGCATATGCCAATTTCTCTTTATATCCGTCCATTTGCCTCTGACTCTTACTCTCACTCTCGGTGCTGAGTGAAAAATTTAACACAACTGTTTATTGAATGAATGACTTCAACAGATACTAATTTTTTGTTTCATTTTCGCACCATTAAAACTACAGAAATACACGGAAGTACTCTGTATACAACCACATATTTGTATTCTCTAGTTTAATCTGTAATCCCACACTTTTGGCTCAAGTAACTCCCCCCAAATAAGTCAATTCCTGCAATCACTAGTAACACCACAGCTCATAAACACAGCCAGATTTTCCAGAATAAGTTTTATTTTCTCATAACCTTTGCTTATTCTAAGTAGAGTTTCAGTTTCTTTCTCATTATTCTTTTGAGCTATAACAACTCCCTCCTCTGTCCATTCCGTGATTTCCCAACAGGTCAGTTTTGATCACTAGTGAAAGAAAGAAAGTGAAGTTGCTCAGTCGTGCCCGACTCTTTGCGACCATGGACTGCAGCCTACCAGGCTCCTCTGTCCATGGCATTTTCCAGGCAAGAGTACTGGAATGGGCTGCCATTTCCTTCTCCAGTCACTAGTAGAGTGGTTAAATTTCCTGAAATGCCACACGCTGAGCCAGAAGTTCTAAACAGAAACAAGAGGGACATCAAACAGAAGAGCCTGTTTTCAAAGTTCCCAGACGACATGAAATTCAGAAGCACTAACTTCTTTGAAGGTTAAGGAAAAGTTCAATCAGAAAAAGTGATGAAAAGCATGTCTGCATTAGCACACAACTACACACACACATAATCACACTTTTTTGCACATTTATTTTTCTTTTTACTTAAAGCCAAGGATAATAAATTTCTGAATCATGCATGAAATCATTTCCTTCAGTTGGAATGTGTGGAATTCCCATTAATAAATAAATAAGGAAGTAACATAATTAATTTATTTATAATTTTTACTTTATAAAGTATTTCTTGTCAAAATCATTTTAAAATCACATAAAACTAAAATACTTATAAATAAAAACTCAGGAGTATCTCCCTCTCTTCCTCTCTCAGTTCTTTTCCTCAGAGACAACCACCAACACCCCTTCTGATTTTTATTCAAATATTTCTTCTAGTTTCTACCTCTATTCTAAATACTAAACTTTTATTTTTATTTTCTAATTTCTCAGTTTCAGACATTATCCTTTTTTTTTTTTTTTTGTATGGAAGTTGAAAACTTAGCGCGTTTACTTATGCACATGCCCCTTTATTTCCTCCGTATCCTCTCCGTGTAGGTATATCACAGATTTCAGTGCATTAATTTGCAGTGTTTGTCTTACTGTCAGTATTAGTCAGTATTGTTCACTTCTGAGTCAAGTACTGTTTTATGAATGAGTTTATTTACTGTCCTAACTTATGGGATGTAAAATTGACAAATAAGTGTTGTATATATTTAAGATGTACAATAAGATGCTTTGATATATGTATTCATTTTGAAATGATTACCACAATCAAGCTAGTTAACATACCAATCATCTCATATAGTTACCTTTATTTATTTATTTTTCGTGGGAGCACCTGAGATCTATTTGTTGCTGTTCAGTCGCTAAGTCATGTCTGACTCTTTGCAACCCCATGGACTGCAGCACGCCAGGCTTCCCAGTCCTTCACCATCTCCCAGAGTTTGCTCATACTCTTGTCCATTAAGTCAGTGATGCCTTCCAACCATCTCATCCTCTGTCACCCCTTTCTCCTCCTGCCCTCAATCTTTCCCAGCATCAGGGTCTTTTCAAATGAGTTGGATTTTCACATCAGGTGGCCAAAGTATTGTAGCTTCAGCATCAGTCCTTCCAATGAATATCCAGGACTGATTTCCTTTATGATTAACTAGTTTGATCTCCTTGCAGTCCAAGGGACTCCCAAGTATCTTCTCCAGCACCACAATTTGAAAACATCAGTTCTTTGATGCTCAACCTTCTTTATGGTTCAACTCTCACATCTGTACATGCCTACTGGAAAAACCATAGCTTTGACTATATGAACATTTGTTGGCAAAGTGATGTCTCTGATTTTTAATACATTTTCTGGGTTTGTCATAGCTTTTCTTCCAAGGAGCAAGCATCTTTTAGTTAGCTTGGTGCAAAAGTAATTGTGGTTTTGAACCCTAAATTTTAAATCCTTATAAGTAGGCTCAAACACATCTTTATTTCTATATTATTTTTTTCTTTTTATTTATTTATTTTACTTTACAATATTGTATTGGTTTTGCCATACATCAACATGCATCCACCATGGGTGTACACATGTTCCCCATCCTGACCGCCCCCCTCCCACCTCCCTCCCCATACCATCCCTCTGGGTCATCCCAGTGCACCAGCCCCAAGCTTCCTGTATCCTTCATCGAACCTGGACTGGCGATTCGTTTCTTATATGATATTATACATGTTTTAATGCCATTCTCCCAAATCATCCCCCCCTCCCTCTCCCACAGTGTCCAAAAGACTGTTCTATACATCTGTCAAACACATCTTTATTAAGCAAAATAGGAACCATTACAATCAATAGATTTTTGCCCATGAGAAATGTTTATTTATTCCTATACCATAAAAATCCTTGCTTTGGGATTCAATATACTCTTAGAAAGTATTTTCTGCATCCTGCTGGTTGTGGAAGCATTTTCCCTGCAAAAAGTTGTTGAGATGCTTAAAGAAGTGGTAGTCAGTCAGTGAGAGGTGGGATGGATGAATAGGGCAGATAAGACAAAACTTCATACCCCAGTTCCTTCGACTCTGGAAGCTTTGGTTGTACAAGGTGTGAGAAGAATTGAGTCCCTTCTGGTGACCAGTGCCAGCTGTAGGTGTTGCAGTTTTCAGTGCATCTCATTGATTTGCTGAGCATACTTCTCAGATGAAATAGTTTTGCCGGGATTCAGAAAGCTGTAGTGGGTCAGATGGGTAGCAGACTACAAATAGTGACTATGATCTTTTTCTGGTGCAAGTTTGGCTTAGGGAAGTGCTTTCGAGCTTCTTCTTGGTCCAACCACTGTGCTGGTATTGCTGGTTGTTGTGTAAAATCCACTTTTCATCGCATATCACAATCCAATCAAGAAATGATTTGTTGTTGTTGCATAGAATAAGACGAGACTTCAAAACAATTTTTTTTGATTTGTGGTCAGCTCATGAGGCACCCACTTATCGAGCTTTTTCACCTTTCCAATTTTCCTCAAATGCCTAATGAACGTAGAATGGTCAGCGCTGAGTTCTTTGGCAGTTTCTCGTGTAGTTGTCAGAGGATCAGCTTCAATGATTGCTCTCTGCTGGTCATTTGTCAACTTCTGATGGCTAGCCATTAAGCTACTCATATACAAGGCTCTCATCTGCTTTGCAAAACTTCTTGAAGCACCAGTGCGCTGTACGTTTATTAGCAGTTCCTGGGCCTAATGTGTTGTTGATGTTGCAAATTGTCCCTGCTGCTTTACGACCCTTTTTAAATTTGCATATGAAAATCACTCCAACTTACTTTTTGGCTTACATCATTTCCCTAGTCTAAAATAAATTTAAAATAAACAGCAAAAAACATAAAGTGAGAAATGGGAATTAAAATGATATATAACATAACCACATTTATTTAAGAATGTATTCCAGTATCAAACGGCAGATTTCAACAATGCAAAAACTGCTATTACATTTGCACAAAACTCATACTCTCTTAGCAAATTTCAAGTATTTAGTACATTTTTAGCAGTAGTTACCATGCTGTACATTATGTCTCCAGAACTCGTTCATCTTATGTTTGAAAGTTTATACCCTTTGAGCAACATCTCCCCTTTCTCCCCATCCCTCACCCACTTGTAATCACCACTTTATTCTCTGTTACCATGTTATTGTAAGTTGAGCATTTTAAGATTTCATGTATAAGTGATGCCATACAGTGTTTTTCTTCCTGTGTCTAGTTTATTTCACTTATCATAGTGTGCCCTGGGCTTATCCACGTTGTTACAAATGGCAGGATTTCTTCTTTATGGGTGGATAATATTCCATTATACACACACACACACACACACACATACATGCATATTACATTATATTTATTCATTCATTCATTAATGGACACTTGGATTGTTTCCAATCTTGGCTACTGTGAATAATGCTTCAATGAACATGGGTGTGAAGATATCTCCTTTAGATAGTGATTTTATGTCCTTTTAATAAATACCCAGGAGTAGGATTTGCTGGATCATAATTTTTTTGAGGAATCTCTACACTGTTTTCCATGGTGACTACACCAATTTACATTCTCATCAGTGGTGGATAGGGTTCCCTGTTCTCCACATCCTCACTGATACATGGTACTTCTTGACTTTTTGATATAATGGCCATCTTAACAGATATGATATCTTATTATGATTTTGATTTTCATTTTCCTGATGTTTAGAGATATTGAGCACCTTTTCATGAACCTTTTTGCTATTTGTATTCTTCTTTGAAGAAATGTCTGTTCAAGTCCTCTGCCCATTTTTAAATCAGGTTATTTTTCTATTAATTTGTATGAATTCCTTATATATTTTGGACATTAATACCTTATGGAATATATAACTTGCAATATTCTCTCCTAGTCTGTAGTCTGCCTTTTCACTTTTTTATTGTATCTTTTGCTGTGCACAAGCTTTTTGCCTAGATATAGTCCTGCTTGTTGATTTTTGCTTTTGTTACCCAAGCTTTTGTTGTCAAATCCAAAAAGATCACTGCCAAGACCAATATTAAGGAGCTTCTTCCCTATGTTTTATTTCGGGAGTTTTATAATATCAGGTATTATGTTTATGTCTTTACTCCATTTTGAGTTAATTTTTGTGAGTAGTGTAAGACTGGGGTCCAATTTTTCTGCATATGGTCATCCAACTTACCTAGCAGCACTAGTTGAAGAGGCTATTCTTTCCCCATTGAGTGTTCTTGGCTCCCTTGTCAAATATTAATTGTTCATATACGCAGGGACTTATTTCTGTTTATTCTGTCATTGGTCTATGTTTTTATATTTATGCCAGTATCATATTGTTTTAATTACTACAGCTTTGTACTATGCAGGGGCTTCCGTGGTGGCTCAGTGGTAAAGAATCTGCCTGCAGCGCAGGTGATGCAGGTTCAATTCCTGGGTCAGGAAGATCCCCTGAAGAAGGAAATGGCAGCTCACTCCAGTATTCTTGCCTGGAGAATCCCATGGACAGAGGAGCCTGGGGGGCTACCATCCACAGGGTCTCACAGTCAGACACGACTGAAGCAACTGAGCACACAGAGGGTCTCTGACTTATGATTTTTCAAGTTTATAACAGTGCAAAAGCAATACTCATTCAGTAAAAACCATACTTCACATTTTGAACTTTTGTATTTTCCAAGGCTAGCATTACGCAGTTCAATACTTTCTCATAGTGCCAGGTATCAGTAAGCTACAGCTCCTATTCATCCATACAGTCTTGAGGGTAAACACATAATACATTTGCAACCATTCTGTATTCATACAACCATTTTGTTTTTCACTTTCAGTATAGTATATAATAAATTACATGAGGTGTTCAGCACTTTATTATAAAAAGACTTTGTGTTTGATGATTTTGTCCAACTATAGGCTAATGTGGGTTTCGCTGGTGACTTAGACAGTAAAGAATCTGCCCACAATGAGGGAGACCTGGGTTGAATCCCTGGGTCGGGAAGATCCCCTGGAAAAGAGAATGGCTACACACTCCAGTATTCTTGCCTGGAGAATCCCATGGACAGAGGAGCCTGGCGGGCTTCACTCTATAGGGTTTCAAAGAGTTGGACACAACTGAGTGACTAACACACACACAGGCTGGTTAAGTGTTCTAAGCATGTTTAAAGTAGGCTAGGCAAAGCTGTGACGTTCAGTAGGTTAGATGTATTAAATGCATTTTTGACTTAACGATATTTTCTACTTACAGTGGGTTTATTGGAATGTGACTCATCATAAGTTGAGGAAGATCT
This sequence comes from Bubalus bubalis, assembly GCF_019923935.1. NCBI lineage: Eukaryota > Metazoa > Chordata > Mammalia > Artiodactyla > Bovidae > Bubalus > Bubalus bubalis. Next base: position 126,723,236 of record NC_059157.1, on the reverse strand, counting down.
GTAGTTTAAAACCAGAAACGGATGCATCTGGTTTCATTCCTCTTCTTCATGATTGCTTTGACTATATTCAGGGTCTTTTATGATCCCATAAAAATCTTAGGGTCATTTTCTTCTATTTTTGTTAAAGATGCCATTGGAATTTTCATAGAGATTGTGTTGAATCTGTAGTCCACTTTGGGTAGTTTGGACATTTTTACAATATTCTTCTCATCCATAAACATGATATCTTGCCATTTGTTTATGTCTTCTTCAATTTTTTTTTATAAAAGTCTTGTAATTTTAATTGTACAGATCTCTCACTTCCTTGGTTAAATTTATTCCTAAGTATATTATTATTATTTTGAAGCTATTGTTAATGAGATGGTTTCCTTTATTTCTTTTTCAGATAGTTTGTTTTTAGTGTATAGAAGCACAACAGATTTTTGTATGTTGATTTTACACCTTCAAGTTTATTGCATTTATTGATTGGTTCCAATAGGTTTTTGGTTGAGTCTTTAGGATTTTTTAACATAAAGTTATGTCACTGCAAATAATGGCAATTTTACTTTATTGTCTCCAATTTGTATGCTGTTTATTTCTTTTTAGTGCCTATTTACTTTGGCTGTGGCTTTCAGTATGGTGTTGAATAAGAGTGCTGGGAATGAGGGATCTTAGAGCAGAAGCTTTCAGTTTTTCACCATTCAGTGTAATGTTAGCTGTGGATTTGTCATATATGGCCTTTATTGTGTGGAGATATATTCCTTTCAAACCCAGTTTGTTGAGACTTTTTATTATGAAAAGCTTTTTCTGTATCTGTTGAGATGATACTGTGATTTTTATCTTTCATTCTATTTAATATAATGAATCACATTCATTGACTTGAGTATGTTGTACCATACTTGTTTTTTTTTTTTTTTTTTTTCATACTTGTTGTTGAGTCTCTCAATCCACGTCTGACTCTTTGTAGCCCCATGGACGGTAGCCCGCCAGGCACCTCTGTCCATGGAATTTTTTAAGGGAGAATACTGATGTGGGTTGCCATTTCCCTCTCAACAGGATCTTCCTGGCACAGGGATCGAGCCTGTGTTTCTTATGTCTCCTGCGCTGGCAGGCAGATTGCTTACCACCAGTGCCACCTGGTATCAAAATAAATCCCATTGGTCATGGCCTATAATCCTTTAAATGTATTTCTGAATTTGATTTGCTAATATTTTGTTCAGAATTTTTTTTTGCAGTTTTTTTTTTAAATTTATTTAACTGAAGGCTAATTACTTTACAGTATTGTGGTGGTTTTTACCATACATTGAATTTTTGAATCTATGATCATCAGGGAGAGTGGCCTACAGTTTTCTTTTTATCTAATGTCCTTTTCTGGCTTTGGTGTTAGGATGATGCTTATCTCAAACTGACTTTGGCAATGTTCCCTCCTCTTCAGCTTTTTCGAAGAGTTTCAGAAGGATTGGCATTAATTCTTCTTTAAATATCTGGTAGGATTCACCAGTGAAGCCACCGATCCTGGGATTTTCTTTGATTACTGATTCAGTCTCCTTATCCTTTCTACTTATGGTTTGTTCAGGTTTTCTTTCTTCATGATTCAGTCTTGGTAGATTGAATGTTTCTAGAAATTTATGGATTTCTTCTAGGTTATCTAGAAATTTATCCATTTCTTCTAGGCTATTATGAGCAATTATATGCTCATAATATTTTATGAAATTATGCTCATAAAATTTTATGATTCTTTGTATTTCCATGGTATGAGTTCTTAATATCTCCTCTTTCATTTTTTATATTATTTGGGTCTTCTCTCTTTTTTCCTTAGGTAGTCTAGCTAAAGACTTGCAAATTTTGTTTATCTTTTCAAGGTGCCATTCTCTCTTAGTTTGTTGATCTTTTCTATTGGTTTTGTAGTCCATATTTATTTGTGCTCTGATCATTCTTTCTGCTCACTTTGAGTTTTGTTCTTCCTTTTCTAGTTCCATGAGATTAAAATTGCTTCTTTAATTTGAGATCTCTCTCTTTTTAAAAAAATATAGGAGTTAATTACTCTAAAGTTTCCTTTTAGAACTACTTATACTGCATTCCAGAAGTTTAGGTATATTGTTTCCCTTTTCATTTGTTTCAGTATTTTTAAAAATCCCCTTTTGATTTCTTATTGAATCCATTCATTGTTCAGGAGTGTATTAATTTTTACATATTTTCAAAAGTTTGTTTTGTTCCTGTTATTTATTTCTAGTTTCAGATATAATATTTCACATTGTGGTTGGAAAAATTACTTGATATAATTTCCAGTCTTCTTAAATTTGTTCAGATTTGTATGTGTCTTAACATATTATATATATATATATATATATATATATATATATATATATATGATATACTGGAGAATGTTCTGTGTGCAATTTAGAATATGTATTCCAGTGCTGTTGCATGTATGTCTATTATGTTCATTTGGCCTAAAGAATAGTTCAAGTCCAATTTTTCCATATTGATTTTCTGTCTAGATAATATATCTATTGTTGAAAGTGGGTTATTGACCTCCCTTTTATTGTATTGCTATTTTTTCCTTAAGATCTGTTAATACTCGCTTTGTATATTTAGATGCATTAATGTTGTTGCTGTTGTTCACTCACTCAGTCATGTCTGACTCTTTGTGACCCCATGGACTGTAGCACACTGAGCTTCCCTGTCCTTCACTATCTCCTGGAGTTTGTTCAAACTCATGACCATTGAGTCGATGATGCCATCCAAACATCTCATCCTCTGTCATCCCCTTCTCCTCCTGCCTTCAATCTTTCCCAGCATCAGGGGCTTTTTCAGTGAGTCAGCTCTCTGCATCAGGTGGCCAAAGTATTGGAGCTTCAGCTTCAACATCAGTCCTTCCAATGAATATTCAGGACCGATTTCCTTTAGGATGGACAGGTTTGATCTCCTAGCAGTCCAAGGGACTCTCATGAGTCTTCTCCAGCACTGCAGTTCGAAAGCATCAATTCTTCAGCACTCAGCCTTCTTTATGGTCCAACTCTTACATCCATACATGACTACTGGAAAAACCACATCTTTGACCATATGGACCCTTGTCAGCAAAGTGATGTCTCTTCTTTTTAATACACTGTCTTGGTTTGTGATAGCTTTTCTTCCAAGGAGCAAGTGTCTTTTAATTTCATGGCTGCAGTCACCATCCACAGTGATTTTGGAGCCCAAGAAAATAAAGTCTATCACTGTTTCCATTTTTTCCCCACCTATTTGCCATGAGGTGGCTCAGACAGTGAAGAATCCACCTGCAATGGGGGAGAACTGGGTTTGATCCCTGGGTTTGGACGATCCCCTGGAGGAGGGCATGGCAACCCACTCTGGTATTCTTGCCTGGAATCCTTATGAACAGAGGAGCCTGGCGGGCTACAGTCCATGGGGTCACAAAGAGTAGAACACTACTGAGCGACTAAGCACAACACAGCACAGCAATGGGACCAGATGCCATGATGCCAGTTTTTTTAATGTTGAGTTTTAAGCCAGCTTTTTCCACTCTCCTCCTTCACCTTCATCAAGAGGCTCTTTTGTTCCTCTTCACTTTCTGCCATTAGGATCGTGTCATCTGCATATCTGAGGTTATTGATATTTCTCCTGGCAATCTTGATTCCAGTTTGTGATTCATCCAGCCTGGTATTTCATATGATGTACTTTGCATACAAGTTAAATAAGCAGGGTAACAATATACAGCCTTGAGGTACTCCCTTCCCAATTTTAAACCAGTTCATTGTTCCATGTCTGGTTTTAACAGTTGCTTCTTTATTGCCTACTGGTTTCTCAGGAGGCAGGTCAAGTGGTCTGGTATTCCTGTCTCCAAGAATTTTCCACAGTTTGTTGCGTATTGTTGTGTGCACTTATTTACATTGTTATACCCACTTGATGAGTTCAGTGAATGGCTTTTTTTAGTCAGTTCAGTTCAGTTCAGTTCAGTTGCTCAGTTGTTGTCTGACTCTTTGAATGCCAGGCCTCCCTGTCCATCACCAACTCCCAGAGTTTACTCAAACTCATGTCCATTGAGTCAGTGATGTGATCCAACCATCTCATCCTCTATCATCCCCTTTTCCTCCCACCTTCAATCATTCCCAGCATCAGATCTTTTCAAATGAGTCAGTTCTTCACATCAGGTGGCCAAAGTATTGGAGTTTCAGCGTCAACATCAGTCCTTCCAATGAATTTTCAGGACTAATTTCCTTTAGGATGGACTGGTTGTATCTCCTTGCAGTCCAAGGGACTCTCAAGAGTCTTCTCCATCACCACAGTTCAAAAGCATCAATTCTTCGGCACTCAGCTTTCTTTATAGTCCAACTCGAACATCCATACATGACTACTGGAAAAACCATACCTTTGACTAGATGGACCTTTGTTGGCAAAGTAATGTCTCTGCCTTTTAATATGCTATCTAGGTTGGTCATAGCGTTTTTTCCAAGGAGCAAGCATCTTTTAATTTCATGGCTGCAGTCACTATCTCCAGTGATTTTAGAGCCCAAGGAAATAAAGTCTGTCACTGTTTCCATTGTTTCCCCATCTGTTTGCCATGAGGTAATGGGACTGGATGCCATGATCTTAGTTATCTAAATGTTGAGTTTTAAGCCAGCTTTTTCATTCTCTTCTTTCACTTTCATCAAGAGGCTCTTTTGTTCTTCACTTTCTGCCATAAGGGTGGTGTCATCTGCATATCTGAGGTTATTGATATTTCTCCTGGCAATTTTGATTCCAGCTTGTGCTTCATCCAGCCCAGCATTTCTTATGATGTACTCTGCATATATGGTAAATAAGCAGGGTGACGATATACAGCCTTGACGTACTCCTTTCCTGGTTTGGAACCAGTCTGTTGTTCCATGTCCAGTTCTAACTGTTGCTTCCTGACCTGCATACAGATTTCTCAGGAGGCAAGTCAGGTGGTCTGGTATTCCCATCTCTTTCAGAGTTTTCCACAGTTTGTTGTGATCCACACAGTCACACTTTGGCATAGTGAATAAAGCAGTCATTTGAAAAAGCAAGAGAGTTCCAGAAAAACATCTATGTCTGCTTTATGGCTTTTTTATCTACCACAAATTTTTATCCTGGAGTTGAAAATCTTTTCATTTTTTAAGTTTTTCATAGGCATATACCTAACTTCCCCCAATTACTTTGAAAAGTAACAAGTCATCTCTCAATTATTTTTCTGAATGCAAGAACTGCAATTCCATTTCTTTTTTAGAAACCTTCCTCCAAAGTGGACATGGCATCTCTAGCCTGGAGACACGGCTATCATCCTGGGCTTCCCTTTGCTGTTTTTCTGCTTGGAATCCTCAGCCCCTTAGATCCCATTCCTATCTCTTTACTGGGTTATGCCTTAATTTTTCCAAAGCCTATCTTCTAAGAGACTCCTTAAAAGTCATGTAAGGAAAATTTTCTTTAAAGAGAGTCTTTGTATGTCTTAAAATATCTTTATTCAATCCTCATACTTAAATTTGAATGAGAGTAAGATTTTATGTTGAAAATAATTTTCCTCAGAATTTAAAAGTATTTATCCACCGTTTTCTAGCATCCAGTGTTGTGTGGAAAGGTTCCATGTTGTTCTGATTCTGTTATCTGTTTCTTTGCATGGTACGTGTGTTCTGTCTCATCTCCTCCTTTGTTTCTCTCCTTCCCTCTTCTTCTGCTCCACACCACCCTTTTAGTATATATATATATATATATATATTTTTTTTTTTTTTTTAAAGTTTTCCTGATGTGATGTTTCTGTGCTTGGGTACTGAGTAGGATTTTTCAATATGGAGACTTTTCCTTTAGCTCTGGGAAATTTCTTTGTATTTTAGATAATTTTCTTCCCTCCATATTCTCTGATCTTGCCTTTTGAAACTTCTGTTATTCCCAGTCTCCTAGAATGCTCTTCTATTTTTCTCTTATCATCAGTAATTTCTACCTCTTTGGTTTTTGTGTTCTATTATACTTTCTAGACGTTTTCCTTAACATTACCTTTGAACCTTCTATTCCACCCATCATGTTTTTAATTTTGAAGAGCTCTATCTTGTCTGATTATTCATGGTTTTAGATGTAATATTCTTAGTTCATAGATGCAATAATTATATTATTACTCTGATGCTGTTAGTGACCATTTTAAAATATTTTTCTTCTGTTCCCTGTATGGTCTCTCTTTTATACAAATCCCCCTACTTTAGCTTTTTTCCCCCAGACATTCCTAATGGCAGATGAAAACCAGGTAAATTTTTCTGGTCACAGTTGTGTCTTAATTAAAGACAAATCATTATTTAAGAATCTATAATCATAGAATGGAAACTGTAGGGAACACATTTTGCCATGACAGAAGAACTTTTGTTTTACCAAGGATCCACCAAGGGTCCCTCAAACAGGCTGCTTCATTTGCCATATCCCCCATCATGATTTTAAACTTTATTTATTAAAAAAATTTTAAAAGTTTACATGAATTTTAAAAGTTATTTTCCATTTATAGTTACTATTTCCCCACGTATGCAGCGTAATATTGAGCCTATATCATGTCTAATAGATTGTACTGCCCACTGTCTTAATCCTTCATACCCCACCCCCACCCAAGTTTAGCTTTATAATTGAGGTATAACTCACTCACTGAAATGTATATAGGATTCAGTTATACAGATGACAGGAGAGGGCAATGGCACCCCACTCCAGTTCTCTCACCAGGAGAATCCCATGGACGTCTGGAGGAGCCTGGTAGGCTGCAGTCCATGGGGTCGAGACGAGTCGGACACAACTGAGCGTCTGTACTTTCACTTTTCACTTTCAGCATTGGAGAAGGAAATGGCAACCCACTCCAGTGTTCTTGCCTGGAGAATCCCAGTGATGTGGGAGCCTGGTGGGCTGCCATCTATGGGGTCGCACAGAGTTGGATACGACTGCTCTGACTTAGCAGCAGCAGCAGCATACAGATTACAAATTTTACATATCATTACATTCATATAACCACACTCAGATCAAGATACAGAATATTCCAATAAGACAAAAAGCTCTCTCATTTCCCTTTCCAGACAATACAACCCCTATGAATAATCACTCTAAATGATTTCTATCAACAACAGTTTGTTTTACTTGTTCACGAACTTTCTATCGCTGGATTCATATGTCTCTTCCATGTCTGATTTATTTCATTCAATCATACAATGTGTGTGAAATTCATTCATTAAACCAAATATAGCAGTTGTTAATTATTTTTATGGCTATATAGTACCATATTATATAAGTACATCATTACTTATTTATTCATTTTATTGACCTTTTGAATTTTTTCCAGTTTATATCATTATGAATAAAGCTATTATAAAAATTATAATAGATGTAAGCACTCAATTCTGTGGAGTACATATTTAGGAGTGAAATGTAGATTATAGAGTTTATGAAGGTTTAGCTTTAAAATATATTTTCAAATCATTTTTCAAAGTAGCTATATCAATTTATACTCCTGCCAGCAATGTATGAAAGTTCCATTTGATCTGCAGCCTCATCAACACTTGTTATTGTCAATTTAAAATTTTTAGTCATTCTAGTGGGTATGTAGCAATATTTCATTGCAGTTTTTTAAAATTATTTTTTATTGAAGGATAATTGCTTTACAGAATTTTGCTGTTTTCTCTCAAACCTCAACATGAATCAGCCACAGGTATACATACATACTCATTGCAGTTTTAATTTGCATTCCCTTGCTAAGCTTATTGTGCATGCTCAGTTGCTTCAGTTGTGTCCAACTCTTTGCAACCCCATGGACTAGAAGCCCTCCAGGCTGCTCTGTTCATGGGGATCCTCCAGGCAAGAATACTGGAGTGGGTTACCATTTCCTTCTGCAGGGGATCTTCCTGACCCAGTGAGGACTGAACCCTCGTCTCTTATGTCTCCTCATTGGCAGACATGTTCTTACCACTAGTGCTACCTGGAAGCTAAGCTTATTCGCTATTTGCATATCCTTTTTGTGCATGAAGCCCTATTTAACACTTTGTTCACTTTTAGAAAATTTGGTTATGTATTTTTTCTCTTTCGAGTAACAAATTACCTCAAGACATACTGGTTGAATACACCAATAAACATATATTATCTCAGTCTCTATGAGTCAGAAATTCGGCTTATAATGGTGGTTCTGGCTTGGAATTTTTCATGAAGCTAGCCTCAATAGGTTAACTGGGGCTGTAGTCATCTGCAGGCTTGAGTATAGTTGGAGGATGCGTTTCCAAGATGGTGTACAAGGCTGACAAGTTAGTAGCAGCTGTTGGCTGGAAGCTGTAGTTCCTTGCCACGTGGATCCTTCATGGGATGTTTTGACTTTCTTCACAGCCATGTTGCTGGCCTGGCCCAAAGCAAGTAGCTCAAGAGAGAGCAAGGCAGAAGCGTCTATGTCTTTTTGATCCAGCTTTCGAAGTAATAGTTTGTCTTTCCGTAACACTGTTCATTGCATAAATCAGTCTAGTTCAATATGGGAAGACACTAATTAATTGAGGGTGTAAATACCAGGAAGCAGTGGCCCCTGGAGCCACTTGGGGGATCTGACTTCTACAGGTATCTATCCTTTTATCCATATTCTGACCAGAAATCCTGTGAAATATGAAAACTCTGTCAGAGTGACTTGAATTTTCACTCTCTTAATACTGCCTTTTGATGACTAGAAGTTCTTAACAGCTTTATTAAAATCTGTCCGTCTAAAATGTCCAATTCAGTACCTTTAGCACATTCACCAAGTTACGTAATCATCACCACAGTCAGTGGTAGAATATTTTCATCATCCTTAAAGGAAATCTCACACCCATCACTAGTCACTACTCATTCCTTCTGCAAACTCCCAGCCCTAGAAAGCCACCGATCTACCTTCTCTGGATATAAATTGCCTGTTCTACAAATTTCATATGAATTAAATCCTATTCTTTTTTTGGATTCACTTCTTTCATTTAGCAAAATGTACTGAAGGATTATTAATGTTATAGTGTGTGATAGTACCAGATTCCTTTTAATCTATTATAAGGATATATCATATTTTATTTACTCATTCAACAGTTGGAGGGTCATTTCAGATACTTCTACTTGATATTATAAATAATGCTACTATGAATATCCATGTATAAATTTTTGTATGAACATGTTTTCAGTTATCTCGGGTAAATACCTAGGAGTGGAATTGCTGCAATGTTTAACTCTATGTTTAACTTTAAAAAGTCTGTATTCTTTCAGAGCAGTTTTATGTTCACAGTAAAATTGAGACGAACGTACATAGATTTCGCTTGTACCTCCTGTCCCCACACACGCATAGGCTCTCCCGTTGTTAACATTCCCCAGCAAAGTGATGCATTTGTTACAATTAATGAATTTACATTGCCATATCATATCACTCAAGGTCCATAGTTTATATCACAGTTTACTCTTGGTACTGTATTGATACTTTCTAAGGATTTTGAAAAACGTATGATGATGTGCATTTATTATTGTAGTATCATATAGAGTACTTTCATTGCCCTAAAACTCCTCTGTGCGTAGCCTATTCATCCCTGTCCTTTGCCCACAACTCCTGGGAACTACTATATATTACTATCTTCATAGTTTTGCCTTTTCCAGAGTATCATATAGTAAGAATCATACAGTATATAGCCTTTTCAAATTGGCTTCTTTCACTTAGTAATATGCATTTAGGCTTGCTCCATGCCTTTTCATGACTTGGTAACTCTTTAGTGGTAAACAGTATTGGGCTTCCTCAGTGGCTCAGCAATGCAAGAGATGCGGGTTCAATCATGGGTTGGGAAGATCCCCTAGCAACCCACTCCCGTATTCGTGGCTATAAAATCCCATGAACAGAGGGGTCTGGAGGGCTACAGTGGGGTCGCGAAAGATTTGGGTGTGACTTAGCAACTAAACAATATTACATCGCGTGGATGGACCAGTTTGTTTATCTATTCATCCACTGAAGGATATCTTGGTTGCTTCCTAGAGTGGGAAATCATGAACAAAACTGCCATAAACAAGGATTTGTGTGGACCTAAGTTTTCAGCTCATTAGATAAATATCAAGGAGTGTGATTGCTGGATTATATAAGAGTATGTTTAGTTTAGTATGATGCCTGGCATGCTGCAGTCCATGGGGTTGCAAAGAGTCAGACACAACTGAGCAACTGAACTGATGTTTAGTTTTCCAAAAAGCTGCCAAACGGTCTTCCAAAGAGGCTGTACATTTTGCATTCTTACCAGCAGTTCCTATTGTTTTACATTCTCACCAGCATCTGATGTTATTGGTGTTCTGGATTTTAGTCATTCTAACAGATGTGTAGTGGCATCTTGTTTTAATTTGCATTCCCTGGTGACATATGATATGAGCATCTTTTCATTTGTTTATTTACCTTGTGTCTATTTTCCTTTTGGCAAGGCTGTCAAAGTCAGTGGCCCATTTTTTCACTGAGTTGTTCATTTTCTTATTGCTGAGTTTTAAGAGTTCTTATATGTTTTAGATAAGTCCTTTATGCCTTTTACTGGAGAAGGGAATGGCAAACCAAATAGGAAACCAAATAGGAAAAGGAGTACGTCAAGGCTGTATATTGTCACCCTGCTTATTTAACTTATATGCAGAGTACATCATGAGAAACGCGGGGCTGGAAGAAGCACAAGCTGGAATCAAGATTGCTGGGAGAAATATCAATAACCTCAGATATGCAGATGACACCACCCTTATGGCAGAAAGTGAAGAGGAACTAAAAAGCCTCTTGATGGAAGTGAAAGAGGAGAGTGAAAAAGTTGGCTTAAAGCTCAACATTCAGAAAACTAAGATCATGGCATCCGGTCCCATCACATCATGGGAAATAGATGGGGAAACAGTGGAAACAGTGGCAGACTTTATTTTGGGGGGGGCTCCAAAATCACTGCAGATGGTGATTGCAGCCATGAAATTAAAAGACACTTACTGCTTGGAAGGAAAGTTATGACCAACCTAGATAGCATATTCAAAAGCAGAGACATTACTTTGCCAATAAAGTTCCGTCTAGTCAAAGGTATGGTTTTTCCTGTGGTCATGTATGGATGTGAGAGTTGGACTGTGAAGAAAGCTGAATGCCAAAGAATTGATGCTTTTGAACTGTGGTGTTGGAGAAGACTCTTGAGAGTCCCTTGGACTGCAAGGAGATCCAACCAGTCCATTCTAAAGGAAATCAGTCCTAGGTGTTGACTGGAAGGACTGATGCTAAAGCTGAAACTCCAGTACTTTGGCCACCTCATGTGAAGAATTAGCTCATTGGAAAAGACTCTGGTTTTCCATTCCGTTCTCCAATGGACCACATTCTGTCAGACCTCTCCACCATGACCTGCCCATCCTGGGTGTCCCCGCACGGCATGGCTTAGTTTCATTGAGTTAGACAAGGCTGTGGTCTGTGTGATTAGATTGACTAGTTTTCTGTGATTATGGTTTCAGTGTGATGTTGGAGAAGACTCTTGAGAGTCCCTTGGACTGCAAGGAGATCCAACGAATCCATTCTAAAGGAGATCAGCCCTGGGTGTTCTTTGGAAGGAATGATGCTAAAGCTGAAACTCCAGTACTTTGGCCACCTCATGCGAAGAGTTGACTCATTGGAAAAGACTCTGACACTGGGAGGGATTGGGGGCAGGAGGAGAAGGGGACGACAGAGGATGAGATGGCTGGATGGCATCACTGACTCGATGGACTCCGGGAGTTGGTGATGACAGGGAGGCCTGGTGTGCTGTAATTCATGGGGTCGTAAAGAGTCAGACATGACTGAGCAACTGAACTGAACTGAACTTATGCCTTTTGCAAATATTTTCTCTCAAGGTGTGGCTTGTGTTCTCATTCTCTTGACATTATCTTTCACAAAGCAGTTTTAAATTTTAAAAGAGTCCAGATTATTGAAATCTTTCATAGATTATTTCTTTACTGTTATATCTAAAGAGTGACTGCCATATCCAAGGTCATCTAAATTTTTCACTATGCTACCTTCTAGAAGTTTTTATAGCTTTGTATTTTACATTTAGGTGCATGATCCATTGAGTTAATTTTTGTAAAAGGTGTAACATCCATGTCTACATTTTTTTTTTTTGCATGTGAATGTCCAGTTGTTTCAGCACTATTTGTTGAAAAGACTGTCTTTTCTCTGTTGTATTACCTTTGCTCCTTTGCTGAAAATCAGTTGACTGTATTTATATTTATATTGGTCTGTTTTCTGGATTCTCTATTCTATTTTGTTGATCTCTGTCTATTCTTTCTCTAATACGACAGTGTCTTTATTACTATAGCGTTTAGTAAGTCTTGAAGCCACATGATATCAGTCCCTCAAAATTATTCTTTTCCTTTTGTGTTGTGTTGATCATTGTGTTAATCATTCTGGGTCTTTTGCCTCTCCATATAAAGTTTAGAATCACTTTCTCAATGTCCACAGGATAGCTTACTGGGATTTTGATTGGAATTGCATTGAATCTATAGATCAGTTTGGAAAGAAATTACATCTTGACAATATTGAATCTCCTTTTCCATGAACATGGAACACCTCTTCACTCATTTTTTCTTGGGTTTGGTTCATCGGAGTTTTGTAGTTTTCCTTATATAGTTCTTACACATATTTTTTTAGATTTTACTTAATTATTTCAGTTTTTGGGGGTATGTAAATAGCATTGTTTTTTAATGTAAAATCCCACTTGTTAATTGCTGGTATATAGGAATGTGTTGGCCTTTGTATCCTGCAACCTTGCTATAATTGCTTATTAGTTCCAGGAGAGTTTTTTGGTTAATTCTTTCAGATTTTCTACATAGAAAATCATACCATCTGTGAATAAAAAGTTTCATTCCTTCCTTTTCAGTCTGTATACTTTTAATTTCCTTTTTTTCTGTGATTGCCCTAGCTAGGACTCTGAGTGTGATATTGAAAAGGAGTGGTGGGAGGAGACATCCTTGTCTTAAGCTTGGTGGGGAAGTTTCTAGTTTCTCTAGTAAAGTATTAGCTATAACTTATTTTATAGATTTTTTTTAAATCAAGCTGAAGAAGTTCCCTTCTATTTTTAGTTGGGAGTTTATCATGGATAAATGTTCAATTTTATCAAATACCTTTTCTGAATGTATTGATATGATCACATGATTTTTTTTCCTCCTTTATCCTGTGAATGTAATGGGTTATATTAATTGATTTTTGAATTCTGAACCATTGTTGCTTAACTGGGATAAATCTCACATTGTCATGGTGTATAGTTCTTTTTTACATTGTTGGATTTGATTTACTAATATTTTGTTGAAGATTTTTGCATGTGTTTTCATGAGAGATATTGGTCTGTAGTTTTCTTGTATTTGTCTGGTTGAGAACTGGATATGGAACAATAGACTGGTTCCAAATTGGGAAAGGAGTACATCCAGGCTGTATATTGTCACCCTGCTTATTTTACTTATATGCAGAGTACATCTGGCAACATGCCAGGTGGGATGAAGCACAAGCTGGAATCAAGATTGCCAGGAGGAATATCAACCTCAGATATGAAGATGATACCACCCTAATGTCAGAAAGTGAAGAGGAACTAAAGTCTCTGGATAAAGGTTAAAGAGGAGAGTGAAAAAGCTGGCTTAAAACTCAGCATTCAAATAACTAAGATCATGGCATCTACATGCATCACTTCATGGTAAATATATGGGGGAAAAAAATGGAAACCATGGCAGACTCTTTTTCCTTGGGGTCCAAAATCACTGCAGACGGTGACTACAGCCACAAAATTAAAATATGCCTACTCCTTGGAAGAAAAGCTATGACTAACCTAGACAGCATATTAAAAAGCAGAGACATCACTTTGCCGACAAAGGTCCATCTAGTCAAAGCTAAGGTTTTTCCAGTAGTTGTGTACGGATAGGAGAGTTGGACCATAAAGAAGACTGAGTACAGGAGAACTGATGCTTTTGAACTGTGGTGTTGGAGAAGACTCTTGAGAGTCCCTTGGACAGCAAGATCAAACCAATCAATCCTAAAGGAAATCAACTCTGAATATTCATTGGAAGGACTGATGCTGAAGCTGAAGCTCCAATACTTTGGCCATCTGATGTGAAGAGCCAACTCATTGGAAAAGACCCTGATGTTTGGCAAGATTGAAAGCAGGAGGAGAAGGTGAAGAAGAAGAAGATGACAGAGGATGAGATGGTTGAATAGCATCACAGACTCAATGGACATGAGTTCTAGCAAACTCCTGGAGATAGTGAAGTATAGGGAAGCCTGGCATGCTGCAGTCCATGGGGTCTCAAAAGAATCAGACATGTCTTAGGGAATGAACAACAACATTAGGGTAATGCTGTTGTAGAATAAGTTAGGCAGTATTGCTTTTGCTTGTCTTCTGAAAAAGACTAAAGAGAATTGATATAATCTCTTCCCTCAACGTTTGGTAGAATTCACCAGTGAATTCATCTGAGTCTGGTGCTGTTTTGGAAGATTATTCATTAGCAATTCAAATGCTTTAAAAGTAAGAGACCTATTCAAATTGTCTATTTTTTCTTCTGTGGGTTTTGGCAGATTGTGTCTTTTAGAAATTGGTCCATTGCATCTAGGTTATCAAATGTGTGGGGATAGAGTTGTTCATAGTATTCCTTAATTATCCTTTTTAATGCCCATGGGTCTGAGATGATGTTCCTTTTTTTCATTTATGATATTACTGATTTGTGTGCCCTCTTTTTTAAAGTTTGCCTTGCTAGAGGTTTATCAATTTTACTGACCTTTTCAAAGAACAAGCTTTTTGTTCTTTATTGATTTCCTGTTTTCAATTGGTTTCTTCTCTAATTTTTTTTTTTTCTGCTTACTTTGGATTTAATTTGCTCTCCTTTTTCTAATTTCCTAAGGTGGAAGCTTAGTGGATTGATTTTAGACCTTTCTTTTTTTCAAAAAATTTTGGCTGCACCACACAGCATATGGGATCTTAATTCTCTGACCAGGGATTGAACCCGTGCCCCCTGCACTGGAAGTGCAGAGTCCTAACCACTGGACCACTAGGGAAGTCCTGTGACCTTTCTTCTTTTCCAATATTTGCACTCTATGTTATACATTTGCCTCTAAGCACTGTTTTCACAGCATCTCACAATTTTTATTTGAAAATATTTTAGAAACTCTCTTTGAAATTTTCTCAATGACCGTGTGTTATTTAGAAGTGTACTGTTTAATCTTCAATTATTTGGAGATTTTTTTCCAGTTGTCCTTCTGTCAATGACTTCTAGTTTAATCCTATTTTGACCTGAGAGGAGGCATTGAAGAGTTTCTATTTTTTATTTTTAAAAAATTATTTATTTTTAATTGGAGGATAATTCAGTTCAGTTCAGTTCAGTCACTCTGTTGTGTCTGACTCTTTGCAACCCCATGGACTGCACTGTGCCAAGCTTTCCTGTCCATCACCAACTCCTGGAGCTTGCTCAAACTCATGTCCATCGAGTTGGTGATGCCATCCAACCATCTCATCCTCTGTCGTCCCCTTCTCCTCCTGCCTTCAATCTTTCCCAGCAACAAGGTCTTTTCCAATGAGTCAGTTTTTCAAGTCAGGTTGCCAAAGTATTGGAGCTTCAGCATCAGTCCTTCCAATGAATATTCATTCATAGAGGATAATTGCTTTACAATATTGTGTTGGTTCCTGCTATGTATCAACACGAATCAGCCAAAGGTATACATATGTCCCCTCCCTCTTGAACTTTTCCACCTCCCACTGCTCTAGGTTTTCACAGAGCACCTAATTTGAGCTCTGTGTATCATACAGCAAATTTCTGCTGGCTATTATTGATTTCTAGTTTAATTCCATTTTGGTCTGAGAGCGGGCCTTGGATGGTTTCTGTTTTTTAAAATTTTAGTTTTTTTTAAATTTCCTGGTGGCTCAGATGGTAAACAATCTGCCTATAGTGCAGGAGACTTGGATTTAAGATCCCCTGGAGGTCATGGCAACCCACTCCAGTATTCTTGCCTGGAGAACCCCCATGGATAGAGGAGTCTGGTTGGCTACAGTCCACGGGGTGGCAAAGAATCGGACTCTAAAATTAGTTTTAATTTATGGCCCAGAATGTATCTTTATAGGTGAACTTGAGAAAAATGCATATTCCGATGTTGGTGTGAATCAATCTATAGATGTCCATTATAGCCAGCTGATTGTTGGTGCTGTAAGTTCAGTTGTCCTTACGGATTTTCTGCCTGCTGGATTTTGTTCATTTCTGAAAGGGGAGTTGAAGTCTCTATCCAAACTAGTGGATTTATGTTTCTTCTTCCAGTTAAGTTTGTGCTACACAAGTATTTCGATGCTCTGTTGTTAGGTGCAAATTCTTGTCTTCTTGAAGAACTGACCCCTTTATCATTATGCATTGCCTCTTTTTAAGCCTGGTAATTTTCCTTGCTCTGAAGTCTGCTCTGTCTGAAATTATTTAAGAGTACTCCTGCTGTCTTTCCATTAGTATTAGCATGGTATATCTTTATTTTTTTGTAATTTGATTGTGCTGGATCTTAGATGTGGCACACGGGATCATGGAATGTTAGATCTTCACTGTGGCATGTGGACTCTTTGGTGGCAGCTTGTGGGATCCAGTTCCCTCACCAGGGACTGAACCTGGGCCCCCCGCATTGGGAGCTCGGAGGCCTAGCCACTAAACCACCAGGGAAGGCCCCATCCATTTACTTTTAATCTATATATGGGTTTAGGGTAGACAATAATATTTGGGTTGTTTTATGATCCACTTTGACATTTTCTGTCTTTTAATGTGTGTATTCGTACCACTGGGCTTCCCTGGTGGCTCAGGGATAAAGAATCCACCTGCAGTGCAGAAGTCACAGAAGATACGGCATGTGGGATTATAGAATTGGTCTCCGGGTGGGGAGGATCCCCTGGAGGAGGGCACAATAACCCACTCCAGTATTCTTGCCTGGAGAATCTCAAGGACAGAGGAGCCTGGTGGGCCACGGTCCATGCGGTCGCAAAGAGACACAACTGATATAGTTCGATTAATACCTTCCATATTTGTGACTATTTTTTATGTGTTATACTTGTTCTTTGTTCCTATTTTTGTTTTTTTTATGGCTTTTATATTTTTTGTATTTGCATTTTCTTTCCTTTCTTAGCATATCAGTTATACTTAAGTTATCCTTGTTTGCAATATACATTTACAACGAATCTAAGTCCACTTGAAAATGACACTACTGCTTCACCAGTACTGTGAGCACTTTACTTTTTAATAAAGTGACTCTAATTCCTAGCACCGCTTATCATTCCATTTTTATAAGCATACGCAAATATATATATAAGCATACATAATCACATATTGTTAATCAGATAGTACTATTGCTATTATTTTCAACAAAATGTTCACTCAGTAAAAAAAAAAAAAATTACCTTTCCTTAATCCTTTGATGCTTTTATGTAGAGCTGAGTTTCTATTTTCCTTTTCTTTCTGGAGCTCATCTTGCTAGGCAGGTGTACTAGCAACAAATTCCCTCTGATAGTCTTTACTGTTCACTTTTCCAAGATAATTGCATGAGGCAGAGAATTCTAAGTTGGGGAGGGGGGGGTCCTCTCAACATTTTAAATGTTACACCACTCTCTTCTTGCTTTCATGGTTTCTGAGAAGTCAGATTAATTCTTACCTGTGCTCCTTTATAGGAAGATGTATTTTTCCTCTGGCTTCTTTCTGGATTTTTAATCTTCAGTTATCTGTGCTTTGAAAATGACATGCCTTGGTGTGGTTGGGGGCATTTACCGTTTGTTGTTGAGTTTCTTGGATCTGTGGTCTGGCATCCAGCCTGTTCTAACCAAAGTATCATAAACTGGGTGGCTTATAAACAGAAATTTCTCACAATTCTGGAGGTTGGGAAATTCAAGATGGAGACACGGGCAGACTCAGGGTCTGATGAGGATCTACTTCCTGATTCATAGTCATCTTTTCACTGTGTGCTTACATGGTGCAGAGAGCAAGGGAGCTCTCTGGTGTCCATTTTATAGGACTCATCCCATTTATTAAGGCCCCATTATCATGACCTAATTACCTCCCAAAGGCCTAACACTCCAAGTAACATGACATCAGGGATTAAGCTTCAGTTTACTGAAGGCACACATTCAGTCACAGGAGTCTGTTAACAGACATTAACATGGGGGATATTCTGTCATTACTGTTTCAAATATTTCTTCTCTTCTCCATTTAGTACTGCCATGACATATGAGCCATACCTTTTGCAATTATCGCAGTTTTTTTTAAGTTTGGCAGTTTCTATGAATTCCTTAAGCTCAGTGATTATTTCCTCAGCTATGTCCTGTTATTAAGACTGGTAAGGGCATTCTTTATTTCTAATGTGTTTTTTTTTTTCTAATGTTTTTTATCTCTAGCATTTTTTTGATTTCTTAGAATTTCCATGTCTCTGCTTGCACTGCCCATCTGTTCCTGCATGCTGTTTACTTTATCCATCAGTTCTTTGCATGCTAATCACAGTTAAATTCCCAGTCTGTTAATTCCAGCATCCCTGCCATATCCCTGTCTGGTTCTAATGGTTACTCTCTTCAATTTTGCTTTTAATATGCCTATTTTTTTTCCTTGGTGTTAGCTGGACATAATACACTCAGAAATTGCTGTTAAGCCTTTAGTAAAGTGTGCATCTGGTATGGGTAAGGTCTATACTCTTATGATTGGTATCTTTTTGTGCTTGTGCCTCTGCCTCTAACTTTATAAGTGCTTCTGGGCATCATCCTCCCCCCTCAACTCCTTCCCTTTAGGTGGGACAGGATGGCTAGTGAGCTAGAGTTGAGCATTTACCTGTCAGTGAGGCTCTGATAAAATCTCAGCAAGCTCTAACTGGGACCAGATCTTAAGAGGTACAGTTCTGGTGGAATTTCATGGTGGTTCCTTTTTCTCTCCCTCTGACAGCACAAAAGGACTTCTCAACATTCACTGAAAAATTAGTTGAGCTGGCAAAGCTCACAGAACTGTGAGAATTTCCTTATGGCCATAGTACTCCCCCCCCCTCCCCCCCCCCCCCCCCCCCCGCCCCCGGTTTCTACTTGTGGGTTTCTGCTCCAGAATGTTGAGATTTGCCTGTCTCCAGTTTGGGGGACAGCAGTTTGCCCCATGACCTTAACTCTCTTATGAATCTAAAAACAGCTGTTGACTTTTTGTTGTTTAACTTTGTATTTGTTGTTAGGATGGAAAAAGGTGACCTCTAAGCTCCTATGTGCTGAACTAAAAACCAGAAATCATTTGATAACCTTTAAATCCAAATAGCACATTTAGACTGAAGCAGAGTGTTTGTTTTTTTTTACAATTATCAGATAATTCTTATGTTACCTAAAGGGACAATCTCCTGCAGGGAATCTTATAAACTTGGTGACTTCTAGTTTTAAAAACTATATATCCATTGTATTGAAAAAGTAAATCAACCTGAACATAAGCAGCTTTACTTTAGGAAATTTAAAATATTTTTTAATAAAGAATTTTAAGGTATTGACATTTTAAAGCAAGCTTTAAATTGTATCGTGATTACAAAAGTCAAGCAGGCAATAAACCAAATAAAAATTAGGGGAATGGGTCCCAAGTCTGAGATGTAACATAATAGGTACTTAGTTCCAAGTTTTGTCTTCATCTTACCTCCTCCTTTTTCCTTTCTTCATAATGAGCTTATTGTTGGAGCTTCTATTCCAATTTACTAAAGCTGAGGAAGCTCTTGCTTCTAGTATGGAAAAGAAAAACTAGGAGATGCAGTTGGAGACCCAGTGGGTTGTGTAGTTACATAGTGAAGGTCTTTGCAGGTCACTAAAAAGTTTGGATTTATATCTAAATGCAAGAATCAATGAAGGATTTTAAAGCAAAGGGATTATATGATCTTATTTACCTCTTAAAACATTCACTTTCACTGCGTAAGTGAAGAATGGATTAGGAATATGAATTGCAACTACAGAGATGGCTACCAATTAGGCATCACAAATGACGAGGAGCGTTTGTCAAGACTTTTGACTGTAAACAAAAAATGCCAGATGACAAGCAGAGAATTTTGGGGGGGTCCGTTTTTAAGAACATTTGAAGTTTGTAGACTGCAGGAGTTAAGAACCGAGCTATGAAGGAAGTTTAACAGCCAAAGCCACGCTAGGAAGTCAGTTCAGTGAGGTCACCACTGTCAAACCCTGGACACCACAGCCTATCCCACTGCTGTCAACACTAGTCAAATTCTCTCAGCTCGACAGCACCACCTCTCCACTCCTCAGGTCCACCCCTGCACCCATTTCACATACTGCTGCCATCTTTAAGGCACTCCGTATCACCTACCCACTCTAATTCAATTTGCTACTGCCCCTGCTTCCTGGGGTTAAGTGTTACTGACTAAAGTGTTGTGCAAGCACTTTTTGCTGAAATACTCTCAATGCAAAGGATGGCTAAAGAAGTATTTGGGATTTAGGCCTTCTATGTTATGTCGCGTAGTCACTAAATTGTGTCCAATTCTTTTGCAACCCCATGGACTGGGGCCTGCTAGGCTCCTCTGTCCATAGGATTTCCCAGGCAAGAATACTGGAGTGGGTTGTCACTTCCTTCTCCAGGGGATCTTCCCAACCCAGGGATTGAAACTGCATTGAGAGATTCTTTATCACTGAGCCACCAGGGAAGCCTCAATATTCATTGGAAGGACTGATGCTGATCCTAGTACTTGGACCACCTGATGCCAAGAATCCGCTCATTGGAAAAGACCTTGTTGATGGTCAAGACTAAAGACAAAAGGCCAGAGGCGCTCAACTGACATGAATTTGAACACACTCCAGAGTTAGTGGAGGACAGAGAAGTATGGATTGCTGCAGCCCACCAGGTCTAGGTCTCAGTTGGATACAACTCAGCAACTGAACAAGGTTAGCTGGGCTCTGCCTCTCAGCAGGACTGTTTGCAGAATATCCTGCTGCCGCTGGGATATATTCCCAGCATGTCTGTGTGCTGGGAAGCTGAGAAAGTGACACATATACCAGTATGGCAAATTGCTTTTGCCTATGAGATGTTAATACAAAAGCTTAAAAGGTACTTGATTTAACTTGTGTTTCCACATCATAGTGGGAGGAACGTGTTTTGGTCTGTCTACTTCAAGGAGGCTGAGCCATGTGAAACAGATCCACAAATCTGCAGTGTGAAGCGAACCTGTCTTTGCAGTCCATCAGTCAACCTCAGCTGTCCTGTGAGAGCCTAGCTGAGAACAGCAGCAAAGTCCTTGTAGTATACCTGAGTTTTAATGATTATGCAAGCAATAGCTTTTCAGATACACTTGGAAAGTATTCTGAGGAGCTCCAAAGGGGACAAAAGGTTGGCAATTAAGTGCAAAAGTTTTAATTATAGGAATAAAACTTACATGTTGTAAATAGTTTAAGTCTTAAAGAAATGTGTCTGTACCAAATTCTGTGACTATCTGGCTTCTATGTGCTGTCTTCAAAATTCATATGCTTATATAGTTTTATGGCTTTTACAAAAACACTTTTTGCAAACAAGATGACCACCATGATACACTTTTTTAGTGTACTACTTGCTATCCCAGAACAGGACTCTCACCACTCTTCAGCCCATCTCACCCTGGCACCTAACATTCTATTACCAGTATTTTTCATCTGGTTACCCAGATTAAATGACATCGTGATTAACAGCACAGACTACAGATTGAGACTGGTCAAGTTCAGATCCTGGCATTGGTATTTTAATTGCTGTTTGACCTATGGTAAATTACTACACCATTATGATTGATGCAGCCTCGGCATATTGTGCTTAGTCGCTTCAGCCGTGTCTAGACTCTGCTACCCCATGGACTGTAGTCTTCCAAGCTCCTCCGTACATGGGATTCTCCGGCAAGAATACTGGAGTGGGTTGCCATGCCCTTCAAGTAATAATAAAAGGGTCAGCAGGCTAACAAACTTATTTACCTGCCTAGAATTGACCATGAAAATATCTTAGAAAAAATGTTCATTTCAGGCACCTTCAGGGCAAGTGTGGAGAATATTTTAATATAATACCATCCCCAAGTGGAGATGTTCATTCCAAGACCTGGTTACTTACTTTAAATGTATTTTCCAGGAATACAAAATTTACCTATTTAAAACAATTTTAACAACAGAAAGAATACATTTCAGTCCAAGGAATACTGTATAAGGTACTAAAAACTATAAAAGAACTCTTATGTAGCAAAGTTAAAACAAAATCTCTATAAACTGAGTTTTACCAGCCTTTTTAGTCTTTTCATTTGCGTTTATTTAAACACAGTTCTCAAAACATTTGAGTGAAATTGGGCCTCCTTTGGTAAGCAAAGGACCTGAAAGTAATATTTAAAAAATGAACAGGCAAAGTCTTCAGATCATCCACAACACAGGTGTAGTGTTCCCTTCTTTTTTCTCAAAACTCTGAAGCACCCAGTTTTTCCATATAGTCTTAAAAGCTAGAAGAACAAGAGTACATTTGTGGTGGAATGTATTGTCACTTGCTGATAACTAATTGAAATACCATTATCCCCTTCTAACAGCTTTAAGAAATAGCCTTTTTAAGGCATACATTGTGTAACTCATCTTATTCCCTGCTATATATAATACAGATTACATAAAGGCTGACAAATTCACATTTATATAAGCATTAAGCATTTGCTGTATTGAAAGATCTTTAGTTTTTAACACTAGCAGTATAGAGTTACAGAGCATAATTTTTATCACTTAATTGCAGGTATATTAAGTATGGTATGTTTCATGGACTCGAGGAAAACGGGCATTTTTGTCTTTAATTTACTACTGACAATCTAATCTGAATAGTTCTGCTAAGCATTGATATGTTAGAAAGAAAAGTAAAAACCAAACTTTATTGTTGCTTTTTGCCATTTGGTAGCATTTTACACACAGGCTTCGATCTTCAGAATACCCTGGATTCAGTAGAAAAACCATTTAAATGAAGTTCTGTACAATAGAAACTTCTCAGCAGTCAAAATTTTAGACTGTAAAAAAATACATGCAAAACATACTTTTCTGAAAACACTTAACTTTGAACAAAGCACCGAACTACACAAATGCAGAATGAAAACAGCATTTCAACTCCACCAAAAGTAGTCATCATAAAAGGTGTAAAAGTCACCTAACTTCACTAGGCACTGTTCACTTTTTAAACAGGAGACAATAAAAAATATTGTCCACAAACAATATCCCAACTCTAGGGCAGGTTTCAGAAAGTCTTCAACTTCATGCTTTAATAGCGACCTAGAAGAAAAGGAAATAAATACACTTCAATACTCAAGTGCATACATTTAACGTTGAGAATTTTAAACTTTTCTGTCATCAGGAAATTCCTATGTACCAGATTCTCTTGCAAACACCTTCACATAGTGCAGAACCAATGTTAAACAGAAATAGCTGGGAACTTAGCTAACTCAATCTGAAAGCTAAGGTTTTAAGTCACTCAAAAATGTTTCTAAGCTGTAAAAAAAAATTTTAAGAATTCCTTAAAAATAAAAAGCTACAAATGGTGACAAAATACACATGTACTATTTTAATTAGCAACAAGAGTTAAGATCCAAGGGTTGTTTTCATATATACTTCCTTGAACCCTACAGAAAAACAGAGGAAATACTAATTGAATCAACCCATTATCTGCTGTGGTTTCCATAAGTCATAGCAAGTCACACTATTATAACAAAATTATATCAAAATAAAAACTTACGAGGTGAATATGATCGAGATCTGGAACGTGATCTGTATCCTCCACGACTATAGTAGGGAGAAGGTGACCGTCTTCTGTAAACAAATATCAAGACCATCTAAGACTCCACAGATCACAGATTAAAGTGAATGATCCCTTTATCAGTTTCCAAAACTAAAAGACCCTCAGCTGACCTTCAAAAACACTGCAGTAGTAAGGTCTGTTTTAGTCCTGAGAATGAAGCACATTATCAGGCCCAGTACCAAAAACCCGTAACTATCAATGAGGTTGAATCTGATCATCTGCTAGTTAACATTATATCTAACAAATTTAAACTGGGTTAGAGAAGAAAAAAATCATTACCACTAATTTTAACCACAACCTATGAATGAACACCCCAAATTTCATTCATAGTGATTTAGTTTTGTGTTAAGATAAACTTGAATAATTACTTGCTTATTCTGAAATGCTTATAATAAGCTAATGAAACCATTAGGGATAAATAAGATTAAAATATTATGGATTCTTAGTTTATGCCATCATCTCATATTAAGGTATAAAATGGTACCACTGAGTGGTAACAAGTACAAGCCCAATCTCTATGAACATAAATTAAGCCATGTACATTGTCATTTGACTTCAGTTACAGTATTTTTATAAACTTCTCATTTATAAAATTTTATGAATGCCATTTATAATTTATCAAAATATGAATAACAAATATCTTTATGTGAGCCATTCTACTATTGTACAGATTTAAATCTTTTCCTGGCCAGTGCATACATTGAATGTTGAGAATTTTAAACTTTTCTGTCATCAGGAAATTCCTATGTACCCGATTCTCTTGCAAACACCTTCACATAGTGCAGAAGCAATGTTAAACAGAAACCTTTTCCTGTACCTGTATATCTGATCCCTGTCTTGAGCAGCTCTCCATCCTCCCCCTCCTCCTCCTCCACCTCTGTGAGGGCAGAAAACAAACATTTTAAGTTTTAAAAATGCACAATTCATGCAATAAAATTAAAACAGAAGTGAAAGCTAGTTTTCTTTAAGCAATAGACTTGCTTTTGCCACCCCTTTACAAACTGACATAGAGCTCTCCCTGGTGGTTAAAATGAGTATCATATTAAGTACTCTTAAGACTAATCTTTGCAGCCTCCACAAATCAATCCCCTACATGTCAGTACAGAAATGCCACTTAAGAAAGTTTGTTGGTGCTAAATGTCAGGACTGTCAACTTTCTAAAAATTACAGAATAGTGTACAAAAAAAGACAACAGCTCACTACCACACCAAAATAGGGTATCAAGGATTAACTGTTATGGTCAATATTTACTACACAATTTACATTTTGACAAACAATACAAGATCTAAATTACCTGCTGTTGCTTAAATAGAGAACTTTACTTCATTTTTACTTTCCAAAGTATTCCTAGTATCATAAGCATTTCCCTATCAACCCCTGAAAAATGTCAATATTGTTAATAATAAACCTCTTACCATTGTTATAGCAAACTAATCCTTAAATAATTTCTTTAGATTTTTCCAAGAATCAATTTGCCCTGCCCTTCAACACAATTCCTCAGCTACCAAAAATTGCTTTATAAAGCAATGATATTCAAAATCAGTTCATGAAACTCACTTTAAAAAACAAAAAGGGGGGAGGGAGAGCCTGGAGTATGGTCTATAATTTTATTGTCCCGTTGGTTTACAACTTGGTGCTTTAAAAATACACATACCAAAAACAAAAGTATAACCATAAAATCCAGAGACTTCCCTGGTGGTCTACTGGTTTAATACTCCACTGTAGGGGGCACAAGTTTGGTTCCTAGTTGGGCAATTTAAGATCCACATGCTGTGAGTTGCCCCCCAGAGGAGTGCATGGCAACCTACTCCAGTATTCTTTCCTGGAGAATCCCAAGGACAGAGAAGCCTGGCGGGCTACAGTCCATAGGGTTGCAAAGAGTTGGAAACAACTGAAGCATCTTAGCACTCATGCTTTGAGTTGCAGCCAAAAAAAAATCCAGTTTAATCTCTGGATCTCCAATTTATTAAAGGTAAATACCTTTATCAAAGGTTAAAACGGTGCTGTTTTATGTTGCAACTGAACCAGAAGCGCTGATTTATCTTTCAACAACTTAAAAACTTTGTATTTTGGTTAACATACCTGTACGATCTGCTGTAATAGTCCCGATCATCATAGCCTCGATCATATCCTCTGTCATAGTAATCTCGACGGCGTGAGCTGCCACTGTGAATAAGATTTATACAAACTTGGTTTTACCTACATTAATACTTAACAGTTCCCAGAGTGGGAAAACTGGTCTGATGAGAATCATTTAATTACCCAGGAATGTCAAATATATGGCATTTCTTTATGATAAAAGTAGGATGTGATTAATCTATTACATGTCATCACAATTTATGGTACCAATCAAATGTTTCTACTGAATATATTTATATTGAATTTAAGTTTTAGTCAACTGGAAATGCCAAAAGCCTCCCTGTGCCCTAAAGTGAACTGTCAGTATTTCAACAACCTTGAAAACATACTTACTAGGTAGGTCTCCCCATGTAAATTCCTGGTGTTGGAGTATGTGGTCTTTTCGTTATGGAGAAGTCAACTCTGATCCTACGTCCATCAAGCTCCATTCCATTGGCACGCTCTTTTGCCTTCAAAAGATATGAGTTGTTATATACATCATGAACAAAGCCCCAAATTAACTATTATCTATATATAAAACCCAACTAGATGTTTCAGTTAGGCCAGAGCATTATATGTGACAGTTTATTAATAAGTTTTTCTGCCTATCAAATCTTCACTTACAAAAGCTAGCCTAGAAAAGTTCATAAAAAAAAAAAAAAAAAGCCACCCGTGAGCACCAACTTAAGCCATGAACTATTTGAAATTACTGTACCAACTATAGATTTGACAGTACCTGTAAGTCTATAAAATAGTACACAGTTGGCAAACTATGACCCACGAGCTAAGAATTTAAACAGGTGTGGGTGTCAAAGTAGTATTTCATCAGAAATGAAATTCAAAATTAAGTGACCATGTTTTACTGAAACAAAGCCCCACTCATTAATTTGCATTTTATATGGCTTTTACATTACAATGGCAGGGTTGAAAAGCTGAAATTGAGCTCTTATGGCTCCCAAAGCCCAAAATAGTTCCTGTCTAATCCTTTACACAAATTTGAGGACCCCTGCTATGGAAGCAAAGAGCTGGGATGAAAGCTTGAATTACATATAGTTTCAAACATTAAAATGAAAATATACTGTACCGAGAAAAAAAAAACCCCATCCCAAAGACATAGCAGTTTATTCACAATTTAAACAAACATCTCTCTATCGAAATAGAATTTAGATTTCTAATTCCAATTATGCTATTTTCTAGTTTGATTGTTTTAAGCCTCAAGGCAGTTTCCGGCATTACTGATTTAGATACAAAATATACTATCTTTCAGAAAGGGAACTGTGGTTCTGTAGGACACACACACACACAACGTAGAAAAGCAAAGAAGCCGATCCCATAAGTAACCTTGGACAAATGTTATTAACATTTTTCACATCAATTATTACCAAAATGAAGTTGAATGACATCTTAAAGCATTCCTTAAATCTCTTAAATTATAACCACTTGCATTCAGCTTTTAATTCTTCCTTTAGTAGATGGGCTTACTCTATTCATTTAATTTTATTTAGAGCTCAAAATTATTAATCTCAGTAAATGACCTACCTCATTATTTGTCAATAATGACAAACCTCAGACAGCTTGTCATTAAGTTTCTCAAGATTCTCCCCTCCTTATTACTGTCCTTGGAGATGACTTTAGCAATCACCCCCGTGTATCTGAAGTTCAAATTTCTTAAACGGGCCAGGAGTCACACATTGAATTTTTACTTTAGTCTCTGTAAAAAAAATTTCAGGGAGGTCCCTGGAGGTCCAATGTTTAGGACTTGGTGCTTTCACTGCCGTGGCCCAGGTTCAATCCCTGGTTGGGAAACAAGATCCCATAAGCCTCAAGGCCAAAAAAAAGTTACTTCCTATGTTTTACCTCAACATCCAAAACATAAAATCACTTGCCAGTACACAGTACCAGTTCCTTTATCCTGAGTCATAGCTTTATCACTTCTTAATGTTTCTTTTCATTTTACAAAGTAATCTGATGTAAACACTCATTAAATATTCCAAACTGGACTATTAATATTCTTCTATTTTAGAAATATCTGTATCTAGGCACACATCTGGAAACAGTTGACTATGTTTGAATTTACTTCAAATAAAATGGTGGAAGAGACTGAGTTGGAATTTAGAACCAAACTGTCACTTTGCTGTTATGCTACAAATCTTTGAAATTTCCACATTAAAAGATATGCTACTCACTTCAATATTCTGGCCTGGAGAATTCCATGGACTGCATAGTCCATGGGACTGCAAAGAGTCTGACACGACTGATGGACTTACTAAAGCAAAAGTCATCCAAGGAAGAATAGTTAAAGACTCTGAGAGTGTGTGTAAAAGTGAAAGCGTGTGTATATACCTTTTTTTTTTTACACAAAGGTACAAGACTTTTTACTTACTTCCTTGGCATCATCTACATTTTCAAAGTATACAAAGGCAAATCCTCTTGAACGTCTAGATTGCTGGTCATATACAATAGATACATCAGCAATTGGGCCATATTTAGAAAACACTTCTCTTAGATCTCTTTCTGTAGTGTACAAGCTCAATCCAAATACTCCAAGACAACAGTTGGGATCAGGATTTGCCTAGAAATAGAAAAACAGATTTCAAAAAAACTTTTAAAAAGCATCACATATCAACTCCCCCCCTCAAACTGTCACTAATATGAAAAGATAACAATGAAATAAAACAGCATTTTAAAAGTAATGTTACATCAGCATCACAAGCATGTATGCAGAGAACTAATGTCTCTATAAGCTGGGGCAAGAGGAGAGGTAAAACTTCATAATGGTGAATTAACATATACCATTCACACAATAGGAGGCTCTAAACTGCCAAAGAGGTACAGAAGTACATTCAGCTTGATTTCTATAGAAAAATCATAAGTGTTCAAATATACGTACAAGTGAAACTACAGATGTGTACCAAACTTTTTTAAAACAGATATTAAGCAGCGTCAACTATTATAATAAATAATGTTTATATTATTTATTATATTATTTATAAAAAATAATAATAAATGTTGCTGACATCCCAGTTGCCATGAGTTTGCTTAAAGGTTTCACTACTTCGCACATACATTTTATAGTTAAATTCCACCCCACTTTCAAAAACATACACTCCCTATAGGTCTACTTGTATATTATTCAATAAAAACCACAAAAGGAACACACTAAATGCCATCTCATTTGTAACTTCTCATGGAAGACATGGAGAAGGCAATGGCACTCCACTCCAGTACTCTTGCCTGGAAAATCCCATGGACGGAGGAGCCTGGTAGGCTGCAGTCCATGAGGTCGCTAAGAGTCGGACACGACTGAGCGACTTCACTTTCATGCTTTGGAAAAGGAAATGGCAACCCACTCCAGTATTCTTGCCTGGAGAAGCCCAGGGAGCCTGGTGGGCTGCCATCTATGGGGTCCCACAGAGTCGGACACGACTGAAGTGACTTAGCAGCAGCATGGAAGACAAGCAAAGCTTTAAAACTGGAAAGAAACTTGCTTAAAACTAAATGGGAAAATCGTAGCATATTTTAAAGCATATTAAACCCAGAAAACTCAAACAATAGTATGGAACATAGATATATGATCTAACTATATTAACCGTATTGCACAGAGAATTTTTTATTTGATGTGCTGTTAGTGTGACAGTATCTTAAATTTTTGTGATCAACAGCTCAAATGTAGACCATATATGAGGGAGAATCTTTTAAAAAGAAAAAAATCTCCAAACACTGAAAAGGCTCTAGAGAGGAATCATGCTAAAGCTCCAGCATCAAAAGTTATCAGTTTTAAATTATTACAGAACAAAACACCAAAAACAGAGGGGAATATACTATACATTAATTATAAAGTGGCTTCATACAGTGTCCACTGCTTCAGAAACAACTGTTTTCACCTTACCCGATTCCCAACATGACGCCGGCGGGTAGACATGGGAGAATGACTGTGGCTATGCCGTCTTCGATAATCTCTGCTGTAAGATCTGCTACGAGATCTTCTATGGGACCGGGACCGAGATCGTGACCTTGTATAATGCCTCCGAGAACTTCTTCTGGATCTAGACCTGAAAGACAAAGGCTTCAAGGTTATGACTGAATAGCTGACGGCAGGATATGGCTTTTAATTCTTTAAAAACGTTATTCTAAAGTTAAGCTTCAAAAGGTAAAACACACAATCCAGGTATGTAGTGGGATCAATACTTTTCTTTTGTATATTGTCATTTCTGTGCTAGGAAGAGTTCCAAAACCATCACTAACTAAAGGTCCCTTCCATCGTATCTTAAATAATTCAAAGATTAAACAACACAGTATCTATTAAAAATCATAAAACATGCAACATTTCATACTAGCCTGATTTGTGTCCACCTTTACCCTTCACAATACCATCCTTCATTTTTAAGCTTCTTGCATTATGCCCATTATTGACTTATGATAACATCACCATTACAAGCAGTATTCTCCAGCAGTTTTAAAATCAACCAGTTGCTCTTAACTACAGTGATCATATGAACTGTCATCTAACCCAGGAAGAATACAGTGTGAGAGAGAAAAGGGGCACTGTTAATAATGCCTGACAGCAGGCATCAAGCTGGGGCTGACCTGGGCAAACCAGGATATATAGCCTACACTTGAACATTAAAAAAAAAAAAAAAAAAAGTGCTGTGTTAAGGTTTTTTGTTTTATAGTACACTTGTCATACTAGACTACACCTATTTATCAAGAATTGCAGTTTCTAAAAGCCAATGCTCTATAGTCTTTTTTTGCCATACTACTAAGCAGTTCACATAAACTCAGTGAATCCTCACAGCAATTCTGAAGAACTGGTACTATTGCTAATTCATCTTTTATAGATAAGGAAGTTAAGATTGAAAAGGTTAAGTAATCTGCCCAAGCCAGAAAAAAACAGAGAGGTAAGATATGAACCCTAACACCAAAAGCCCAGGCTCTTAGCCACTTAAGTCTTTTGTCTCCCAGAACATAACAATTAAGTTCATTTCTAGTACCAATATTAAATAAGCCAACAAATGATCTAACCCTCTCTATCTTCCTAGTTTACAAAAGCACACACCAGTTTGAAAGCTAAGAGTAACAAGAAAATCCCAAGACAGTCTTTCTTACCTAGATTCAGATCTGGACCTGGACTTTGATCTGGAACGCCTGGAATCTTCCTTGGAGCGAGACCTTGCAGGGGTATGCCTTGCAGATTTCCCAGATCCATGAGCACTTCCACTTCTGGAAGCAGAACGGGATTCCTACACGTAGATGTCAAAAGTTTAATTTGTATACTTTCTGGGCAACTTTAAAAACAAATAAGCTGTGGTGAGATAAATGGTGAGGGAAAGCAATCCCCTTCCAAGATAAGAAAACATAGGTAAGGGCAGGAACTGAATATACCTGGTATAATAGTTACGTTGCTCCAATTGACATAAGCCAATTAACTTGAACTTCCACCTTTCTTGGGGAGCAGGGATAAGAGTTAACTGACCCCACTCTCTTCAGAAATGGGTGCCAAAGCCAAGCAGTTAAGGGAACTGCCCAAGGATTGTTTTGGGAATGTTACTCCGTAAAGACTAGGGTGAGAAAGAACCTTATTAACTATGACACCTATACCTCATACCTATTATTTCAGTCAAACTGCCATCAATTAAAAAAAAAAAAAAAACCTATGAAATTTATAAAATTTACTTTATTTTCAACTTTTATTTATTGCTGAGTGGAGAAAAAAAGACAAGGACAGTACTGTTTCAAGTCACAGAGGAAGAACAGAAACCTAGAGAGCAAGGACCAGCTTGAAGGAGACTAGATCTGTAGACCCTGTCCATCCAACTATGTAGGAAGCCCTTACGGATCTCAAAGCAACCAGATGAAGCTCCAGTCGAAAGGCAGTGAATGAACTGCAGAGGTAAGAATTAAGAGGGTACCAGAGATTTTCCTCAGCTAAGTGTAGATGAGCCAGGGCCAATTGATGGGAAACTGGGAATAAGTAGTTAGAAAAGTTACATACAGAAAGGACATATTAAAACTGCAACAGTTTAGATCACAGGCTCCTAATCTACTTTCAGGAAGGAAGTTCAGGAACTGTATGTAAAAAACAAAATCTAGATACATACTTTATACCTAACCTTTCCCCTATCGTAGCTGTGACTAGCTGGTAGGTAGGTTGTACAAAAACAAAATCTCTAAAAGGAATTAGCAAAGAAATGGCTAAACAGGATAACTAGTTTGGTGAACCAAAGACATATAATTAGAGAAAAAAGCTAAAGGAACGTTCTGCCAAGGCACCAAAATAGAAATAGTGGAAAAGATAACAATTAACTCAGTCTGACAGCTAACCAAGGTATTATCAAACAAGACAACATTTCAGGTTATCCACCTTCATCAAACTTAAAGGCATTAATTAATCTCATGAATCTTCCTGCCCAACACAGAATTAAAATGGCTTGACTCAAAAGGAATCAACATTACAGGTAAGTTGCTGTAGGGGTAACAATCAATGTTGAAGTGGCATAAAACTTTATCACGAGACCTCCCTGTGTGGCAGACTTTCAGAATAAAACACTCCAGCCATTCTTAAAAGGATAAAGGAAGAAAATTCATCTAAATCACAGCCCCAAACATTTTGGAATATGTTCTGTGACTTAAGAGAACAGTGGAGAAAATTAGGAAGATCTTTCCTATGATGCTTAAGGACAACTTACATGCAACACAGAAGAAACAAGGCTTCAAGTTTAGAACAAGAGTAACTCAGTGGGCAAAATGAATTCTGGTCTCTATATCCCCAAATGACTCTACATTTCAAAGTCACACAAAACGGTGTGAAGTGGCATGAAACATGGCTACTCTCCCTTCCTGCCATGAGTTAATAAAGAGTGAAAGTAAAAGATGACACCCCTAATTATTAGTGAAAATAGCTACTTTTATCATCGAGGAATGTTTAAAAGAGGCACTATGGCTTTGAGGACCCAACTAACAATCCTTTGACTTTCTCTGGCAAATATTCTGGACATTTAAAAGCACAATTCTCCTCTCCTGGGATAAAGAGGTTCTCAAATTGGGGATGCAGTTTCTGCAATCATTCAACAGGCAAAAGCTAATCTAGAAGATAAGGTAGAAAGAGGGACTCTAACACCTTTGTTTATTGCAATGCTACAAAGATGACTTCATGGAAAGATTATGACCTTTAGTGGGAACTAAAGAAAGCAATCTGCTCTAGCAGGGAGACAATATGGGTGCCTCACAATAAGAGTTAAAAGATTACCGATAAAATAACTATAGTTAACAGAAATCAGTTCGTCTGAAAAAGAGAGTAGAAAGTCAAGATCCTCTTTTAAGCCTCTTGCTTCAGTAAAACAGAAAAGCCTTATTCTAAGCTGAGGTGCTTTACCAATCTGTTCAAGAAGGAAAACAAAGTCCTTATAGCCTCAGAATAAACTTTAATGAGGTTTCTAGCAGATCAAGGGTCAAAAATAACAGTATTTGTGAAATTATAAGACTTCTCACTCAACCTCTAAAACTAATTGGCTATATGCAGATGTATTTTATGAACAATCATTTCTCAGACCAGGAATAGGAGAAACCACTGGAACACTAAGTCTTCTTCTGTACTGACACTTGTTAGGCTAACACAGAAACACTGTCTCTACCTCCTACCTTTCATATCAGAGGTAGTCTTTAAGTTAAATAAACCCTTTTGCAATTATGTTGGCTATTAACAGGTTTGGAAATATATGCAAGGTTATTTAGCTTGTCTAGAAGGCCAAATCTAAAAGCATAAAGTTAGCTTTAAACCTTGGTCCATGGTTAAATTCGTAAAATCAGCTAGAAAAGCCCCTAAACACAAAAAATTCAAAGACCACTTTCAGGGCTCACAAAACTCTTCAGTGCTAACACATTAAAACCCTAACAATACCTCAAGGAAAAGGATCACAAACGTAAAGTTAGCATGAACAACACAACCAAAAATTCCCTGAAAACCACACAGGGCATCAAGTTCTTACAAACTGAATCTTAGTCATGTACTAATCAATAGCGAACACATCAGGGAGAAACAAACTCAGCCTTCCAACAAAATACCAGCCAGTATCTCCCTATTCTGAGAATGACAGAATCTTAAAAAAACTTTTTGAAAGAGATGAAAGAAGTAGGAATAACCATCCAATTTCTAGGTTTCTCACATATTTTAAAAACTAGATGCAATAGAGTAGACCTTCAACAAAGGCTCTTACAGATATGTAGTAAACCTACCGAGCATTTAAATATAGATCCCCAACCAGAGCTTATTTTAGTAGGTCTGGAGTTGGGCATCTGCATTTCTTAAAAAACACCATACATATTTGTGATGCTTATTTAAGTCTCACTGACTTAATTTCAAGTTTTATGCTTCTTACTTATCTGGTTTTTTCAACAGTCATTTTCCTGAAACCTTGTTTTCTGTCACCTTCTCTGCCCCCACCTCCCCACCCTGTCATTTATTAGCCGTCCTGAGGGCATGTACCTTACGCTTGCCCCAGGACAAGAAGTCTGTTTCCCCCTACTACCCAGGCAGGAGGTGGAGAGAGGCATTCTCGGACTCCAAGATGCTTTGGCCAAAGGGGGGCAAAAACCTGAATGGATGAGATGGTCCACTAGCATCAGTGTTTACTTTTACTTTACACCTTTCCAAACAAACTCCAAACTGCTTCTTCCCATTACATGACTAACAAATACTTTCTCTTTCAGACCCCAAGGACTTTTCAGGTCTCCTGATAAAAGAATCAATGAGCTTGAATAAAAATTTAACATCCCTTCACATCAGTTGCCTCAGCCTAATCTGTAAGTAATTCAGAATGCAAAACTAACACTACCAATTTAATGTTATTAGTTTATACGTGGCAAGTTCTACAAATTATCAGGGCAAATGATGGAAACTATAAATGGGTGTAATCATCTGCTTGCAAGATACAGAATTGAAAAAGCACAAATTTGACACAAGTAGGCCCTGAAGTATCAGAAAATGAATCCCTCTAAGTCATTTAAGACACTGCCCCAAGAGTTGTGAGGTTCAAAAACTCTCAAAGTTTAGGCTATCTTAATTTCAGGGAGAAGTGATAGCCTTAGTTTTCCCAATAGAGTAGAAGCTATCTGTTGGTTGCCTACTACTGTTATTTTGACACATGAACTTTCCCCATCCAACTGAAAGTAACAACACTGCACCAATCATTTGACTCTTCTGTTCAGTTAAAACAAGCATACAGAAAGGGAAATGACAGAACTTTTAGGTCTATTTTTCCAGCAAGTGGTAGGAGTAGAGAACCAGAAACAAAGCTACTTTATGATCTGTTATCTCTCACATCATTTTAACAGTTAAGTTGTTAATAGCAGAAAATAAGAAAAGGGAATAAGGCACTTACTGTTACTGCCACTGTGGAGTTAGGTATCCTGTTCACTTATATGACCTATCTCATGCTAAGGGAAGCCCCTACAACTTTTTAGCAGTAACCCCAGTCATTCAGCTGGAATAAGCATTAAACAAAAAGAATTAAGAATCATCTTGTGAATTTAGCACACATGCATCTTAAAGTTAGGGCCTAAATGGTCATAGTTTTCCACTATTGCCATCTAAAAAGAAATTAATTTTTTCATAAATGACAAAAGGAAGGATCCTGTCCAATGGATTTTGGGGGTTCGGTTCTATAACCATCCTGGTAACATTCTTTAGGAAAACTTTGACAAACTTACAACATTCTACTTATACTGATCTGTACTGAAGGATAGGGGTCAGTACATTGAGTCCAGAGAGGGTGGCCTAGACCACCTACTTCAATTCTGGAAGTACTCACGCCCCAGGACCAGCAATGTCAGAGATGAAAAATCCAGGAGACAACATGAAGCCGGCTGTTACCCAAATCCAAATCGGAGAGCTCATTCCTGCCTCCTATTTGACTACAAAGGGTTGTTTTTTTAAAAGTTGCATTTCAATCAGTTGACTAAGAAGTTAAAATTAGAATTACCTAATTTAAACGTTTCCCCTGGAAGGCACTTCTTTACCCTGTATATATTTCTTCTATTAAACAAATAATGCATGCATGTTTAGCAAAATATACAGGGACACATAAACAGACTAGTAATTACTTAGCGTAGTGCTTTCTGATTCCAGATTACTTCTTATCTTAACTTCATTTTTATTTCTTTTCTTCATTCTTCCGTTTCAAATTCTGACTTCTTTCATCTTCCCCACTTCACACAAATTGCTCAATATTCTACAAGTGGGACTTCTGGTCTGATAATTAGCATGCATTCTTTCTTTTATTTTTTCAAATTTCAGCTTCACTTATTCCTGAGCTTCAAATACTCATTTATAAAACTTGTCAAATGACGACTTCCGCATTTTCCTTCTTCAACATTAACCTTAATAGAAAAAGAACAGGATGAAGAATATTTTAAAACTCCAGGATAAAAGCCAGTGCCAAAACTGAAACTAGAAAAAAAATCCCTTTTGCTTTGGATTTTTTAGAAAAACTAAAATATGCAGCTCAAAAATCTGAAACTAGTTTCCTGCTGGTTCTAAAATATAGTCAATCTCATTTGTCTACTCCATGTAGATTTATCACGCTTAAGCTGAAATGTGAAGTGCGCAACTGAACATTTACTGTTCATCTAACATTAAGAACTACAATTACATTTCACACTTCTTACTTATTGTATTCATCAATAGAAAGTATGTTAAGTGTCAAAAGCACATCTCTAGTCAAAAAATGACACATTAATACAAAAGTGCAAGAAAGGAAAAGCACGGACAATTCATTTGCACAATGATGACAAGGCTCAGGGTTGAAGAGGTCTACAAATTGTGACTAACGTCAAGATATGTATTTAATGTCACACTTTTTAACTGAAAAAGTAGCCTGTAAAAAAACAGTGTCAGGGAATTTGAAAATTTGGACTAATGTTTAACCCACCTCTAGAAAGCTGCCCTAGTGAGATTTTATAATATGAATGGCCCAACTTACTAACTTAAGCATAAAAAGACCAAATCAAGTCAACCAACTACTGTATGCAAGGAGCTGTGATGGAAGCAGAGCAAACTTGAACCCAACTGCGGTGTTTTCAAAGAATTTTTGGTAAATCCATCCCCCCAATGATTATTAAAATCTTCTGCAGTCCAAAGGAGCAACCCTACTTTTAAAGGTGGCAATGTTGTGGATAAAACTGCAGCTCACCTGAAATTATTAAAAAGACTCAGTATCACTTAAAAGATCAATAAGTTGGAAGTGTCTATTGAACATCCTAAACAAAATACTGCTCTACTAAAACATCCTCGTTTTCTTGTACTTCTGACTTTATGATCCTTCACTGTCAATTTCCTCTCCTAGTTTTTTCCTGAAAATAAAACTTGCCTTAGGAAAAGAAAAAAAAAAAAAAAGAGAGAAATCCTTTATACCTATCTGATCACAAAGACAACCATGCATGGCTATGATGGAAGTGTTAGGATGTCTCTTCTAAGAGAGTAAGCATAATCTTCAGTCTAGTTTTTCAAAGTCAATTATTGCTTATTTAATCCAGGGGGAAAAAAAATTTTAAGCTTTTTACTTAAGGGAGTCACAGTAATTGTTTTCTCTTAATATCCATCACTAAAATGTAATGGGAAATGCTTACTGGCAGCACAACTGTAATCGTGGAATCAGAATGCCCAAGCAGGTTTCCTTTAAGGCCTCCTAAACTTTAAATATATATACAGGGCTTAGGTTCAGAAAATGCTCAATAGAGGCCAAAGCTCTAGATATGACAATTTTTCAATATGAATGCCTTCCTGCTGATATTTCACTACCCCTTCCCAATCTTCTTTATATTTGAAGAACAAAATAAGCTGCTAGATAATATAAGCATTACATTTCTTCAAACTCAGCTAAGTTGCGGTGGCCACTCAATAAAACCAGAAGACCAACTACTGGGCTAATGTTAAACACATATTAAGAGGTCCTACTTAAAAATAAGCGGAAATTTGTCTCACCACCAACACAATTTTTGTTAAAATCATTCTAGTGGTTATAACTGGAATTTATGCAATATTAATAAGTGCAAACTCATTAGGTTGACTAGACAGTATTTTAATAACTGGGACGGGCTAAGAAAAACTCACTGATTATGCTATAAAAATCAATGCTCATATCAACATTAAGGACTATTTTCTTTCTGCAGCTAAACTTTCCAGAAGTTTGGATAGAAAAATCCTCAAAGACTGAGAATATGTTCTGAAAATATTATCATGACAAGCCTAAATCAGCTCTAATCCCATGCTTTTAAAAGATCCTTTGCAAAAACAGTAGGCTCTGAATTTACATTCATAAACATTTAGTACTTTTCAGCAGAAATGCCAAGTATGTTTTATTACTACTTTTAAAAAAGTCTATTATCTCAGCACAAAAATCATTGCCAAAAAAAAAAAAGAAGTCCTCATCCATGCTGTCATATTTAGCAATTGCATTGATAAAAATCAGAATGTAACCTCCAAAACCCAATTCAAAGCAAAGATTTTTGAGAATTTGAAGACTAATTTTCTGTAAAGAAGAATTCCTCCCCCGCTTAAAAACAAAACTACATGACAATACCTAATTCTGTTCTGTGTGACCCACACCCCTCAAAAAAGCAAAACACTTAAAATTACCCAACTTCAACCACCACCTCATCACTGTCTTTTATGAGGAAATAAAGCAATTATGTGTTAAAAAAAAAAAAAAAAAAGATAAATATAACACACATGCTAAGGCTCAAAAGATATACAAAGCTTTAGCCCTGTCCTCTTGGGTGAAATGTAAAAAAATGTAAAAAAAAAAAAAAAAAAAAAAACCTATGAAAGTACTAATATTTATCATTTAGGTTTGGGATTTATTGGAGATAAAAAATGGAAAAGGCTGTACAAAGCGAATTCCATTTAACATTATCTCTCATCATCTGATTTCCTGTTCAATCTCTACAAAACCAGTACTTACCTTGCAACCACTTGTATTTTCAGTTTGAAGGTGCCACCTTCTAATTCTGGACCATATCCACAATATTAAATCATTCTTAATTAAAACCACCAAAAATATTCTTCAACTTGGTTTCAAGAGACTTGTTGCCTTACCAGACTCAAACTGAAACAAAACTATTTCCTCCCCTCCAACATTAATTCTCTATTTAAGGAACTTGGTGCAATGGCTACAACCCTTTGGGAAGAAAAAGGCTGAGATGTTTCAGTTTTGAAAATTACTAAAAATTCAAAAAGATAACCCAAGATTAAGCAGAAGAGGAGAAACTGCAGAGTATGAAAGGCAGTTTGATGGGATGGTATACAAATGCCATTCATCTCTACAAAGAAGACTAAAGGTAATATACCTACATTGTAAACCCATTACTTTTGCAAAAATGAGCAATACTCTACAAGAGTATGTATCATAATCTTGACAGCAAGACAAATTTAAAAGACTTGGTCTTTTAAGTATTTACAATACTTAAAATTTTTTACAATTCCAATATTTTACAATTTTTTTTTTTACAATTTACAATATTTACAATACTGCTTCCTCACTTAATTACTGGTTTCTGCAGGTGAAGACCCAATTGTAGAAAAAAAAAGAAGTTACAGTTATCAGGGTAGAGCAACAAACCAGTGCCAAGGCCAAACTTCACCACACCCTAAACTGTGAACACAATTAGGCCATAGGATTTATCACTTCCTTCCCCATTACCATACATCTCTACACTTGGCTACAGATCCTATCATGTTCTTATTCTCCCAAATCTTGACAACAGGTCTAAAACCACCTCTTCCTTCCAAAGGTGCTAGCCAACTTCTCTGCAAAAAAACATGAGAAATTTTAGGGAATTACTGGAAAAAACTTGAATTCGAATGAGTAATCTTACTTTAACGTGGGTTTGGCCAGATCAGGGAAGTCAGCTCTAACCAGAAACATTTTAAGTCTAACCAAGACATGAAAAATCCCGATACCGATAAAAGATATAGCAGTAACCGAAAGTGTTCAACAAACCACAAAAATTCAGGAATGCACCCTAGCTGCACGTTTAAAACAGAGGAACACACACACAAAAAAATCACATCTCTAAGTGTCAATATTCACCCAATAAGTAAACACGCTATAAACAACGGAACTGAAGCTGATTTATTGCTCTCACCTCCTCTACTCCGGTCTGGTTATGACTAAAAGAGAGGAGAAAAAAAAAAACATTTCTAAAGTGGCGGCAGGGCCACGAGAAGGTGGGGGTGATGAGTGACCTCAGCTGATAAGATTTTAATATTACATTATCACTAGATGATTAGATTAGTAGGTGTTAGTGATTTACACTAATGATTTGTAAGGTCTGAAAACTTAAGTGTTATGTTAGTCACTCAATCATGTCCGACTCTCTGCAACGCCATGGATCGTAGCCTGCCAGACTCCTCTGTCCATGGTCGGTTGCCATTCCCTTCTTTAGGGGATCTTTCCACCCCAGGGATTGAACCGGGTCTCCCGCATGGCAGACAGCTTAAGAGTGGAATGAAAGTAATTTTTCAGGCTCTTGATAAGCTATTCATAGCATCCAAGTACAAGATCACTACCCTGCACACAACAGTTTTCCCGCTATTTTCAGGCACTTCCAAAACAAGTTTTCAGCCAATCAGCCCTGACTAGTCTACCTAATGCTTTTTGTGGCACTATATTTAAACTACTTCATTGAGCTTTATGGTTTTGCCAAGCATTCTTTGGGAGTCCCAAAGTGTTCCCAAAGTGTTTGTTTTAGGTCTAGTCTAACCACTTCAGGTTCCAATAAACCAACTAGAAAGCAATCTACAGACAAAACAAAGGCCAAAGAAAACAATGTGGAAGTACTCCACATCGTCGAAGTTCAGAGATCTCTTCCAAGTCAAGGCGCTTAAGACAGAACATCAACCTGTAACATGTACCTTTATTATTTTCTCTTCCTCCTTAAGAGTTTGTTGAATAACCCTATGTAACAAGATTGTGAGGTAACTAGGATGTATATTCTACTAACAGAAAAAAAATACCAAATTCAAAAGCTTGGTTAGTGGGACGATAATGTCTCTTGAGCTGTCTCAAACCAGGACCCAATCCCTGCAATTGTTTCCTCTCACGAACTTCCACAAGTAACTTACTCAGGTTTATCTAACTGAGAGCTCCTCCACTAAAACCAGCCATTTTTTATTCTCAAAATGTACCCAATAATTGTTTTAATAGCTGAAGACTGAAATTATCACTTGCCTTCAGTCCAAACACCGACGCCTAGTTTCCAGTTATTTTCAACTGGCGGAAACCATAACCCACAGTTTTTAACAACTTGGGAGCTTGATCCAAGCTTTCTCACCAAAGAGCTTAAAACGATAATCATACACATACTGCTGACTGGAAATTAATCGTCTTTAGAATAAAAAAGCCAGTATTCATCTGCATAGGTAAAGGCGAGGACTGGTTCAAACCAAATTAATCAGATTTGGCCCCAAAGTTACACAATAAATTAAGATTCCAAGAGCTAAGATCTTTCCTTTCAAAAACGCCCTAATGAAATCACCTAGAATTTTTTTCGTAAGTTTGCAAAAATATTCGAATAGACTGACATTTCTGCGTCTTAGTACTCACGGACCCGCGACCAAGCTTTATATTATGCTTTTTCTAAGCCCGGGAACTTTACTTCTGCGGTTTATCCAGTCCTCACCAAACTCCACATTTTGGGGTGGAAACTTTAAAAAGCGCACAAACACAATTCGTGGTTCATAAAATAGGTATGGCTCAAAACAAAGGAAACAACGGCGCCAAAAATTGTTGCCCGCCAATTTCTCCTTCACCATCCCGTGGGAAAAAGACCTACTCGATCTGCAAGAAAACCTCAGCGACCTCGTGATCTACTTGGTTACCGGTAACTATTTGCGGTTTAACAGCCCTTTTGGCATCCAAGAAAAGCACGCCATTTAGGCCGAACACAAAGCTCGCGCGCAATCCCCTCTAACGGGCCCAGAACTTAAGTATACGTCAGACTAGTTTGCCATCTTTAAAGAAGCCAAGAACACCTTAGATTCACATCTTTTCGGGGTCCAAAATGATCCTGTCTTAACCTAAATGCTGAGCATAAACCCTGAAGAACATCGCTCTTTGCGCCCCCTGTTCGCCGCCCGCGGCCTGGAAACTGTCGCGCGGCGCCTCCGCCATTTTGTGCCTCTGGCAGCGCGCCCAGCCCGCCAGCCCAAGATGGCTGCGGCGAGGCTTCGCAGGAGAGCAACGGCGAAACCAGATACCGCTCCCCTCCCCCACCACCGAGGGGACGCAGCGGCCATTTTTAATCTTTCCCTCCCGATAACGGAAAAAACCGCCGTTTCGAGTACCGGGCAACCTAAACCCGTCGGCGGCCTCCTTCTTGAATAAGGACAATACTACCAGGGCTTCTTAACCTGACTCGCATCCCTCCCGGTCTCAGACTTCGGAGCCAAAATCGCCCCAGTCTCCCGGCCCGAGGCCGATGGGCCTGGAAAGAGATGTAAGAAGCTGGGACCACACAGCCGCCCCCTGCACCACCGATACCTACCCGCTCTCCGTAGTTCTGCTCGCCGCTGTCGCTCATGACTTCCACTGCTGTCGCCGCTCGATGTGCTTCAATCAAAGTTGCCAACCTCTCGCGCCTTCAGTGTAGAGGCTCCGCCGCAGGCTCGCACCACACGCTGTGTTCCCGAGCCGCTGAGAGCCGAAACGCTCCGCGCCGCCTCCGCTTGGGCTCTAAGGGTCCCGGACGTGACGCGGCGCTCTTTAACCCGGCCCCACCCCCTCCCAGAGGGCGCGCTTTCTTGGCTCCGCCCCTCGGCGTTAGGCCTTCGCTTTCCAGCTGTGGCGCGTCCCGAGCCGGATGTGACGTAAGCCCCACGCGTCGCGCCGCGCTAAACCCATCTCCAGTTTCTTTGAGGCGGGAAAGTGAGCACAGTGGATCGCTTCTGTGGTGGGCGCCGCGGGGGTTAGTGATGTCACCCTCCACGCCTGACTCCCTTCTGTAAACTGTCGTGGAAGGTGGGGAATGGAGAGAAGAGATACCCACCTTTTCTCCCATCCTTCTTGCTTCCGCTTTATTCATTCTTTGTGTCTTTATTTGGTTGCAGAGGGCAGATATGGGTATACAGGGTTCTGTGCATAACTTTGGTTTTTTGTAGCTTCAGTTGTGGATCATTCCTACCTGAAATCCATTCATGTGAGCATCTGTCAAATAGCAAATCACGTTACCAGATCCTGATGCACTGAAATAAGCACGATCCGTAACCCAAGGAAGTTAGTGGTCTAGTAAGGGAGAACTGTTAAACATACATTTAAAAACTGATTTGGTTAGACGTACAACTGTAGTGGTGTCTCGGAGTAAACATTAATTATGCCATCACCCAACAGCATGATAAAGAGCTCAAACTTGGAAGTTCAGACATCTCTCTGTGCCTGCTGTTTCCCTTAAAAAATATGTGTCTGTGTGTGTGTGTGTGTGTGTGTGTGTGTGGTACCCGGCTGGTGAGGTACTCTGATACATATAAAGGGTCATATGATTTTTTAAAACAGTTTTCTTGAG
This sequence comes from Bubalus bubalis, assembly GCF_019923935.1. Lineage (NCBI taxonomy): Eukaryota > Metazoa > Chordata > Mammalia > Artiodactyla > Bovidae > Bubalus > Bubalus bubalis. Next base: position 126,679,862 of record NC_059157.1, on the reverse strand, counting down.
ATATAATTCACATACCATGCAATACTCTTATTTAAAATGTACAATTCAAGTCGTTTTTGTATTTGCAGAGTTGTGCAACCTTCGCAGTTTTAGGACCAATTCATCACTCCCCCAAAAGAAACCTGTCATTAATAGTTATGTTTTCTCTTCTCTCCAGCTTCCCCCCACCAATTCTCCTAGTTCTAAGGAATCTAAAATCTACTTTATCTGTAGTTTTTCATATTCTGAATATTTCCTATAAATGGAATCACATATGTAATACGGAGTCTTTTGTGACTGGCTTCTTTAACAAAGTTTTCAAGGTTCATCCATGCTGTAGCATGCATCAGTTATTTCATTCCTTTTTATTGCTGAATAATATTCCATTGTATAAATGTATCACATTTTAATCATCCATTCATCAGTTGGTAGACTTTTGGGTGATTTTCACCTTTTAGCTATTATGAATAATGCTAATATGAACATTCTGATACAAGTTTTTGTGTGAACATGTTTTCAGTTCTTTGGGGAATATACCTAGAAATGTAATTGCTGGGTCATGAAGGTAATGCTGTTTAACTTTTTAAGGAACTGCCATTTAGTTACAGATACCCTAGTGGACGTGAAGTGGTATGCTATTGTGGTTTTGATTTGCCTATTCCTAAGAAGAACGTTGAGCATCTTTTCATGTGTTTATTGGCCATTTGTAGATTTTCTTTGGGAAAATGTTCAGATAATTTGCCCACCATTACTTTTTATCATTGAGTTGTAAGAACTGGCAATTTGATTCTTGCTTGATTTAAAATAGTCATCTGGAACAGCATTAGAACTTAAGGTACCTGAGATCCAGAGATTTCGTGATAAATCAAGGTAACAATTGTCCTCTCTTTTTACATGCTCTTCAGAGTCAACTTCATTGCTTTCATAGCTTAAGTCAGGGACCTATATGATTATGGTTTCCAAATCTATATTTACTTCAACACTCACCCCCCCCCCACACACACACAGTTCCATGTTTAAATTCTAGGTGCTTACTGGAATATTTACCTGGATATTTCAGAGGCTTTTAAAAATTAGCATAAGCATTTTAATAATATGCCCTAGAAACATCTCTGCTAAAACTTTCTTCTCTCTTTGCCTCATTTAATTAGTTAACACTTCTCATTAATTCTACTTTTCATATATTTTTAAAATTTATCTTTTTTTTCCTCCATTACTCTTGCCACCATTTGTCAGGGCTTCATCAACTCACTTTGATGAAGTGCAAATTATCTTAGACACTTTAGTGGAGTTTTTACCTTTTGTGGAGTTTTTACCTCTTTAAACACTATATTTCAAGTTCTAATAAGAGAAAATCGTGTTATAAAAAATTCAAAAATACTACCTTAGAAATCTTACCTTATCATTTCAGAGTTAAAATGATACAGCGTGTACCTGAGAAAACAACTCTAGTACACTTTTTCCCAATAATTGTGCTTGGAATTTTGTGATGATCCCTTGTGCTTTTGTGTATTTAATGATTTCTACTCACTGTATCAGGGAGGCTCCTGGTGGCTCAGCCATAAATAATCCACCAGCAATGCAGGAGACTTGAGAGACATGGGTTTGATCCCTGGATCAGGAAGATCTACAGGAGGAAATAGCAACCCTCTCCAGTATCCTTACCTGGGAAATTTCATGGACAGAGGAGCTTGGCTGACTACAGTCCACTGGGTTGCAAAGAGTCAGACATAACTGAGCACCACACCAAATCATTGTAGCAGCTAGACTGTACTGTTTCTAAACTTTTTTCTATTCTCCCTAGGATGAAGAAATTAAATTTATTTCCTCCTTTTTAACACCTGCATACCTTTCTGTGTGATGTAATGTAAAAATTTAAGTCAGGAGTAAAATGTTAATAGTAAAATCTATGTAAGTCAACAATACGGGTGTTCATTGTACAGTCCTCTCCACTCTTTGAATATTTTCATAATAAACTGTTGAGAGAAAAAAAAAATGTAAGTCAGGCCATGGTATCACATGCTTTGAAACCTTCAATGGCTTCTCATAACTTTTAGAAGTCCAAAAACCTTAATACAATCTGCAAGTCTCTGCATGATTTGTTCCTTACCTGCCACTGTTCTCCTTGTTTTCTATGCAGTAGGCACACAGCTTCTCACACTCCATGTATCATCAAAGCTATACCTTTGAATGAACTGTTTCTCTGGGGCATTTAACAACTACCTTCCTCCCAACACACATCTAAACCTGGGCTCCAACTCAGATCTCTGGTCTTGTCTTGCTTTAGAATAGATTAGATACCTTGTTTATATACTCTTATAAGCACCCCTCATATCATTCATAATAATTGTAACTAAGCAATAGTACTTATGGACTTCCCTGGTGGTCCAGTGCTAAGACTCCAAGCTTCCACTGCAGGGGGCACAGGTATGATCTCTGGTTGGGGAGTTAAGACTCTGCATGCTATGCTGCACAGACCCCCGAACCAAATAATAATAATAATAATTATAGAATTATTTAATTATTTTTGTGATTTTGGCTTTTATGTCTGTCTTCCCCACTTTAGCTGTAGTACCAGCGCCTGGCACATAGTGACCCTTCAGTAACATTTGTTGAGTAAATGAAAGAAAGCAAAGTATGAATTTAAAATTTATTGAGTGAACTCTGGGAGTTGGCAATGGACAGGGAGGCCTGGCATGCTGCAATTCATGGGGTCACAAAGAGTCAGACAGGACTGAGAGACTGAACTGAACTGAACTGAACTGAGTAGGCAACAACATGCCTTTATAGGTTCCTGAGAAGGGAACTGACTTGCTGAAAGCAGGAAAGATTGTCCTCGCAAAGACATGGACATCAGGCTGGAAGGTTTATTTATCAGTTCATGTCTGTATCTTCAGCACCTTGCATAGTGCCGGGCTGTTGAATGAGTGGCCTTGTGGAACATGGTCCCTGTACTATGTTCCATATAACCATGAGGTGAGGAGGACTGGACCCTCATGACAGCAAGAATGAACAGTAAACAGTGGGTGAGAAGACTCTGAAAGGGTGGGCCTGACTGGTCTTCATGATGGGAATCTGAGGACACAGTGAAAAAAGATAGTAAAAAATGACCATAAAAAGTTTATGCCTTGGTAGGGGAGATATATCAGAGAAGGCAATGGCACCCCACTCTAGTACTCTTGCCTGGAAAATCCCATGGACGGGGGAGCCTGGTAGGCTGCAGTCCATGGGGTTGCTAGGAGTCATACACGACTGAACGACTTCACTTTCACTTTTCACTTTAATGCATTGGAGAAGGAAATGGCAACCCACTCCAGTGTTCTTACCTGGAGAATCCCAGGAACAGGGGAGCCTGGTGGGCTGCCGTCTATGGGGTCACACAGAGTCGGATACGACTGAAGCGACTTAGCAGAAGCAGCAGGGGAGATATATAGGGGCTTCCCTGGTGGCTCAGTGGTAAAAAATCTGCTTGCCAATGCAGGAGACACTGGTTTGATCCCTGGGTTGGGAAGATCCCCTGGAGAAGGAAAAAGCAACCTGTTACAATATTCTTGCCTGGGAAATCCCCTGGACAGAGGAGACTGGTGGGCTACAGTTCATGGCATTGGGCAAAAGAGTCAGACATGATTTGGTGACTAAACAACAACAGGGGATATATATATACACACACACACACACACATACACAGAGACACACGTACATGAGTAAATAATGTTCCCACTTGGTGTACTCTCTAAATGAGGCTTATTCTACCACTTATGGGAAAGATTGAAGGCAGCAGGAGAAGGGACAGAGGATGAGTTGGTTGGATGGCATCACCAACTCAATGGACATGAGTTTGAGTAAGCTCCAGGAGTTGGTGATGGACAGAGAAGCCTGGCAAAGAGTTGGACACAACTGAGCGACTGAACTGAACTACAGGAAAATCAGAGGCTGGCCCCAAATTTAATTATTGTATCTCTTTATAGAACTGAGGCCCTCTCCCCCAATATATTTTTATATTAAACTTTCTCTATTCATATTACTTGGAGTAGGAAATGGTAACCTACTCCAGTATTCTTGCCTGGAAAATTCCATGGACAGAAGAACATGGCAGTCTACTCTCCATGGGGTTGCAAAGAGTTGGACATGACTGTGAAACTGAGCATGCACTTACTATTACTGTGTGATTGGACTCTAACTGGTTCAGAATTGGACTCTGAACTGGTTCAGAATTGTTCTCAGGAGAGGTCTCCCAAAATACTACAGAGATGTGAAAGTGAAGGAAAGAGAATAACTAGACCAACTTCTGGGTTCTGGCTTGGGTGACCAGGTGAAAGGACAATGGTACCATGAACTAAGGGGAAATGAGGGAAGGTGGGGCAGAATGATGATTTCAATTTAGGACATCCAAATGAAGGTGTCTAGTGAGTACTGGTTATAACAGTCTGGGGCTTAGGGAAGATCTGAGTGGAATATACATCCTGAACTAGAATTACCCAGTATAGAGATGGTCAGGAAAACCTTTCATTGAATAAAGAAGATGTTCAAAGGAGTGATGTCCTCGTGTAACAGAAAACAAACCTGAGTCCATATTGAGTTTATTCTCTTAGTTCTAACTTTTGTGCTCTGTTGCTTTTGCTTTGTCATGCTGGCTCATGCATCCCTTTCTCAAGGCTCTGCCTCCCAGGCTTGACCTTTAGAACGGTTAACACTTAATTCACATAAAGATAAAAAGTTGTAGATCATTCATACAGAGATAAAAAGCTGTAGAACAGGAAATAACATTTGTCCTTTTGGAGGTGTACGGGAACATAGTGACAGGACCTACATGGACAGCTACAAGATCAAAGCATTGTCACATGCTGTCTGGAGTCTGGTGGGCACCAGGAAGTCTGTGACAACAAGTCACACCCCCTTCCCTTTTAGTATCAGTTCAGTTCAGTTCAGTTGCTCAGTAGTGCCTGACTCTTTGTGACCCTGTGGACCACAGCACACTAGGCTTCCCTGTCCATCACCAACTCCCAGAGCTTGTTCAAACTCACATCCATCAAGTTGGTGATGCCAACTCATCCAACCATCTCATCCTCTGTCATCCCTTTCTCCTCCTGCCTTCAATCTTTCCCAGCATCAGGGTCTTTTTAATAAGTCAGCTCTTTCCATCAGGTGGCCAAAGTATTGGAGCTTCAGCTTCAGCATCAGTCCTTCCAATGAATATTCAGGACTCAGCTTTCTTTATGGTCCAACTCTCACATCCATACATGACTACTAGAAAAACCATAACTTTAACTATACAGACCTTTGTCAGCAAAGTACTGTCTCTGCTTTCTAATATGCTGTCTAGGTTGGTCATAGCTTTTCTTGCAAGGAGCATGTGTCTTTTAATTTCATGGCTGCAGAACAGTTCTATGAAGACCTACAAGATCTTCTAAAACTAATACCAAAAAAAAAAAAAGGATGTCCCTTTTCATATAAAAGAAGCCTAAATTCTGATTTGGGTAAGATGATTCTTTGGGATACTAGCCTGCCATCTTCTTGGTCTGCTGGATTTCTGAATAAAGTTGCTATTTCTTGCCTCAACACTTTGTTTCTCGATTTATTGGCCTGTCATGCATTGATCAGTATGAGCTTGGACTCAGTAACACTCAGAGAACCAATAGCAGATAAAGTGACTGAATGGACATGAGTTTGAGCAAGCTCCAGGAGATGGTGAAGGACAGGGAAGCCTGGTGTGCTGCAGCCCATGGGGTCACAAAGAGTCGGACAGGACTGAGCAACTGAACAACAGCAACAAAGTGGCTGAACACTTGTTCATTGCTTGGAAACATGAGCGTGGAAATCAAAGTTGGCGACTTAGTTAAGGCTGATTTTCATGAACCGGCTTAGAGCTGAAAGAAAATTAGGAAAACATTTAGTTAATAATGATGGCTATGGCTGCATAATGTAAATAATTGTGGTGAAACAGCCAATCATTTTGGAGTATTGTGAACACTAAAGAAAAGCTCAGCCTATAAAAAAATTATTAAATTAGGCATCTTTTCTAGCTACCTAGAGAAAACTGGGAAAGGGATAAAAGTAGCAAAAATTAGAATACCAGATGACAAAATTTAGCAATCAGACATTTAGCATATAAAGAAAATATCTGCCTTAGAATTATTATTACATTACTAATGTAGTCTGGGAATAAAAATATTCAAACAAGAACTGTACAATGTAGAAGGTGAAAGTCCTTTTTCCTATTCTTTTTTTTTTCCATCTCACTCCTCAGAGGTAACCTCAGTTAAAAATTTAATGTCTGAACCTTTAGACCTTTAATAGGTAGACAAATTTATTAATATCATGCTATACATATTCTTTTATTTTAATATACTATCCTACAGGTTGGCTTTTTTTGCTTAGCAATCTAAAATGCACTAAATTCCATATTAGTACATATACATTTAGTTCATATTTTAAAACTAGTTACATGATATTCCACTGTATGTATTTGCCATGATTTATTTTATTATTCCCTTTTTATACAGATGAGAAGCAGCAGCTATTTAAAGAGAAGTAGAAACCGTGTCCCTGGGAGGGTCAGGCGAGGGCACAAATGCATTAAAATGAGGACAACTGGTCAGTCTCCAGGAGCCTAGTGACCAGACCACGGGATCCCCTGAGCACAGCTAAGTTTTGGAGGGGGCTAGTGGTGCTAAAAGCAGGGGCTAGACCACCTGGGGTTGAACTCTGTTTCCACCGTTACTGAGAGCCCTTAGGCAAATTTAACCTCTGTGCCTCATTTGCCTTGTCTGTAAATTAGAAATTACGAGAACACCTACTTCACAGGCTTTGTTAAGATTCCTTGAGTTAGTAAATATAAAACATTTAGGATAATTGTCTAGCCCATAATAAGTTAGCAATTATTATGTAGGTCGTAATAGGGTGTTGAATGTTATGTAAATACAGTGGAAAGCCATTGAAATGTTTTCAGTAGGGGAAAGAGTTGACTCAGTTTTTATTTTTATATGATCACATTCTCCATTGGATGAAGAATGGGTTGGAGGGAGGTGAAAACTAGACTACTCACTTATGAAGCTATTGCTTTGGTCCAGGAGAGACCATTGCTATACAGTGGTGAGAAAGGAGACAGAGAGACATGAACAGATCTTAGATCTATGTTGAAGCCAGAATTGAATGGACTTGTAGGAGGGTGAGGGGATGGAGACATCAAGAAGCTCTCAAAAAAGGCTGTGGTGTGCCAGACTGGGGAAGCCTGAAAGGGAAAGAGTTAAGAACTGGGAGGGGATTAGGGTTTGATTTTGAACTCAGTAAGTTGGAGATGTTATGAAATATGGAAGTAGATGTTGTCAAGTAGGCAGTTCCATCTACAAATACAAAATTAGATATATGTTAAAATTTTATAATGCATCTAGGCTTCATTAATCTTATTTGTTGTCAATCATGAATTTATATTCAACAAGTAGTTATTAAGCAACAAATTATGCATTGAATGCTAACATTTTATTGGCAATGGAACATTTTAATTGGATTCTTTCCTCTAACTAGAAAAGCGCTGTATCTTGCATGTGCACTGTTGGCTGTATAATATTCTACCATATGGCTGTACATAATTTAATCATTTTCTGTGTTTTTCTAATTTTTTGACATTTGAAATAATACTTCAATGAATATTTTTTGTTCATAAATCTACATCTGAGCTTTTAAAATAATTTTTGAGGGGGTTTAGAATAGGTTTTAGAAACAGTTCTTTGTCAACAAACATGATCTTTTTTAGGGTTCTTTTTGTAGTAGTAAAATATTATTGTCTATATTCATTATACTGTGTACTAGATAGATCTCTTTTTTAGGACTTTTGAAACATACTATCAACTTAGTTTCCAAAAAAGTTGTATTAATTTACACTCTTGGTCACAATCTATGAATGTTCACCATACCATGGGGATCAAAATTAAAAACTCTGCTAATCTAATGTAAAGTGAAGTAAAGTGAAGTCAGTCAGTCATGTCTGACTCTTTGCAACCCCATGGACTGTAGCCTACCAGGCTCCTCAGTCTGTGGGATTTTCCAGGCAGGAGTACTGGAGTGGGGTGCCATTGCCTTCTCCGGAGGATCTGCCCCACCCAGGGATCAAACCCGGGTCTCCCACAGTGTAGGCAGACCTTTTACCGTCTGAGCCAGGTGAATCTAATATAAAAGGTGAATCTAATATAAAAGGTTAGTTGATTAATTTGCATTTCTTTAACAACCAGTGATAGGATTATCTCTGCTAATCTCCTATTGCTGTTCCACTAACAGAAGGTGTGGTTCTCCTTACCTGCAGTCTTCTCCTCATTATCCCTTTCACCTGGTTTGTGTTTAGTCGCTCAGTCCTGTCTGACTCTTTGTGACCCCATGTACTGTAGCCTGCCAGGCCCCTCTGTCCATATGGTACTTCAGCAAGAATACTGCAGTGAGTTGCCATGTCCTCCTCCAGGGGATCTCCCCAACCCAGGGGTCCAATCCCATCTACTCTGTCTCCTGCATTGCAGGCAGATTCTTTACCCACTGAGCCGTTGGGGAAGTCCCAGTGGTTTATTTGACCCAATTCTTCACCTTTCATCTCCAGTGATACTCCTTCAGTCCTGACTGCACTCCTCCCTACCTCTCAGCTCAGTTCAGTCGCTCAGTCGTGTCTGACTCTTTGTGACCCTGTGAACCGCAGCACGCCAGGCCTCCCTGTCCATCACCAACTCCCGGAGTCCACCCAAACCCATGTCCATTGAGTCGGTGATGCCATCCAACCATCTCATCCTCTGTCGTCCTCTTCTCCTCCGGCCCTCAATCTGTCCCAGCATCAGGGTCTTTACAAATGAGTCAGCTCTTCACATCAGGTGGCCAAAGTATTGGAGTTTCAGCTTCAACATCAGTCCTTTCAATGAACACCCAATGATCTCCTTTAGGATGGACTGGTTGGATCTCCTTGCAGTCCAAGGGACTCTCAAGAGTCTTCTCCAACACCATAGTTCAAAAGCATCAATTCTTCTGTGCTCAGCTTTCTTTATAGTCCTCATAGACCCATGTTCTTCTCCTTCAGAGAACATATTTCTGTTTATAATTATGTGTTTATTAGCATAAGTGTTTGATTAATGCTTATTTCTCCCTAAATCCAAAGCTTCAAGAAAATGCAGGAATATTTTGTTCATCATTGAATCCTCACTCCAGAAACAGTTATGAAATGAATAAATAGACAAAAAAATGAATAGGAAGTGGGAAGAGAGAGACACTATAATTGGCTAGCCTAGGTTACATGCCTATGCTGGGAGGCAGGTCTATTACCGAGAAAAGAAGCAGTGGCACAAAAATGGTCAATGGGAAATTATTATGAGCTGGGCAGCTATCCCAGTTTGTATCGACCACAAGACATTCTAAATTTTCATGTAGTCAGAGCTGCAGATTTTCTTTGTTAGGAATTTCTTTATCACATATGGACTGAAAAAGTCCTCATCCTGAGTGAAATTAATGTACCTTTACATTTTCCTCTAGGTGTTTTCTTTTTATTGTTTCCTTTAAACATGTGCTAGTAGTTGGACGGGTGTCACTGTGAAAATGTAGAAGAAGACACAGAAAACAAAGTGTGTCGTACAGGAAGACATTTCTGAACTGGACAGATGTGAAAGAAAGGAAAACTTTCTTTGTCTTCTGATACACATTACATCAGACTTTCTTTGGGGGGTGCTGTGTGTCTCAGGAGAAGGTTAGTTCCCTAAATAAGGGTTAGAACCAGAGCCCTCTGCTTGGAAGCGCAGAGTCCTAACCACTCGAGCACCAGAGAATTTTCTGATATGATTTTCTTTTTCTGGTTTGCTAGGGTAAAATGGAATATCTTAATATTGTCCTCATCAGCATATTTATAGGGCCAGCATCATTAAAAGAAGACTCAAAGAGTTGGACTCAACTAAGCAACTAACATACACACACACACACACACACACACACACACAAAGGATGGACTGAGTTTTCTGATATGGATTGAAAGACATCTGTAGGTTGCCTTGGGTGGTATGGCCATTTCAACTTTATTAATTCTTCCAATTTGAGAACGTGCACTTTCTTTTCATTTCTTTGAATCATCTTCAATTTCCTGTATTAAATGTTTAGTAGTTCTCAGCATAAAAGTCTTTTACCTCCTTGATCAGGTTTATTCCTAAAGTATTTTTTTAATGCAATTTAAAAAGGGATTTTATTTTTGTTTTTACATTTCCTTTCTGATATTTCATTGTTAGTGTAAAGAAATGCAACCCATTTCTGTATGTTGATCTTGTATGCTGCTACCTTGCTGAATGACTGAGTTTTTTAAGTCTAACACAGATCTTCTCAGACCACATCAGCATGCCAAAGTGAGAAGCTGAATGAGAGATTACAAAACAGTATTTGATGCTCAACCAGCTAAATTTCCCAAATCCTCTCCCCATGCCCAGCCAGCCCTAATTCCTCCTGATAATCCAAGAATTTTTCTAAGGAGGGGTCCTCACTTGCTTCCTCTTTATGGCATTTCTCTACCACCCCTAGTCAGGACCATGGGAGCTGGGGCCTCTGACTTAGACTGCATAGCTTATCTTTCAGTTTTTTTTTAATTTATTTTTTATTTTATTTTGGGCCCCAAGACATGCAGGATCTTAGTTCCCCGAACTGTGCCCCCAGCAATGTAAGTGTGGAGTCTTAACTACTGAACCACCAGGGAAGACTAAGTAGTTTAATTTCATGTAATCCTCACCACGTCTATAAGAGGGAGATACTACAATCACTGCCTCCCTCCCCCATTTTATAAATGAAGAAACTGAAGTTTAGGGAAATTTTACAAAGTGTCCAAGAGGTAGGATTGGGATGGTCATACTCTAAAGCTTTTGTCATGTGTTGCACAGCTTTCTAGTTGTGTATTTACTGGGTTGAGTTAATTACACTTGGAAATAAGAAGCAGACATAGGCAAGGGAGTGCACAGCTGAATGTTGAGAGCAGAGTCCTGCCCATTCTCTCATTCTCATGGCTGGGCAGACCAAAAAAGCAAACTCTTCCTATAAAGGGGACCCTAAATAAATGTTGAGACATAAGCTTAGGATGCCTTCAAATTACAAAGAAAACGGCATCACTGACTTCTGTTTGAACACCTAGTCTCTTAATGGGTTGCTACTTGCCCTGGTAGGGATTAGCTTAGTTAAAAAGCTAACTTTTTTCCCGCACAGGACGAGATGGTTGGACGGCATCACCGACTCAATGGACTTGAGTTTGAGCAAGTTCTGGGAGATGGTGAAGGACATGGAAGCCTGGCGTGCTGCAGTCCATGGGGTCACAGAGAGTCCGACATGACTGAGCGACTGAAAAACAACGTAGTGGTCGTTTAGATTGTCTCCAGGTGTTTTTTAAATACAAATAATGCCATGGATTATTTATATTCCTTGAATTATATATTGAAAAATATATTGATTATATTCCTTGAATATAAATCTTTGTAATGGCACTGAGAACTCTCCATATGGCTAGGGTAAAACTATATGTAGTGTAGGATAGCAGAGGTATCATATATCTTTCTTGTGACATGAAATGGAAAGATGTGAATGATCAACTCTTCCAGTCTGAAGCAACTCCAGAATTTACCTCTCTGTTTCCTTGTGGGTTATACTATACAGGAGGGTGGGTGGGAGAACGGCTTCCTCTCACAAGGATGAACAGGCAGGAGTAGGTGATAGGAGCAGGAGGGTGGAGGGAAAGGCAAGGGGCAGACAGGCTGCAGGCAAGGGGCAGGTTACTCCCTGTTTTGGATCCATCTTCACAGCCTTTTGGCAGAGGGCTCCAGGTAATCCTGTGCTATCTGCTGTTTTCAGCTCCTCTTCATTTGTGACGCAGAGTTTGTGCCCTACAGCTTTCCCAGTGACCTAACTCTACCAATTATTCTTTCATTCATTCAACAAATATTTAACCTGCACCTGCCATGTGCCAGATATAGTTGTAGGCACTGGAGATATAGGCAAGTGAATAGAACAAAAACAGCCTAGCTCTGGGGAGCAGGGAGCAGAAATAAACATGAGCAAATAAACATGCCTGTAACATGTCAGGTCATAAATGTTATCAAGTAAAATAAAGCAGAGTATGGGGGGAAGGAGAGAGCCACCTTTAATCCACAAACCGGCCCTCTGTCCTCTGCCTTCCGCTATCCTTCCCAGTCTTACTTCCCACCACTCAAGTAGCATTTTTGCAGCCATCTGGAGCCCTTCGTCATGATTACCCTGCCTGTGAGCTTGACTGTGTGTGGCTCCTCCTGCCTGGGATGGTCTCTCTTCCTACTCTCACTAACTGAACACTTCATGGGGTCTTCAGGCCAGCTCCAGCGACATCTTTCCTCAGAAGCCTTCCTTAACACCCCCATTCTGGGTTTTGTGTCTTCCCTCCAGGACCTACGTTCCCTCTGCATTTCTCTCTGCTTTTCTTTTACTTACTAGTCTGTCTCCCTTACCAGAGCCTCTAGTTCAGTGCCTAGTATACCAAAAGTACTCACTACACATTTGCTGAACACATGAGTAAGTGAATAAATGAAGCCTCCTTTAGAAAATTGCAGTGTCAGAGTGAGTTAGTTAGGTGGTGATAACAAAAGTTTTTACAAGGCAGGGACAAAGTCAGCGGTGGGTGTGGTAATCAGAAAGATTTAAAATTCTCACATGCGACAGAAACTGCATTTCAGCTGCTGTCGTGGTTCGGAGGAAAGTACTGCTACTGCATTGATTCTTTGTTTAGTAACATGACCAGCAAGAAAATAATTGCAGTGTTTGGAGCAACAGGTAAAAAACTTCTTACTTTAAAAGTGTGTGCTGACTTGGCTTACTTTCTTGTTTTCCTGTTTTTAATTTCAGAGCCTGCAAGCATAGACTGAACAAAGAGCCCTTTGGAGAAAATTGAGAAAAGTTTATCATTTGCTTGCATTTCTGATGTGGTAAAGGGGCAGGGTGATTTGACTTGATTTGTTCAGAAATGATCTCAGAGGCACAAGGACATCTGACATATTCTCTTGTTCTTGATCATGGGCTGATTTGTTGGTGTAAGTCTCATTTCAGCACAAGTTATCCACTACAGACTTTTCTCCACTCGCTTCCTGACAAACACAAGGAGCAAATGTGAGAAGGCCATGGGCATGCAGAAGATAACTGCATCCTGACCAGTACTGGAAGGACTCTGAAAGGACGGAGTGGGTGGGGATTAGGAGAACGCATGCCCGGACTTCTCTCATGCACAGCTGCCCGAGCCTTGAAACTGGCATTTCTGCTTCCACTCTGCCTCCCTCACAATCTGTTCTCCAACAGCTAGACCTATCTTTGCCAATCTTTCCAATCAGCTCACTCTCCGTCTGTCAGTTCTCATTTCTGCCTTTTGATGATCTATTTGAAACTTCAGATCATGGCAGGTCTCGGCTGAAAACCCCCCAACAGCGCCCCCTACCTCAGTCAAGTGAAACGAAAGACTATTGGCCTGCAAGACCCTTCTCGCACTTCCTCCTTTGCCATTCTCCCTCTGCCACTCTGCCTGTTCTTCACACTCCCAACTTAAGGCCTTTGCACTGGCTGCTCCCTCAGCCTAGAATAATCTTCCTTCCTTCGTCACCCACGATGTTTTCTCTCTCATGTCTTCCAAGCCCTCTCCATAACCGCTCTCCAGACTTTCCTTTTTTAAAATGGCAACTTCACTCCACCCTGCTTCACTCCACGTCTGACTCCCCTTCCTGCTTGATTTCTTCCTTTACCATCTTCTCTCCACACTAGGATAGAAGCTCTATGAGGACAGGGGTTTTGTCTTAAGGGAGGCAAGTGCTAAAGTGGGGAGAAAAGAGAAGTAAATTATCAAAAAACCAACAGCCATGGGCTTCCCAGGTGGCTCAGTGGTAAAGAATCTGCCTGTCAATGCAGGAGACACCAACCAGTTCAACCCCTGGTTTAGGAAGATCCCACATGCTGCAGAGCAACCAAGTCCGTTTGCCGCAGCTGCTGAAGCCTGTACCCTCTAGAGCCCGTCTTCCGCAACAACAGAGGCCGCCAAAATGAGAAGCCCTCATTCTGCAACTAGAAAGTAGCTCCCACGAGCCTGGACTAGAGAAAGCCCATACAGCAGGGAAGACCCAGCACAGCAGCTGCCCACATTGCCCCCAAAACAACTCCAAGAGCCAGGTATGACACTGACTTTAAAAGGAAAAAAAAGGCAATCAGATGAGGGGATGATTGTATATCATATTACGGCAATAGTGAAGTTGTTGGTTTTTCCTGAAAGAGATGAGAAGTCACTGAAGGGTTTTGAGCAGAGTTGTGGCATGATAAGACTTGGTGCTAAAGTTTCATGTTGGCTTCTGTTTGGTGAAGAAGCTGTAGGGGGCAAGGGCTGAAGCAGGGAGACTTATGAGGCTGTTGCCCTAAACCAGGCATGATTGACAGTGGCTTAGACTAAGGAGTGGTCATATCCCAATATGTTTTACGGAGCATTGACTTGGTTCCCTGATGGGTCAGATATCAGAGGTAAAGAATGACTCCTAAATGTTCTGGCTTGAGCAACTGAAAGAATAAAGTTGTGATTCACTGAAATGGGGAGGACCTGGAGGCAGCAGGTCAAGACAAGTCAGGAGCCCTGTTTCAGTCTCTTTAAACTTGAGTTGCTGCCTAGGCATTCAGAGTAGAAGGATGGTAATAGCCTTGGGAGTGGCTCCTAAAGGAATCAGGTTAGAGGTGTTAAAGTTGAAGAAAGTTGACTTGCAGTTGGCTGAGGAGGTGTGCTGATTGCTTTACTGCCCAGTTTTAATCCTTTGTTCAATAACCTTGGATTTCTGGGTGTGTGTTTGGGGATTTGGGAAAAGGTTACTAGTTTGGCAGATAAAAATACAAGATGCCTAATTAAATGTGATAGGGAAAGTGTTAACCGTTACTTGTGGATGCGTTTGCATGTCAAACTCTTGAGCATCATCTCCAGTGTCTGCCATTAAAATGCTGCTCTCTTCATGGACTCACCTGCAAGGGAGCACAGCCAATATGGCTGAATTCGTCCCCTGGTTGGAGTCTTAATGAGACATTAAAGTGGGTGTGATTAGGAGAGCCAGTCCTGGTTTTGGTTCAACTCCTCTTATTTTTTCATACTTGGCCATATCGCTTGCTTCTCCATTTTATGTGGGTCCAGGCAAAGACTGTCCATCTGAAAGCTGAGAATGCAGAGCACAGAGGTTTCATTATTTGTACTTCCTTCATTCACTGATTCATTCATTCAGTAAACAGATATTGAAAGCTTGCAGTGTTCCAGGAACTAATCTCAAAACGTGATTTGCAAACGGGGATAAAGAGTAAACAGTTTGTCTCCAAGGTGAACTTTAAGTTACAGTACAGTCATAAGGAAATAATTACAACAGTCAGTGTTTTGAGTTGCACCGTGTCCCTCCCCAAGTTCATATGTTGAAACCCTAATCCCTAGTACTTCTGAATGTGACAGTATTTGCACATATACAATGTGTTATTGTATTGTTAAAGAGGTCATTTAAAGAGGTGGTTCAGTTAAAGTGAGGCCATAAGAGTGGGCCACAGTCCAATCTGACTGCTGTTCTCTTGAGAAGAAGGAAGTTTGACACAGAGACACGAGGGGCTCAAGTGCGCACGGGAAAGCCCACATGAAGACGCAGTGAGCAGCCTCTCTTTTCACAATCCGAGGAGAGAGGCTTCAGGAGAAATCAAGCCAGCCGAGGACACCTTGTTCATGGACTTCTGGCCTCCAGGGGTGTGAAAAATATGGGTTGGTTAAACCCCCATTCTGTAGAATCTGGTTATGGCAGCTCTAGCAAACTAATAAGGTCAACAGATTTTTTTAAATTGATTTTTAATTTTTATAGATGCAGCATTTCAGAAATAGTGTTCTCAATGTAATATCTTCTCCAATCTCTGAGGATATTAATTCTTTAAAAATTTTCTTCTGTTCCCTGCCTTTTTTTATCTTTTCTTTTTTATTGGTTTGTTTATTTTCATTTTACCTTTCATGCTGGAGGTTTTCCTCGAACATCTGATGAACTTTGGCTATCCATTCATATTCAGTACAAGAGCACAAAACTGGCTAAGGGTCCAAAGGTAAAGTCCACTGAACTGCAGGCTGACAGAATTATCAATGGTCTATCAGTTGGGGTACCCCCAAAAAGAAGTGCCACACTCTCTCAGAGAAGTTGAGAAAATTTAGTAAAGATGGGAAAGAACAGAAAGACCAAGTAAGCAACACGAAAGGACCAAAGGATAAGAGAGATGACCAAACCCTGGGAAGAGCAGCAGTATGAAGGGGTCACCTCTGCTCCAACCCTTGGGTCCCCTGTTGATGCCCTCCTCTGGCCAGACCCAGACTGAAGGCAAAAGAGCCCACTGATGGAGTCCATACAGGGCAGTCTCTCAGGGAGCTAGGCAGGAGAGAGAACGGAAGGTGTTTTTTGAACCACACACACAAAATTCAGGACAGATATGGGACCAGTTTGATGGAGGATCCCAAATATCAGTGAATGTGCAGAGTATGTGGCACCCCCCATAGGACATTCAGTAAATATTTGTAAAGTGGGTAAATCAGGTGAGTGATGATCATATCATGAACAGTCTTAAACATCATAAAAAGAAACTTCTGCATTTTCAACTTTTTAAAAAAAATAATAGAATAGGAACTTCTTTTGAAAGTAAAATTCTATGAAGAACCTAAAAAATGAAACCTATGACCAGTTAAGGCTTCTCTTGTGGCTCAGATGGTAAAGAATCTGCCTGCAATGTGGGAGACCCAGGTTTGATACCCAGGTTGGGAAAATCCCCCGGAGAAGGGAATGGCAACCCATTCCAGTATTCTTGCCTGCAAAATTCCATGGACAGAGGAGCCTGACCAGTTAAAAGTAGAATTGCTCAGTGGACTCTGGGGTGGGCTCTGGTCCCCTGCTCTCCTGGCTTCCCTGTTGCCTCCGGGCTCCCCCATTCTTTCTCTTCCCTATGGCTTCTGCTAAGCTACCTCTGAGAACGCTGTGAGAAACCTAATTTGAAAACGGCTCTTGCAAGCCATGGGAATGCCTCCTGAAGTAGTTAGAGCAGCAGTTTTACTCTGAGTAATTGGATTCCTTGATCAGCTTCTTTTAGTGAACATTCTTCCTGATCCTTTCTGTATTTTTTCTTCCCCAATTCTGCAGGAGCTCAGGGCGGCTCTGTGGCCAGGGCCATGTTGGAGGGCAAAAAGTATGTGGTGAGAGCGCTGACCCGAGATGTGACCCAACCAAAGGCGCAGGTGCTCCGGGACCTTGGGGCCGAGGTGGTTAAAGGGGACCTGAATGACAAAGCATCGGTGGAGGCTGCCTTGAAAGGAGCCTATGGGGCCTTCCTGGTAACCAACATCTGGGACCATTTCAGCAAAGAGAAAGAAGTGTGTCAGGTGGGACCCACGTTCAAACCCTTTCTTTTTTCCTGCCTGGCCATGCTCCCCTCCCTGGAAGGGGGTGGGCCTCACCCCATCACTTCCCTCTGGCATTTATGAAATCCATGTACTTCAGGTGGATTATTAGGTGACTGTAAAATCAGTGTCGTGTGACATCTGTCCAGAGGTGACCTTGGAGATCTGAGAGTGGTTGTGTAGTGAAGCCAGCTTTTAGAGCCTCTGATTCTTACCGTTTGTTGTCGATGGCATGTGAGGGTTGGCAGCAAGGACATCCCATGAATTAAGGTTACTCTGAGAGTGAAATGGGAAGAACAAAATGGAAGGACTATGTTTAGACTTCCGGCAGAGAATTTGGAAATGAATTAGCAATGGGTACATAAGAAAAGAAGTAAGCAAACAAGCAAATGAGCCACAAGGATGAACTCCAGGGAAAATGAAAATTTGTAGAAAAGGTGAATGTGACCGTAAAATATCGCGTGGGTCTGCTTCACCCATGTTAGCACTGATGAATGATGTAGCCCCAAATATGATATTCTGAGGATGAAAAAAAGGCAGTTGTGTATGTATGTGATGGTTATGGTGGTGGTGGGCTGTATGTGTGAGAATGCTGTTGTGCTGTTGTTAAGATATGTCCAACTCTTTGTGACCCAATGGACTGTAGCCCACCAGGCTCCTTTATCCAGAGGATTTCCCAGGCAAGGATACTGGAGTGGGTTGCTGTTTCCTTCTCCAGGGGGTCTTCCCTGACCCAAAGATCAAACTCGCTTCTCCTGCTGCATCTCCTGCATTGCCGGTGGGTACTTTACCACTGAGCCACCAGGGAAGCCCATGTGAGAGAGACAGAGGGAGAGAGAGAGAGAGAGAGCGAGCTGATGATGAGGCTCATCTGTTATAGTAGAAATTTAGTAGATGATTTCTTAAACTGAGAAAAATCGAGAATTAGCAGTATAAACATGTTATTTAGAAATAAAGCAGCAGCTAAAAGAGATGAAAATGAGCAAGTAGAATATCGGGAATGAGCCCATAGAATTTCTGGAAAGTAGTTATCACCATGGGGGTACAGCGAACTTTTCTGTCATTAAAAGACCTACTTATAGTAGTATTATAAGATCCCTTCCCCTATGCCAGTACTTTTTGCAAATTATACATAAGTTTAAATAGAAAATATGAAGATTAGATTTTTAAAATGTAATGGATGGGGTCAGACTTTTTCAGAAATGGTAAAATTCAAAAAAATTAAGAGCAGGATTGAACCATTTTAGGAATGTCTGTTAATTACATCACTTACAGCTTGTCTTTAAGTGATATATTTAGGAAGGGCTTATTTTAGGAACTCTGAGTTCTAATTCTGATATTCACTCACTGTGGAATGTAGGGGTACAAGTCATTTCTCTGTCTCACTTTCTCAACCTAAGCCAGATTAGTTATGTCTTCTCTGTCTGGTATGGGGTTTTGTGAGGAAAAGAAGGAAAAAAGAAAGAGGGAGAGGAAGGATGAAGGAGCTTTGAAAAAAATGGAACTAAAACTACAAAAAAGAAAATATATGTACATCCATGCATGCTTGTATGTGTGTGTGTTTATAAAAACCAATTATATATATATATATCTCCCTCCATTTTGCCCTCAGTATCCAAATGGTGAACAGATATAATCTATCATCAGAAAACATCACACACTGCTTTCTCAGGTATCCCTGAGCTTCTTATATATATATAATGTGGTAGTGGATCACAGAGTTACTGAGCCCAGAGGCAGGGGCCAGATTCCTTACTGTTTGCACCAGAAGATGGGTTCAGCATTTTGACACAATGGAGCCTCTGCTCCTGGATCCTAGTGGCCTCTCCTATGATCTGAGGCTGGGAAAAGTCCCCTCCAAGGAGCACAGTAAGAGAAAGGGGGGTGGGTAG
The DNA here is from genome assembly GCF_019923935.1 of Bubalus bubalis. Classification (NCBI taxonomy): domain Eukaryota; kingdom Metazoa; phylum Chordata; class Mammalia; order Artiodactyla; family Bovidae; genus Bubalus; species Bubalus bubalis. Next base: position 126,660,563 of record NC_059157.1, on the reverse strand, counting down.
AGGACCCAGAACCAGCCCCCCAGTCTGCATGCAAATTCAACCTTCTCTATAAGGCATCTACCTTTGTCCCTCAGGGCAAGGTGGTGGCTGATGTTGCCAAGAGCCAGGGTCTGAAGCACGTGGTGTACGGCGGCCTGGAGAACGTCAAGCGCCTGACAAACGGCAAGCTGGAGGTGCTGCACTTTGACGGGAAGGGAGAGGTGGAGGAGTATTTCTGGTCCATTTGGCGTTCCCATGACCAGAGTCCGAGTGGCAGCTTACTTTGAAAACTTTCTTGGCCCATTGAAACCGGTGAAGGCCTCTGATGGAGATTACTACACCCTGGGTACGTGGAGGGTTGGAATGAAACTACCCTGACACCAGCTTTCCCGCTGCCCAGCCCCCTATTCCCCTCCTTCCTCTCTCCGCATGCCATCCAAGTGCCTGCTGTGTGGTTGGCTCTGGGTGAAGTGCTGACAGGGGCCCAGCGTTGTCCTAGATTTCCTGGGAAGCTGGATCTTGGGCTGGAAACACCAAGGATTACACTTCCTGTCTCATCCAGCTGACGCTCCTCATATAATCAGTGAGCCATGTGGCCTCAGGCCTCAGTTTCCTCATGTCTAATAGGAAAGTTGGACAAGATGACTTTCCCTTCTAGCTCATCTCTCTGCCCTTCTGTGGCCACAGGGAACACATTCTTCTCTTGACCTGGATCTCAGGGTCAGAATCCTGAGACGGTCCATGGCCACCCTGAATGCACCCAAGCTTGTCTGATCTCAGAAGCTAAGCACGGTCGGGCTGGTTAGTACTTGGATGGGAGAATCCTGAGAGGGACACTGACTCCCTGGGAACGGGTTTCCAGCCCTGCCTGCAGAGTCTGGTTCCATAAGTCTGGTCTGGGGCCTGCAAGACCAGGACTCCTGGTAATTCCAGTGCTGCCAGTCCACTGGCCAGCACTCCCCTGCCCTTTGGGGACATTTTCTTTGCCCATAGTCCAGGGTGGCTCTGTAGAATGGAGGGAGTGTGAGAGAATCAGTGACTGCAAGTCAGTCTTTCTTCCCTGCCACATAATTAAGACTTACCAGGGACGTAACTCGTGTCAAAGTAGATCTGAGCCCGGAGTGCCTGCCACATGTCACAGATGACTTGGGTAATAGTTCAGCAGGTGACCAGATAAGTATGTAAATGTGATACATCTCTTCACCCCACTTCCCTTCTTCCTATGCCTCTACCAGATTTCAGAAGCCTGCACACGTGACATTTCCCAGGTTCTAAGCTAGGATATTATAATCTATGAATTAGATTGGCCCTAGGTGAAGAGGTGATGCTTTAAACTTCTGCTGGTATCCAGTCCCATTTGAGTTGCCTACATTTGTAAAAGGAAATGGCAACCCACTCCAGTGCTCTTGCCTGGAGAATCCCATGGATGGAGGAGCCTGGTGGGCTACAGTCCACGCGGTTGCAAAGAACAGGACACAACAGCGACTTCACTTTCACTTTCACTTTCTTTCATGTTTGTAAAACCCAGCCTCAGGTATCCCTGAGCCTCATCCTCTCCCTTCCGTCAAGTGCCGCCCCCTCCATAGGGAATAAATCCCTGCCACCACCCCGCCCCCCCCCCCACACACACGCCATGCTATGCTATGCTAAGTCACTTCAGTTGTGTCCGACTCTGTGCGACCCCATAGACAGCAGCCCCCCAGGCTCCCCCGTCCCTGGGATTCTCCAGGCAAGAACACTGGAGTGGGTTGCCATTTCCTTCTCCAATGCATGAAAGTGAAAAGTGAAAGTGAAGTCGCTCAGTCGTGTCTGACTCTTAGTGACCCCATGAATTGCAGCCTACCAGGCTCCTCCGTCCATGGGATTTTCCAGGCAAGAGTACTGGAGTGGGGTGCCATTGCCTTCTCCTACACACACACCATAGGGAATATCTAACATTTACTGAGGACTTACTGGGTCTTTGGTGTCTGTTTCACAGATGGGGAAACTGAGGCACAGATAGATTAACTTTGCCAAGATCAATAGTAAGGTAGAACCAGAACTTGAACTCTGGTAATCTGACTCCAGAACCATACTCTTTTAATGGAAAAAAAAAAATTTTTTTTTTTGGTCTCACCATCAGGCAAGTGGGATCTTAGTTCCCCAACCAGGGATTGAAATCATGCCCCCTGAGGTGGAAGTGCAGAGTCTTAACCACTGGACCACCAGAGAATTCCAGAACCATATTCTTTTTTTTTTTTGCAGTCAATAAGAAATTTACTTGTTTTAAAAAAATCCAAATGCCGGCATTGTCCAGAAAAATTTAACAGGTTTATTTATAATTGTTATAAAGTTGAACTGCTGAGACTTGTTCACTGAAACATTCTGACATTCGTTAATGCTTTATGTCCCATATTTATATTAAAAATTCGCACACAAATGAAAATGGAAAAACTGCCAATACCTCATTTCTGTGCCCTATTTTTCCATTTGCAATCATATACTTAGGTACCTTTTGACCCCATGGAAAAAAAATATCTAATGTTCAGAACTACCAAAAGTAGGAAGAAGATAATTTTTTTTTTTAAAGACTGAAATGTTTACCATCTTAGTGGATTCTTAAGCACGTTCTCCACATATGCGGCATGCTGGATGTCTTATGGCATAATTGTTACACGTTTGGCATAGATAGCACACAGGTTGGTGTCTTCAAAAAGGCCAACAAGATAGGCCTCATTTGCCTTCTGTAAAGCACCAATAACTGCACTCTGGAAGCGCCGATCTGTTTTGAAGTCCTGAGCAATTTCCCACACCAGATGCTGGAAGGGGAGTTTGCGAATCAGAAGTTCAGTGGACTTCTGATAACGTCTAATTTCACGGAGTGCCGCAGTACCAGGCCTGTAAAGATGAGGTTTCTTCACCCCTCCAGTAGAGGGCGCATTCTTGCGAGCAGCTTTTGTAGTGAGTTGCTTCCTCTGTGCTTTACCGCTGGTTGATTTGCCTACATACGAGCCATGGTTATAGAGACCTCCTTACTTAACCCTTTCTCCTTTGGCTGCAGCTAAGCAAGCTAGAGGCGACGCTGGCCGGCTACGAACAGAATTCCAGAACCACTGTCCCTTAGCATCTTTTAAACTCAGCCCAAGAACTTCAATCTTCAAATAAAAGCAAACCTCAGAGTCAGAATAGACTTGATTCTGAATGCCTCAAAAACAGAGACTGCCTTTTTACAATTATAATATGTAATTTATTTATAATATAATTTATTTATATTTATAAATTTATATATTTTATAATTATAATTTATTTATATTTATAAATTTATATATGTTATAATTTATGCAGAGGAATGAGCAGATATTTTGCCTACCCAGATATCAGGTAGGAGATTAATTTTGCTGCAAAAAGACAAACTGTGACATTTAGTTCCTGGCTGCTAAACCTTAAGTCACTTTTACACTGGACTGGACTTCAGAGACCTTGACTTTTGTCCTGGCCTGTTGTTTTCTAACTGTAAGGCACTGGGTAAGTCAATAGACTTAGATTCTTCAGTTTAAAAACCAGCAGTGCTGGGGCTAGATCGCGTCCACATTGGGTTCCAGCCTCAGGAGTGTGGGCTTCTGGGAATCTGTGAGAGGCTGTGCCCACCTGTAGGAAGGGCACAGAATTCGGAGTGATGGATGAGGGCTTGAGTTCTGCTGCTTGCTGGCTGAGTAACCTCAGGCAACTCCCTGATATTGCTATGTTTCAAGGTTGTTTTGAGGATTAAACCAGCCAGTATGTTTGCTAACTGATTCATTCAATAAATATTTGAAGGCCTCCAACATGCCAGTCACTTACTTCACTTTACTGGGGATTCAGTAATAAACCACTCAAAGCAGACAAAGCTCTGCCCTCATTAACAGAGAAGGCAATGGCAGCCCACTCCAGTACTCTTGCCTGGCAAATCCCATGGACCAAGGAGCCTGGTAGGCTGCAGTCCATTGGGTCACAAAGAGTCGGACACGACTGAGCGACTTCACTTTCCCTTTTCACTTTCATGCATTGGAGAAGGAAATGGCGACCCACTCCAGTGTTCTTGCCTGGAGAATCCCAGGGACGGGGGAGCCTGGTGGGCTGCCGTCTATGGGGTTACACAGAGTCGGATACGACTGAAGCGACTTAGCAGCCCTCATTAAGCTCATATTCTGGTCGAGGAGGTAGATAGCAGAGAAGCATAATAGAGAAGTAAAATGTATTATATGTTAGAAAGCGATAAGTGCTCTAAAAAAATAAGGCTGAGTAAAGTGTATGTGGAGTGTTAGCAGTAAGCATGGTGTGTGAAATTTAAATTAGGTGATTGGTGGGCTTCTTTGAGAAGGTGACATCTGAGCAACTTCTGATAGAGATAACTAACTGGCTTTGTGAATATTCAGGGGAAGACATTTTCAGGCAGACAGAACAGCCAGTGTGGTTGGATCAGAGCAGGCTGGGGGCTTGGGAGAGGGGAGTAGGAGGTGAGGCCAGAGGTAGTAGAGGGTCTGGTCCTGTAAGCCATGGTTTTTCTCCTGAGAGACACAGAGAGCCATTGGAGGGGTCTGGGCAGATATGACATGAACTAACTTTAGTTTTTACAGAATCACTCTGACTTTTGTGTTGAAAAGAGACTGTGGAAGGGCAAGAGTGGAATTGGAAATAAGGGGCCCAACTTTGCAATAATCCAAGTCAGAGATGGCGGTGGCTTTGTTGTTCAGTCGCTGAGTTGTGTCTGACTCTTTGCGACCCCATAGACTACAGCACACCAAGCTTCCCTATCCTTTGCTGTCTCCCAGAGTTTGTTCAGATTTGTGTGCATTGAATTGGTGATGCCATCTAACCATCTCATCCTCTGCCACTCTCTTCTTCTCCTGCCCTCAATCTTCCCCAACATCAGTGTCTTTTACAAGTTAGCTCTTCTCAGATGGTGGCTTAGACTAGGGTAATGCCAGTGAGTCTGATGAGAAGTCTTCAAATTCTAGACACTATGAATACGACTACAAAAAAAAAAAAAAAAAAAGGATCTGGAGTGGGAGACAAAGGTCAAGGTTGAATCTAAGATTTTTAACTTGAGAAACTGGAATCATAGAGTTGCCATTAACTGAGAAGGATGTCTGTAGCAGAAGCAGGTTGTCCAGGAATTCATTTTGGGCCACAGTGAGTTTCTAATGTCTTTTAAACATTAAAATGTAAAATGTCATTAAACATTTAAGTAAGGATATTGAGTAGGACATGGGACAAATGCATCTGGAGCCGAACAGAGATATTGGGGTTTTTGCACACAGAAGATGCTTCAGTTCAGTTCAGTTGCTCAGTCGTGTCTGACTCTTTGTGACCCCATGAATTGCAGCACGCCAGGCCTTCCTGTCCATCACCATCTCCCGGAGTTCACTCAAAATAACATCCATCGAGTTATCTCATCCTCTGTTGTCCCCTTTTCCTCCTGCCCCCAATCCCTCCCAGCATCAGAGTCTTTTCCAATGAGTCAATTCTTTGCATGAGGTGGCCAAAGTACTGGAGTTTCAGCTTTAGCATCATTCCTTTCAAAGAACACCCAGGGCTGATCTCCTTTAGGATGGACTGGTTGGATCTTCTTGCAGTCCAAGGGATGCTCAAGAGTCTTCTCCAACACTAAAGTTCAAAAGCATCAATTCTTCGGCACTCAGCTTTCTTCACAGTCCAACTTTCGCATCCATACATGACCACTGGAAAAACCATAGCCTTGACTAGATGGACCTTTGTTGGCAAAGTAATGTCTCTGCTTTTCAATACGCTATCTAGGTTGGTCATAACTTTTCTTCCAAGGAGTAAGCGTCTTCTAATTTCATGGCTGCAGTCACCATCTGCAGTGATTTTGGAGCCCCCAAAAATAAAGTCTGCCACTGTTTCCACTGTTTCCCCATCTATTTCCCATGAAGTGATGGGACCAGATGCCATGATCTTCGTTTTCTGAATGTTGAGCTTTAAGCCAACTTTTTCACTCTCCTCTTTCACTTTCATCAAGAGGCTTTTTAGTTCCTCTTCACTTTCTGCCATAAGGGTGGTGTCATCTGAATATCTGAAGTTATTGATATTTCTCCCAGCAATCTTGATTCCAGCTTGTGCTTCTTCCAGCCCAGCATTTCTCATGATGTACTTTGCATATAAATTAAATAAGCAGGGTGACAATATACAGCCTTGACGTACTCCTTTTCCTATTTGGAACCAGTCTGTTGTTCCATGTCCAGTTCTTACTGTTGCTTCCTGACCTGCATACAGGTTTCTCAAGAGTCAGGTCAGGTGGTCTGCTATTCCCATCTCTTTCAGAATTTTCCACAGTTTATTGTGATCCACATAGTCAAAGGCTTTGGCATAGTCAATAAAGCAGAAGTAGCTGTTTTTCTGGAATTCTTGCTTTTTCCATGATCCAGTGGATGTTGGCAATTTGATCTCTGTTCCTCTGCCTTTTCTAAAACCAGCTTGAACATCTGGAAGTTCACGGTTCACATATTGCTGAAGCCTGGCTTGGAGAATTTTGAGCATTACTTTACTAGCGTGTGAGATGAGTGCAATTGTGCGGTAGTTTTGAGCATTCTTTGGCATCGCCTTTCTTTGGGATTGGAATGAAAACTGACCTTTTCCAATCCTGTGGCCACTGCTGAGTTGTCCAAATTTGCTGGCATATTGGGTGCAGCATTTTCACAGCATCATCTTTCAGGATTTGAAATAGCTCAACTGGAATTCCATCACCTCCGCTAGCTTTGTTCATAGTGATGCTTTCTAAGGCCCACTTGACTTCACATTCCAGGATGTCTGGCTCTAGGTGAGTGATCGCACCATCGTGATTATCTGGGTTGTGAAGGTCTTTTTTGTACAGTTCTTCTGTGTATTCTTGCCACCTCTTCTCAATATCTTCTGCTTCTGTTAGGTCCATACCATTTCTGTCCTTTATCAAGCCCATCTTTGCATGAAATGTTCCCTTGGTATCTCTAATTTTCTTGAACAGATCTCTAGTCTTTCCCATTCAGTTGTTTTCCTCTATTTCTTTGCATTGATGGTTGAGGAAGGCTTTCTTATCTCTCCTTGCTATTTTTTGGAACTCTGCATTCAGATGCGTATATCTTTCCTTTTCTCCTTTGCTTTTCGCTTCTCTTCTTTTCACAGCTATTTGTAAGGCCTCCCCAGACAGCCATTTTGCTTTCTTGCATTTCTTTTCCATGGGGATGGTCTTGATCCCTGTCTCCTGTACAATGTCACGAACCTCTGTCCATAGTTCATCAGGCACTCTATCTATCAGATCTAATCCCTTAAATCTATTTCTCACTTCCACTGTATAATCATAAGGGATTTGATTTAGATCATACCTGAATGGTTTAGTGGTTTTCCCTACTTTCTTCAATTTAAGTCTGAATTTGGCAATAAGGAGCTCATGATCTGAGCCACAGTCAGCTCCCGGTCTTGTTTTTGCTGTCTATATAGAGCTTCTCCATCTTTGGCTGCAAAGAATATAATCAATCTGATTTCGGTGTTGACTATCCGGTGATGTCCATGTATAGAGTCTTCTCTTGTGTTGTTGGATGAGGGTGTTTGCTATGACCAGTGTGTTCTCTTGGCAAAACTCTATTAGCCTTTGCCCTGCTTCATTCTGTATTCGAAGGCCAAATTTGCCTGTTACTCTAGGTGTTTCTTGACTTCCTACTTTTGCATTCCAGTCCCCTATAATGAAAAGCACATCTTTTTTGGGTGTTAGTTCTAAAAGGTCTTGGAGGTATTCACAGAACCGTTCAACTTCAGCTTCTTCAGCGTTACTGGTTGGGGCATAGACTTGGATTACTGTGATATTGAATGGTTTGCCTTGGAAACGAACAGAGATCATTCTGTCGTTTTTGAGATTGCATCCAAGTACTGCGCGTTTCAGACCCTTTTGTTGACCATGATGGCTACTCCATTTCTTCTAAGGGATTCCTGCCCGCAATAGTAGATATAATGGTCATCTGAGTTAAATTCACCCATTCCTTCTTCTTTACTAAGAAGATGCCTGCTGCTGCTGCTAAGTCTCTTCAGTCGTGTCCGACTCTGTGTGACCCCATAGATGGCAGCCACCAGGCTCCCCCATCCCTGGGATTCTCCAGGCAAGAACACTGGAGTGGGTTGCCATTTCCTTCTCCAATGCATGAAAGTGAAAAGTGAAAGTGAAGTTGCTCAGTCGTGTCCGACTCTTAGCGACCCCATGAACTGCAGCCTACCAGGCTCCTCCATCCATGGGATTTTCCAGGCAAAGTACAGGAGTCGGGTGCCATTGCCTTCTCCAAGAAGATGCCTAGTAAATGGTAGTTCTTTTTTTTTTTTTTAAATCAATACCCAGGTATTATGCTATTTTCTCAAACAAACCTTATAATTGCATAGATGGTAGTGACTCAGTGTTACATGGTGTTCCCATACCTTTTGTTTAACTGGTTGATTAATTCAGATTGATGGGACCTACCAAGGATGTGACGTAATTAGCTATTTTTATCTTTTTATTTTTTAAACTAGCACTGCCTATGGGGGATGTACCAATGGATGGTATCTCGGTTGCTGATATTGGAGCTGTCATCTGCAGCATCTTTAATTCTCCAGAGGAGTTTGTGGGCAAGGCCGTGGGTCTCAGTGCAGAAGCGCTGACCATACAGCAGTATGCTGATGTTCTGTCCAAGGGTTTGGGGAAAGAAGTCCGAGATGCAAAGGTGAGTTTTTAAGAAACATAAACATGATCACAGGAGGTCACATCCCACTAACTTACAAATTCTGGGAGACTTTTCACAGATTTGAGCAGGGTTGAGCTGAGGCTGTCGGAAGAAATTGGAGAGGATTCCTCTTCTATGAATCTGTCTTCATCTGTTGGTGCATCTGAATCCTACCCTTAAGACATTATTGCTTTGGCTTCAGATTAATCAGCTTATTAAAATACAATTCCTTTTGGGTGGAAAGAACTTAGACTCTGAAGACCAAGGTACAACGTTCTCATATACACCATCCTATCCCTCCCCTCCCAGGGACTCATTGCTGATCAGGCCAGTGTGCCAGAGTTAGCCAGCATCAGGCAAGGCACTTAGCCTCTCTGAGTTGTGGCCTCCTCATTCACAAAGTGGATAAGAGCATCTACCTGGGGCATTTTGTGAAAATTAGGGTATATTCAGGGATATATATTAGGCTAGTGTTTGGCATATAACAAGCATATCTCAAGGACCTGTTATATACCTGGTGCTACCTTTGAGGACGTCACAGCAGAGTTGGGGTGAAAATCTCACACACGTGAAGTCACAGTGATCAGACAAGAGCAGAACGCTGTGGTGCTTGATTGTATTGCCCACACTTTCTGCTCTACGGGCGGTCAGAGAGGGTAGGAGAAGGCTTCACGGAAGGAGTAGCTTTGAGGTGGTCCTTGAGTCTGGGCAAGACTGCATATGGGTGAAGGGAGCAATAGAGCTGGCCTGACAAGTTCTAGAATCAACAGGAATGAACCGGAGGCAGTCTGGGGAAGTGAGCAAGTCCTGGTTCTGCCCTTATCCCTCTGGGGACTCTTGGGAAGTTACTTAACTTCTCCATGGTTGTGTGTGCGTGTTCAGTCATGTCTGACTCTTTGCGACCCCCTGGCCTGTAGCCTGCTAGGTTCCTCTGTCCATGGGGATTCCCCAGGCAAGAATATTGGAGTGGGTTGCCTTTCCCTTCTCCAGGGGATTTTCCTGACCCAGGGATGGAACCCATGTCTCCTGTCTCCTGCATTGGCAGGCGGATTCTTTACCACTGAACCACCTGGGAAGCAGACTTAACCTCTCCAGGCTCCCTTAGTTCATATGTTAAAGAAGATTATTACACCTGCCATAGGCTTGTTGTGAGGATGTGGTGAGACCCATGTGGGAAAGGCTAGCTTTGGGTCTGGCATTTAGTAAGCCCTCGATAACGAACTGGGTTGGAATGGCCTGGGCTTGAGTGTGGCCACGATAGACCTTTTATGGAGAAGTGAGGGCAGTGGTTCATCTTGAGTGCTTCCAGCCATTTCTCCAAGCAGCTGTTGTCCCAGGATGGAGAGAGAACAGTGTTTCTGAGAAGGAAGTGTGCGTCTGTGTGTGCCTGGCCTGCACACCTTCCCTCGGGCTGGCAGGCATCAACTAACACGGCCCTTTGCCTCTCCTGGCTGCTGTTCTCCCATCTGTGAAAGGAGAGTGTAGTCTGGATGGTTTCTCAGGTTCTGCCCAGCACTGACATTTCTCCAGAGCAGAGAGAGTCCCTTCCTCTTTACAGAGTTCGAGTCTGCTTTTGCAAATTAGGATTGATTGGAACACAGCCACACTTTCATTTGTGGGTGTGTTCATTTCATTTCATTTGCCTCTGGCTGGTTTCAGGATACATTGGTAGATCTGAGCAGTTGTGACAGAGACCATATGGCCTGAAAGGCTTAAATATTTATACCTAGCCCTTCAAGAGTAAGTTTGGTGAACCTGCTCTAGAATGTTTCCTAGAGTTAGGGGCTGAGGGTTGGTTTTCATTTTCATCGCATCTCTTGGGCCAGTGAATCTTGAGAGGCTATCTAGACTCCCATTTCACCTGTTCAGGTACTGGCCCTGTGAGGAGGCTGACAGATATTTTGGGGAGAAAACTATTGTAGGTATCAATCCAGCTATAAAACCACATTTGGGGATCTTACTGAAAACCACTCAAATTTCATGGAGAAAATGTTACTCTCAAGCCCAAGAAGTCACCACTCATTCAAAAGATGTACTTATGAGAACATCTGCAAAGTCATCTATCCCTGGGTGCAAATTTACTATTTAGTGACTGACCCCTCTCCCAGTGCTTTGCATTTGAGTCTTGTATTCATTTTGTCTGTGGGGTCTGAACTCTATAAAGAAGAAGGGGCTGCTGCTGCTAAGTCGCTTCAGTCATGTCTGACTCCGTGTGACCCCATAGATGGCAGCCTACCAGGATCCCCCGTCCCTGGGATTCTCCAGGCAAGAACACTGGAGTGGGTTGCCATTTCCTTCTCCAATGCATGAAAGTGAAAAGTGAAAGCAAAGTCACTCAGTCGTGTCCGACTCTTCTCGACCCTGTGGACTGCAGCCCACCAGGCTCCTCCGTCCATGGGATTTTCCAGGCAGGAGTACTGGAGTGGGGTGCCATTGTCTTCTCCAAAAGAAGAAGGGGAGGAAGGTGAAGAATGTGGGCATATGGTGTGTGTGCATTCATTTCAGAGTACTGGGTAGATATTGTTTGGGATGGCTCAGGATTGTCCAAGCATCTCTCAGTCACATAACAGATTTCCGACGGCTTTGGGTACAACAAGTTGTTTCACAATGCAGCAGAAACTTCTCTGGCACACAGAATTTTATGGGATTAGAAACTGGAAGTTCTACAGAATGGTTAATGCTGTTCTTAGAAACTGCTGCTGCTGCTAAGTCACTTCAGTCGTGTCCGACTCTGTGCGACCCCATAGACAGCAGCCTACTAGGCTCCGCCGTCCCTGGGATTCTCCAGGCAAGAACACTGGAGTGGGTTGCCATTTCGTTCTCCAGTTCTTAGAAACTACTTTAAAGCCCCTGGTGCTGGTCTGGAGTAGAAAAGGGCTTACAGGCTGCGGTACTCTGAAAGGATGCATGTGGCCACAAGGTGGCGCTCCAGCACCGGCAGTCTGACTTTCCCTGTCTGTTCAGAAGATCGCTGTTTGCTTAATTTCTTTAGTGACTACCCCCTCAGCCCCGACCCCACTCCTGAACTCCCCAGAATAAACTCCCATCAGAAACTCTGATCTGGCTGAAACTGCCTGTCTAATTCCAAAAGGAACAGTGTTCTCTCAGAAAAGTGAGACACAACAGAGCAAATCTCTTTTCTTCAAAAACCTGCAGAAAAGAATCCCTTATTTTCCTGAGGAATATTAGTTACCAAAGTTACAGGATGAGAGAGTAACTCAAGGAGACAGACATTTTAGAAGTCATCTTCCATGCTTCTTTGATGGTGTTCTATTTTCAAACTCACTAAAATTTAAAAATGTTTTCTGATTTCAAAAATGATAAATGCTTATGGCAGAAAATACAGAAAATTATTTTAAAAAAGAATATAAAAGTCACATTGTTTAATCTATCAGAGATAGTAACTGTTAAGATTTGTACATTTTCTTCTAGTCTTTTTCCAATATATATGTAATAAAATTAAAACAACATGCCAAGTACCATTTTGTATCTGGCTTTTTCACTTGACATTAAATTATGAGCATATATTTCTATTCAACTTTTTAAAAAATATTGACTGCATAATATTTCTAGTGTAGATGTACCATAATTACCATAGTTTATTTTACCATTCCTCTATTTTTTGGATATGCAGATTGTTCTTGATTTTTCATTATTATAAATGGCATGACAGTCATTGTTTTATATGAGTTTGCACCTGTCACATTATTCTAAGGCCAGAGAGAGGTTAGAGTTTTCTGAGCGAGGTTAGAGTTTATTGTTGGAGGCTAAAGACTGATTATATTGGATCCAATAGTTAGAAATGTTCTTAATGGGAATCCCATGGTGATCCAGTGGTTAGGGCTCTGAGCTTCTCCTGAAGGGGGCAAGATTTTGATCCCTGGTCAGGGAACTAAGATTCTACATACCATGTGTCATGGTCAAAAAAAAAAAAGAAGAAGAAGAAAGAAAGAAGGAAAGAAATGGTCTTAGTTGATGCAGATGGTGTCACTATAGTTCCACTTAGTGTCAGAAGGGTTTTGCAGAGGGTGACAGAGGGTGACTCAGTGGGTATGTGATGGGCAGTGTTTGTTGGGCCTGGCCCTGGCAGAGGCTGCATGGCTGAAGTTCAGATGCTTGTGTCCAATCAGGAGGGAAGGATGGAGAGTCTAGTGCCTTGATGCTTCATGGAGGGCTTGATGGGTTGAAGATCTCGAAGGAATGCTGAGGAATCCCAGGAGGAAATGTATATGAAAACCAGTCAGATAAAGGGGCTATACACCCATGGTACCTTATCCCAAGTGCTTGTGGCCAGAAACAATTCAGCTTTCAGAATCTTTCAGCTTTTAGATGGGTTATGTCTGTATCACCATCAGGGGCTGGGGCAGGACCCTATAACAAAACATATCAATATCTCTGCAGAGAAAGACAGGGCAATTTCCACTAAACAGGATGAAGACTATAAATAACTTCTCATAAGTTTAGATAAAGTTTTGCCCCCAAATTAGTTCAGGAAAGTCAATATGTTGCCAAATTGCCCATGAAAAAACTTCAGTGTTTCTTGGGTCTTGGGATTAGGCGAAAGAATTTGGATTTGTATCATCATGAAGGTGAACAAGTTCTTCTCCAACTGTTTTAAATGAAGGCTATAACAATTCCTGTTGTTTCTTTTCTTTCCTTCTTTTTTAACTTGTTCTTAAAAGATCACCCCAGAGGCTTACGAGAAGCTGGAATTTCCTGGAGCAAAGGAAATGGCCAACATCTGTCGGTTCTATCAAATGAAGCCAGACCGTGACATCCAGCTCACCCACCGACTGAATCCCAAATTCAAAAGCTTCAGCCAGTTCATCTCAGAGAACCAGGCAGCCTTGAAGAGCTCCTAAACTGTTCACACAGGTCTCTGAGAACGCAGTGTTCTTCCTCCCAGATCCTGGTCTTCTCTAGAGCACTAAATCTATGTTTATAGAACAGATAGCTTAGAATCAGTTGTTATACCCTGAAGGCTTCCCTGGGTTGGGAGTGGGGCGGGGGCGGGTAGGACACTGCAGGATACTGCAGAGCTGATTAACACAGTAATTGACCCGCATGTAACGTTCCAGCTGCTAATAAACGTAGTACACCTGTCAGGCTAAGTGAGAGGCTCCCAGCCTGCCACCCTGTAGTTCTCTCTTCCCAACAGCCACGTTGCCTTGGAAGTCTCTGGCCTGAGCAACTTGGAGCTCCTTCCCGCTCACAAATCAGTGGGGATGGGGGGACCCTTAGCTTTCTCCTTCATAAGGCCTCCTTGAGGCCTATCTCTGGAACTCCCCTAGACAACTCCAGTTTTTTCAAGCGTGTTGTCACTTCTCCGTGAGGTTTTAAGTGATTTTAATTTTCTTAAAAATCTTTGTAGAGGGTTTTCTGGGGAACTCGGTGTTCAGTGAACAAGTGTTGGAAATGGAAATTCAGTTTTGCTTCAAGGTTGGAAGCTCATCTCTGATTCAGTCATTAAATCAGCTGTTGAATCATCACTCAGTTACTTGTCTTTTCACTCACCCATCCCTCATTTATCCATCCCACAGCTTGCTTTTCAGCACCAGCACCAATGGTACATTTGTAGGCATTGCTCCCCTCCTGTTTTCTTATTGGAGTGGTCCATTCTCCAAAGGCTGCCATGGCCCCTTTTCAGTTTGTGGTTGGGTTTGTGTCATGCCAGGGCAAGAGGGGGGCTATGTCACTACTTAGCGACAAGTGAAGCCTAGAGCCTGTGCAGTGGGTAAAGTCCAGGGGCTTGAGACAATGTCTGGCAAAAGGTAGTAAAGTGGAAAAAGAAGGTGATGGAAGTGCCCCCAGGGTGTCCTTTTCTGTAGCTAGCTTAGCATTTTTTCTATCCCATATTGTAATTGTCTTGCTTACTAGCCTTCCTCTTGGCTGTGAGAGACTTGGACCCCTTTTTACCCCAGCACCTGGCACATGGTAGGCGATCAATAAACGTTGATTGACTAAATGTGTGCATAAAGTTAACTGATCATACCATTACAAGGAAAGGGAAATAAATAGGTGCATGGGTTGGAGAGTGGTGAGAACCAGCAACTGATACTTAAAGCACAAGAGGCTGTCCGCGTCCGGGAGAGGGCTTGACCCCTACTACTCCGGGGCAGGTAGCAGATGGGGCTGAGCAAGGACAGGGTGGCAGTGCCTGTGTGAAAGGGCACAGTGGCCTGGGACCTGGCTTAGAGAGGACGCTCAGCAATGCCAGACGCCAGCCTTTCTGTCTCTTAAGGCATCCAGTGGTGTTTGTTGAAAATGATGGAGGTTATTGCAGACAAATTTTGATTCTTAAGGGGAAATCAGTCAACTTGAGGACCATGCTCCTTTCTGAAGGGCACTCTCCTTATTCTCCAAGTGAACAACTCGATTTGGCCTAAGCTATCAACCCTGAGAAACGGGTATGGATAAATTTCTAAAACAGGAAAAGAAAAACAAAGCCCTAAACTAAAAATAGGTGGCTTATTACTCATCTGGTGGGCCAGGCAGGAAGAATGGCCACTGCTTCCTAAATAAACCTCAGCATCCCCTAAGTGGAAGTGTCTGTAGGCCAGTGGGTCCCCTGGGCTCCCTGTGTGTTCACTGGGGGTGGCAGGCTGGTTCTTTTAGCCTTTGGTACAAGGCTAGGGTAACTCTGGGCCAGCCACACTCTTGTTCCTGGAAAGCCCAAGAAACCCATTCTGGGTTTAAAATATTTATATATTTATTTGGCTGTACCAAGTATTAGCTGCAGTACATAGGACCTTGGATCTTTTTTGCAGCCTGTGGGATCTTTAGTTGCGACATGCAAGCTCTGAGTTGCAGCACGTGGGATTTAGTGCCATGACCAATGACAGAACCTGGGTCCCCTGCATTAGGAGTGTGGAGTTTTAGCCACTGGACCACCACAGAAGTCCCTCTTTGTGGATTTAGAAGCAAACTTTACAGTGGCTGATCTGAAACGAGTCTGCCTTTTAGAGATCTTGTTTGCATCTCCATCTCACACAATTAATAAAGGGAAAGAGCTGTTAACATTGGCCTAAAACACTTTGACATTTGTGGACAGTAGATGAGGGGCTCTACTACCACCCCTGCCCCTTTCCTGCTATGATCTCCAAGCCTACGGAGAGAAAAGCTTCCCTTCCAAGTTTCTCAGAGAAGAGACTTGGGGACCCACAAGGGGCACAGCAGGTGGAAATGAGCTATGCACCTTAGGAAATGCAACCACCCTCTGTGGTCCAGGGAATGGGGTGGGTAGGTGCCAGGGTCCAGCCCCGGCTGATCCAGGGTATTCGAAGCGGGGACAGCGTCAGTGAGGATAAGGATACAATAGCTTCAATTAGATATTAATTAAAGATATAAAGAGTAATAGAATGAGGATAGCTCAGTAGGAAAATTCAGTGGAGAAAAGAGGCTGAGTAGCTTGGTTTACGCGGGAGACCAATAAAACTTCAAGACAAGAAGTTTGCACCACTTACGTAGGCCGCAGGCGTCCTTCCGTTCTCCCGAAGGAGAGGAGACACTGAGGCCTCCCCGGTCGGATCGTAGAAGCCCAGGCATAATTAGCAAGCATGGCGGGTTCCACACTCCAGATGGAGACTCAGCCAGAATTTGAGAAAGAGAGCGACATGGGGAGACTGTCGGTGAACAAGGCCTGCACTTTATTTTCCAAAGTAGTTTTTATACCTTAAGTTATGCATAGAGGATAATGGGGGAAGGGGTGGAGTCATGCAAGGACAGCAGTTCCTGGTCCTAATCAAAGCCAGGCTTTCAAACTTATCATATGCAAAAGTTCAGGTGATTGACATCATCTTCTGGCCAGGAGGCCTGTTAACATTTTAAGAAACTTATTTTTCTCTAAAGGTGATTACTCCAAAGTCAGGCACCAGCCTCCAAAAAAGCATTGGACAAAGCTGCGTTTTACATTTCTATACACCCATTCTATCAATCAATACACTGCCAAGGACACAGTAGGTAAGGAGTATGGAGACTTAGCAGCAAACATTGGCCCAATAAGTGAAAAACCCTTCACCAATACAATTTCTAATCAATCTTTTAACTACTCAAAAGAATCTGTGTTTAGACAGTTTAGAACATCTCCTGCCTCTCACAGTTGGGAGGCTCTGAACAATCACATGTGGCCGGAAAAACCTATTCAGGCAGGCTAGAGGATTTCCAAAGGAGTTTGTAGGTTTAAACACTGTCACACCCAGGACTTATTAACTGGAGCTGTAAGCTAACTCTTTTTTCAGAGAGAGGTAGTGGGGGACAGCCCCCGTAAAGTCAGAGGTGTAGGTGAAAGCACAAAGCAGAAAGTAGGCAGACTCAGGTTTGGGGGGTAGATGCTCGAGAATTTCCAGGGGGACTCCTGAGGCTCGATCCCGCCTCTGCGTATGCCGAGCCTCCTTCCTCATGACCTTTGTCACGGGCGGAGTTCCTCACGCTGGCTCCCGGCAGTGATAGAATTCCAGTTGAGCTATTCCAGATCCTGAAAGATGATGCTGTGGAAAGTGCTGCACTCAATATGCAATATGCCAGCTCCCGGCAGGTAGGGGTGAGGGTGGAAGTGCAGGAACAGAAGGGGTTCAGGGGGCGGTATCTCTCTGTGATTCTATAAATGTTCCTAGAAACGTTGGCTATAAAGTCACACAATGCTGGGTTTGACTTCTGTCTGTGCCACTGACTAGTTGTGTGGATTTGGCTTCAGTTTCCCCATCCTCACAGGTGCTGCTGGGCTCCGGCTACAAGATTAAAAGTGGAAAAAGCACTTTAGATAGTCTTTGGCAGATAGTCAGTGCTCACTAATTATTATTGAGAAAAATTCCTGCCCTCATCCCCTTTGGGCTTCCCTGGTGGCTCAGATGGTAAAGAATCTGCCTGCAATGAGGAAGATCCAGGTTTGATCCCTGGGTCTGGAAGATGCCCTGGGGAAGGGAATGGCAACCTACCCCAGCATTCTTTTTTTTTTTTTTTAATTTTCTTTTTACAGTACTAATTTTTTTAATTTTATTTTTAAACTTTACAATATTGTATTGGTTTTGCCAAATATTGAAATGAATCCGCCACAGGTATACATGTGTTCCCCATCCCGAACCCTCCCCCTCTTCCCTCCCCATACCATCCCTCAGGGTCGTCTCAGTGCACCAGCCCCAAGCATCCAGTATCGTGCATCGAACCTGGACTGGTGACTCGTTTCATATATGATATTATACGTATTTCAATGCCATTCTCCCAAATCATCCCACCCTTTCCCTCTCCCACAGAGTCCAAAAGACTGTTCTATACATCAGTGTCTCTTTTGCTGTCTTGTATACAGGGTTATTGTTACCATCTTTCTAAATTCCATATATATGCGTTAGTATACTGTATTGGTGTTTTTCTTTTTGGCTTACTTCACTATGTATAATAGGCTCCAGTTTCATCCACCTCATTAGAACTGATTCAAATGTATTCTTTTTAATGGCTGAGTAATACTCCATTGTGTATATGTACCACAGCTTTCTTATCCATTCATCTGCTGATGGACATCTAGGTTGCTTCCATGTCCTGGCTATTATAAACAGTGCTGCGATGAACATTGGGGTACACGTGTCTCTTTCAATTCTGGTTTCCTCGGTGTGTATGCCCAGCAGTGGGATTGCTGGGTCATAAGGCAGTTCTATTTCCAGTTTTTGAAGGAATCTCCACACTGTTCTCCATAGTGGCTGTACTAGTTTGCATTCCCACCAACAGTGTAAGAAGGTTCCCTTTTCTCCACACCCTCTCCAGCATTTATTGCTTGTAGACTTTTGGATAGCAGCCATTCTGACTGGTGTGAGATGGTACCTCATAGTGGTTTTGATTTGCATTTCTCTGATACTGAGTGATGTTGAGCATCTTTTCATGTGTTTGTTAGCCATCTGTATGTCTTTTTTGGAGAAATGTCTATTTAGTTCTTTGGCCCATTTTTCGATTGGGTCATTTATTTTTCTGGAGTTGAGCTGTAGGAGTTGCTTGTATATTCTCGAGATTAGTTGTTTGTCAGTTGCTTCATTTGCTATTATTTTCTCCCATTCTGAAGGCTGTCTTTTCACCTTGCTTATAGTTTCCTTTGTTGTGCAGAAGCTTTTAAGTTTAATTAGGTCCCATTTGTTTATTTTTGCTTTTATTTCCAATATTCTTGGAGGTGGGTCATAGAGGATCCTGCTGTGATGTATGTCGGAGAGTGTTTTGCCTATGTTCTCCTCTAGGAGTTTTATAGTTTCTGGTCTTACGTTTAGATCTTTAATCCATTTTGAGTTTATTTTTGTGTATCGTGTTAGAAAGTGCTCTAGTTTCATTCTTTTACAAGTAGTTGACCAGTTTTCCCAGCACCACTTGTTAAAGAGATTGTCTTTAATCCATTGTATATTTTTGCCTCCTTTGTCAAAGATAAGGTGTCCATATGTGTGTGGATTACTCCAGCATTCTTATCTGGAGAATTCCATGGACAGAGGAGGCTGGCGGGCTACAGTCCATGGGGTTGCAGAGTTGGATATGACTGAGTGACTAACACTCAACCTTCTTCATATAGCACTCTGAGTTCGGGGGTACCTATGGGATACTAACCTGCCATGCACTCGTGGCCTCCTGGAGTGCAGATTCATCTTGCTCTCCCTGCCCTCTGCCGGAGGTCTGGTCCCTGCTGCCATCTCCCTTTACCGACCACTAGATGGCAGGACGAGTCTAGCATCTAGCATGGGAAAGGGTCCCTGCAATCTCATCGAAGCTGGCTTCTTCACCAGCATCCATTCTCCTGCCCAGGGCACACTTCCAACTCTGATGTCCCACCAAACTGCACAAGGGGCAGAGACGATTCCCCGAAAGGAATTCGGGGCACTGTTAGGAAAAGGAAGTGTCTACTGGGCCAAACACTGTGCACTCTCCAAAGCAGCTGTTCCCTGGCAAGAGTCAGCTCCTGGAGTCCTCGCAGAAGTGAGCAGGAAGGCAAGAGCATAGACTTTAAAACTCCCCAGAGTATAAGCTGTTAGACTATTTCTGAAGGGCTAGTCAGCTAACGGTTACAAAAAAAACGTGCACACCCTTTGACTTGGCAATGCTTCTAGGAAACTATTTAGGTAAATAAACACAAATACAGATAACAATTAAATTTCCAGGATTTTATATGAAACTGTTGGCTCGTGAGTGAAAAAATGGAAATAAGCTAAATGTTCAGCATTAAAGGAATGGATAATTTAATTATTGAATAGTTTTAAATTTCCCTTAAATTTTAAATTCTTAAAAGCTAGAATTTGTAAATAATTTTACTGGAAAAAACATTATGTTTCAAGTGAAAAATGTTGGACTTCCCTGGTGGCCCAGTGGTTAAGTGGTTAAGTGGTTAAGCAGCGGCGGCCCATGTGCTTCTAATGCAGGGGGCCCCAGGTTTGATCCCTTTTTGGCAAATTAACATCCCATATCTGCACAGTGTGGCAAAAAAAGAAAATATTGTATGCAAAATAATGTTATACCTAGCTTAATTCCAGTTGTGTAAAATATGCAAGTATATGGTAAAATATTGAGAGGAAAACCACCAGGACATTAAAAGTGGTTTTCGTTGAACAGTGAGATTTTGGTTGGTTTCTACTTTCTCCTTTTAAGTTTTCCCTTTTTTCCAGGTTTTCGTAATTAAAATATGTTAGACATTAAAATTTTGTGTAAAAAAGTTCCTTTTAAAGTTTAACAAATATCATAGATGATCTTAATTCTTCCTTATGTTATGACAACTATAATAATTGTTATTTACTATGTACTAGCCACTTGCCTGGAAAATCCCAGGGACAGAGGAGCCTGGTGGGCTGCAGTCCATGGGGTCGCTAAGAGTCAGGCACGACTAAGCAACCTCACTTTCACTTTTCACTTTCACGCATTGGAGAAGGAAATGGCAACCCACTCCAGTGTTCTTGCCTGGAGAATCCCAGGGACAGAGGAGCCTAGTGGGCTGCCGTCTATGGGGTCACACAGAGTCAGACACGACTGAAGCGACTTAGCAGCAGCAGCCACTATGATAGGAGCTGTATGAACATTCTTGCACTAAATCTTTACACAAACACTATAAACAAGATTATCTTTCTCATTTTACAGATAAAGAAACATATTTTGAAGAATTTAGGTAATTTGCCCAAAGTCACACATTACTAGGTGGCAGAGCCAGGATTTAAATTCAGGTTCGTATGTATGCAAAGTCTGTGAGCTGTTCTGCATATCAGGACTTTGATCAATGCAATTCTCAACTTAAGAAAGAACTGGGTCATCGAATTCATTCAGAATTTAGTTGTTTGGAATTGGGGGCATATTTTTCTCTTAGAAATACTGTCAATGCTAACCCACAACACTGTATAAAGACCAGCCTCCAAAACCGGTGAAACCACATTACTCATTTACTGTGAAACCACAACTTTTGATAAGGTGTTTCTTGCTAACCCTTTCTCCCAGATGTACAAGCAAGTGAGTATAGGGGTGAGGACGAGTCAGTACTTGGGGATGTCATGAAAAGGCTGTCTCAAGCTGTATGTGTGAAAAAGGAGAAAGCAGAATCAAGGTGTGACCCAGGGTACAGCAAAAGCCATGACGTCTGAATGGCTGACTGTGTGAGGCATCCAGGATAGGAGGGGTGGGCCTAAGGGACAAAGCCCAGCCTAGAAACTTGGGAACCCTCAGGAGGGCTGGCTGTGTCAACTCCAAATGTTTCCTGGAGCCAGGCGGGTAACTTTATGAAGCAGCCAGATGTAACACAATAAAGGATGCTGGGAACCACAGCAGTGAGAGCCTGGGTGACCCAACTACACCACAGGGGTTAAGAACAGAATGTAGGAGAAACACAGTGTCACCAAGCATCATTGCTTCAACTGTTCCTAACATGATGGTTTTCTGACTTCAGGGTTTAATAGCTGCATCTTCCTATTTTGTAGAAGGAGAGGCACCTGGTGAGGCCGTAAGGACAGATCATGAGAGGAAGGAGCAGAAACAAGACTCTGGGGTCCCCGCTTTGTCAATGGGGAAAATGTCAAAGGCAAGGGCTGTGGGGGTCGGGGAGGAGCTTGTTGGCAGCAACTGCTCATGTTTGTATGTCATTACAAGTGAAGCTTTCTCTCATTGCTTCCAGCAAAATTTGGCCATGGGGGAAGAAAAAGAAGAAAGGAATTAACATTTGTTGAGAGTCACACAGTTTCATAATCATCTCATTTAAGTCTTATTATCTCGCTGAAAAGTTGGTGTACGTGGCCAAGTCTAGCTAGATGTTTACCAAACCTGTTTCCTCATCTTCCTGGGCACGCAGCTGGACCTCATTTCTCAGTGTTCTTTGCAATTCATTGCAGTGATAGATGCTAGCCTGCAAGTGGAAGGGATGCGGTGTGTTTGTAGGCCCAGCAGAAAACCTTCCACTTGCCATAGTCCTACATTTTCTCCCACCTACCTTTGGCTGGACATCTACAAGGCTGGTGACCTTGAAAGCCGTGCTTAGAAAATGGTGAAGTCAGATAAAGAAAGGATGCAGGCACCTATTTCCTCTCTTGGAGAAGAGCAGCCCAGAGACCAGGAAAACCTGTTGTGGACTTTATGAGCATCAGAAATCAGTTTCTATAATGTTAGAGCGAATGAGCTCTAACTGTGTGTGTGTGTGTGTGTGTGTGTGTGTGTGTGTGTATCACAGCCACTAGCATTGCTTTAACCAATACAGCATTTTAAACACCCATTTTACAGAGAAGTAAAATGAAGGTCAGAGAAGTCAACTAATTTGCCTAAAGTCACAAACTGAAAATGAAAGAAGTTGAACCCAGGTTTATCCTGTTCCCAAGCCCAGGCTCTTTCTATAAAAACATACTGCTTCCAAGAGAAACGATAAATGCCACAGTCATAATTTGTGATTTCGCACCTTATTTTAACCAGCACACCCACCCCCCAAATCTGATGGGTGCCTCCAAAATGCAAGCGAGTGGGAAGAAATCATGTATGACTCACCAAGATCTCGCTCTACCATCAAGTTGCAGAGGGGGCAAAGCACAGGCAGGTCCCGGGTCTTTCTCCTGAGAGCCAGGCCGGCGGCTGGCAGAGCAGCATGGGGCCTGACAATCCCAGGGAGGTTTTTCCATTCCCAATAGCGCTCTCGCTTGGTCCTCTTGTTCATTAACATCTGTGTCCCCTCCAATTCGGGCTCTGGCTTGAACTCTGTGAACTGCTCAAAGAGGCTCTTGCTACCTCTTTGTTCAGACAGACAATGGTTGCAGTAACAAAGAGGAAAATCAGATGCAGGTGAAAGTTTATTTTTAACGTTTCCGAGGCCAAATGGGGATTTCACATGAAAATCAGAGCCCTCACTTCCACCTGCTCTCGCTGAAAGTGGCTGGGGTGCTTTGGGCTGGCCAGGACTCCAACACGCTTGGATCTTTTCCAAGCAAGTGCACCATGGATGAGGTAGATGGTTCAGTCTTTCTGGGGCCTTCGTTTGGCTAGAAATAGACATTTTGTTTGAAGATGTTGTTCAGCTTTGGCTGACAGAATGTGATAAGCCTAGGAAAGCAGGCATGCTGCTCTGGCCACCCAAATATGTGAGGTTTCTTTACATTTTAGTCAAGTCAGACTGAAGCCTGAAAAAAAAGTGTAATAAAGTGAAAATTCTTGGAAATCAGTAGATGAAAAGCTCTGTTTGGAGTGGGCCCCTAACTCATCCCTCCTCTGTGGCTCCCCTAGAGGCCTGCAGGGAGCAGAGGCTGGGAGGCTCCTGGGAGAAACGTGAAGGGCCATCAGAAGTAGCTCCTCAGGGCACACCCACATTGTGCAAAGAGCTTGACTGTGTTGCTTCCTCATGTCATCTTGGGAGGTATGAGTCATCGTCAGCTGTGCTTGATCGATGAGTGGACGGGCTCTGAGAGGCGATGAGCCATCCCAGTAGTTGCAGATCACACCTGGGATTATACAACTCCAAACTCGCACACCTTTGGGCAATTGTCTACAGCAAAGGAGGCAAGAATATAGAATGACTGCAAAAACCATCTCTTCAGCAAGTGATGTTGGGAAAGATGGATAGCTGTGTGTTAATCAACGAAATTAGAACACACCCTCATACCATCTACAAAAATAAACTCAAAATGGTTTAAAGACCAAAATATACGATGTGACAACATAGAAGAGAATGTAGGCAAAACATTCCCTGACATAAATCTTAGCAATGTTTTCTTAGATGGGTCTCCCAAGGCAAAAAAATAAAAGCAAAAATAAACAAATGGGACCTACTCAAAAGCTTTTGCACAGCAAAGAAATCATCAATAAGTTGAAAAGATAACCTACAGATTGGGAGAAAATCTTTGCAGACAATGCAGACAATAAGGGGTTAATATTCAAAACATACGAACATCTCATACAACTCAATATCAAAAAAAAAAAACACAAGAACAAAAACAAATCCCAACAACCCAATCAAAAAATATGCCAAAGACTTAGACTTTTTCTAAAGAAGACATACAGGTGGCCAATAGGCACATGAAAAGATGTTCAACATGGCTAATTATTAGAGAAATATAAATTAAAACCACAATGAGGTGTCATCTCACACCAGTCAGAATGGCCATCATCAAAAAGTCTACAAATAATAAATGCTGGAAAGGGTGTGGAGAAAAGGGAACCCTTCTACATTATTGGCAGGAATGTAAATTGGTTCAGCCACTATGGAGAACAGTATGCAGCTTCCTTAAAAAACTAAAAATAGAGTTACCATATGATCCTGGGTATATATCAAAAAAACCCAAAAGCACTAATTCAAAAAGATACAGGCACACCCGTGTTAACAGCAGCACTATTTACAATAGCCAAAACATGGAAGCAACCCAACTGCTTATCAACAGATGATTGGCTTAAGAAGTATGCTGTGTATATGTGTGTGTATATGTGTATGTATGCATACACGTGTGTGCATGCTCAGTTGTGTCCGACTCTTTGTGACCCTATGGACTGTAGCCTGCCACGGTCCTCTGTCCATGGGATTTTCCAGGCAAAAATTTTCCTTCTCCAGGGGATCTTCCCGACCACCCAGGGACTGAACCTGCTTCTCTTGTATCTCCTGCATTGGCAGGTGGATTCTTTACCAACTGCGCCACCTACTGTGCGTGTGTGTGTATATATATATGTATGTATAATGTATATACACACACAATGGCATATTACTCAGTCATTAAAAAAAGAATGAAATATTATCACTTGCAGCAACATGGATGGACCTAGAGATTGTCATACTAAGTGAAGTCAGACAGAGAAAGACAAGTACTGAATGATATCACTCATATGTGGAATCCAAAAAATAATACCAGTGAATCTATAGACAGAACAGAAACAGACTCACAGACATAGAGAAGAAATATATGATTACCAAAGGGAAAAGGGAGGGAGTGGAGGGATAAATTAGTAGTATGGGATTAATAGATACAAATGACTATACACACAATAGATAAGCAACGAGGATCTACTGTAGAGCACAAGGAACTATAATGTATACTTTATAATAGACTATAATGGAAAATAATCTGAAAAAATATATAACAGAATCACTTTGCTATATACTTGAAACTAACACAATACTGTAAATCAACTATACTTCAATAAAAAAGATTATTTGACTCCAAAGTAAATTTTCCCCATTGTCCCATAGTGAGGACAAGCATTAGCTTTTTTTTTTTTTATTCTTTATTCAATTTGTTACAATATTGCTTCTGTTGTTTTTTATGTTTTTGTGTTTGGGCTGTGAGGCATGTGGGATTTTAGTTCCCCAACCAGAGATCAAACCCAAGTCCTGAGCATGTGAAGGCAAAGTCTTAACCTCTGGACTACCAGGGAAGTCCCACTTTATTTTCTTTTCCCTGATTTTTCTACCCACCAGAAAAACATGCAGAAATGGCTCTGTGCTTGCACTCTCTGGAGCCCCAGCGGTCATAGTTTTCTTGCAGAAATGAGGTAACCAGAAGTTGTGAGTTCATAGTAGCCATGACTGTAATACAGTGTTTCAAGAAAACAAAACAAACGCAAAACGGCTTGGTCTTCTTTTTCACTAAATTCACTTTACATTAAACTGGCCTTCGGGTACAAAATGGTTTTCCTTTCAGATGTCATTCTTTCACTGGCAGGTCTTGGGTGGGGTGTGGATTGAGGAAGAAAGGAAGAGGAGAACAAGCAGTCCCAAGGGCTAAGAGGTGCCTTCTTTTAGGACACTTGATGAATGTGCCTTCTTCTTCTTGCTTGTATTTTTTGTTTTTCTTTGTGAAGCAGGGGAAAGGTGGGGTGACCACCCAAGGAAAGGGAAGAGCAAGGATGGGCATCATGAGGAGGTAGGGTGGAAGTCCAAGTTTGGGGAGGGCCAAGTGCGTGTGTGTGTGCTAAGTCTCTTCAGTCATATCCGACTCTATGTGACCCTAAGGACTGTAGCCCGCCAGGCTCCTCTGTCTGTAGGATTCTCCAGGCAAGAATACTGAAGTGGGTTGCCATGTCCTCCTCCAGGGGATTTTCCCGACCCAGGGATTGAACCCGTGTCTCTGCACTGTAGGCAGATTCTTTGCTGCTGAGCCACCAGGGAAGGTTGGGTAGGGGCAAGGGTTGCCTGTAAAGCCAGCTCCATGAAGTGGGTGGGGCTGCTGAGACAAAGCTGACAGCTGGGGACACTGTTACATCCAAGGGGCTTATTGCCATCTACCTGCTTCCTCTCTGCTCTAAGCGCCCCCGACTGTCAGTCCCACCGGCCTCCTGGTGCTCGCTCCTTTCCCAGGGAAGAGGCACTCACTGAAGGTCACCAAACTGGTTCTTCCCAAATCCCCAACTCCAGCCAGTACTTTTTTACCCCATAGTGCCCCCTATTACACCATTTTCCTCACCGGCAACTTTTGTGAAGCTCAGCAAGGGCAAAGTCACTGCTGAATCTTCTCTTACAAGCTAATTTCTCCCTCTTTTTTCCCATTTTAAAAGGGCCATTGCCAGTGACCAGGAAGCCTGGAATGGAGTCCACATTGACCCTTCCTTTCCCGGGAACTCCCATAGTCTCATTCACAAAATCCTATCAGTCCTGTCTCCCCCATGCCTCTTGCATTTCTTACTTCTTTTTACTCTTTCTGCCTCCATCCCGAGTCAGCATCTTGTATCTGACTCTTGCATCTGCTCCTTGGCTGGTCTCTCTATAGACTCTTTCCTCTTCAGACTATCATCCCATATCCATTTATTATTCATTCATCAAAAATATATTTATTGAGCACCCACAAAGTGCCAGGTAATGTATTGGACACAAGATATACCAGTGAGTAAGACAAACATGGTCCAGTTGCAATTGTCAGGCAATTACGGTGCCTGAGGGTGAGTGTGTTGATGGAACGGGTACAAGCTGCTAGGGAATGCCTCAGGGAGTCCAAGTCCAGATGAGGAGAAGTGTTAGGGAGGTCTGCACACTGCTGCCAGACTTATTTTCATAAAATAACAATTTTATCCTGTTTTAACCACAATGGGCCTCCGATTACTTTTGCTTCTTCAGGTCTGCAAAGGGATGAATGTTTCCTAACCCTCAAATTCATGTGTGGAAACTCTAGCCCCCAGTGTGATATTATTAGGAGGTTAGGGCCTTTGGGAAGTGATTGGGTCATGAGGGCAGAGCACTCAGGAAAGGGATTAGTGCCTTTATAACAGAGACCCCAGAAAGCTCTTTTGCCCTATTTCTGTCGTGTGAAGACACAACGAGAAGTCAGCAGTCTGCAACCCAGAAGAGGGCTCTCAGCTGAAGCTGACCCAATGGGCTTGCCAATCTCAGACTTCCAGCTTCCAGAATGGGGAGAAATAAATTTCTGTTGTTTATAAGCCACCCAGTCTTTGGTACTTTATTGTAGCAGCATGAAAAAACAAGGGTCAAACTTTGCACACTGAGATCCTAAGCCCTCCCTCCTCAGCCCAGCCTTATCCCCAGGACTCTGCTGGCAGAGGCAGCAATCATAGCCATAGCAGAATAGAGAAGCTTCCTTGTGACTGTATGCGCCTCAGGTCCTCTTCTAAGTGCTTCTCCCATGCTCACTGTCACAGCATTCTCTTGGAGGGTAACAGTTCCTATCACTAGTGTCTCCTCATTTACAGGTGAGGAAATGGAGACACGGAGAGGGGGCTAAATGGCAGAATCTGGGTTCAAATTCTGGCCATGTGGCTCCAGGTCTGACACACGACCACAATGCCCCTGCCTGTGTAACTCAGCCCCATGGATCTTAGACTTCCTATCAGTTCAGTTCAGTCGCTCAGTCGTGTCCGACTCGTTGCGACCTCGTGGACTGCGGCACGCCAGGCCTCCCTGTCCATCACCAACTCCTGGAGTTTACTCAAACTCATGTCCATTGAGTCGGTGATGCCATCCAACCACCTCATCCTCTGTCATCCCCTTCTCCTCCCGCCTTCAATCTTTCCCAGCATCAGAGTCTTTTCCAATGAGTCAGTTCTTCACATGAGGTGCCAAAGTATTGGAGCCTCAACTTCAACATCAGTCCTTCCAAAGAATATTCAGAACTAATTTCCTTTAGGATTTACTGGTCTGATCTTGCAGTCCAAGGGACTCTCAAGAGTCTTCTTCAACACTAAAGTTCAAAATCATCAATTCTTCAGTGCTCAGCTTTCTTTAAGATCCAGCTCTCACATCCATACATGACTACTGGAAAAACCATAGCTTTGACTAGATGGACCTTTGTTGGCAAAGTAATGTCTCTGCTTTTTAATATGCTGTCTAGGTTGGATGTAGCTTCTCTTCCAAGGAGCAAGCATCTTTTAATTTCATGGCTGCAGTCACCATCTGCAGTGATTTTGGAGCCCAAGAAAATAAAATCTCTCACTGTTTCCATTGCTTTCCCATCTATTTGCCATGAAGTGATGGGACTGGATGCCATGATCTTAGTTTTTTGAATGTTGAGTTTCAAACCATCTTTTTCACTCTCCTCCTTCATTTTCATCAAGAGGCTCTATAGTTTTTTTGCTTTTTGCCATAAGGATGGTGTCATCTGCGTATCTGAGGTTATTGATATTTCTCCCAGCAATCTTGATACCAGCTTGTGCTTCTATGATACACCCTAAATTCCCCTTCGGGGCTTTTCCCCTGGTCCTCTCTCTCCCAGAAAAGCCCTTCTCTCTCTTAGCAACCCCCCTGGCTTTTTCAGAACCACCCTCTATAGAAAAAGAGCGAAGTCTGGACTCAGTTCTGTGTTCCAGTCCCAGTTTCCAGCCGTCAAACCCCTTCTTCTCCCTGACTCTCAGTTTCCCCTTCTCTACAAGGAGAATATTACTGTCCTCCTCCCAGGGCCTTTCTGAGCACGATGTGAGAATAACATATGTGAGTGAGCTTTGCAAACTCTGAGCCCTATGCAAATGGAAGGGAGTTGACAGCATTTTCACCTCACTTTTCCCAAGGTAAGACTATTTCTGTACAGCCTGTACTTCATTATAATGACATTTGATTATATATTCCCTTGGGCACATGCCTTCATCTTTCTGAACTTCAGATGCCTCATCTGTGAAATGGGCATAATATCTTCAGCCATATTGGATGATTGTGGGAATTAAATGCAACAGTATTTTGAAAGGATTAGACACACAAGAATGTGCAATGTTTGTCTCCCAAACCTTGACTTTTCTCCAGCTGTTGGGGCTAAATTGTTTATGTCTCTAACTAGAAGAAGGCTGTCCAAAATCATTCCTTCTCTTTCCCTCCACAATTTTTTTTTTTTTAAATAAAGGAAAGGCACCTGTCTCCTTGGAGCTTCTGATTTAATTCAGCATCAACGTTTGGAATATTTATTTACCAAAGAAAAATACTTTCCATGCTCCTTTTGACCATGTCGCCCAGATGCACCGCCACCGGCCTCCCAAAGCCCATTCTGAAGCAAGAGCATTTTGTGAGCACAGCAGCGCTCTGTGACCCTCCAAGTGCTTGTTCAGCTGAAATCACTCGTGTCTGGCACAGACCTTCTCTTTTCATTTTGGCAGAACTTCAGGGAGTGAAAAGCTGGGTTAGTGTTAGGGCTGGGATTAGAAATTGAGACTCAACAGATCATACTGTTAACACTTCTCCTCTTTGCTAACTTTATGAAGTTCGAGAAAAGCTTTCTGGGGAACGCGACACCAGCTTATTTGCCAAAAGCTGACATGGGCCAAGGAAGATGTAGTCAGCATTTGGAATCTCCTTGCCTTAGAATATAACAGCCAAGGAGGGAAGAAGGATGCTGGGGAGCTGGGAGCCGGGGGCTGAGGGGGTAGGTGTGTGGAAAGGAATTGGAAAGATTCAGGATGCTGAGCGGGCTTGGCTCCTTGTGATTCCACCCCCACAACACAACATCTCTTAAGCCATTCCTTCCTCTCTTTCTCTAGCTCAGCCCCTGTCCTGGTCCTCATCACCCTTACCAGCAACAGCGATACTTTCTAATCTACCTCCTTGTCCCTCTTGTTCATCCTAAACACATTTGCCAGTTTTTATTCCTCTGCTTAAAAACATTCAAGGCTCCCCAGTGCTTATTAAACAAAAGCCCCACTTTTAGGTGAGTGCTCAAGCTCCCCTGTACCCCTACCTTCAAGCAGGCCCCAAACTATCCCCTGATCTCAGCTCATCCCTCATCCTCCACAGGGCCTCAAACACCAGCTAGGTAGACACGTGGTTATCCACTGACTTGCCAGTACAGTACCTTCCAACCTTTTGAGCTTTTCCCCAGGCTGGTCCTTCTGCCTGGATGGCTCAATCCTAGTTCCCACCTGCACCTGGATCCCTCTGCGGGCTCCCAGACTCAGTTCAAGGACGGCTCCTTCTACAAAGCCTGTCTCAGCTTCTCCAAACACAGCTACCGCCACCTCCTCTCTGCTCCATGGGACAGCGTGCCGCACTTGTTCACCTGTGCCACTGCGGGACCTTGAAGCTGGACTAGACCTTGTCTGTGTCTCCCCCACCCTCACCTAGTGCCTTGTTCAGCTTATACTCCGTTACTTGGATTTATGAAAGCTGATGAGACAAACTCCCACGATGCCAAGGAGAAGCCAGAGAAGCACACTGAGTTTTTGGCTGTGTCAGGCTCATGGGTTCTGCCTGTCCTAATCTCCAGAGCAGTGCAGTGTGCTAGGGAAATGCCTTCTCGTTTACTCTGGGTTACTGCTCCCTGAGAACATGTCTCCAAGACATTGTCCCAACTGGCAACTACTCCAGCTCAGTTAAGCTCCTGGAAGTGATCCCTAGTATGTGGCAGACCCTGTGTTTGACTCTGGGGACACACAAGTGAGTGTGATTCTGTGCCTGCCATGGGGGTCCTCACAGATAGACACATACATAATTTCAAGACAAGACAGAAGTTTGATGGTATGCTCAGTCCAGTCTGGGAGCATCAGGGTAGGCTTCTTAAAGGAGGTGATACTGGACTGAACATTAAAGAATGTACAGGAGTTCAACAGGCAAAGACAATGAGTCTAAACAACACAGCTTCAAGCTACCATGAGCATTCAGGACTGAAGGTTTATTGGTGGGGTGGTGAAGAGGGTGACAGGCAGAGAGAGACAGTGACAGAGAAGATGATGGCATTTGAGCTGGACTTACAAAGATGAGAGTTTGGGATGTATAGAGATCTGAATAGGATAGAGGTTGAAGGACAATCTGGGCAGAGGAACAGCTTGAGCCAAAGCATGGAGCACTGATGTAACTTGCTTTAAGTGGTCAACTCCAAGAAAGTTATCACTGGAAAAGACAAAAGCTCTAATTTGAAAAGATACATGCACCCCAATGTTCACAGCAGCATTATTAATAGTAGCCAAGACATAGAATGAACCTACAAGTCTATAAACTGTTGAATGGAAAAAGAAAATGTGGTGTGTGTGTATATATATAATGGAATATTAGTCAGCCATAAAAAGAAAGAAAGGATGCCATTTGCAGCAACATGGATGGACATAGAGATTATTATACTAAGAGAAGTAAGTCAGACAGAGAAAGACAGATATTATATGATATCATTTATGTGGAATCTAAAAAATAGCACAAATGAACTTACTGGGTGGAGAGCAGATAAGGCCTTCCCCAGTGACTCAGTGGTAAAGAATCCGTCTGCAATGCCAGAGATGCGGCTTCAAGCCCTGAGTTGGGAAGATCCTCTGGAGGAAGCCATGGCAACCCATTCCAGTATTCTTGCCTGGAGAATTCCATGGACAGAGGAGCCTGGCAGGCTATAGTCCATAGGGTCACAAAGAGTCGAACATGACTGAAGTGACTCAGCACAATAGCAGATATATTATACGTATATATACTTTACATTATATTCATCTTCATTATGTACAAGAGGCCAAATAAATTTTTCATAACTTATCTAACCAATCTCCTATTATTAGACACTTTGGATGTTTTCAATTTCTTCTATGATAAACATCTCTGGATATGAAGTACTTTCGCCCACATTTTGAGTTATTTCCTTAGAATAAATTTCCAGAAGTGGAATTACAGGGTCACAGGATACAAACTCTTTTATGGTTCTTAATACATTTTGCCAAATTTCTTTTAAAAGATTTGTACCGATTTATACTACCACCAGCAATGTGTGAGGGTGCCAGTTTTCCCACATCTTTGGCAGCTTTGGACAATTTAATTAAAAAAAATTTTTTTTTGCCAGTTTAATAGGGGAAGAACTTTATGTTGCTTTAATTTGCATTTTTATTACTTTGCCTAACATTACTTAATAAATGTTTCCCATGTTGCTTCAATGGTCTTAATAAGCTCTTTTATGATCACAAAACTTTTTGATGGTTGGGATTTGATGACTGAATATAAGAATAGGGCATTCCAGTTTAGTGACCACCATGAGCCAGAGCAGAAGGTCAGAAAAGCTCCCAGATAGAGGGTCCAGAGCTAAACTCATTGTTTTCAACACTCTCTTCCTTCTGGGCTCTTCATCTTGGTGAATAGCACCACCAGCCATCATGTCATTCAAGCCAAAGTCTGAGTGTCATTGTTGACCTCTCCCTGTGTTTACTGAACCATACTTGGGTCCACTCTCCTGTATGCAGTCAAGCCAATCTACTGATCCCACGATGTAGTGAAGTAAAGTGCAGTGTTTATTGCAGGGCACCAAGAAAGAAGTCCAGGGCAGCTAGTGCTCAAAATACTCAAAACTCTCCAATTGGTTTTAGCAAAGCATTTTTAAAGGCAAGATGAGAGAGGGCTCTGTGATCAGTTTGTGCATAAGTATCTGATTGGCTGATGGTGACATAACAGGGTGGTGTCACAGGGGTTAACGTTATCAATCCTCAGATCCCTATGGGCTTGAGGGTTTGTGCTCATGGTCATCAAATAGTTACTGTCTTTCTTTTGGTGGGGGTTTTTGAAGCTGTAAAACAACTCAGGAAATGTATATCAGATACTGTTATTCAGAGAGGAGCTAAAGCAAAGGATATGGTGGAGGGATTTCCCCTTCCCAAGGACCCAAGGGGTACTGCTCAGTTTTACTTGCCCTTCATCACCTACATTTAATCAATAACCAGCTCCTCTAAATCACTCTTGAAGCACTACTGCTATAGATACTGAGTTCAGGTCATATCATCTCTATCCAAAACAATTGCAGAAGCCTCCTAATTGATCTTGTTTCCCTCTAAACCGTGTTCCACATTGCAGGCAAAACTATCTTTCTTACACCCGAATATGACTCAAGTGTGTTAACAATTCCTGTTACTTTTGATGAAGTCCCCAAATTATATGCTACTTAAAACTATTTTGCAGGATTCCCAAGTGGCGCTAGTGGTAAAGAACCCGCCTGCCAATGCAGGAGACATAAGAGATGCGGGTTTGATCCCTGGGTCAGGGAGATTTCCTGGAGGAGGGCATGGCAACCCACTCTAGTATTCTTGCCTGGAGAATCCCACGGACAGAGGAGCCTGGTGGGCTACAGTCCATAGGGTCACAAAGAGCTGGACACGACTGAAGCAACTTAGCACAACACAACACAGTCCCTTTTGCAAGCCTGCCATGATCTGAGCCCTGCCCTTTCTCAGGTGGTGCAAAGAAGCCTGTGTACTTGTCTTTCCCCTGGAGCTGTACGGAGACCATGACCCAGACCTTTGAGGACCACAACCACATCCTCAAAGTGGCTGACTGGGGCTGGGGTTAAAAGATGGGAAGCAGGACCTTGTTCAGATGAGCAGCGTTACTGACATGCCCTATATCCGGACCAACCACCAGGGTGGTGCTTTACCTGGGTCTTCTTAAAGTAGCTCCAAAATTGGTCCATGAAATATTTGTTACTGGTTCATGATGGGGTGAGTATAGGAAAGAAAGCATGCATCTAGAAATTATTATGGAAATTTATAGGGTAATTTTATGTTTGGTCTTCCCTTGGTTTGGCATCTATCTAATCATAAAAAATTGTATTTTGTTAGTTTTTTAAAAATTTCACTTGTCTATTAATTGAATTTATTGTATTTTAAAGTTACTGGCCTACAATGTGGTGAATTGGAAATTTAAATATAAAAGCCCTTTGACTACAGACTGTGGACTTGAATTCTCTTGGAAAAGTTCAGTCTGAAACAATCTTCCCATAAGTTTGTAAATGAACTTTCTGGAGTAAAGAGATATTTGCATGCCCAGCTGGGAGAGTATGTTTCAAAGATGGAAGAAAATTCACAAAGAGAAAGAAATCACAACTTTAACTTATATCTTAACTTCGTGATTTTCATAGAGAAACTGTTTAAAAATAGAAAGTTCTGGCTTTTACCAAGTCAAGTTGTAACAGTCCTGGATATATTGAACAGGATGGTAACTTGGAACACTTAAGGACGAGAATTGGTTTCAAGCAACTCCTCATTTTCCTGGTCTATAAGATGAGGGGGTGGGATGGAAAAACACCTTTAGTGTTTCAGCTCTAAGACCTTGTGCTTTCATGATTCTATGCTTGACTATTTAGTTTAAAACTTTGCTAATAAAGGTAACCACTGCTGTGTGACATGGAGTAACAAGAGGGCTTGATAAAACAAGCAGATGGGTAGTAGTTATTTAATCTTCATTGACTGTCTACAAATTCACCACCTTTTTAACGGAAGAAACTGCCAAATATCGAGGCATTTAACAGAGACCTGGGTTCTCAACCACTAACTAACTGTGTGACTGAGGACCAGGTGGCTTCACTTATATGTACCCTCTGCTTTGTAATGAGGAAACTGGACTGTAGCCAGCATCCCTAAAGTGTCAAGAGGTCTCCCAGGGGTACAGAGGAGAAGGAGCCAAGCACGTTGGGTACTTCTTGGGGTTTTCCCCACTCTCGGCCAGAACAGCTCCTGTTTAGAGATCAGGTCTTTGTGTAAGACTTTGTTAGAAGAAATACTTCACTGCTCTAAAGAGTTTGGAAAAGCAATCAGGTGATACAATTGCTACTGTCTGTTTCAGTTTTCTGCCTGCTGATAGGCATTGTACCATTTAGTGGCCAATGCCTGACTTGCTGTCATGATGTCTAGATGGAGGGACTGAAAGCTGAAATGCATAGCAGGCAAGCTATGGAAATGAAAGGAGGAGGCTTGATGTCAGCTCAGTAGGGAACCATAGAGAGTATGGTGAGCTGGAAAGTGCACGTCGTGTCTAAATGAAACCTCAGAAATTCAGCTCCTTCCCACTGTTGCCTTGTGGGGATGTGGGCACCTCTCTAAGCACCAAGTACATATTCTGGGAGCTAAATGTGACTCATGTGCCTCCACATTGTGGCTAACCTGAATTTCCCAGAATTTTTTTAATACTTATTTTTATTTATTTATTTGGCTGTGCCAGGTCTTCGTTGCAGCATGCGGGAATCTTTCAGGTGCATCATGCAAACTCCTAATTGCAACACGTGGGATCTGGTTCCTTGACCAGGTTTTGAACCCATGCTCCGTGCACTGGGAGTGTGAAGTCTTAGTCACTGGACCACCAGGGAAGTTCCTCCTAGAATTTTTTTTACGCTAAATAGTGGCACATATGAACAATCGGTCTGGTAGGCCTAATTATCTTCCCAATTGTTTGGCACTGTATTTGGCACTTGGTCACCAGACTATGGATGTTAGCTATCATTATTATCAGCATCATCATTATTACCTAATAATGATGTAGCAGACTTGGATCTGTTAATAATTGCAATTGAATTTTAACATAATTATACAATTTTGTGCTATTCAAGTTTAATTCCTTTAAAAGCCGTATCATGAAACTGCAGTGTTTTGGAGAATTACTGACAAGAAGAAAAAGGAAATCAATGATGCTTCTCTGTGAACTTGAGTCCTGTCCAAGGTGGGTTCTATGCTACCCTGCCAAGTGTGGGCCCTTCAACCTCATCAAGGCTCACAGTGAAGTGTGTGGGTGTCCAGCACTGCCGCACACTTGGACATATGTGCTCTGTGTGTGTCTGAAAGTCAGACCTATTCCAGTGAAGATACAACCACAGTCACACCCAGAGCCCAGATTGTTGACTTCTTTATTAGTGCCATAATTACTGTAGCTTTAAAGGAAGTTATCATCACTACAGAAATAGGCCCATTCCTTAATTTTTTTTCCAAAAAAGTCTTGGATTGTTTATCAATTTATTTTTCCAGATAAGCTTGCCAGCTCATGTGGGATAGAAATGTCTAGAGGTTGATTTCTGTTAGCACACTGAAACCTTGCCCAGGTAATTGGGGTTCTATCTAAAAAAAAAATTGTAAAACAAAACACAAAAGAAAGAAATTTTTAAATGCTCAGTTCTACCAGCCTAACAAAATGATTGTCATTTCTCTGCATTCTCCCTCATACATATTTGTACATTGTTAAGTAAATTAGATAATCATGACTTTATTGAATTTGTTGGCGGCTGGTGAAGGGGTAGGTGGTTACAAAAATATAGGATATATAGGATATAGTTTTTACCCTCAAAGGGAGGGAGATGGAGAGGTAAAAAGAATCTTAAAATGGAATAAATCAAGCAGGGGATGACAAGAGTGGGAGGTGGCTAAGGAAGAAAGAAACATAAAAGAGAAGGGTGCATTCACTCTGACTATGAAATTATCTGTCTGAATGTTCCCTAAACCGTTTTGAAACCTGTTTCGGCTGAGGGTTTTTCCATTGTGATTTCTTTATTTTTTTAATTTAAAAAAATTTGTATTGAGGTGTAATTGTTTTACAATGTTGCATTAGTTTCTGCTGTACAATGAAGTGAGCCAGCTGTGTGTATTCATATATCCCTTCCCTCTTGGACCTCCCTTCCAGTTGAGGGTTTTTAATGCTGAAGTCCTAGATGGGTCTGGAGGCTAGAGTTATATTTATTCTTATGTACAATGTTGTGTTTTTCTTTTATTAAATTTTATATTAAGAAGAAAACCATTCCTCATGTTATGACAGAGCCTTTATAATTATTTTTTGTACTCTCCTAAAACATTCCTCTTGTATTAGTATCTATGTTATATCCAGTTTATCCCTAATGTAAATAACAGTGACAGTAATATGTAATAACAGTAGAAGTAACAGTGGCAAGCATCTTTATACATACAGCTTTTTTCTTTCACTACAATTATTGTCTTAGGATAAATTCTGTGGAATTGAGAAGCTCGGTTTTAAAAATATGATATTTTGGGGGAGGGCACACCACCCAGCCTGTGGGATCTTAGTTCCCTGATCAGGGATCGAACCAAACCCCCTTTACTGGAAGCATAGAGTCTTGACCACTGGACCACCAGGGAAGTCCCTTAAAATATAATTATTATTTTGACTTGTGTCATATTGCCCACTGTCTTCCTAGAAGTTTGCATACATTTATGTTGCTACTGGATTAAGTGAATTTCAATTTTTCTGTAGACTTCTGTGAATTGGATTTTATTCATTTTTGTTTTTATTGTTTTGATTTTTGTGTCTTTGAAGACCATTAAAGTAAAGGATCTTTTAAAACTCCTGTTTATTTACTTTTGCTATTATCATGTTAATTACCTACCTTGGTCTGCTCTCATTTGTCTAATGGGGTTAAGGTGATGTTCTTAAATATATTTTATCCATTTTTTTTTTAAGAGTTCATTAATACTGAACTTTATTGTTGTAGCTTAGTTGCTAAGTCATGTCTGACTCTTTTTTTTAAATTTTATTTTATTTTTAAACTTTACATAATTGTATTAGTTTTGCCAAATATCAAAATGAATCCGCCACAGGTATACATGTGTTCCCCATCCTGAACCCTCCTCCCTCCTCCCTCCCCATACCATCCCTCTGGGTCCTCCCAGTGCACTAGCCCCAAGCATCCAGTATCGTGCATCAAACCTGGACTGGCAACTTGTTTTTATACAGTGTAAATGATAGCTCTTGGAGAATTATTTTTACAAATGGTTACACTGGCCAGCTGTTCTCCTTTTTAAATCTTAGTTTAACTGCTGCTGCTGCTGGTGCTAAGTCGCTTCAGTCATGTCTGACTCTGTGCGACCCCATAGACGGCAGCCCACCAGGCTCCCCCGTCCCTGGGATTCTCCAGGCAAGAACACTGGAGTGGGTTGCCATTTCCTTCTCCAATGCGTGAAAGTGAAAAGTGAAAGTGAAGTCACTCAGTTGTGTCCAACTCCTAGTGACCCCATGGACTGCAGCCTACCAGGCTCCTCCGTCCATGGGATTTGCCAGGCAAGAGTACTGGAGTGGGTTGCCATTGCCTGAGTTTGTGCCAAATTTACCCTGGGCTTCCATGTACTTTGTTTCCATTTCATTCTGGTGCCTACCAGGCTAGACTGCAATTACTGGTTTATATGTCACTCTTCTGGTGATCCATCAGTTCCTTTCTATACCCCCAACACCTTATATAGGATTTTTTATATGATATTTGCTCAAAATTGCTTGTTGAGGTTTGGAAGAAAAAGAATGCTTGAGTGAAGGAATTAAGTGAGGGAATGCTCTGTTGTGATACTGTCCTTTTGAATTTCTAGAACTAGAGGGTGTCCCGAGCCTTTCTCCTTCAGTCAGGAAGGCAGCAGGAGACCTCTGGCTGACCCAGTGCGGAGGCCTATGAGTTGGAGTTCAGGTTTTCCTCTTTTCCTTGGGGCCTTACCCAAGACTCAGGTCCCTGGGGGTCTGGTTGGGGAGCTGCTTTCCTTTGGCATCACTTTCTGGGCAAAAAGTTCCAGTGTTTGGATTTTATTAGCCAATAAAATTAAGGGGAAAACGCTGGAAAAAAATCACAGCACACTGTTGTTACTCTTGTGAATGAATCACATAACTTGCAGCTAGACTATTAATGTCTAAATGGATTTTCTGTGCTCTAAGCCAAAACATATTTCATAAAGTTACACAGAGGTGGACAGAATCCCAGTTAATAAAAACAGTCGTGGGTGAAAGATGCATGGTCTGATGGAAGGGGAGGTGATGGATGCTAGGTTGCTGGGATTGTTATATTTAACTATGATTTTATTTATTTTTAAAGAAAAATGAAACATTTTATTAAATAGTTGAACTTCAACATTATTACCAAACCCTAATCAGTAAAGGGAATTTATTGAATGTTTGGAGATACAAATATGCTGATGGAACTTTATGAGGCGTTTTGAATAATTTTCAATATTGTATTATCAACCAGTTTAATTCAATCCTAGTTTTTCTCTAGTCATAGTAGGAAAGTTTCTTTTCCATCCACATTTATTTGTTGATGTAATATCCCTCCCAGAATTGATGCAAAGTCCTAGAAGTTTGGTCCATACTTGAAAACAAAATAAATAACTCTACAGATTCTGACAGCTATGGATACCTTAGCTCAAAAAATTATTTCTGTGATCCTTTCCCTCCACAATATTTTGTGATGATATATTTCAGAGCTTAACTTCTTCAGAGCCTCGATCATAGCCAGAAGAGAAAAGAAAAAATGCAAGTCATTGTTCTGAAGCTTAAAAAACCCAGGACTTTGATCTGAAAAAGGTAACTTTTCATTCTATTATTAGAAATCTTCCCTGCTCCAACAAATTTCATTATTGGTGATCCTTGGCTGCTGGCTGGTGGCTGGATTTCAGCTGAAATTACAACCACCTCTTCCAACAAGGCTATTTGTAACAATGGCTAGGAAATTTGTGGCATGGACACAGACTGCTTGGCCAAAGTAGTTACAGCCTATGTCTAACATATATCATTTTCCTTTTCTCATATATATAGTGCAGATATAATGTAGAAAAGTGAAAAATATGCAAAACAAATTTGATGTATATGAAGAAATGTGCCAGATGTGAACACTGGGTTACTTCTGGGTTGCAAAATTGAGAGTGACTTATTTATTGTTTGTTTGCTTATATTTTTTTCCTGCAATTAGCTTGCACTTTTTAATAGTAGGGAGAAAAGAAGCTATTTTTCCTTTTATTTTTTTTTAATTT
The DNA here is from genome assembly GCF_019923935.1 of Bubalus bubalis. Lineage (NCBI taxonomy): Eukaryota > Metazoa > Chordata > Mammalia > Artiodactyla > Bovidae > Bubalus > Bubalus bubalis. The sequence goes on along the minus strand of NC_059157.1, from coordinate 126,620,553 downwards.
TGGAACATTTTGAACAAATATAAAAATAGCAATACTAGATTATTAAACCTAGACCGTTACTTAGATTTGCACACTGGGTTTCAGACTTGCTTTGGACCCGTGAGCCACTTTTCCCCTTCCTCTTTCTCCTTTTTGGACTAGAACTATCCATACCGGGCCTGTCATGGCCCACCGTTGTGTTTTGGAAGGACATACTTGTTTTCTGGTTTCTTGGGTTCACGGATAGAGAGGAATTTTGCTCCAGGAGGTACAATATCCATAAGTCGTAAATGATTTAGATGATGAAATTTTTGAACTGATGATTTTTTAGATGAGATTTTGGACTTAAGAATTGATGCTGGAATGACTTTGGGGGTGCTGGGATCAGGTGAAGGTATTTTGTACATGGGACAGATATGAATTTTAGGGGGCCAGAGGGCAGATTGTACTGGATTGGCTAGTGTCCCCAAAATTCATGTCTTTCCTAGAATTTCAGAATTTGAACTTATTTCAAAATAAGGTTGTTGCATATACAGTTAAAATATAAGTTAAGATAAGCTCATGTTGGAGTAGGATGGGCCCATAATCTAATATAACTGGTGTCCTTATAAGAAAAGATGAACACAGAGACACACAGGGAAAAGACCATGTGACAAAGGAAGCAGAGATGGGAGAGATGTGTTTAGAAGCCAAAGAATGCCAAAGACCAGACACCAGAAGACACCAAAGTCACAAAATGGGTTCTCCCCTAGAGCCTTCAAAGGGCTTCCCTGGTGACTCAGAGGGTAAAGAACCCATCTGCAGTTTTTAATTATTTTGGGGTTACATTGCACAGCATTGCAGTAACTTGGTTCCCCAACCAGGAATCAAACCTATACCCCCTGCCATGGAAGCCCAGATTCTTAACCACTGCACCACCAGGGAAGTCCCCAGGTTTTGTTTTTTTTTTTTTTTTTAACCACACCACGTGCCATGAGGAATAGTTCCCCTACCAGGAATCAAACCTGTGCCCACCACAGTAGAAGCTCAGAGACTTTGCCACTGGGCTGCAAGGGAAGATTCCACCCCCCGCCCTCCCTCCACCCCCCAACGCCAACTGCAATATTCTTGCTTGGAGAATCCCAGACAGAGGAGCATGGTAGGTTACAGTCTATAGGGATGCAAAGAGCTGGATGTGACTGAGCAACTATGCACGCATGCATTAGAGATGTTAGAGAGAGCATGCCTCTGCCCACACCTTGACTTCACACTTCTAGCATTTAGAACAGACAATACATTTCTGTCGTTTTAGGCTATGTAGTTTGTGGTGCTTTGTTACAGCAACTCCAATAAACTAATATAACTCAGATACGTGTTACTGTATTGGGATATTATGCATATTATAAAATATATATAGAAATAGGTATTTAAAATGTGTAAAAATAAAAAACTAATATTTTAAATATAATTTTATCTTGTTTATTGCATGTAAAGAGTTTGAGAGCAACAATATTGAGTATTTTCTGTTTGAAAATTAATTTATTTTGGGATGATTTTACAGAAAAATTGCAAAGATGGTGCACAGAGTTCTCCAGAATCTTGCCTGGTGTGGGCCAGGTAGGAAGCGCAGCGCCCTCCAGGTCAACAGGCAGCTTGACACCACAGCACTGACCTTGGAGAAGGAGACCAACGTGAATGGTTAATGCTGCTGTCCACCATCCTCCTGCCTCAGTTTCCTCATCTGAAAACAGAGATGATAATACTTCCTTCATCAAGTTGTACAGATGAAGTAAATCCTAGCTTGTCCTTGCTAAACGACCCTGGAGAAGACATCTGACTCTTTAAGGCACAGCTTCCTCTTCTGTAAAGTGGGGCGAGTCATACCCTCCCAATAAGGTTATAATGGGGTGTGAAATCGGTCAACTCTAGGCCACCAGGTCTATGTTCTTCCCTTTCTTTACCCCTCAGACATGTTTTCTCGGCGTTTCCTTTAACAGAGTACTTGGTTACAGCTGCAAACATGCCAAAAGGAAGATCAAGTAACTACATGGTCTGTGAGGACCCGCAACGAAAACTCCCTGTGAAACTTAATAGCCTGTGGCACTATCGGTATTGAGGTGTGTGCACGTCGGGGCAGGGGTGGGTGGGGGGAGAATAGCGCCCCTTTAAGGACCTTCCAGTCTTGAGTTTCTTTGTACCAAGATAAGCCAAAAATCTAGGCTTGATGCTTTTATGCTGGGAGTAGTCCTCAGCTCTGTCTGGAAAATTCCAGGAGGAGGCTTCTTCAGTACATATGTCTGAGAAGAGCTGACTTGTTCTAAAAGGAGCAAGTGCGTGGGCTGCTACGCAGGGCTGCTGCTCGGCGCCTCCCCTCGCCCCCACTTCTGTCAGCGCCAGCCCTGCTCTCAGCTGAGGAACCTCTGCCATGCCTGCTCCTTTACCCCTGAGACTCCCTCAGGGGGAGGGCACACTCCCCAGTGTCTGGACTTCAACCCTTTTCTCCTTTTCCATAATGACTAAGACCACAGGGTACTCATTTTAGAGCAGGTTGTTCTTAGATCATTTAGTAAAGGTTTCTCAATCCTGATTATACTTTAGAATCTCTTGGGGAGCTTTTAAAGCATACACGCTCATGGGTCACACCATCAGAGAGGCTGGAGAGAGCCAAGGGATTGATATTAAAAAAAAAAAAAAAAAAAGTCTTCCCAGGTGAGTCTAAAGTCCAGCCAGGACATAGAACCAGGCAAGTGTTTTGGACCATTGCTTACTGAAGGCAGAGGTCTTGTTTCTCTTGTTTACCACTGTATCCCCTAGCAACACAAATATTTGTTGAAAGAATAATTAGACTTACTCCTTGGAGTCCTGGGCAGTCTGTTGGATGCCACTGATGGTTGGGGAGATGAGGGCCAATTTACTGGGCACCAGGTCCTCATTTTTATCTGTTAATTTTAAAATATATACTTCCAGGTAGGATATGGAAGCTTGTCATATACTGATCAAGTCTGGTTGTTTTAGACAAATGTGTGCTGTGGTCAGTTGTGCCTACTCTTTGTGACCCCATGGACTGTAACCCCCCAGGTTCTTCTGTCCATGGAATTTTCCAGGCAAGAATATTTGGAGCAGGTTGCCGCACAAAAGAACAGGGAAAATTTCTCCTGATGCAGCAAGATGGCCTAAGAACAAGTAGCCTCATGATAAAATTCCAACACATATTCATTAAGAGGAATAATTTAATTAAACATTTATGGAGTTCAGTACAACACTAGAGCAATTTTTCCTACTAGACTTTATTTTTGAGAACAGTTTTGTATTTACAGAAAAGTTGTTAAGACAGTACAGAGTTTCCCACATACCCTGTACCCAGTTTTCCCCTTCTATTAATTTCTTACGTAAGTATATTTGCTATAATTAGTGAGCCAGTATTGCTACATTATCATTAACTAACTAGTGAAGTCACTCAGTTGTGTCCGACTCTTTGCGACCCCATGGACTGTAGCCTACCAGGCTCCTCTGTCCATGGGATTTTCCAGGCAAGAGTACTGGAGTGGGTTGCCATTTCATTCACTAAAGTTCATACTTTATTCAGATTTCCTTAGTTCTGACCTAACGTCTTTTTCTGTTTCAGGATCCCGACCAGGGCACCACATTACATTAGGTGTCATGTATCCTTAACACTCTCCGTGGTTGTAACAGTTTCTTGAATTTTCGTTCTTCGGAAGACTTTGACCAGTACTTTGAGGGGTACTGGTCAGCTCTTCTAGGATGCCCCTCTGTTGGAATTAGTTGTTTCTCTCATGGTTAGATTGGGGTTATGAGCTGGGGGACAGAAACCACAGAGGAAAAGTGCTGTTCTCTCATGTCATATCCAGGGTATGTGCTGTCGACATTGCTTGTCACTGTTGATGCCAACCTTAATGACTGGCTGTAGTCATTTGTCACCTTTCTCCACTGTCCTCTTCCCAACACTTCCCTTTCCTACTGTACTCTTTGGAAAGGAATTTCTGTCAGGAGCCCACCCTTAAGGGATGGGGAGTTAGATAACCTTGCTTGAGGGAGTGGTAACTACATAAATCATTTGGAATTCTTTGACTTAGAAGACTTTTCTCTCCTTCCTGCCTTCCTTTCTTCTTCCCACCTCCTTTTCTTCCTTCCCTCCCCCCCTCCTTCCTTACTACTTATTCAATCATTTATTTATATCAGTATGGACTCTCAATATTTATTCTTTGGGTTATAACCCAATATTTTTACTTTTTTGGGTATGCCACAAGACATGGGATTTTACTTAGTTCCCCAACCAGAGATTGAACCCATACCCCCTTCATTGGAAGCACAGAGGCTTAACCACTGTACTGCCATGGAAGTCCCATATAATCCAATACTTCTTTATTTTTGTTGCTCAAATTGTTCCAGCTTTGGCCATTGGTAGCTTTTCTGGTCAGCTCCTCTGTCCCTCTGACAGATGAACATCTTTTTTTTTTTTAGTGTGTCTTTACTTTCTGGCATAACAACATGCTACAGGCTGATGGTGCATATTTCCTGGTCCAGACTGTAGCCATTTAAAATGTATTTGATTTGTTCTTGTGTACTCAATTTCAGATGAATGTATGTTTTTCTCAGAATAACTTAAAATTTTTTTTAAATTAGAGAAATGTGTCAGACAGATGGATTTTGTGATGTTGGTCAGCTCTTAAGATTTGTAACTTGTGATTTCATTCCATGGTTAAAATAAACATAATTTTTGTACCTATTTCATATTCATGATTTTGTGTATTTTTCTTTTAAAAAGTTCCCCTAATTATAAAAGTTTTAGGCCCTGGTGAGCCCATGGTATCCCTTGACTGCCTAAGTGAGCCAAGACACTTAGGAGCAGAGGGCTTCAATCGTCAGGATCAAGAGAAAGAATGACAAAATATGCACGTGGGAAAATCTGGCTCATCCTGTGGCCAGGACAGCTGAACCTTCCCTTAAACAGACTGCTGACCATGGCTTTTGCTAAGATAAGAGGCCTGCTAAAAAAAAAAAAAAAAAAGAGGCCTGCTTTCCAATAATGTAACTTTAATTGTTTATTTGTTATTGTACTAAGCACATGGTACTAGTGAGCCACTCAATAAACATTCAGTGATGACACCTTCTCCGTGTTAGGCATCTTGTGGGCATAGCTGGAAATAATACAACAAAGTTTTAAACTCCAAGGAATCTACACTGCTGAGAAAGTGATAAGATAGAAAGGTATATGGATAATTACAAATGGAATGAGACAGGCGCTCTGGGCCGTAGAAAAGACTTATTCTTTCTTGAGGGGTCGGAGAAGTCTCCAAAGAGCAAGGGATATTTGGATTGGGTCTTGACCTACGAGTAGAAACCTATATATAGCATCATATTTAATAATACAAAATCTCAAAAGAATCTCGGAGAAGGCAATGGCACCCCACTCCAGTACTCTTGCCTGGAAAATCCCATGGATGGAGGAGCCTGGTGGGTTGCAGTCCATGGGGTCGCTAAGAGTCGGACACGACTGAGCGACTTCACTTTCACTTTTCACTTTCATGCATTGGAGAAGGAAATGGCAACCCACTCCAGTGTTCTTGCCTGGAGAATCCTAGGGACGGGGGAGCCTGGTAGGCTGCCGACTATGGGGTCGCACAGAGTCAGACATGACTGAAGTGACTTAGCAGCAGCAGCAAAAGAATCTAAATTTCCAACCATGGTGGATTGTTTAGACAAAGTGTGGTATATTCATTAATACAATAGAACTCTATATAATGATTAATAACAATAAAATTACATTTGTGAATATGAAACAGTACTCATAGTATATTACTGAGTAGGGATAGGAGATTACAAAAGCAAACTAAACAGTATGAGCCCAGTTTTGTAAATTATGTTTGTATTTGTGTGTGTACACATACATTCATGTATGTTTATATATGAAAAATTTGGAAGACTTTTATAAATTGTAGATTATTTCAATTTTCTCCTTTTCCTTCCTAATTTCTCTATATTGCATATACATTAAATATATAAAGAGAGAAATGTTTTTAGAAAGCTTACATTTTGCAAAAAATGTTTTTGAAAAACCATAAAATAGCAATGAAAAGAGTTCCCTATTAAAATGCTGATATTTATGCATGTATGGGTGTATATATTTGTGTATGTGTGTGTGTATGATGTCAATATTTTAACATTTTGTTGTCTTATATTGAATGGTCTTTTCCTAACCATTGTCTCATTTAATCTTTAAAAGACGCTTACTCCTTGGAAGGAAAGTTATGACCAACCTAGACAGCATATTAAAAAGCAAAGACATTACTTTGCCAACAAAGGTCCGTCTAGTCAAGGCTATGGTTTTTCCAGTGGTCATGTATGGATGTGAGAGTTGGACTGTGAAGAAAGCTGAGCACCGAAGAATTGATGCTTTTGAACTGTGGGTTTGAGAAGACTCTTGAGAATCCCTTGGACTGCAAGGAGATCCAACCAGTCCATCCTAAAGGAGATCAGTCTTGGGTGTTCATTGGAAAGACTTATGTTGAAGCTGAAACTCCAATACTTTGGCCACCTGATGTGAACAGCTAACTCATTGGAAAAGACCCTGATGCTGGGAAAGATTGAGGGCAGGAGGAGAAGGGGACAACAGAGGATGAGATGGTTGGATGGCATCACTGATTCGATGGACATGAGTTTGGGTGGACTCCAGGAGTTGGTGATGGACAGGGAGGCCTGGCGTGCTGAGGTTCATGGGGTCACAAAGAGTCACAAAGACTGAGCGACTGAACTGAACTGAAAAGTCCTGGGTTAGAGGCTAGACTGGCAGTATTGTGGGTGAAAGGCGTAAATATTCATAACTGATGCTCATAGCTTCAGTGTTACCTGTGTGCACACAGCTGGTAACTGGTTGAGCCAGAACTCACTCATAAACCTCTTGACTACAGGAGCCAGAGCATTCTTCCCTATTATTCCAGAGATTATCCTGTGCATCCATGCTAAGTTGCTTCAGTTGTGTCCAACTCTTTGCGACCCCATGGACAGGAGCCCACCAGGCTCCTCCGTTCTCGGGATTCTCCAGGCAAGACTACTGGAATAGGTTGCCATGCCCTCCTCCAGGGGATCTTCCCAACCCAGGGATGGATCCTGGGTCTCTTTTGTTTCCTGCACTGGCAGGTGGGTTCCTTACCCCTAGCACCACCTGGGACGGGAGGCAAAAAACAGCCACATTAGTATCCCACAGCTTTTTCCTGATGTCATAGCCCTTAAAAAATCATGCTGTAGAATACATCTACGTAAAAAAAATTCCTAAATGAAGAAAGCAAGTTACAAAAGTATGATCCTGTTTTGGTAAAAAACTAGAATGTTTGCATAAACACATGGAAAAAACCTGAACTAGGATATATTGTCAAGTGCAAAACACTAGATGCAGTACATGTAATATGCTGCTTTTTATAGGATGTAAGATGAGAATTTATGTTTGTACTTGTATCTGCATTAAGAAACATGGGAAGGATACACAAACGATCAAGAAGTGTTCACTGAAGAGGGTGGGTGGGAGTCAGCTTCCCTGGCAGCTCAGACAGTAAAGAGTCTGCCTGCAATCAGGAGATGCAGGTTCAATCCCTGGGCCAGGAAGATCCCCTACAGAAGGTAATGGCCACCCACTCCAGTATTCTTGCCTGGAAAATTCCATGGGCAGCGTGAGCCTGGCGGGCTGTAGTCCATAAGACTAGTGACTAATACTTCAAGAGGGTGGGAGTGCACAAGAAACATGATAGATGAAGGCAGGTTAGTGACACCACTTCTTAAGGAATATCTTTTTAATACCACTTTGATTTTGAACTATTCAAAAAACTAAAATTAAAAAAGATTCTAATAAACAAACCAAAACGCTTATTTTTTTGAGTGCTGGAGAAACAGGTATTTCCTCTTCTTGGTACATCTGTATTTTATATGTGTAAGAAAAGGAGTTACTTTTAAAAGTTTTTTCAAAATTTATTAAAAGTCTTTGTACCTTTGGTTAAAAGAGGAATTGAATTTCTAAAAGATTTTGTGGAAAGGGCAGTCTGTAGGATACTGTAAATGAGAATCCTTTTTTCACCTGAAATTCTTTATGACTCCAGGCCACCAAGATACATTCTGAGCCTGGTGTCCATTATAAGAAAAGCAGTAGTCCCAGAACTCCTCTGGAAGTGTGTTCAAAACAAGGCTCCAACTGAAAGATGAAATGCATATTTCCCACCAAAGGCCAGTCCTCCCCACCCTCCACCCCCACATGTTGATTCAGGTAATGCTTTAAAAAGAAGCCCACACCACCTACTCTCAGGGAAATGGAAGACGTCTCATTCAAAGATACTCTTTGAGATGTTAGCATTTTTGATTGTTGTGAAGTTAATATATTTTTAACTCAATTTAAGTGCTTCTCTCTCAAGAGACTGCTCCTCTGTTTCTGGTCTGTGGTGCCTGAGTTGTAGGCAGTGAAGTTTGGCTGGGTGTTCGTGGACACGTTTTCTGGGCAAGGCAATTTGAGAAATACTGACATTTCCCCTAGCTTCCTCCTTAGGCATCAACCCAGTTTCTCTCCCCATCCCTGTTGGGTATCCTGTCTCTTTCTTGGAAGACCAGACTCTGCTTTCGTCTTCACAATCTCTCTCAGATTTTTTTTCTTTCTCTTCTCCAGACTTGTCTCTATTCCACAGCTTGGTCCTCTGCCCAGCCAGCTTCTGAACGGTGCTGTCTTCCCAAGCATAGAGGCCTCTGCTTCAAATTCGGGAAGGACCTCAGAGACCTTTAGTTTGCGAATCAGGAATTTACCACATCTTTGCTAGATAGTCCTCCAATATCTTCTTAAACACCCTTAGTGACAGAGAGCTCACTACCTTTCAAATCAGTTGGCTGTCTATTGTTCATGTCAGAAAGCTGTTTCGTAAGGAAGCTGAGAGCAGGCTTGAGGTCATTTTGTTTGTTTTTAAGTTGATTTCTTATCCAAGTGAAAGGAGTGGTCTGAGAGAAGGAGGATGGGAAAGAGAAGGTGTTACTCAGCCTGACCAAAGGGAGCAGGTTCGAGACTGGCACTTGTCCACAAGGCAATGGGGGACAGTGTGAGGGGACCTGAAAAAAGCTGTGAATTTGATTTCAGGAGACAGGGCTTCAAGCCAGCTCCATCTTTAAAATGTGGGTGTGTGTTAGTTGCTCAGTCGTGTCTGACTCTTTGCAACCCCAATGGACTGTAGCCCACCAGGCTCCTCTGTCCATGAGGATTCTGCAGGCCAGAATACTGACGTGGGTAGCCTATCCCTTCTCCAGGGTATCTTCCCAACCCAGGGATCGAACACAGGTCTCCCACGCTGCAGGCAGATTCTTTACCATCTGAACCACCAGGCAAGCCCCATCTTTCAACTACTGACCCATTTACTGGGGCAGGTCATTTGTACTCTGAACCTAGTCTCTTTCATTTATAAAATTGGACTTGTAGTGATAATGATTTCACAAGGTTAATGGGAGGATTGAATGAAATAATGCATATGAAAAGGTTTTGTAACTACAAAGAGTTTTACAAACAAGAGAGTAGTTACCACCTAAGATGCTAGATGCCTAGTTTAGTGAATCTGTGAACCAGCCCAGCCCAAGGAGGTTACAAAGTGGAGGGTTTGGGGACTTAGTAATATTCTGCCTGCACCTGTGTGTCATTGGCAGAAGCAGCTCATAGCCGCTGTTGGCGTTCTCTGAGGAGCCAACCGCATGTGATGACAAGTCAAAGACTGAAGGATGTGAGTTTCCTTCTACTATAAAATGCTCATTTTGAAGATGGATGAGAAGGATTGATGACTTGCCCAGTCACATAGCTCAATACTGGTGGCCTGAACCTTGACTCCAGAAGTCTGATTTCTAGGCACAACTTCTGGAAGGTTTCCTGACAGAGGGGGAGATGGTGTTTTGGACACTGCTCTTTTCGTTGTGCACATCTTCCTGGCTGCTGTAGCAAGTTTAACATCTGTTCCCCATCCACTAAATGGCAGCAGCATCCCCTTGTCTTATGACAATCAAAAAGTTTCCCACACACTCCATGGCATCAAGGGAACTGTACCTCCCTGTTGACAAATTCGGTGATGTGCTAGTGCTAAATCGCTTCAGTCGTGTCTGATTCCTTGTGACACTATGGACTGCTGGGGGTTAGAAAATGATGTTTGCCATTAACTAGCTTTGTGATCTAAAGAATGTAATTTCATGTCTCCAAGCCTTCGTTTCCACATCTAAGCAATGAGGAAGCAGGTCCAGAGGTCCTCTTAGGTCTCCTCTATTCCTCCGTGCTTCCAGCCTCCTGGCTTGCCTGCTCCTGAAACACCTCCATCAGTGAGCCTTGGTGCTTAGCTCTTGACGTCATGGTTTGTATTCTTTTACAGAAGCCCTTTTGCAGTCTACATGTATTCCACACGTATTGTTTTTCACGGTCACAGCCATTGCCTTATCTTTCATTTGTTCTTTCCCTTTCTTGCTCTCATGCTCTTTCTCCCCCTGTCACCAACATCTTCCTGTTCGTATTTGCCTGTGGCAGCAACATCTTCCTGTTGGTATTTAAGTGTGCTCAAGTTTCTCTCCTTCAAAAAATCGAAAAAACAAACAAACAAAAAAAAACAACCAAACCAACTCCAAACTTTGACCAACTTATCTCTCCCCTTATCACAATCAAATCTGTTTAAAAATCACACAAATAGTACAGAGAATTCCCACATACTCTACCCAGATTTTCCAAATGCTTGCATTTTATATTTGCTTTCTCTAATATAAATGCATAAACATATGTTTATATGTATATATTTATCCCTTTATTTCCTTCATTATATCTTTGACTTCTTATTTCTACTATTTTCCCCTTGTGTTTTCTAACACATGGATTTATTCATATATGTATTTTCCTGAGCTGTTGCATGTAGGGTTCTCCTTTACCCTTAAATATTAATACTTCATTTTCTATAAATGTAAATATAATTATCAAATAAGAAAATTATTATTAACATAATATTATTTAATCTGCAGACCTTATTCAGATTGACCCACTGTCCCAATAATGTCCTTTATAGCAAAGGAAAATTCTGGATCATGCATGCTTTGTATTCATTTGTCATGTTCCTTTAGAAATTATTTTGGTTTTTGTAGTTTTTTTTTTTAAATCTGAAACAGTCTTCAGTTTTTTCTTTGTGTTTCAAGACACTGACATTTTAAAAACTGTAGAGGGACTTCCCTGGTGGTCCAGTGGCTAAGACTCTGTGCTCCCAGTGCAGGTGATCTGGGCTGGATCTCTGGTCAGGGAACTAGATGCAACTAGGAGCTTGCTAAAGATTCGGCATGTCTCAACGAAGATCGAAGATCCCTCGAGCTGTAACTAAGACCCAGTACAGCCAGATAAATAAATGTTTAAAGAAAAAAAAAAACAGTAGAGGCCAGGGTTTGTTGTTGTCGGTTTTTGGTTTTTTTCTTCTGTGTAGGAAATCCCTCAATTTAAGTTTGTCTGATGTTTTCTCACGATTAGAACAGGGTTATACTTCTTTGGCAGGAATACCACAGAAGTGGTATTGTGTTTTCTGCGTGCATCATACCAAGAGGCACATGATGTTGATTTGTCTTATTATCTGTGATATTAAAGTTCATTACTTCGTGGTCTTTCCACGTTTTTCCATTGCAGTTATCTTTGGGGAGATACACTGAGACTTTGCAAGTATCCTGTTAGTCCTCAAACATTTCATGTACTAATTTTAGCACTCTTGATGATTCTTAGCTTAAATTAATTACATTACCCTAATGATTCCCAAATGATGATTTTCGAATTTCTTCATTCCTTTTACACTTATTATGATTTAAATGCATGCTCTTTTACTTTTGTCAAATACCTTTTCAGTGTCTATGGAAATGATATTATTATTCCTCTTAGGCCTACTAATATAAATTATACTGATAGAATTAATATAAATTATACTGACAGAATATGGTCCACTGGAGAAGGGAATGGCAAACCACTTCAGTATTCTTGCCTTGAGAACCCCATGAACAGTATGAAAAGGCAAAATGATAGGATACTGAAAGAGGATCTCCCCAGGTCAGTAGGTGCCCAATATGCTACTGGAGATCAGTGGAGAAATAACTCCAGAAAGAATGAAGGGATGGAGCCAAAGCAAAAACAATACCCAGCTGTGGATGTGACTGGTGATGGAAGCAAGGTCTGATGCTGTAAAGAGCAATATTGCATGGGAATCTGGAATGTTAGGTCCATGAATCAAGGCAAATTGGAAGTGGTTAAACAAGAGATGGCAAGAGTGAACATCAACATTCTAGGAATTAGTGAACTAAAATGGACTGGAATGGGTGAATTTAACTCAGATGACCATTATATCTACTACCGTGGGCAGGAATCCCTTAGAAGAAATGGAGTAGCCATCATGATCAACAAAAGAGTCCGAAATGCAGTACTTGGATGCAATCTCAAAAAAGACAGAATGATCTCTGTCCATTTCCAAGGCAAACCATTCAATATCACAGTAATCCAAGCCTATGCCCCAACCAGTAACGCTGAAGAAGCTGAAGTTGAACAGTTCAATGAAGACCTCCAAGACCTTTTAGAACTAACACCCAAAAAAGATGTGCTTTTCATTATAGGGGACTGGAATGCAAAAGTAGGAAGTCAAGAAACACCTGGTTGCTGCTAAGTCATTTTAGTCATGTCCAACTCTGTGCAACCCCATAGACGGCAGCCCACCAGGCTCCCCCATCCCTGGGATTCTCCAGGCAAGAACACTGGAGTGGGTTGCCATTTCCTTCTCCAATGCATGAAAGTGAAAAGTGAAAGTGAAGTCGCTCAGTCGTATCCGACTCTTAGCGACCCCATGGACTGCAGCCTACCAGGCTCCTCCATCCATGGGATTTTCCAGGCAAGAGTACTGGAGTGGGGTGCCATTGCCAGAAACACCTGGAGTAACAGGCAAATTTGGCCTTGGAATATGGAATGAAGCAGGGCAAAGGCTAACATAGTTCTGCCAAGAGAATGCACTGGTCATAGCAAATACCCTCTTCCAACAACACAAGAGAAGACTCTACACATGGACATCACCAGATGGTCAACACTGAAATCAGATTGATTATATTCTTTGCAGCCAAAGATGGAGAAGCTCTATACAGTCAGCAAAAACAAGACCGGGAGCTGACTGTGGCTCAGACCATGAACTCCTTATTGCCAAATTCAGACTTAAATTGAAGAAAGTAGGGAAAACCACTAGACTGTTCAGGTATGACCTAAACCAAATCCCTTATGATTATACAGTGGAAGTGAGAAATAGATTTAAGGGACTAGATCTGAGAGATAGAGTGCCTGATGAACTATGGACAGAGGTTCGTGACATTGTACAGGAGACAGGTATCAAGACCATCCCCATGGAAAAGAAATGCAAAAAAGCAAAATGGCTGTCTGAGGAGGCCTTACAAATAGCTCTGAAAAGGAGAGAAGTGAAAAGCAAAGCAGAAAGGGAAAGATATAAACATCTGAATGCAGAGTTCCAAAGAATAGCAAGGAGAGATAAGAAAGCCTTCCTCAGCGATCAATGCAAAGAAATAGAGGAAAACAACTGAATGGGAAAGACTAGAGATCTCTTCAAGAAAATCAGAGATACCAAGGGAACATTTCATGCAAAGATGGGCTCAATAAAGGACAGAAATGGTATGGACCTAACAGAAGCAGAAGATATTAAGAAGAGGTGGCAAGAATATACAGAAGAACTGTACAAAAAAGATCTTCACGACCCAGATAATCACGATGGTGTGATCACTCACCTAGAGCCAGATATCCTGGAATGTGAAGTCAAGTGGCCCTTAGAAAGCATCACTATGAACAAAGGTAGCTAGCGGAGGTGATGGAATTCCAGTTGAGCTATTTAAAATCCTGAAAGATGATGCTGTGAAAGTGCTGCACTCAATATGCCAGCAAATCTGGAAAACTCAGCAGTGGCCACAGGATTGGAAAAGGTCAGTTTTCATTCCAATCCCAAAGAAAGGCAATGCCAAAGAATGCTCAAACTACCGCACAATTGCACTCATCTCACACGCTAGTAAAGTAATGCTCAAAATTCTCCAAGCCAGGCTTCAGCAATATGTGAACCGTGAACTTCCAGATGTTCAAGCTGGTTTTAGAAAAGGCAGAGGAACCAGAGACCAAATTGCCAACATCTGCTGGATCATGGAAAAAGCAAGAGAGTTCCAGAAAAACATCTATTTCTGCTTTATTGACTATGCCAAAGCCTTTGACTGTGTGGATCACAATAAACTGTGGAAAATTCTGAAAGAGATGGGAAAACCAGACCACCTGACCTGCCTCTTGAGAAATCTGTATGCAGGTCAGGAAGCAACAGTTAGAACTGGACATGGAACAACAGACTGGTTCCAAATAGGAAATGGAGTACATCAAGGCTGTATATTGTCACCCTGCTTATTTAACTTATATGCAATGTACATCATGAGAAATGCTGGGCTGGAAGAAGCACAAGCTGGAATCAAGATTGCTGGGAGCAATATCAATAACCTCAGATATTCAGCTGATACCACCCTTATGGCAGAAAGTGAAGAGGAACTAAAAAACCTCTTGATGAAAGTGAAAGAGGAGAGTGAAACAGTTGGCTTAAAGCTCAACATTCAGAAAATGAAGATCATGGCATCTGGTCCCATCACTTCATGGGAAATAGATGGGGAAACAGTGGAAACAGTGTCAGACTTCATTTTTGGGGGCTCCAAAATCACTGCAGATGGTGATTGTAGCCATGAAATTAAAAGACGCATACTCCTTAGAAGGAAAGCTATGACCAACCTAGATAGCGTATTGAAAAGCAGAGACATTACTTTGCCAACAAAGGTCCGTCTAGTCAAGACTATGGTTTTTCCAGTAGTCATGTATGGATGTGAGAGTTGGACTGTGAAGAAAGCTGAGCACCGAAGAATTGATGCTTTTGAACTGTGGTGTTGGAGAAGACCCTTGAGAGTCCCTTGGACTGCAAGGAGATCCAACCAGTCCATCCTAAAGGAGATCAGCCCTGGGTGTTCTTTGGAAGGACTGATGCTAAAGCTCAAACTCCAGTACTTTGGCCACCTCATGTGAAGAGTTGACTCATTGGAAAAGACTCTGATGCTGGGAGGGATTGGGGGCAGGAGGAGAAAGTGATGACAGAGGATGAGATGGCTGGATCGAATCACTGACTCAATGGACATGAGTTTGAGTGTACTCCAGGAGTTGGTGATGGACAGGGAGGTCTGGTGCGCTGCAATTCATGGGATCACAAAGAGTCGGACATGACTGAGCAACTGAAGTGAAGTGATACTGATTGGTCTGCTAGTATTGAACCATCTGTGTGTTCACAGAGTAAAAGTCACATAGGCTTTATTATTATTATTATTTTTTAAATTCTGCTGGGTGTATTTGTTAATATTTATTTATGATTTTTGCATTCATATTTATAAATTAGATTTATCTCTCTTGTGCATTCTGTCTTGGTGTATTGATATTATATTTTTATTATGAAAAACATTTACAAGTGTTCTTTTTTTCCCCGAAGCTGTGGAATAGTTTAAATAACACTGGCAGTATCAACTTGAATGGCTGGTAAAAAGTCCCTATGAAATTCTCTGAGTGTGCTGCTTTTTGAGCGAGTAGCTCACTGATAAATTTCTCACCTCTTTTTTGTGGAAACTGGTCTATTTTTATTTTCTACCTATGCTTGGAGTTCATTTTAGAGAATTGTATTCTCCTAGAAATGTATTCATTTCATTCACATTTTTAAAGTTATCTGCATAGAATTAACAAATCAGTTTCATGATTTTTAAATTTTCTCTAATGCCAGGTTGGAGAAGGCAATGGCACCCCACTCCAGTACTCTTGCCTGGAAAATCCCATGGATGGAGGAGCCTGGTAGGCTGCAGTCCATGGGGTCGCTAAGAGTTGGATATGACTGAGTGATTTCATTTTGACTTTTCACTTTCATGCATTGGAGAAGGAAATGGTAACCCACTCCAGAGTTCTTGCCTGGAGAATCCCAGGGACGGCGGAGCCTGGTGGGCTGCCGTCTGTGGGGTTGCACAGAGTCAGACACGACTGAAGCAACTTAGCAGTAGCAATGCCAGGTTTATTTCTCCCTTGTCATTTCTTATTTTGTGAAGTTTCACTTTCTCATTGAATTAATTTTATTGTTGTTGTTGTTGCTGCTTTTCTGCTGTAACAAATTACCACAAGCATAGTAGCTCATCATCTTAAATTTCAGTACGTCAGAAGTCCAACTTGGTCATCACCAGCCTAAAAATCAGGATGTCCACAGGGCTGTGTCCCTTTCTGGAGGCTCTAGAAGAGAAGCCGATTATTTGCCTTTTCCAGTTTCTAGTGACCACCTGTGTTCCTTGGCTTCTGGTCTCCTCTTTCCATCTTCAAAAACCAGTAATGGCAGGACAAAGTCTCACATGTCTCTGATCCATCACCTACCTCTCTCTCTCTGTTCACAACCAGGAAAAGTCCTCTGATTTTAAGGACTCATAGATCAGGTTTAATCCACCTGGATCATCCAGAAGACTCTCTCCGTCTCCAGGTCCTTCATCCTAATCATATCTGCAAAGTCTCTTTTGCCATGTAGTCACAGGTTCTAGGGGTTAGAGTGTGGGCATCTTTGGGAGGTCATTATTCTGCCTGCCGTATTCTTTTTTTTCTTAAAAAGATTGGTTAAATTTTAAGCTATTTTTTATTTTTTCTTTTATTCATTTCATTTTTATTTATTCTTATTTTTACTATTTTCCATTTCCTAACACATTGATTTGGGCTTCCCAGGTGATGCTAGTGGTAGAGAACCCACCTGGCCAATGCAGAAGACATAAGAGATGCAGGTTCAATCCCTGGGTCGTGAAGATCCCCTGGAGCAGGGCAGACAACCCACTCCAGTATTCTTGCCTGGAGAATTCTATGGACAGAGGAGTCTGGTGGGCTACAGTCCATAGGGTCGCAAAGAGTTGGATACGACTGAGGCCACTTAGCACGCATGCAACACATTGATTTATTCTTCTTTCTACTTCTCTATTCTTTATCTTGTTCTTTTTATAATTTGGGGGTCATAAATTTAAATTGGTTTCTCTTCTATCTTATTTATCCGTACAAATAAAGATATGGAATTTCCTCTTCACATTGCTTAAT
The DNA here is from genome assembly GCF_019923935.1 of Bubalus bubalis. Classification (NCBI taxonomy): domain Eukaryota; kingdom Metazoa; phylum Chordata; class Mammalia; order Artiodactyla; family Bovidae; genus Bubalus; species Bubalus bubalis. The sequence goes on along the minus strand of NC_059157.1, from coordinate 126,603,407 downwards.
TCTAGGTTCTGATATGTTGTTTTCGTTATCATTTCTAGACAGAGTACACTTTTAGTTGTTATTCTCCCTTAAGCCCAAGAAATGTTAAAGATAGAATTTTAACATTCTTTTTTTCTGAAGGTGGAAGGATTTTTAGTTTCTCATTTTCTTATTGTTGCTGTAGTCTTTCTCTCTCTCTCTCTCTTTTTTTATTGTATATTGTTCTGAGTATGCTTTCTTACAGCCTAACACTTCATGGAATTTTGTGAATGTTTCATGGGCCCTTGGGGGAGGGAGAAAGTTGTTTTTTTTTTTCAGCGTGCAGAGTTGAAATTTTGTCTATCAGATTTCCTTACTAATACTTATATATATAAAGGATCTTATCCATCATTGTCTAGCCTCTTGACCTGTCATGGACTGAGAGAGGAAAATTAAAATTTCCTACTAACATGTTTGTGTTTATTTCTTCTTATATCTTTTATAATTTATGGTGTTTTACATTACATTGTATATAGATTTTCATAACTATTATACCTTCATTGTGAATCTTATCTCATTCAGTATACTTTTGATGTACAAAAGCTTTTAAGGTGTTTTGTGGTCAACTTTTATCAGTATCCTCTATAGTTTCTGTGTTTTGTGTCATGCTTTAATAGACTGTCTTTACTCTCAGCTTTTAAAATTATTTAGTCATGTACTTCTGTGATTTTGCTTTTTACATAAAAATTTTAAAATCATCTGGAATTTATTTTGATGTAAAGAGTAAGTAGGTGCCTCTCTTCGCTCCCCGCTCCCCAACCTTGGTCTTTTCAGATGGCTTATCAGATGTCTAAACATCTTTATTGAATAATGAGTTTATGGGAAACATCTGTTGTTTTTGCCTCCTGCCCAGAATCCTTTGCCTCTTTTTTTAATAGCAGCCCCTTGAGCTTCCTTGGGGAACCTCCTCTTAGTCCATATGGCTTGTTTGGAACTGACACTAGCTCCTGCTCCAGGGTTGGGTATGTAAATCAACCTTAGTATCATCTCCCTGCCCACGGATATTGGTTCAGGGCTGGGGGATGACCCAAGCTAAGATGATCAGAGTCAAGATGACTCAGCGTTAAGACTTTCATTGGTATTATTTCAGAAGAGATAGTTTTTTTCTGTTAGACTTGAAGCTGTAAAAGTTTAAGCCTGGGTTTTCAGGGACTTCCACCATGTGTAGCCAGAGTCTTTGTGATGGAAAGAGACTAGATACTGATGAAAATATCCTAGCCTATGGATCCAACTGTGTCTTACCCCTGGACTTTTCAGTGACCTGAGCCAATTTATACATACACAGTTCCAGTTTCCATTTGTCAGCAAAAGACCCGTAACTGAAAAAATCCACTGACTTGAAATAATATTTTTATCATATATAAAATTATGATATGAATGTATCTCTCTAATCTTTTTCATTGACCTATTTATCTGTTCCAAGTTTCATAAATTAGAGGAAATTTATTTTCAGGTAACTTTTGCTTAGTTGGCTCAATGTTTTAAACATTTTGAATTTGAATGTGCTGTGAGTGTTGGCTGGTAATAATTTTTAACTGCCCTCTTCTTTAGAGAATTGTTCTTGGTCAAACAGGAGAGCCCTCCTACCAGGGAGGCTATGCCCCCTGGGGCCCCCAGACTCTGCTAGTGACTGACTGTCGTATAATTGAAAAAGGGCAATTTTCTTTTCTTAAAGTAAGACTATGTTCTAGAGCAGCAGTCTCCAGCCTTTTTTTACAGTAGGGATGGTTTCGTGGAAGATAATTTTTCTATGGACCAGGACGGGGGTTGGGGGGTAGATGATTTGGGGATGATGCAAGCACATCATTGGTGGCTCAGTGGTCAAGAATCTGCCTGCAATGCAGGAGACACGGGTTTGATCCTGGGTCGGGAATATCCCCTGGAGGAGGAACGGCAACCCATTCCAGATTCTTGCTGGGAAAATTCCATGGAGAGAGGAGCCTGGTGATTCCATAGGGTTGCAAAGAGTCAGACACAACTGAGCAACTGAGCATGCGCTCAAGCACGTTGCATTTATGGCGCACTTTATTTCTATTATTATTACATCAGTTCCCCCTCAGATCATCAAGCATTAGATCCCAGAGGCTGGAGACCGCTGTTCTGGAGCATTCTTGCCTAGCCTGTCCCCTTGCCCTTTTCGACTGCCTTTACTTCTCTCCTGAGAATACTTCCCAATAAATCCCTTGCACAGAATCCCAGTCTCAGGCTCTGCTTCTGGAGGACCTGACCTAAGAGAGAGGGAATTCTTTTCAGATGTCCTCAACTCTCATTCCTAGGATCAATCACTATCTGGAGAGAGTTGCCTCTCTAACAACTGAAGCAACGCAGATTAAGGATATTAATTTTTTAAATGTATCTGCCAAGTTTTCTGGATATACTCACCTTTCAAGACACATCAGAAAATCAACATTAGGCAAAAACCAATGTGTATATTTATTTATTCAGCCAGGTTATCAGAGGATAATAACATGATTAGGTGAAATTTAGTTGAGGAACAGGCTGCTTATTAATTATGAGTAGGGAACCAAGTACTTTTATAGTACTTTTTGTTTTGGCATCTGTGCATTAACCAAGTGACAGAACTCAGCATCACTTATATCAGGGTAAATTGACGTCATGTGTCTGTTGAGGTGATGTAGTAGGAAACACAGTAACACAAAAGTAGCAGTCCTGCCAAAAATGTTTAATCTGAAAACATCAAACGCAGCTTGTGCGACAATCTACTACACAACAGGCTCAGAAAATGTCCATTCACTTCAGAGCTTGCACTTCATACACTTTTCACTGAAAAGTATGTAAGTAGGTAGAAGGATAGATGAATTTAAATGAAGTATTTACTTGTGTTCATTATATTATTTTTATAACTTTTCATAGACTTGAAATAAGACAAATTTGCAAAGGAAATATTTCATATAAGCCCACAAAATATATTCTTATAAAAAAATCTCACGTGTTTACAAATTTGGTGTGCATCATTCAATTAAATAGTTAAAACCTATTTTGTCAAATCATATTGTGAAATGTGCATTACGATTATAGTCAATACTCATCTTATTTCAGCTTATAATAAGATTTTCCAGCTGCTATTAACTAAAAATAAAATTATATGCTAGCTGCCAGGCCAATTAGTTTTAGCAATATATATACCTTTGGGAAATTTAATCATAATGTCTAATGAAGTAAATGGAGCTATTTTGGCTTTTTAATGCATTATTTTATTGCATTATCCCCAAAAACTGTCCACTAGAGTTCAACATTCACATGAACACACATTTACTGAAAGAGCACATTGCTGTCAGTAACCCTCATCCCATTAATAATAACTGATAACTTTAGCCACATATTATACTAGATAATTAGAAGATAATGAATACTACCATTATCATCCTGCTTTGATAACTCTGATATGATTAATTATATTAGCTCTGCATCAATTTGATCTTGACCTGCTTTTAGTAATCTTTCTTACATTATGTGCTACAAAACATATTCCAAACTTTTTATATTGTTTCTTAAAATTTTTACTGACACATTGATTTGAAAAATGACATCATACTGTTTCTATTAGAAAGTAGTACGTAGTCATGTTGGCTGATAGGTTTGATCATGAGTTCCAGCTCTGCCAAAAGATGTTCTAGTAAACGTTTTTCAGAATGTCTAGTATTGAATGCGAAAAGGCAATGGCAACCCACTCCAGTACTCTTGCCTGGAGAATCCCATGGATGGAGGAGCCTGGTAGGCTGCAGTCCATGGGGTTGCTAAGAGTCGGACATGACTGAGCGACTTCACTTTCATTTTTTACTTTCATGCACTGGAGAAGGGAATGGCAACCCACTCTAGTATTCTTGCCTTGAGAATCCCAGGGACAGAGGAGCCTGTTGGGTACCGTCTATGGTGTCACACAGAGTCAGACATGACTGAAGTGACTTAGCAGCAGCAGCAGCAGTATTGAATGATCTAAATTGAGAGGCTCCAACCTCCGGGATCTAATGCCTGATCATCAGAGGTGGAGCTAAGTAATAATAATAGAAACAAAGTGTACAATAGATATAATGTCCTTGAATCATCCCCCAAACCACCCCTGGCCTGTGGAAAAAATTTTCAATTCAATTAAATTCAATTTGTCAATTAAATTAAAAGAAATAAAAGCTGCCAACAACCACACGGATTTAGTAGTTGATCCTGTCCCTATTGTGCCCCAGAGGAGACTGCTGTCCCAGCTGACACCTTGACTGCAGCCGTGTGAGACCCTGAAGTACATGATCTGGTTCAGTCGTTCCGGGACTCCTGATTCACAGGAATTAGGAGAAAATAAATGTGGGCTGTTTGAAGAAACTGTGTTTGTGGTAATACTGTTGTGTGCTAATGGATACCTAATACAAACAGTAAAGATACATTGAAGTTAATTTTTCAATATTTGAACCCTGTTGGAAACTGTCAGATTAAATACAAGTCCAGGTGAAAGAATCACAGACATAAGGGGCAGCTTGCATCAGAAACACCTAGAGGGCTTGTTGGTAAAACACAGATTGCTGGTAAAACACAGATCCTGCCTCCAGAGTTTCTGATTCAGCAGGCCTGGGGTGGGGCCTGAAACTGCATTTCTAATAAACTAGCCAGAGGACGCTAATGTAACTCATCCGAAATCCACATTTTTTAGAACCACTGATGCGGAAGCATTTGGTAAAACCTTTTTGGTATACTTATAAAAAAATGAAAAAATGATTAGATTATAATAACTGGTAACTTTTACTTTTGTCAAGTTAAATTGTTTTCAATCCTTTATTTTCAACAATTGAAGGACAGCCTAATAGAGCTGTTAGTTGTTAGATAATTTCTGATGAAAGATCAGTGTGTGAATTTTGGCATAGAATTTGGAAAGACTTCCAAGAATGGAGTGGCATTTCTATTAAAACAACAACAACCACAACACATACACACAACCCCTTCCATTCCTCAGTACTTGTTTAAGTGACCAAGGTGTATTAATTAGGGTAAGTTAAACTGCTATTACAAATAGACTCAAACATGGTTCAAACATCATCACTGCTATTTCTTAGTTGGCAGGAGTTCTGCAGGTGGTGAATCAGAGAACCTGGCTTCTCCCACCTTGTGCCTCCATCACCCTACAGCATCTTGTCATCATCTACATCCAACTGGAATAGTGCGTGGAGGAAGTACACACGCTTTCTTCATAGCCCTAGTCCAGAAATTGTTGTTTAGCCGCTAAGTCATGTCTGACTCTTTGAGACCCCCATGGATTGTAGCCTACCAGGCTCCTCTATCCGTGGGATTTCCCAGACAAGAATACTGAAGTGGGTTGCCATTTCCTCCTCCAGGGGATCTTCCCGACCTAGGAATCAAACCTGCATCTCCTGCATTGCAGATGGATTCTTTATTGCTAAGCCACCAGGGAAGCCCAGTCCAGAAATAGCACACAGTATTTCCCCTGAGAGAGAACTAAGTAACATGACTACCGTATCTATCTGAGTCCACTCAAGAGAGAAGCCACAAAGTAATCTGAATAGGAAGAGTTTATTAACTGTGACAGGAGATTGAAATAACGAGATTGGTCATTCAGAAGTAAAGAAATAGCAGATACAGAGCAGGTACTATTCATAGAGCTGATATGGAGTGCCCAAGGAAGGGACCCTCCTTCTTCTCCACCCTCAGGGCTGAGTCACACTCATTGGAGAGGTGTATTTGAAATCACACCCAGGTTCAATGATTTGTGAGAAGGACTCAAAGAACTCAGAAAGGCTACTGTACTCTGGGTTACGGTTTATGAAAGTAAAAGGATATAGATTAAAATCAGCAAGAAAAAAGGCACTAGGCAGAGTCCAGGGGAGACCCTGTGGCAAGCTTCCGCTTGTCCTGTTCCAGGGGAGTCATATGGACAGCATTTAATTCTCCCAGCAATGATGTGTGAATATATTTATGAAGTACTGCCAATGACAGAAGCTCACCCGAGCCTTGCTGTCTAAGGCTTACTGCCCACATGGGTGACCTTGGTCACTCAGTCTCCAGAGGTCAGTTGATACTGTGTGGTCCAAGGCCTCCCCCTACTGCCCCACCATAAGTCACATTGTTAGCACAGACCACCAGTAAGGTCCAAGGTCCTAGGTAAAGAGAGTCACCCTTCTCAAGCAGAATATTCCAAGGGCTTAGAGGTTATCTTCCAGAAGCCAAGCAAAGGTGAAACTTTTTTTTGGAATGTGCAGGGTTCAGACAATGTAAAACTGCAATAGAGGTCATGGCTATGGCTCACCAAAAGGCAGAGAAATGCCTGACTGGTGGAACTTGTTGGAAATCTACCTTTGCACTATGCTATCTAACTGCCTGGGAGGGAATGATGCCAAAGGAGCTGCTGGTTCCTGGGTACTGCTGACTACTGTGTATTGCAGGAACCCTCACAGGCACTGGAGAAGCTGAGCATAGCAGGAGTCAGAGGCACTCTGCTGCAAAATCACCCAAAGTAAGTGGTACCATAGAAAGCTGCTGGAAGCTGGCTACTGTGCCCTGCAGCAGTTGGATACTGGGGAACCTTGATCACGTCAGGAGGCTGCACACAGGAACTAGGAATTAAACCCTCTTCCCCTTTAATGTCACACCAGTGCCCTCTGTCGACAGAGATTCAGTGCCAGCTAACAAAGGAAAGACGTTTAAAGGGCCCAGATCTGTTTCACAGAGCAAACAAAAAGGATAAATTTGAGCTGAGAGGTAATACATTGATAACTGCCCTAGCCCACTACAAGTGATGCTGGGAAATGTAGTCCAGCCACTTGTCTGCCGGCAATCTTATTACCAAGGAAGAAGAAAACTTGTTTTGGTGGACAGCTAGCACTTTCTGTTATATGATATTTCTTAGCACTTACTTTAAATTGAAAATTAGAAACAGAACCGATGCTAAACCATGTCTCATTCTTGAAGTGAAGAAATGGAAAAAACAATAACACTTCTATCCCAATAAGATCACTGAGAGTTTTTCTTTTCTGACAAATTTTTACTTTTTATGTTTCATAATTACATATCAGATTTGGTCATATATTTATGCTGTTTTGATCAATTATGAACTAATAATTGTAGTAATCACTCTATATAGCATAATTTTTTAACTTGTAAAGCCTAACCACCAAAGGGAATTATTTAAAATAATGTGTCATATACAAGGTATGATATGTGTACTCAGTTGCTCAGTTTTGTCCAACTTTTTGTGACCCCCTGGACTGTAGGCTACCAGGCTCCTCTGTCCACAGGATTTCCCAGGCAAGAATACTGGAGTGGGTTGCCATTTCCTTCTTCAGTGGATCAGATCTTCCTGACCAAGGGATTGAACCTGTGTTCAGTTCAGTTCAGTTCAGTTGCTCAGTCGTGTCTGACTCTTTGTGACCCCATGACTGCAGCACGCCAGGCCTCCCTGTCCATCAGCAACTTCTATAGTTTACTCAAACTCATGTCCATTGAGTCAGTGATGCCATCCAACCATCTCATCCTCTGTCGTCCCCTTCTCCTCCTGCCTTTAATCTTTCCCAGCATCAGGGTCTTTTTAAATGAGTCAGCTCTTCACATTAGATGACCAAAGTATTGGAGTTTTAGCTTCAACATCAGTCCTTCCAATGAACACCCAGGACTGATCTCCTTTAGGATGGACTGGTTGGATCTCCTTGCAGTCCAAGGGACTCTCAAGAGTCTTCTCCAACACCGCAGTTCAAAAACATCAATTCTTTGGTGCTCAGCTTTCTTTATAGTCCAACTTTCACATTCATACATGACTACTGGAAAAACGATAGCCTTAACTAGATGGACCTTTGTTGGCAAAGTAATGTCACTGCTTTTTAATATGCTGTCTAGATTGGTGATAACTTTTCTTCCAAGGAGTAAGCAAGCGTCTTTTTATTTCATGGCTACAGTCACCATCTGCAGTGATTTTGGAGCCCCCCAAAATAAAGTCTGACACTGTTTCCAGTGTTTCCCCATCATTTTGCTATGAAGTGATGGGACTGGATGCCATGATCTTTGTTTTCTGAATGTTGAGCTTTAAGCCAACTTTTTCACTCTCCACTTTCACTTTCATCAAGAGGCTCTTTAGTTCTTCACTTTCTGCCATACGGGTGGTGTCATCTGCATATCTGAGGTTATTGATATTTCTCCTAGCAATCTTGATTCCAATCTGTGCTTCATCCAGCCCAGCATTTCTCATGATGTACTATGCATATTAGTTAAATAAGCACAGTGACGATATACAGCCTTGACATACTCCTTTTCCTATTTGGAACCAGTCTGTTGTTCCATGTCCAGTTCCAACTGTTGCTTCCTGATCTGCTGGATCATAGAGTAGATGCATGTTTACTTTGATAAGAAATTGCCAAACATGGAAGTGCTGCCACATTACGCCACGCCATGCGGCTTTCGAGGAGGCACTAAATCTTTCTGTACCTTGAATTCCCCATCTGTAGAATGGGGTCAATACTACTTACCGCACTACTTACCGGGTGTGTTGTGAAGACATAGAATAACAATGTCAAATGTTTTTAATACTTAGGTAAGAGAGGTGGCATAGATGAAACCAATGCTGCATGAGTTACACAAAAATGGATATTTGGTTTTCTGTCCCAGATACCAGAAATGTGTATTCAAAAAAGCATTTTACCAACTCAAAATATTACTTGTTTCTAGAAAAAAAGGAATTATCAAACAGATATTCAGAGTGGCTGTACCATTTTAGTCCTACCAGCATTGCATACTTGCCAACATTTTATGTGGTTAGTCTTTTTAAATTTTAGGTATTCCAGTGGGTGTCATTAAAGTCCCAAGAAAGGGAATGAGTTGGGCTAAAAAAAAATCACTCTGACTTCAATATGGAGAAGAGTGGGAATGGGGTAAGAGTGATGTGGTAAGACTGGCTAAGAGCCCTGCTAAGGGGGCCAGCAGAAGTGCAGGTGAGAGATGACGGTGAATTGATTATGACAGTGACGATGGAGATGGATCTGAGAAATATTAATAGAAGATAAAATTAATAGGAGTTGGCTGCTAATTGGTAACCCTAGGAAAAGCTCAAATTATTATTTTTTGTTAATTTGATTTTGAGGGATGGACATCACTTGGCTTGATTTTGGATGTATATTTGTGGTGCCTTAATCTCCAATGAAGGGGATTGCTTAAATATGTCATAAGACTTGTGAACTTAGGGATAGCATGTGGTCAGGAATTATAAGAGACTATTTCATGATATGGAAGGATGTTTAAAATATATGGTTAAAAATAAATTTCAAAACTATGTATAATATATGGTATAGCCACATTTTCCATTTGAATAACATTACAGAGAAAAGCCTTCTGAAAAGATGTAAAGTGTTAGCTATGGTCTCCATGTTGAGTTTTCAGAGTAGTTTTAAATTTGGGCTATGGTTTTTTTCTGTTTTTCTACAAGGAACATATGCTAATTGTGTAATATGAAAAAAAGTTATTTAAAAAAACACTTAACATTTCAGAAAAAGAAATTTAAGAGCACAAAACAAGAATAGAGTCCCATTGGGATGGGAAAGGTGTTGGTAACAGCATCTTCTTCTCTTTTATCCTCAAATGGCTCACCCTATACCTTCTGGGCAGGATACTGGCCAGGATTCCTAAGTCTCTCAGATTTTGAGTTTGAGAATGGAAGGGCTTAGTGAGAGAGACTGGGCTAAACTCAAACCCAGGATTTTGGAATCCAAGGAGCTTTTTTTGATCTCTGCCCCCAACTGAGACTAAATGCAAACCTCCTTTGGCTCTCTAGTAGCATCAATCAGCTCTCTCTATTATCTCTCTTACTCCATAGAAATGGCCTGTGCAAGTAACCCATGAACTCCATGTTGTCAACTCAGTCCCCATCCTCACCCTGCCTGACACATCAGAAGCACCTGCTGTAGCTGATCTCCTGCCTCCTGGAAATACCCTCCTGGTTATCCCTACTTCACCAGCCACTCTTTTGCAGTCTCTTCTGATGGTTCTTCATTTCCCCAACCTCTTAATCTTGGAGTGTCTCCGGGATTTCTTTTTTCTATCCAGACTTACTGCCTTAGTGATCTCATCCAGTCTCAGTTTTAAATACTCTCTCCACAATGATGGCACTTAATTTCTCTTTCCAGTCTGGATCTCTCCCCTGGACTCCAGACTTGTATATCCAAGTCGACATTCCCATTTGGATTTCTAATAGGCGTCTCAAAGTTATTATGTCCCAAACAGAGTGCCTCTCCTCCCCCTTTCCCACCCTGCATTTGTCCTCCTCAGGCTTTCCGATCTCACTGAACGGCGCTTCACACTTCTTTGTGCTCAGGCCCAGAGCTTTGGAGTCGTAACTGACTCCATTCTTCCTCTCATTCTACACATTCAAAACCTATCAGCTCTATCTTAAAAATAAATGCAGATTATGACCTCCATGTGCTGTGATGCAGAACATCCTCTCGCCCCATCTGGATTATTGCAACAGCCTACTCCTTGGTCTTGCTTACTTCTTCACTCTCCTGCAATTGATTTCAACTCAGCAGCCAGTGATCCTTTAAAATATAAGTCAGATCATGTCACTTCTCTGCTCAAAGCCTCTAACAGCTAAACATTAACAGAGTAAATGCCAGAGTTCATAAAAAACCTACAGGACCCCAGATGATACCCACCACCCCAGTTACTTTTTAGACTTTCTTACTGTGTCCTGTCTCACTCCTTCAGACCCTGTTTCACAGGCCTTGTTATTCCATAAATAGTCCAAGCATGTTTAAAGTTTCGGGGTTTTGCTCTTCCCTCTGTCTACATGCTTTTCCTTCAGATAACCATCTGGCTCTTTATCTATTGTTAAGTCTTTGCTCAACTGTGAGGTCTTCCATGATCTTCCTATTTAAAATTGCAACCCCCCCCCCATCCCCACCACTCATCACATCCCTTTCTCTGCTTAATTTCTCTCCATAAGTTACTCAACATTATCTAAAAAATGCTATCATTTGTTTCCTTTTTTTTGCTCCCTTCCCCAGATGTAAGATCCTTGAGAGCACAGATTTTTATCTGTTTTTTTCCCCCTCCAGTAATCCTAGAGCAGTACCTGGCATAGAATAGGCACTATGTATCGGATGGTGTGGTTTAGTCACTAAATTGTGTCTGACTCTTGTGACCCCATGGACGGTAGGCCGCCAGGCTCCTCTGTCCATGGGATTCTCCAGGCAAGAACACTGGAGTGGGGTGCCATTGCCTTCTCCAAAGCATTCTACTTTCAGGTGGACAAATGTTTCCCCACTAGCCTGTGAGCTATTTAGGGGGTGCGGGTTTTCACTGGGTAGTCCCTACCCACTGGGTGGTCCCTGCACAATAAACACTTGATATATGTCCATTAATGGAATAATGGAAGCAAAGAATCACCCACCCACCTTAAGTTCGACAAAACCAGGACATACTGGTGTTAAATGTCACAGATCTTGATGCCTGCTCCTGAGCCCACCTGAGTTACTGCACCCGCCATTACTGCCCACCACACTGAATACTTGCTCTTCTTCCCTTCCTGTAGGAATTAATTGAAGGGTTGGCCTCCCTGGGGATGACCCTTAACCAGTAAGGGCAGGAGTTGGTGGGTAAATGTGCCAGCCTCCTCAGGCTCTGAAATATGGTCTGAATAAGATGAGGCCAGTGGTGCTGCAATAGGAGCTAGTGAGTAGAGCACTTAAACATTTATAAGGTCAAGAATAGGGATTTATTTGAACATGTCATCCTAAACCTTTATTTTCCGTATCCAGAAGTGCCTGGCATCTAGTAGGTGTTCAGGGGATGCTCAGGGAATGAACAAACATATGCCTTTAATGGTGGGGCTAAGCAACCTTCAGGGTTTGTTCAAAGATGAGATATCTGTTAAATCTGCCAACACACACACACCCATCCCCCCAACCCCCAACCTCCGCTTTGAGTTCCCAAGGAACTCCTTTCTCCTCTACCTCCTAAGGGATCTGTGAAGTAACAATTCATCAGGGGCTTCATCGATGTAGGAGATTAGGCCAGGATGGCCCTCTGAGATCATCTAGTCAAATCCAATCAATCTCTGAGCTGGAACCAGAACCCCTATGTTCCGCCTCCTAGTGTCTAGCTCTCTTTCCGTAGTAGCCACTGAGAACATTCCAAGAACATAATTTTGGAGGCTAACAGCCATGGATATTTTCAGATTTAATTTCAGCAAAGTGTTACCATTTAAGAAAGCCTGCCAGAAAGATAATGCAGATAAAAATGTACTGTGTAAACTGTGAAGTGCTATCCAGAGGTTAGTTATCTGAGGTCCACTGCCAAGGTCAACAAGACCTGGGTGTAGGGCCAGTTCTTAAATCAGAGGAGCAAAAAAAAGTTGGTCATTCAAGGGCCCCTTCCAGACGGGACACTGGTGTCTTTGCTGGGACCAGGACACAGGGGCTTGTCTCTCACCCCCACCCACCAAGTATAATCCACTCTTGCTGAGTAAGATAGTTGGATGCTTATGTTATGTATGTGTTAAAACATAATTTTAACACATGATCATTTTCTGATCTTTTCCCCTTTTTTGTGTGTTTTAGAAGCCATACACTAAGCTCCAGCCACCTGTACCACTGGGCATCGACCAGCTCTCCAAGATTTCCGACTGTCTGTGTACGTGAGTGTTTTTCTGCCACATTGGTTTACATTGGTCCCAGCTGCACTAGAATTTAGATTCTGTGCATACCCTGGCTCTCAAAACCACATTCTTTTGCCCTCACACTACTTCTCTGTCATCTAACCACTGAAAAAGCATTGTTTTACTGGCCTGGCTCAAGAAAGGGGACCTCGATGAAGAGTAAACTTCCTATTTTCTAGGCTTTCTTATCCTAGTGCTCTACAGAAGGGTGGCCCAGTGTTTGGTGACCTCCTGCATTAGGTTAACAATCTGGATCTGGGCCCAGGGGGATCATGATCCCATGAAGAATGGGGAGCTGATTGTTAACGTCTAATTGTGGTGAAGCTGAGTGGCAGGGCTTACTTTGTCCTGGCTCCCCAGCCTTCTCTCCAAGCATCTCTTAAGCTGTTGAAGCCAATGGGTTTATGTGGCAGGCATTCATTCCTCACGAGCTCCGATTCAAGCGGCTGTGCACTGATTCAGGCTCAGATGTTTCTACACTTAGGGCTTGTAAAACAGTGAAAGAAAGATACAGATAACTCACAGAAAGCCTTTTGTTACAGACTAGAAAAAAGGATCTACTTGTTTCTCTACTGTAATAGGAGCCTTGAAAAGCCCAAATTAAGGTGCAGAAAAAGGGTGAAATAAGAGCACTAAAAGCTTAATACTGCACGGAGTCCTGCAAACTTTATCCAAGTGATATATATGCACCTAAAATTGTGGGTTAAATTCATTTCACCTGCCTTCCCTAATCAAGGTTGTTTAATGACCTGCATGTCCCCAAGCAGCATGTGGCTTAAACATGTTTGCTCTCCCACTGGGCATGCACAAGTGGGTGATCTTTTGATTTCCGAAGGCTGCAAACTCCACCCTCACAATGTGCCTGTATCCTGGTTACACCTGTGCAGAATTTCCATCCCTCATCTTTTCCCAATCACATTTCCCCAGGCTCCCCACATCTCACTCTACCCTGATGTTTTATTCCTAAGCCTTCCAGGAGGCAGTTTTCAGGCTTGTTTTCCTGTCTCCTCTTTTTGCTGCAAACCTCGGCATTTCAGCATTTTGGCTTGCTGAGCATCAGGCAAAATGAACCTGGTTCGGTAACAGGGTTCAAACTCAGAAGAAAGGTTTTTCTTCTCTATGGCTGGAAAAAACAAAAGAGCCACGATCTTCCTAAGCTGTTATTTTTTGAGGGAACTACTAATAAAATTTTTATTTAAGGTCAAAATCTGGGGAGAAACTAGGAAAAGAGGTGGTCGTCTTCTGTCTGGTTTTCCAAGAATTCATCTAAGGGGCTGAGCCAGACATCCTGGAACTCAAACTCCCAGCCTAGTTAGTGATCTTCTCACAATGAACCCAGGGCCTAAGGAAAGCGAGCTATGCTTTAAAAAAAAAAAAAAAAAAATTGAGTTGGCGAGTAGGTGGGTTCGACGGGAGGGATGGGATGGTGTCAGCTCCCCACTGGCTGGGAAAACCTCTCTGCTTTCTACTTTCCTTCTACTCTTTTGGATCAAATGTTTAGCCAGAGTTTGAGAGATGAGATTAGAAGAGAGAAGCTGTGCGCAAGTTGACTCTCAACTCTACAGTCATAAGGCTAGATAGCTAAGGGGGGAGAGACAGGGAGAGGAAGGTGCCAGGTGACTTCTGCTTACTTTAAGATGGGGGCAAGAAAGATGCGGGTTTCAGGCACTCGGTAAACTGAAAGCAAACTTCTTTATTGTACACAGTACAGAATATAACGCAGCTTGGCAGGATGCAAACAGCCCTGCGCAGGGGAAAAGTATTTCAAATCAACTGGCAGGTTAAAGCCTTTCTGCACTGTAGATTTTCCACACTCCGGAAAAGAAGCAAAAACGAAAAACCGAAAAACCCCAAATCATCAGGGAGGTGCATGAGTCCGATGGGAATGCAACGGTGACGCCGCCATCCTGTGTCCCGAGACCGCACGGGCCACGTGGCCATAGCGGGGGAGGGGAGCTCAGGCTACAGACGATTCTTTTCATACTTGCTAAGACAGCATAAATCCATCAAAAAAAAAAAAAAAAAATCCCAACAAAACCCAAACCCAGATAAGAAAGGAAAAAAAATCCTATACAGCATTTACAACAAATTAACCTCTAGCCAGCTTGGGGTAAAATATGCATCTATGTATAGACTATGTGTAGGTTAGAAAGCTATAAATACCATTTGGAAAGAGTCCTTTGATTAGAATACAATGCTAATTAAGGCCCAAGCTACAGGCGCAATACCTTTGTGGGCTAATTAGCTTCCAAGAGGGAAACCTTGTATTTCCACAGCTATGAAATGCACCCCTTATCTGTGACCCTCTTCACAAATGTGCTCCTGGTCACCTGGGGGACTGTTTGAGACTGCAGAGCATTCCATCAATAGAAAAACAAAGCACTGTCCTTTGTGTATGAAGAGTAGCATAATCATTGTTTCTGTGCTCAGTGTCAGGGGAAGCACAGAATTCTCAACAGCAGGCACCAAGGTGCTACCACTTTCTAATGCCTTTTCCTCTACTTTGAGCTTTCATGTAGCTTTAGCTGGGTTGTTTAAAACTTTTCCAATAAAATCCAGTGATCAGAGAACTCTTTTGTAAAGTGGCAGGAAACTAAGGCGCTAGCACTGTTTTACCTGTTGGTGTCGCGCATACGTCTCAAACCCTATTGAATCATATGCAGGGTTTAAAGTCTGAGGATTTAAAGAAAAAGGAAAAACAAAAATGGATGAAATGGAAATTGTCATCCGTCATGCCCAGGGAAGACTCCCTAGGGTTTCCATCAGGTGACCAGGTTTCAAATGGACATGACATGTATTATGTACATATGCTTTCCAGAGAGGGCATGGGAGGGAACATTGGGGACTATACACATAGAATCTAAACGGTGTGTCCAGGCTGCCCTGCACACCTCAAAAATGTACAACTCAGGTGCAAATGTTCCGTCAGGCTGTCTGGTGCAGAAAGCACAAAGCAGGCAATAAAGAGGGCTTGCACTCAGCCAAGGGGACGCCCC
The DNA here is from genome assembly GCF_019923935.1 of Bubalus bubalis. Classification (NCBI taxonomy): domain Eukaryota; kingdom Metazoa; phylum Chordata; class Mammalia; order Artiodactyla; family Bovidae; genus Bubalus; species Bubalus bubalis. The sequence goes on along the minus strand of NC_059157.1, from coordinate 126,587,738 downwards.
CAGCAAAGCCCCTTTCAAGCTGCAGCGTCTTCAGAAGTCGGCACTGCCCTGTTTATAGGGCACAGTGCACAGTTACCAAAAGGTTTGTTTTTTTTGCTTTAAATACCAAAACTACAAAAATCAGTTTATAAACTGGTTTTCCAAAACAAAACAATCCCCCGAATCAAAGCAAAACAAAATACTGTCAAAAGTGTTAATCACCTTCTCCTAAAATTAAAGCCATCCACACACAGCCATGTGACTGGGAAGAGAGAGGGGGCTTGCTCTACTTGGTGACCACATGGCCAGAAGGTTCCCAAGAGTAGCAATGGTTTATTTGAGAACCATGGAGTGGGTAACAGCTATTCATCCTTTTCCCCTTCTTTCTAGACCAAGGGGAAACATTTCAGTGAGCTGCAAGAGCTGTCCAAGTTTTAAGGTAATACTTGGCAACCCTTCGTGGTTTGAGCCTCCCCAACTTAGCCTACCTCCTGTTCTATGGGTTTTGTGACTCATTTTTTCAATAAATTGTGCAAATCAGAGCCCTTCTATGTAAAGGCATTTAGTAGTCCTTGATCAATGCAGATTGTCACATACTCTGTCCTGGTTTGCGGGTACCAACCTGAACAAGGTATTGCTTTGCATATATATTGTCCATGGGAAGGAGGCTCCATTTCAATCACTTCCCAGAAACCTTGTCAGGATCAAGAGCTGAGGCACCAGCTTTTGGGTGGTTTTCTGCCCCTCCCTGTTCCCACTCCCCCGCCAAAGTTTCTGTCCTTAAGGGTGCCAATCCGGAGACAGATTGGATTCTCTATCTCCGGAGACAGATAATACTCAAAGGGCAAGCTTTAGGAACAGCCAGAAACACAAACAAAACCACTGTTCTCGTTTGCCTGCATGGGAACTGCTAGCTCTAAGGTTTGGCCGCTCAGCTGCTCAGAAACTTAGTAAGCAAAGCCTTCGGCATAGGGGAGGCTGCCGCAGCGGTCCACATCCAGGAGATAAGCAGGGTTGTCCTCAAAGTGGGTCAGCGGCAGGGTGTCCTCCTCGCTGAGGTGGCACTCAGACTCTGCTTTCAGGAATGGACGCTGGTTGTCGGGGAAGGCCATGGAGAAAAGGGCATCAGGGTCACAGACAAACTTGTAGACGTACCGTTCCCCAGCCACCTAGAGAGAAAATGCACCTTATGAGGCCCGGTTGGACCAGGGCATGGGGTGTGGGCACTAAGGGAAGAATGAGATTAAGCCACCAAGCTCTTGGGCAGCCTGGGACCAGAGGCTCAATGGTAGTTGATTATCCAAATTCTTCGATTTATTTTGATAAATCATGGGTACGTGTTACCTGCTAAGTGTTTTGACACCACAGCTTAGCAGCTGAAAAGAATATATGAATATCAAACTCAGGTTCTTCTTAAAAGAACATCCTCACAAGGATTGAAAGATGCAGGAGTCAGCCCATGTGTTCAGCTTCCTCAAGTTTACAGTCTTCACAGGACAGCTTTGTTGTCCCACAGGACTAGGAATTCAGAAGCTATGTGGGATTTTATCAGCTTGTTCCCAAACCAAATAGAACTGCTTTTTGGCTTACCTGCAGTTGAAAATGACTAATGTCATGGTTTTGCTACACTGAAGGAATTGCAAACTACCTTTATATGAATTTTATGCATTATAACATTACTTGAACCAACTAGTCTTGATTAAGGGTGGCAGGTGTATACAATCACTCATTCCTATTTGGGTTTTTTTTAAAAGCCAGTTTACTGTTAAATCTCTGGTTCCTCAGCCAGAGTCAGCTCACATGTGGAAGAGATAGGCAGGAGGATACAGTGATGGTAATGCTAGCTTTGAAAGTTGAGCGAATGGCTTCTAGCCCTGGCTTGGTCACTGCTGCTGCTGCTGCTAAGTCGCTTCAGGCGTGTCCAACTCTGTGCGACCCTAGAGACGGCAGCCCACCAGCCTCCCCGCTCCCTGGGATTCTCCAGGCAAGAACACTGGAGTGGGTTGCCATTTCCTTCTCCAATGCATGAAGGTCAAAAGTGAAAGTGAAGTCGCTCAGTCGTGTCTGACTCCTAGCGACCCTATGGACTGCAGCCCACCAGGCTCCTCCGTCCATGGGATTTGCTGGGCACGAGTACTGGAGTGGCTTGCCATTGCCTTCTCCGGCTTGGTCACTAGCAAGTCTCAATCTCGATGAATCCCAGTTTTCCCTTTCGAAACCTGAGGGTATGGAACTAATGCTTTTCCGAGTCCCTCCCCGGATCAGTATGCTACCACTCCCCTTTCATTTAGTTTTCATTTCTTACAGGTCACATAATAAAGCAATGATCTCTTACACTGGATAGCATGTTACTATTTCTAGGGCATTTTCACATATATATTACCCCTTTGAGATCAGATCAAGAATTATTAGCTACACTTTCATTGGAGACAGGCTTTGAAAGGTTGACTTCCCTTAAAGCATAAATAGGAGTGTTAGGATCTGAGCCTACCCAAGTCTCATTTCTATGCCTTCCTCTGTACTATTTTATGCTTAATTCTCAGAGTTCTCTTCTTCTTTCTTCGAAAACCTAGGAAGTTCATAGGTGCAATTCATTGCTGATAGTTCAAGTTAACTGTCTTGGTTACATTCCCTTGGATTGGGTCTGTATTTAGGAACCACAAAGCCAGTGGTTTCTTTTCTACTGGCCCTCCTTCCTAAGTTTAGAATTGTACCTGGTAGTGTTAACACTGAATGGGGAGAATGTGTGAAGCTTGCACTGCAGGGGTAGTACTGCTAATGGGTTCAGGGTTTCTTTTTAGGGTGATAAATTGTTCTAATGGGCTTCCCTGGTGGCTTAGTGGTCAGGAATCCGCCTGCCAGTGCAGGAGACATGGGTTCAATCTCTGATCTGGGAAGATCCCCTCTAGAGGGAAATGGCAACCCACTCCAGCATTCTTGCCTGGAAAACCATATGGACAGAGGAGCCTGGTGGGCCTACAGTCCATGGGGTTGCAGAGTCAGACACGACTTAGCAACTGAACAACAAAATGTTCTAAAACTGATTGTGAGTGACAGTTGTACTACTCTGCATACATATTAAAACCATATTGAATTGTACTTAAAAAAAGGGGGTGAATAGGTAGGGTGGGGTGATAACCCATTTTAGAGTATTAACCATGCCAAGCACTGAAGTCGAATTCTCAATTTTGCCCTAAAGGAGGTGATATTCCTGTGGCAGATACTGACAAGCCAGGGAGTGATTTGCAATACAGTGAGTAGGGAAGTGATGGAGATGAACGCAGGTGGTCTCAGATGCAGATGGGACCATGTAACTCAGCTTGAGAACTTCAGATTCTTGGAGTAAAGAGGTGATTGATAAACAAGTAGGAGCTGGCCAGGTAATGAAGGTGTTAGGAATGTTCTTAAGTAGGATGGTAGTTTAATAGGTGTTTTTTCATTTTATAATACGCTCAATAACTTACATGACTGATAGTGTTTGTTTACCAAACAATACATATTAAGAGACAGATGGCTGTGGTAGTGGAAGCAGACAAGTGCAAGTGAGGAAATGATGGTTGGATGGTGCCTTAGAGCCTGTACGAAGCATGAAAGTCTGAGTTTTATCCAGAAGACCATGCATGAAAAGTTTTAATAATTTAAGGAGATGAGAGGAATATGGGGTCATACTACCACCTGCCTATGAGAAGATAAGCCTGGTTTTAGCACAAGTTCTCAGCAACAATGACCATGTAATTCTGAGTGCATCTACCATGTAAAGACTGCCTAAATGTATAAGTGCTAGAATCTGGGTAACAGTACAGTATAAAATCTGGTTAAGAAAAACCAAAGATTTGCCGTCTTCATCTTCTGCTTATACACGGCTTTTAAGATTTTGGTCTTTCACCACCTATCACAATAAGGATTTTGTTCTGGCTTCCTCAAAATATGCTTCATCCTTTATTCTGCAACTTGTTATCAGGCGATTCTGCTCCCATTTTGCAAATCTTGGCTTTTTAACTTGTAGTTTCCAGTTTTTGAAGAAGATTTTCTTAGTCCTAACACTTAAGAGTATTAAACCAACATATTTGGAGGTCTTGGTGTCTTAACAACTAAAGACTTCAACTAAGCTCTTGTGGGAGCAGAGACCTTTAAGTTGATTCTCTCCCTGGCTCCTTTATGGATGTAATAGTTGGCCTAAGTATCTGGACAATTAAAAAATATTTTTCTTTGGCTGCACTGGGTCTCTGTTGCTGTATGCAGGTTTTTTCTAGTTGCGGCAGGGTGGGGGGCTACTCATTGTAGTGGCTTCTCATTGCTGCAGAGCATGGGCTCTAGGCGGAGGGGCTTAGTTGCCCCACAGCATGTGGAATCTTCCTGAACCAGGGATCGAGCACTTGTCCCCTGCATTGGCAGGTGGATTCTTAATCACTGGACCACCAGGGAAGTCCTATCTGGACATTTCTGTAAGTAGAGATGGTTTATTTCTCTAAATAAAGCAGAGGAGGCTAATTTTCCTACAGAGTCTTCCACAACCTCTGGTTTTCAGGTACCCGAGAGTATTAAAGGTGCTCTTTGTATCACATTTAAACTCATTTTTCCAAGATTTTTCCTACCACAGAATTATGAAGCTAACATTTCCTCTAAGCCATTAGTCTTATTACAGAAGCCCTGGACAGTTTCTCTGAGAGTGATCTTAATTGTCTCTCATAATTGTTCACCTTCTGCATGATGCCCTTTTCATAGTAATAGCGTAGAGATCGGCTGAGCTTGTCATAGTTCATGGCTGGCCGGTTCTTCTGAATGCCCCAACGCCGAGCGACCTGAAGAGACAGGAAAGCAATGGAAACTCATTCCTTGGGTCTAGTGGGTTTCCTCCCAATCCCAGGAGAGCGTTCTAGAACCCAACTGCTCTGGTCAGTGATCCATTTCTCTGACCTGAATGGAAAAGCACTTAATTCCCTTAAGACCAATATTCAACAAAGGTGATGATTCAGTCATAGATGCTAAGAGGTGAGACCTGGAGGTGGAAGAATCCTAGTATTTTAAGATTGCAGAGGGCTTGGCTAGCATCCCAGAGGAAGCAGGCTCTCTACTGTTTCTCCACATATGAATTATTGACCAATACCCATAGACCATTAACATGTTGCCATTAAGTGCTATGGTTTCTGTAGCAGTCAATAAGGAATAATTAGAATGGTCATTCCTGAAACATTAGAAACACACTAGTGAGTTGCTAATGGGCCAGCAGAGCAAAAGTTCAATTCTAATAAGATTGGAGAGGGGCTGGGAGATGTTTACGTATTGCAGCTCATGGAGTAAAAGGGAATCAGATCATTTCAGCCTGCTGCCATCCAATCCCCTGCTCCCAGTGGACTTGCAGAATGGACATTAAAACATGTAGCACCATTATCCATTTAATGAAAAATTAACATGGCTTCCCAAATAGTTGTGAAGTGCATTATATCTAACCCGATCCACCTGAGGTGCAGTGATGGGGGATGTAATTGGAACTCGGGGCAAAGAAGCCTTAAAGCAAGAACACTTACTAGTGGAGCTCAGCAAGACAGTCAAGCAACTCTGCTCAAGTATCCAACATCCCAAGCCCTATGTATAAGGATGACTGTCAAGGCAGATTAACCTTGGAAATATGAGGCCTTTAAATGCATGCAAACCAGCGATCATATTTGGAACATTCTGGGTCAGTTTTGGAAACTTAACCAAAATAACTACATTCATTTAAAAAAAAAGGTAAACATGGAATGAGAAGTAGGGAGACTGCAAATGGAAAGTGAAAGTGAAGTTGCTCAGTCGTGTCTGACTCTTTGCGACCCGTGGACTGTAGCCCACAAAGCTCCTCTGTCCATGGGATTCTCCAGGCAAGAATACTGGAGTGGGTTGCAAATGGAAAAGTGGATCATAAAGCCACATTTCACTTAAAGTATTATTCAAAAGTATTTGGGGCAGAATGAAAGCAACATCTCAACTCAGGATTCAAGATGACCTTTAATAAATATCAGAAATGATCTGATAAGGAAGAAGTGCATCTGTCCTAATTATATTACAAAAATTCAACAGTCATGATTCCCTTTTCCCTTGTAAGAAACTATGTGAAGGTTAAATTTCCATTCATTTGCTGCATGCCCCACAGCACACGATACCCTGGTTCTCTGCCTTTCTCCATATTGCACCCATTCAACTCTTTGAAATGACCAAAAAGGCAAAATTAAGCAAAAACATATCCCCTGTTTAGAGAAAAACAGTTTAAGCCAATAGAAATAGTGGTAAGAAAGAAAAGCTGGTAAATCAATACATGTCCTTTTTTTTTTTTTTTTTTTTTCCCAAAAGAAATAACACCATGAAGGTATTATTGAACTGCTGTTGGCCACAAGTGATGCAGGAACCCTTAAAAGAGGCCCAGCCTCACATTTGACTGTATTGCAATGGTGGAAAACAGTTCTTGACTATTTAACTTCAGCCATGACCTTTCTTTGCTGTCACTTGCATATGCAGTAGCTGTACTGGAGACAGGTTTTGTATATGTGTCGACTTCAAAGCAGCTCTGGTGGCCATAGTTACTGACTCATCCTCTTGGGCCAGGGCCCTGTGATTCAGTAGCCCTCACTGGGGCTGCTCCTAATGCAGTAATCATGATGCGGCACAACTGCAGAGCAGCTGGGAATAACGGCTGCCCCATTTTTGGGGGGGTGGAGGGAGCAGGCAATAGCTTGCTGCCAGCTCCTTCTTTCCTTCCTCTTTCACATTTGTTACTTTGATAGCATCTTGAGGATGGAGGCCGAAGGAGTTAAAAACAAAACAAAAACCCAAACTCACATCTCTCTTCCTCTCTTTGTAAGAGCGCAGCCACAGCACAGGGAGCGGCTCTTTCTAAGCAGCACGTCCTTTTAAACCTCCCGATGGCATCAGTTATCTGCCACATGTTCAACAAACAACCCTACCCCCCAAAATATTCATTAATGCAGATTCACAGTTAAAATGGCTCCAGATTAAAGCCGAGTCAGTCATAATTGAGAGGGTGCTAAGCTGGATGACTATCAAAAGACATTTGATTAGGGGGCCTGCCAAAACGCAGTTCTAAAACCACAATTTCCATGCACAGTGTAATGGATATTATGGATAATTACCCAGAGTGCACTACTCAGCCACACAGCTGCCTACAATTACGTCCCAAACAGCTTCCTCCTCCGCTTCACCCTTCAAGCTCCCCCCATGACAACTTCTTACAGCATTTTTCGAGGAGTTGGTATCTTCTTGACACTACCAAGAGGAGGGCCTGCCAAGTTATACAAGGATTAGAGAGTGGGGAAAAAAGTGCTGCATGTCCTGGGGCCAAAGTGCACACTGGAACAGAGCTGATCCTGGGGTTAAGGGAATGGAATATTTCAGAGTTCATGGAATGCTCGGGGATTTCAAGCTGCGGTGGCAAGAAGTACTTTCTGAAGAAACAGAGCTGTTTAATCAGCTAAGAGAGGTGCAAGGCCACCAGGAGACTCCCCTGTGACTGGGCAGCTTGGCATTTATGTGAGCATTCTGGATTAGCATTAGTTTCTTTAAGAAAGCCGGGGTCCTTTGCCATCTGTTCATCATTTTCTTTACCACTGGTTGGAGAGCAACATATTCAATAACAGCTTTACAAAGGGTCGTAACCAGGTTTACCTGCAGCTGTACAGCCTCTGCTTAGGCCCAAGGCAGTGGCAAAAAAGTCTTAAAAGCTCCTTTTTGTGAAATGAGATAAATCAAAAAGGGCTGCTCACATGACAGACTTGACTTTCAAAAAGCCTCAGTGAGTCTGGGCGACATGCTTTCCTCAAGCCTCATACAAACCAGGCCACATTATGAAGAAAAGAATGTGGGGTGGATGCTTTTCCGTGTGGCCAGAAACATGGCTCCATTTCTACATGACTTAGCCAAAAGACACCCTCAGGAGAACACAGCAGTACCAAACTTTGGCTTTGAAGGTAGAACAAGTCTTAACAGAAATTGTATATGTATGTACATAAGTATATCTTCTCTAACGGCCTTTAATGAAGCCTGCCTTCCTCTACCAGTCAGGATTCTCCTTAAGCCTCCAATTCACACATTCTCCTTTGCTCATCTTAACTTTCAGGCCATTTTCTCCCTCCAATTTCCTGCCGTCAACCCCCATGCACACCTGTCCCCTTGGGTGTACTAAAGTGAGCCCTGGAACTGACTGAACATCTACAACCGCAGTTCCTGTTCAGAGGCCTTTGAGAGCATTGTCTCATTCTAATCACACCAACCCAAAGATACCTTTTTGTTCTGCTGGCTTAATGTGTAACGCTCAAGTATATGCTACCAAAAGAAGCATATGTCAGACTTTCAGGGAAGTTATTTCTTTTCCATTTCTAACCTCTAGATTCTAAATCAAACAAAAATCAACCCCTTTGAAATAATGGCAAGCCCAGAGCCTGACTTAATTTGCTTTGTGATATTTAGGAAAGGGGAGATTCTATGATGTGTCCTCTCCTTTGAAGAAATGGCATTGGTTCTGTCCACTGGCCTTTCTGTCAATCTGGGCAAAAAGATTGTAACAATGTTTTTTTCTATTAACAAAATAAGGGAGATTTTTTCTATTAACAAAATAAGGAAGGTTTGCTATCTCATTGTGGTACTTTAAAAAAGAGATAGTAAGAATCTGATGACATTAACTTTTTTGTTTTTGCTGTGCTGGGTCTTCATTGCTGCACCAGTTTTTCTCTAGCGGAGGTGAGCAGGGGCGACTCTAGTTCCAGTGCTTGGGCTTCTCACTGCGGGGGATTCTCTTTTGCGGAGCACAGGCTCTCGAGTGCTCGGGCTTCAGTAGTTTCGGCCTGTGGGCTCAGCAGTTATGGCTGACTCTTGAGTACAGGCTCAGTACTTGTGCACAGAGCTTAGTTGCTCTGCGGCATGTGGGGATTTCCCAGACCAGGTATTGAACCTGTGTCTCCTGCACTGGCAGGTAGATTCTTTACCACTGAGCCACCAGGGAAGCTCCTGTGATATTACATGAAAACAAAACAAAACACTAGGTTTCTGAGATTGAGATTGACTCATCTCTGATAATGTTATTTCTCTAGAGCCATTTTAAATACACCATAGGATGGTTGCAACCTATATTACCAAAAATGTCTTACAATCTGTTCACATAATCTCTGACACAGGGCTTGTGTCATATGAGGGCTTGCACCAAAAGAGTTGGTATCACTGAAAGAACACTTGAAAGACTTTCCAAGAGAGAAAGCAGACCCTTTTAGAATGTAAGTCTTCATGGCCTCCCTCCCCAGAGTTTGCAGAAGGGTTACTAATACTTTTTACATATTTTGCAGTGGAGAACTTTGCCTGTCCCATTAATAGAAAACGCACTGTCAAGCCCATTGGCCAGGCCAGAATCTGAATGAGAAGAGCATATCTGACACAGTAATAAAGGCTAGATGGAGAACTAAATAGGAACAAACATCAACAAATCAAAAATCAGCACCCAGTGCTTACCTCTTCGGGTTCTATCAGCTTGAATTCCATGCCTCGGCCTGTCCAGGCAATGAAGTGGGCGTTGGCTGGGTCGTCAAGAAGGGTAACCAGGAACTGCCACAGCTGAAGGGAACCTCGCCTCTGGTAAGGGGGCCCCTCCCGATACATGGTGGGCTCTTGTTTCACTTTGCCTGTTTGGGATAAAGATACATATGCGGTACTTTAGTCTCAAGTTTCTCACCTGATTTGGGCAAATGTCGCCAACCTGGCATCAAGACGACTGATGAAGGTGCTCTGACACGGTAAGAATTCCAGCTTTGCACCAAACCAGATGGGGCTACTTACCTTCCAGTCTCTCGGGAACGACACAAGTGTCGTCAAAGTACAACCGGGGATCCTTCTCATATGAAAAACCTGAAAGAGAATTTAGAAAGATGTTGCTTAACATGAATCTCTGCTATGAAAACTCTGAAGGACTAAAACAGAATTTTCTACCATTTCAGGTCCTCAGTCCAATGAACTGCTGTATCTATGCCAGACTGAATTTGCGAGAGAACTTCACAAGAACCTAGGTGTTTGTGTTCTGATGCAATTGCCCGCTTTGCAGTCAGAACGGCATCGATTCCTGCTATTAGAGCCGAGACTGCAGGGAGGCACTGAATCACCAGAACGTTCCTGCACATCTTACTCCTGAGGTCTGCATGGATCAGTGACTAAGCCTTTATATCTGAAATGATATCTCATCTATTTTAGCTGGCCTCACTGGGGGGGATCTAATTGACCTATATGTGGTCTTGCCGTTTCCCTTTTAGCAAATATTAATTTCCATCTTTCGTACAGCTTGTCCATGCTGCCCACACACTTCATTCAATTATGAAAGAGCTTGGAAGGTAGAAAATGATGCCAAATGAGTAAAGACTGTGACAAACAATAATTTGAAAGGTAAGTTGGAGGGATCATCACCTCCAGACACTGTGAAAGGAATATGAAGAGATATTCCAGCAGTAACACTTACTGCATTGTTAAGAAAAGAGGGGAACTGACTGGGCCAACAACATATGTTAAGTGGAAATGAAAGGAAGGCAGGGCAAAAAGTGGAAGGTGTCCAGGAGAAGGAAGGATGATGGCTTGGCATTCTAAACCCACTAATCTGGGACTTTCCTGGTGGTCCTGTGGTTAGGACTCCAGGCTCCCAATGCAGGGGGCACCGGTTCAGTCTCATTGGGGAACTATGCCACATGATAGGGCCAAAAAAGTAAACCCACTAACCCCTAATACGGGTTTCAGTGCTGACTACCAGGTCAGCAGGCACCCTGACGAGGCCAGCAGCTCAGAGCAAAGCCAGTTAATAGACAGGCATGGTGGGACCACACCCTTGCTTGGGGTCCAGCCTATTTCAGGGGTGAGCATCCCTGTGTACTCCCTTCTAACCACATGCTTCTCAAGAGGACGCACCAGGAGCTCCTGTTTGCATGGCGGTACTCCCCACGCTCAGTTCTCCGGTCAACTCGTCTGGCATGTGGACTAGGCTTATGAGTGTCAAGTATGCGGTCCCGGCAGGCAGGGGAGGCCATTTGCAGTGAAGAATGAGCACTAGATTTTTGAGAGGGATTTTCTATGACTTAAACTCCCTGGTAAAGGCTCCAAGAAATAATCTGTTCATTACAATCAGCTTGGATCAAGTTCTTCTTGGCAGGATCAGCACAATTTTAAAGAGGCCTGGGGTTGGGAAAACACTGCCCAACTTGGAAACGGATTGTTTTCAGGTTTCGTATTATTCATTTTGTTTCCTCAGCCCCAAGCATTTTTTTCTCTGCTTAACTACAAAGAAGTATATTTTTATGTAATCCAATAGATATTTATGCTGGGCACATGTTTGTGCTAGAGAAGAGGGTAGACTGGGTGCTTGCTCTAATGGAGCTTGCATCCCAACTAGTGGAGACAGATGACAAAGTAGGCAAAAAAAAAAAAACAAAAACCCCAAAACATGGTGTAATGTGAAGAGCATGGGCCCTGAAGCCAGACTGACTGGACCTAGGTTAACTGTGTGGCCTAGAACAGATTAATCTCTCAGTGCTCCGTTTTTCTCATCTAAGGATTTGGAAGATAATTCTTACCTTACAGGCTTGTTAGTGAGAGTTTAATGAGTTGATATATATTCTGTTCATTGACTGATTTATCCTTACAACAGAGAGCTTAAGAATAGCTCCCAGTCATAGGTGTGCAATGCAGGATAGTTAAAAGAAATCAAGACAGTAAGGACTTGCACATTATGATAAATCTCTACAGTTAATCTCTTATTAGCACTTACCTTATTCTGTCATGGAATTCTAAGTTTCTAGAGGGTAAGGACCATATTCTGAATATCTTAGCATCCTTACTGCACCTAGTATGTAAGTGCTCTATAACTACTGGAATAAATATGAAGGAATCTACAGTTTTCCATTAAAAGATTTAAGAATGCAATGCTAACTTCTCAGGGACTCCTATAATTTTCCAGTTTGGGACTAGGAAACTGACTTACAACAAACTGTCACAATGTATATTAAGAATTGCATAATCCATCATGCTTCATATTTACTGCCTTGGCTGTTGGGAAGCTATGTATTTCCTGATTTTCTACATGAATTTTGCTACTCTGATGTTTTAACAGCCTTAATATAAAGTCAAAAGTAAACTACAAAGTTTACACACCTGCCAAAATTGCTATCTTATATTTAGAGCTTTTCTTTGAGCATAATACACTCACAGTATATAGGGGAAAAAATGTAAACCTAGATTAAATTCTAGGTTTGGTTTTCAAACTAATCAGATGAAGCCCTGCCCATGAGTATCGTTCTGGTATATTTTGCGGTTTCTAGTCATTGCCACTTGTGGTTCTCTAAAACATCTGGAAGATGCTGTTGGTTTAAGTGAATTTGTCAGTTGCATTTGCACAGCAGTTGCCATCAGTTGTGGTCACAACCATCTAATCACTCAAAGGTGGCAGGAAGGAAGAACCTGCTTGAGGGGCAAAGTGGAAATGAAAGATTCAAAATAGTATGTAAAGATTCCAGGTGAATGCTAAGGCAGGATGGCTATCTTAGTCATCACAGATGCCAATCAGAGACACTTGTCTCACTAACTTTCACGGGCATCTGTGGTCAAGCCTGGATAAGGAGAGAAAAACTGTGTCAGAGTAATTTAGAGTAATTAAGAATGCAGATATCTTTGAAACTAACTACTTTGATTCAGGGAAGAAGTGGGGGAAAACACAAGCTTGCCAGATATTCTGTGTGTAGTAAGCAGCCCCAGTACCTTACTAAAAGTATTTCCTTTAAGAGCATGCGCCTCTTTAAATGTTGTAGTTATGCAAAGTGTTTTCCTCTTTCCTAGTTCACCTGCTGCAGACATCAACTGCTGCAGAAACATTTGGGAACCTGGAAGAGAGCCCTACTACACATGTGTGCCCATCACAGAGGTCCAGTAGACAACCCTTCCTTCCCAGGGCTGGACACTCACTCAGAATATCCCTGGGTGCACGTGGCAGCCACACTTGGTCTCCCTTCCAACCAAGTCATTGGGAGACAGCCACCCATAGAAATCACTCTTGTGAACCAAATCACTCATAATAACCAGCTAGTGCTGATTTACCAGCTCTTTCAAACTAGCTCTAAAACTCTAGAACAGTGGTTGTCATCCTTGAACACAACAGAACCGCCCAGGGAGATTCACAAACTACTAACGCCCGAGCCCCATCCTAGAATTTCTGATTTAGTTGCTCTGGGTAAAGCCTGGACGCCAGAAGTTTTAACAGCTCCCCAGGTGATTCTAGGGATTCCCAGGTAGCTCAGCAGTCAAGAACCTGCCTATCAAAGCAGAAGATGCAAGAGATGTGGGTTTGATCCCTGGCTCGGGAAGATCCCCTAAAGGAGGAAATAGCAACCCACTCCAGTATCCTTGCCTGGAGAATTCCTTGGACAGAGGAGTCTGGTGGGCTAGAGTCCATGGGGTTGCAGAGTCAGACATAACTTAGGGACTGAGCAATATGCACACAGGTGATTCTAACGTGTAGCCAAACCTAAGCCTTACAACTCTAGTAGTTCTCTCATGAAATTAAAAGACGCTTGCTCCTTGGAAGGAAAGTTATGACCAACCTAGATAGCATATTCAAAAGCAGAGACATTACTTTGCCAACAAAGGTCTGTCTAGTCAAGGCTATGGTTTTTCCAGTGGTTTTGTATGGATGTGAGAGTTGGTCTGTTGAAGAAGGCTGAGCACTGAAGAATTGATGCTTTTGAACTGTGGTGTTGGAGAAGACTCTTGAGAGTCCCTTGGACTCCAAGGAGATCCAACCAGTCCATTCTAAAGGAGATCAGCCCTGGGTGTTCATTGGAAGGACTGATGCTAAAGCTGGAACTCCAATACTTTGGCCAACTCATGTGAAGAGTTGACTCACTGGAAAAGACCCTGATGCTGGGAGGGATTGGGGGCAGGAGGAGAAGGGGACGACAGAGGATGAGATGGCTGGATGGCATCACTGACTCGATGGATGTGAGTTTGAGTGAACTCTGGGAGTTGGTGATGACAGGGAGGCCTGGCGTGCTGTGATTCATGGGGTTGTGAAGAGTCGGACATGACGGAGCGACTGAACTGAACTGAATGTGAGGGTGCATCATGGTTGCCTGGAGGGCCTGTTGGAATACAGAGCTGGGCCCTACCCCTAGAGACTGATTCAGTAGGTCTGGAGTGGGGCCTGAAAATCTCTATGTCTAGCAAGTCCCAGGTGAAGCTGATGCTGCAGGTTTGGAGAATCACACCGCTCTCGACACTTACAGAGATGTGCATGATAGGAAATAAGACATACTTCTGAGGAACCGTTCTAAGAAAGAAAGACTTCCCTGTTTGAATGTTTAAAAGAAGTCCTGAAGGTCATGACGGGGTTCCTAAGTTCCAGTTTAGGTAGCGTTATCTACAGCTGTATGGCCTCCTTGCGTGGAAAAGTAGAAACCAGGCAGTTCACTTCTTTCTTAAAAGTTAGGGTCATTACTACCGAAAAGGATGGCAGCCCTCACAGGTCAGGGGCGTGCCTCAAACTCTGTGTCCGAGATGACTGGGGATCACAATCAGTGAGCGCTTGTGTTCACGAGCTAAGGAAGGTTTGAACTATGATCTCAAATCTTAGCTTGGAAACTGAGCCACTTTGGGCTTCCTTGAGTATTATGATTTCTTAAAGAGTTACTTACCTTCATGGCTACCGGAGAAGTAGCCCCCTCTCATGTAGGACTGGCAGTTAGGCACTTCTGAAAGAGAAACACACTTCTGTCAATGGTCTCTGCAGCTGAAACTGGCAGAGGGAAAGCCCTTAAACCTCCAGCCCTGAGGTCATGTCTTTCTGGCCTTGTTTTGGGAAAGGCATACCACCCATTTTTTGCACCCCCCCACTAAAAAAAAATCTAAAATAAGGGGAAATAAGAGGAAGCAGAGACATTACTTTGCCAACAAAGGTCTGTCTAGTTAAGGCTATGGTTTTTCCTGTGGTCATGTATGGATGTGAAAGTTGGACTGTGAAGAAAGCTGAGCACTGAAGAATTGATGCTTTTGAACTGTGGTGTTGGAGAAGACTCTTGAGAGTCCCTTGGACTGCAAGGAAATCCAACCAGTCCATCCTAAAGGAGATCAGTCCTGGGTGTTCTTTGGAAGGAATGATGCTAAAGCTGAAACTCCAATACTTTGGCCACCTCATGTGAAGAGTTGACTCATTGGAAAAGACTCTGATGCTGGGAGGGATTGGGGGCAGGAGGAGAAGGGGACGACAGAGGATGAGATGGCTGGATGGCATCACTGACTCGATGGATGTGAGTTTGAGTGAACTCCGGGAGTTGGTGATGGACAGGGAGGCCTGGCGTGCTGCAATTCATGGGGTCACAAAGAATCGGACATGAATGAGCGACTGAGCTTAACTGAAAGAAGAGGAAAGAGTTTCTAAACGTGCAAGCTGCAAATTCCCACTCTTTCCATTAATGATCTCATTTGATAAGCTTGGCCTACAAGACGGGTAATCAGTGAATGTGTGGGTGGGAGTAAAGAGGACCCCCAAAGACAGCTGGTACTTTGTGTTTAACTTTCTAGACAAGAAGCCCAAAAGCAAACAATAGGTGTTTGAAGATGTTACACCTCTCCCTGTGTACACTGGCAGCTGAAGGACACAGGAATTTTCCCAGATGAAAGTATTGCAACAGAGTAGTGACTCCTATGAAGCAACCAACAGGACAAACTTTTCCATGGCATACCCAGATCCCATACAGCCATGACAAACCAGATACTTTCTCAGAACACTATTCAACAATAGAGTCCCGTCCTACGTGTGGACTCTCCTATACTTATATTGGGAGTTCAATGGGTCACTGTATTCAAAAAAGGTCACAAAACTAGAGGCAGGACTAACATGCAGAAATATCCTTTGTCCAGTGACTTTAAGATAACAGGCCTTAAAGGGCATCATGAGAAACGCTGGGCTGGAGGAAGCACAAGCTGGAATCAAGATTGCTGGGAGAAATATCAATAGCCTCAGATATGCAGATGACACCACCCTTATGGCAGAGTGAAGAACTAAAGAGCCTCTTGATGAAAGTGGAAGAGGAGAGTGAAAAAGTTGTCTTAAAGCTCAACATTCAGAAAACGAAGATCATGGCATCCGGTCCCACCACTTGATAGCAAATAGATGGGGAAACAGTGGCTGACTTTATTTTTCTGGGCTCCAAAATCACTGCAGATGGTCATTGCAGCCATGAAATTAAAAGACGCTTACTCCTTGGAAGGAAAGTTATAACCAACCTAGACAGTATATTAAAAAGCAGAGACATTACTTTGCCAACAAAGGTCCGTCTAGTTAAGGCTATGGTTTTTCCAGTAGTTATGTATGGATGAGAGAGTTGGACTATAAAGAAAGCTGAGCACAGAAGAATTGATGCTTCTGAACTGTGGTGTTGGAGAAGACTCTTCAGAGTCCCTTGGACTGCAAAGAGATCCAACCAGTCCATCCTAAAGGAGATCAGTCCTGGGTGTTCATTGGAAAGACTGATGTTGAAGCTGAAACTCCAATACTTTGGCCACCTGATGCGAAGAGCTGACTCCTCTGAAAAGACCCTGATGCTGGGAAAGATTGAGGGCAGGAGGAGAAGGGGATGACAGAGGATGAGATGGTTGGATGGCATCACTGACTCAATGGACACGGGTTTGGGTGGACTCCAGGAGTTGGTGATGGACAGGGAGGCCTGGTGTGCTGCGGTTCATGGGGTTGCAAAGACTTGGACGCGACTGAGCGACTGAACTGAAGGCTGGGTGCCAGCAATCTTCAGGTATGGACTCAGGTATACTCTGCATGACATCTGAATGTCTATTGTGCTTCCTACCATTTGCATGACTTTTCTTTTTTGTATTAAGTTATGCATAAACATGTTTGCTTTAGTAGCTCCTAACTTCTTTGAGGGCAAATTTTAGAAAACTAGTCCCCAAAGCCCTGCATACAGAAGGCACTCAGTAACAACCAGACAAATGAATGAGATGATGAAGAAAAGAATCGTATGATGTTTTGCTCACCTGAATCAACGCAGTAATCCCGGGGCTCCTGCTTGATTCCCATTGGTGACTGGAACCCATGTGCTGGGGGACCAGGCATGCCTGGGACCCCATGTTCATAGAGTGGGTCATGGTATTCTTGTTTGAATCCCTGAGGGGGTGGGGGAGCTGCAGGAACAATAGGTTCTGACATTTGCCGGTGGTAATTAGGGCGATTATCTCCAGGAACTCCTGACTGAGGAGGGAATGGGTGGCAGGGTTCAGACAGCTGTCTCTGAAATCTGCAAGAAGAAAGTAGTTACACTGTTTAAGTAAATATAGGATGAATATCTACTATGATTTTAGCATTGAGGATTACAAATTCAAAGTACTCATTAATGCTTAGTTCTGGATATTTCATCCTTTTCCCCAAAATTATATCACACATTTTAAACCTCGTGAGTCAGGGACTGGCCAAAAAAAAAAAAAAATTACTACATCATGGTTTATTTTCTGTGCACGTTTACTTTATGCACAGTCTATGTGTATAGTTGAGCCAGATTATGTATCTGAATATATAAAACCAACTATTTGCAAATACCACTAACATTAGATTATGTTTGTTCATTGATTCATTTGCTCATCTGTAGACAGAATTTTTAAAGACCAAAGAGTATTTAACCAGAAATTAACCAGTTAGAAAACATAGTTCTAAAAAAAAAAAAAAAGCCATATGTAACAGCAATCAAAAACAAAATCCCTAAGAAAAACCACAAAATGTGTAGGCTATACAACAAAACTTAAAACTTTTCTGAGCAACAGATCTAATTAAAGATAAAATGTTTAGGACTTGGAAAGTCCTGTTTTATACCATATGCCAAAATAAATTTTATATAAAGATTTCAATGTGCACTGGGACGACCCAGAGGGATGGAATGGGGAGGGAGGAGGGAGGAGGGTTCAGGATGGGGAACACATGTATACCTGTGGCGGAGTCATTCTGATATTTGGCAAAACTAATACAATTATGTAAAGTTTAAAAATAAAATAAAATTAAAAAAAAAGATTTCAATGTGAAACCATGATAGTAAACATATACGAAGAAAAAATAATCTTGGGGGGGGGTGGAGGAAAAACCTTTCTATATATCATACCAATAGCAGAAATCAAGATAAACATGGGTATGTATCCTTGCATAAATTTCTGTAAGTCAAACACCAGAAACAAAACCTAAAGAAAAACAAACTGTGGGAATAATTCTGTAATAGTCAGAAAATACGAGAAATAAGACTTCAAATTAAACTGAAAATCTCTAGCAGCTATAGCAATGTTCATACGGTTTGATATAAGGGCCATGCTTTGTATTCTTAGTAGCCTATAGAAAGAAAACCTACCCCCAACTCAAGAATGTTGCAAAGCAATAGAATAAAAGAATACAGATTGCGGTGGGGGAAATTAATAAAAGATGGACATGCCAACAGAAAAAAATGGGTAAAGAACACAAATAGGAAAATCACTAAAGAAATGCAAACAGTCATAAACAAAGTTCAACTTCATCAGTAATAAAAATAAGTCTAAAAATCAACAATGTAAGCCTATAAGGTCTTACTCTCTACTTTTAGTTTGAATCCTATCAATAGCTTGAAGCAAATAACTTGATCTGAATCAATTTGTGACATCTAAGGGCCAACAGATTTCTAGAATATCAAGATTTAAAATTTTAGTGAAGAGATTCGTGTGTAGAATAAAACGTTTTAAATCAGGGCTCGCTCTCTGAGTCTTTACTATCTTACCAGTAGCAGTACCACAAGATCCTTTATAACAGGAAGATCCCGAACTATTTTACATACATTTATCCTTTTATACCAAAAGCTCAGGATCTGCCTGATGAAATTACTGAAACAAGTTTTATGAACTCTAAGGATCAGGGGGTACTGAACGCTGTGACTGTGGACTGGCAATCAGGCATGCTGATTTTCAAGGTTACTGCTGTTTCAGGAAAGCCTTGCACATGGTCTTTGAAGTATAAATCTGAAACTTGTGTTTAGGCTTGATATTTAGAATACAGGCACCAGCAACAGGCTGCAAACCTAATTTTGTAAAGAAAATTCTGAAGTGGGCAGGAAAGTAAAGATATTCTTTAGGCTTATTTTCATTAAAGTACCCAGAGCTTATGCCAGCAAGAACAGTAACAAGGGCACCCACTGTCCACGGTTTCCCCCCTCCTGCCTCTGCAACCTTCCTAGCCCCTTCCAAGGTGACCTCCCCAAATCGCTTCCTTGATGGCTCTGAGACGGCACGGAACCAACTCCGCTCTGTAACCAGAGCCAGTGCAGCTGGCAGGCCCACCTCTTCACTTCCACTCAGAGCTCATCGTCTCACTTTCCAGAATGAAACTCGAGAGTTGGCCTCGTCCGATGCCCTCAGGAAAAGGTGCTTCCATGTGGGTACCAGCCAGCAACCTTCATCCCCTCCCTGCAGCATAACTTTAAGGATGTATGAAGCTTACAGGCCTGGGATCTGTGGAACACATTCTACAACTGGGATTGGCTTGTCCTGGTTTGTTGCAAAGGGCAGCTTAAGGGTAGGTCATAAAACCAGCATATTTGGAAGAAAGATTTCTCTCCGAGCTTGCTGCCGATAACAGCTTTTATTTGCAGAGATTAGTAAAGTAATTCAGTTTTTGTCCTCAAAATACACTCTGCACTTCAACCACTGACCTTCATTTGAACCCCCTTCCCGCAATCCTTTTGAAGTAGCTGAGAATGTGTTGTATACATAGTACAGCTTCGACAGAGATGCCTGCTGTTTACTGAGGCAGGCAATCATTTTCCAAGGAGGGAAGGCTTGGTTCCTAACAGACCTCTTCCTCCCCCCACTAGCCACCCCACCCTCTACCCCCACCCATTATCCCAACAGAGCTCAGGCCATCATGAGCTCACAGTTGGTGAGCAAAAGGACACTTCTGACTACTGAGCAAGCCTATATTCAATAGGTTACAGATTAAGGCTTTCTCAGTGCCAATTTATTTAAAGAACCAGTTATTTATTTATTTGTCAGATTTATATAGCGCCTTTCCTCCCAAGAGCTCACCCACGCTACCAACATTTGGTTTACATTATGAAAACCGTTAGATGCTTTTTCTGCATTTCCTTTTTGGTTTCTGCTGCCAACACAGAGTAAACACAATACTTAGAGAAAAAAAGGAGAAAAGTGTGGATTCAACGAAGGCTACACAGTGGCTTTGGGTGCCCAGTGAAGGAGTGAGCAGTTCAAAGGCCAGCTGAAATGATATGGAAAAATGGCCAAAAAACAACCACCATGCACTTAATATTCCCGTTAGAGCAAAGAAAAAATTGACAGCAAAGCAGCACAGCTCAGTAAAAGAGGCTCTGGCTGCGAAGTTGGCACATCCTGGGCTGAAATCCGATCTTTATCACTTACTGACCCAAGGTCACAAAGCTAGTTACATAACTGCTCTGAACCTCAGTTTCCTCATCAGGGAAGTAAGAACAATCAGGTTACTTGTCCCATAGATCTGTTGTAAAGGTTACATAAGACAATCCATGTAAAAGGTCCCAGCACACTGCTAGGTTCTTAGATACCATTACTCTCAAACATCAACGATCCAACCTCCTCCCTACAGCCTGCCACAAGCTAAATTCAGAAATTATGCAAAATGGTAGGGAAGATCTTAAGGAACTGGGAGACTTTCACAGACATGAGTTCCCTTGCTACCTAGACAGCCTCTAGTCTCCTTTCTCAAAAAGAGAATGCTGATTTTTATTCCAGGTAGCATCGTGCCACCCAATTTCAATTAATATTTATTTTCCTGCCATATACCAAGAGCCAGGCACTGTTGCAAAAGAAAACCCAAACGCTGTCCCTAAAAGCCCACCAAAGAGCTCTGAAACAGCTCTCAGAACTTTGTGTTAGGCCTGTCGGCAATTAAACTCAAATTGGCCCATCCAAACTGTGATAGAACACAGAGATGAGAAACCAAGTATGCCTTTTAAAGGCCTAGATATTTGATTTTTCAAGATCAAATGTGGAAGGTGATATAAATACAAGATCTTCCCAGGAGATTAGATGGTAAAAGTATTAGTTTTTTATGTATACAACATTAATGAATCTAAAGATGAAAAGATTAGGGGTAGAGAACTTTACATTTTTAAAACTTTAAACAAAGAGCTAAAAGTTTCTAGGTAATAGTATCTATAGCATTTTAGGAAGATTCCTTTAGTAGTTTTCTTTATGGAACATAAAAGTGATTTTTAAAACAAGATTGTCATGGAAGCTAACATTTGAGTACTTTCCCTATGCCACTGTGATTAAGTCACCCAATGATTCTATGTGGTAAGTATCTAGTAGTCTTCCATTTTCAGATAAAGAAACCAAAGCTTGGGAAAGTTAAATGCCTCCCTGAGGTCATACAGATAGGAAGTAGCAGAGATGGGACTCAATTCCAGATCTGTTAATCAGTTCAACTCCAGAGCCTATATTATTCATATAATTGTTTCAATAATTGCTTTTAAATACCTTCTTGATGACATTTAAATATCATACAGTCCAGGCAGCTAGAAAACTTAAGTTTGGAAATTCAGAAATATACACTTGAAGAACTCTAGGATTAAAGAAATAATAAATAGTTGAAACTGAATTTTCAAAATACCACAGGTCAGAACTTGTTGGGTATACCTAAACCAGGACTTGGTAGGGAGATCAAATAATCGATTACTTGTAACCAGGGTATTTTGGGGAGTGAAAAGAAAAGCTATCAGGAATTACTTTCACAAGCTATGTGACCCAGGAAAAACTGAAGGTATGGTCACCCCAGCCTTGGGAGAAATCTTATTTGGTCATGTATTTAGAGTATAAAGAAGCTACAAGTTAGCCAACCAAAGAAGCTAAAACAGAATAAGCAAAAAATATAGAAAATTTCAGTAGGAGCAGAAACCAATGAAATAGAAAGTATCCAATAGAACAAGCAAATCTAGAGTTGATTTACTGAAAAGACAAGTGATATAACCTGCTAAGACTAACACAGTCTAGATAAATAGAATAAAAAATGAAAAATGGATAAACAGACGATGCTATAGAGGTTGTTAAAAGGGCACTTTTGTTCAGTTGCTCAGTCACGTCTGATTCTTTGTGACCCCATGGACTGCAGCATGCTGACATTAGGAACAGCTTTACGCCAATTTTTACTTCTTCATTTTTAACGCACATGGGCTTAGTTGTTCTGTGGCATGTGGGATCCTCCCAGATCAGGGATCGAACCCACAT
This sequence comes from Bubalus bubalis, assembly GCF_019923935.1. Taxonomy (NCBI): domain Eukaryota; kingdom Metazoa; phylum Chordata; class Mammalia; order Artiodactyla; family Bovidae; genus Bubalus; species Bubalus bubalis. The sequence goes on along the minus strand of NC_059157.1, from coordinate 126,565,466 downwards.
CTCTTGCATTGGCAGGCGGATTCTTTACCACTGAGCCACCAGGGAACACCATATGCCAATTTCTAAAACTTGTGAAACAAATTCCTAGAAAAATTTGTTAAATTCACTCAACTAAACAGAAATCCAGACCAAGACCATAAAAGGTGAGGATACTGAACCAGTAATTAAAAATCTTCCCACAAAGAAAATATCAGGCCCCAATGGCTGTACTGGTAAATTCTTCCAAAATTTCAAGGAGTAAAAACCCCCAATTTCACACAAGCTATTTTGGAATATATAGAAAGGAAAATATCATTACTCATCTGGTGAGAATAACCTCAATGCTAAAACCCAACAGGGATAATATAAGAAAGGGAAATTATATATCATTCTCAATCATAAATACAGATGCAGGAGTCCTAAATACATGTTGGAAAACCTAGCCCAGCAATGTATATATGATTATATAGAACAAAGTTCAGTTTATCACAAGAATACAAGATTGGTTTCATATAAAATCAGTGTAATTCGCTACATAGAAAAATTAAAGGAGAGCTATTCATTTGATCTCAATAGAGGCAGAAGAAGCATTTGATAAGATTCAACATGTATTCATATTAAAAAAGAAAAACAACCAAACCCAACATACTAGGGATAGAAGGAAATTTTCTTCAGCTTAATAAAAGGTAAAACAAAAACAACCCTATTTTAAACATAAGGAAATGCAGAAAATGAGCCCTCTTAAGATGCAGAACCCAAAAAACTTCCCATACTCGAACTGTGGTTGTTTTTAGTTGCTAAGTCATGTCTGACTAGAAGTACACAACTCAGTCTGCTGAAGGTTCCATTAAGCGTCTATGAAACTCAGTTTCGGATAGTAAAGTGAATTTGTGCTGTCACACGTAACACACTGTTAACAGGAGTGCATGGAAAGGGATGTGTCTGACAGGCTACAAGTGTGACTCACCGTCAGGTTCTTCCCTGTCTAAAAACTACAAAATGTGAAGGACAAAAATGAACAATTAGGGTAGACCTGAGAGAAAGGAGAAGAGAAAAACCTGCATGTATTATGTCTCTTTAGCATCTTCAGGGAATAAGTAGTTTTCTATTAAATCACAATTATAGAACATGTAAGCTCATCCTCTAAGCTCTGAAGTATTGATCACAACCACAGAGAGAACCTTCTCAACAGGCCATTCAGACAACAGACCCTTTCTTGATGACTCTGGGGACTGGGTTCTGATTACCAATTTCAGCGTGATAGCCTATTGCAATACTAATGCCCGTAGGGAGCATCAAGAAGTAGAGGATTTTTAAAAAGGGAGTTTTTAAAAAAATTGTTGTGCGAGAACCTTCTCCAGTTGTAAGTGAGCAGGGGCTACTCTCTTGCAGTGCGTGGGCTTCTCATTTCAGTGGTTTTTCTCATTGCAGATCACAGCCTTCTAGGCACGTGGGCTTTGGTAGTTGTGGTGCATGGAGCTGAGCTGCTCCGAGGCATGTGAGACCTCCCCAGGACCAGGGATCGAATCCATGTCCCCTGCACTGGCAGGTGAATTCTTTACCATTGAGCCACCATGGTAAGCCCGAAGCAGACGATTTCCCCATCAGGGGTATCTTCTTAAATTTTGCTTTTTGATTTTTTGCTTCTTGCTGTCACATGAGTGTGCAGTGGATTTCAAAATTCCTGTTGAGTCGCTAAGTCGTGTCTAACTTTTTGCGATCCCATGGACTACAGTACACCAGGCTTCCCTGTTCTTCACTATCTCCCAAAGTTTGCTCAAACCCATGTCCATTGAGTCGGTGATGCTATCCACCCATCTCATCCTGTTTCCCCCTTCTCCTCCTGCCTTCAATCTTTCCCAAAATTTCTAGATGCTGCATTTCTTAGAGGAGTCTCTTCAGTTGCACTGCGGGGACTCAACTTGAGATGGAATGACAGTTTTTCTTTATACCATATCTGGCTAGTACTATGGGCATAACATAGGAAGATTTTTGTGCACATTGTAAACAGCACAATAAACTCCTATGAGAGTGGGAAGGTTGAATGAGAAGCAGTCCTCCTTTTCAAGGAGCAGCTGGTCTTTAAGGGTAAATGAAACATGTCTGAACATGCCAAATTACATGGCATTTTTTTCCTCTTTGGGGGGAGGAAATCACAAATATAAATCATGGCTTTCAAATACAGTATTTATCTCTTAAAACAAATTTTGAGTTGTAAAGAATTATAAACTGATTATATAAAACATTAAGAATATAACTGACTAGATTATATAGTCTTAGCAAACAATCACTGTCAATAAACACATTGAAGACAAGATATTGAGCGAAATATGGCCTAAAGAAAGGGGTATACATCATGGTTTTTAAACCTCAAAAGAACTTGTTCTACTCAATTGAAGGAATAAAGCACTCAGCAAAACAAAAAATAAAGGTGTGACAACATGGGTTTAGATAAATGATGTAGGAATTAAGTAGGATTTTGTAGTTTTAAGAGAAAGTCCTGCTAGTTTAAAGAAACAGATGGATAAAATTCAAGGTTGAAATGATTTTTCAAGGTCCCTTACTTAGCTTTTAGTACATTGTCAGCAACCCCTCTCCTGTAAGCATAACCAAAGTGGGGTACTTATGTTTTTGGTTTCTAAAGGTAGGACCTGGTATTTGGCTATGTGACTTTTAGGAAGTCCTTTAGATGCTCTGAGGTCTAATTTTTTTTTTTTTAACCTGTAAGATACATTTTGTTTGTTTGTTTGTTTTTATCTTGCCTTTGTTACAGAGCTATTTAGAAAATCTCAGATAAGACTGATTTCCTTCTATCCTGCAAAATACCACATTTTTGTTATGGGGCTAATTTTGAAGTAACATTCCCTCTAACTTAAAAGCACAAGAAAAACTCCAGTTACTAACTAATCTACTCCAGTTTCAAGCAGGCATAAGTTATTAAATGTGTAGTTACTAAGCTTATCATGCTGCTGCTAAGTCACTTCAGTTGTGTCTGACTCTCTGAGACCCCATAGATGGCAGCTCACCAGGCTCCCCTGTCCCTGGGATTCTCCAGGCAAGAACACTGGAGTGGGTTGCCATTCCCTTCTCCAATGCATGAAAGTGAAAGTGAAGTCGCTCAGTCGTGTCTGACTCTTAGCAACCCCATGGACTGCAGCCTACCAGGCTCCCCCATCCATGGGATTTTCCAGGCAAGAGTACTGGAGTTTATCATACCTGACTGCAATTTCTATTGTGTTGTTAGTGGCTCAGTTGTGCCCGACTCTTTGTGAGCTTATGGACTATAGACTGCCAGGCTCCTCTGTCCATGGAATTCCCTAGGCCAGAATACTGGAGTAGGTAGCCATGCCCTCCTCCAGGGAGTCTTCCCAACCCAGGGACTGAACCTGGGTCTCCCACACCGCAGGCAGATTCTTTACAGTATGAGCCAGAATTGGACTGCGGATTTTAGTTTGTCTCATTTTCTGTGTGCAATCCTCTATCTACAAGCATAATCACTTGTCATGTTTTTGGTGTATTTTGCATCACACAGATATCATTATCTCAATAATAGACAAGCACAATAAAACAAAACTGAGTACTGGGCACTTGATTCTTAGGGGAAAAAAAAAGTTGAATAGGTGTGGGGGTAAAAGACAGGGGTGCACCATGATTTCTCAAAGTACGACAGTAATATTTCCAAGTCCTGCCCCAGACCCACAACTCCATCTCTGGAATAGAGCAAGAAGTCTATGCTACTAATAATCCCCCGCTGAAGACTCCTCTAGTACACCTTCAGATCTGATAATACAGTGCTCTGGGACAGAAGCCCAAGAGCCCATGTTTGTTGTGTTTTATCTATGCAGGCACCTGCCCTTCACCTCAGTTCTGTTAAAGATCTCAGTATCACTCTGTGTGTGGGTGAGGTCTTGATTTCAGACCCACCAGTCCTAAAGGCGGAGGGTAAAGGGAGGTGAGTGCAAGATGGAAGGCAGATTTCAGGGAGGAATTGCCCCCTAAAAGAAATATCTACTTTCTGGCTCCTGCCTTTGGATACCTGAGGACAGACACTCAAATCGCAGGGATCAAATGTCCTCCTTTCGGGAGGAGGCCGGGTAGCCTGGAGACAAAGCTACTCCATCACTGAGACTAAGGCATCCTATCTTCCAGGGCTGCAGGAAGATGAATAACTACCAGCAGAATTAGTAATAGGAGATTCTCCCCCAGTTCAGTGAGCCATTGATACAACCTGTTTACACAGGCTCTCTGCACATGAAACAGATTAAGGGAAAATATGAATAAGAGATTTAACACAAAGTGATTTCCCTTTACATATGGTATAACAAATTAAAGTTGGCTAATTATTTCAAATACAAAATATATACCCCACCCCAACCCGCCTCTTCAATTACTAATCTCTGCATACAATCAGAAAAGACAATTTAAAAACACAAAACCGAAATTATTGAAATAAAAATGGCATCCAGGCCTGTGTTCACAAACTGGCAGGCCTCGGGGGTGATTCTGCCCACAGATTTTGTTTAGTCTGCAAAGTATTACTGCTGGAATACTTTACAGCAGTAAAGTTGAATTAGTTGCCAGCTTTAAAAAACAAAAACAAAACCCCTGGAATTTCTACACTAAAATTCCAAATTTCCAAATTCTCTTAAAGTACAACTGTTATTACAAGCTAGTGACTAACACACACTTTGGGGTACCTGCCTCCTTCAGATGAAGCGGCTTCCTGTGGAAACTGAGGCCCACCACTGAGCCAGCCCACAGTCAACACTCTCTCCCCTCAGGCCCTGTGTACCAGTGGTGTTCACGGCCCCTGGATCAGCAGGGGGATAAACACTAACCAGACAAATTATGCAGTTCTTTATGGTGACTTTCACTGCAAAGGGGGAAGGGAACTGGAACCAGACAAGAGTACTTGCTTTTTTCTGCATTTCATCTAGAAATAGTGACCTCCAATTAAATACCAGCAGGCATCTGGGTTGGACCAGGCCAGAGGAAGATAACTTACATATTCTTCCTCTCCCCCAAGCAGAGCAAGAAAGGACAAACAACAGTCATCACCTTGTAGCCATTGGTAACCACAGATAACTACCTGCCTACCTTATCACTTCATTCCAGAGGGACTGAAATAAAAAAGGCCCCCAGAATATCCTGTATTAAGGGAAGGCCACAAACACACAAAGTTCTAGAACACCACAGATAATGAACTTCAAAGGCTGGGACCTAAGAGGTTAAGTTTGGTGCTTGCAGAGTAGATTCCTTTTACATCTTAGTTTTTCTGAGAATGAATCACTTTGGACAAGTTATTCTGATGCCTCTATTTCCTTATTAAGAATGCAGAAATACCTGGAGTGAAATCAAGATCTCTATCTCAAAAGTAGAAAATTAAAAATACAGTCCAAAAAAAAAATACAGTCCTCAGGTAATCCCCTACTGTGAAAATGTATTAAAATCAAATGAGTAATAACACCTCTGATAACTCAGCAATCTTCCCTAATACGTAAGTAAAATAGTAATAAAGTATTAGTGGGTAGCATGAACCAAGGTATGATTCTAGCAGGTGGTATCCAATGAGGAACCAGCGAAGCTGCCCTCAGCCAAGGTCAACAGACAGGGTCAACATGCTGAGCAGGTCCGTCTTCCTCTGCTTCTACAATGGGGAAGAGTACCAGCCACCTCTCCCTTACCTACTTCATAAGGGTGTTGCAAGGCCTATATCCCCTCTGCAGTACCTTAGGAGCAGGGTGATACGTTGTTTAGTTGCTCAGTCATGTCTGACTCTGTGCGACCCCATCAGGCTCCTCTGTCCACGTACTTCTCCAGGCAAGAATACTGGAGTGAGTTGCCATGCCCTCCTCCAGGGGATCTTTCTGACCCAGGGATTGAACCTAGTCTCCTGCATTGCAGGGGGATTCTTTACCACTGAGCCACCAGGGAAGCCCCAAAGTGATAATATAAACAGGTCATATTCATATTATTAGTAGTCCTACCTCAAAACATACCTCAGTGGAATGAGAGCTTTATAGGTACCTGGTAAATGACTACTGCTTTCCCTTGCCCTGGGAGATAGAGGGGTGGGAGGAGGTGGTAAAGGAAGCCCAGATCAGCACCCACCTCTGTTCTGATGGATACTGGTTTTCAGGCATCATCTTTGGCATCTGCAAGGGCTGATGTGGCGGCCGGGGGACCGCAAAGGTTTGCTGCTGTGGTCCAGGTTCCGGAAGCGAATGAGGGGTGGGGGTGGGGCCCACACCTGGGACTGGGCCAGCTGCAGGGGCATGTGCCGCAGAGGTGGGCAGAGTTGCCTGAGGTGGGGGAAATAGGGAATTCTGATGGGTGGGAGACAGGGGGGTGGTAGGAGGGGTTAATGGCTTGAACCCAGAGGGAGGCTTCCTATCATAGGCACTGTAAACAGAAAAAGAGAAGGAACCATTTAGCCGCAATGAAGCCATTAGCGTGGTCACCAGGTCCAGCAGAACTCGAGGTTGCAGCCCACGGTTGCCAGGAAATGACAGCATTAACATAGTTAAATTGCTGGCAGCCCCGAGGGAATATTTGTACCTCTGAAAAGTGACAAACACACTGCGTCACAGGGACTTGTTTAACACTTCTAGTGATTCTTCTCAAAGATAATTTTAGCCTCAGCTTCCGGTTTCCTTTTTCCCCTTTTCTAAAAGAATTCTCCATGTATGCGCGTGCAGGGGTGGATGGATGAGGGGAGAAATTAGGTCCTGGGGGAGTTTTCTGGCCCCCTCTCCCAAGAATTCCAGGGTTCCCAGGAACAAGAACCTTTGAAAGACAAATTTCTGCTGTAACATCACTTAACAAAGCTTCTCCTCCCATTTTCAGGCAGATCTATGTTTATCTTCTAGAGCAAAGAATGATTTAAAATTAAAGCTTCATTCCTGGGGCTTGGATATTCTTAAGTAAAGGGCACTGGCATGGGGATTTTCTTCATATATTCTGATGTGAAGATTACTTCTTTGGTGCTTAAAGTTCACATTAACATATGATAGACATGAAGGAGTATATAGTCCCTCCCTTGAAGCCACAGATCAAATAGCCCAGCATTCAGGGTTCTTTCCCTTGGGAGGGCTCAGGGCCCCATGAAATCAGTCCCCTGCAGGGCTGATTTAACAGTTCTGCACGTTACATGCAGACAAAGCCCATTTGGACTGGCTACAGCTAGAGGATCATTATACTGCCACCAGAGACGGGTGTGCTACACTGAGCGTCTGCTGAATAATACTGGAAACAATCAACGAGCCGGCCACTTCCTGGCCAGCCTTTCTCTGGCTCCACTTACCAATAGTTGTAGAGGCACTTTTCTCCATAATTAGCACCGAGAGCCTGCTCGTGGCTACAGGACGACAGCTCAGAGGAGGGGCTGTGCAGCTCCCGTTTGATCTTGGTTGGAGGTGGGGCATGAAGCACCACTGAAATCAGAAGAGGGATGAGGGGAGGGACAGAGACGACAGTGATTAACAGGGAGCACAATGCTTCCTTCTGCAAACCCTATACTAGCTGATTGTTCTTGGAACTCATGTCCAGTCACACGCCAGAGGAAGCCAAACACTTAACACAGAGCCTTCCATCTAAAACCAATGAAAAGTTCTTTAAAGTCAGAAATCATCATCTGACACTTTAAATTAGCCAAGGTTCCCCACCCCCACCCCCAATCCCACCCCCGCAAACTTTTTCTGTGTTGGGTCCACTGCCTGGAGGCTCTGAAGCCCTTAAAGATCCTGTAGGTGATGGTGCTTCAAGAAAAACACAGGTGTGATAAGAATACCAAGGATTGCAGACAAGAACAATTCTGTTTCTGAGAAGGACAAAACACCCAAAAATATACTGGTAGACATTACACGTTAGCTTATCTAAGGCTTAAAATTGCCATGGCAAAAAAAAAAAAAAAAAAAAAAAAAAGAGGTGTATATACAAATTAAATATGACTTAAAAATATATGATTTTAAATTCCTTCCTCAAGCAACTGTAAATATTAGCTCTGAGTAAGAAATACGCAATCTTTAGGGGCACTTCAAAAACTTTTAAATTTTATATTGGAGTACAGCAGATTCACAACATTGTGATCATTTCAAGTGCACAGCAAAGGGACTCAGCCATACATATACATGCATCCATTCTCCCCCAAACTTCCCTCCCATCCAGACTGCCACATAACATTGAGCAGACTTCCCTGTGCTACACAGTAGGTCCTTATTGGTTATCCACTTAAAATACAGCAGTGTGTACATGTCAATCTCAAATTTTCAAAAGCAAAGGAATACAAGGATGGACCCCAAACCACAAATGAGGAGAGGCTAGCTGCATACAGGAGGCCTGGAAAACCTCCATGCTTGTGTCTGCTTCATGCCTTTCCAGTGCCCTACCAGGAAGGGCAGGCGCTCATAACCAATCCTTTCACAGACGGTGCCAATTACTCTTCCTAAATTGATAGTACAAAGCAGAGCTGCTGCTTTGTATGGAAGTCGATCGAACATTCCATATGTGATGCTGAGACAGCAGAGGAGTTAAGAGTTTTTCAAATGTATTTAGGGGCTAACTCATTTTAAAGAGGGTGCTTTACCCAAAGTAGAAGGGCAAACTCTTAGAAGACGCTGTACTGTAAGGATTGTCTTCTGGCTATGGGAGGGAGAGGGAAAGGAACGAGTTAAGCTTCTCTACCGGCTGTTATCCATGGGATTGCAGTTCTCGTTAAATGGCTAACAGTGCTTAGTGCTCTGGTGACCACCGAATTTTTCTGTTGCACTCAATGTTTACTCCTGAGCCATCTTCCAGAAGCTTAGTTTTCTTAGTGATTTATATTAGGTAGAATTAGTGAAATGACAATTCTTTTCTAAGACTGAACAATCTTTCCACCAACTGGTTTCTCAGGTGCTTCCTCCAACCCTGAATTCTGGACTCAGAAGTGAACAAATGAGACTGAAGACTTGATCACAGATGACAAGTTTATAAAGCAAAGTCCTGCCAGTGACTGACTGGCAAGGGCAGGTTTTCATAATTCCTTTCCTACAAAACGCCAACTGCTTTTCCCAAACACACAAAATAAGTTCGGAACTGGCAGATTATATTTAGAAGTCATTAGAGTCTCTCTCGTGATTTTTTTGATGGTGACATCATGGCAGCCAACCCTCAATTGCTATCAAATGTTTTCAGACATTCAGACACAGAAAATGGCTAAGCTTGCTCTTGTTAGAATGCTGTTGGTAAACGAGAAGGGAGAGTCGGGTATGCAGGGGATGTTCTGGTTCTCGGCACTGCTCCTGGGTCATTGCTTCTCCTCTTACCAGTTTTCTGTCATAAAAGTTTTGGACTGGTGATGATGCCCCAACGTAAGCAGCAGTTACATGTCCTAGAAAGTACTTTTCTGACTTTATTTTAAGAAAATCATTTATAATCACTGTTTCTCCTAAGTTTGGAGAGTAAACAGTAATGGCATTGTTCAACTTCCTCATTTCAGGCTTAAGAAATGTTTTGACATTTTCACGGTATTATAAAAGTTATCAGTTCTACTGACAAGATTAATACCAGAGGGTAAACCAAAGTTTTCCAGAAAGCAAACTTTTATAATGTCTTCAGAAATACCATATACCCATTTTGAAAGTCTTAAGTTTTGGCTAACTCTGATATCTGTGGGCGCTCAGTTGTGTCTGACTCTTTGAGGCCCCATGGACTATATAGCCCCCATGGACTATATATATAGCCCACGAGGTGCCTCGGCCCATGGAATTCTCCAGGCAAGAATATTGGAATGGGTTGTCATTCTCTTCTCCAGAGGATCTTCCCAACCCAGGGAAGAAACCCATGTTTCTTGCATCTCCTGCACTGGCAGGTGGATTCTTTACCACTAATGCCACCTGGGGAGCCCAATTCTGATGTCTTAATTTCCTCAAATCTACATGGCACTCCTAGTGTGTACCACACCATTTGGGCTCTACATTATATGGTACCCTCTATCATACCATAACTGTCCTATACCTGGAATCTTATGTTCTCTATCCAAAGGAGGAGTTCAAGGAGTAAATGAGTGCTGTGGTTTGAATTGTTGTAACCTCTCAAATTCATATGCTGAAATTCTAATGTCCTATGTGATATTAGGGGGAGGGGCCTTTGGGAGATGATTAGATCACGAGGGTAGAGGTGTCTGAGGACACAAGTCAATGAAGGGGAGCCCCCACCCAGCCATGCCAGCACCATGGTCTCAAACTTCTAGCTTCCAGAACAGTGAGAAATAAATTTTTGTTGTCTATTAGCTCCCCAGTCTGTAGTATCCTTGTTTAGTCACTAAGTTGCATCCGACTCTCTGTGACCCCATGGACTGTAGCACGCCAGGTTTCCCTGACCTTCATTACCTCCTGGAGTTTGCTCAAACTCATGTCTATTGAGTCAGTGATGTTATCCAACCATCTCATCCTCTGCTGTCGTCTTCTCCTTTTGCCTTCAATTTTTCCCTTCAAGCTCTACTAAGATTCAGGGGTTATATTTCCAATTAATTTTTAAAATTTGATGGCAGGGTCCACATTTACCTTTGAAGGCTAGACATGATGTTAGTCATATTTTTTTTCTCCTTGGGAGTCAACCATTCGAAGGAGGGAGAGGAGAATGTGGCAGGAATGAGATTTGGAAGTTTCACAGATAATGGACAGGAAAGCCAGGAGGGGGCCGTTTGAGGGGTAAGGAAGGACGCTCAGTCTCCACAGAGAGGTTGCTGGGTCAGAGGATGTATGAAAGAGCCTGATAGTCATATGCATGTGTTTTAAGTAGGAAAGTAGAAGCCCAAGGAATGCTCGTAACTTTTAACCTGTCCCTTCTTTGTAAAATGAGATATATGATGCTGCCTTGAGAAATAGAGAAAATGGCACAGCACCTTGCAGATAGTGCTATGATGTTGTATAATCATACACTATGGTTTCAAAAATAGAGTACTTACCTTCACACAGGTGACTTACTAAACCATGACAGAGACTGAGGACTATAAACCATGGCAATGAATCACAATTAAAAGAGGAGCATGAACTCCTGAAGAAGTTAAAGAAAAAAAAAAAAGCTGTTTGAATTGATAAACATTTTCTACAACAGAAAACTTGAGTTTAATTAAGCTCAGTTACAGAAGATGGACCCATAAAGCCAATGATGTCCTATGAACAATTTCTGGCAAATATGGGCCACCTTCCTTATTGTACAGATTTCTTTCATTCATTCATCCATTGATTCATTTGTTGAGCATCTTCCATGGGTCAGGTTCCTGAAGGTGTTAGGGATATGCTGGTAAACAAAAAGACATGGTGGTCCTTTTCTCATGGCATGCATAATTTAGTGAGGGATCTGACTTCTAGCATCTTCCGATAAATGTAATTAGAGTTGGACTAGAGTCTGTCTGATAGTCCACTTAATTTAGGCCTTTACAGTTATGGATAAGGACCCTGAGGACCAAAGGAGTTAAAGGAATGGCTTGAGGTCTTGAAGCTGCTGATACTGGAGAGGAAAGGAAGGAAGAGCGCCCCCAACTGTCATCTCAGTCATCTGCCACATTGGCAGAAATGGGCGATACTGCACTCACCCACTATGTTCATCAAAAAGAGGACATAAACCCTGTTTTCAATGAAAACAACAAAAATACCACATTACACCTTATTAAGAGAAAGTGTTCTAGAACAAAAGAACAATGGATAACTAATACTTCTGGAAAAGAACCAGGTAGACCAAGAAAGAGGCAACCAGACGGATCCCTTATCATTGGCCCTGGCTAGTTTACTTAACATTATTTTATCCAATCTTCCGAACCCAGTGAGAAAGCTGCTTTCATTGTCTCCATTTTAGAGATAAGAAAAATCAAGGCTCTAAAGGTAATCTGCCAAAGTCTCATAGCTCTCAGTGGTCAGTATACCCATCAGTTGTCAGTCATTCCATTATATTGCCTCCCAAATGGAATCTGAGCAAAAAGGACTAAATCAAAAAGGGATTAGAACAAATAGGGAAAGAGATGGAGAAAGAAGACAACTGCAGAGAAGCAGAGGAATGCTCTTTGCTAGTTCTCAGGGTCTGTATCCTCGAGTACTCTACTCTCCAGCTGCTGACATGCCTGACACATCTGAAGCCACTCAAGGACTTACACTTTCTCCTGTCTCTAGGTCCCCAAAACGCTCAGGTTCCCTCCCTCACTCCTACTAGCAACAAACATCTCTTGATTCTAGCGGTTTCTACTTCTTAGTCCTTGCCTCCCATCCCAGTATTCCATCTAATAAGATCTCATTCCCCCTCTATTGTCCAGCTAATCAAAATCTTTCCAGATAGCTGGCACTGTGGAAGACCTGGCATCTACAGCCAGTCACTGACCAGTCAGATGCCACACTATTGCTGTGGATACCCTCATGCACCCCCAAATGCCCCGCCCCTCCTGAAGCTGTTGCTTGACAATTCCCTCCTAAATGCCACCTCTGAGACAAGAACACTGTGAGTGGGCTCTCTGGACCTCTACTTGACTATCAGAACTCTGTTAAGGATCCATACACAAATGAGAGTCTCCACTTGTCAGGGGTAGGAAAGACGGGTTGGCTGGCTGATAAGATATGTCTACATCCGTGGGCATGCACTACAAAGTACAATGTATTGCTCTGTAGACCACCATAACACCATTTAAAATTTAGATAGGATGTTCACAAATCAACCAACTTAATTTCATAGTTCCTTTTCTTACTAGGAAACTCCTTGGAAGATTTTTCTATCTGACACCATGATCAAAAATCAAGCCTGATCCTAGCCAGTGTAGTAAGTTAAGAAAAATGAATTAAAGGAAAAAAGAGAAGGAAAAATACCTCAATCACTTATTGCCAAGTGGGTACATAGAAAATATGAAAGTATCCACCAAGTATGAGAATCAATAAGCTAACTTACCAAGATCATTGGCTACAAAGCAAGTACATAAAAAGAATGACTTACATACATAGTAACCTAAACAATGTGAAATTAAAGAAATACATTTAAAATAGCAACAGACAGCATCAAATACCCAGGAACACATCTAATACCTAGGAACACATCTAATAAAAGACATGCAAGGTAGCTAAACTGAACTATAAAGCCCCGAGGAAAATCAAAGAATTCTAAATAAATAGAAGAATACATCAGTTCACAGGCTGGAAGGCTTGATACTACAAAGATATTAATTCTTCTCAAATTTATCTATAGGCTCAATATCAAACAAAATCTCAGTTCAGTTCAGTCTCTCAGTCGTGTCCGACTTTTTGCAACCCCATGAATCACAGCACGCCAGGCCTCCCTGTCCATCACCAACTCCCGGAGTTCACTCAGACTCAAGTCCATCGAGTCAGTGATGCCATCCAGCCATCTCATCCTCTGTCATCCCTTTCTCCCCTTGCCCTCAATCCCTCCCAGCATCAGAGACTTTTCCAATGAGTCAACTCTTCACATGAGGTGGCCAAAGTACTGCAGTTTCAGCTTTAGCATCATTCCTTCCAAAGAAATCCCAGGGCTGATCTCCTTCAGAATGGACTGGCTGGATCTCCTTGCAGTCCAAGGGACTCTGAAGAGTCTTCTCCAACACCACAGTTCAAAAGCATCAGTTCTTTGGTGCTCAGCTTTCTTCACAGTCCAACTCTCACATCCATACGTGACCACTGGAAAAACCATAGCCTTGACTAGACGGACCTTTGTTGGCAAAGTAATGTCTTTGCTTTTCAATATGCTATCTAGGTTGGTCATAACTTTTCTTCCAAGGAGTAAGCGTCTTTTAATTTCATGGCTGCAGTCACCACAAAATCTCAGTACTCAGAAATGAGAATGAAGAAATTACAATCAAGCTTTAACAGGGAGTCTCACAAAAAACCAAAAAAGCCAGATACCTCATGACCCCATTTACAATAATATTCAAAAGGAAACAGAATTATTCTATGGTGTTTCAAGTCAGGATGGCGGTTACTCCTGTCTCTAGGGGTGGTGCCTCTTTAAGGGGCACGTAGAGTCTCCTCACTCTCATAAATTCTAGGTCTTGATCTAAATACCTGTACCATTTGTGAAAATTTATCAAGCTACTCTTGTCATGCATTATTTCAGTTGTTTCTATTTAAACAAACAGCCCTGGGACTTCCCTGGTGGCCCAGTGGTCAGGACTCCATGCTACGTTTGATCCCTACATGCCTTGGGGCCCGGCCCCCCAAAAAGGCAGCTCCTGTCCTGGTCAAACAGCACCACTGAGTTAACACTAAGATTTCTTCAAGCTTTAGAAAATCCTTCTTTGGTGATGGTGCAGAAGCAGCCTTTCAAGAAATAACCCAATTGTTTCAAAATAGAAATAAGTAGACAAACTAACCCATTCAAGAGAAATAATAATTCCCTCTGACAAAATCTGTTTCCTGCCCACAAGTACAGGCCTGTGGCTTCTGTCCAAGGCAGCTACGATGCCAGTGCTGGCAGTGAACTTCACTATTGCAGCGCAGAGGAGCAAAACAAAGGAAAACACTTTTGTTGAATGTTACGATAAATGACAGTTGGAGTCAAAAGGAATTTTTTCAGAAAGACAAAAACCACCTTGTCTAATAAGCCTTTCCTTTGGTGCCTCATGATCGTCAAAGTTTCAATTTGCCACAGCCTTTGTTGTGAATACATACAGCATTTATGTAATAGATACTGAGTGTTAAAGAAACTGCCAATCAGTCATAGTGCGGTCTGACCGGGGAGAGACTAAGCCAGTCCTGCATCTTTGGCTTCACACAGTGGCCTGCTTCTCTTAGGTGTTGCTGTTAAGGTTTTGTTTTGGGGTTTTCCTCTCCACCTTCTTCAGTTTCATTTTCATTACCTTCATCTAGAGCAGACTCATCTGTCCCAAATCAGCATGCAGGCCTGACCTCAGGGCAGACCTTATTTGGTTACGCCTGACAGCCATGATCTTATTGTACATGGAAGGTTGTGTCTCATGATGCAAGTTGACCAGAACACTAACATCTGCTTCCACATGGCACGTCCTTGCGGCTATGCCCCAGTGCTAGCCCATGTCTCCAGAGCCTCTCATAGCACTTGTAAACAAATGTGGTGCGGATGTACATGGCCATCGTTGAGAGACTTTTCAGGATTCCCAGAGCCATAATCCTACAAAGAAGCTTCATCCCTCAGCTTACTGCTCTCTCTGCCACCAGCGGTGGGTCACTGTTCCTTTCTCAGACCACTACCACCTCACCTCCTTCTCCGTAAGGAATACGTACTGTGTAGTTCCAAGAATGGTGGCAGGGGGAGCCCGAGACACCTGCCTATACTGCTCTTTGGTTGTGGCAGCGAGTAGAATACCAGGAAAGAAGACAGAGGGACATGTCAATTTAAAAATGATGTTGGCAAAATAGAGCATGTGTGGTCTCTACTCTCCTGATTACTCCTAGCTTGTCAGGGTGCCACTGGCAAAGACGAGAGGGGGCTTTAAGTCACTAGATGTGGTGTCCCTTGAGTTCTGCACACAAATAAACCCCAAAAGACCTACTTTCCAACATATTGCTGACTTTCCTTAGTCCTGGCCTTCCTTGGACAAACTCTGAGACAAAGCATAGTCAGCCAGTTAGTAAGAAAAGGATAGACAGGCTGAGGTTTATTTAAGTTCTACCATATTACTGGAAGTTGGAAATCAGTCTTTATTTTAGTTTACTACTACTTTGAGTAGATTAGAAACCATTTCAAACATAAAACATATTCCTAATCTTGGTATTTCTTGTAATTGCTATAGCAAATGACAAGGACAGGCTATAATTCCCTGTTCTGGGAAACAAAATAGGTTCAAGGGAGATTAAGTGGACAGGTTCTGGCACTTTAAAAATATCTGGAAAAATATCTGGATGCCTTTTGGATTTCTAAACCAAATAAGAGACATGCTCAAACCCGTTTGAATGGATGGTTAGCACTGTTTCTGCCTGGCAACAGTTTCCAAAAATAAAAATTTGAAATGTTATCAAATTTAGGGGCACAAGTTCTAAAAGTAAAATTGGTGGAGATATGGGGGACTGCCATTTTCTCTAATATCTGACAGTGCTAACCTTTGTAAGCATAAATTAAAAAATTGAATGTAGCAAAAATCATCCATAAATAGTAAAAAATCAACTATTTAGTAAGCTGTGCTAAAAACTGTAAGTCCCTCAAAAGCCTTCTCTTCAACCGTGCACAAACCTCTCCATTTGACTTACTCAGTTCTTTCACCACTGTTTTAAGGTCAACAAAATAACATGGATATGAGGTGAGAAAACCCACAACATAGGGAATTTCCACGCCTAAGGTCAGCATTTCTGTATGTTTGTGTTTCTACATATCCTTTAAATATGTACCCTAAAAAGTCAACTACAAAACAGCTGGCAAGGACTCTTCAAAAAAAAAACAAAAACACAAAACAGTCAGTGTTACTGGGGGGAGGAGGGCAAGGTGGGCAGATTCTTGTCCGAGATAAGAGATGTAACAATAAGCTTGATGTACGATTCTTAAATCCTATATCAAAAACAATATTGATATCAGTTATAAAAGACAGCTGGGGAATTCTGAGTATTACTGAATAAAAGTTAAGTTTCTTAGACTATGCTTAGACTATGTAGAAGAATGTCCTCAGTCTTTTGAGATGCACACTGAAGTATCTGGGGGTGAAATGTGATAAAGCTTGCAACTTTCCAATAACTTGGGAAGAATATATAGAGAAATGAAGTAAATGTAGCAATATGTCTTGAAAAAAAAATCAATAAAATGGCTATTATATCATCTCCTCTGAGATACTTGGAGAAAAAAAACCTATCTTACGGTTGACTGAACAGGTCAGCAGACGTGCTAACAACTTCAAAACCATGCCCTTACACATGAAGGAAGTCACCCCTGGCCTATTACCAAATCTGAAGAAGACTGTCCTGTTTATCTGTACTTTTTACCATGTTTGGATAATACAGCCCCAGGAATCTAAAATTACACAAGGACAAATGTTGTCATACTCTAACATCTAAGCCAGTGGTTCTCAAATATTTTTTTGGCCCTGGCCCACTTAGAAAGAAGAAGGGAACACCTGAGAGGGAAAAATGAACTGCCCCTGTTATCACCATGACGACCATCCATGCCATCTCTACAGCTGCTGGGTAAAAAGACCGCAATTACACAAGTACAAAACAGTAACAAAAGTAAAATCGACCAGTAGTTCCGTATACACATTAATAACACATTCAACAGGAACTAAAACAGAAGCTCAACTCAAGATCACAAAGCATTTTTGGAAAAAATAAAATGGAGAATGCCCACTCCTTGTGAATGTATGTGCATAACAGGTTTAGAACACAACCAGAAGGCAGGACAACTAAGATTTCATCCCCTGAGTCCTCAGGAGGGCAGCCTGCAGCCATCACCAACCTGTGCTGGTGACAGAAGGAATGAAAGTTCTCTTCCCCAGTGTTCTCCTTCATGTTTCCTTCTAAGCAGCTGGTTTGGTTCCTTCTGCCCAAAGAGGTTTAAGCACGGCCAGGGCCCAGACAGGAGGTTGGGATTGGGTGACCTGGTCTTTTGGGGCCCTGAGTACCTGGGGGTGGGGAGAAAGGCACAAGAGTTTCTGGGGGCTCCAACTGGCCCAACCTAGCTTATTAGGATAAGCGATCAGAAAAGGGTGGAGCTTAAGACCTAAATTGTGTTAAGTTTGTTGGCTTGGAGAATCCTCTGTGCATTTGTCTTGGGAATCAAGAATGGCAGCAGGACTCTGGACTGGAAACAAGGCTCTCCATATAACTCATGCGAAATATGACAAACGTCTGGTGCAGCCAACACCTGGGTGAGCAGACCACATCTAGGGGCTGAGATTTCCGGGTAGGTTCGTTCTGAATCTCACACAGCAAGAACAGCTATATTTGTCCTGGGCAAAGTCCTACATGGAGAAAGCAAGGTTTCTGTTCTGGGATAGAATTTAGTATCAGTAGGTATAGAAACGAAGAGGGCAATGGCACCCCACTCCAGTACTCTTGCCTGGAAAATCCCATGGATAGAGGAGCCTGGTAGGCTGCAGTCCATGGGGTCACTGAGAGTTTGACACAACTGAGCGACTTCACTTTCACTTTTCACTTTCATGCACTGGAGAAGGAAATGGCAACCCACTCCAGTGTTCTTGCCTGGAGAATCCCAGGGACGGGGGAACCTGGTGGGCTGCCAGACGTCTATGGGGTCGCACAGAGTTGGACACGACTGAAGCAACTTAGCAGCAGCAGGAGCAGCAGCAGGTATAGAAAAAGATCTCTTCATGACTGTCACAGCAATAGTATTCAAGATTTTAAGTAATCTGTTTTCCATCATACTAATAAATTTACATAGTTTAAGAAATCAAATAGAACTATAAGGTTTATGGTGAGTAACAATAATATTCAGGGTTTTAGACTAGAGATTAATCATGGTGGTAGGGAATTATGGTGTTGATTATTCCAGTTTATTACTTCCTTGTTTCTCAGTGAGGACCAAAGGACTGGATATTAATTACCCTCGTGGTATATCTCAGGGCCCTAGGGTAAAGAATCAACCCTGAAGTAGCAGAATTCATCAATTAACAACTATGGAAGTCCTTCCTATATGGCCAATACCATCTTCTGTACAATAAATAACACAAGAGCCAAATTAGAAACTGATAAAGCTAGTTCCTAGAACATCTGGTGCCAGGAATCAGATTTATTCCATGCTGCGGGAAAAACCTACAGTCAGCATAAGACAGGCTTCGGGAATTGGGGTGTGGACAAAAAAAAAAAAAAAAAACCACTCTACTTTTCATGATTTAGAGCTAGAAATTTGGGGTAATATGGGTCAGCTTGAGAAAAACGTCTTTGAACTTATTATCGTGGTATGGACTACGGGAAAAGGCTATCAGATCCCAACAAATAGGGTTAGAATTACACAGTATTGGAACAGAAACAACCTAAGAGCAAGATTTGAATCTTGACAACTCTGCATGAAGATGGCTAGGGAATACCAGAGCGAAATAATAACCTGCAGAAGCAGAGCTAGGTCTTGCTACAGTGGAAAAAGAGGTGAGGGCAGAAGACACTTCTCTTACTCATAAGAGTAAATGAGGTTATACCAAGTATCAATACTTGGAAATTCTAGGGCAGGAACCTTTGGGGGAATGTAAGTCCAGGAATACTTTGTTGGTGAGTTTATATAAAAAATGATAGGCACTTACTTGAAAGATGGTATGCATTGGGAATTTGGGATTAATGCATGTGTGTGTGCATGCATGAGTAGTCGCTCAGTCATGTCCGACTCTTTGCGACCCCATGGGACTGTAGCTGCCAGGCTCCTCTGTCCATGGGATTCTCCAGGCAAGGATACTGAAGTAGTTTGCCATTTCCGCCTCCAGGGGAATCTTCTCAACCGAGGGAACAAACCTGAGTCTCCTGTGTCTACTGCATTGCAGGTAGATTCTTTACCTGCTAAGCCACTGGGGAAACTGAGAATTGGATGTGTATATACTGCTATATTTAAGATAGATAACCAACAAGAACCTACCATATAGCACAGGGAACTCTGCTCAGTATTCTGTAATAAACTAAATGGGAAAAGAATTTTAAAAAGAATAGATACATGTATATGTATAACTGAATCCCTCCGCTGTACACCTGAAACTAACATTACATTGTTAGTCAATTATGCTCCAATATAAAATAAAAAGTTTTTAACACAGGGGTCTCTCTGGAGACAGTCTCCATACCTATCAGTTCACAAATGGGACGGGCAGAAAAACAGGGTTAGCAGGGACATGAGATTACCTCAGAATTCTGAAAATGGAAACCTAGAGGTCTTGAATACAAGTTTAGAAATGAAAGGGAGAAAAAGGAGCTCAAAAAGAAAAAAATGGCCCAACTTTGAAAAGGTATAAATAGCATCAGTAGAGAGCGGTATCTGAAACTCCTGAGAGGTCACCTGCAAAGGCAGTGGAATTTCTCCTGGAAGACAGGAATTAAGGGTTATTGATAGAATGTCTCCCACCTGGGTTTTAAATTAGACAACAGAATTGATACCACGAAGAAGTTAAAACCATGCTCTGTAAGCCCCTCTTCCATTTTGTTTACCAGCGATGACCCTAAATCTCTGCTATGGACTCAAGCTGACAAGAGTGATACGGGTCTAGGTTGTGTCCTAGACAAGTACTGGGCTTGCCAAACGCTGCTGTCTCTGGGGGAAAGACTTCAGATGGGGTCGGCGTTTCAATGGCAAGAAGCTGCGATGCTCATACTGGCTCTGGAGAGTAACGTGCTGCTAACTTGTGTTTGGGCGGGACTGGTGTTACGGTATTTTATGCTCTTATCGTTCCCTGGAATGTCAAATATATGACACAACATATTAATATCTTGGAGATATTAGATATTAATATACTGGAGCTCTCAATGGAGAACTCCAGCTCTGAAGATACCAAAGCTCTAGCTTCAGGGGCCCCCAGGTTGTAGCTTCTGTTAGACATCCAAACAAAGCCCTGCGGCTAGGGTAAAAGCAGGAAAAGATAAGTGGCAGTTTTACTTATAAAGGGATTTTAATTTCTCTGTGGAAAAGAGGAACTGACTGGACAAGGGGGTTATACTTTATAGGAAAGGGCTTTATTGGGGGCATTTTTATTAGGTTGGGATCTTATTTGAACTAGAATGTTTATATTTTCTAGAGGCTTCCCAGGTGGCGCTAGTGGTAAAGAACTTGCCTGCCAATGCAGGAGACATAAGAGACATGGGTTGGGTCTGGAAGATTCCCTGGAGGAGGGCATGGCAACCCACTCCAGTATTCTTACCTGGAGAATCCCATGGACAGAGGAGTCTGGTGGGCTACAGTTCATGGAGTTGCAAAGAAGCAACTTAGCATGCACGCATGTTTATGTTTTCTAGTAAATTCATATAATGGGGAGGAGAGGTGAGAGGAGGTTTGCTTCTGTTAGGCCCAGCTCAATGACTAATTACATCATCCCACCAAGTTTCCTTCCTCTTCCACTGCCTCTTCCAGCAACAGCAGCTGCTGGCTGAAATACCATTGGGCAAAGATGAAAAACTAAATTTCACCTATGGAAGTCAGTTTGGCAGGTATTAATGTACGCTTGCAACCCAAAAGATAGAATTGCACCACCCAGGCTGACCACTCAAAATGTGTGTGGGGTCCTCTAGTCTCCAGGGGGTGCTCCAGGTTCCCCCTACCTCTTTATTCCCCCCATCCAGAGAAGAAAAATCATGACCCAAGTC
This sequence comes from Bubalus bubalis, assembly GCF_019923935.1. Lineage (NCBI taxonomy): Eukaryota > Metazoa > Chordata > Mammalia > Artiodactyla > Bovidae > Bubalus > Bubalus bubalis. The sequence continues at coordinate 126,544,257 of NC_059157.1, read as the reverse complement.
AAGGAAGATGCCCAAGTCCTAAAGGGTGGGCAGGGGGCATAGCTTTGGCTAGGAAGAGAAGGGGGCCTCAAGGCCGTCTATTTACCTCTTCTTCTGCAAAGGGGCTGAAAACGCTGGGAGAAGCTGGGAAGAGGTCAAAGTGATGGGCTAAGCACAGGGAAGCCTGAATGGCCAAGGAGTCCTCAAGGGGAACCTGTGGGCCAGGGGCGAGTCTGCCAGGGTAAGGAGGTTGCTGCTCATGTCCTTGGTTATCGACTAGGAGGACCAGTTTCTAACTGGAATTTAGGATATTGGCCTTATCCTTTCTTCACCTCTACTAGTACTAACAGTAATGACAGGTGATTTTTTTTTTTTTTTAAGGGTTTCTATTCTAAGTCTGGCTAAAATAGACGGGAAAAGACTCTTTAATACTTTTTTCTCCTCCCAAAAGAAGTGGTCATGTTAGTAAGAGGAACCCACCTTGGATGAATGTACTAAATCAGGAATGTCCTGACTCACAGAAGGGAACTACAGGTCAGAAAGAGGACCTATTACTGAACAGTTACATGTCCTCAGCACAAAACTGCATCTTTCAAATAGTCATTTCTAAACAGAAAACGGGTGTTCTCAAACAGGGAAGATAATCTAATGCCAATGGTAGTAGACAGGTTGATTTTTTTGACCTGGATGAACTAGTTTCAGATTGACTTCCTTCAAGTTCACACTCTTGCCACACTTCAGCATTATTCTTCAAACAGCTTGGATTTGTGTAGTTCCTTTTCTTCCAGCAACTCATTTATCCTAACAATTTAGGGCTGTTATTTTAGAATTCCGAAAATGGAAACCCAGAGGCCTTGAAGAGTTAGAAATGAAAGGGAGAAAAAGGAGCTTAGAAAAGAAGAGGCCCAACTCTGACTGAAGTAGGGCTTGCATATTAGTAGATTTGGGGCTCTGCCATCAGAGAATGTTGCACAGTACGTGTATTCTAATTGCATGAGAGTGTCACATCCGCAAACTCTGGGCTGTGGAGAAACCAATATGATAGACAACTTCTTTAACTTTCACCATCAAGAGAGAGGCCTAGAGAGAGCCCTCTTCTCCCAGCTCTATTGGAAGTGAAGGGCTGGCCTGCCCCACTGTAGGCTTTCCGTCAGCCACAGCAGACTCTACCATGAGGGGCTGCTCAAGATGGAACACACCGTCAGGAAAGAGGGAAACAGGGCAATCCTCCTGAATAGAGAAAAAATGCAAAACAAGCCTTCTTTAACAGCCCTTCTATAATTTATTCCCAATTCATTTGATTCTCATCCAAACTGGCATTAAAGCAGCAACAATACTTGAAGTGGGATTTAATCACTGTGGAAAATTTTACCTTCAAGTATAAAATTCATCTTAAAAATGTAACAGGAGGAAACTCAAACCCTAAGGAAAGTGGCTCCCCCTCCAAGAGAATCATTCCTCTTTATCTACAGCTTTGCTGCTCCTAAAGGCAGAAACGCATCAAGTGTGTGAAGAGGGCCTACAGGGTGACTTGACCCCTCGCACAGAGTCTTACTGGGGTACAGCATTAGCTGCACAAAATCTAGAGGCAGCCTGGGAAGACTTGGGTAGAGTTTGCATTTTAAAAGAATTAGAAAATGGAAAATGGCCCTAGCTCGTTTTTTTTCCTATTCACCCCTAAGGTCACCCCAAGGACTCTTAGAACTAATGTTACAGACTTACCTCCCTGAAGGCTGGAGGCTGGTGTTGGGGGCTGCTGAACAGGGTAGGGAGGCAAGAGAACGGAGTGGTGGTGAGCAAAACACATTTCCCCAAGGGTTGGCTGTGCGCAGAGAAGGATGCTGTGGCTCAGACAGAGGTGAAGAAACAAAAGACAGGGGTTCTCTGCTTTTGGACACTGAGAGCCTAAGAGAAACTGGTTGCTTCCTGCTTCAACAGGAATGTGAATTGAGAAGCAGGGACTATGTTTAATATGTCAAAATACAGACCACATTAAAGCCCTATGTTGCTATTTCCTTATTCCTCAAGAAATAAAGATTTCAAGGCTGGTGGGGAAAGAAAGAAAAGGAAGCTGGGGAGGAGCAGAAATGTTCTGACTCTGAGGGTACCCCAACCCAGTGACGTGATCACCACTGAATTATTCTCTACTAAAATTCAGATTAGGAAACGTGGGGTAGGCCTTCCAGGATCTGGTCTTTACAGTGGGCAGCTGAGTGGAGGACACATCCCGCCTCTCCTTCTATTCTACCTTTTCTATGGGAAAAGTATAAAAGACCCTCATTAAGTGCCCTTTCAGGCAATTACAAAGCACTTCCAGGCACTCAGCTGAAAAGTGTTTATGTAAGCTAAGTCCTCCTCAGCCCCTCTGGAGAAGCAGCACAAACATCAGCATCCTCTTACACAGCAGATATCTAGGGTTACCTCCTGAGAGGTTTCAAACTCTCACAAAAGGACAATCTGCCCAGGCCTGTTCTTTTTTTTAATAGGGAAAGGACGACATCCTTGGAAAACCAATTTATAGCAAGGGAAATATTTCAGGAAAAAAATCCTTAGAGCAAAACACAAATGCAAATAGCCTCATTAGGTTGTGAGGATGAAGAGCAGGAACTAAGAGATCTCAGTTGAAAACCCTGAGAAAATGGCACTGGATCATTACTATCAAGTTTTGTTTTGGTTTTTAATGGACTGTCCTCCATGCTTATCAAGCCCAGCCATGGCCTAGCCCACACAGTCCTTTTTGGGGGTGGGGGTTGTCTGTGAGTTGTTAGCCAAGAGCCTGGGAGATGTTTAGGGTGGGCAATACTGAGGCAAGTGTACCCCTAGAAGCTGGCCTAGTTTTGGAGTGAGGAGGCCACTCTGATTTGGGGGTTCATCAGAGGCTGGGTTCATTCTAGCACTTCCTGAGATGCTCATTTGATGAGGCAAGGCATTTGAGTGCCCGGTGGGAGAGTTTACCTGAGGAGCAGTCTGGGAAGGGTCACTTTAAAATGGTATGTTTCTGGCCACAGTGGGAAATTAAATGGGGGAGAGACTGCCAAGGAGTAGAGAAGTTACAGCTGGGTCCTCCCATGTTAAAAGGTACATGTGAGTGCTGTGGCAGGCAAACGCCCCACCAGTTCTTCAGGACTGGAATAAAGACTGGAGAAGAGGAGGCAGGAATCTTCAGTGGAGAGATAAAGCCTCAGCCCCAAGGGAACCAAGAGATAAAAGGGTAATATTCTCAGATCAAGTCTCAACACCTCTCTCTCCAGGGAAGCTAAACCACCCTCTCCTATTATCACTCCCTTTAGACAGCTTCGGTCTAAAATGAAAGACAAAGGGGTGGGGGCAGATCGGAGGGTCGGTAGCAGCCCTTCCGCCTAAGCCCAGGCCACCAGCCTGGTAGTTGGAGGGTTAAAAATCAGCACTTAAAAGAAAACTCAAACCCTATTAAGCCCAGGCTTGGAGAACAGGGAGCAGCAGGGAAGCCAAAGGAAACTAATTTTGGAGGTTCTCCAAACTGCCAATCACAAGCATATTTCTAACAGTCCCAGTGTTGTTTGAGTTGGTTGTTTTTCCACAGGCTGCACAATGGGGTCTGGTTATTCATTGAAAAAGTCTGCAAGGGAGCCCCGCCCTCCATTCACAACCAATTTGGAATGCTCCATTCAGGCAAGGGGGGTGGGGGAACTCAGCAGCTAAGCTCGCTGGGGCAGACGGAGCAGAGCCCAGCTGTCGCCTCAGGGACGCTTGCTCGCCCAGCGCGCAGTGTTTATGTAAGAAATTCAGACATTGCAGGCGCCTGCCTGCTCCACACTCTCCCTAAGACTCAGATGGCCGAGACCCTGGCTGAAATCCGCAAGGGTGTGCAAGTCAGCTCCAAGTGAGGTCGGCAAGTGCCCTCTGGCAAAAGGAATCTATCTCGCGCTGCCCACTTCAGAAACTGACTGTAGCTACCAGCTGAAACAGACTTCAGCGGTATTTCTCCTGCTCCCAGGGGTGAGCTGGTTTGCATTAGAGGGCAGCTCTCTCTGGAAGCCAGCCTTTCCAGACTCCTTGCTTTTCCATTCCAATAACAGTATTGGGAGCCACCTGGTTTCCTCCCCAAGGGAGTGGGTCTCTGGAGACACTACAGGAGTCTGGCTGCAAAGGGGGGAGGGGTCAAGCTATCTATTATGAAGTTTCACAGTTTCTTTTCCTGGCTTTGCATCCGGCCTGAAAGGTTTATAATACTCCCCCTGAATGCTCATGAGACATCAAAAGAGAAGAGATCTATCGTCTGTGGGTGAAACCTACTCCAAGGGCAACACAAAGTACAGGGCTAAAAACTGGTTGGGTTTCTAGTCTTTTCAAACCTTCAATAATCACCTTAAGGAAGATGTTATGAAGCCAGTCTAGTGTAGACTTCGTTTCAAGGGAAGAATATGCTGCTTCAGGAAAACCAGATCCAGGGGATAAATGTTAGCACGTGGGTTTTCCCTCTTTTTCAAAACATATTGGACTATTTTCAAATGTCTTATGTGGACCGCTTCTCACTGCCTGCCCCCACTGCCACAAGCCAGTGAACTCAGATGGTTGACCACTGGAAGCATTTCTCTGAATCTAACTAACCAGACTCTCCATTCAGTGCCTTGGCTACTCTGCAGAACAGTCTGAAACTCCTGGCTAGATCATGTCCTGCTCCCTGGAATCTTCACCCTCAGCTGCAGCTTTCGTCTAGATGCCTCCTCCTGTTAGGCAGGTGTGCCTCTTTGCCAGGCAGGGCCCCTTTATGAAAGGACTCTTCTCAACTGTAACATCTGAGTTTCTGAGTTGCTAGTCCACGGTCATTTACCTGCCAAACTCAAAGGTGGACTTAACCTTTTGGTTACACACTCGCACACTCACGTGCGCACCCACCCAGACACACTAGGGGCCTAGTGTCTTTGTGTCTCCTTTATTTTAAGCTGAGTCTTTTACAGGAATGGGACAATGATAGAAACTGACGACCAAAGCCTCTGTTAAATGAGCTTGATGAGTTCACAAAATGAATTTTTAAAAAAGAAACCTAATCCGGTACTGGCATCAGCATGCCTGGCGCTTGTCCAAGAGCTGGGAGCTGCAACATGACAAGACTCTGAGCTCCTTGGACTGCAAGTGGAGAAGCGCTATGTGCCAGGGCACAGATGGGGCCCAGGCTGCCTCAAGGGCAGCCATGTGCCCAAGGGGGAGCTGTCAGCCTCTGAGCCCAGATGAGCTTTATCACAATTAAAACCCCAGAAACATGTGGAGGAACAGTCTCTGGGTAGAGGATTACACATCCGACCCTACCCCACCCCACCAGTGGTAATGTTTTTTCTAGGACTGAAGTTAAAACAGTGATACTAGGTGGGTGAAATGGCAGATAATAGAAATTCTCAGCTTTATCAGACTACCCACATCTTAATCTTAAGGCAGAAGAATGCTGAAAAACAGAGGACAGACTGTAATTTCGTGATGCTGGGATTTTGTTACCTCTGGAATCTACAAAAGTGATCTGCCCAGCAGACACAGGTGTAATTTTCTATCCCAAGTCTTTTGCACCAAACATGGGAGGCTGGAAGGGTTACTGGGTTTTATTAGAGGACTGAGAGCAGAGAGACATAGAAGAGGAAGAGAAAAAGTCTGTTGTTTTTAATAAGCCTAACTGAATTAAAGTTAGATGAAAACAGATTTTGTGTAAACACATGGCTCTGTTCAATAAATGGGAATGCTAGGGCTTTGGTTCTTAGGAGTCCTGCATTACGAGGATTTTGGAGGCTATCAAGGAGAGGATTTCAAATCATTTAGCTCTTTCTCAGTGGTAAGGTAGGGAGTGGACTAGCTAACAAAGACATTGAAAGGTTTGTAAAACTTGGAGTCAAATAACCTCTAGCTTTCCTGCTCTTGCTTTAGCTCTCGTTTCTCCTACCTTCAGAGCTATAGGCTCTGGCAAAGGATTAAATAAGAGCCTCAACTCCCTCAAGCCTCTTATTTTTAAAGTGCCTACTGTTGTCTTTTTCACCTTGTGCTAAGAAAGACTTTAGGATGCTCCTTTCATATACAAATGGCCCAAGAACAGAAAGCAAGTAAACGGCGAGTTTGCTACAGTATGTCTGGGGCCAAAATGACTGCTCTCTCCCAAAGGAAGTCACCCCTCCCCCCACCATATCAACCTCCTGAGCAGTTAAAAAAAAAAAAAAATCCAGATGAATAATCTCATATTGAAATGGGATTAAGATCAATATACTTTAGGTTCAAGGGCTGCCATAACAGTTAATCCTATTTCCCAGCCATCTATTGCAAATGTCTTTATGAAAAGTTGATTTTATCAGTTAATTAGCCAGTCTTAGGAAATTACCCTTACTTCCTCCAGTCAGTCCATTCTTTTTGAAGCACAGATCTAAAAAGAACACTTCAAGGGGAAAACATGGCCATTTGGATTTTAAAACCATTCTTTAAACTATATTTGTTTAGAGATCATGTTTTAAAATAAGATTTTACCGTGTCTTCTCAGCGTAAAATATTTTAGTTCTTCAAAATGCTGACAGGTATAACAGTCACAATATCACACTGAAACGAGTGAAATTTTAAAAACTCAAAACTTAAATCTGCATTTAAAAACACTATGTATGTATGCTGCTGCTGCTGCTGCTGCTAAGTTGCTTCAGTCGTGTCCGACTCTCTGCGACCCCATAGACGGCAGCCCACCAGGCCCTGCTGTCCCTGGGATTCTGCAGGCAAGAACACTGGAGTGGGTTGCCATTTCCTCCTCCAATGCATGAAAGTGAAAGTGAAGTCGCTCAGTCGTGTCCAACTCTTAGCGACCCCATGGACTGCCGCCTACCAGGCTCCTCCATCCATGGGATTTTCCAGGCAAGAGTACTGGAGTGGGGTGCCATTGCCTTCTCCCTGTATATATGCTAGAACCTAGTAATACCCTAGGTTTCCCTGAGGGCTCAGCGGTAAAGAATCCACCTGCGATGCAGGAGACACGGGTTCAATCCTTGGGTCAGGAAGACTCCCTGGAGGAAGAAATGGCAACCCACTTCAGTATTTTTGCCTGGGAAATCCTATGGACAGAGGAGACTGGTGGGCTACAGTTCATGGGTCCCAAAGAACCAGATTGAGAAAAGTGAGTAATACCCTAAGATGCCCAAACAATCAGTTCAGAAAACTGAATATTAAGGTGTCCAAACAAACAGTTCAGAACACTGAATTATCAACTCCCACCCCTAACCCAACACTAAGCACTTTGATTTTCCATTATTATCCTCGGTTTCGATTTGCAGCTAATTCTGTAAAATGTAGTACACACTTATTTACTGGCCCAGATTCCGTGGCTTGGTAGCTCTGTGTGTTACTGCACACGTAGCTAAACACATTTATAACACACAGGATACAATAGTGTGTACACACACAAACGTCTTTTGGAAAACATGTCAGTTTTCTGATTTTTCTGTTTTATCATTTCTCTTTCTTTCAAACCCTATGCAAAAAACTCAAAGCACCAAGGTACTGAATAAGTTTCTTGGGACTGTAGAATGAAGAGAACTATGGATTAGACTGGGCAGCCCACCCTCAACCAGGCTTTCCTGAAGGCCAGCTCCAGGCATCTGAAATCATGAGGGAGCCTCTGAGTGTGACAGTGCCCTTGGCTCTGCAGCTTTGTGACAGCTTCTTTAAGGACAGGATTTTATATACTTTTCCTCCCTCATTTTACTTAACCCCTCCCATTTGCCCCTAATCGCCAGTGTGTCTCCAGCTGTCTGGACCTTATATTATCCCCTTAATAAAATGAAAGGGTTAGGCAAGACCATCTCTAAAAGGGACTTGTAGCTCAAACAATCTGGGATCTTCAGGGTTATTTATCAGGATCAAGGGACAATGGGTGGCAAAGGCAGAATCCCTATGTCTACAGGTGGCACTTTTTATTCCCTTGAACATGACCTTTAAGAGATTCTAGGAGGGATACTTAACTAACTTCTGTATTTGTGAAGTAAAGGGAAATCTATACAACTAGAAGTAGGCTGGGCATTTCTTTAAGACTTAAGAAATGTCTCACCTCTCTTTTAACTCTTAAGAACAGTGGTTTCATTTATTAAAAAAAAATATTTATGAATGGGTACCTATGGGTAGGAACCAAAATCTCGAAAATATACAAAAATCTCTTTAGAAGCTGAGCTGATAGCGTTTACCAAAAAAAGTAAGCCATCATCTTCAAACCTGACCTTCTAAAATAAGTTACCCACATTACTTGGTATTTCTTTTTCTCTCACATACATACCAAAACTCTCACATTCAACATGGAAAACTAGTGAAGTCAACAGTAACAGGAAAGGTAGACTACTACTCATGGCAGGTCACATAAGAGTATTTGTTACAAATGTTTCAGCCACCCTAGGGGAGGGATTTGCTTTACCCTGCAAGTGCAAGTTTGGTTTCCAGTTCATTGATCCAGTGATTTAAACCAGTTCGTTTAAGATTTTATTAAATTTGCATGAGCTTCTCCTACTTCCCTGAAACAGTCAGGGCTCTTCCAGAAGGGGGCTGGAGTGGAAGCTGATCCTCAATAGGAGACTGTGAGATGTACTCACAGAGAAAGGGTCTGCCCAGCCCTGGGCTCTGCCAGCTCCCGTGAGTCTATACTGCCTGTCTCAACTGCAGTGAGAAGTCACACATATAACAGCAAAGAGACATAGTTCAAGAATACACCTCCCCACATCTGTGTTCCTGCCTAACCTCTGTCTGAATCTATCCTTCTTTCAGCTCCATCTCTAGAAAGAAGAGTCGGGGCGGGAGGGGGCGGGGGCTGTATTCTCAAAGACTCTCTGAGGCTACTCAAACATCTGCTTTATCCTTAAAGACAGAAAACCCCAACCTTAAGAAGTTAAAGCAAAAAGCAAACAAAGAAACACATCACACTTGTTAAGCAGAAACATCTCCCAAAGCAGCTCCATTTTAGGTATGGCGCTTTAAAGAACTTAGCACGTTCTATTTGCCAAGCAGGAATTATTTCTAAGGAGCCAGAACACATTTATTGATTCCTTTACTGAAGCCTCTTCCTGCAGATAAATTATCTATCCAAATATCCTGTCTGCTGACATCTTTCTCTAAGGAACCTACCTCTGCTTCAGCACATGAAATCTATCTGAATGCAGTCATCTCACCTCCCTTCTAACTCTTTTGGGTTATAGAGAAACAAACAAAAGTGTCATAAAAGCATTTCAAAGAACCTCTGCCAAGAAAGCCTCCCAAACAGACTGCAGTTTATGCTGCTCTGAGCAAGAACTGGAAAGGCTGGGCCAAACTGTCAACACAGAACAAAGTAGGATTACAATCCTGTCTTTTATCTTGCAAACACATGCGCGAGCGTGTGCACACACACACACACACACACACACACACACTTTAGGTTATCTTTCTTTAGCCCTTCAGTGGCAAGTTTCCCAATCATTTGAAAGCAATCAGAGGGCAATAATTAACATGCATTTACTTTCCTATGGAAAACATCCACATCAAGCTGTGACAAAGCTAAGGTAACCCTGCATCTGTGAGTTACACTTTGTTCCCTTTTCACATTTCCTAGCATCTCCCCATGAATATGAGGCCTATCATTAAAGAATGTTTAGCTAGTATCTCTGGCCTTTCATGTATTGATTTAGAACATACAGCTTTTACTTAGATCCAAAGATATCCTCTCTCCCAGTGGCATTTTTACATACACACACACAAGATAAAACAAAGCTCGGAAAAATACGTTGGTGCAAAATGAGAAATCAAATCCTTGCCTGGCTCAGGTGCTTGCTATTATAAACTATGACTAAGATACAAATTTTTCTATGATGCAACTCTCAAGAGGCAGCATTTTCTCCAGGCCTCTCTTCTAAACCTGCTCATTCGCCAGTGACTAATGCTCTCTAGAGCTGCCCTGTGCTGCTCAAATTTCATCAGTCAGCTTTGTCCTTGATAGCTCTGCCTGGACCATAAAAGCTCCCAAACCTGTTGAGGACAGCCCCCAAAAGATCAGTGCAAAGCTAACTGTGCCCTTGCCAGTACCCTAGAGCCGTCTTCTGAGCTTCCACGGCATTTGTTATCTCAGTGATATGAGCACTTAAAGACCATTTTGAGTAAAGGTTTTTACTCTTTGAATGATAGTCTTGACAACTACATGAAAAATAAGTGTAAATCAGGTCACTCTGTGACCATTTTTTGGTCAACTTTGAGCTAGAAAAGAAACTGACAACATGTTGGGTGAAGCCACAATTAACTGGAATCTTTAATTAACTATTTTCTGCACCTTTAAAAGAAAAAAAAATGTCAGGCTCATGATTTCTATCAAGGACTTAATTTATAAAAACCAAAAAAAAAAACCACTGGAAGAGAATGTCTGATTAATGGATGCTTGGTCCAGTAACTTATATATAACTTTAGTTAACTTAAGAATTAGGATTTTTTAAGCTTGAAGTTTTGCAAAATTCTTTAGGCAAAAATTTTAAGATAAAATCATGTTTGGGAAACCTTACCCGCAATAAAATAAAAGCACTTTAGAAATAACTTCAGTAAGGAATGAAACAAGAGTTTGGGGAGGGGGTTAACTCTGAATTATTAAAAGAAACCAAACACATACCACTGTCCAAAGAGGCTGGCTACAGCTGAAAAGTATTCTAGACACGGATGATCGAGGACCAAACACTCTCAGAACACATGTGCCACCACCAGAAAGGTACTTACAGTTATCAGACTGAAAATCTGGGACAAACTGTTCGTCATCAGGAACTTGTGCTAGAAAAGAGATTTTTTATTTTAGATCTTTAAGTTTGATTAAAAAGCACAGTAAAATGTTTTATGTGGAAAACAGAACAGCCAAGAAACTTGCCTTCAGCTAACCAAGCCTCTTGAAGTTGACTGAGATCCTGAAACAACTCTGGAATTGAAAACAGAAGAACCAGAATGAGGAGAATTCTCCTAGGGGGAAGAGGGAAGAAGCTGGCTGTGTGCTGCGGTTTTCACAGGGAGCCATAAGAACAAGCCACAGCAGAGGGGAGAGCTGCACTACCTTCAGAATCATGAGCCAGATCTGTGTCCAAAAACTTCCTCTTTCTGTCAATCACAGGCCGCCCTCTACTCTCCTCTGACCGAGATTTCTGAAAGAGGCCAATAGACAGTTAAGATGTAAGTGTAGTAAAGGGGTCCAAAGGGGGCTGTGCCATAAGACTCACGTTCGAAGAAGGAAGACAAAACAAACCAAAAGCCACATAAACTTACCCCTGGGACCATAAAAGGGACTTGTTGATCATAAAACCCATCCATGGTGCTTCCAGCGTCTCTAATATCACTTTGGAAGTTCTCAGCATTGAGCAATTTCTGGGGGGAAGGGGTCCTCCTGTAATAGGAATTTGGGAGATTTTAGCCCAGGTGAGGGGAAAGAAATAAAGTGATTTTATATTGCTTGTTCTTTTAGCAATGTTCTTTTCTGTGGGAAATCACTCACTTTCTCTGAGGTACTTAAAGACCACCATTCAAGGTGTAAGCCTTATAGACTAACCTGGGCTTGATTAAGGGCATCAAAGATTCATGGTACACTTAGTGCCAAATCCACTCACCTAGTCATTCTTTTAATCTTTTTTATTTAATTATTAAGATTATAGGTTTACTATCATCTGTCTCCTACCAAAAAAAAAAAAGGACCTTATTTTCATCTAAAAAGATGATTTCAAGATTCTTTCTGTAAAAAGATTCCCCAGGGTGTTTGTAGGGTTTTTTTTTTTTTTTAAGAGAATTTAATTTTTGATAATACAGTGACAGGAAGTAGAGAAACTGGGTTTAAGCATACCAAATTATTTGCAATTAAGAATCTGACATACATAGTGCTTCTAAAAGTATTTTGTAGGTCAGTTGTAAAGAACTATATATAGTTCCAAGAATACAAGGATCCAGAGATATACTTATCTTCAGATACAACTCTTCATTAAAACTTAAATCTTTTGTCCAAACAGGTATAGTGTTGGTAATGTCACAGATCTCTCCATGGCAACTCACAAAGAAAGCTATAACATTTCCAACTTTTAAAAGAATAAAACAGCTAAGAAAACTAATGCATAAAGTTAACTAAATTCCATTACACATATTTTAAATGCATGTCTACCACAGATCTTTAAAAATCATTAAAAGTAAAAGTTTAATGGAAAGAAAAATCTGTTTATTATAGTGAAATCAATTTTTCTTACATGATTTAGAAAATTAAACTGTTTCAGCACTCTCAAGTATTGGGTTTTGGAAAGAGAGGCTGGGGATCCAAATGGACAGGAGGGAACTGTTTCTAATTTGGGAGGTATAAAGTAACAATGTCAGGAAGGTACCATTCTTCAAATAAAAATGCAGTTAGGTCAATAAAATGAGAGAAATATTAATTTCACTCATCCCAGCTCTAAGCAATTCAAAATAATTAAGGATAAATCTTTTTAACTAGTATACAAATTTTAAATAGGGAACCTTTTCTCAGTGGGCAATGGCATCCAATTTGTTTTTCATACTATGTGAAGCGTATCAAATTTTTGTATGTTAGTATACTAGGAAACCCTTCACCGCCAGCCTCCCCTCCGCACCTTAGTCCAAGTAATAAAATATTTTCAAAGTCAGAGGGAGAGAAGCAAAACTACACACTTCGTAACTTCCTAGAAAAACACTCCAGGTAGCTTGCCTGAATGTCTTCCAAACAAGCGCTAAAAAGTTCAACATAAAGTTTTCTTCCCAAATGTCACCAACCCGTAAACAAAATCAGAGAGGGCATCAGCAGCGAGTTGAAGGGCAAGAAAATGAGTTCTCTGTAGCCATCAAAAATTTGTCAGTTTAAATAAATCATGGCCTTAGAAAGCCTATAAACGTCTATAGGAGAAGTGGACAACGGGTAGGAGATCGGAGGGGGAGATATTTTCAGAGACTCACAATGAAATACGACGCAAAAATACTTCACCAGGAACAGCAAAAATTGTTTTTAAAAATTTAAAAAGCTGTTATAAGCAAACTCAAAAGAAGAGGTATCGAAGGTCTTTAAAGCAGCTCTTAAAGTTCAAGGGCTAGAAAAATCGCGTTCAAAGTATACATATTTTTTTAAGCTTGAAGGGAGAGCTCGAATTCATCCAGGAGTTTATACCACTTCCTTTGTGCCCCCCCCCACCCCCACCTCCCGGTACCCCCAGGAAAAACTTTAACACAGCTTAGCGGCGCGATCGAGGCCCCTCCCCCGCGGCGCGCAGCGGGCCCGGTTTTATGAATGAGAGAGCGAGCCGCAGCCGCCACATCAGGTAAAGGCTGTAACTGGATCCCTCGCACTGGGCCCCATTCACAAAACAAGACACACTTCCACCCAATTCCCAGCCTTCTCCATTCATGAAAACTCCTTCAGATGAGCCCCCGCCCCCACTCCCAACGCAAGCCCTGCCTCCGACGCAGGCCCCTCACCCCAGCGTTTTAGGAAGAAAGCTCAATGCTTCATTCACAAAAAAAAGGGGAAAAAAAAAAAAAAAAAAAAAAGCCGCAGGGAGCAGCGAGCCAAGGAAAGAAACCCGCTTCATTCATAAAGTCACCCACATTCATAAAAACGAGCTGCGGCGCCGGGAGCTACCAACCGCCTCCAATCCTTCCCCCACCCCAAAAACCCTTCCAAACATCTCTCTTTGGCACCCCTCCTCAATCAGGAGTTCGGCTCCCCCCTAGAGGTCCCCTCCCCTCTGAAAATTCGGTCAGATCCCAAATCCAGCTCGAAGCTCCATCGTCTCTCCATCCCCCTCCGCACCCATCTTTTTCTTTTCCACCATCCCCAGGCCGCGGTTCTTATGTTCCCCGATTTCTCCAGAATCGCCGGCAACCTGACGCCCTCAGAGATGGGGGGGATTGGGTGTCCGCTTTCCACAACCTGAAACTTGCAAGGCCTGCATAAGTTCCTGGCAGACCCCCAACGCCACAGGCTGCACATGCCTATGTCACTTAACCCCTCCTGGTACTGGGGTGGGGGTGCATCACCTCTCAAACATTCCCCCTAAGCTGCTTTCTCCCCCATCCTCCCCACTGCAAAGATCGGCGGAGTGCCTTTTCTCGCGAGCCTCCAAGTCCCCTCGAGGTTCTCAGATCTCCAGAGACTGTAAAGACCGCAACTCCGCACCCCTCCATCCCCACCCGGGAGCCCCCGCACCTCGCGTTCCCGCCGGCCTCCCCCGCGACGTGCGGAAACCCGTTCTCCTCGCGCTCCGGAACCGTTAGCCGCCCCCGTCCGACGCCTCCCAGGAACCGAACCGGACCGGGCCCCGGGAGGGGAGGGGGAAGGTGAGCTCCGCGAGGGAGGGGGGCCCAACTTCGATTTAAAAAGTGCACCCCGACTTTGAGGATTCTGATCAGCCAGTGAACTCTAGCCAGCTGGGCCCTTCCTGGACACCCCCCTCAGAAGCCCCCGTTGTCCACTTGACGCCCCCTCACCTGAGGCGGCGGCTCTCCTCCCCTTGCAGCGGCCCCGGGGCGCAGGCGCGCTCACGCACGCGCGCACCGGGCCTGGGAGCCTAGGCTAATGGCTGGGCCGAACCGCTCCGGGGACACTGAACCGCTCCGCGCACCAGCGGCTGGACTCTGCGCCGCAGCTGCCAACCAGGCTGGAGCGCTGGCCCGGCCCCCAGCGGCCTGCCGCTCCGCCCTCTGCTATTGGCCCGCGGCTGTAGCCCAGCCGCGTTCCCATTGGCCCGAGGCCGCTCCAGCGGCTGTCCATCGCTTCTTGTTTACCCTGTCTGCGGGCAAATCCAGCCAAGCCGCCCCATCAACTCCGGTTCCCATTGGTCAACAGCGCGTCCCTCCCTACCCCCTCAGGGGTCTGTTTTGCATAATTTATGCAGTGGGGGACCATTGACCAATCAGCTCAGGCTTGTTTATATAATGAATATAAGGACGTTTTTCATTCATAAAAAACGCGACCTGAGGGGGAAGCTTAGCTGAGTCAGTGAAGCACTTAAAGGGGCAGAGAGCCTCGAGGAGCCGCTGTTCCTTCCTCGCAGCTCTCTCAACTTTTTACCGAGGTTTGGCTCTTTCCCCTTTCCCATTCACTCCTACGTCTCTCCCCCAATACCCCCCACTCCCAGCAACACCCCCGCCAGGATAGGGCTACTGGGCGCCAGTCGTTCGCAGCTGCAGAACCAAGAGAAGCTATCATTTTAGGATTCAGGAGAGAGGAATCCGTCATTCCACCCAGAAAGAAACTCGCTGACCGACCTGGGCGTTCGGCCCACAGAAACACAGAAAACGGAAACCGAGCTCTCTAATCTTAGTTACCTTTAAGAGAGGCCTTAATTTCCTTTAACTAGGTTTCCAGTGGGGGAAGAATAAGCAGTATCTTCCTTTTAAAATCTGAGCTCTCAAACAGATTTTAGTTACTATTTTATGCTGGCAGGCCAAGGCCCAACCAAATCTCGATTTCTCCCGACGTTTAATTGCAGTTTATAACCGCCAGAGTGGGTTTTAGGACCCGAGATGAGAGAGGGTCGGCGCTCAAAGAAATCCTCTCCGGAGACGACGCCAGTCAGTCAGCCGACCTAGAAACATAAATCCCTCCGAAAGGGGCTTACAGAGGTAGATCGCCTGCCTCCCTCCTGGGGCTGCTGTTTTCCATTTAAGTGTTGAATGCAAGATGGTGTATTTGCGAATTAGATCCCGTGCAGCTGGGAACGATGAGAAGCTACTCTGCTTGCCAAACGACCGGGCACTAACTGCAATTGCTGAGATTCTTAACACAGTGTTCCAGGAAACAAATAAGCAATCCTCTCCCCTCTCCGCCCCCTCTGTCCCCTCCTGTGAAGGCCGTGGGGCAGCTCTCTACTCTCCCAGGATCCTGGGGCTTGTGAGGGAGTTCTTCTGTTCTAGTTTGTGTGCCCTGCCATTCACCCCATGTGCCAGGGGTGGAGAGGGAAGAAGCCAAATATCAAGAGAGAGCCCCTAATAAAAGGGGGCCCTAGCCAACTCTGGTGCTGCCTCCTACCACCATGGGCCTGGAGTGTGGATTTTAGAGAAAAAAAATTTTTTTAAGTCAAAATTTGCCCACTTTCTTTTCTGCTTCCACTTAGGGTTCTTGTTAGTCACTCAGTCATGTCCCACTCTTTGAGGCCCTGTGGACTGTAGCCCACCAGGCTCTGCTGTCCATGGGATTCTCCACGTAAGAACACTGGAGTCGGTTGCCATGCTTTCCTCCAGGGAATCTTCCTGACCCAGGGACCAAACCCAGGTCTCCTGCATTGCAGGCAGATTCTTTACCATCCGAACCACCAGGGAAGCCTTGGTCTGTCGTTTATAGCTAAGAAAGATCGGAATTCACCAAGGAAAACCTGTAATTCCTAGGCCCAGTGCTGACAAGGCATGAACCTTTGCAAAAGAATGGGATGGGCATGAGTGGGTGGGTGGGAAAGTGCTCTGAACTTTTAGCAAGCAGTTCCATGATATCTAGGGATTCCCTGATAGCTCACTTGTAAAGAATCCACCTGCAATGCAGGAGACCCTGGTTCGATTCCTGGGTCGGGAAGAAGAGCTAGGCTACCCACTCTAGTATTCTTGGGCTTCCCTTGTGGCTCAGTTGGTAAAGAATCTGCCTGCAATGCGGAAGACCTGAGTTCAACCTCTAGGTTGGAAAGATCCCCTGGAGAAGGGAAAGGCTACCCACTCTAGTATTCTGGCCTGGAGAATTCCATGGACTGTATAGTCCATGGGGTTGCAAAGAGTTGGACACCACTGAGCAACTTTTACTTCACTTCACTTCCATGATATCTAGTGTCCTAAGTAAGTGAAAGTAAGTAAGTGAAGTCACTCAGTCGTGTCCAACTCTTTGCGACCCCGTGGACTGTAGCCCACCAGGCTCCTCTGCCCATGGGATTCTCCAGGCAAGAATACTGGAGTGGGTTGCCATTTCCTTCTCCAGGGAATCTTCCCAACCCAGGGATCAAACCCAGGTCTCCCGCATTGCAGGCAGATGCTTTAACCTCTGAGCTACCTGGGAAGCCCATCTAGTGTCCTAGGAGAGCAATATGCTACCCACCCCAGCTGCAGTGAAGTTTTCCCCTAGAGAGCACAGCCCTAGAGCAGTTGTGCTCCCTATGTTTTGCTGAGGGCTGTCTCCCTCCCTAGACTCAAGGCCCAGATAGTTCCAGGTTCCAGTCCTCCTCCTCCCCAGCTTGTCTGCCCTCCTCCTGCCCCATTTCATCCCATCTTGTACTGCCCTTTGATCTAGTTTCTCCAGAAGAGCTTCAGAACTCCTCTTCAATCTGTCTTCAGGCCCCAACCTTTGGGTAGGCCTGCAGCCCATGGGGCCACATGTCCTTTACCATACAAGTCTTGGCACATCAATCACACTGGCTACAGGGAAACTATACAGGACACTTCAGTGAATTCCTCCATGGGGTTGGACTTGAAGCCTAAAGTATAACTTGGATGACCTATGCCTCAAGCCAAGGCTCTCCATCCTGCCTTGGGAAGAAAAGCTGGGTGTTTAAGTGGTAATGATGCATGTATGCTTAGTCACGTCTGACTCTTTGTGACCCCCATAGACTGTAGCCCATCCTGGCAGAAATACTGGAGTGGGTTGCCATTTCCTCCTTCAGGGGATCTGAGTCTCCTGCTTTGGCAGGCAGATTCTTTACCACTGTACCATCTGGGAAGCCCAAGTGGTAATAGCAGCTAGACTGGGGGCAAGGAAGGAGTTGGAGGATGGATTTTTAGGAGAAGATTGTCATTGACAGAAGATCATGGAGGGATTTGCACCAGAGCAGAGCTCTTGCCAACTTATTAGTCATTCAGTAAACATTTATTTTGTACCCAATACTCAGCCAAACCCTGTGTGCAGCAAAAATGTTAGCAATGAATAAGATCCAGTCCTTGTCTTGGAGGAGCCCACCATCTATTGTACCATTCAACGACTTGAGTTTACCTAATGTAAAACCTGTGCATGCCATGTATAATTCTCTACAGAGTCTCTCATTTAATCCTCATAAGAATAGAATTGAAGTGGTCTCTATAAAGTACAGATATTAACAATAGACAACAAACAAAGGCACAGATTAACTAATCTGCCAATAGTTGCACAGTTTGTAGGTTTGTGAACCTGGATAGCGCTAAGGCAAGTAGGCTTCAGACCCCATGTGTGGCAGACAGAGCATGTGTCTCTGCTCAGAAAACCACCAGGAAACATAATTTGAACCCCAAATCGTAAAGGGCAGAACTGGTTGAAGTCATAAGGAGTCAGGTTTTTAACTCAGTATAGGGTTAGGAAGGAATTTGGAATGTGTGCAGTGGCTCCAAAAGGAATACCGCTGCTAGTAATGAGTCTCCTGTCACAAGAGGCATTAGGGCAGAAAGATTCAGTGCAGAGAGACTATTACACTGGGTGGGCTAGATGAACTTAAAGGATTGCTCCAGATCGAAGAATATGACTCTGAGGATTAGGAGCTTGTGTTAGATGGGGATCAGGCCCTGGGCATAGGCATCTTGGCTCTGCTGTGAAATGTGAGGGTATAACTCATGATGAACTTGCCCGACTGACTCCTGGGCCCAGAGTTGGTTCCTTACTGATAAGTTTTTATCATGTCTCTTGTCTTCACCTCTTTCTCCTGCTTCTCCTTCTAATGACTTACCTCCTCAGCTCCCATCCCCATCCCACCCCCATCTGCTTGAATGAACTTTGCTTTAAAAAAGAGTTGTGTTGTGTGCACGCTCAGACGTGTCTGACTCTATGGACTGTAGCCCACCAGGCTCCTCTGTCCATGAGATTTCCCAGGGAGGAACACTGAAGTGGGTTGCCCTTTCCTACTCCAGGGGATCTTCCAGACCCAGGGATCAAACCTGTGTCACTTGGCATCTCCTGCATTGGCAGGTGGATTCTTTAACACTGTGCCACCTGGGAAGCCCTTTGAAAGAGTTAATATGGGTCAATATTTTGAAGTTATTTGTTTAGTACACTGAGTGTGTCCTCCTAAGAACATCATTGGAGGATTTTTCTAGCCTGTGTTCTGATGTACCATACTGTCTCTTCAGGAGAGAAACGGGACTGGGAAAGATAACAAAAAGAGATCAGCCCTCAGAAACATTTATCTCGTGTCAATCTAGCCTTTGTTCTCTGGCAGCAGCAAAACTCAGTCACAGTAGGATAACTAGCCCCTTGTTCTTCAATTTGCAGTGTGTCTTCAGAGAAGCAACATGGAAGGATAGAAAAATGAGTCCCTTGCCCCCAGCCTGAAAACTTCTGTTTCCCGTTAGAGGACTGGTTTTAAAGTCTTCCTCTAAAACCCCCAAAGCATGTTTAAGTATAAGGCAGGTAACCCTGCCTTGAGCTGATCACCAAAATGGCAGTGGGAAATGTGGCAGTGTGGCGATTTTCGCCCCTCACAGGGGACAGTGCCTCCCTTTCCTCTCTTGGAAGTAGTGTCAAGGGACTTCCCTGGTGGTCCAGTGGTTAAGAATCCACCTTCCAGTGCAGGGGGTAAGGGTTTGGTCTCTGGTGGGGGAACTAAGATCTCACACGCCTTGTGGCCAAAAAAACCAAAGCATAAAGCAGAAACAATATTACAATACACTCAATAAAGACTGTAAAAATGGTCCACATGAAAAAAAAATCTTAAAAAAAAATGCTGTGAGGAGTGTAACTCTGTCTGAAGGTGATGGTGTGGGCTTCACGACCCTGGGTTGTGGAGAGTCCTTTTCCATTTTTGTTCAGGATGGTTGAAGGAACTTGAGGACTACATCTGAAAGGTACAGCAATGTGTTTCTTGTCCTCATGGCATAAAGAATTCTTTCTGGCTGGCACACCTTCCTCTGTAGAATTCAGATATAAATACCCTAAAAACTGAGGCAAGAAAAGAAAATCTTTTAGATTTTTAACGTCTCTTTAAACAGCTAGGTGCCATATTGTCTTCAGGGTTCTTTGTAGTCAGGGAATAATAATAGCTGACATTTACTGAGTGCTTCATATGAGCCAGACACTTTTCTAAACACTTCACACATATTAGCACATTTAGTCCCAACAACAACCTTCTGAGGGAGGTACTATTATTATCACCTCCACTTTTCACAGAGGAGGAAGGTTAGGTACAGGGAGGTTACGTAAATTGCTATGTGGCTAGCACATGTTCAGAGGGTGAGGGTACCCACTGGGCCCCCTCTGGAGCCCGGCCAGTAACCATTCTCTGGGCCATCTCAGCTCCAGGGAAGGCGCGCATGCTTAGTGACAATAGCTGTCACAGAAAGATCTTTTTCTATGCCAGGCCATTGAGAGGCTTTGCCTATACTTACCCCCTAACCACCCTGTGATGTAGATAACCATTATTGTCCTTGTTTCATACATGACAAAACCGAGGCACAGAGAGGTAACTTGCTGAAGATCACACAGCCAGGAAGAGCTGGAGTCAGGAGCCCAGTTCAGATCGTGAGCAGCCCTTGCTAGGTGCCACTTTACCATACGGTCTTCACTCCAGCCATCTCCCACTCTGTCGGTTTTCCTCGTCTTGCCTTTGGGGCTCGGGCTGCTTCCTGGGCTCTCCCACGAGAGTTGCTCTGCTTTCTTAGGAACGTGCTCCAGCAATCCCAGGCAGACTTCTGCATTGTTATTCCGGGCCAGCTAGAATTTGTCTTTATCAGTCACAGAAGAAAGACTGGAAATTCCCTGTACTAAGGATGCCCTAGATGCCAGGCTCTGGGCTAAGACCCTTCACGTACATGGTCACTTAGTGCTCCCGTTCCTCCTCAAAGGTGGTGATTGAACCCAATTTGCAGATGTGAAAACAAAGCGAAAAGTTAAAAGCTGATGTCTGAGTCTTCACACTTAGGAGCAAGCAGGGCCTCTGACCCAACAGGTTGACCCTGTGACTCATGGCCTAGTGGTACCTCGTTCCTCTCCTGGCTCATTTTCTGAGCTCGAGGACACCCTCTCTCCTACCTCCTTCTCCCAACTGTCAATTCTTGGACTTTATAAAACATCCACTATCAAGAAAACCTGGGGGCACATGACATATTTAGATTTTCTGATAACTGGGGAATTTCTTCCTTAAGCCTCAAACCTTCTCAAAACAGTGGGTGTCAATCTTTGGAGCTTTCCTGTGACTTCCTGTTGCCTTCAGAAAGGAGTCCAGCCCAGCAGCAGGACCTTTACTGCACCCTGGGGGCCCTGCAGTCACTCCTGAGGCTCCTGGGCCCTTGGGTCTGGCCATGCAGGACGCAGCTGCCAGTCACCTGTCAGCATCTACTGTACCTCTGAGGCCTGTGAAGGGTTCCTGTGTGAAGCAGCCTCAGGTTGATGGGCTTCTGGGGAATCCCGTGTCTGATCTTGAGAGTCTTCCTGCTCCTTTTCCATGATAGGTTGTTGATCAGAACTTGTCAGTACGTTAAGAACATGCTTTTCCAGCAACTCTTCATATTTGCCAGGATTTTCAGCCTCAGATGGACCATGACCTTGGAAACCCGCAACCCAAGGGAGTTTGAAACTGCGCCCGTGGGTTCTGAGTGAGAGCAAAAGGGTCCCCTCTAATGAGGAAGTGAATGAACTTGAATGTGTAGACTTGACAAAAACTATTTTGACCTTTTGGAGTTTGCCTTTTGCTTCTTTCTGTGCCCTTAATGGAGAGTTTCCTTTGGCCAAAGGTTAACCCTTGCTTGGGTGGGCTCAGACTTCAGGCTCTGAAGTCTGCTCTGGCCATGCTGGGTGAGCAGGTTGAGTGAATGGCGGGCTGAGAGGCCCATCCTCTCATGGACCTGCTTCACCATGGCAGCGGAGAGCGGGTGGTGAGGAGGACGGTTTTTTTGGCTCTTGGCTTGTTTTGTGAGTGCCTGCCCTGGCTCTGTCAGGCCTGCGGAGGGGGGGTTGTATTTATTTTGAGTTGGACAAAGAGATCAACTGTGCCTGACTGGTAATAGAGCCCGCAGGTGAAGTACTCCCCCAGTGTGCATTCCATCCCAAGGCTTCAAATCAGGCGTCCAGCAGTCTTCCTGCCTGTTGTCACCTGAAGCCAAACAGAGTGTTTAAAAACACGGAGGTGGCCTCTGGGGCTTCCCAGGTGGCTCAGTGGTAAAGACGACTCCTGCAAGGTAGGAGACATGGGTTCAATCCCTGGGTCGGGAAGATCCCCTGGAAAAGAAAATGGAAACCCACTCCAGTGTTCGTGCCTGGGAAATCCAATGGACACAGGAGCCTGGCAGGTTAGAGTCCATGGGCTCTGGGTTTGTAAAAGATTCAGGCACGGTTTAGCAACTGCACAACTAACAGATGGGCTCTGCTAATGTTACCCCATCTCGATTCTTACTAATAGTCTGTCTCTGACACCTCATCTCTGGGATGTAAGACAGCTTCCATTTAAACCAGAGCCCACCTGAAAACCTCTCCTTACCCCTGCTCCTCTCCCTTTTCGCCCATCAAAAACCCTGTGCTTGCATGCTAAGTCACTTGGGTCTTCTCTTCCCGGCGCAGGGATTGAACCTCTGTCTCTTGAGTCTCCCGCACTGGCAGGCGGGTTCTTTACCACTAGTGCAGCCTGGGAAGTCCTTATAAAGCCAAACTACTTGGTTAGAAAGGCGAAGTATGAGAACAGTGTCTCCTCCCAGGAAACTCGGGCTGCTCTGAGTCTTGGAGGTGCTCAGGTGCTCTGCACTTTTCCCTTGTGTGGGCATAGGTGCTCCTAAAACCATTAGGGAACCACGGTTTAGATCCCACTTCCCACTGCTATGCCATCAACCGGACGTCTAGGAAACTAGAAGTTCAGCGTCTGACTCCCAGGGGGACTATCAGCTTGATGTAATGGAATGCTCAGGCACCTCGTTTGCGGCCTGTTTCATGCGTTTGTTTGTTTTTCACTGACGTATAATGTACATATAGGAAAGTACACAGATCATAAGTGTGGAACTTAATGAATTTTCACAAAGCAAACACGTCTGTGCATCTAGGACCCAGATTACAAAACATTTCAGCTCACCCCTCCCAAAAGACCCCCTCAATCCCCCTTCTAGTCACTAACATAACCCCGCCCCCGACGTGGGTAGCTACTGTCCTGGCTTCTAGCATCACAGATGAGTTTTGCCTGGTTTTGTACATTATAAAAGTGGAATCCTACAGTACAGACTCTTTTGTATCTGGCTTCTTTTCTTCAACATGATGTTTGGAAAAGCCATCCATTCTGTAGTGTGTACTTGTGTCTTGTTCATTCTCTTTGCTGTATGTATTCCATTGTATGAATACATTACAACTGATTTTTCCATTCAACTGTTAATGGACACTTGAGTGGTTTCCAGATTTTTTTGTTGTTGTTGTTATTAATGACGTTGCTGTGAACACTCTGTGTGTTAGTCACTCAGCTGTATCCAACTCTTTGCAACCCCATGAACTGTATAGCCTGCCAGGATTTTCTATCTGTGAAATTCTCCAGGCAAGAATACTGGAGTGGATTGCCATTCTTTTTTTCCAGGGGATCTTTCTGATCCAGGGATCAAACCCAGGTCTCCTGCATTGAAGGCAGTTTTTGTTTTGTTTGTTTTGTTTTTTTTTTTAAAACCATCTGAGCCA
Source organism: Bubalus bubalis (assembly GCF_019923935.1). Taxonomy (NCBI): domain Eukaryota; kingdom Metazoa; phylum Chordata; class Mammalia; order Artiodactyla; family Bovidae; genus Bubalus; species Bubalus bubalis. Next base: position 126,520,736 of record NC_059157.1, on the reverse strand, counting down.
CCAGGGAAGCCCATGAACACTCCAGTGAGACTCTAGTGTATGTTCTTTGGTAAACCACCACCTAATTTTCATTGTTCATTTAAGATATAGTCACAGGATTCATTTTCATGTCTTATTTGTTTGAAAAGTGACACAGACTCATGACAAATCTCAACATCACAGAAAGGTACAGAATGGAAAACCCCACTACGTCATCTCTTAGCCTGTACTCCTTCTCCAAAATCCTACACTAGTAACACTTTCTAGATATGCTCTATTGCCTAGACAATCATACCTAAGTATATGCATTTTAGCCTTTAAAAAACAAGTTGGACTTTACCACCCTCTATTTCTGCACCCTGCCCTTTCCCACCCCCCACACCCTCCCCCTCACCCCAGCACTTTGGAGGCTCAGCAATAAGTAGGTCAGAGTGTTTGGCCGTGGAAGGTGAACAGCACTTCCCATCTGTTAGACAAAGCTGGGCCATCACTTTTAATGGGCCCTTACCTTATTAAGGTAAGACACACGGGGGTTTACCCAGCCATAAACTTCATTTCCACGTCCATAAACATTTATTGACTGACTGGTGTCCTCCGCGTGGGGCTTGTCTGCTGAGAAGAGCTCCCAGTCTGGTGGGAGGTGGGTGAAAGGCACAGGAACAAATAGCTATTATACAATGTTTACAGGTGTCATAAGTGAGGCCTGTAAATGGATTCTGGGAGTACAAACGAAGGAGCAGTGAGTACTTCCTGTTAGGGTCAAGGAAGAACTAGAGAAGCTTGACATTTGGGCCAACCTTTGAGTGATTAATTACTAGAACTTTGCTGGGCTGAGCCAGGAGGGAAGAGCCTTCCAGGCAGAGAGAACAGTGCACATACACGGAGGCCTGGTGGTCTCTGGAGGGTGTGGCTAAACTGTAGATGGTCCGTCCTGGAGGAGATGTGACTGAGAGGGGAGCTAGAATGGGTACTTGGGGACAGGGCATCAGGGATCCTATATAGTCATTAAAGGGGGATCATTCACATTTTGAAATCACAGGATACACATAGGTGCTTTCAGATATCAACCAAAAGGCACACAAAGACGACTTCTCCTGTGTTGTCCTCCGTGAGAGTGTCTATCAATCACATTGTCTGTGTGGCTGTGTTGCCCAAGGGAAAAATTCCTCTAATAGGGACCCTCCTGGATGCCTGTGAATTACCCAGCCCCAAACACAGCACCTGTGGCTTAGCAGGAGGTCACTAAAAATGAATGACTATGTGAAGGTGCGAGTGACTTCTTGTGTAAGTGTGCTCAGCCATGTCCGACTCTTTGTGACCCCATGGACTGTAGCCTGCCAGACTCCTCTGTCCATACTGTATTCTAGGCAAGAATACTGGAGTGGGTTGCCATTTCCTTCTCCAGGGGATCTTCCCAACTCAGGGATCGAACCTTTAGCTCCTGAGTTGGCAGGTGGATTCTTTTTTAAATTAATTAATTTTTTAATTAAAGGATAATTGCTTTACAGAATTTCGTTGTTTTCTGTCAAACCTCAACATGAATCAGCCATCAGATCAGATCAGATCAGATCAGTGGCTCAGTCGTGTCCAACTCTTTGCGACCCCATGAATCGCAGCACACCAGGCCTCCCTGTCCATCACCAACTCCCGGAGTTCACTCAGACTCCCGTCCATCGAGTCAGTGATGCCATCCAGCCATCTTATCCTCTGTCGTTCCCTTCTCCTCTTGCCCCCAATCCCTCCCAGTATCAGAGTCTTTTCCAGTGAGTCAACTCTTCGCATGAGGTGGCCAAAGTACTGGAGTTTCAGCTTTAGCATCATTCCTTCCAAAGAACACCCAGGGCTGATCTCCTTCAGAATGGACTGGTTGGATCTCCTTGCAGTCCAAGGGACTCTAAAGAGTCTTCTCCAACACCACAGTTCAAAAGCATCAATTCTTCGGCACTGAGCTTTCTTCACAGTCCAACTCTCACATTCATACATGACCACTGGAAAAACCATAGCCTTGACTAGACAAACCTTTGTTGGCAAAGTAATGTCTCTGCTTTTGAATATGCTATATATATATCCTCTCCCTCTTGAATCTCCCTCCCATCTTCCACATCTCTAGGTTGATGTAGAGCCCCTATTTGAGTTTCCTGAGACATACAGCAAATTCCTGTTGGCTATCTCTTTTATATATGGTAATGTAAGTTTCCATGTTACTCTCTCCATACACCTCACACTCTCTACCCCTCTCTCCATGTACAAAAGTCTGTTCTCTATGTCTTTCTCCATTGCTGCCCTGCAAATACATTCTTTGGTACCATCTTCCATATATTTTATATATATGTGTTAGTATATGATATTTGTTTTTCTCTTTCTGACTTACTTCACTTTGTATAATAGGCTCTAGGTTCATCCACCTCATTAGAACTGACTTGAATGCATCCCTTTTTATGGCTGAGTAATATTCTGTTGTGTATATGTACCACAACTTCTTTATCCATTCATCTGTCGATGGACAGCTAGGTTTCTTCCATGTTCTGTCTGTTGTAAATAGCGCTGGCAGTTGGATTCTTTACCACTGAGCCACCTCTACTGCAGAGCAAAGCCCTGTGCTCAAAAAAGGGGGTGCCTGAGTTACCCTCTCTTCATGGATTTGTTTCACGCATGGCCAGCTTCAGCCTGCCCACTTGGTGGCGAGGAACGAGGAGTGGGTGACCTGGGCTCTGTGATAGCTCAGGGTGTGGGCTGAGGGAGGTGCTGCATTTTCTTAGCAGCAGCACCTGGGCCCTGGGACGCTGGGTTTCCTTTTATCCAGCTCTGGGGTGGCACAGAGCGTGGTGGGAACCTTATCTTGGCCCTTAGCAACCCAGAGCAACTCATGTTCCTGAATGCCCCAATCTCCCATTTGTATTTTGAAAGTCCAGACCTTGTTTAGAAGGAGGGGAATCGACATCCTTATCAACTTATGCAACCCAGATGCTCCCCGACAGGCCCCCTTGCCCACTGGGTGGACAATCTTGAACAACTTGGAAGAGCCACATTCCTTTTCTCCTTGGGCCTCAGTGTGGCCAGCTTCCTGAGATAAACCCCCCAGGGCACCTTGTCTGTCTCCTTTAGGCAGTCAAGAATGATGAACATTTCAGCCTGACCACTGAGGAATTTCCTTTACCAGGTAGCATCCTGGTTGGGAGGATTTCATGTACCCTTTGACTTGAACTGCTTTTGAAATCTTTCCTCACTCTCCTTGCTCCTTTCTCCATAACCTAATTGCTTTGGATATTTATCTGGGTTTCATCTGGACCTTCCCACCTAGGAATATTCATCTTGAACTGGAAACTGACCTCAGGGCCTGTCCTGACAGGGTAGTCTCAGCTATAGCAGAATATCAAAACTAAATATGGTTTTCCTCTTCCTCCCTGTATGTTAAATTTCCTTCAAAGACAAGATGTAATTTCTCCTTACGGAATCCATGTTTTACCCTTTCCAACCCACGCATCCTGACTGGAATGCGGGCAGCATTCATTTACAACTGTGTGTACACCTTGCAAATGTAAATGGTAACGAGGTAATCCATATGGTAATAGCTCTATAGACTCCTGTCTGCAAGCAGTTTTTGATTTATTCAAAGATTTTCAGTGGGTTAAATTACCTCCCCCTGCTCCCCAGATTCATTGCCTTCACTTGCAGTTACTAAGTTATACCTGTACTCTTTGCCTGGTGAATCAAGGGTGGACATGAAGTTAAATGCCCATTTCCTAGCTCACCTCCATCACTACTAACTGACATGGGCTGGGACCTGGGACCCTTCGCTGCCATGCTTGCACTTGGACAAATGTCTTCTATAGTAACAACATACAAGGAAACCATAAGGGACTAAAAATAATTGCGTGCATATGTGGTTGGGGCAAATTTTGGACAGCAAAATACAAAAAGACCACCCCCACCCCCTGCCCCACTTGCCACTTCTGAAGAGCTGGGAGCAAAAAGAGGATGTTGGGAGCAAAAAAGCAGGGTGCTGTGCATGCCCCCTGCACTCAATATCACCAAAGTGAAGTGAAGTCGCTCAGTCGTGTCTGACTCTTTGCGACCCCATGGACTGTAGCCTACCAGACTTCTCTGTCCATGGGATTTTCCAGGCAAGAATACTGGAGTGGGTTGCCATTTCCTTCTCCAGGGTATCTTCCCGACCCAGGGATTGAACCCAGGTAATGCAAGCAGATGCTTTACGGACAAAACACCTAGGCCACACCTCTGGCCTGACCCCTGAATCCACCCCTACCCTCACCCCATGTAAGGAAACAGCTTGTCCATGTTAGGGAATGAGCAAGGGAGCCTGCTACTTGTTTTTGCTACTGGTTTTTGCTCCTCTTCTGCTGCAGCAGGGGCCCCAGTCAAGCCTTGTCTGAATTTCTTGTCTGACCTCTAGTAGAAGTAATATTAGTTGCTCAGTTGTATCCAACTCTTTGGAACCTCATGGACTTTAGCCCACCAGGGATTCTGTCTGTGGGATTCGCCAGGCAAACACACTGGAGTGGGTTGTCATTTCCTTCTCCATGTCTGACCGCTAGTCAATTTCTATTGATTAGGAAAGGCCAAGAACCCCAGTTGCCATCATAACTACATGACTGTCATCAGACCATTTCAATTCTCTGTACTCTAGTCTCCTTGAAAAAATGGGAATCACAGCTCCTGACTCACAGAGCTGTTGGATTGTTCAGTGAGAGCATGAGTGAATATCCAGTGCCTAGTAGGTGTGGGCAGTGGACCTGGGTGTCCCTCATGGCTCTGCCACTTGCTAAGTGGGTGACTTTGAGCAACCTCAACCTTGCTGAGACACAGTCATATCATTTGTAGAATAGAGAGGATCATGCAAATCTTAAGATTTCTGAGGAGGGATAAATATTCAAAAAGCACCTAACAATGCCTGGCATAGAGTGAAAACATACTACATCTTCTCCCTCCCCTCTTCTCTGTATGAATGCAGGTGCTAGGTGCTAACCTTTCGTGACCATTACTGATGCTTTCAGTATTTGCCCCCCTACCCCACGACCTCAGTAAATTAAAGAGTTCCCAACATTTTACTTCTCAGTGTATTATTTCCTCTTTTGTAGATTTCACTTAGTATTTTCTTAACTACTTTTCTCTGATGTCTAGTGTTTTTTCTTCATGGATTTCTAGAGGAACTAAAGGAGTTCTGTTGGATCTCAGGACAGGGCAGAAAGCCTTCATGAAGGCTGTGCAATGGGACCTTGCAGAATGCAGCGGGGTTCAAAGATCATAGCATGACAAAGGCACAAATGTGTCTCTGTGTGTGATATGTTGGAAAAGGGGCATCGTGTGTTCGAAGCAGTGGTTTGTAAAGTCATCCAGTGTCCTGGCTCACAGCTAACATAATTTTCTTAGCAGACCATGAAGATTAAAAAAAAAAAAAAAGACCATCATAAAAGTACATGAGACATAATTCTATCACATGAACCAATGACAATTTTATTAGCAGAAAATGGAAATTTATTTTATGTGTACATATAAAACCACAAGCGTGAGCACATGTCTGTGAAATAAACAAGCTGTTAAAGACACGTGATGGGCTGTTCCTGAGGCTTTTCCATGAATTTTCACCAGGGACTTGTTTTTTTCATTTTGCCATCTGTAGGCTCTCACTAGCGCTAGGCAGAGCTGCTGGTGCCAAAGGTTTAACAGAAGTTGATGGGAGAAAACTTAACATTGGGGAAAATTGTATCTTTGAGCACAGTTTGGACAAGACTCCATTATTCTATTTTAGTAAAGGAACATTTCTTTCCACTGGATGGGACTTTGGAAGGCCACTGATGTGCAGCCTGCCAGATGGGAGGGCTGGGCTGGATGCTGGGGTGGGTGGTAGGGCGGGTGGGGGAGGTGGAGGTCAGAGAAAGATGAGTTTGGAGAGGGTTGAGTAGGGATTGTGTCTTGGAGATCTGAGGAGTCTGGATCTGATTCCTTGAGCAAGAAGGAACCAGGGGAAGTCCTAGAGTAAGGGAGGGACAAGTGGAAAGAGCTGCAGAAGATCAATCAAAATGGGTGCAGGGTGGCTTTAAGTGCCTCAGAGCAGAGAGGTGAGAGAAAAACTGTGCGGTTTCCAGATGAAAAGATAAGGTCAGCAAAGCATCTGTTAGGTGCCTTCTCATCCTAGGTCAGATCAACCCAAAGTGCAAATAAACAGGACGGAGTCCACAAGCAGGATGGGGAAGGCTGTCTATGGGCTGCTAGTGTTCCGAGAGCCTCAGAATGATTGGCGTCAACCCAGCATGTCCTCCTGCTGCTGCTGCGGCTTTCTGCCTCTGCTGGCTAGCAGAGAAGGGGGGAGAACCGGTCTAAATTCTTTCAGTGAGTGAGTGACTAAGCTCACAGCAGGCTGGGGAGGAGGCGCAGGCTTTTCCACCCCCCACACACCAGAGATTTCTTCCAGGGGCTCTTCATCAAGCCTGGCCATGAATGGTAGAGGTCAGTTCAAACTATTTTCCACCCAAGTGCATGGTTGACAAGTAACAGAATCCTGCACGTTGTTACATTTGTTATTTTAAAAGACTTGGTACATTACTACTTGTAAGGGAGTAGGATCGGAAGTAGAAGTTGTTCTTTTTAACAGGCAAGCAAGCATTCATATCTATTGTGATACTCAAAAATTTTTTTAAATTTATGGCCTAATTCCAATCAGAATTTTCAGATATTTAATACATTTTTGTAGTTTCTCCCATTTAAAATTTTTAAAATCAGACTTCTTAAAATTTTAAAAATATTTCAGACTATAAAATCATTATGTATGCATAGTGTACAATTGCATGCATGCGTGCTAAGTCACTTCAGTCATGTCTGAATCTTCGTGACCCCATGGACTATAGCCCTCCAGGCTCCTCTGTCCATGGGATTCTCTGGGCAAGAATACTGGAGTGGGTTGCCATTTCCTTCTCCAATAGTGTACAATTAGGAAAATATAAAAACCAACAATGAACAGGCACCCATAATTCTATAAATGAATACTGTTGACATTTAAACATATTTCTTCCCTGTCTTTTTTTGGGGAGGAGGTCTGTTTTGTATATTAGAGATATTTTTAAAACATAACTTTTAATTTGCCTAGCATTATATCACAGACATGTACCCCAGGGCATTAAACACTCTCCATGAGTTCCGTTTTAAAGGTTTGTCTAATATACCTTCTTACAGCTATAACATCTACTTAATTCCCTGCTATTGGATACTAGGCTGTTTCCAGTTTTTTGAAGTTAAAACCAGCACTAGCATGAACAATGTGTGTGTGTGCATTAGCGTAGATCAGACTGTTGGAGATCTGGCTAGACTTCGTTGCTTATTTCAGATGAGGGTCAAAGGCTCCCTTTCATTGTGAATGACAGCTGTCAGGCAAAGGGAGGACTGCGTCAGAGGCATCCATCTGGCTCCTGGGAGAAGCAGTAAGACTCAGAGCATTGGGGTGTTGTCAACACATCGCTTTGTAATGGGGGAATGTAAAAGACAGTTTTCAAAAGAAATATAGAGATTTTCAAAAAGTCTGAATTTTTGAAATTCAGTTTGAATTGATCAGGTTATTATTGTGTAGGTTTTAAATCATATTACATATATTAGAAGAGAATTTAATGAGTAGAGAATAACAGTTGCTTTGAAAAACAACTGGTAGGAATAGGCAGACCTTGGCTTTTGTGCAGACTGGCTCCCTTGGTGAAGTGGACCCCTGGGAAGGAGCTTTAAAGTCAGCAAATTGGACTTCTGACTTGAGCTGGGCTATCTTAGGCAAGTTGCTTGGCCTCTCTGAGTCTCAGATTTTCCACTTACAAAATGAGGTGGATGAGGACACCATCAAGGCTCACCTGCAGTTTGTTGAGAGGATTTGAACACCAAGTAAGGGGAGGGAAATGGTAGCTGAGTTGTGCCCTAAGGAGTGGCTGAGGCGTGATCAGCCCAGAATTCTAAATAGATATGCCTATCCCCAGGATAGCCAATCTAGAAGATTCACACTTACAAGACATGGAAAAGAGGGGGGTATCCTGGGTTATATTTTCAGAGTCCACTGCTGCTGCTGCTGCTGCTGCTAAGTTGCTTCAGTCGTGCCCGACTCTGTGCGACCCCATAGACGGCAGCCCACCAGGCTCTTCCGTCCATGGGACTTTCCAGGCAAGAGTACTGGAGTGGGATGCCATTGCCTTCTCCGCTGCAGGGGTCTTAAATGATCTCTCTTCAGGTGTTTAATAAATGGTTTAATTTGCACACACTAGGTTTCCATAACTGATAGTTCAATGCTGTGCTTCCCCACCCCCACCTCCCAGCCTGTAATAGGGGCAGGGCTGGCTAAGAGAACACTGAAGCCTCGCATTCCTCGGTCAGACACTTTAAAACCCTGCAATCAAACCTGAGGCCGTATTCGGAAACAACTGTATCGTATGACAGCTTATTATGGAAGGTTCTGAACTTCTAAGAATTCCTTAGTAGGAAACAAACAAACTACAAAGAGCTCTTTCGAATTTTCTGCCAGGAGGAATTTTTTATTTTTCTGATGTTTCCAACTGTGCTGCATCTTTGCTAAAATATAGGTACACAGATACAGGGCACATGATGCTTGGGTGGGCAGAAGGATAGTTCCAGCAGACCAGAGAGCTGGAGAGAGTTTCAGTCAACTCCCACACATTCCTGGGAGGTAGATTTCTCCATTAGCTCACCATGGACATCAAGTAGAGGTTTCTGGTGTTAGCGTGTTGGTGTAGTTTCAGATCACAGGCACTTCTGAATTTGTAGAATGATAGGAAAGAAAATATTGATCACCGGTCATGTCTAGGATGCTGATACCCCCCCTCCCCCACCCCCAGAAGTTTCATTGAGAGCTATTCCAAGGAGAATTTATCACCCTGGCTTCATCTTCTCCTCTCTCTGGGGAGGAAAGAGTTACACTTTTTCTGTTCCCTGCCTGGCCATTTTATTTTCACAGTTCTTTGAAGTGGCCTCAGAAAGCTAAGTGTCATACTGAAGGCTCTGTGTATCTTTGCAGCAGATTAGAACATATTCACATTTTATGTGTTCCCAGAGCAAATATTTCCTTTGGAATGAAACTGAGGCAGCGGAACAGGATCAGGCAGGACCGGCCACCAAAAACAGAACCCCCGGCCCCCAGGGCCTACATGGTGGTTCTCCCCTATCTGCTCACTTAGGCCAGAGAGACCCACATTGATTCACTGATTCATTCAGAAATAATCACTGAGTCTCAGCCATGAACCAAGTACTGTGCAGGTTACAGAAATAAACAGAGAAATAGATCCTGTCCTCAAGGGTTCGTAGTCAAGTAGGGGAGATAAGAGGTGTTTGCGTATGAATGACTCTTAAGTCTTCAGAACAGGGGAGATCAAACATTCTGAGGTGGGTCATTATTCTGTGTGTGTGTGTAAGGGCGGGGGGGACCAGCAGAAGGTGTGTGGTACACTCAGTTGTGATGCGTATGTGCTTCTATGCGTGGGGGTGGTGGTGTTCAGTTGCTCAGTCAAGTCCGACTCTTTGCAACCCTGAGTGTGTGCATGTTAACAGGAGTAAGCATATTAAATGGTGGTGGTAAATGTGGGTGTGAATGTGGTCGTGGAGGGGGGTGTGTGTGTGATAGCGGCAGAGTGTGTGTGTGTATTGATCATGGTGGTGGTGGAAATGAGGCAGGGAAGACTTAGGCAAAGGAGGATGGGTAGAAAAAAGATGGGGGGGTGTGTGTGTGCGCACGCACACATACGCACACAGGGTTCCCTGTGGAGGGTGGTTGTAGGAGAGGGAGAGCGAAGGCCTACAGGCAAGTGCAGATGGAGGAGGGGGCCCAGCAGGCAGGGAACTGTGCCAGCAAGGCATGCAGGTGGGACAACTCTGGCTCGGTGGGGCAGGGGGGCACGTACAAGTGGAGGGTGGGTGGTAGGAGTTAAGCTAGCATGGAGTGTTTAACTTTGATAAGTATTTTCAGATCAACACAAAGGCCGTTTGGCACCCACCAGCTGTCCCTCTTCCTAGGTTCCTGCCAGGACCTTGGGTAAAAAGAGCTTTTTCTTTCCCTGAGGGTCAGACCCAACAAGAAGTCAGGCTCCTGTCCGATGCTCTCAGCGTTGACTGAGCCCCTTCTCTACCTGTGCTGCGGTATCAGATGTGTTTCTGTTTCCAGCCTCCCAAGGTCTCAGGGTGGTGAAAGTGGATTCCATTGGGCAAATGCCTGAGTGAAGGTCGGAAGGACATGCTGTGTGTAAGCTACCTGCCAGCAGAGCATGGGGCTCTCCAGCACTCTCACAAGTCAGGGCTGCCCTGGCTGGATCTGCATTTTGTGGCGCTCTTTAAAGAACAAACAAGGAGGCAGATGGTAGGAGCTGGCTCCCTTTCTCAAATTTTGGTTTGCTTTTCATTACTTTCCCCTCTCTAGATAGGGTCAAAGCTGCTGAGTGATTAAACCTTGGCCAGATAAGAGTGTTTTATTTTCGTTTAATCAGACAAGGAAAAGAAACTAACATTGATAGAGAGTCTAATGTTTGCAAGATACATATCCTCTTCACAGTTCTCTGAGAGGTAAATATTATCATCTTATTTTACAGGTAAGGAAATTAGGGCTAAGAGAAGTAAGGGTAACTAACACAAAATGGCTCTGATAACCTCTGTAGTGAGTTCCCCACTACTGGTTTCCTTGCTGAAGCTTGAATGCAATTCTATTTGGCATTAAAGACCATGCTTTTTTCATACCACTTCCTAAAGTTTAGGAGGTAGCATGATATAGTGAGGGGATGGTGTATTTTATCATCAGATGGACATAGTTTCAAACCCAAGCTCTTCCCTGTACTGACTGGGTATGACAGCTTGAATTCCTCTCTTCCTTGCTTTCTTGGCAAATATTCGTCAAGGGTCTATTTTATTCACTCCAAGCACTGAGCTGGGAACATATCAGTGAATTGCACTGTCCCTAGCCTTCCAGAACTCCAGTCTGGTGGATCATGCAGACCATGAAGCAGGCAGTTGTGGTGTAGGTTGAGAAGTGCTCTGATGGGGAAGCACCAGATACTATGGGAGCTTCTCTGTCTGATATGGTAGCCACTGAGCCCAGGCTAGTTGCTGATGTAAATTAAATACTAGCTTTTGAAGACTTAATATGAAAAAATAATGTTAAGTAACTCATTTTTGGAGGACTTCCCTGGTGGATCAGATGGTAAAGCGTCTGCCTACAATGCCGGAGACCCGGGTTCGATCCCTGGGTCAGGAAGATCCCCGGGAGAAGGAAATAGCAACCCACTCCAGTTCTCTTGCCTGGAAAATCCCATGGATGGAGGAGCCTGGTAGGCTACAGTCCATGGGGTTGCAAAGAGTTGGACATGACTGAGCGACTTCACTTCAACTCATTTTTATACGAGTACAGGTTGAAATTATAGCATTTGAAATATGCTGAGTTAAATATTTGATTAAAGTTAATTTCACCTGTTCCTTTTTACTCCTTTTGTGTGCCTACTAGGAAATTTAAACTTACATATGTGGCTCACATTATAATTGTATTGAACAGCTCTCGTCTGGAAGAATGAAGACATGGATGATGTTTCCTATCTTAATGCAATGATCTAAGAACATTTATCATGTGACTGCCCCAGAAAGGCACACAAGAGTTGCTTAACTAGTAAGGGTTTCCTTTCCCACATCATCTAAGTGGTCACAGTGGAAGGCCCTCAGTGCCCTGTGAAGAGGGTGTCAGGTGACAGCCGCAGAGCCTCTTGTTTAGCCTCCTTGAGGATTCCTTAGTCTTGGGGTCCTACTTCTTGAGAGGTAGCTGTTGTAATCCTTTTCTCCTCCTCCCCCCACAAAACCCAGGACTGGAAATCAGGTGAAATAAACATTGCTTATTGCCATAACCCCTAGCCATATTTGCTTTCCTTTATTTTAGCAAAAGAAATTCATGAGCAATATCTGATGTTCAATATCTTCATTGAGTTGAAATAAAAAGAACTGTTGAATTAACAATAAAGTCTTTTCAACCTGGGCTTCACCTGCCAAACAGGAGACTTGGGTTCAATCTCTGGGTCAGGAAGATCCCCTGGAGAAGGAAATGGCAACCCACTCTAGTATTCTTGCCTGGGAAATTCCATGGACAGGTGGGCTACAGTCCATGGGGTCTCAAAGAGTCAGACACAACTTTTCTACCTATTAGATTCACAGAACTGAGAAAGGTCTTGGAAATGGACTAGTCTCACTGAGATGCCCGCCCCTCAAAGTGAGACTCTGATAGGCTGGGTGGCTTGCCTTGGTGTCAGGACCAGCCAAGGTGAATGGGACATGGAATGCACTTCCACAAACCCCCTGTGGAACACACATATGCCACCTCACCTTGCCGATTCTGAGAGGCTTTCTTCCAGCTCCGCCCTCCCAAAGGCTCTCTCTGGCACTTTGTCCTTTTCTGCTGCCTTTCCTCTCTGATGTGGTGTCTTCCTTTTAAGCTGAGGGGCAGTAGAAATGGGAGTCAAAAGATGGAGATAGGGTGAAGGTGGGAAGAAATTAACAAGACAAAATGGAACAGAAAAGATGATTTTGAATAGACAGTAACAGATGATGTCAGGGAGACTTTCTTGGGCTAAACAGAGGTTCAAGAGAAAAGACAAACATGGATGTGTTTGGAGGAGCATGGTTTTGGCTTGAGCCTGGCAATGTGGCCTTGGAAAAACCTTAGTTTCTTCATCTTTAATCAACTTCACTGGCTTGTAGTGAAGAGTAAAAGAGACTGTGTTTCTGAAAGGACTTTGTGATCTGTGAAGCACCGCACCAGTGGTCATTATTAGCACGCATTAGAGGTTAGGAGAGGTTGGCTGTGAGAGCAAGATGAATTAGCAGGGTGGCACAGGTGCCAAAGAAAGCTAGCGCGGCATCCAGAGCAAGGATGCGGCTCTGTACTTGTCCACCCGATCCTGTGCTGTGCTCAGTCTGGGAACCACAGTTTAGGAGGGACGTGGACAAACTGCTGTCATTCCAGAGAAAGCTGCAAGAATAGATTAGGGTCTGAGAGTCATGATCCTATATAAGGGATGACCCTATCTAAGGGTATGACCCATATAAGGGATGATTTAAGGATTTAGAGAATGTTTACTTTGGAGGTGGAAAAAATATCAGGACAGATGTTCCAAACATCTGAAAGCTGTCCTGCAGAAGGGAGGAGAGATTTATTTTGTGTTTCTAGTGACCAAGTCAGGGCCCACCAACGGGAGTGAATGGCAGGCAGATATGGGTGCAAGAGGCACCTAAGGCTCAGAAAACCACTCTTCCTGGGAAGGTGGTGGGCCGTGCACCAGCAGAAGTCCTCAAGCAGAGGTGGCCGCATGCAGAGAGGTATGGTCCTGGGGAGTCCAGCTCTGGCTGGAGGGTAAGCTAAGTGTTCTCTGAGAGGCCTCTGATGCTGAGACCGTGACCACATCCATCTGATCTCACTGATCTTTCCTAGCTGCTTCTATCACCACTTCTTGCTGCTTTCTGACTTTTTATAAGTTTATTTATTTTTGGCTGTGCTGGGCCTTTGTTGCTGTGCGGGCTTTTCTCTGGTTGGGCTGAGCAGGAGCTGCTCTCTAGTTGTGGTGCGTGGGCTTCTCATTGCAGTGGCGGCTCTTGTGGAGCATGGGCTCTAGGGAGTGTGGGCTTCAGTAGTGACGGCATGTGAGCTCAATAATTGTGGCTTCCAGGCTCTAGAGCACAGACTCAATACTTGTGATGCACGGGCTTAGTTGCTCTGTTGTGTGTGGGATCTTCCTGGACCAGGCAAACCTGTGTCTCCTGGACTGGCAGACAGATTCTTTACCACTGAGCCACCAGGGAAGCCCTGCTTTCTGACTTCTTCTCCCACTGTGAATGGCTTTAGGGTTTTAGATTCAGAAATATGTCTGTAATAAGTGATAGTTTGGGTTAATGGAAAGTGGGAGGGAAGAACATTTAAAAACAAAGGCAGTTTTGTTACTCTTCAGGGCACACAGTAACCTGTTGCATGGTGGGAGGAGTAGGAACATGGTCCCTGAGTTAGAAAATCTTGTAAATGTTACAGCAAATGGCTCGTTCTTTGCTATTGTTGAAAACGCAAACACAATTGCGAAAAGCCTTTGTTCTTGAAAGGACCAGCGTTTTCTTTGTTTACCCAATTCTTTTCTTAGCTACAGAGATTCAAGAAAACTCTACAATAAGAGTTCAGTATTATAAACGACTTTCCATATTCATAATTTCAGTGTTTTGCTGATTTGGTAACTTCAAATTCTGTACCAGAGGGGTTTTCTTGAATTCTTGCCTCTAGAAAAGCCATTTTCTTGAGGAAAATATTTTTTGTGCATAGTTAGTGTTTCAGCTGGGAGGGTGATAGCTAAATCTCCCCAAAGTTGAGTGGGCAGCTAAGCTATTTCCAGAACTTTCTTCTGCCCTCAAGTAGCAATTACGCATCTGTCTCAGTGGCCCTACCTCAAACATCCCAACCAACATTTCAGAAACCTCTACCTAGACTCAGAGGCACAAAATAGAACTCGGCAGATCCAGGTGGATGGGGAAGGGAATGGGTGGGAGTGAGTAACATTTTGGGAAGGCTCCCTGAGGTTAGAGTCCTTGCCCAGCCCTGAGGATGACAGCAGGGACATGGAGAAGACTTGAGGGTTCCAGGAGTGAGTTCTGGGGCTGTTGGAACCTCGTCAGTCAGTTGTGACAGAAAGAGCCTGGAGAGTAGACACTGATGGCTTTTTAAATACTAAGGAGTGGCCAGTCAGGCTGGGCTGGGCCACGAGGTGGGGCCGAGAAGGCCACAGGAGCCCGCCAGCTGTGGCCAAGTGCCCGGGGCCCCGCCCTCTGGGGCTGCTGCCCCACGGCAGGGCCTGGCCCCGAGGCTCCTGTGTTGGGTTCACACCTCCTTGCCCAGCCCCACCCCGGTGCGACCCCAGACCCTTGTGGCTCAGGACAGCCTCCACCTAGAGCCTAGCTGAAGATCTTGTTTTTGGGGTCTAAATTCTGGGGTGAGGAGCAGCCTACCCTGATGTGAAGTCCAAGGCCTCACTTACTTTCACCCTGTCAGTGCAGACCGGCTTTCTCTCTAGGACTCTTCTGTCTAAGGATGCTCTTCTTCAATCTCCTCCTAGGGTGGCCCTGCCCTCTAGCAGGTGTGGTACGGTGGTTCTCAAGCTTTTGGGGGCACAAAGATCTATCAATAGTCCCAGGTTATATGATGAAAATACATTGGAACTAGAGGTGGTGGTTGTACAACATTGTCATTATACTATACTAAATTCCACCCAAAAAACACTTAAAATGGTTCATTTTATGTTATGTAAATTTTACTTCAATAAAAATATTTCTCAAACAGACAAATGATGCCAGTTTATAAAATATCAGATCTCAGGGTCCCAGTCTCAGAGATCATGATTCAGGAGAATGTTTTTGATGTAAGCAGTCCATGGTTCATACTTGGAGAAACACTAGAGAAGAGAACATGAATCTGGGGTTATGCAAGAGAAGAACTAGGATACTTATGTGTTAATTATTGAGCAAGCTCATTCCTTTTTCTGTGCCTTTGTTTCCTCATCTACAAAATGCTAACCAATTCATAAGGGACTCTTCAGATGTCCGTGAGATTGTTTACATAAAACATCTAACAGGTGCTTATTTAACAGAATTTTTGGCTTCCTCTTTCCCTCCTTCAGTATCAGGCAAGTGGCACCTAGAGTTTCCATTCTTCCTGGTCCTGGCATTTCAGTGGTACCCACCTCCCTTGGCAGTGCGTAACTGTGGAGAGGCTACAGAATAGTCTAGAGAACCATGCACATCTCCAGTGCTCCTCACTGACCAGATAATCCTGATTTCTCCAGGCATGGCATGGAAAAAACCTACCAGAAAGTCAGAGGCCAGCCAGCTGTCATTTTTATTTACAGTAAACCACAGAATCAGACACACACACACACGGTATGCTATAGAACAAGTCCATGGCACTCTGGGCTAGCAGACAGGCAGGCTGGAGCAGGCACCGCCATGACAGAATGACATATCTAAGGGTGGAGGAGGAAGGGAGGTGGATGAGCCAGGAGGGAGGGATCTGGGCCGTGGCACTGCCTAGCTGGTTGCTGCCTCAGTCTCTGCTGGTAGAGTCTGCATTTAGGGGCTGCAGTTGAGGGGTGTTAGAACATTTAGCTTCATTCAACCTGAGCCCAGGGTTACCCCCAAACACGGAGGTTTGGCTAAGTTCCATAAGAGGAAGCAGTGCTTTTTGTTGGTGGGACTGAATTCCCTCCTAACACACTGGCAATTAGAAAAAGTAAAAGAGACATGGTACAAAGAAGGGAAAATGTTTACACTTCAGGGTTTGAGTATATGTATCTGTATATGTGTGTGTGTGTGTGTGTATGAATGTGTGTACAGGTGGAGGGATTATCAAAGAATTTCCTTGTTGTTGTTGTTTTTTCCATTTTGGCCCCCCAACTCAGCTGATTTCTGAGCACTATCAATCCTCCAAAAGGAAGGAAGGTACATTCTTGGCTGAGAGGCTAAGACTAGCCCTCTGAGGTTGGCAGGGCAGGAGGGACCTTGGGGCTTGTGGAAGACCCACGAGAATAAGCAAAGCAACGTTTGTCCCAGGTGAAGGCAAGATTGGTAAAGTGGGAAGGTCTTCAGAGCCCCCTTATGTGATAGACGGAGAATATTCAGTCATTCAGTCGTGTCAGACTCTTTGTGACCCCATGGACTATAGCACGCCAGGCCTCCCTGTCCATCACCAACTCCGGGAGTTCACTCAAGAGGACTCCCAAAAGGCTAAAGGACATGTCCAAGGCCACAAGGCCTCCCCAGGTTGCTCTTGTTTCCCAGGCAAAGCTTCTTTCTTCACACCATCATGGGACAGGGCATGGCTCCCTTCCTCAGCAGCCTTGATGGAACATTTGCCAGATTTTTCTAAGAGAGAAGGGTCTTGTTTTCTGCAGAAAGAGTAAAGCATCCATCCTTAAAAGAACCATCTTTAGCGGGTGGTTTTGTAGTTACAGTTACTTGCCATCAACAGTCCTTCCCCTGGGATCTCTGCCAAGCACTGAGGATGATGGTATGGGGAGCACACAAGGGGATTTCTTCCCCTTTTATGGGAGAGGGCAGCTGTCCTGTAGGCTAGGTTGGCAACTTGTTGTCAGGCCCTCTTCTCTTTAGTTGGGTCTCCTGGCTCTTGTCATTTGGGGAAGAAAGAGAAAAGATGCCACAGGTTTTGAAATCTGCCTCTTTGTGCAGTGACCTGCTCACTAGATCACACTGCCTCTATCAAGATCATAAGCCACCTTGGCAAGTTCACATGGACCAAAAGGGCCACATTCTGGAGCATCGGGTCTTGTTCAAGTGTAGACCTGGCCTGCTCCTTCCCCGAGGGCCTGCGAAAATGGCTTTGGAGAGGATTTCTATTTATGGTGACACAGGAACTGAGGCTGATTGACCACCATCCATTGTTCAACTATCATCAACAGAGCACAAACATTACGCCATGCGACCAACTCAGTGTGAAAGGTTGGACTTGATGACTTTTAAGGAAGGGCTTTCCAACAGGCGGGGCCTAGGATTCCAGAACTCCCTGTTTAATGAAATTTTCAGATCAGTTGAGATCATATATCAAATTGTGACTCCAGAGGGTTATGCTTATTTGTTCTGTTTTTGTTGATAGAAGCCAAACCCTCTTAACTGTCATGGTCTCTAGTTCCTTCTTTGTTCCTGATTCTGTTGTTTTTACACTGAAACTAATATTTTTATGTTCTGGGATGTTGAACAATGTCATTTTGTGATAAATGTCCCAACAGTTCTCTACCCAGAAAGGTGCTTTGGGCTGAGAAGTGACTCAAAAGGCAAAGAGAAAAAGGAATGTAGCATTGAGTATAAGTGAGACTGAGGGAAAGTTCTTGATGGGAGAAGCTAAGATGTTGGAATGCATCCTGAGACAGGGCTCTGGACTATGTCCTCTGATCTTTTGAGCACAGAATTGCCTGGAGATAACAAAGTAGGGAGATATCCCCTTATAATCCCTCTGATCCTCTGATTTTATGTAAAAACACTAAAAATAGAATCATGGGAATGAAGAGAAACATCATGAGGCTAAAAAGAGGAAGAAAAAGCAGAAGCAACAGGCTCTGGGGGTGGGTGGAGGTTGAGACAAGCAGAATATGAGAAAAAGTAAGATTACTGCATTGCAACATGTTAGGTTAAGGTACATGCTTAGCAAATAGACATTGGTTAATCACAAAATACTTTGAGTACATGAATAAAGGCATTGACCATCCTCTCCAGCCCCATTCATAGGTGGAAAGCCTGAGATATAACATGACTTGCCCAAGTCCTTCCTACGAACTGGTATCAGGGCAGGACAGGGAGTTGGCCCATGAGAGGAGCATCGCAGCGCTGAGCAGAGGGCGGGGAGTGCTTGTTCCCAGTGGTGCTGCATGGGGAGGAGGTGCCCTTGGGTCAGCAGGAGGCAGGCTGAGGCCCCAGTCTTCTCCAGCATTGCCTCCAGCTGCCCAGGCCTGGAGTAACCAAGGCCACGGCATGGAATTCATTACTGCCAAGGGTTCTCCCCATCCTTTCTTTTCCTTGATGGCATCAGAAAAACCAAGCCCTGACCTAACACCTTCCACCCTCCTCTTGGGAGCCATGTGAAACACCTATTGGATATGGAGGTTGGGCTCCCAGCCTTCCCTTGTTTTCTCTGTCTCCTCACTTCCCTTTGAGCCTCCTGGGTACAGTTCCCAAAAGTTTCTTTCCTACCTCAAGAAAACAGGGTCTGGACAAGGATGGGAATTCTTCCCAAGTTAAGTGGAGACAGGATCAATTTCCTGCAGATAGCCTGCTTCTGAGAACATCTGACAGATCTCCATAAAATCCCCTACTTTTCTTCCCTTTGGGGGGAAGATAGAATTCCCAGCCATGTTGTCTGTCCCTCTGGCCTAGACCCTGCTCACCAGCATCTCAGAAGGAACATTTGAACTGGCATCCTTAGAGTCACCAAGAAGCCCTGTCCTCTGATCCTGTTTGTTTGTTTTTTTAAACTATTTTCTATTGGAGTAGGGCTGATTAACAATATTGTGATAGTTTCAGGTGAACAGCAAAGGGACTCAGCCATACATATACACACGTATCCATTCTCCCCCAAACTCCCCTCCCACCGATCCCATTTTATTTCTTTCCTTGCTTCTCTGTCCACATCCTAAGCAGTACAGGCTGATCATGGAAAAGAGCCAAGCAAAGGGCAGTGCCACCATGAAGAAGGCTCAACAGCTGCAAGTGAACTTTCTCTGTTATTTTCCCCCTCCAGGAAACCGTGTCAATTTTGATCCCTGGGATATAGGAGGTGATGCTGTGCTTCCTCCTTCCTGCTACCAAAACCACTCATGAGCAGCAGTATAGCCAGGTCTCTGGTTCAGAGAAGACAGAGGAAAGGAAAGTCATGTTGCCCAGAGGAGGTAGCACGGGTGAGCAAACGCAGCCCGCCGTTGTCTGTGGGAAGGTCTGCCAAGAACTCTTCTCTAAGCCCTAGGGAGCTCATATGTTTTCACATTCATCACCAGATCCTGGGCTTTAGGGTGCCAGGGGTTAGGCTGGAGGAGGGAGCTCAGAAGAGATGGTGTTCTTCTAAAGAGGGGGTGCTCTGAGAAGAAGACATGCTCCCACTGGCAGGATGATGCAAACAATTTTCATTCCCATCTTAGTCAACACTGACTCTCATTTCTAATGGCAGCTATGTCAGGAAAGGAGAAAGTGGTGGTCTTAATGAGCCCCATGGTGTTGGGGCATGGGGTGATGGGCTGGGGTGTTTAATAAGTGAGAGGTCTGCAAGAGTGCACTGGGACTGTGGATAAGAGTGCTTCCTCCTTATGTGTGGGGAAGTCGGATGGGTGCTCAGGTCCACTGGCCACAGGCTGGGAATTGCACCTTGGTGAATATCAGGCCTTGCTTTCCAAGTATTGCTGCACCTAGACTGTTCTTGAATAACAAACTCATTTCATTCATTGGTGGGCTGAGTATTCAGGAACCTGCTGTCACTCACTCTATCATCTTCCCTTTTGTTTGGAAGAGTCACTTTTGAGAGCAAGCCAGCCTACCATATCGCCCACCCTCTTGTCCAGAACATCTACGGTCAGTCCACCCTGACACCAGCAGCCCAGCACAGAGCATGTGGAATGCTACCTGCTCCCCTTACCCTTTGCTCATTGAAAATGATAACTTGCCCTGCCAACTAGGCCTCCCAGATGGTTTCTCAGGGCTTGACACGCCCCCAGTTCAGTCGCCCCAGTGTGTGTGTGGTGGGGAGGATCTGTCTGTACAACTCAGCAGCTGCCCCCTCCCTCAGTCTAGCTTCCTCCTTTTCATGTGGTGGGGCAATAACTAGAATTGGTTTTTATGTTATCAAATGAATCTGCAGGTATGATGTTTCACTGTTTTATTTGTCCCAGCTAATGCTGTGCCCGGTCTTCCTGTAACTTCTAATGTTTTAAACAATATTTATTTCAAAAATAAGAATATACATCCTTCAGGTAAATTTCCAAGTCCTCCACTGCTGCTGCTGCTAAGTCGCTTCAGTCGTGTCCGACTCTGTGCGACCCCATAGACGGCAGCCCACCAGGCTCCCCTGTCCCTGGGATTCTCCAGGCAAGAACACTGGAGTGGGTTGCCATTTCCTTCTCCAATCAAGTCCTCCAAGTGCTTTGCATTTTCTCTGATGTCATTAATGCTTTAATATTCCCCAATTTAGTGTCTTTTGAGAATTTAGTTAATGTATTTATCTTCCTCTTTTCCTCTTTCCAGATCAATCAGGTATGCTTTGAATGCAGCTAAGATCTTCCTTGGTTTCCACCCCCAAACTTTCTCCTATCAGTGACAAAATGATGTCCTGGTTAACTTCTACTTGTGAAACTGGATTCAATTCAGTTGAGAAATGCTATGCTATGCTAAGTCACTTCAGTCGTGTCCGACTCTGTGCGACCCCATAGACGGCAGCCCACCAGGCTCCCCCGTCCCTGGGATTCTCCAGGCAAGAACACTGGAGTGGGCTGCCATTTCCTTCTCCAACTGAGCTCATATGTACAATACCCCAAAGTCTCACATCCAGTGTAACATGGATGATACACACAAACTTGAACACTTAAAGGAACCCCCACCGCGATGTATGTGTAGTATTTTGGTGTGAGGCGTCATGACACCTATTATTTAAAGTATTCCGGTGGGAAAAAAGATAAAGCAAATATGGCAAAATGATAACAACTGTTGAATCTAAATGATGGGTCTATGGGTTCTGGTTATATGTATGGCTCTAGTTTTGTGTATGGTTGAAAATTGTCATAATGGAGAGAAATTATTCCCAGATGTTCTAATTTCAGGAAGTAGATAAAACTGGGGTGGGAGCTTCAGGAGGCTAATGAGGGGCATGGGAGTGGGAATTGCTTAATCCTCTTAAGTTTATGATCATTACCTTAATGCCTGGTAGTAGTACAGTGTGATGTGTTTGACCCCATACAGCAATACAATGACATCTTCTATCATTAATGCCTTCCATGCATGGATGTTTCTCTAAATTGAAGGCTCTAGTTCTCAATCTTTTTATCTCAAGGTTGTGGGGGAGAGAGGAAATATTCAACAGGAAAATTTTTTTCTTGAAGGTCATGCCATTTTCTGGTAACCAACTGGTACCAGTTTTCTTTAAAAAAAAAGAAATAAAAAATATAAAGTTCATGACTTTGAAAGTACTGTTGTTTAGTACCTCAGCAGCAAAGGCAGACTCTCCGGAATCTTTTTCTGGATTGCCACTTAGATTGTGACATTTATAAATTCTTTTTTTTTGGTATTATCTAACATAAAAAGAAATTACCATTTTTATTACCCCTCACTTGTAATTCTTGCAAAGATTCCATTTTAAAAATAATATTTTTGGAAAGGAAAAAATTTTTTGCATTATTCTAGAAGCAGTCTTTTTACTCCAAATTATGATTCACTCAACACATTTTTAAAAGGACACTTCAAGTCTCCATCCCACCTTTAGGTATCAGGTACTGAATTTTGATGTTTGACTAACCAACCTCATCTCACTGGACCTTTGATGTGGTTTCTCGGTGTGTTTTTTTAATATGATCTTTAATATCCTGCGAGTACTCTGATCTGGCTGAGTTCTTCACCAGGTGTTCACGTTGGCACTCTGTTCTCTGAGTGGTGTTTGAGGAGGTTCCCCTCATGCCTGGGAGCAAGGGCCTAGGAAAGGAGGTGGGCAAGGCATGTATGGACTTGCTGAGTCCAGACCTGCTCTTCCAAGCGTGCTATTGCACCCAAGCCAATGCTGAATGCTGTTTCCCACTCCAGCTCTGTGGAAGGGGAGGGACTTGGATTTCAAGTTTAAGATGGAAGTGACCATGCACACGGGGCGGATTTGGGAATAGTAAATCCCTGTCACCATGCTTGAAGCTCAGTGGCCTCAGCCAGGGCACTGCAGCCACGAACATGGACTCTGAAAGGCAGATCCTGAGGGACCTGAATCCCAGGTCTGCCTCATGGGCTTTGCTCAGTTTCTCAGTTTCCTCGTTTGTCTAGTTCCCAATCTTTTTACCTCAGTGTTCTGGGGGAGAGAGGAAGTATTCACCAGGAAAATGTTTTTCCTGCAGGTCACGTCATGCCATTTTCTGGTAACCAACTGGTACCAGTTTGTGTGTGTGCGTGTGTGTAGCAAAGTTTTATTAAAGTAAGAAGAGGGACAGAGAAAGCTTCTGACATAGACATCAGAAGGGGGAACAGAGAATGAATGCCTCACTAGCTAGTCTTATCAAGGTCTTATATACTTCTTTCAGACCCACTCCCACCATCTTAAATTAACAAGATTAGAACGAACAATAGAAAGATCTTACCAGACCCACTCCCATAATATACATTTTTTTTAAAAAGGCAAAAATTATAAAGTTCATGACTTTGAAAGTACTGTTGTTTAGTCCTTCAACAGCAAAGGCAGACTTTCTGGAATCTGGGGAACTTGAAGTGGGGAACCGTATAGCCCTCACCTCAAAAGGTTCTTGTGAAGTTTGAAAGTGGTCACAAAAGCTACAGGCCTTGGGCTGGACAATAAATGATCGTTGTTATTTAATAGATGTCAATGCCTGGATATTTCTGTTTTACCATGTACTCAATGTTAAGCTTTTTTAATTTCTCAGTTCTTCCACTTTGTCCAGGCTCATCTCCCTTGCCCAGATAAACCTGCTAAAAATCCATCTCTTCTCTATCCTATCAATTCTCTCTTTTCAGCTCATGAGTCTGTATCTTATCACGCTGATCTCCTGCTCTGTTGTAATTCCACTTCTGCGCTTTTTGGTTTTGTCAGTTCAGACCTGATCTCTAAGAAATAGATTGCAAACAGTTCTTTTTGTCCAAGTTGAATTTTATATTTTCTGAATCATGAAGCTGCCCTCCATGTGACCTAGAAAGCCCTTTGATGATCCATATTTAGCTGTATCCATCATTCAACAGATGTCTGAGTAGTTAAAGGCCCCCATGAGCTCCCTCTACATCCTGTGGTTTCAAGTTCCCGAGTTGTTAGTTAAGAAGCTTTCATCCCCTCTACCCCCATCCCTCCTCCCCTACCCATTCCAGGGTAGAAGGACAGATACCACTTTGGCTATTCATTCATTTAGTAAATATTTGCTTATTACCTGTTACATGCTTGATACAGGGTTAGTTGTTACCCTCTTTGCTTCCAAATTGCATTTTCTAATTTGACCCATTTAGACAAGTCCTCCAAATTTTCTGATTTGCGTTGAGCAAATCAGAATCTGCCCTAGAATCTGCGTTGAGCATCCAATTAAATGGCTTCTTCTACCTATAGTGTTTCCTGACCCCTGGAAGACTTGAAGGCTTAATTCCAAATCCTGGTGCCTTGCTATAATGCATCTGCCATTACATCTACAGATTCTAGGACAATAGGTTCAGCTTGGGATCCATGTAAGGGAGTTAACTTAGCAGATGAGACTGGGAGTCTCCTTGTCTTGCACCATGGACACGAAGGCAAAATGCCCCGCAATTAAGCTGCTAGTTTCCAAACCCCCTTGGTTTTCTGTGTGTCCCTGGTTTCCCAGAGATGCCCGGGAGGAAAATGCCTTTCTGCTTTTTGAGCTCCCTGGATCTTGCCATTAGATAGCATCGTTTGGCATCTGAAAGGCAGTCTGCCATTCTGTTCTCCTGTGGAACACAGATGGCCCAGCCCACGCCTATCACTAATGACGATCACATGCAGAGCCTTCTTGCTGGAGGCTCCCTTCCACAACCCTAGCTCTCCTTCCCTGTGCAGGCCAGTCACTGCTGACCATAGCATTTGAGTCTGAGAAAGCTGCTTGCTGCTCTCTCACTCAGTGCTGAATAGAAAAATCTATTAGGCGGGCCTTGGGAAACAATTCTCATTCAGCTGGAATTTGAAACACTGAGGATTAAGGGATGGCTGCCAGTTTGATTGCAAGGGTGAGGCTTTGGGTTCTAGCTGCCCACGGAGGCTGCTGAGTTTCAATATGAGCAAGTGTTGGAAGCTCTTCAGTAGAAATATGAGCAGATGGCCATACAGAGGTTGACCAGATAGAACATCAACTATCTGTGTAATCTCACCCAGGATGATGGTAGAGTTGGAAATAGATATAAAGGTTAAAGACACTAAAATACAGTAGAAAAAGCATCAACATTGATATAAGTCAGACCTATGTCAAGTCTTTGCTCTATCACTTGTATCTGTTTGACCTTGAACAAGGTACTTAATCTTTCTATGTACTAACTCCTTTATCTGTGAAAGAAGCAAAATGCCCAGATCATGGGCTGTTCTGAGGATTAAATAGGATAGCACATGAAAAGGCCTCGACATAGTGCCTCTTCCCTGGTGACTCAGATGGTTCCTATAGAAAGAATCTGCCTGTAATGCGAGAGACTCAGGTTCAATCCCTGGGCTGTGGGAAGGGAATAGCTGGAGAAGGGAATGGCTACCCACTCCAGTATTCTTGCCTGGAGAATTCCATGGACAGATGGGCTACAGTCCATAGGGTTGCAAAGAGTTGGACACAAATGAGTGACTAACACTTCCACTTTCACCAAGCAAGTCATAAGTCAGAATTCCCTTTCTTGTTTTCTCCCTATAGTAGAAAGTTAAAAGATGTATTTGAGTATGGTGGAACGTTAAAGTGAGCTAAAAACCATGGTCTCATGTGGAATTCTACACAATTCTATTCACCTGTTTTATGCAAAACTGGGTTGGTATTTGAGATGGGATAGTTTCTTTTTTCTTGCTATTTATTCCAAGTTGGATGCAGGTCTGGTATTCATGACTAAGAGAAGATTTCCAAACTGCTAATACGAACACCAACAGAAATACAACACCATAACTCTTTCCTTTAACTCAGAACCGCTGAGGAAAGATCACCACCACCACCAGTTGCCCTTGAGGGCACCAACAATTTTGGTCAGTCTCACCATGTACAAGTGTGGTCTAACTCGTCAGTACCCGCTGATCCAGAAATTTCTCTGGGAGTCATTTTTCACTCTTTCAGAAAACGATGAACACTGAGGTTTGCTCCTCAAAAGGAAGTAGCAGACCTATTGATTTAACATTGATGCCTATAAAAATAGTTTCAATAGCTTTTCAACAAGGTAGATCAATCACTACTTGTTCCTCCCCAACTAGGTCAAGGTTCTTTCTATAAGAACAGGTGGTGGTTCAACTTCTCACAAAACAGCTCTTTCCATGTTTTACCAGCTAGCTTCAAAAGTGGTCATTAAATTGAATAAACATTGACTCTTCCCACAACTGTGTTCTTCAGACCCGGTTCACTCCTTTGGACCAACATAGTCTGACCTTCATCATGTTTTTCCCTTAATTTCCCCCCAATCCCTTCTCCATTCAGGAAACAAAGAGGCCAGATCCTTGATTCTCGCTTGAAGACATGTAGATGGGAACAATAAAAGTAGTTAAACAATCACAGAAGAAACTAGAAAGAGTGTCTTAAGAGAAGAGACTCCTTGTCCTGGAAAAGTACTTTATGGAATAGTGCAGAGGATGGTAACTTACATGTTCCCATATCCCCAGAGAACAAAAAGAAGACATGGTGGGGTTAGGGCAAGTTTCTAACTTATGGATGTTGACAGACAAATAAATCCCCTTCTTTCTTCTAGAAGAAGATCTAGTACTTGATCACAGAACTGTTTGTGCGTGGAGCATAGATACCAGTATTGTGTGAAACACATTTTAGGAAATTATGGTTTCAGATGTGCTGCAGAAACTTAGACTAGACTTTGGAAATAACTTCCTAATTGATGGTCAGATCCTGGAACTGGTGGCCAAGGAACACGGTTTCCTTCCTTGGATGGTTGGTAGATTCTTCCTCTCTCTCCTCACCTCTCCCTTTAACATCAGCACTAGGCATCCGCCTACCTGGGAACATCGATACAGGGGATCCATCCCATCCCCAGAATCTATTTTTATGGATCCCAGTCATGGTAGTGTTCCATGGAAGGTGCAGCCTAGCTAGGACAGGAGGTAACTAAGGGTTTTGGCCAAGAGGAGAGGGGGCTAGAGACGGGAAAAGTTGATGCAATTATTTTTGGCAGGAGTTGGAACCAAAGCAGCAGGAGAGAGTAAGTTTTAAGACTCTCTGGCAAGGCAACTTCCTAATCTGTCACTGGGTATGTGTAAAAAGTGATTAGTGGGTCTCTATATTTATCATGATTACTCACAAATATGTAATTTACATAATATATACAGCACATTAAGTACTATGTCACCTTATATAATGTGCATATGTATAATGTATATGCATGTTATGTAACGCCAGTCTGGAGGCTCTTCCAGATTCTGCCAAGTATTTCCTAATTTATTTGGCAATTTCAACATATCTTTTCCATCTGTGGAAAAAACTCTCTTGAGAGGAGCTGGTCTCTGACCTGAAATATAATCGTTCTACCAAATCTATCTCCATTCTCAACTCACTGGAGGAAACCTACAAAGACCAAGTTATAATAAGATGCAACACCTCATCCATTAGTCCAGAGACACAGAATGTATTGAAGATTTCCTGTTTCATTTTTATTGCCAGAGGGGTAGAAGTGTGTGGGGGCAGGTGAGAACATGTCTGTGCATGGTCAGAATCAGATAAGATGAGGAATAAGGGAGGATTTTCCCGACTGCCTAATTTTGAGAAGTCACTGTTATATTAAGCCTTGTTTTCCTCATTATTTAGATGGGGTTAATAATACCTTCTCCGTCAACCTCAGGGGTTGCTGTGAGGAGCACTATGATGAGGTACTCCACAGTTGGAAACTACAGTCCCACTAGTTAAAAGATGAGTTGCAAAGTCAGATTAAACAACATCACTAGACTCAGGTTACAAAATTGAAAGTACAATTCCACCAACGTTTGTTATACTCTGTGGTTTTAAGGAGGAGGACATGGGACATGTCTCTCAAGCAACATTGCCAGTCCTGTGCACCCGAGTGGGCAGGCAGGGGCCAGTCTCTGGTGGGTGAATCTCTGAGGATCAGTCTCATCTGTTGGCAACAGTGCAGTATGTCAACAGCCTCAATCTTGGGGGGTTGGGGCTGAAGCACATGCAATAACTTCTATAAATGTCTTACAATCAGTGACCTCCAAACTGAACCTGCCTTCATTTCAGAAGCAAGTGGCTTCCAAGAGAGTACCTGCTGTCATTCTGGAGCTTGTTGGTCCCATCCCAAGGAGCCCATCATTCAGGACATTCTCCAGGGGTTTCCCTTCATCTGGTGTTCCGTGCTGTTAGGTTGAACAGGATGGTTCTAGATCTCTTATCTGAGGCGGTCCTAGATGACTGCTTCCTTCAGAGTTATGAACAGTTTATACATACACTCTTAACTTTCCCTTCTTTGCACAAAGTTCCTGACCCAGTGCGCGGAGATGAGAGGGAGTTTAGTGGGGTGATGCCAAGTGGGTACAGGTTTGCTTTTCAGAATCTCAGAGGGGATAGGGCGTTTCTTTCTACCAACGAAGCTCTCCACAGGCTTGCCCTTGGGGAAGGCGGTGATGCTGGTGCCAGTGGAATGAAGCCCACTGAGCTCTGCTGAGACCCTTCTGGTCACTGGCTGGCAGTTCCTTGCTGAAGGTGCCTTTGTCCTCCTTGTGCCTCTCTGCTGAGGTCATTCCTGCAGCCAGAAGTGTTTCCAGATTTAAGAGACTATGATGACGTGACACGTGGAGAGTTTAACCTGTCTACTGACCAGGTTAGGGCTTCCCCAGGGGCTCAGCAGTAAAGAATCTGCCTGCCAATGCAGGAGATGCGGGAGATGCGGGTTTGATCCCTGGGTCACGAAGATCCCCTAGAGGAGGGCATGGCAACCCGCTCCAGAATTCTTGCCTGGAAAATCCCATGGACAGAGGACCCTGGTGGGCTATAGTCCACGGGGTCACAAAGAGTCTGACACGACCGAGCACACATGCACACACTGACCAGCTCAGACCTGAGAGAGTCTCCAGCAAGCATGGGGGAGGCCCTTATTTTCTCACATGGGCTTGTCCCGTCCACATGTGTACCACATGTTCATTCCTCCCTGGCAACCTGGATCTACATGGAATCACTTCTCAGGGACCAGAAATGACCCTGATGTCATTCCAAGATGTGTAGGTTCTTTTCTCTACTAAGTATCTTTTTAGTGGCACAGAGTCCCAAACCACTTTAGCCAAGATACCATGGACAAGTCTCTTAACTTTTCTAGGACTCAGTTTCCTTATTTGACAAATGAGAAAGTAAATCCTGCCCCTCATAGCTTTCATAGTTGTTTTGAGAAGAGAAATTCTCAGTCTCTTTATAAGGAGATACTTCAATTCCCCATGAATCCTATGATCACCAGGGAGAAATGTGTCTTGACAATGAAATGGCAGAAACAAGCATTTCTTTTTCTTTCCCACTTTCAATTCTTATACTGCATATTTTTTTTCAATTAGGAAAAATCCATCAGTAAATAAATATTTATATATATATATAAATATATATATATATTACATATATGTACACACACCGAAGACCTGCAGAAAGGTCTTCAGGTCGTGCTTTGGGAGTGGCAAGTACAAAGAGGCAGGAGGGAACCGCCTGAAGGCTTGTCTCCTGGTCTCCTCAGCAAAAGGCCCTTCCCTCCCATCTTCTTTGCCTTCAGGAATAGTCTGCCACCAGGCCTTGGAACTCAAACAGGAAACACGCTTTGGCTTGAAAAAGAAAGAAGCTGGGGGTGTGTTTTTTTTTTTTTTTCCCCCTCTTCCCTTTTTACACAATATTATGACACCGATTTAAAAAATAAATCCCAGTTTCTCTGCTTTCCCTCCCAGGTGTTCACAGAACTAAGAAAATAAATACCACATCTAAGGTGTGCTGTGCACGCAGCTCTGGGGGCTCTTGGAGCCGGCTCTAAACAAGCACACAGCCACCAGAAGGCTTCAGGAGAACCACTAGTGCCCACTGACAACGTGCAGAACCAAGAAGGGAAACACAGCTTTCCACAGCCTTTCTGCCTCCTCAGCTAGTTCAGGGAGAAGCTTGGAGGACAACTGAGAGACCGGCGTGCGGGTGCCAAGCCCTGCCAAGGGCTGCGCTCTGAGAGTCCGAGGCCGTCCTGTCTCCGCACAGAGGGATCTTTGTGCGAGTTTTCTGGAACACAGGCTCTTTTTCTTGGCCACATCCGACCTCAGCATAGGCAGGAAACCTGCAGCCTGCTCCTTGCAAGTGGCCGGGAGGAAACTTGCAGGGCTGGTGGAAAAAAGGGGGGTTTCTCCTTCAGTCTCAGAAAGTCCCACTCAAGGCCTTCTGGGAAAGTGAAGGTTGCTTCGCGAGCCAGCCACACCCTGGAGAATCCCAAGTCCGTTCAAAATGTCCTGCCGGCACTGGCTCTGTGGGGATGCATCCATGGTTGAAACAGAATGGATGAAGCTTTCTTCCTGAAGGGTGGCTTGGCTTCCGTTGGTTGGAGAAGAGTATGGTGTTTGTGTGTGTGCATGTGGGTGTGTGCGTGTGTTTCAGTTTCTTGTCTTCTCTCTTGGTTGAACTGGCGTTGGGCACAGTGTCTAGTCCTTTGAACGGTTTTTCCTCCTCAGTGAAAAGAAGCTGCTCTTCTGAGGGGGCCCCATCATCATAGGCGCTTGGTTCTTGTGAGTAATTTTAATCTAAAAGCAAAGAGGGAGAAATGAATTAGTGGCCTAATTCATAGCAAACCCCAGGAGCCTATGGGAGAGTGACTTGCAGAGAGAGGAAGGGAGGCCAGCTTCGAGCTGGAAGGAGCCCCATGCAGAAGGACGACTGTCCTTGAACAGCTTCACAATTGGCAACTGGACCCTGAATGGTGCTGGAAGCAAGGGGCGGAAACGCTGGGGAGAGACAGGTGTGAGCTTCCCACGTGGTGATCAGCTCGCACCTGTCTTGTGTCCTTGCTATTCATAGACTCAGAATGTCACAAGCGGAGGAGACCTCAGGAACCATCTCAGTCAAGCCCTCTGTAGGACAGAGAAAAGAATGGAGACCCCCAAGGCTCTGCTGAGCCTCAGATTAGCCTAAGGTTGCACAGACAGGGGCAGAACAGTCAGAGTCCCACTCTTCCAGTTCCCAGTCTTCCCTGTTCCTGGCCGTTCCTGCCCAAGCATACAGACATAAACCAGGAACTCCAAACTGACCTAGGATCTTGAATCTGATCTCTGAACCAGTTGCCACTCATGTGGATAGTTTAAAAGTGAGTCTTAGGCATTTCCTCTTTTCTTAGTCTTCCAGGGGAGACCCAACTTTCTTATATTAGCTTTCTTTCTGTTTTTTTTTTTTTTACTTTTAGGTTTAATGAGTGTTTTCTCCTGCAAACATGAAGTTTGCAATTGGAAGTGAAAGACACTGGTGAAGTCTTTTTCTCTCTTTCTTGCCAACCTTACCTTCAGGGCGTGGCTTCAAATGCTTGGTACCTATTTGAATGTGGTCTAGTGATAATCTGCACTCTTAGTCTTATCAACATTTATCAAATAGGAAGATGATGTGGGAACAAGAGGCATTTAGGATTCAAAGACCTGGATTTGGATCTTAGAACTCCCCCTTCTTTGCTGTGGACTTTTGGACAAATCATTTAGCCTTCAAAATCAGTGCTTGCTGAACTGTAAAATGATAGTAACATTTGTTCTAGTTTAATCACAAAGTTGTTGTGAAGATGAAATGACAGTCAATGAAAACCCAGTGTAAACAATGGAATGCACCAATTAAAATCTTACCCTATACTGGAGAAGGAGAAAGATGTATGTTAAACAGAATCTGGACACCAAGAGGGGAAAGGGAGGGGTGGGATGAACTGGGAGATTGGGACTGACATATATACACACTACTATGTATAAAATAGATAACTAATGAGAACCTACTATATAGCACAGGGAACTCTACTAAGTGCTCTGTGGTGACCTAAATGGGAAGGAAATCCAAAAAAGGAGGGGTGTGTGTATACACACAGCTGATTCACTTTGCTGTACAACACTGCAAAGCTATACTGTACTCTAATAAAAATTTAAAAACTATCAAAAAGAAACAGTCTATGAACTTACTCTCATGGTTTTTACCACCTAGTCAAACGACAGTGTGATCCCAGAGAACAACGGAAGAGCTCTTGAAGAGATAGACTCATCAACATGCTTAAATTAATGTAGGATAAACCAAGTGGTGTCCAAAAGAAGGTTCAGTAAGGAATGAGAAGAATCTAAATGGAGCAACTGAGGAAGCATTTTAAGATCTGAAAGGAAGGGTAGAAAATGTATTGGTGAGAGAGAAAGGGAAGGCACTAGTTTGAGGGGCTACATACCAAGTGGTTGAGTGTGGACCACAGGATGAGAAGTGAAATCAGGGACACCGGAGGGGAAGCTGGGGAAGGGCTTTAAAGGGGAGGTGGCAGAGATTGGGTTTAATATGAGGTAATGGGAACCATGACAACTTTTTAAGCTGGAGAATTCACTAGGAAAAAAAAGCTTGAAAGGAATTATTCAATAACTGTTGTCAGGATGCGCTGGAGTGGGGGAGAGTCTGGCTAAGAAGTTCTACTGCAAGCCAGATTTAAATTTATGAAAAGAAAAAGATGGGACCAAAAGACACTGTGGAGAATGAGCTTAACCTGGGGGAACGAAGCTTTAAATGACTGTTAGGTTGGTTTCCACCAGCCTGGAGGTGTAGGAGGCGAGTAGTAAGCCTCTTTGCTTTGGGGTGGTCCCCAGGGGAGCACACCAAGGACACTTCAAGCACCATTCTGCCTGATTATGGCATGGTCTTTATCTCAGAATTCAGGGAAGTGAGGCGCGGATGACAGGGGGCCCTGATAATACTCATCTGTGGCGTGCAATTTAGCCCCAGCTGATGGCAGTGATTTGTGGCACATTTCACTGTGGAAAAGTCTTTTCTCACTCTCCGAGGGGAAGAAATTCATCCTATTCACCTTGGCCTTCCCCGAGAAAGCACAGAAGGGGTACCTGCTATGAAGTACCAGAAGAACGAGGGATGTCCTGTCAGTGGAGCTGGGCGTGCTTGGGGCAGAGTGGCAGCTGGTGCCCTGCTTACATTTCCCGCTGATGGAGCCCATTTTTTTTACACCATAGAAGACCTTTCCTTCTCCTTTTTCTCCCCCTAGCTGACCAATTTATTTGCTTGTTAGCACCTCCTGGGCAAAGAGGAAGAAGTGAAACTCGAATCCCTCCCATTTGGGTTTTCAGCAGTTTTGAGAAATGTCTTGATAAGGTAGGAGTTTGGAGATGCTGGGCAATGTGAGGTTTTGTGGTTTGTGGATTCTAATACTACAGAGGTGAGAGGTTAGTATATAGTCATCCGTTGCTATCCATAGGGAATTGCTTCTAGGACCCCTGGGGATACCAAAATCCACGGATGCTGGTTTTATACAAGCCCCTTATGTAAGATGGTATAGTATTTGTGTATAACCTATGCACATCCTGTATCCTTTAAGTCATCTCTAGATTACTTATAATACCTAATGCAATGTAAATGCTATGTAAATAGTTGTAAATACAATGTTAATGTTATGTAAATAGTTCCCAGCACAGAGCAAATTCTAGTTTTGCTTTTTGGAACTTTCTGGATTTTTTTTCCTGAATATTTTCTATTTAAGGTCGGTCGAATCCAAGGATGTGAAGCCCATGGATGTGGAGGTCTGATTGTATAATGGCATTTTCCCAAACAGGCAATTTCTTGGATATCATATATTAAATAGTCCATTACTTTCAAATTAATTTATGATCTTTCTTTTTTCCTTCACTGCCTTTTATATACACTAGAGTTTCCTAGGGCTGTCTTCTGTAGTATTGATTTACCTATCCAATATTGGGCCAATTATTGTAGCTATATAACTATTTTAATATCTTGTGGGAAGTTCTTCACAGCTCTTTTATAAAATGCCTTAGCTATGGCATTGTTTTGTCAAGTTAAAAAATTGCATTGGAATTTTGTTTGGGGGTCCCTTTTGGAAACATGGGATGTGTCTAAACTCAAATCTTTTAAAAAAATATTAACTAAGTCTTGGAGTCTTCATCTATTTTTCACAATTCGGCTTGGTATTTTGTTTTTGTTTGTTGCCATATAATATTTCAGCTTTTTTCTATTATGTTCTTCGGATTGGTTATTGCTGGTATGTACAAAAGCTGTTAACTTTTGCCTCTTTCTATAAGCTTCACTGAAATAATTTAACCTATGAGGTTTTCAGTTGATTTTATTAGATTTCTTTTACATATCAGTTCAGATCAGATCAGTTGCTCAGTTGTGTCCAACTCTTTGGGACCCCATGAATCGCAGCACGCCAGGCCTCCCTGTCTATCACCAACTCCTGGAGTTCACTCAGACTCATGTCCATTGAGTCAGTGATGCCATCCAGCCATCTCATCCTCTGTCATCCCCTTCTCCTCTTGCCCCCAATCTCTCCCAGCATCAGTCTTTTCCAATGAGTCAACTCTTCGCATGAGGTGGCCAAAGTACTGGAGTTTCAGCTTTAGCATCATTCCTTCCAAAGAAATCCCAGGGCTGATCTCCTTCAGAATGGACTGGTTGGATCTCCTTGCAGTCCAAGGGACTCTCAAGAGTCTTCTCCAACACCACAGTTCAAAAGCATCAATTCTTCGGGGCTCAGCCTTCTTCACAGTCCAACCCTCACATCCATACATGACCACAGGAAAAACCATAGCCTTGACTAGACGAACCTTTGTTGGCAAAGTAATGTCTCTGCTTTTGAATATGCTATCTAGGTTGGTCATAACTTTCCTTCCAAGGAGTAAGTGTCTTTTAATTTCATGGCTGCAGTCACCATCTGCAGTGATTTTGGAGCCCAGAAAAATAAAGTCTGACACTGTTTCCCCATCTATTTCCCATGAAGTGATGGGACCAGATGCCATGATCTTCATTTTCTGAATGTTGAGCTTTAAGCCAACTTTTTCACTCTCCTCTTTCACTTCCATCAAGAGGCTTTTTAGTTCCTCTTCACTTTCTGCCATAAGGGTGGTATCATCTGCATATCTGAGGTTATTGATATTTCTCCCGGCAATCTTGATTCCATCTTGTGCTTTGTCCAGCCCAGCATTTCTCATGATGTACTCTGAATAGAAGTTAAATAAGCAGGGTGACAATATACAGCCTTGATGTACTCCTTTTCCTATTTGGAACCAGTCTGCTGTTCCATGTCCAGTTCTAACTGTTGCTTCCTGACCTGCATACAGGTTTCTCAAGAGGCAGGTTAGGTGGTCTGGTATTCCCATCTCTTTCAGAATTTTCCACAGTTGATTGTGATCCACACAGTCAAAGGCTTTGGCATAGTCAATAAAGCAGAAATAGATGTTTTTCTGGAACTCCCTTGCTTTTTCTATGATCCAGCGGATGTTGGCAATTTGATCTCTGGTTCCTCTGCCTTTTCTAAAACTGGCTTGAACATCTGGAAGTTTATGGTTCACGTATTGCTGAAGCCTGGCTTGGAGAATTTTGAGCATTACGTTACCAGCATGTGAGATGAGTGCAATTGTGCAGTAGGTTGAGCATTCTTTGGCATTGCCTTTCTTTGGGATTGGAATGAAAACTGACCATTTCCAGTCCTGTGGCCACTGCTGAGTTTTCCAGATTTGCTGGCATATTGAGTGCAGCACTTTCACAGCATCATCTTTCAGGATTTGAAAGAGCTCAACTGGAATTCCATCACCTCCACTAGCTTTGTTCATATTTTAAATATTTATCTCTAATCTCTTTATTTTTTTCTTATCTCTTTTTAAAATTATGTTTTCAAACATTTCACATGTTTAAAGAACTAGTTCTATATTTTCCTGTTTTTTAAATTATTTAATTTCTAATTATATCTTTTGTTTTCTTTTTTCTGCTTCTCCTAACTTTGTTTTATTACTGTTCTTTTAATTTGGGGATTATACATTACATTTTTTTCCCTTTTCAAATGATGGTAGCATATGAGACTTTGAATTTATTTCCAAATATAGTTTAGGCTATATTCTAAAACTTTTGAGTGAGAGTCTTCTAATTTTATTATTTTTTAAATAGTTAATAATATTGACTTTGATACCCTCTTAAATCTATTCTTTAGGAGAACGTAATAATCTGATTGGATTTCATTTATCATTTAATCTATTATTAATTTATAGTTTTATTGCTTTGTGGTCAAATAAAACAACCTTTATAACATCTGTTATTGGATTTTGTTTTTTTCTTCATGAACTGGTTTATAGTCTATTTTAGTAAATATCCTGTGGACCTTGAAGAAATTAGATTTGTTTAAGGTATAGTTATTTCATCCAAGTTTAATTTTTAAATTGAGGTATAATTGACATATGACATTATATTAGTTTCAGGTGTACAGGTTAATAATTTGATATTTGTATATAATGTGAAATGACCACCACAATAAATCTAGTTAACATCTGTCACCATAGTTACAAAATTACTTTGTCTTGTGATAGGAAATTTTAAGATTTACTCACTTGAGTTCAGTTCAGTTCAGTCGCTCACCGTGTCCGACTCTTTGCGACCCCATGAATTGCAGCATGCCAGGCCTCCCTGTCCATCACCAACTCCCAGAATTCACCCAGACTCATGTGCATCAAGTTGGTGATGCCATTCAGCCATCTCATCCTCTGTTTTCCCCTTCTCCTCCTGCCCCCAATCCCACCCAGCATCAGGGTCTTTTCCAATGAGTCAACTCTTTGCATGAGGTGGCCAAAGTTAGCAACTTCTAAATATGCAATACAGTATTATTAACTATAGTCACTCTGCTGTATATTACATCTTCAGGACTCCTTTATTTTATAACTGGAAATTTGTACATTTTTACCCCATTCACCCTTTTCACTTACCTTGCCCTCCCTGCTCCCACCTCTGAAAAACTATCATTCTATTCTCTGTATCTCTGAGCTTGTTTTTTAAAAATCCAAGTTTTATGTCATCTATTTTTTTTTTTAACAACTTGACCTCAAAGACAGAAACAAATATTTTAAGTGAAAGTGAAATCGCTCAGTCGTGTCCCACTCTTTGCGACCCCATGGACTGTAGCCCACCAGGCTCCTCCGTCCATTGGATTCTCCAGGCAAGAATACTGGAGTGGGTTGCCATTTCCTTCTCCAGGGGATCTTCCCAACTCAGGGATAGAACCCAGGTCTCCTGCATTGCAGGCAGACGCTTTACCCTCTGAGCCACCAGGGAAGCCCCAAATATTTTAAAGCCTCTCAATAACTGTCTTTCTGTAAGTTTCTTATATATATTTATTCTCAGAATATACTACATCTATACAGTTTTTCACCGGCTGTTCACTGATGGCTCAGTCGGTAAAGAATCTGCCTGCAGTGCAGGGAGACCCAGGTTTGATTCCTGTGTTGGATAGATTTCCTGGAGAAGGAAATGGTAACCCACTCCAGTATCCTTGCCTGGAGAATCCCATGGACAGAGGGGTCTGATGGGCTGTAGTCCATGGGGTCGCAAAGAGTCGGGCATGACTGAGTGACTAACACTACTACTACTAATAACACTATACAGTTTTTCACAGTATAAATTTTGATTCTATTATCAGACAAATAAATTTTTATGACCATTAGATCTCAAAATTGAGTGTACTTTTTACTAAATACAAAATGACCTTCTTTATTCCACTTTATGCTTTTGGCATGTTGGAAGGTCAGTTTGCCCCAAGTTATCATATCTTACTTTTAATTTCTCTATGCTTGATAAAGGATAAGATAAAAATTTATGTTTTTTTGCTTTAGATGTATCTCTTTACAAGAAGTGTATTGATGCATTTTAACCCAATGTGGGAGTTTTGTTTTTTTAATAGGGAACATGAGCACATTTATGGTATTTTGTTGTTACTGATATATTTAGTCCTAACTTCTTTTATCTTAATCAAAGCATTTAAAATGTTTCCTTGTTTTTCTCCTTTTTGTGCTACTCTGATAGGGTTCATAAAATTTAAATTCTCCCAGATTCAGAAGGTGTCTACCCTGTTTTTAGTTTCACTAGTAATTATCTAGTACTAAATTTTTCTTCAGATTTACATTTTCTAATTATCAAAGTGAAGTGAATTATCAAATATCAAATTTAACATACCTTTACTATTCCTTCAACAAGTCTCCCACATGCTTTCAGTCTTGGTGAATATAACTTTAGGTTTGGGATCCAAGTTACGAATGTTTATACTATCTTCTCTTTCAAAGAATGATTTTTGCCATTTGAATTTAACAACAGTTTTTTATTCATTCTAATTTGTTGTCTGATTCTTTACAACCCCATTAGGCTGCAGCACGACAGACTCCCCTGTCCTTCACCATCTCCTGAAGTTTGTACAAACTCATGTCCATTGAGTCAGTGATGCTATCTAACCATCTCATCCTCTGTCACCCCATTCTCCTTTTACCTTCAGTCTTTGCCAGAATCAGGGTCTTATTTCCAATGAGTTGGCTCTTCATATCAGGTGGCCAAAGTATTGAAGCTTCAGCTTCTGCGTCAGTCCTTCCAATGAATATTCAGGGTTGATTTCCTTTAGGATTGACTGGTTGGATCTCCTTGCAGTCCAAGGGACTCTAAAGAGTCTTCTCCAACACCACAGTTCAAAAGCATCAATTCTTTGGCGCTCAGCTTTCTTCACAGTCCAACTCTCACATCCATACATGACTACTGGAAAAACCGTAGCTTTGACTATATGGACCTTTGTCAGCAAAGTGATGTCTCTGCTTTTTAATACTGTCTAGATTTGTCCTAGCTTTCCTTCTAATTTAACTGGTTTTAATTTTTATCAAACATTCTTTTGTTGCTGTGATGTCCTATCATTAAGCCTTCAATTCTGAATCATTTCACAGTTAGTGAGTGCCTTCACTCAGGAAAACATTTCAAAAAGAGTGTTTTAACTTTTGGAAGTTTAAGAAGGACTTCTGTTACCTTCTGCTATGGACTGAACTGTGTCCCCTTCCAAATTCATGTGTTGAAGCCCTAATCCCCAGTGTGACTACATTTGGAGATATGGCCTTT
The DNA here is from genome assembly GCF_019923935.1 of Bubalus bubalis. Classification (NCBI taxonomy): domain Eukaryota; kingdom Metazoa; phylum Chordata; class Mammalia; order Artiodactyla; family Bovidae; genus Bubalus; species Bubalus bubalis. The sequence goes on along the minus strand of NC_059157.1, from coordinate 126,482,232 downwards.
AAGGAGGTGCTTGCGTGCTCAGTCATATCTGACTCTTTGCCACCCCATGGACTGTAGCCCACCAGGCTTCTCTGTCCATGGGATTCTCCAGGCAAGCATACTGGAGTGGGTTGCCATTTCCTTCTCCAAGGGATCTTCCCAACCCAAGGATCAAAACCATATATCCAGCATTGTCAGGAGAGTTCTTTACCACTAAGCCAACAGGGAAGCCCTTTAAGGAGGTAAATAAGGTTAAATGGAATCATAAAGGTGGGGCCCTAGTCCAATAGGATTGGTGTCCATATGAAAATAGGAAGAGAGATCAGGAGTACATGCACACAGAGAAAAGGCCATGTGAGGACATGGTGAAAGAGCTTCCATCTGCAAGTCAGGAAGACAGGCCTCACCAGAAAGCAACCCTGCTGACACCTTAATCTTGGACTTGGAGGCTGTAGATCTATGAGAAACTATGCTGTTTACATGACCCAGTCTGTAGTATTTTGTTAGGGCAGCCTGAGCTGACTAACATACCTTCACATATGACTGTACACCATAAAATCATTGGGTTTTATTTATTATTATTATTATTTTCATAGTAAGTAGTAATGTCTGAAGGGTGGTGTGGAGAGAGAGCAGGGATTGGAGGAATATTTGGCTACTTTAAAACCAGTACTTGGATCAGGAGGAATGGCAGTCCAGTTTCTAGATATCACTGAGCTAGGTAGCCAAGGGTTTGCTTTCTTCCAGCTTTTTCTTTTTTCCTTTTAGGAGACAGGAGGACTTTGGATAGAGTTTTCTTAATTCAATTCCATCAAAATTATAAATAGTACAAATTCCCTCCATCCTTCCCAACTAGAACAAGGGGGTAAGATATTATTAGATTTTGGTATAGTGTATTCATCCTTTTCTTAGACTTCATAGAAACCAAAAGATTGAGGTAAGATTTTACAGAAAAAGTTCTACTTTTGATATCTTTTATAAAAGATGCCATTTTAAAAAGTCTTTATCTCTAGGGGCTAACTTTGCAATTTGTAGAAATTACACAGAGCAAAGAGTTATAGAAATAAACCTACAATTCAGGCCCAGTAGCTATCTCATGAAAATCCTTTCTCTAGTAGAAGATGAATTGATGTTCTGCTACTGCTGCTGCTGCTATGTCACTTCAGTCATGTCTAACTCTGTGTGATCCCGTAGACGGCAGCCCACCAGGCTCCGCCATCCCTGGGATTCTCCAGGCAAGAACACTGGAGTGGGTTGCCATTTCCTTCTCCAATGCAAGAAAGTGAAAAGTGAAAGTGAAATCGCTCAGTTGTGTCCGACTCTTAGCGACCCCATGGACTGCAGCCCACCAGGCTCCTCCATCCATGGGATTTTCCAGGCAAGAGTACTGGAGTGGGGTGCCATTGCCTTCTCCGAATTGATGTTCTGAAGGGCTCTAAATAGCAGATTCTCGAGGGTATCTGAATACGCCAATAGAGTGAGGAAGCTCAGAAACACAAGTTCTGTCTTTTGAGATTCGCACACTCACAACAGTATCGAGGATGTTGCTAACATCATATTCCAGTTAACGCCCTGGGCTCTAAACACCAGGACAGTGGTTTCTCTTCACCATAGAGTCTAGTTGGGTTTCTGAGAACAAACTGCTAACAAACTGGTAAGGCAGAGAATGGGGTTGTTCCCTTTATTTTTGTTTGTTCATTTGTTCAATTCTTTATTCACCTTTCAACAAATATTATTGTGCAACTATTACAAAACAGGCACAGTTCTAGGTGCTGGGTAATATGGGTCACAGAAATGCCATTAAGGCAATAGATAACCTATGAGGTTATACTTTCAGGGGAGTTTTCAGGTGGTTCCTCAGGATTGTGGGTACATCTGGGGTGCAGCATGCCTGTGCATTGTGGGAATTCTTCCCCAGGAGCCCGGGTGGTCATAGTAACTAGGTGGAATTCTAAGGTCAAGCTCCACATAAAGAAGCATTTTCTAGTAATTAGGGTTGTTCATTAGTGGAATTAATGAACTTCCTTTTGGGGTCGTAAGTTCCTTGCCACTAGAGCAATTCAAGCTGAGGCTCTCAAGAATACTGTAGATGAAGCCTCAGAGTTCACCTAGAACTATAAGCTCCTTGAAGACAGGTCTAGGTCTCCTTTGGATTTGGAACTGGTGCCTCCCAGTGCTTGGCTCATAGCACCTAATCAATAAAAGCTCAGCAGATAAATGAATGGATGGATGAACTAAGTGGAAGAGGAGCTGTGCTGGATGATCTCCCAAAGCCCCTGTAACTCAGAGATTCAGAATTTCATATTAAGTCAGTGCCCCAAAGGGATCCCAAATAAAACTTCTCACCCGCATCTCAAAGACTGGAATAACTCACCGAGCATGGTGGCTGCATCCAGGGCTCTCCATCCACTTGCATTGGCAGCAGCTTGTTTGTCCTGGAGACCGGAGAACAGAGAGAGCACAGTGGGCTTCTTGGAGTTGGAGAATGAAGGCCGTCCTCATCAGAGAAACAGCAGTGGAAAGTAGAGCCACCTAGGAGTGGTTCTGAAGACTCCTGGGTGGCTTGTTGAAAACAGATTTCTGAGCTCACCTCAGGGGTCCCAATGTAGCAGGTCTGGGTCAGGCCTAGGGGTCTGTGTTTTCATAGCACTGTGGACAACTCTGTTGCTCTGGTCCTCAGACTATTTTGAGAAACATGGCCCTGAGTGAGCAGTGAAGTCCACAGGAGACTGGGGAGAAGTGGCCAACAAGTATGGCAGCACCATATCTAAATGGATCCCTAGTCAAACAACCAGCCAGAGGGCTTGCCCGTGGTGCCAAAAACTCCACTGTGAAATGGGAAAGATTATGAAATAGGGAAAGGCCTGGGTTCTATGTTGAGTGAGCAGTTGCATAATGTCAATGAGGTAATGTCTCTTACTTATACGAGGTACAGCTCAGGTCTGAGTGTGTCTTGCCTTGCCCCCAATCCTCAACCATCCCCTCTTTTATCTCCCGAACAACAGTAGACATTATGGTTGCATGGACTGTAGACCTGGCCTAGCTGGGGAAGGGGGGTCATCGGGAATGTGATCCCCATGGGTAGGCACAGGGAAGAGGAGAAAGTTTTATTTTCTTGCTTGGGTCAAGGCTTCTTTGGCTTATGGACTGTTAAGGGTGAGAGCAGTGGAGGAAAGGTAGGTCCTTTTGGAGGTCTCTGGTCTGGGCGAGCCAGGAACAGTTGCCAGGCACTGGCCAGAAAGCCCTCACCTGGGTCTGGCATCTGCCCTGTTTCTGAAATTATAAAATGAGGGAGGCAAGCTGTTTTGATGTAGATGATTCTCCAACTGACCCTGAGGATATTTAATAACAAAAACCAATAAACCTAATAATAAAACAAATAATAAAAGGAAAGAGTGGAATTTTGCTTTTGTGGTGTGAGGAGATTATGTAGGGAATGCCCAGGGGGCTAGGGCTCCTGACTCAACCCCTGTTTTTATCTGGAAATAGAAAATATCCTCTTACACATTTTTTTTTTTTTCCAAATTCTTCAGGAATCAAAATTCTCTGGTCCACATATGTTATGGCTTAGATGTTCTAACAGACTGGACCTACTTGGTGTTAAGAGTCATGCAGAAAGGAATTAAAGAGATTAACCTGGGAAACGTGTCCCAGCAAAACAATAGCCCAAAAGGAAAGAGAAGCAAAGATCTGGGGAATAATAGAAAGGACAGGAGACACAGAGGGAATGAAGAAAGGGGGTTAGCGGGATAGATTGGGGAACAGCTCTGGGGACCTCTATGAAGGATGCAGGGTGGCACTAAGAACAGAGTTTCTCCAAAAGAACTCGGAGGACATTTCACCCTGGATAAAGGGTAAAAGGGTTCTTGTGTTTAAATAACTTTGGGAAACCTGCACATGGGAGTCCCCTCTAGGAGATCCCCAAGACGCACTATAGAAATTAAATGGGAAATGGAAAGGAATAAGGACTCTGGAAATAATCATGTGGAGAAAAATCTGTGACTAGTTGCATTTATTAAACAGAAGCAACCAAAAATCAGAAGATCCCCTCCATTAGACCCCATCTCGTAAGGAGCCTGTATTGGCTGACCTATTTGGTCCATACTCTAAAAAACTGTCATCCTCTTTGTCAATTATGATGGGTTTGCTGACGTCAGTTTAGCTCTACAAAGGTATATGGGACTGTTTAATAAAAGTGTTTCTGAGACCACTATTCAAGAATGAGCAGTGTAGAGCAGAGAGCCTCAGTTCAGTTCGGTTGCTCAGTCATGTTCGACTCTTTGCGACCCCATGAATCACAGCACGCCAGGCCTCCCTGTCCAACACCAACTCTCGGAGTTCACTCAGACTCATGTCCATCGAGTCTGTGATGCCATCCAGAGAAGAGAGCCTCGTTTTTGTCAAAGTTGCCCTCCGGCATTCATTGAGCATTTCAATGTGGAGATAAGGAAGGCAAGGAGTTGGATCTCTGGCTCTCTGGACCTCATCTTACAATCCTATTTCTAGAATTTCATCAATTCATTTTAAGAGAACAGCAAACTGGTTGTGGTGGGACCCTCCAGTTGATGTCCTGGATGGTTGTTATACCTGGTTTGGAAAGTGGTCTCCAAAGACATTCTTTATAAATGTTATTGAACTCCTACCCCCACTCTGCCCCCACACTCTACACTGAAATCTAAAGAGGGCTTTCAAGTTGTTATCTGTAGGGATATTCAGGACCCACGGTGAGGGGGACAGGCGGCGCTGCCTGCTGGGTGATGAGGAAACATACCTGATGGAGACAGAGGAGCACTGGGCTAGCCTCCTGCCTGCACTCTTCAGGCCAGTGTAGATCTGCCCCATTTCCATGGCTCCCTCTAGCCCCACCACTTCAAGAAGCTGGTCACTGAGGTCTGTAGAGTGAGACAAGCAGAACCAGTGCATACACATGTCTCTGTTCCCCAGTGTGGTTTGGGCCAGAAGGTCTAGTCCCCAGATGGCCAACCTAGAACTGTCAGTATCCTTCAGCTCCCACCAAACAGCATTTCACCCTCATTCTGAGTAGGGCATTTCCCCAGAAGTCAATAAATGTACCTTTTCATAAACAGAAACCTTCTGTTCCAGTGAAAAAAGGTTTTGCTCCAGATTGCATGATCATGCTTGCAATGAATAGGGTGACATATCCAGAAGTTTCTTCAAAGGCAGAGTAATGTAAAGGATGAACCATCTGTTTCTGAAATACCCCGCCCCCCGCCCCCACCTTGCAGCTAAAGACACACTGGTTTGGGATTAGGATAGGAAGGAATGCTGATGAAGGTCATTATCTAGAGCTGGATCAGGTTTCTCTTCCCTGAATGCCTGAATAACATCTTGGCCCTACTGATGACGACTGATGCTTAATTAACTTCAAATTTGGCCTGTGGTAAGCCAGTGGTGAGCCAACCTCCTTGGACATCCTTGGGGGAAGTCAGTGACCTCTTTCAGGACACCAGGTGCCTAATCTGAGCCAAGGAAAAGAATATTTCACCTACACCAGATTATCCTGGGTCCAAAGTACAAAAAGAGGGACAGAAAATATGAGTCTCAGGCTCAGAGTCGCATAGGATCCATGGCCTCCCACAGTGGCAGCTGTTTCTGATTCAGCACCTAGAAGAGGTCCTTTCTTTCCAAAGTTCCTGGGACTTGGACTGTGCCTGTCCAACTTCTGGGGAAAGCAATGGCAGGATTAAGGTTTGATGTTGGCCCAAAGACTCATTTTTACAACACAACTTTTATTTACTTCAAACAGAAGCAAAATAAAAAGGCAGATTCTTTAAAAGCTTCCATTCCTCCTTTGCCTACCAAAGTAAGTGTAATTCTCTCATAGTTTGTGGCTAATCACTAACATCCTATTAATATTCACAAAGTAGAAAACTGTTCTATGTTAATGTTTTGCTTCTTTGACAGATGGCTTCGGTCTTCTAAGGTACTCATGCTCAGTTGCTTCAGTTGTGTCTGACTCTTTGTGACCCCATGGACTGTAGCTCGCTAGGCTCCTCTGTCCTCCAGGCAAGAATACTGCAGTGGTTGTCATGCCCTCCTCCAGGGAATCTTCTCCACCTAGGGATCAAACCCACATCTCCTGTGTCTCCTGCATTATAGGTGGATTCCTTACTGCTGAGCCACTGGGGAAGCCCATCTTCTACAGTGTCTCCTGGTATAACACGATAGTGTTTATTAAGACTGGCAAGGAGATATTTGGGTTTGTCTTTCTTGTTTAGAAGCAATAAATGCTGGAGAGGGTGTGGAGAAAAGGGAACCCTCTTACACTGTTGGTGGGAATGCAAACTAGTACAGACACTATGGAGAACGGTGTGGAGATTCCTTAAAAAACTGGAAATAGAACTGCCTTATGACCCAGCAATCCCACTGCTGGGCATACACACTGAGAAAACCAGAATTGAAAGAGACACGTGTACCTCAATGTTCATCGCAGCACTGTTTATAATAGCCAGGACATGGAAGCAACCTAGATGTCCATCAGCAGATGAATGGATAAGAAAGCTGTGGTACATATACACAATGGAGTATTACTCAGCCATTAAAAAGAATATATTTGAATCAGTTCTAATGAGGTGGATGAAACTGGAGCCTATTATACAGAGTGAAGTAAGCCAGAAAGAAAAACACCAATACAGTATACTAACGCATATATATGGAATTTAGAAATATGGTAATGATAACCCTGTATGCAAGACAGCAAAAGAGACATAGATGTATAGAACAGTCTTTTGGACTCTGTGGGAGAGGGTGAGGGTGGAATGATTTGGCAGAAAGGCATTGAAACATATATAATATCATATAAGAAACTAATCACAGTCCAGGTTCAATGCAGGATACAGGATGCTTGGGGCTGGTGCACTGGGATGACCCAGAGGGATGGTATGGGGAGGGAGGTGGGAGGGGGGTTTAGGATGGGGAACACATGTACACCCGTGGTGGATTCATGTTGATGTATGGCAAAGCCAATACAATATTGTAAAGTAATTAGCCTCCAATTGAAATAAATAAATTTAAATTAAAAAAAAGAAAACTATTGTTTAAAAAACTTTCTCTTAACAAATATACTTCTTTTTTACATTCATTTCATTCTTTCTACCAATTTTTATTGAATACAAATTGTGTGCAGGGCACTTTTCTAGCTCTTTGGAATTCAGCTTGTAAGAGGTGTAGGATCTAATATGGGAGGTAAGACGTATATACAAATAGTCATGTACATAAATTTAAAATTATAAACAGATCATAGGAAAAATGTTCTGTTAGAATGGAAGCTTGAGTGGAAGGAACTAAATATATCTTTCCCCAAGTTAATGAAATCCTGTATTTGACTTTATGGATATTCTTCTAATGAAGACAGTTAAACTATTGGGCTGCCCATCAATGTGTAAACATTGCTAAAGTTTGCTAACCTACTGATGGTCACTGATGAACATCAGCTGCCAACAGATACACAAACTGTTAGTCTCTCTGTGATGGCACATAGGTTACCTCCTTTATACCCACTGATACTGCCATTTTTCTTCTCTGGTACTCCTTTTTTTCACATGTGTGAAAAGATACAGTCTCCTTAAACCCTCCGTCTCATTTGGACTTTAACAAGAAGCCACAAAAGGGCAAAGTTTGTTTAGGAGAATGCTCCGGGCTCTTTTAAGGAGTTTAGATCCAATAAACAGTGAATGTCTAAGCCTCTAGTCACTTAATTAATTCCCTTCTTACCCAAGCGTGTTGAATAACCATTGGATAGTTTAGCTTACTGTGTCATTTTACAGTGTCTGTGATCTCAATAAGGGTTGTGAATGAGGGAAGGAGGAGGAGGAAAAGGGGGAGGGGGAGGAAGAACAGGAGGCAGGGAGGGAGGAGAGAGTGTTTAGGGGTGAGGAGGGTGGGGGAGTTGTACTGGGGTGGGAGAAAGGAGGAGAAAAGAGAGGCAGAAGTTTCTCTGTTGGCAGAGAGACAGATGTCTTTTAAAATGTTGCTCTCTGTTCCAGGCTTTGGTGTCTGACAGTGCTGTGATAGTTCAACGTTTTCCCTCCTTGAAACATTCCCTGGTAACAAAATGTTCTAAGAAGCAGGGGACTTAATGGACTCAAGTGTTTCAGCTTTTACAATGTCTTGGTCTTTTAACAAATTTCCCTGTTGAATGGCTCTAACTCGAAAAGTTGTTATCACTTCCCACACATTACCTTGCAGCTATCACTTCCCACACATTACCTTGCTTCCTGGCTCTAGAAGAGATGCAATACAGGCTGATCTCATCAGTGTGGTGGGTGGGTGGGTGGGGGGCAGGGGGTTTACACAGATGTGGGGCTTGGGGGTGGAGGGGGGATAAGTGTAGAAGAAAGGGCAAGGATCTTGTTATACTTTTGGCCACTTTGCCTTTGACTCTGAATCTTTCCTGGCATTAAGAGGCTAGGATGACTCCTGACTGCTACTGCAGGAAGACTGACTGCTGTTCTGTTTCTCTACCGTCGCCTGACTGATCTTTCAAGTTAAAATGCCTACCAGGAAGTTCTGAGGTAAAGAAATATATTTAACTCTGCTTCCCAAACCTGCTGGACCACGAGACTCTTCTTTTGTGTGACACCTATAAACAGTTTTGTAGGTATCTATGGTCGTTTTCTTTGGAACACATTTTGGGAAATTCTGGCGTCACTTAATTCCCTGTACTTCCTTTAGCACACAGATACTTATGCAGAAACTAAATCTGAAGTTAAAATGAAACAGAAACAGAGTTACAAGTCAATGACCAGGTACACAGAACATTTAGTGTTCAGAACATAGAATCCAGGATCAGGACATCTGCTATACCAGGTGTCCTGTTTTACCTTGCTGTTCTGTGCTTCGTCGCTCAGTCAAGTCCTACTCTTTGCGACTCCATGGACTATAGCCCACCAGGCTCCTCTGTCCATGGGGATTCTCCAGGCAAGAATACTGGAAAGGATTGCCATGAGCTCCTCCAGGGGATCTTCCCAGCCCAGAGATCGAACCTAGGTCTTCCACATTGCAGGTGGATTTTTTACTGTCTGAGCCACCAGGGAAGCCCAAGAATATTGGAGTGGGTAGCTGATCCCTTCTCCAGGGGAACTTCCCATCCCAGGAATCTAATCGGGGTCTCCAGCATTGCAGGCAGATTCTTTACCAACTGAGCTACCCGGCAAGCCCCGTTTTACCTCAGGTACGAATGATTTAGAGAGTCATTTTTGGCAATTCATATCATCTCCATATTGTTTCTATACTCAATATACTCACTTGTATTTAAGATGGAATGTCTGTGTACCTTAGTAAAACAGGAATGCATTAATTCACTCATTCAACAGTTACTGAGTGACAACCATGTGCCAGACACTGTGTTAAGAACTGGGAATACAAAATGTTCTACTCTAAGGACTCTTAACCAAGAGGGAGAAAGTGTTAGGTATAGAAAATGTTGTGAGTAAACTACAGGAAGGATGCCTGAGTAACTGATTCTGGGCAAGGTATGGAAGGAAGGTGCCAGAGACTTTAAGGAAGGTCTTGAAGGATGAATGTCAAGATAATTTGCTGGGTTAAGAAGAAAGAAGGACATTTCAGGGACAGGGATGATTACTTGTGTAGGACTGGATAGTCACTGGATAGTCACTGGATGCACAAGGAAACTAATTTAGCAATAAAGTCAGTTGGCAGTGTCACTGGAAAATATAAAAAGGTATTTCTACCTAATTAGAATTACTATTTAGAGATTTGTTTTCTATAAAGCTATCAAAAGAGGGTCTCTGGGCTGGGCATCAACTTGTTGCAACCATAGACCTAGGTCTTTCAGCACTTTTATTGGTAACAAAGCATTATGCCTGGCTCTATGTGAAGCAAACACTTACTTTTGCTCTCCAAGAAAGAATAAAGATGAAGAATGGGAACATGGGATTAGGAAAAAGTGGAAGCAAAGATGGAACAGCATGGGCAGCCATAGTTGTTGCAACCTGGTGCATCTGATTCAGCCTCCAGTATAGGATTTTATAAATGCACAGCTGCTCATGTCACACCCATGGCAAAAACTCTTCAGGGGCACCAGCCATGATACCGGGTGCTGCAAAGGGAAGATGAAATGTGCATTCTTTGACACCTATGATCAGAGTGTAAACTGGAAGAAAAGTTTTTAGAAGTTTGGTAATGAGTCTAAAACTTTTATACTGTTGATTCATTTCTTTCTTGATATTGATCACAAGAACATTGCAAAACCTAAGTTCATACAGATACGAATATTGTGGCATTACTTATTATAGTGAAACTTCTCCCTCTCCCATTTCTATGTTTGTGAAAATGGTAAATTATATGGTATCATACTATAGAACTTTACACTATTATAATGTTTACAGATTTAAATAACACTAAAAATGTATATGTTATAATTTTAAGTGTGAAGGCAGAATGTAAACTTTTACAGCATGTTCTCAACTATATAAGAATGTGCATAGAAGAAAACAAATTCCCCCCAAATCTTAACAGTTGTGAGTTCTGGGTCATTAGATTAAAAGTGATTATTTTCTACTTGATGCTTTCCTAGTTATTCTGCATTTTCTAAGTATTACTATTTCAATTTAAAAGTCATTTAAAAATGCCTATCAACTGCCATTTATACCTGGAAAGATGTAAGTTTCCTCACTTCATGCCCAAGACCCACCCCCATCTGGCAAAAGGCTACCTCTGCAGTGTTTTCCTGACATCACAGGGCAAGTTCCTGCTCCAGACACACACAGCAACATGAAGCTCCCCCAGAAACCTTACTGTTTCCATCTCTTCTGTGCTTCTACCTCTGCTGTACCCCTGCTTAAAACACCCTCTTTCATTTTAACTTGCCCATCCAAACTTGGCTCGAGTGCCATCAACTTCAAGAAGCCTCCTGGACTTCCATGCCTGCAGTCAGATTTAGAGATTCCTCCTCAGATTTTCCCAGGTAGACATATATGGTCAAAGGAAGAACAGGGTGCTTGCTGTATTGCTGTGGGCAAGAGATGGCTGCAGTAATTAGATTTACGTTGAACAGAAAAGGAGACGATGGACTAGGCAAGAAAGGAAAAGGCACGTAAGAGTCTGGATGAGCTCCAGGGGCAGGTGTTCTAAGACGGCTGGGAGGATGCGTTGCAAGTGGTGCTAGTGTGACACGTTCTACCTGTGGCCCCAGTGGTGGCAGCTGAGGGAGAGGGTTTTGATGGAGATCAGAGTCAAGGAGAAAAGAGGCTAGGTCAGTGGCTCCTCAACTTTGCTGCATGTGAGAATTACCTGGGGGGTGGTGGTATTTAAAAATAATGATGCCTCGGTTGCCCCTATACCAGTTAAATCAAAATGTGTGGACCTCCTACTGTATAGCACAGGGAACTATATTCAGTATCTTGTAATAACCTCTAATGGAAAAGAATCTGAAAAAAAAAAAATATATATATATATTTAATGAATAACTGAATCACTTTGCTGTATACCTGAAACATGGTGAATCAACTAAACTTCAATGAAAAATAAAGTGTGAGCCTGGAGCCAGGCATCAGTATTTCCTTTTAAAGATCCTCAGGTGATTCCAAAATGCAAACAGTTTGGGAACCCCTGGGCCAGGTTACTGGGTAGATCATTCCCATGGGCCAGTGATTCTCAGAGTGTGGTTGTTTCCAGGGAAGGCCGAGCCGCAGCACCAGCCTCACCTGGAAACTTGTTAGAAGCGGAAATCCTCAGGCCTCACCCAGACCGACTGAATCAGAAACTCAAGGGGCTGGGCTGGGCGGTCTGTGTTCTAACAAGCCCTCTGGAAGAGTCTGAGGCACACTCAAGTTGGAGAACTTGAGCCTCAGGCAATAAAACTGCCCCAAACATACGCAGGAGTTGGCGTGAAGAAAAATGTAAACAAGTTACTTCCTGACTGCTTTGATCCACACCTTCCTCACTCTGAAAAGGAGAAGTTAGGAATAATAATACTGACCTCAAAGAGTGGTTATGAGATTCAATGGCAGGGGTGTACGTGAAAGCGCCTGGCACAGAGCGGGCTCCAAAAATATTATCAATTTTGCTTTCTTTTATGTCACATTCACCCTCCCAACTCCCAACTCTGTGTACCTCAGAGCTGTGTACAAGGGTCTACGCCATCATATTCAGGGTAAAACACATTTAACAATCTGCAGGGTTCCTCATGGTTTCACACGTCCACACAAATGCCATAATTCCAGTTGAGCTTTAGATGAACTGGGAGTCCTGCTCCAGCTGTTTTTCCTCCTTTAAACTCTTCCCTGACTGCTCCTTTTCCCACTTCTTCGATCTCAACAGTCCCAGTCTGCTTTTCTATCTTGAGACCTGCCTGCAGGTGGGAGGAGGGGCTGGAGCTCAGTACCGACAGGCAGAGGCTAGCAGAGTGCTCATATTTTAGGGGCACATCTTCCTTCTTCAAACTCCCTGGAAGCCCAAGGGACAACGTCTTAGTTCTCAGTGAGGCGTGCGAGGTCACTCGCTATCTGTCCCTGTTCCCAGCACAGGAATGCCTCTGCCTGGAGAACTCATACTTACCCTCCTGTGTTACCCCAGGCAGCGTGCCTTTTCCCCTCTCCTGTGCTCAGTGGATCTCACCCCACGACAACTGTCTCTGTTCACATCACTCTCCCAAGCCCACTGAGACATGAAGGCTGGGAGATAATATTCTTATTTTGTTTACGTTTGAATCCTTAGCAGCCAGCCCAGGCCTCGGCATACAGAAGTGAAGTGAAGTGAAGTCGCTCAGTCATGTCCGACTCTTTGTGACCCTAGCCTACCAGGCTTCTCCATCCATGGGATTTTTCCAGGCAACAGTACTGGAGTGGGTTGCCATTTCCTTCTCCAGGAGATCTTCCCGACCCAGGGATTGAACCCGGGTCTCCCGCACTGTAGGCAGATGCTTTACCATCTGAGCCGCCCCTACTAAATGCTTGTTAAATAAACTGAATAAACTACATGCTTTGGAGCCAAAGACTTTGACAGGTTTAGCTTGAAAGAGGAAAAAGATGATGATTAATAATAATGATAAAACAACTTGCCTGGATGGAAACTGGGTAACATGCTCTCCATGCATCAACCCATTTAATCTGCATACAGCGATGACCCAGTCTGGTTTTCACCTCTCTTCTTTAATGAATAATTTTTATGTTCATTCTCATCTTGGCTGCTGGTTCACACTAATGAAAATTTAGTCCTTTAAGATGTGAGGGATATGTGGGTGTCATGATTTGGGCTCCTTGCTTGTGGGGCCCTGGAGAAGCATGGGCGATCTAGCAAGGCCTAGCAGGATGCCTTGCTACTGTCGATCCCACTGCCAACCCACTTCCCCCTTCCATCAGCACGAAGGTCTGAGGACTGCCATGGATCACCCTGGGAATTAAGCAATCCTCAGTGGAGATGCTGAAACTCTGAGTATGTGGTGGCACCCAGAGAATTTCTGAAACATTGCATCCCAGTGGTGAGGAAGGCTGCCCATATCCTATGGTTGCTGTGTGATGTAATAGAACTTGTGGGCTCTGCCCCCCTATGTAGGTTACAGCAGCACAGGTGGACTGAGGTGTTAGGATTCCAGCCCAAAGTAAGGATGGACACGGATCAATTCAGTGGGTAGCATCCGTCAGCTAAAGCTGATCCGAAGCTCTGACTGACAGGTCTGTGTGTCTGATTAATTCAAGATGCAGAAATGTGTCGCTACTACATACGTGGCCTCTGACAGACAAGTATGGAGTCACAGGATAAAGAAAGAAGGCTGAGACACTCTGCACAAGTTCTTGAGTTCGGGGCTAACAGTTTGATGGCTGTGTCCATACAGGGCAGGGTGTTTGTTTTCTGAGTCAGTTCTTTTGCTTGGGGTGCCACAGGCTGAATGGCTTAAACAACACACATCTATTCTTTCGTGGTTCTGGAGGCTGGAAGGTCAAGTTACACCTTGCAAGGTTGGCTTCTTCTGAAGCCCCTGTCGTTGATGTGCAGATGGCCAGCCCCCACCCCGGCTGCCTCTTCACATGGCCCTTCCTCTGTGCACCCCAGGGCCTCTCTCTGTGCCCAAATGTCCTGTTCTTATACGGACACCAATCAGATGGGAGTAGGGCCCTAACTGCCCATTTAAACTGAACCACCTCTTTAAACTATCTCCAAATACAACCACGTTCCAGGGTACTGGGAATTGGGGCTTCAACATATGAACAAAATTCCCCCCATGATGTCCCTGCCTATAAGAGGAACAATAATAAAACCTGTATCATGGGTTATTTTGAAGACTAAAGAAAGAAAGAATGTGAAGGTGTGCAGTAAAACAGCAATGTCCCTCATCACTTGGTTACTGAGAAGCCGATGTGCAGGGGGAGGGTGGGTGTGCGATCTTCTCACTCTCCTCAGAAAGAAGGGATGCAACCCTGCTCTGCCTTGCAGTTCAGCCCCCACCATCTAGAAGGTGAGTGATAGCTGGCAAGCTCGACCTGCCAAGACTGTGTCAGGTGTCACCTTGGGCTCCCCTCCTACTACCAAATTTCCATGGAGATAGACCACACACCCTAGGAAGCTCAGGAACACTGAGCCCCACAGACCTGGGCATGGATCTACCCACCTAAGCTGTCCACTGGGTCTGGTCTGTGAAGATGAAAGGCTGCTTCCAGCTAGAGAGCTTCAAAGCTGGCTTTGAAGCATGGCGGCCTGAAAATGGACTGGGGATGGGGAGACGGAGTTGGAGGGGACTTTGGGGCTTCCCTGGGCACGCAAAGGTGAGTAAGTAAGAAGGCTGTCAGTTACCTGCCATGTTCCTACTTGGTCTTTCATAGCACCAGGCCTCAGGTATCCCAATCACAATTTATCTGAAGAGTAATCTGTGACCTGTGCTTTCCCTAGAGATTCTAAGTCAGACTCAGCATAAAGGAAGAGGGGCCCCATCCCGGCAAACGGAATAAGTAAGGAAGGTGCTCAACCCTTGGCCTAGAGAAGGAAATGGCAACCCATTTCGGTATTCTTGCCTGGAGAATCCCATGGACAGAAAAGCCTGGTGGGCTACAGTCCATGGAGTCTTAAGAGTTGGACACAACTGTAGATCTAATAACCACTCTGGCAGGATTGCTGTAAGGTTTAGAAGTGATGCCATCCAGGGCCTGCACAGAGAGCACGAAGAAGGCCCTCAAAAAACAGGGGCCCATTACTGTGATTTTAGGTTTCTTTAGAAATGGATGTCCTCAGGAAACTGCCTTTGCTACATAGTAAGTGTGTGGCCTTTTGCAGATGGTAATTAATGTAACCCAGAGAAGATAGTTCAGGAGGAGGAGATGGAGGGGGAGGAGGGGAGCCAGAGGAGGAGAGGGGGAAGAAGAGATGGAGAAGGAGGTGGGAGGGGAGGAAAAGGAGGAGAAGGGTGCTGAGGGAGAGAGGCGCAGAAATACTGTGACCTTGAGACTTTAGGGTGACTGTCCTTCTGGCAAGAGAAGCATCCCCATTTCAACTTCTTTTACTTTAAGACAGGGAGGTTTTTACTTGTAAATGAGTTTCTTAGTTCCTTTCCTTCCCCTGTGCATGTGCATGTGTGTGTGTGTGTGTGTGTCTGTGAGATACAATTTCACAATGGTCCAGGTGACTGTCCCTTGCTTCTGGGCTGAGCAATGGGATGCAGAGCCTTCAGTCATGGCTCTGTCACGCCTGGTGCAGCCAGGCACCCCTCCTGATGGGCATTTCCTTGATGCCCTCGTCACACTGGCTGGCAGGTGTCTTCCACTCCCAGCATTCTGTAAAGCACCATCAGGGCGTAAAAGTGGCCAGAGGGTATTGAATGGTCTTGGACTGTGGATAACCCAGATGGAAATGGGAGGGAAAAGCCTCCCAGAGCCACTGCTTTCCAAGGAGCAGAAGGGCTGCAAGGTGCAAGGGAGAGGAGATGTGTCGGCCCCGCAGGCAGGGCTGGGTTTCTGCCTCTGCTCTGGCTGTCTAGTTGTGTGAGCTTGGGCCAGTCACTTTTCTCCTCTGGGCCTCTGTTCCCTTGATCAGGGGCAAGGATATTCTCTCCTGAG
The DNA here is from genome assembly GCF_019923935.1 of Bubalus bubalis. NCBI lineage: Eukaryota > Metazoa > Chordata > Mammalia > Artiodactyla > Bovidae > Bubalus > Bubalus bubalis. Next base: position 126,466,225 of record NC_059157.1, on the reverse strand, counting down.
TGTTAGTTTGAGCTCTTCTAACAAAGGTGGAGGCTGGGGTTTCTGCTCGGCTGGGTCAAGAGCAGGCTGGCAGCAGGCCTTGACATTTCTCACACTGTGCAGAAGACAGAAGATTCTGTGCAGCTCTACACGGAGACAAGAGGAAGAGCGAGTGTGGACTCACAATGGCCTTTGTCACTGGTTCCTAAAAGCCTGTCTGTGCGGTGGGACGGGGAGGGAGGGACAGGGCCTCCATTCTGTGTGGCGTTCCCTTCTCGGGTTTGGCTGGGCTCTGATGAAGGCTCTGTACATTGGGGGAGGGGGCTCCTCATCCCCTCCATGCCTCAGGGCAGGTGCTTCAGAAGGGGAGGGCAGAGTGCTGGAGGAGTTGTGTGGTGGGAGATTTCTCCAGAACAGAGGGTCACCCCAAGTGGCTCTGAGGTGAGGGTCTGACATCATCATGGCAGCAAGAAAGACCAAGAGTGAGAATGTCTTTTAAGGCTTGGGAGGCGGTGGAGCTACAGGAATCTTGAGCTGGTGCTTCCAATGACAACAGGAAGAAAAGGACCAGTACTGGGTACAGACTCTAAAGCGGGCCTAGAGCTTTATAAACGTTACTGTTTTAAATCCTTGTGGCAACTCTGTTGGGTAGAAACTATTATCCCAACATAAAAAAAAAATCTTGAGGCTCAGAAAGGTTGAAAAACTTGCCTAATGTCACAGACCTGGCATATGGTAAAGCTGGAATTCAAACCAAGGCCTGTCTGACATAAAAACAAACTTTCAAATAAAGGATGCAAAGCAGAGACCAAATGTCTTGGCAGGCTGGAGTGTCTGAGGGCAGGGAAGGGGGCATGTAGTGGGGTAAGCCTCGCCCTGGCTGCTCTCGGGGGAGATTTCTTGGCAACACAGTCTTGTTAAACAGAATGCCGAAGCTGAAATCCTAATTGGTGTGTGACCTGGCATTACTATGCCCACTGAGCTCAAGAAGCTTCAACTCCACATTCAGTGTCTGTAATAGAATAAATCAGCTAGTGGTGAGATTTTCCAGTTCAACTCATGCCCGAGGCATGACACAAGGTACACTACAGAGAACGACACCTACTGAACTAATCACAGCTCAGAGGGACTCATGTACCCAGAAGGGCAAAGCTAGAGGAGAGTTGTGACCCTCTGGTTGTTGGGTCAACACCAACCAGAAATGCGGGTGGTGGGGGAGGGTATTGTGGCATGGAAGGAAAGAATGCCAGGTTTGGTATACTTGGACGTGGCTCTAGTCCCAGATTCACCAATTAGTGTGGCCTTGGACAGGTCAATTAATCTCCCTGGGCCTCATTTTTCTAATTATAAAGTGTCTCTCAGGGGTGCTGTAAGGGATGAAAATGAGATGATGAATGCAAAATATTTCTAGTAGCATTGAGTGCTAATTTCAAGTAGGTACTTAACAAGTGTTGGATGAACTGTCCTGAAAATGGGAAGAACTGGGTGCTGGCTGCAGGTGGAAGACACAGGGCCCTGCCTAAGACATCCATTCTACCAACAGCAGCCACTGGGAATGGGGAGGGCTCTAAAGTGGAGGCAGACAGGAGAAGGCTGAGCTTGTGGGCAGAAGCTGGGACTCTGTTGGGTAGTGTTCCCTTTGTTTGTCTCCCAATCCCTGTTGACTGTTATCCATTTTCCCTCTTGTGCCACTGACTCTCATTCAAGGCCTTAGACCTGTGAGCCTGTGCTCTGCACCAGCCTCCTAACTGGACCTCTTGCTGCCAGTTCCTTTCCCTTTCTTCCAATACTTACTGCGTGCTGCTCTCTCATCCTATTGCTCCTGGCTTTGAATGCTTCATCTCTTCCCATTAGTCAAAGGATCACATACTCAAGGGCACATTATTCAAAGGCCTTTACCAGTCTTCCCTTTGCTATTTCTAGGTGCTAATGCCCTAGCCCATGTGCCTCTTCTCTCATTCCATCTTTTCAAATCCATTCCAGCTTCAAGTACTGGCACATATACATTCTATCTTGTTCATTCATTCAGTCCTATATCAAATATTTATTGATTGCCTCCAAGGTCCCTGGCACAGTGCTGGGCAGCTGGGGACTGAGTTCCTAAGGAATGTCCCTCCTATTCTTACCCACCCCGACTCCAATTCTACTGTTTCAGCCTATCATGCCAGTGGTAACTCGATGGTTCTACATGTATTTTTTACATTAGATTGGGAACTATTGGAGGTCACATCCACATCATCATGCTGACACCCTCTATGGCATCTGGAGCATTCAGTACTTGAAGGCAGGTTGGCATCTGGTTCTATTGGGTATTGTCTTCATTTTTGGGACAGTCACTTAACCTCATTAGCCTCAGCCATAAAATGGATTAAGAAATTAAATAGGCAACAGCTTGGCCCATAAATATGTGCTCAGTAAATAACAGCCCAATACATATTTATTGATTAATTAAGAAGATAAAGCACTTCTCACATGCCTTAGACATAGATCAAGAAGCATAGGTTATGCAAAGCGTGTGGCCAGCATGGAGTCTTGCTGTGGGTTGCTTCTTAGAAGGTGCCAGGTATTAAAGCTGCAACAGGGGAACAGGAGCTGGTATGTGGGTCAAGATGGGGCAAGCAGAAGAGGGAAAAATCTATAATGTCTAGGCCTGCCAGAGAGCTGGTCTAGAAGTTTCTTCTGCAAGTGAAAAATGAAAGGTTCTTTCGTTCTATTTTGAGCTGCAAATCTCCAAAGACAGGAATTCAGTTGGAGTTTAACTCCAACTTGAACCTGTGTGAGCAAGTTTCCCTCTGCAGAAGGGGAACAGCCTCTGGATGCCCAATGCTGCCTCCCCTGCCCCTCCCAGTCTTGGCAGGGAGTGGGTGGGAGGAGACACAGCTGGAGGCAGAGTTCTCTTGATTCACAAGTCAGCTGGGAAAGAATGAGGAATTGCTTCACTCGAATTTCTAGTAAATGCGGGTTGGGTCAGGGACAGGCAGAAGTGGGGAGGATAGGATGGGTTCTCTGGTGTGTGTAGAAGCAATTCCATGTTTGAAAGACTAGAACTTGGGCTGTAGTCCCCGGTCCACCAACTTGTGTTACCGTGGATGGGCCAATTAACCTCCCTGGGCCGCATTTTTCTAATCTGGAAATTTCTCCTTGGCATTCTCAGCGGGGGCAGCCAGGCCCACCAGTGCAGTACTTCTCAATCTGGAGCAGGCATACACCACCAGGGGATCTTGCTGATGGGCAGATTTGGCTTCGGGAGGTCTGGCCTATATTCTGACACTCTCAGGTGAGGCCTTTGATGCTGGCTGTGGACCACATGAGGTCCCAGTGCAGGGCTGGGCAAACCACAGCTGGAGGACCAGACCCAGCCCACTGCTTGTTTGTGTAAATAAAGTTGGACTGGAACCCAGCCATGCCCATTCGTGTCTGCGTGTTGTCTATGACCACTTTCATGCTAAGTGGTTGGAGGAAAGCAGTTGTACCTGAGATGGTATGGCCCACAAGGCCTAACTATTTTAATAGTTACTATGTGGTCCTTTATAGGGGAAATTTGCCAACCTCTGCTCTAGTGCACAGAGAGCAGGCCTGTGTGAACTAAAAGACCGGCATTTCAGTCCGGGTTTGGTCAAGCCAGCCACTTCACCTTGCTGGTTCTCACTCTCCTTATCTAGAGGAAAGGACCTCTAAATTTCTAAAGAGACCTGTGATTCTGGGATTTCAATACTATAGGAAACATTATAGCTTCTCCGGGCATCTGAGAATCAGGTTGTGCAGCTTTTATTTGGAAGCTGTGAAAACACACCTGGATAACCCGCAGAGTCCAGCAGGCAGCCTCGAAAGGAGCAGAGGGGCTGCGCAACACAGAGGCAGCTGGGAGTACACAGGGGCTCAGAGAAAGGACCAGTATGGATGGGAGGGGACCTCCTGGCCTCCTGTACAGGCTGACGCCAGCACAGGGGCCCTGGAACACTGCTCACGAGCATCACACACACACACGTTCCATCCCATCAAACACAATTCCCTATCTTACCACTTCAGGTGCTCCTGGCCCTGGGAGCTTCTGGTCAACCAATGTTAATTAGCTTTTTCGAGGTCTCAGAGACCATGCCAGGCATAGGCATGTAGAAGGAAGTATGACATCTAGAACTGTGAGCTCACAGTTGGGTGGGAGAGACACCATCTGAGTTAACAATTACAGGACAGTTTCACGAGCCACCATAGGGGAAATGCTTGACTCTGGGTCCCTACCTTGGGCAACAGGTGATGCTGTCAACAAGGCAGGGAACGTGGGGGTGGGTGGTGGGCTATAGGAGAGGAGGGAGGATGTGTAAAGAGGGGGAAGAGAATGCCTTGGGGTTTGTTGATTCCAATGTGGGTGCCTGAAGGACTGAGTGACAAAGCTGATTTTCTGTGGAAAGCAGAGCAGGGTCACTCTGTAGGCCTGCCACTGTCACAAGGAATGACTAGTATGTTGCCATGGTTACTTCCCAGCACTGAGGGACATCCCAGTGCACATCTAAGTATCCCCAGGCTCGAAGAGGATCACTCTCCTTGCTCTGTCTCAGCCCCGAGGTGAGACCTTGGCCAGAGAGACCTCTGCAAAATGCATGCTTTTTAGGAACATTTCTATTTTTCAACTTGAATGAGCAGTAAGAGGCTGGTGATTGCTCACTATGACTGTCTTTCTGGTCAGGTTTCCACCAGATAGGAAAATTGGGAACCTACAGCCTTGGACAGGTCTTGAACCCAACTGGCCACTTTCTGTTCTGGTGTCATATAAGCGAGGAGGGAGCCCCGAGAAGCACTGAACTCATGTGCTCGTGATTATCGTGTTGTCTCACTGAACTGTGGCTCTCCACCTGGGATGGTGGATCTCTGATGTCTAGTTGGGGCCCCTTTCCCTTGTTTTGGGATTCAGGGTATGACCCATACAACTAGTGAAGATCTATGCGGGCACAGTGCGTGGGCAGACTGAATTACCTGCGCCTGCACAGTGGTGTCAACTGGCTGTGAGGCGGCGGGTTTTCCTCTTCCCAGGCAAGACCCGGGCATCTGGGCGGCATATTTGATGACTATATGCTTTTGCCAGGAGGCTGCCTGTGTGAGTGCCTGCTAGTCGGTTTGAGTACCAGGCTAGTGAGGCACATCTGTAGCCACACCCGGCTGGCCGACTGGCGTACTGGGTAGCCATGATACTCCTTCTTAGCACTTATGACAGAGTCTAATTCTATGCCTATCAGTGGGACTGTTTAACTGAGGCCTGGCTCCTGCACTCCCTAATGGCTGCAGGTGTTAGGCCTGGTTTTGCTCGTCACTGTGCCTGACATTCGGAGAAGGCGATGGCACCCTACTCCAGTACTCGTGCCTGGAAAATCCCATGGATGGAGGAGCCTGGTAGGCTGCAGTCCATGGGGTCGCTGAGGGTCGGACACGACTGAACGACTTCGCTTTCACTTTTCACTTTCATGCATTGGAGAAGGAAATGGCAACTCACTCCAGTGTTCTTGCCTGGAGAATCCCAGGGACGGGGGAGTCTGTGGGCTGCCGTCTATGGGGTCGCACAGAGTCGGACATGACTGAAGTGACTTAGCAGCAGCAGCAGCAGTGCCTGGCACTTGGTTGGTGCTTCGTATGTGTGTGTTGAATAAATGACAGAAAGCCTGTCCCCACTGCTGGGAAACTGACTCAAACTGTATATCCTACCAACGGTGTCTGTCTCCCTGTCTTTACCAGGAATTGAAAAAATTATTACCTAATAAGACTCTGCGCAGATTTATGCCCTCATTGCTTAGAAACTCGTCTAGGACACTCTGGTGGCAGTTCAAATGGGATTGACTAAGAAATCGCTGAGGGGAAGGTGACCTTAATATCGAATAACCAGAGGGGCCAGCTGTGGTTGACATAGCCTCAAGGCTGCTACTGGCTCCAGACTGAAGGCTGGATGGGGACAGATATGAAGCTCAGAGAAGAGCCTGAGAACATGTGTAGGAAGTCTCTGCATTCACATCCAGGGTGGTGCCAGAAAGAAGCAGTGGCAGAGCTTCCAGGGCTTTACGCCCTAGCCTTTAGCCTGATAAGGACTGATGCAATCTTGTGCCGTGCACACCCTTGGTGCTTCAGGATTTGGCACTGTTCCCCTTACCTTGCTTCAGCAGACAGCTTGCTCAGGTGGAACCCCCACACTGGCAGCAACAGCCAAACACATTAGGCACAGTGCCAACAAGTAATCTTTGTTAGAGTTATGGGTTGCTCTAGACCAAATTCCTGAAGCAGAGATCAAGAGAGTGAAATTCTAAATTTGGTCATTTTCTTACGTACTAAATACTTATCATTTAATTCTTCTGATCACTATTGATCAAGTGCTTACTATGTTCCAGGCATTCTGATAAGTGTTCTAAGTGGAGGATCTCATTTAACCCTCCAAACAAGGTGGCTATGCTGAAGGAGAGATTATAACAGGTTCCATCTTGCAAGGGTTGACATGGAGGCTTGGAGAGGTTCAATGACTCAACCAATGTCACACGGCTGGTGGTGGGGAGGCCTGGGTCTTTCAACTTCTAGTTAAATGGTTAGGCTCTTACTCTACACTGACTCTCAGCTATAAGTCCTCTAAGCTATGGGTCGGGAAGATCCCCTGGAGAAGGAAATGGCAACTCACTCCAGTATTCTTGCCTGGAAAATCCCATGGACGGAGGAGCCTGGTGGGCTACAGACCATGGGGTCGCAAAGAGTCGGATATGATCGAGCGACTTCACTTTCACTTTTTCTTTAAGGCATAGCTTACTTACCAAGTGAGTTTCTAATGGTTTCATAAAATGAAATTCTCAGTTTCACAAATACTTGAATTGAACAGTTTATAAGACGTTTTTTTCGCCAACATTTTTCACTGAGGGTCTGTTCCTGTCCAGCTCCAGAATCTACTGCCCACTGTGCTCATAGACCAAAGGCAAGATTCCTTTCTCTCTCTCTCCCTCCTTCTGACAAGCATTTCTGTAGAAATGCGCCAGGTAGAACATTAGTCTTTGAAGGGGACACAAAGGTGAAGAACACATGCTGCCTATTTTCCAGGTACTGGCAAGAGAAAGATATGATGAGGATACCCATGCCTATGAGAAGAGGCCATCCATAACCAGTGTGCTGTCAAGACAGAAGGCAAAATTAAGTGCTCTAGGAATTCAGAGGCCAGATTCACTTCCAGGGGTGCCACTATAGGCTCCAGGAAGCAGATGGCCCTTGGGGTAGGTCTTGCAGGAGGAGCAGAATTTCAACCAAGTGTTTGTTTGGATTGGATCATAAATACTTCCTGTTTCCTGAGTGTCTGGCTTGTGCAGTACACATAGTAGGTTCTCAGATAAATGTTCTAGGTGGACACTAACCACTTGGGGCCAGGCCAGGAATCATGGACTTGGTTCTGCTGCAACCACTGGATATAAATTGTGTAAGTCCTGCCACTTCTCTGGGCCTCTGTTTTTCCCAACTATGAAATAGTGACATGGTGGGGAGTAGGTATACCCTTACTCATGGGTTTCTGGTTAGGACTAGATTAAGTCAATATATACAAAACTAACTACAAAATACTATCTGTCACTATTCTTATTGGTATTACAAAAACTAAAAAGGATGAATGCTGTGGACTGCTCAATTATCCAACAACTATTTTTTTTTCTTTTGACTAACCCTATTGGGTCAGGCATTGGGGATACAAAAATTAAAATCATCTAGCCTCCATCCTTGAAAGGTCTAGAAAAGAGGCAGTAGGTACAGTTGATGGTATGAGTTTAATGTGCTAGGGCAAAGGGGTGGCTGGAGTTTGGCAGGATCTCTACTGTTTCTTAGTGACAGTGTGGGTAGGCGGCAAGGCTAGAGAGAAGAACTTCAAAATCAGAAATCTGGCTGTTAGCACCAATATGCTGCTGCTGCTGCTAAGTCGCTTCAGTCGTGTCCGACTCTGTGCGACCCCATAGACGGCAGCCCGCCAGGCTCAGCCATCCCTGGGATTCTCCAGGCAAGAACACCGGAGTGGGTTGCCATTTCCTTCTCCAATGCATGAAAGTGAAAGGTGAAAGTGAAGTCGCTCAGTCGTGTCTGACTCTTCACGACCCCATGGACTGCAGCCTACCAGGCTCCTCCGTCCATGGGATTGTCCAAGCAAGAGTACTGGAGTGGGGTGCCATTGCCTTCTCCTAGCACCAATATAAAACAGCATTAAAGGTGAGGAGAAAATTTTCTTACAGCTTGAGGTTATACTATGTTCCAGGTACTCTGACATCCATCATGATAACAAGCTAGATATTATTATGCCAATTTTACAGATGAGGAAGCTGAGACTCAGAAAGATTGGGTGACTTTCCAAGGTTTATAAGATTATAAAGTATAAAGCCTAAATTTAAATCCAGGTCATTCAACTTCAAGCTTGGTGCTTTTCCCAGGACCACTTCTTGCTTTCTAATCAGCCAATGGTTGTATAGAACTCATTCCATGCTAACCTTTTTTTTTTTTTTAATTAAAAAACATTTTTTTGGGGTGTCTACACTGCATGGCATGTGTGATCTTAGTTCCCCAACCAGGGATCAAACCTGAAACCCCTGCATTGGAAACACAGAATCTTAGCCACTGGACCACCAGGCAAGTCCCCATGTTAATCCTGATTGATTTTTTTTGGATTTCTTTTCCTAGAAGAAAGACTGACCCATGATGAGATTTGACAGTAACCTTTTCTGTTGTCATTTCCTTTAACATTTCCTATGATAGACCCCTTCCCTCCCACTAATTTCTCCTGTCTCCTCCCTGACCCTCAAGCGCAGTAAAATTGCCAGAGTAACAAATCCCAACAAATAATGGATGTGCAGAGAGAGAGATCCCTACCTTCTCAGCCACCGGCCTGTAAGATGTGAGACAAAACACACTGAAAAAAGAAACCTGCCATATAATTCTGTTCAAGGAATCCATTAGACCAAAACCTGGCCATGTCATAATTCTGCAGCTCTGTAAGGAACCTGTGCGCTATGGGAACCTGTACAACTGTCAGATTTGCCTGTTTTACAGATAATGAAAACTGAAACCCAAGAAGGTGAGTGAACTTGCCCAACATCACACACTAGTGAGAGGCAGAGACTGGACAGGAACTCAGAATTCTTGACTACCAGGCCAGTGCTTTTCCACTAAAATGGGTCACCTCTTTAGCTTTTCCTCATTAACATCTCATCTTAAAGGAGATTATGGCCCTTTAAGAGAGCTCACTGTTGGTTGGTTCTCTGCAAAGCTAAGAAGCCAAGGCTCCCTCCTCAGCCTCTGCTCTGATCAGCTCATGTCCTCATCTAAAGAACAGGAAGTAGCTTCATTTTTAGCTCCGAAAGCATATTCTTGGGGTGAGAAAGGGGGATTTGGGGAAGAGAGTTCCTGTACATGATGGTCATGAGCGATCAGCAGACATTATTCTTGCTTGAAGAAGGGGAAGATAAATGGTAAGACATGTAAGGAACGGACAGTTGTCCTTGAGTTCTAACCGGAACACATCTTCAGCAAGGGTGTCCCCAGGTCTCTGCCTGATATGGGTGGTGGGATCCTGCCCTGATTCTATTCTGCTGAGATGCCAGAGTGGGGGCTGGGACGAAAGCACCAGGGTGAGAAAGTTTGCAGGAACTTTCTACAACCTCCAATGCTTCCCCCACCCTCTGCTAGTACCCACAACTTCCCCTGCCAAGGGAGGAAGGAGGAACACATTACTCAATTTAATAATTTATACAAATTGAAAAGTTTACTGTGTGAAGGAAAAGGGACTTAAGAGGGCAGCAGAGAAAAAAAAAATTCCCCAGTTCTCTCTTAAAAAGGACAGGTGTGATGGTGAACCTCTTGATGACCTTGGAATATGACAATCTGATTGTCTAACAGGTAGGTCTGAAGTAAGCCAGTAACCACTTTCTTGGATGGTCAGCCAAGTTTTGTTTCCTCCTACTGGTGGGATCGCATCCAGTCTTAGGACTAACAGCCTCGGACATCAAAGAACCCAGACTCCGATTCCTGGACTCTTGTCTGTGTCAGTGTTTCTCAAGCCTGGCAGCCCATCAGATCGTCTGCGGAGGTCCAGATTCCCAGGAACCAACCCAGAGATTGATTAGGGAGATCTGGGCTGGGGCCCAGGACTTCATTTTCTATAGACAGGTGTGGTTTAGAAACCAATGGTCAATCCCATCCATTCAGTTATCAAAACTTCTACATCAGATGTGGGGTTTACAGCAAAGAAACCCGAGGTGCCAAGAAGTAGGTGAATGCCAGCACATGGATCTGAATCCATTCTCCTGCCTCCTCACTGGGGGATCTTTGCCACAGCCCTCCTCACATATGGCTTCTCCCCCAGCCCCAGGTCACTGAGTCTACTGTGGATCCCTGGGGATGAGTGAGGCCTGTTTGTCCAATCCACAGAGGAGTCAGAGATGCCAGGAACTTTGAGTCCCATTTGGTGCATTGGTGGAAATGGCTGGTAAGGCGTAGGGCTGAAAATAATTTTAAGGGCATTCTCAGAGACCTGTGTTCTGTATCCTGGTGGGTAGGATAGCCTACCTGATGGCCTCTAAGGCACACTACCAAGTTCCAGGCAGAAAGAAGAGTCGGCTCATGGAAGTGGCCTGCCGTGTTAGAGGTGCCAGGGTGGCAGAGGCAGAGGGAGTGAGGGGGAGTGAAAGACGTCTAGACCTAATGAGAGGCCAAACCATTTAGGGTCCTCGAGGCCATGTGAAGACCTTTAGCTTTTAATCTTAGCCACTGCAGAATTTTGAGAAGAGTGGCACAGTCAGACATATTTGCCCATGGGCATTCTGATGAGGTGGTGAGAACAGACTGTAGAGGGGGGGGGTACAAGCAGGGAATTCAGCTGGGAGGATGTGCAGGAATCTAGGGGGCAGAGGATGGTGGCTCAGACCAAGGTGGTAGGAACGCAGTGGTGAGAAGTGGGTGAATCTTAGATGTTTTTAAGAAGTAGAGCTAACAGATTTTCTGATGGGTTGGATATGAAATGTGAGATAAAAGGGAATCAAGGATGCTGCCAAGTGTTTTGGCTTAAGCAATGGGCAGGTTGGAGTTATCGTCAACTGAGATGGAGAAGGCTGTGGGTGGAGAAGGTTTGAGGGAGGGATGCTGGAGCTCAGTTTTGGACTTGCTGAGTCACTCGCCCTCACGTGGTCCTTAAATAAAGTCTCACTACTCAATGAGGTCATCAAGGGAGTGAGAGCAGAGAGAGGAGAGGGCTGAGGACCCTGCCTAGGGACCCTCCAGCACCAAGAGGTCAGAGAGAAGATGAGGAAGCACCAAAAGAGACTAACGAGAAGTAACCAGTGGGAAGAAGGGAAACCAGGAAGGTGTGGTGTCCTGGAAGAAGTGATCAGGTAGGGTCAAATGCTGCTGACAGATGAAGCAAGATTAAGGTTGAGAATTGACTACTGGATTTAGTTACTGAAGGACTGGTAATCCTGACACAAGTAGCATTTGACCCCTAACCTCATGGAGTTTCAAACCCAAGGTCTGATTACTGACTGCCATTTAGGGATCCCTTACTGTATATTTTCTCTTCTCAATTAGGTTATAAATGATGATGCATCAGGGATGAGTCAGGGTATCGCTGGGTTCTTGTAAGGCTGCAGAACCTTCTAGAGCCTGCTGTAGACCCTAATACGGTTTGCTGACAGACCCACCTGAATATGGCTCCCACTGGGGCACTGACCTAGCACGATTTTTCTCATGCCTGGCTTACCTTGAACACAGAATTTCAGTTCCTTGGGGTCAGTGATGACCTTCCTGCTTTCCCGGATCACAGCCCGGTTCTTCTTGGTTTCTCCCCAGAGATTGGTGCCACCATACATGCTGGGAATGTTGAGAATAGCAATGCCTTCGAGGAAGATGCTGCTCAGGTCCACCCCAACCCCGTCACACTGGGGGACAGAGAACAAAAGGTCATCTGTTAGTGTCCTTGTTGTATCCCAATTCAAGGTGCGGTGAGTGTGGTGGGGGCTCTCATCAAGAATGTGACAGGCCGTTAGCCACCAGCCAGCCTCTGTCAGAAGTTGAATCTTGGCTAAAGTTGCTCAGGTCTAATGCCTTATCCACTGCAGTGAGATGAGGGAGGTGATTTCTTGTCAGCTCTGGGGGTACAGTACAAAGCTTCAGGAACCATCTTTAGCAGGGCTCCCCAACCTCTGGGATCTAATGCTTAATGATCTGAGGTGGCATTGATATAATAATAACAGAAATAAAGTGCCCAATGAATGTAATGTGCTTGAATCATCCTGAAGCTATTCCTTCCTCTGTGGAAAAACTGTCTTCCACGAAACCGGTCCTTGGTGCCAAAAATGTTGGGGACCACTGACCTATAGATCTAGAAGGGCTGGTTTAGAAGACAACTGCAAACTGCGCTCCAGTCCAACTTCATTACCATCAACCCTGCCCCTCCTGCACCACTGTGAAGATATGGTGGAACATGGAGTCCAGATTCGAACAAATGACAGGAAAGTTTCATCTTACCCCTTCTTATTTAATCCCTCTTGTGAGAAGTATAAGACTTTAAGATTTGGCCGGCTTTCAGATTTTTTCTGTCTCCTATATCTCTATCCTAAGTGCAATTTTGGCATATGTGCTTGCTGATGTAGCAGAGTTTCTTTATCCAGTCTCCACCACCCGCATCCCGCCAGGTACAAAAGGCCAGAAGGCTTGAATCTGTCTGTCTCAGGTATCTAATAGAGGTCAGCCTACCTTGGCATAACGCTCACCAACACAGCAAGAAATATATTAGCTCTGATCCTTGTTCTTCAGAACTGGAGGTAGTTTACTTCATTTACAGAAGAAAACACTACCCAGAGAGGTAAGCCAAGTTGTCCAAGATAGCACAGTTGATAAGTAACAGAGCAGGGATTCAAAGTTGGGGAACTGGACTACAAAGCCCTCTTTATCTTGCTTATTATGAGGCAGGAAAAAAATTAGAAGCATGCAACAAAAATCTCTCTTTGAGGTTACCTACAAATCCAAACTTATAGAGATTTCTCAAAAGAGGAAGAATGCAAAGGTAGGGCTTGTTGCCATTTAACAATTCATAAATTGTTGCCTAATTTATGGTATCTTATCATCCGCATGACTTGTTTCCCCAGCTACAAAATGGAATAGAGTAGGCTTCTCTGGTGACCAGGAATTCCTTTCTTTATTAGGAAGTTCTGATTATTTGACAGGTCTTTCAATGTTGACCTGCTCCTTCTGTTCCTCCCTGCTTCCACCCATTGGTCCTTTTCTCCCTTCTGAAGTCAGAATGAACCTCCTTCCTCTTCCATGGGAGCACCCACCAGGTACATGATGATATGTACACTTCATCACTGTGCATATGTACTAAAACGTTGCCATTGACCAGTAAGCTTTTATACACATCTCCGTTATTACCTTCATAATAATCTTATAAATTAGTTACTAAGATTATCCTCACTTTACATTTGAGGAAACCAAGACACAGAGGGGGTTAAGTAACTTGCCCAAGTTGCACAACTTACAAACAGAAGTACGTGGATTGATAGCAGGCCTCGGAGCCTTAGTCTTAGCCGCTCCTCTCTCTCTCCTCCCTCTCACACCACCATCTAGTTGTGCCTCCTCTGGGTGAGTGCTCTCAGCCCTCTGGCCCCTCCTGCGGACTTGCCCTGATCTACACACACTGAAGCTCCAGTACTTTGGCTACCTCATGTGAAGAGTTGACTCACTGGAAAAGACTCTGATGCTGGGAGGGATTGGGGGCAGGAGGAAGAGGGATCGACAGAGGATGAGATGGCTGGATGGCATCACTGACTCGATGGACCTGAGTTTGAGTGAACTCCGGGAGATGGTGATGGACAGGGAGGCCTGGCGTGCTACGATTCATGGGGTCGCAAAGAGTCGGACACGACTGAGCGACTGAACTGAACTGAACTGAACACACACTATGGTCAGTTACTCTCTTACTCTAGAAGGTCCTGGCACTGAAAACACCACCAATGGCAGGATCTGATGGCACAGTTGGCAAAGGCATCCGCACTTCCTGGGGCTGGAATCCCCCAATACTATCATGCCCCAGAAATGAGAATATGGGGAGCCCATGTACGGGCTCACTATGTCCGCCATGATCAATATTCTTATTGTCAAGTATGATCAAAGTTGTATTAGCTCTTTTGTGAGCAGCTAGATGATGGCTGAATCACTTCACCTTGAATGGGAGGTCATCTCAGGCACTCAGATCCTGATTCCATCATCTACTTCTCGGCCTGCTCTTCTTCATCCTGAACTTGTGTAGGTATTTTTAAATAACTTAGACATAGGGTTTTACACTTATTTCATCTGGCTTTCAGCCCAAGCCTCCTCCAGTCCATCTAGTTTATATTAAATCTTCATTCTATGACCATATGCCATGGCTCTCTTCTCATTTGGAGACTGTCTTTAATACATGTACATAATGGGCAAAACAGGGAACAAGCCCTTTCCTTGGTTAGTTTAACACACCAGATATTGTACATTAAATGGTCCTTGGGGTATGGCTGCCTTATTAGGGATGCATCCTCTGTGTACGACTGTCACCTAGTCCACTTTTCATTACAGTGTGGAATCATGGAACTTAGAGATGACAGGGACCTAAGAGAACACGTCCTATCTTTCATCAATGAGGCCAGAGAGGTTAAGGTCACCCAACTCATAATTGTGTAGCTGGGCTAGTATCCCGGTCTGCAGACCTCAAATTTGTGCTCTTTCCACTGAAACATAAGACATTGTGCTGAGATCAAATAATATTTCCTAAATGACCACCTTACGACCTCTATCAGAAAAGGAATAAGAGAACTCATATAAAGCCATTAACGTCTATAAAGGGCAAATACTTGGTTAATTCTTGATTCCAGAATTTTCCCAGGGGTTGGGATAAAGTTTGTCAGTCTGTGCCTTCCAGAATGTATCCCTAATTTTTAAAAAACTGGGGCATTTGTCTATTTGCCTCTCATTGGCTGGAACCTACTCTGCTTTGTAGATTTGTCGAAGTGGTCACCAAACGACATCTATATAGGTTTGTCCAGCAACTTGGATTTAAATGTGTATGCTTTCCAAGGTCAATTAGTTCTCTATTGATCAACCTTGGGTTCTGATACCCACCTTTATCATCTATTCCATTTTTTTGTTAAAGCTACTCTCGCTCCTTCTGGAAAAGATAAAAAAGCTCTCTTGGAATGGAAAAATCCTAATGAGGTATGCTTTCCATGTTCTTTTTTGCTTCAAACACTGTCTAAGATTCTGCTTGGCCTTCAGCTTGCCCAAAGCCAGGATCACAGGTCTGAGTTGCCTTTGTATATTCACACTTGGGTGCATACTCACACTTTATCTGTGAGTATGTCTGATGGTGGTGGTTTAGTCACTAAGTCATGTCCTACTTTTGTGACCCCATGGACTGTAGCCTGGCAGGCTCCTCTGTCTGTGGGATTTCCCAGGCAAGAATATCAGAATGGACTGCCATTCTCTTCTCTAGGGGATCTTCTCCACCTAGAGATCAAACTCGCGTCTCCTGCATAGCAGGCAGATTCTTTACTGCTGAGCCACCAGGGAAGCCCCTATGAATATGTGTTCAGTTCAGTTCAGTTCAGTAGCTCAGTCGTGTCTGACTCTTTGTGACCCCATGAATTGCAGCACGCCAGGCCTCCCTGTCCCTCACCAACTCCCGGAGTTCACTCAAACTCACGTCCATTGAGTCGGTGATGCCATCCAGCCATCTCATCCTCTGTCATCCCCTTCTCCTCCTGCCCCCAATCCCTCCCAGCATCAGAGTCTTTTCCAATGAGTCAACTCTTCGCATGAGGTGGCCAAAGTACTGGAGTTTCAGCTTTAGCATCATTCCTTCCAAAGAAATCCCAGGGCTGATCTCCTTCAGAATGGACTGGTTGGATCTCCTTGCAGTCCAAGGGACTCTCAAGAGTCTTCTCCAACACCACAGTTCAAAAGCATCAATTCTTCGGCGCTCAGCCTTCTTCACAGTCCAACTCTCACATTCATACATGACCACTGGAAAAACTATAGCCTTGACTAGATGGACCTTTGTTGGCAAAGTAATGTCTCTGCTTTTCAATATGTTATCTAGGTTGGTCATAACTTTCCTTCTAAGGAGTAAGCATCTTTTAATTTCATGGCTGCAATCACCATCTGCAGTGATTTTGGAGCCCCAAAAAATAAAGTCTGACACTGTTTCCACTGTTTCCCCATCTATTTTCCATGAAGTGATGGGACCAGATGCCATGATCTTCGTTTTCTGAATGCTGAGCTTTAAGCCAACTTTTTCACTCTCCTCTTTCACTTTCATCAAGAGGCTTTTTAGGTCCTTACTTTCTGCCATAAGGGTGGTGTCATCTGCATATCTGAGGTTATTGATATTTCTCCCGGCAATCTTGATTCCAGCTTGTGTTTCTTCCAGTCCAGCGTTTCTCATGATGTACTCTGCATATAAATTAAATAAGCAGGGTGACAGTATACAGCCTTGACGGACTCCTTTTCCTATTTGGATCCAGTCTGTTGTTCCATGTCCAGTTCTAACTGTTGCCTCCTGACCTGCATACAGGTTTCTCAAGAGGATGTGTACAACCCTCCAAAAGGATGTGTACAACCCAGACCGCCTTGTTGCTGTCATGGTGATTCTTTTTTTTTTTAATTAAAAACTTTTTGCTGTTTTCTTCCTGAAAGAATTAATGAACTGTTAAGAAATATACTTTGGGATGTCTTTCATCTTTTTGTCCTTTAAACACATATTCTTATTTAGGGATTTGGGCTAGAATCCCACTGGATCAGACTTTTCGCCAAACTCTCTGAAATTATCTTTGTTCAACCCGGTGCCCAGCACTGAATTCTTGCACCCTTATGGCCTCCTAGACCACTCAGACACTCTTTCTTTTGGTTGTAGTTACTTCTGCATGAGCTCAATTTAATCGATGTTGGCCAAAATCCCTCCTCCCTTCTAGAGGTAATAATAATAATATTAGCAGTTGTCTGATGAGAACTTCCTTGTGCACTGTACTGGTCCTGCCCTTACACTCTCTTGGGATGCTTACATGAACACCATGAGGGAGGCACTATTGCTACCTCCAAGTGACAGAGTCTCAGAGAGGTTAGGGTGCTGGTATAAGGCTACACAACTTCCACTCTACAGGCTGGCAGAGCTCAGTTGCAAACCTAAGCAAGTCAGATGCCAGATTCTACTTTGGAGATGAAAGTCAGTGCAGCAACATGGGACTTTTGCTGATGCTAGACTTATCACAAAATTAAACTTCCAGCTGTTTGAATAACTGAAATCTCCCACCACTACTCTGTCTTATAGAGTGCTAAGAGCAGTGCCCAGCACGCCAGTGTTGGTATCAGCATTATATCTTGCCTCTGTGCTAGCTTGGTGTTTTTTTTTTTTTGAGTAAACTAGTTGCACAGCCCAGTCGTTGGTACCTAGTATTCCACAATGTCCCCTTTCTTCCAACTGCCGCTTTAAGTGTGCCCTATCCCCTCCACCTCTAGTCATAACAAGCTCAGAGTGTTAGTTATTAACTTGGTAAGCCGTTAACCTCTCTGGAAGAGCAAACAGTCTTCACTTTGCTTTATGATAGAATGTCCCCTCCCCCACCATCTTACTGAGTCATAGGTGGACTGGGGAGAGTGGAGGAGGTGGGGGGAGCTCGGGGACTGCTGGCTATAGATGCCCCCACCTTCGGAATGCACCTATTTGAAAACTGAGAGGCAGTGCCTTGTCTTGGAAGGAGCATGCCTGAGCTTGGAGGCAGAGATATGGGTTTAAATCTTGGCTCTGTCACTTGCCAGCTGTATGATCCTGGATCCTCCTTGGTTCCTTAACTCTTCCAGCTTTAATCTGTCATCTGTAAGATGGGGTGGGGGTAGGGAAATCGCATCTACTTAAAGGGTTTGATTGGTTTCTGGAAGGCAGTAGCATTCCATAATTGTCTGCACTGTTATTACTGTTAATAATAACAATAATACCTGTGCTATGAGGCATTTTTCAGCCTGAAATCATTCTCCCACTGTCTGAGGCCTTGCTGGAAGCATTTTAATGGCCTTTTGGCCCAACTCATGCTAGTGGGAGCCTTGCCAGACCATACCTGCATGCCCATTCTCCACGCTTCTTGGCCTAGACACCACGCACTGATTTCTTTCAGAATCCCAGGGCTGCTTAGGGCTCGGGAAAGGTGGAAAGCTGCCGTGCTGGATTTGGAAACGTGGAGCCGTGGAGAGAAGTACACTGGAGGCTTAAATGGTACATAGCCCCCGGCGGGTTCCTGAGCTAAATCCTCCAGCAGTTCCATGACGTCATGGGGCCCCCCTCCCCCTGCTCCCATGGGAGAGGGGAGCGGGGTTGGGGGGGGTGCTCCTGGGAAGAGTGCAAGGAGGGCGGCAGTCCCTGCGCGCACCGTTGGCCATCCCTAACCTAGCTCTGGGCCGGCAGGCTCGCCTCCGAGTCGAGGCTGCGTGCAGTGAAACCCAGGTAGTTATAGCCTGATATGGGTTGAAACAGAGACAGTTCTTGTCCCCAGCCCCTCGGCAGCATGCACGCACACGCCCCGAGCCGTGCTCCCAGCCGGCGAGGGCGGTGAGGTGCCGGACACGGGTCTGAGGCAGCGGCGCTGCCGGCGCATGGGGTGGGTGGGTGCATCCCGGCCCAGCCCGGCTCCTGGCCGCCTGGAAGACGTTCAGGAATCTGCCGGAGCGCGGCCCGGAGCCGCCCGCACCCGCCTGCTCCAGGCCCCACTGTGCCGGCCCGCAGCTGTCGGCGAGTTCAAACTTCGTGACCCCTGGCGAAGACAATCGCAAGTTCTAGTTTCTGAGCCGAGGGACGGTGGAGAGTCAGTGGGTAGTCCTATTCATTCCCATCCTCCCATCCCCTTCCACCCATCTCTGCGATTCCTAAAATCCTCATAATTATGGGCAGAGCTAGGACCTGCCAAGTTCGCCGTGCTGCCTGAGAGGGACAGAGCCGAGGACGTGAGAGAGGGCAGTGGTGCTTCCCTGCCCGGGCTGTGGGCTTTTCCGCGCCCCGGGTGCCTGGCGGCCTCGGTGACCTGAAAAAGGCGGCAGATGGGGAATGAGGCCGCCTCCATTTTAGCCTTGTGGATCCTATTTTTGAAGGTCCTTAGAGAAGGAGATCCCGTAATTTATTTGATGACCTGTTTCAGTTTTTAGCAACTAGGAAATTCTCTCGTCTTCTAACCTCGATTCAAGGTGCCACCGATTGCACTGATTTTCTTCAGTTCAGAACTCAGATTGTTTGGTTTCATCCTCCCTGCCATCTGGCAGTGTCTGCTGTCTGGAATGACCTCTTCCAGGTGGATTATAAGGTGGAACAACCCTCACCCGCCATGGCTCTGGGGGCATTTGACCCCTTTCTGCTTGACATTTTCTATCTTGGGTTCCCTGCCACTGCCTTCTCTTGATGGACTCTCTCATCTTGGATAACTCCTTCTTGGACTTTAAAGAAAACAAGCAAATTTTTATTAGGGATATTTTCAAATATACAGGACAATAAAATAATAAATCCCATGAATCCCAAATCTCAGCTTCAGCAGTTAGAAACTCATGGCTAGTCTTGTTTGAACTAACTCAGTTCATTTTCCCCACCACCATGTTGAACTATTATTTTATAGCAAATCTCTGATAGTCTACATCTACAAATACTTCTAAAAGTAAACTGCTCAGTCATGTCCAACTCTTTGAGACCCCATGGACTGTGGCCTGTCAGGCTCCTCTTCCATGGAATTCTCCAGGCAAGAGTACTGGAGTGGGTTACTATTCCTTTCTCCAAGGGATCTTCCTGACCTAGGGATTGAACCCGGGTCTCCTGCATTGCAGGCAGATTCTTTATGTATCTTTAAATGATAAGACTCTTAAAAAAGAATTACCCTAATTCTCTGATCACTTTTTAAATGTAACAATAATTCTTTAATATTGATAAATATCCAGTAGTTGTTCAAATTTCCTCAAGAGTCTCATTTAAAAAAATAACTGGTTTGTCTGAAAAGTCTACAGGTTGAACTTGGCTGATATGTCTTTTAGGTTTCTTCTGATCTATAAATTCCTTGTTTGTTTGTTTGTTTTTTTTCCTTGCCTTGTAATATTTATTGGGGGAAATGGGTCATTTGTCCTATAGAGCAGTGCTTCTCAAACTTTAATGTGCATACAAATCACTTCAGGATGATTTAAATGCAGATTTTGATTCAGGATGTCTGAGGTGGCCTGAGACTGCATTTCTACATCATTATCTGGTGATAATGATACTGGGTGTGCTGGACCACACTTTGAGACAGAAAGCTGTGTAGCGGTTCCAGATTTTGGATTTTGCTTATGGCACCTCTGAGGTATCTTTTAAACATATTCCAGCCTATCTGCAGGGATGATCAAATTCAGGATGGACGTTTTAGCAAGACTACTCTATCAATGTATTTCCTATTGCATCTCATCAACAGGCACATAATTTACTTGTCTCATTTTTTGGTGATGTTCGTGTTGGTTAGTGGGTTCAGGTGTTGTCAGCTTGAATCTTTCGTTATAGCGTTCTTAATCAGTGGGTAGAGGAGGGCACGACAACCCACTCCAGTATTCTTGCTTGGAGAATCCCATGGACATAGGAACCTGGCAGGCTATAGTCCATAGGGTGGCAGAGTTGGACGTGACTGGAGCGACTTAGCACAGCACAGTCAGTGGATGACGATACTTGTCTGGACCCCTATCACGGTCCCTCAGTGGAAGGATATCCTTGTGGACACCCTAGCACCCTTTCTACACTCTTCGTTTAAGTCTACAAATGCCATAAAAGGATCTCTCTCTCGTCTCTGCATCTGTGTTCTCATGGAATCAAAGATCTGAAGTGTCTTGAAAGATCATTCAGTCTAATTACCTCATTTTATAGATGAGAAAAATGGAGGTTAAGGAGGTAAAAGGAATGGTCCAATGTCACATAGCTAATCAAGAGTGAGCAGATCTGGAATCAGACCTTTGGTCATGTAGTCTGGCAACTAAGGGGTCAGGAGTGACTTTGTAAAGAGGAATTTTAGCAGCTGAAAGAGGGCCAAAGCACAGAATCTTAGAATGGTAAAGCCAGATGGAACATTTGGTTTGTTAATATCTTATCACCATGATGAGAACAATTAACCCTAGAGTTGGTAAGTAACTTTCCTAGATCACACAGCTGTCTCTTGCAAGAGCTAGGGCTTAACTAGGGCCACATATGTAGGTCACAGAGTTGGGCCTACTTGCTTTTTCTGTTGTACTCACTGTCTGAACTGCCATGCAGCTCTTTTATGCCTGTTAAAATCCTACTCTTTCAAAAACTAACTCCACTATGAGGCCTTTCCTATAGAGGAAACTGCTCTAGATAGAAATTGATCTTCCCCTTCTCTGAATTTTCCTTGCCTTTTCTGTTGTATATTGAATATATATATATTCTGCCATGCATCATGCATATGTACCTGTCCCCAGGAGATTTTAAGCTCCCAGAGGGGAGGGACCATATGCTACATGGCTCTGTGTTCTCCATAGTTCTGGCATGTATTACCCATTTCCGAAGTCCAATATAACTTTTTTTAAACTGGAAGAATTCATTTGTGGAGAGATTCCCAAATGAAAACCAAGGTGTTAAAGAAATCTGGCAAAGGGTCTTTCCTTCCAGATGAGTTTCTACAATTTCCCAGGATGAATATATTGACCAATGAAAGAAAGTGGAATGAGTATCCATATTAGGGAGAAATCTGGAAGGTTAATCCAAGACTTCAAGAAGTGATCCTCTGATCACAGCTAAGGGAAACCTATATCTAACAGTTAGTACTAAGAATAGGACACATGGGGCACGATATATGTGAGCGATGTTAAGAGACAGAAGACAAGAATGATGGGGCCCTACTTACTCAGTGCTAGACCCTGGGGAAGGAGTGGAAATGGGTCCTGCAGGGACCTCTAGCAGTCAGTGCTGGAGGCAGTGGTATGCTGCTAAATGTTTAATAGAATCTCCAGGATAAAAAAAAGCTGTGATTGTGGTGTTTCATGGTGTAAATTCTCCCACAGTGGCCAAAGCTACCAACATGACATCCCTAAAGGCAGAGCTAAGAAGAGATGTGCCAGTAGGCAAGCTGGCCTCAGCACACCACTGAGAAGGCAGTAGATATCTGCGTATCTGTAGGGCCTATGGCCAGAACAGAGAAATTTATTGAGAGTGAAAGAAGAGCAGTCAGGGCAACAATGCTGTCTTTTTCCGCTAAAGAAGAACCAGAGAGAATGTTCTTAGTGTCCATAATCTCATGTGGATCCTGGGGGAAGAAAAGGAAAGAAACTGAGTGGTGTTGATGAGTGGTGAGAGCATTAGTAGGAAGACGGTCCAGTAATGTCTACATTAAAAACGTGGCCTGGCTGTAGCTGCAGTGGCTTCCCCTGCAATCAGAGGAACTGTTTTATCTATTTCATCAATTTTAGAACCTAATGTCTGTTGTGGGCAGTTAGATACTAATATATACATGTTATGTGATAATATTAATAGATAATCATTTACTGAGTAACTCTTAGGAACCAGGCACTTCATATATTTTATGTCTAATCCTTAGAGCCCTGCAAGGTTGGTATTTGTACCTTTTTTTTTTTTTTAACAGATGAGGAAACACTCACTCAGTGATGTTTCCCATTTTAATCAGGTTTGTGGTGGGCTTCATGAACTTACAGGTTTCCTGCGAAGATGCAAATGACGAGATCAAAAAGACAGTCTAGCTTATGGAGCATGTACCTGAGGCCTGTTAATTTCATGCTTTGTTACCTATGAGATTACTTTTGGGATATAAGGATATATAAAATATAAGGGATTTGATTCTTCATTTTAAGGAGACTGGAAAAAATGGAATCTATCAAGAGAAGGCAGGTCAGGATAGTCAGGGATCTATACATCGAGCCATAAAAGGAACTGGGGATATTTAGCTCAGTGAAGATCAATAGGAGAGGACTTGGAAGATAGATTGCACCCCTATGAAGGGCAGTCATGTGGAGGAGCAGGAGGGTATGTTCTGCATGCTTCCAGAAGGTGGAACAGGCCCAAAGGATGGGGAATTCAGTCATGCATCCCACAAACACTTATTGTGCACCTATTTTGTTCCAAGAACTGTGCTGAGGGCTGACAAGGGAAGAATATGGCAATGAAAGGGACATACATCCTTGTTCAACATCGGGAAGAAAACTTTCTGAAAGAGATTTCCAGCAATGGACAGGTTTCTGGCAAAGTAGTAAGCTTCCTTTCCTTGGAGTATTCAAGAAAAGGCTAGATGTGTACTTATCAGAATGTGCCAGAACGGATCTTTTTGTTGAGTGGTACATGGGACCAAATCCCTTTCAGTTCAGAGATTCAGTCTCTGCTCAGCCTCGCTTTGGCAGGCTACAATGCTGTGCTGAAAAAGTGGCATCGTGGTCCCCCTCTTGCTGCCCGTGTCCATCTAGCTGCCTGCCCTGCCTTCTCTGACAGGGAGCAGTGGAGGGCCAGTTAGACTGGAAAGTGCCTGCCATCTGTGACGGGGACGATGGTGTTTTGGCGGGTCTGTGTGGGTTCCAGGAATGCAGCATTGAAGCCATGTACACACAACCTGCTTAAGAACATCCCATGGGCAGAAAATGTTTGCTTCCTCTTCAGCCCTCCTCTGTTGCTGTGCCAGGCAGGCACAATGGTGCCTTTGAGAGGGGCAGCTGGAAGGGGGTGTTGGCAGGGAGGCTGGAAGTAGAACGCTGCAGCTGAGGGGAGAACCAAATTCATTTCCAGGAGCAAGCCTGCCCTGGGTGCCAGTTTCCAAAACAAAACTGCTGTTTCTCAGAGCTCACAGTGGTGGGTTGCCTCAGATTTGGATAGAGGGCAAAGCTGTTTCCTATCCACTGCTCCACCCTCCCCAAGTTAAAAAAAAAAAGAAAGAAAAAAACAACCTAGTGTGTTGTGGCATTCTTGCTCTGGATGCAGTGTAATAGGTCTGCGGTCTGTCTGGGGCGCTCAGACCAACCTGGGGTGGATGGGGCTTTCTGAAGGGTCAGACTCACCTGCAGACAGAGCAGGGCTGATAGCCATAGGGACTGGCAAGGCTCAGGGGCAGGTAGACTTCTGGGCCACCAGAGTGGGCTCAGGGTGAAGACGCCTTCTTCTGCCTTTTGGAGTCACTTCCTCTGACCCCCTAGCAGCCCTGTACCCTTGCTGCCATATGGGCTCTGCCCACTCACTGTCTTCACTCTCCTTGGTGGGAAAGAGGTGGGAGAACTCTGGCATTTCCTGTCCTGGGTTCACAGTTGTCCCAGACCCTCAGTTACTTTCAAAGGTCCCAGCAACAGCTCAAAGATGGGCGTGGGAAGTCTTCCCACTCACCCAACAGTTAGAAGAAGGGCTGAGTGCCAGGCTGCAAGCCCATTCTGTCTTATAGATGGAGCAAGGTGGGTCCCTTTTACTTTGGGGACGTCCAACACAAAGATATCACTTGAGTCTGGTCAAGTAGTAATTTGTTAGTGTTCACATTCATTATGGGATTTTTTTCACACTTTGGTTCAAATTGTGCAATCAAAAACTAGAGAGCAATGATTTCATTTCAGGTATTGGAGATACAGGGTGAATAAGACGAGTCTTTGCCTCAGACAGACAACTGCCTAATAGACAGGCCAAGTCCTGCAGGGGAGCCATACCACCAACTCAGCTGATATATACCTGAGGGGGAAAGCAGAGGTAGATTCTACAGGGAGTGCTGTGCTTGGGGCACATGGGCTTGGAACTCATCTGATCTTGGAGTACTTATTTTAAGGAGACTTAGTTTCCTTGTGTACATAATGCACAGTATGCAGAGTTGTAATGAGGATTAAACAAGCCAGTGTAGGAAAGTGCCAGGATACAGAGCTTGTTGCAAGGTGAGTGCTTAGTAAGTGGCTGCTGCTATTAATTTGTGGATTCCAATGGACTTGACATGTAATGTGTATGTGTACACAGTATTTAACTGGTCCTTTGTTAGATTATATATACTTCCTGAGTCATTTCTTCTCTTTTCTTAATTCCTCTTCTATAGAATACTGGGATCAGCATGTTTATGACCTCACTAAGACAGATAACCAAAGACTAGTCCACTAAAGCCAAGGAGACATATGTGTATGTAATATTCTGTTTCATAACCCAGTGGTAGAAGCTGGAAAAGATTGAATGCTTTTCATCCAAGCTCCCTGAATGTGCTGAGTGTGGAGATGAAGATCATGAGTTTTTTTCAATGTTCTAAAAAGTCTAAGAGAAATAACACATTTCCCATGGACAGGGCCTCACAGGTTGTTATTATTTAAAAGACGCATTTGTTTGTAGACATAGCTTGGGGAAAGTTATTCTTTCACTAGGGGACCCCGGCGGGTAGAAAAGTTAAGCTTGCTGGGGCAGAGGTTAGCCTTGAGGTCTCTCAGAAACCTGAGTGGAGCTCCTTCTAGCCCAACATGCTGAGTCATGCATGGGACCCCGAGCTTGGTCTCCTGAGACACCCCCGAGCCTCATCTATCCATTGTGCTGCATATACCCCTCCCCCACCATCTGCTTTGTGAAATTGTAGGCATGAGAATTCACCCCTAAAAGTTATTCCAAAGTACTTGGGAGACACAAAGTGTATGAAGCCAGGAATCTGAAGACAAAGAAAATCAAAGCAATTCACAAAGAACAAAGGAAATGGGAAAGAATAAGAAAATAAAAGCACATGGATGAATGGAGGCTTGAAGTGAAATACAGGGTATGCATGTGTAGGGAATAAAAAAGAGGGTCATTTAAGAGAAAAAGTTATGTGTCAAACTGTAAGCAAGCAATGGGATTTTTAAAGAGAAAATTGCTGATTTCTTCTCAGGAGGCTGAAAGATTTTGAGGATCTGTGAAGGAAACTTGTAGTCAGTGCATGGCTGAAAGAGGAAGAGAGATAGAAAGGATGGAGCTGTGTTTAAAAATGGATAAAGATTAAGACAATCAAAGAGTCAAAGAGGTCCTCCAGAGGCCTGCTCTTATAGATACAAGGGCTGACATTATTACAGGATTGAAACAAGGCCTATGGTTTAACATGTTCTACCATGGATTTGGGGCTTCCCTGGTGACTCAGACAGTAAAGAATCTGCCTGCAAGGAAATGGCAACCCATTCCAGTATCCTTGCCTAGAGAATTCCATGGACAGAGGAGCCTGGCAGGTTAAAGTCCACAGGGTTGCATAGATTTGGATTACTTTTCTAATCAAAAGAATTTAGCACCTGTCGTAAGAGGGAGAAGGCAGAAACTGAGGCTTGGGTACCTGGAGCGGTGAGAACTGAAGGATAGGGAAGAGGAAATCTGAAGTGACAAGAGCAGCCTTGGGTGGTCTCACAGTGAGAATGCTCCTGGAAAGATGGAACCCCTGGACTTGATGGAAGAAGAGAATGGACTCCACAAATGGGAGAGGATGTCTCTCTGTGTCCATTCCAGCCTCTGACTTGAAGGTTTGGTGCATGATCAGGTTGCCACCTTTTGTTTTCTGAGATCTCAAAATCTCCACTCTTCTCCATGAATCTTTCCCTTCCCCATGAATATGTTTTCATTTCGTCTCCCATGGAATCACTGTGCCTGGGTTGACGAGCTGAGCTTTTGGCTCATTTTGGCTAGTTTCCACTTCATTACTCCAAGCTTTGGAAGGTTCCACTTGCCCAAGCTGAGAAGGTATATATAGATGATGCCAGAAAAGGTGCTTGAAAGTCTATCCTCTAATTTAGGAGTGTGCAACATTGCCAGTGGATATCAGGGCAGCCATGGGCTCTCTTTTGCCACTTACTGGCTGGGTGAAGTTGGCCAACCAACTCAACCTGTAAAGTCCTTGATTTCTCTCTTCTGAAAAAAATGGCACCTGGCTGGATTGGAGTAGGTAAAGATAACTGCTCAGTCTTAAAGTAATCTGGTTCATTATTTATTCTGCTTCTTTACATACACATAGCTGTGCTAAAGGTTAGTTTTAGAGTTTAGGATTCTCATAGACAGGGCCCATCTCATGATATGGCTTCACGTTGAAAAAAAATTAAGATGAAATTCACCTGACACAAAATTAGCCATTTTAAAGAATATAATTCAGTGGCCTTTAGTACTTTCACTCTATCTCTTTGAAGTGTTAGGATAATATGGTCTCTGGGGTTGGTTCCATTTTGTTATAATAATAAAGGACTGCACTGCATCTCTGTGTTCATCACCCTGTGAACTCATGTGCAGGAAACTCTCCAGGTCTAGGTTATGAAGAACCTGCTGGGTCATTCGTCCTAAAAGATAATTTTCAGTTCAGTGTTTGTTGTCGGACTGCTCTCCAAAGTGGTTCACCACTCATGTCCCCCGAGAGGGTCTGAGGGTTCCCATTTCTGCTCCTACTCCCATCACAGGGTGGGGGTATTCCTGGAGCCCCATGGTACAAAGTAGGTAAAAGTAATGAACTAGCTCCAGCAATATCACCACAGAGAGATCTTGAGAACTAATGGTGAGTGAAAAAGACAAGTTGCAGAGCACAAAACGGTTGTGGGGAACTCAGTTCCATCCATAAAATTTTATTTCTTTGGTTAAAAAGATACTTGAAAGGAATAAAACAAAATAGTGACAAATATCAATTCTAAGTGAGGGAGAAATGAGAATATCTGATACACTCTCAAAACTTTGTTGTATTAAAAAAAAATCCTCAATTAAAAGGGGAAAATTGATGTGCAGAGATTCCCAAAATATACCAGGTAACAGATTTTTTTTTTTGAAGCAGCCTCCACATTTAGACTCACTTTTCCCCAGGCAGAGGTTCATATTAGGGAAGCTGGCTAGCCTTCCCTTGTGAACATTGTTTAAAAGTAGGTATGATATCAAGGAATTTTGGAAGTTCATATTTTTAACCAGTAAAATTTCCACGGCATGTAAAATAAGTGCTCAAGTCGATGCCTGCCTGGTTCGCTCCACCTAACCATAACTAAGTCAAAACCTGTGCAAGCCTCTTTTGGGCCTGGGGTGGGGGAGGTGACTCACTGTGTTCTTCCCTCCCCTCCCCCCTCCTTTATTCAGGTACCATCAGATCGGAATAAACATCAAGGGCGGCTTTGGAAGGGAAGGGAAGTCAGAGACTTGGAGACCCTGAGAGACTGCTTTTGTTCCACCAGGGCTGATGACAACTATGCGGGTGACAGGCTGGCTTCTTAATTAGAGGCAACCCTAATAGGCTCAGTGGTAAAGAATCTGCCTGCCAGTGTAGGAGACGTGGGTTTGATCCCTGGTCCAGGAAGATCCCAGAGAAGGAAATGGCAACCCACTCTAGTATTCTTGCCTGGAAAAACCCCACAGACAGAGGAGTCTGGCAGGCTATAGTCCATGGGTCACAAAGAGTGGAATATGACTTAAGCCTGAACAACAACAACCAAATTAAGAGCAGCCATTTCCCAGGAAGGGTACTCACTCTCACAGCTTGCTTTGTGTGCTCGCAGAGGAAGCATTTAGAGCATGCATCTGCCTTTTTTTTTTTTTGCTTTTCTTTTTGATAAATGTAAAAGTCTCATACCTGCTTTTCAGTTCAGTTCAGTCACTCAGTCGTGTCCAGCTCTTTGCGACCCCGTGAATTGCAGCGCACCAGGCCTCCCTGTCTATCACCAACTCCTGGAGTTCACTCAGACTCATGACCATCGAGTCAGTGATGCCATCCAGCCATCTCATCCTCTGTCATCCCCTTCTCCTCCTGCCCCCAATCCCTCCCAGCATCAGTCTTTTCCAATGAGTCAACTCTTTGCATGAAGTGGCCAAAGTATTGGAGTTTCAGCTTTAGTATCAGTCCTTCCAAAGAACACCCAGGACTGATCTCCTTTAGAATGGACTGGTTGGATCTCCTTGCAGTCCAAGGGACTCTCAAGAGTCTTCTCCAACACCACAGTTCAAAAGCATCAATTCTTGCTTTTAGTGTTACCCAAAATATTAAAATAAAGTGTATGACTAAAGAGAAGATCAGATATACCTAATACCGGTGAGAATCTCTGTTCTAGAATGATGTGCCAGTACTGCCCTGAAACTCCTGGGTTTTGGGCAAATCTGAATTTGAAGCCTGACCTGACCACTCAGAGTCATGCACCTCAGGTGAGCTTTTTTTCAGCTTCTGTCCCCATCTCCGGAAAGGGGATGTGACACCTGCCACTTGGGGCTGCTCTGTGGATTCAGTGAGGCACTTGGCACCATTGCCAGTTACTTAAAAAAAAATAACAAATCTGAAAACGTTAATCAATAGCCTTGGGAAGTAGACTAATCCCCTTTCTCCATTTTATATATGAGAACACTGAAGCCCAGACAACAGTTCCATGAAGAGGGCTGATGCCTGTCCAAGCCAAGCCCCTTTCACTGAGCAACCCCACCCCCTCCCCCTTACCCTAGCCTTGACCAAGTGTCTGCAGGTGACCAGTAGATCTGCAATCATCTTCTCTCTGGCCTTAGTCTCTGACCCCAAAACAGTGTCCAGGGTGATGGCTCACGTGGGTCCTCAAGGTCCCAGGATCAAGTTTTCTTAGCACTAGTTAAGTGAGTATTATATTAACCAGCTCATGTCTGTTCTCTCAACTGGGCTGTAAACTTTATTTCAGAGAAGGGACCAAATTCTCCTAGTTTCCAATAAGCTACAAGTCTCTGAAAAACAGACTGTATTCCTTGCAAGAGACTTTCAGTGCAGAACTTCCGCATAAGACTCATTTTAGCTTTAAGTTTCACCATCCAAATTTTACCGAGGTGACGCATAGACATGGAATGAAATAGACTTTCTAATCTGTTCTCCTGAACCGCTAACCTTTGGGCCCTTTCACAAGTTGCTGAACCTCTGAGCCTCAGTTTCCTCACCCAGAAAGCAAGGATATTCGTGTCTTCTCTGCATACTCTGTGGATCAAAATGAGATGCTGCATGGGAAGACCTTTGGTAAACTTTAAGGCGGTTTTCCTCCCTGACTCCTCCTGTCCACCCCTCCTTCCTCAAATGAGCAAGCAGTAGGACTGTGCCCTCTGTTCTCCTAAAGCGTTTCCCAGCAGCCCTGCCCAGCTGCTGCAGCTGAGACAGAACCAAGCAGCCATACATTCAGTAAAGGAGGAAGAAACAGTGTATCCGAGCTGAAAAATTCAGCAAGCTCCTAGCACTTGTTAGGTCAATCTGTTTATTGGGTTCCAAGCTAAACTCCTTTCCAGGAGGTCTAGGAAGGCCTAGACTCTTACACGTTTCCAGCAATGAAACCTTGGTCCAGTTACATAGTGTATCTGAGCCTTGGTTTCCTCATTAAAAAAAATGTGATCATACTTGCTTTGCTGGGTGATGGAATCAAATGAGGACACGCTACAGTAGGCAGTCAGAGTCTGTGATTTTCTCCTCTCCCCTTGTTACTTCTGTCTCCCTTCTGTTTATCTTTCTAACTCTCTGTGCCTTAGCTTGCTTTCCGTGATGTGGGGATAAGAATACCGGGCCTACTTAGCTCACTGGTTGTTGTGTGACTCTGCAATAAAGGCTGTGGTGGGGCTTTGGAAGTGGTGGCACATAGTATAAATACCTGTGTGGGCTTATTCTCAGGCTCACTGACCTTGAACTGAGGAGCATGCTGGTCCTCTCAGGCCTGGGCTGTTGTGTGCAGCCGCCACTTGGAGAAGGTCACTTAACATACCTTCTGTTACTGTTCTTCCCAAGGCCTCTGATGCACTCACATCTACCTGGGCTGCCCCACAGCCTCCTAACATCTGTTACTCACACGCCTCCCTCTCTGTCTCTCTGGTCTCCTCTGTATTATAAGACCCAGGACCGTCTCCCCTCGGCTCCCTGGATACAAAAGGATGCCTGCCACAATCCTGCAGGCTTTCAGAACAGAAGCTGCCTGTCAGATGCACCCCCGCCCCCCATCCTTAGCTTCAGGAATAAATACTAAAAAAGACTCATGATGGGGAGCTAAGGAAAACAAGAAATGCTGCTGAAAGCCCCCAACAACCCACAGTGTGAACACCCCCACCTCCTCCAGAGGCCACCAGCCCCCTCTGCAATTGAGGATGAACCGCTGTGCACTGGACTCAGAGGGGCCCATGATGCCGTGGGCTGGAAGCTGGGAGTTGGGAGCTTGGGAGGGCGGGGCCCACCGAGGCAGGGGAGCTGAGCTGCTCTATTCTGGGCACAGTTTCAAGGCCAGCTGCAGGGAGAACAAGCAGTCGCTGTGTGTCTGCAGCTGGCAGTGGTTAGGCCAGGGCTGTCCCTCACTTGGGGTATATTTAAAGACACCCCAGATGATCATGCCAACAGGAAAAATGCACACAGAGCTCCAGCCACGTCCAGTTTCCAGCCCAGTCCAGCCCCCTCCCCCTTTGCTGTGGAGTTTCTGGCCATGGATTTATGTGTCCATAGAGGAAGGCAGGCTTCTCAGACTTTCCCAGGTGGAGGTGGTACCACCTGGGGAAAAGTGCCCCACATTCCTGGGCCTCTCTGCCCTCTGACTGAGCTGGCTAGAAGTTCAGGGGATTAGCTAGGTCGGCTCCTCCCACCCTGGGGTTGGTAACCCAGCAACCGCTGGGGAGAGGCAGACAGATGAGTCAAAGAGAAGCACAGAATCTCTGGCTTTGCGTTTTGATTGTGAAAACTCCCCGTGAGCGCAGGCTCCCTTCCACAGGGAGTGGTGGGGCTTTCCCACACTGCTTCAGGCCAAATGCTCCTCCTCCAAGGGATGCCTGGGCCCCACTTGACTGCTGCTGCAAGCTCAGGGACAAAGCTGGTGGCCCAGCAAGAGCCCATCCCGGCCCAATTCTGACTGCCTTTCACTTGTTTTTCTCAAGTGAAAACAAGACCACTGGCCTGAATTCCATGGGAAGGGGTATGGGGGTCGGTAACTGAGAACTATGGGCAAGGGGCCCCAAGGGCCTGAGGTTCTGCAGAGCAGAGATAGCAGGTGTGCACAGAAGTTTGGGCTTGCAGGTCGATCTTTTCTTAGAAGTGAGAAGACCTCAGGAGAGCAGCCCAGCAGAAGCAGGGTGGGGAATAAGTGGGCAGCTTATCAACCAGTAAGTGAAGCCCACAGGCTGTGTCTGAGGCAGGCTGCTGCAAGTCCCGGGAGAGTTAAAATGCAAGTGCACCAACTGGATCAGCTATGTAATTTGAGTGTTCAAAATGCACATAAAGGGCCCTTTGCTAAAAAAAAAATTATCAAGAATTTTAAGACAGTCACAGAAGAGCATTAAATGAGGAACCTTCTGAGTGTGTGCAGGTTGCACACTTGGGAAGCTGGCCCTGAGTGCCTGAACTGGCTCCTTGAAAGTTGAGGCAGGTGAGCTGATGATGTCTGGTCATCCCTGGCCTCAACCGCAGACCCCTCAGCCCTGCGGTTTCAGTTCCCAGACTTTTACTAGGCTTGGGACATTGCCTCTATCCCCATAGCAGCTTCTTTCCCTGAGTGGGTAGCACCTGTCTTCATTTCTTGAAAAAGAAGAAATTGAAAGGTGATGGTGGGGAGAGGGCTGAGGGCAGGAAAGGACTGCAGCCCTGAGTCTACTGGGCCTCTAGGTCTCAGACCCCAGGATTCCCTGGTCAGGCCGAGAAAGGCAGACCCCGTGATTAGAGCCTACTAGGAGTGAGGCTGTGGACATGTTGGGAACAGGATGGAGGTAAGAAGGATTACACTTGGGACCACCATGAACCTAGGGGACATGTTCTGAGGGTATGTGACAGTCCCGGACCAGAACCAAGGTCCCAAAGCAAGTTTTGGGAACTCACCTCCAACTCTATGTGGTCATGGAGTTTCTTGCAGGTGGCCGCAAAGGTCTCCGAGGTGCCAAATTCAAAGTACCACAGCTTGTTCTTCATCCTGGACCAGGAGTCAGAAAGATGGCTCAGTGTTCTGTGTTTGAAATGACTGTGTACAGCAGCTATGCTGCTGGGGCTGGGACACTCAAGCCCTCAGCTGTCCCCAATCTTATGTTTTCAGCACTTCTTAATTGGATGATCAGGGATGGAAGATTTTTTTAACCAACTGTTCTTGCCACCAACTTAAAGAAAAACCTATTTGTTTCTTAGACATCATGGCTACCCTGAGTGAACAGCCAATGGCTCTCTGATCTTCCTGGTCAGAGCCAGAGAAAGGCCTGCTTGCCTCTGGATCTGGATCAAGGGAGGAGTTCCATGAAAGTCAACCAGGTGGCACCTGAAAGCACGCTCTGGTTAGTGTCCTTTCTACTACGAATGCAGGGGAGCTTCAATAGTTGGGGTACAAAGGGAGGACGATCGGTTAGCCAGTTGAGACTTGACAGAGGTATAGCCTCAGGACAGAGGAGGGATAGCCCCACCTGAAACCTGCTAAAATGTGTGCTACTTTGTCTGCACTCTGATTGGGAGAAGCATAATGGAAAGAATTAGACACAGATTTGCAGGCAAGGAGGAAAGAGAAAAACAAAAGTGAGTTGTTTTGGTAGCAATAGTTTCCCCCCACTTGGTTCTCAATTGTATTCGCTGAGGCTATGACAATCCTTCACTGAGGGGTAGGCCTTGTCCTATTTGCTTCAAAGTAAGAGCTCGCTATTTCGAGCTTTAAAGATGTTCAACATTTTCCTGATGGGCCGGGGGCGCGAGGCGGGGGTGGGGGAGGGTGCGCAGCCGGAAACAATGGTGTTCCCATGTAGCCGGGAGCTCTGCAAAGTCAGATGGTTGTGTCCTGACACTTGGTCATTTTGATCAGATGGTCTCACCAGGAAGTGTTTCTGAAGGTATTCCATTCCTCCCGTCCCAACTGTCATCCTATTCTCAGGGGCTGGCTAAGAGAAGGGACACCTGTCCAGTTTATAAGCTGGCAGATTCTGCTGAGGAAGGATTAAACAGAATCACAGTCTTCTTGGCACATCTTCAGGAGAGAGGATGCGCCTTGTGTGTTGCTGATCCTCCATCCTCAGAGCTGTGGACTAAGAGGAAGGAGCATTCTTCAAAGGAAAGAAGGCTTTCTTCCTAGTATTTCTTAGGCCATAGCAGGTGATGCTTTCAAACAAGAGGCACAACTTTTCTCTCTACATTTCTCAAAGAGTCCACCCACAGCTTAAAGATGAGTCTGTGTTCTCCCACTGCATGAAGATTTCTAAGATCGAGTTGGGAAGTAGCTTTTCTGACTCTTGGTAAGCAGGAAAAGAAATGATAAACGATGACGGGAATAAGCAGTATTTATGGAGTTATGCTTATGAAGAAGCATATGAAGTTATGCTTATGAAGGGTTGGGTATTCTTTAAGTAGACCTTCTCAGCCAGTGTACTAGGCACAGGTGTGCCTGAGATTCCAGTCTCCTCAGCTTTGGGTGGCCAGGTTGGGGTCTGGGGCAGGCTGAGCCCCTGATGCCACAGCCGGGGTTCTTTCTGTATGAGATAAACGCCAAACAATTGCTTTTGTTTTCTACGCCTGCCATGATGTGCAGAGGAAACACTACTCTGATGAGTTCTCTGTATGCACAGAAATGTGAATACAAGTTACCCAGGGATTTCATTAAAATGCAAATTCTGCTTCAGTCATTCAGGATTTGGGCATAAGAATTCCTTGTTTTCTAACATGCTGCTAGTACTGGCCCAGCAATCACGCTTGGAGCTGTGAGGATCTGGGGACTCCTTTCGTGGCTCTGAAACATTAGTATTCATAAGAATCACTTGTGAATGTGATTAAAATGCTAGTGCCTGGGCTCTAATTTGTAGAGATTCTATGTGGCCTGTGTCTGACAGGGCCCAGGAATATGCATTTTATGAGTGCCCAGGTGATCGCTATTCAGGTGGTCAGCTGTCAGGATTTTCTGAAGCATTACTCTAGATCCCAGTGAAGTGACAACCAAGGAAGAAGACAGAGCGATTAGCCCTGAAAGAGAGGATTCCTCAGGGAAGACAGAATGAGGGTCAGCGCCTTTCAACAGACAATGACGGCAAAAGACCCAGTAACAGGAAAAGCACAGATTGTCATAAATGCCAAAGTTGAGGATGCCTCACAAGCAGCGAGAGCATCTCTGTAGCCAGGAGACCCGCATTATGATTCCATTTTCAAATATCACTGCTGGTCTGAATCATGACTTTTGAAAGTTATTGCCAGGAGATTTAGAGTTTTAATAAAAATTTCCGGAAGCCGCAAGCTATTTTTACCCAGAAGTGGTGCTTCTGATGATCTAATAAGGTTAAGAGGTCATGGTTAGGTCAGTATTGCAGAATGACTGAGAAGATCAAACAGATGGCTTTTTTGTTGCTGGTTAGATGTCCATTTCTGGCTGTGAACCCTAAGCCTCAGTTTCCTGATCTGTAAAATGGAGGTAATAAAAAGATCTGCTTAAAAGGGTAGTTGTAAAGATTAAATGGGATGACCACAAAGCACTTCTTATAATGCTTCCTGCATAATAATCTCACCGATAATGTTAGCTACTTACTTATCAGTTATTATTTCAATGTCTTGGCATGTTTGGATACCATAATAAGGTTATGGTATCAGGTTGGGCAGCCGTAGACACCGTTGTTGTTTAGTCACTAAGTTGTGTCCAACTCTTCACGACCCCATGGACTGCAACACGCCAGGCTTCCCTGTCCTTCACCAACTCCTCGAGCTTGCTTAAACTCATGTCTATTAAGTAGGTCACACCATCCAACCATCTCATCCTCTGTCGTCCCCTTCTCCTCCTGCCCTCAATCTTTCCCAGCATCAGGGTCTTTTCCAATGAGTTGGCTCTTTGCATCAGGTGG
Organism: Bubalus bubalis; assembly: GCF_019923935.1. Classification (NCBI taxonomy): domain Eukaryota; kingdom Metazoa; phylum Chordata; class Mammalia; order Artiodactyla; family Bovidae; genus Bubalus; species Bubalus bubalis. Next base: position 126,430,512 of record NC_059157.1, on the reverse strand, counting down.
CCAAAGTGTTGGAGCTTCAGCATTAGTCCTTTCAACGAATATTCAGGGTTGATTTCCTTTAGGATTGACTAATTTGATCTCCGGAGAAGGAAATGGCAACCCACTCCAGTGTTCTTGCCTGGATAATCCCAGGGATGGGGGAGCCTGGTGGGCTGCCGTCTATGGGGTCACACAGAGTTGGACGCGACTGAAGTGACTTAGCAATTTGATCTCCTTGCAGTCCAGAGGGACTCGCAAGAGTCTTCTCCAGCACCACAATTCAAAAGCATCAATTCTTCAGTGCTCAGACTTCTTTATGGTCCAATTCTCACATCTGTTCATGACTACCATAGCTTTGACTATATAGACTTTTGTAGACATTACATATCCAAAATTTTCTGGGACAGAAAAACATGATCATACTAGTCAGATCATTGTGTCTTGACTTTTGGCTAAAAATATATGTTCCCTCCATGTCTAATCTAACAGTTTTTTTTTTCCAGAGTCAGACCACAGCCTAATCCTTGGTTAATTATCTTGACTGGTCACATGATTGTCCATAGACGTCATGTTTGCAAATATGCTTCTGAGAAAGTACACATTTGGTGTGAGACAAAGTATTTATTGACTCAAGAAATATTCAGTGTGCCAGGACTAGATAGGGTGTACTTAGTGCAGGGGAGAACAAAACACAGAACTCCATGAGCCAGACACCTGAGAAAGGCAGCCGAAGAAACAGACTATGGAAACAGTCATGTGCCAAGTACTAAGCCTTGGGGATACCTAGGAGGAGGGACATCCAATTCTTAGTGAGGCCACCACTCATCCTAAGTGAGTGATGAGTTCTGAAGGATGTGGAAGGGAATAAGGAAAGTGGAGGAAGAACATTCTAGGCAGAGGAAAAAGCCCAAGCAATGGCCTAGGGTAAGAGAGAGCACAGTCCTGCTGGAGAGGATCTGGAATTCAAGGAGGGATAGATTGGCCAGATAAGGGCGGTGCAATGCTTAGGTGCTTGAGCTTTATCTTAAAGTCTATACTGTGTTGTGGACCATCCTCAAGTGAGAGTAGTGGTGAGGGGCTGGTGGTAGCGACCTGACAGATTTTTGTGCTTTTTAAAGCTCACTCTGTTCCAAGTCTGGAGAGCCGACTGGAAGGGGTGGGTACAGATTTGAGGCCTGGAGGATGGTTTGTAGGTGGTGTAGAATCCCAGGAGAGAACTGGGAAGGACCTGAACAAAGGTAGTGACATTAGGGCTCGGGCTAAGGAAAGGGATTCACAAGCTAAAATTTAGGAGGTGGAACTGACAGGGCTGGTTTGTTGTAAGGAGTGAGTGAGAAAGAATAGTCAATGACACCCAAGTGCTTAGGTTGCATGATAGATGGCGGGTGCTGTTCACTGAGTGAGAAGCACAGCAGTTCAGTTCTCCAGCAGCAGTCCTCTTTGTAACTGAGGGACAGCACTTTTGTGTTTTGGCATGTCCATCATCCGTCCACCCATCTATCCATAGATCATCTATTGAGCCATACTATGGACTAGGCACTGCATATGACCTGGAGATGAGTGGTAAATAAGAGAGGCAGGATCTTTGCCTCACAAGTTTCCATACTTTTAATAGCTTCACCAAGATGCTAATGTTCAACCTCTGACTGACAGGACTTTTGTTCAGAAATCTGAGAGCTTTTCTTCCTCCTCTTTTAACTCAGGCACATTTTAGTTAGAAGTAAATACAATCTGGAAAATCCCATGGATGGAGGAGCCTGGTGGGCTACGGTCCATGGGGTCACAAAGAGTTGGACACGACTGAACAATTTTACTTGCACTTTCAAATACAATCTATTCCTATGGTTCTTTAGTTTTTTATTCTGCAAAACATTTCACATGCACTATCTCTTTCCCTTACTTACAAGTAAGGGAAGACTTGAGGAAAAGTAAATTGTCGAGGTTGTGGAGCAAGTAAGTGCAGAGGTGGCCCCCTCCCTGACTGTCAGGCCCCAGAGCCTGTGTTTTGTGGCCTTGCCACACTATCTTCTCATGTCTTTGCATGTGGTGTGGTGCTGTGTGCTCTGATCACAGACTAGGCCGCTGTAAACCAGGCTATGAAATGGAAGCAGTTGCAGGCCTGGGGTGTAAGTGGTTGCATCACAAGCTGGGAAATGCTGTCTGATGAAGAGTGTACCCTCCCCCCGACCTAAGTCCCAGTGGCCAGGGGTGGAGTCTAGATGAGTCTCAATTGGATTTGTCACAGGAACCTCCTGGTCTTGAATCTAAACAAACTCAGAAAGTTGGGGAAACCAGAATAGATCCCTAGAAAAGCCAGAGGCTCCCAGGACACCCTTGACCTTTTTCTCTCAGCTCACCCAGAAATGAGGCATAGGCGGTGCCCATGAGGCATCTCCTACACAGAGTGAGATGGGGAAAGCTGGGAGACAGACGTAAATTTCACCTCGGGTGCCTCCCATTTCAGCTCCAATGTGGACCACTTCTGGCCGTGCATAATAAGAGACGACCAAGGGGTCTAATGCAAGACCCCAGGATGGAATCAAGGAGCCCTGCTTTCAAATGCTGACTCTCCCTTTACTGGTTGTATAACTTTGAACTTTTTCTTTTTTTTTACTTTTCTGAGCCTCTTTACTCATAAAATGGGTAAATACCTAATTCACAGAATGTTATCAATATTAAATGAGACATGTGAAGTCATTTATAACAGGCCTTGGTCTACAGGCCTTCATCCCCTGTACACATTAAAAGTTTGATTATTGGCAAGCCATCAGCAACATTCAATATTAAAAAACAAAGTACCCTCTTCCTAATAAAGGTCATGTATCTGGTTTCTCAGAAAAAATTGCCACTAGCCTTATATTAGATAATATAAAGGGGGATTGTTCTGGTTGCCTCTGCCCTAGCTGCCAAAATGGTTGCAAGTCCAAAGGCTGGAGCCAGGAGAGTAAGGACAAAGGAAGGAAGAGACTCCTCTTGGGATGAAGGTTGATCAGATAGAGATGGCCCCCAGCACCCTGCATGACTGAGGTCAGACATTAATGGTAGGCCTGAGGTGGAGGCTGGCATCGGGCCAAGGAACATAGAGGACAGACCCTCTCTTTGTATATGTTGGGGTGTTGTCACCAAGGACTGCACTGGCAGGCCCATCTGAGGCAGGGCTTCCTAAAGGTTTCTCAGCTGCTATGGGGCTTCCCTGATAGCTCAGTTGGTAAAGAATCCAGCTGCAATGCAGAAGACCCCTGTTTGATTCCTGGGTCAGGAAGATCCCCTGGAGAAGAGATAGGCTACCCACTCCAGTATTCTTGGGCTTCCCTTGTGGCTCAGCTGGTAAAGAATCTGCCTGCAATGCGGGACACCTGGGTTCGATGCCTGGGTTGAGAAGATCTCCTGGAGAAGGGAAAGGCTACCCACTCCAGTGTTCTGGCCTGGAGAATTCCATGGACTGTATAGTCCATGGGGTTGCAAAGAGTCGGACACAACTGAGTGACTTTCACTTTCATGAGAACAGGAAGGAAGCCAAACCCCCAGCCTGCTACCACTGCATATCACAACACCAGGGAGGAGTAACCTAGATTCTCTGGTTCTGTCTACACTGGCAGAGCAGATGTGGATAGTGCTGAGTGCTGACAGGTTCTTTGTTGATCTGGAAGTAGAGAAAGCCTCTCATCAGGGAAGTTTTAGACTTTAGGCTTTACATTTTCCCTGGTGGCTCAGACAGTAAAGAATCTGCCTGCAATGTGGGAGACTTGGGTTTGATCCCTGGGTTGGGAAAATCCCCTGGAGAAAGGAATGGCTCCAGTATTCTCACTTGGAGAATTCCATGAACAGAGGAGCCTGGTGGGATACAGTCTATGGGGTCGCAGAGTCAGACGCGACTAAGTGACTAACATTTTCACTTTTTCAAACATTTTATGTATATTATCTCTTTCCATTCTTAGAAGAATCCTATGAGGAGGTGCTCTTGATGATAAATTCACAGAGTGAGGCAAATTCTTCTCAGCCTCATCTTCTCTTTTTTCTTTCCCCCTTCCCATTAGCACCCTAAGCACCTTTCCAAAGAAAGACATAATAATACTCTCTAACAATTTGACAAAGCCCTCATTCTCCCTGCTGAGTAGACAGCCTGACCGCCAGTGTTCTCTGGTCTTTTGAAGATGTCTCTCCTGCCATTACTTTTAGCCCTTGTTGGAGGTTTGCTGCTGCTGCACGTGGTACTAGTTTTTGTCTGTTTCATTTGCAGTTGTATAAGAGCATGGCATTTGGAGTCAGAGAGGCTAGGGTTCACGCCTGGTTCTGCCATTTCCTGGTTAGACAAGTTACTTCAGTTCTTTGACCCTTCATTTCTTCTCCTACAAAATGGGAGTATGATTTTCTACCCAGCAAAGTTGTGAAGCTCATATGGCAAATGCAAAGCACCAAGCAGGTGTTTCATGCATGGGAAGTACCCCCTCACTGTTCTCTCTTGTTGCTAAGAGACACACTCCCTGGGAGATTTGTTCCCCAAAGGCTGCAGGGGTAGGGACAGGAGCCTGTGGGGTTCTATCCCAGGCAGCCAATATTTTTTGAAGAAAATAAAACTAACAATGTTTTAATGACTTTTGGATTGCTTTTTCTGCATCCGTCTTCCTGAGTTGTTTTTGGCCCAGCATTTCTTTCCTTCTCATAATCACCTTTCAGCTGGAGATGACTAATCCATAACCAGTTGTCCTGAGGCTGGTTTCCAGGTCCAAGAAACTCCTAGGTTCACTGTCAGGCTCTAAGCTACCCTGGTGAACTCGTTCTTGAGGCAGAAGCCCCTCATCTGGGCTCTCAGGGACTCTCAGGCACATGGGGGAGTGGTAAACATCAGCAGTGACACCGTGGGTTGACTCTATTTCTGGGCTTTCTTAATTTCCCCCTGCTTTATAAGAAAATAACATTGATTGCACACTAGTTAGTTGAATCTTTTCATTTGACAGATGAGGGAAAAATGAGACTAATTAAAAATGTTCTTTTATATTTGTCAGCAATTTAGGACTGGATTCAGTCACCATCCTGACAGCCTATGAATAGCCTGTTTTCAAGGATGTCCACAAGTGAAACCGAGCTCACTGCTGGGCATTTTCACCAGCAAAGGCAATGAGCTTCTGATGGCCCTTTTCTGATCATCTAGGAAGTTTTAAGGGCAGTAGACTTTTGAAGTCATCAAAACATGAAAACATTTCTTTGGACGTAGAAGGCTACAAAGAGGACACTATAGCTATTTCTAGAAATAGGAGCCCTTGAATTGAAGGTGTTCCTCTTTGTGGTTTGGACTTTGATAATCAGATTCCCTGAGTGGGTCATGACTCAGTCAGTCAGTTAGGCCTCTGTCAGCCCAGTGAAGCAGATGCTGCTCCCAAGATATGTTCTGTGTTGGGCTGAGGGAGCCGAATGATGTGGTGGCCGTGCTGGGCCAGCAGGCAGGAGACCTCCTCCAGCCCCACTTCTCGTTCACACTAGAATGTCGACCCCACGAGAGTTACGCAGGGTCTCCTAGACTCAGTTTCCTCATCCTACAGTGAAGGGCAGAGGATGACAAATTTCAGAGGTTTCTCCAAGCTCCCTGAAGAACCTGAGATGACAAGATACAGGACAGAGCGGGAGGGCCCCCCTGCTCCACAATCAGAGCCGTGGAGGAGTGTGGGCCCGAGTATTGTCAGAGCTGCCTTTTTTTTTAAACAAAGATGCCACAAGAATGTATTTTAAAGTAAACTCTCTTAATTATTAAAGTTGGCAACTAGTTCAGCTCTTTAAAAGAACACCATATGGGCCCCAAACTGCACACCTGGGGAAAACTCCACCTAGCCAACAGGCTACTTTGGTACATTAATTATATATTTTCATAAGGTTCATCTCAATTAAAAAACAGAAACAAATGATCTCAGTACCATGAGTTTGCTGGGTTATTGGTGCTGTTACTGCTCTGACTACCAAAGTTAGACTAGTGTCAGGTTATGAAGGAAAATAGGAATCTAGCACAACCAGAGAGGTATGATAGCAACCTAGAAGAGTAAGTGCAACTCAAGCTGAATGGCAACTGTTATAATATTGAGACCATTTATTTGTTGACATTTTACATTATTTAAGTCCTGAGTGCTTTTGGATGTTCAGTGATTATGTTAACCAGAGTTTGGATCAAAATTTTAAAAAAGAAAAAATACAAGCCAGGGTAGGTAAGGCTTAGTTCCAAAGCCAGGGTGTCAAGTCCTGTAAGGGGCCAGCGACTGTCATCTCACAGGTGCTGCAGAGGCCATCTGTGTCACCAGCACACCCAGCTGCCCTGGCCCATCAGAGAGCTTGTCACCACATCTAATCCACCCTGCATGCTATCCCCTGCCCTCGCTGCTCATTGGAATGGCACTGGGTGACCTGCTGGCACAGAGCTATGGATGGAAGGAGCTTTTCCAAGGGGAGGCAGTGGCCCTGTTGGTATAAGGGCAAGTGAGCCCCCAGCAATCAGGAAGCGGACTTTATAAATAGCTGTTTTTGTTCTCTGAGTTCGACTCCTGTGCCCGCTGCTCCTGCCAACAGATTTGTCTTGGCTCAGCTCAAGGGGCAAGGTATTCCCTGGCTTTTTTTCCATACTGGTGACAAGACTGGTATTCATGGTGCTCAGAAAAATATAGGGTAGTGAAAGAACAGGTGGACTGCAGACCAAGACCAGAAGCGGGTGGGCAACAAGACCAGAAGCATGTGGGGAACAGGAAAGGGGAAGAGCTCAAGAAGGGGTTAAAGAAAACCTAAAAGGCCAAGAAAGCAGGGAGGAACCTGCCTAGTGTGTATTTTATAGTATAAAGACAAAATCCTTTTAATAACCTACGAAGACACTTCTTGAGTCATTTTCACGTGGGAAAAATTACCTGCAAAATCACAGGTGACATCATTTGCACTTAGGGGAACTGTGGGGTCCAGGGATTCCCAGCTGGGAGATCAGATTCCAAGGACTATTCCAAAGTATGGAAGGAGTTCATGAGTTGCTGTCAGTGTTTCCTAATATGTAGCAGTATTTGGGCATTTACTCCTAACAAAGACTGTACAGGCTAACTAGCAGGTTAAAAAAATTTTTTTTATGTGGAATGGAATAAAATCAATTACATTGGTTACTCTTGGCAACCTGCTCTGATTGAATGGCAAATGGATTCTGTTGAATCCTAAAGATAGAAAATGAATGGTTACTTAGAACAGCCTTTCTGGGCAACAGAAATCTTATTCAGTAGGGCATCCATGGTGGAGGGTGGTGAGGAATAAATAAGAGTACTGCTCCATTTGATAGTATGTGAGTGCAAGCAGAACCACACCAGCTCTGCACAGTGGTTCTCTTCTAAGCCATACCAGCCTTCTCAGGGTACAGATTAGAAGACTGACATCAGCCTTAGGACACTGAGATTGAGGATGCACTGGCTGGGATTCAACTCCCAGCTTCCAGCTTCCACCTTCCCATCCTTATTCCTTACCTTGTCGTCTATCCCCACTCCCCCTCCTGCGGCTCTGCCCCAGAGGCATCTGAGAGAAGTGGAAAGGTCAGCCCAAACCACAAGAGCTGATGACGGCAAAGCTGCAGGCCATTCCCATTCGCGCCTGTGGGCTGGCTTTGATCGCAAGCCACGGTAAGACCACAAGCTCCAGCTCCAGGTTGGCGGACTCAGGCTACTCCAGCCCTTGTGTTGCTCTTCCCCAGAGTTGGCCGTCTGGGTTTCCCTATGGGTCTCCAGTCTCCACTCTTGTCCCAGAGAAAAGAAGGGCCAAAGCCACTGGCCTCCTCTAGAGCAGCCATTCTGCCCCTCCCTCCCAGGGTAATTCTGAGCCCCAGAGAACCTGCTCCCTTTAAGCAGTGATCCTCCTACTGCACATAAGACAGTTGGTTTCCGTGGACTAGGGGCAGAGTCTCCTTCGGTGGACATTCTGGAATTCTGTCTCGCATGTGACAGTTTCCCCTCCTAAGGGCGGGACTCCAGTTGTGGGCATGAAGCCAGTCAAAGTCTGAAACGGGATCCTCCCCTAGGGTAGCACCTGGGGACACACCCCTGTGTGGGCAAACACCCAGGCCCAAGCAGGAGGTTTCTCTCAGACCCTCTGTCCATGGGTACCCTGCACACTCACCGACTCTGCAGCTCTGAGGCAGTCTCTCCCAAGAGACAGAAGTGTGACTTGAGAACAGCCACTGTGATGGGAATGCCACCACATGGCTCTGCCGCTTTGGGGGTGACCCTCAGGAGAGACAGCTGGTGAGGCAGCTAAAGTTTTCCTCTATTGAGGGCCCGAGTCTCTGGAATGTTTTTCCAGTCAGTATCTGTCCTTGCCAAGGGAAAATAGTTCCCTTCCCCCATCCAAAATAATAAAATAAAATAAAAATCTCACCAAGTTTGGCTGCTTTTAGCAATCCTTTCTCTCTTTGAAGATTTATTTGTGGAACGAAAATCCCCTTCAGGCTGATTTGGCTGAGGCTAGAGGGCTCTGAGTAAGCACAACCACACAACTCTCAGACGGCAAAGTCAAATACGAGGACAGAGAGCAGCCTGGCTCCCAGAGGCACGGAAAGGGGAGAAGGCAGATGGGCACGTGGGGCTCTAAGGCCCTGTGATGATTGCTTACTTGTTGTGTAGCTTTTTGATCCTGATCTATGCTTTATTAGCATTCACACAACCATTGGGCCAGGAAACGTACCTTAAGGCAGTTGGGAACAGTTAAGGCCGAGGTAGGGAGGATGGCTGGTTAGAACAGAGTTTGGGATTGACATATTCACACTGCTGTATTTAAAATGGAATAACTGATAAGGACCTACTGTATAGCACATGGAACTCTGTTCAATGTTATGTGGCAGGTTTGATGGGAGGAGAGTTTGGAGGAGAATGGTTACATGTATTTGTACAGCTGAGTCCCTTTGCTGTCCACCTGAAACTATCTTAACATTGTTCATCGGCTATATGAAAGTGAAAGTCACTCAGTCCGACTTCTTGCAACCCCATGGACTATGCAGTTCAGGGAATTCTCCAGGCCAGAATACTGGAGTGGTTAGCCGTTCCCTTTTCCAGGGTATCGAACCCAGGGTATCGATTCCCAGCCCAGGGATCAAACCCAGGTCTCTTGCATTGCAGGTGGATTCTTTACCAGCTGAGCCACCAGGGAAGCCCAAGAACACTGGAGTGGGTAGCCTATTCCTTCTCCAGCAGATCTTCCCAACCCAGGAATTGAACTGGGTCTCCTGCATTGCAGGTGGATTCTTTACCAGCTGAGCTACCCCAATAAAAATAAAAAGCTTTTTTAAAAAATAAGGAAATGAAAGATAAATAAAAAATAAAAAGATGAGATTTTGTTTTCCAACCAACCAACCAAATATAGCCCTGAACATTGGGAGAAGGTAGGCTGAGGAAGCTCTCAGAAGCTCTTGCTGAGGAAGACCATTTCCTAGGTTCTGACCAACCAAAGCTAGAAACTAGGAACTGTTTAGCGGAGAAGGAGGCAAACCCCCAAAGCAGGTCCACAACCCCACCCTACAGTAATTCACCCTACGTTATTCCCAGGGAGCCCCGAGAGAGACAGCAGAGCTTCCCCTCTGTCTCTACTCCCTCCACTCCCAGCTTCACCCCCAGCTGTTGGGAATTGTCTTAGTCTCTACTTATCCAGTGTCTATTGTGTGCTGGACCTACATTAGCTGCTTTAGAAACCAAAGGGGCCCCTCCTGTGGTCCTCACATCTGTCTTCTGTGGTGGGTGCTATGTGGTTATTTTACAGATGCCTTTGAGGCTTTGTTTCTGGGCAAATGCAAAGCTGGCCTGAAATGGTATCGCGGTGTCTGAGGGGATGCTGGCTTATGAATAAGCCTGGTCTCCTCTCTCCCTCCCACAGCCAGCCTTTCTGAGCTTGAGGTGGTGCCCAATCTGTGACAGGTCAGGTTACAAAAGTTCCTTGCTTAAGCCAGTTGTTTGTCACTCTGAGCACATTTTCCCATAGAAACAATGTCATGTTGAGATTGGGTTCTCAGAGTAACCACCAAAGCCAATTATCCCATTAGATATCCAATGTCTAGTTTTGCAGACAGTGTGGTAGGGCTGAAAAAGCCCTGGTCAGAAGCCAGAAAGGCCTGGGTTTCAGCCGCATATCAGTCACTTACTTGCTACATGGCCTTGGGCAAGTCATTTAGTCCCTAGACCCTTAGTTTCTTCATCTTTGAATTGGGATAGTATTCCCTACCTTGCAAGGTATTAGTTGAGAAGGTATACATGGGCCCTCTGATATACACTCAGATAATGAAGCAACAGAACTCCATTGCCATGTATAAAACTGGCTTTGTGGCCTCATGGATTCTGAGTCACAACTTGAAATACAAGCGGCACATCTTTCTTGCTGAATTTGGATTGGGGAATCTTTGTTCTCCTTAACTTCCTGGAAAAGAAACATGGGGACTATTAATAAAACCCACGCTAAAATCCCTGGTGGCCACCCTAAAGTCAGGCTGGAGTTCTGATTAGACTGGGACCAGGGGTGGCAGAGGGAGGTATGAAGCAAAAGAGGTAAGAAGGGGGAGGAAAGGGCACAACTAAAGGATGCCTCATATTTCTTTGGCTTTCATAAAACTGCACGATGGTCTGGCTGCTTCCTCTGAAGTTTCTGTGCCTCCACACCATGAGCCAGTTGGATGCTTCCTGGTCAGAACTAAGTACAGAGTAAGGGAGTTCCCTCCTGGGTCTCTCTTTTACATCATGAAATTGTTAGCAAGGCAACAATTCATAAAAAGGGGCAGATGCTTGAATAAATACCCTCTTCCCATCTTTATTCCATCTTCTTCCTATGCTACTTAGGAAAAAAGTCTTAAAATAGGAAAGCACCAGCCAGAGCCTGTCTCTGCCTGAGAAGACTGTAGTGCACACACCGCCAGCAAAATCCTTTCTATTTTGCCCTTTTGAAAATCTCATCCATATGCTCTCGGCTTTGCTTCCACTCTCATGTTTGTGACTTCTACTTGTGCGTACCCTCCTAACACCCATTTCAGCGCCTACAATCACGTGACCTTGTCACCCTGACCTAGCATGGCGTCCTGGCTGTGTGTCCTAGCCACCTCGCCTCTGTTGTCTCCGAGGTTGTGCTTGCCTCCCCCATTCGCTGGGCCCCCTCACGATGTAGCTGGTGAGCGTGCCCCCAGTGTAGATGTGACCCTGCTCCAGTTCCTCAGAGAACTGCTCGGCACCCCCTCTGCCAGGCCTCTTATTTCTAGCTCACACCTGCTGCCCCTCCGTGGGCTGCGATTTTAGAGTTTCATTTGAACATTCCACTTTATCCCCTTTAAATCTCATTTTAAAGCTCTCCTGTTTGGTCTTCAAGTCTCTGGCCAAAAATGTTTTTCTTGGTTTATGTGACAAGCTCCCGATTCCTTGCCAAGGGGCCTGTCATTCCAGCATCCAAATCCGTGGTCCAGGAGAATAGGCGTCCTCGGCTCAGTTACAGAGCAGCTCACACTCCCCATGCATGTGTGCCTGTTTCTTCTAAAATTCTGACTCACGGCTCTGGAAGAGACTGGAGCATCAACTCTGCCTCTTGGTTTCCTACCCAAGACACCAGAGTCACCAGAGATACTAACCAGGATCCCTCTGGATGTGTGACTTGTCCCCACATCCATGGCTCGAAGGGAAAAATAGCCTACGGGTTATTTGAGCATGTTTGCTCCTGTTTGTCTCTAATTCACGTTTGTCATCAGTGTGAACTCAGCAGAATACTAGTCTCACAAGATGCTCTGAGATAGGGGGATTCTGTGGTCAGCTAAATTGGGAAATTAAAGACTTTATCCTGGGACGTCTCTGGTGGTCCAGTGGTTAAGAATCCACCTTGTAATGCAGGGGGTGCGGGTTGGATCCCTGGTCAGGGAACAAAGATCCCACATGTAGCGAAGCAACTAAGATACTGTGTGCCACAACAAAAGATCCCATACGATGCAATGAAGGTCCCGCAGGCTACAACTAAGACCTTGCAGCCCAATAAATAAATAAATATTAAAAAATAAATACTTTATCCTGCTTTAGCATGGTCTCAAGAGACTTGAATCGATGGACCGCGCAGAAGCGTGCCGGCTGCGATGGACTGCGCAGAAGCATGGCCGAAAGGAGCTACCCCCCTCCCAAGGTCAGGGGCGGCGGCCCCATGCCCTAGGTCAGGGGCGGTGGCCCAGAGAATCAACCCCACATCCAAAGAGCAGCGGCTGCGTGGGCGCAGAAGGGCCGAGCTGAGCTATTCCACATTCAGGGTCAGGAGGGGCAGCCGTGAGGAGATACCACTCATCCAAGGTAAGGAGCAGCGGCTGCGCTTTGCTGGAGCAGCCGTGAAGAGATACCCCACGTCCAAGGTAAGAGAAACCAAAGTAAGATGGTAAATGTTGCCAGAGGGCATCAGAGGGCAGACACACTGAAACCATAATCACAGAAAACTAGTCAATCTGATCACACAGACCACAGCCTTGTCTAACTCAATGAAACTAAGCCATGCCGTGTGGGGCCACCCAAGACGGGCGGGTCATGGTGGGGAGGTCTGACAGAATGTGGTCCACTGGAGAAGGGAATGGCAAACCACTTCAGTATTCTTGCCTTGAGAACCCCATGAACAGTATGAAAAGGCAAAATGATAGGATACTGAAAGAGGAACTCCCCAGGTCAGTAGGTGCCCAATATGCTACTGGAGATCAGTGGAGAAATAACTCCAGAAAGAATGAAGGGATGGAGCCAAAGCAAAAACAATACCCAGCTGTGGATGTGACTGGTGATAGAAGCAAGGTCCAATGCTGTAAAGAGCAATATTGCATAGGAACTTGGAATGTCAGGTCCATGAATCAAGGCAAATTGGAAGTGGTCAAACAGGAGACGGCAAGAGTGAACATTGACATTCTAGGAATCAGCGAACTAAAATGGACTGGAATGGGTGAATTTAACTCAGATGGCCATTATATCTACTACTGTGGGCAGGAATCCCTTAGAAGAAATGGAGTAGCCATCATGGTCAACAAAAGAGTCTGAAATGCAGTACTTGGATGCAATCTCAAAAACAACAGAATGATCTCTGTTTGTTTCCAAGGCAAACCATTCAATATCACAGTAATCCAAGCCTATGCCCCAACCAGTAATGCTGAAGAAGCTGAAGTTGAACGGTTCTATGAAGACCTACAAGACCTTTTAGAAATAACACCCAAAAAAGATGTCCTTTCATTATGGGGACTGGAATGCAAAAGTAGGAAGTCAAGAAACACCTGGAGTAACAGGCAAATTTGGCCTTGGAATACGGAATGAAGCAGGGCAAAGGCTAATAGAATTTTGCCAAGAGAACACACTGGTCATAGCAAACACCCTCTTCCAACAACACAGGAGAAGACTCTACACATGGACATCACCAGATGGTGAACACTGAAATCAGATCGATTATATTCTTTGCAGCCAAAGATGGAGAAGCTCTATACAGTCAGCAAAAACAAGACCAGGAGCTGACTGTGGCTCAGATCATGAACTCCTTATTGCCAAATTCAGACTGAAATTGAAGAAAGTAGGGAAAACCAGTAGACCATTCAGTATGACCTAAATCAAATCCCTTATGACTATACAGTGGAAGTAAGAAATAGATTTAAGGGACTAGATCTGATAGATAAGAGTGCCTGATGAACTATGGATGGAAGTTCGTGACATTGTACAGGAAACAGGGATCAAGACCATCCCCATGGAAAAGAAATGCAAAAAAGCAAAATGGCTGTCTGGGGAGGCCTTACAAATAGCTGTGGAAAGAAGAGAACCGAAAAGCAAAGGTGAAAAGCAAAGATATAAGCATCTGAATGCAGAGTTCCAAAAAATAGCAAGGAGAGATGAGAAAGCCTTCCTCAGCGATCAGTGCAAAGAAACAGAGGAAAACAACAGAATGGGAAAGACTAGAGATCTCTTCAAGAAAATTAGAGATACCAAGGGAACATTTCATGCAAAGATGGGCTTGATAAAGGACAGAAATGGTATGGACCTAACAGAAGCAGAAGATATTAAGAAGAGGTGGCAAGAGCACACAGAAGAACTGTACAAAAAAGATCTTCATGACCCAGATAATCACGATGGTGTGATCACTCACCTAGAGCCAGACATCCTGGAATGTGAAGTCAAGTGGGCCTTAGAAAGCATCACTACGAACAAAGCTAGTGGAGGTGATGGAATTCCAGTTGAGCTATTTCAAATCCTGAAAGATGATGCTGTGAAAGTGCTGCACTCAATATGCCAGCAAATTTGGAAAACTCAGCAGTGGCCACAGGATTGGAAAAGGTCAGTTTTCATTCCAATCCCAAAGAAAGGCAATGCCAAAGAATGCTCAAACTATCGCACAATTGTACTCATCTCACATGCTAGTAAAGTAATGCTCAAAATTCTCCGAGCCAGGCTTCAGCAATACGTGAACCATGAACTTCCAGATGTTCAAGCTTGTTTTAGAAAAGGCAGAAGAACCAGAGATCAAATCACCAACATCTGCTGGATCATGGAAAAAGGAAGCGAGTTCCAGAAAAACGTCAATTTCCGCTTTATTGACTATGCCAAAGCCTTTGACTGTGTGGGTCACAATAAACTGTGGAAAATTCTGAAAGAGATGGGAATACCAGACCACCTGACCTGCCTCTTGAGAAACTTATATGCAGATCAGGAAACAACAGTTAGAACTGGACATGGAACAACAGACTGGTTCCAAATAGGAGAAGGAGTACGTCAAGGCTGTAAATGGTCACCCTGCTTATTTAACTTACATGCAGAGTACATCATGAGAAACGCTGGGCTGGAAGAAGCACAAGCTGGAATCAAGATTGCTGGGAGAAATATCAATAACCTCAGATATGCAGATGATACCACCCTTATGGCAGAAAGTGAAGAGGAACTAAAAAGCCCCTTGATGAAAGTGAAAGAGGCGAGTGAAAAAGTTGGCTTAAAGCTCAACATTCAGAAAACTAAGATCATGGCATGTGGTCCCATCACTTCATGGGAAATAGATGGGGAAACAGTGGAAACAGTGTCAGACTTTATTTTTTAGGGCTCCAAAATCACTGCAGATGGTGATTGCAGCCATGAAATTAAAAGATACTTACTCCTTGGAAGGAAAGTTATGTCCAACCTAGATAGCATATTAAAAAGCAGCGATATTACTTTGCCAACAAAGGTCTGTCTAGTCAAGGCTATGGTTTTTCCATAGGTCATGTATGGATGTGAGAGTTGGACTGTGAAGAAAGCTGAGCATCAAAGAATTGATGCTTCTGAATCGTGGTGTTGGAGAAGACTCTTGAGAGTCCCTTGGACTGCAAGGAGATCTAACCAGTCCATCCTAAAGGAGACCAGTCCTGGGTGTTCATTGGAAGGACTGATGCTGGGGCTTAAACTCTAGTACTTTGGCCACCTGATGCGAAGAGTTGACCCATTGGAAAAGACCCTGATGCTGGGAGGAATTGGGGGCAGGAGGAGAAGAGGACGACAGAGGATGAGATGGCTGGATGGCATCACCGACTCGATGGACATGAGTTTGAGTGAACTCCAGGTGTTGGTGATGGACAGGGAGGTCTGGCGTGCTGTAAATCATGGGGTTGCAGAGTCGGACATGACTGAGCGACTGAACTGAACTGATACTAAAGGCTCTACATTATCACACAGAAAAAAAATAGATTTAACTTGGAGTTTTCCAATGATTGAGCTCCTGTTTTCCTGGGAATCTCCTTTTAACGTCTCACGGAATGTACTTTAACCAATGCTAATTTTATAGCTTGAGGAATACAAGCTTGTAGTGACCTCTATAGACTCTTATCAAACTCATGATGATCTGGTTAGCTGTTCTTTCCTTTCTCCAGAAGTGCCAAATCTTTCTCCTTTGGGTACAGTTCCATACTTTTTTTTTTTTCTCCCCATCAAGGGACTGGGCCTTTCCTATTTATCCCCACGTTATATCTACTTAGTTATCACACTCTTGACTTTGCTTTATGTTCTCTTTGAGCTTCTGAGTGCCTTTTCTTTCTGGATCATTTCTTTTAGGACACTCAGAACCCCTCATCAATGCAAAGACCCTGGCCTCTGAGGTCTTATCTTCTGAGGCCCATTCACTCTCTCCTTTGGGAGGAGACCAAAATATATCTGCAAGACCAATAATTTGTGACCATGGTCAAGCATAAAAAAAGTAATTGGCCCCCATAATAGCCCTCAGTTTATATTTTCTGGGCACCAATGTGATAACTTGGAGGCCCACAGATCTTATGAGGCTTGGAAATTTGACTTGCACAGTGGTTTTTAAAATTGGAAGAATTTTAAAATAAACACCTGGAGCCCAGCTTCTCTTGAGAAATCAGATCTGTTAATACTGGATTGCTTAATACTGGGTTGCTTTCCAACTTGGCAACAATTGGCCAGAGCTGAGTACTGGCTACTCCTATCACACAGGGCATATGCTCTCTACCTTACCAGAGTCCTCATCCCTCCTTGAAGCCTTACATCCTTGCACCCGTTCACATTAACCTTCTGGTCTCTGCTGGCATTCGGATTTGTGACACCTTCATATGGACCTTTGTCAGAGAAGGCAATGGCACTCCACTCCAGTACTCTTGCCTGGAAAATCCCATGGACGGAGGAGCCTGGTGGGCTGCCGTCTATGGGGTCGCACGGAGTCGGGCTGAAGTGACTTAGTAGCAGCAGCAGCAGCATATGGACCTTTGTAGTTTTCTCCTGGGAATTTTCCTAGAAGATACTTCAAGAGTATCTCCCACTTTCTTCCTAATCAGATCCTTCCCATCTGAACCCTGGTACCTTTGGTGATGGGTCCTAATGTGTGTCTGGTTTCAAGGGCTGGGCAGCTGTAGAACAGTAAAACCTGAAGCTCTTGGAATTTGCAAAGATCATGTGAACAAGAATAAAGTCCACCTTTTCTGGGGAAAAAAGTATTTTCAGTTGCTCTGTGTTTATAAATCAGGTACAATCTGGTAGGTTTATTTGACAATCATGGAATACCAAGTAATGAATTTGTCCTTTAACCCTACAGAAGTAGCTTGCTTTATTTACCACTTTGCACAAATGGATGGTTATTACAAACATTAACATTACACTAATGAGTCTTGATAATTAAGGGACAAGTTATCCAGTTCTCAAATCTCTTCTACTTTTCTAACCCATTGACTTACTGTTGGTCATTTAATTTTTCTTTAGTACATTCATCTCTAGTTGGGTGGGGGACAAGGTTATAAGTACAAATCCTGAGCCAGGCCATCAGCTCAAGTTTGAGGGCATCCTGCTTTATTATCCTGACCCAGCCTTGCACATGTCTGTAGAAATCCTGATGATGAGCAGCCTCCATCATTCTCTCTGCCCAAGTTCTAGTACCAGGTGGTACAGAAGACAAAAGGGAGAACCTGATTAATTAGAACACTCTGTGTTGACAGCTTCAATAAAAGTTTCACTAAGACTAACAGTTTGGGGGTTTTCATTTATCCATGACATTCCTACCACCTCTTGCCCTCTGGTAACCCAAAGCTGGAGATTACAGACACACTTTCAGCTCCTTGAGTTCAAAGGCAAGATAGAGTACTTGGCTTGATTGGCATTTTGGAATGCTCTCCAAAAAGGCTCACTTTCAAGATTAAAGGGACTCTTCATTCAAAAGAATAGAAAACATTTTGTTACTAGACAATGAGGAATTTCAATCTAAGTGTAGGTTCAGTAAACATGAATATTCAGCAATTATGTAAGTCTCTGATGCTTTGGCAATTTGAGGGTATAAGTACACTCTTGGAACGAGGAGAGCCCCTCATTCACTGGAGAGCATTAGAAGATTGGGAAAATGCTTTCTTGTAAAATGTGAAGTAGTAAGGCCAAAAAAAGTTAAAAAAAAAACACAACAGTCCTACAATCTTCAAAGTAGAGATCTATAATCTTCAAAGTAGAGCTCTGAAGACCTCTCACAGAGGGATGTTTATAGAAGGGATACTTATACTGCGAAGGGGGTTAAAACCTAAAATGCAGTCTGAAGCTAAGAGTCTCTATACAATGTTATAATAGTTAAGGATCACAACACTATGCACTTAACTGAGAGATTCTGCAGGGTACTCCTGCTGAATGTAGTACCTGTAGTAGCCCAAAGCATCATACCAGCACCCAAGATATTTTAAATCTATTTATTTATTCCAAATCTCATGAGCATCCTGTGAGATCATTGTAATTTCCATTTACACCCCAGAAAATTAAGAATCAGAGAAGTGACTAATTCACAAGGGATTAACATCTACATTTCACATAAGGGTGACACAGCCTGAGATATGGAGTTATAAAGCCATTTGCCCAGGGTTTCTTGACAGATAATTCACTTGTTTCACTAAAGAGAGTTATTGAGTTTCCTGATTAGTATAGCAAAAAGCTGCTTTCAGAAATTCCTTTGGCCAAGTAATAAATGCAGTAAAATTTTCTTGAATAAATGTTGATGTAAATGAAGAATTAAAATTAATCACTCAAATCTTTCTTGAATATATATTATCTTCAACCTTGTTTTTCAAACTCTAATAAAACATGTGCAAGTATGAAGAGTTTAAGGAAAATATATCGAAATGAACACGCTAATCTCATCAGTTCTAAACATAAAGATGTACTCTGCATCACAGAAATGTCCCTATGTAAAAGGACAGTAATTCTCTAACATTCTAATTAGTAAAGTACAATAGAATGTTAATAAGATATTCTTTTCTCTGTAGCTAAAAACAAACAATAAAACATGTTATGCTAAGCTTAAAAGCCACCTACAACTTCTGAAAGTGTAGTGGTAGGAAATAGAGAATGACTTACAGAATTAATTTTTTTTCCAAAACAGATTTCTACTTCCACAACCAAACAGCACGCATCAAGGTCCAGGGTTTACGGGAAAGCTGGTTGTTTCCCACAGTTTTTCTGGTCCTGTGCGCTGTCCTGTGCTTAGCCATTTAGTCGTGTCCAACTCTTTTTGACCCCATGGACTGTAGCCTGCCAGGCTCCAGGGTGATTCTCCAGGAAAGAATACTGGAGCGGTTATCATGCCCTCCTCCAGGACATCTTCTCAATCCAGGGGTCGAACCATGTCTCCCATGTTGCAGGTGGATTCTTTACTGTCTGAGACACCAGGGAAGCCCGAGAATACGAGAGTGGGTAGCCTATCCCTTCTCCAGGGGAATTGCCCTGATATGTGCTAACTCCCCAGGTGAGCAGAGCTGCTGCTGCTAAGTCAATTCAGTCATGTCCAAATCTGTGACCCCATAGACCATAGCCCGCCAGGCTCCTCTGTCCATGATATTTTTCCAGGCAAGATAATAGAAAGGGTTACCATTTCCTTCTCCAGGAGAGCTTCCTGACCCAGGGATTGAACCTGCATCTCCTGCTTGCATAGCAGGCAGATTCTTTCTGACTGAGCCACCAGGGAAGCCTGTGAGCAGAGCTGGTTCCCCTTATTTCTATCCTGTTCTTTCGGTTTCCTCCTAGGGTTACCTCTCCTCCTTTCTCCTCAGGTATCTGTCTGATGTAATAGCCTGTGCTAGGCTAACCCTTCAGCAAGGCTCAGCATGTAAATGTTTCAGAAGCCCTGACATTTTGGCTCTGGAAATACTGGAAATAATAATTTATTCCTTCATTGATATTTTCAAAAAGCATTTGTTGACTCATCCACTCACTCACCTATAGGATAAAGTACAAACTCCTGGGCAGAGCACTGAGATCCTGCCATAACTGCCTCCCACCTGCCCTCCCAACTGCCCTCAGAGCCACTCTCCTTTCCTCTCATGTCTTGTCTTCTTACACTCCTGCCCTTTTCCCAGCCTACTTCCTGCCTCCTTGTGGGCACCCAGCTCCTGTTCTTGTGAATTCCCATTTCTCTCTCAAGCTCACACCCAAACGTAACCTTCTTTGTGTGTGTGTGTGTGTGTGTGTGAAGTCACTTCAGCCGTGTCTGACTCTTTGTGACCCCATGGACTGTAGCCCACCAGGCTCCTCTGTCCGTGGGGATTCTCCAGGCAGAAATACTGGAGTGGGGTGCCATGCCTTCTTTCAGGAGATCCTCCTGATCTAGAGATTGAACCCAGGTCTCTTATGTCTCCTGAATTGACAGGCAGGTTCTGTATCACTATTGCCACATGGGAAGTAATAACTTTCTGAAGTCTAAACACACTTTCTCAGTTAGGTCTTTGCACTCGTTATTCATGTCCCCTTGTTAAAATGAAGCTCATTCATATTATACTGCATTTCCATGCTTTGTGAGGGTTTGAGGGAGGGTTGGTATTGGGAGTTAAATTGTTTTCTCCAAGAAGATTTGTTGAAGTCCTAGCCCTCAGTGCCTCAGCATATGACCTTACACAATCTTTGACGTTATAGATGTCATCAAGTTAAGAGGAGCCATATTGGATTAGGGTGGACCAAATCCAATGACTGGTGTCCTTACGAGGGAAATGTGGACAGAGAGACACAGGCACACAGGGAGAACATCAGGTGAAGACAGGCAGAGATTGCAGTGGGGCAGCTACAAGTCAAGAAATACCAAGAATCGCTGGCAACCACCAGAAGCAAAGAGGCCTGGAGCAGATTCTCCCTCAGAGCCTGGGAAGGAACCCACATTGCCAACATCTTGATTTCAGACTTCCAGCCTCCAGAGCTGTGAGAGAGAAATTTCTGTTGTTTTAGGCTACCAGGTTTGTGGTACTTTGTCACAGCACCCTTAGGAAACTAATACAGTTGCTAAGAGCCTCTGAATACGCTCATCTTTCCAACTAGACCCACAGACTCTGGCAGGTAGGGGCCGTGGTAACCTATCTTTGCTTTCGGCCCCAGCATCAAGCTACTAAAACAGATGCTCAACACGTTTGGCTGAATGAGGGCACATGCTCAGCACCACCTTTCTGGTGTTTAAGTCAGTGGATCCCCAAAGAATTCAGACCCTGCTCTGAGTGAGGAAGCTTGTGAACAAGGCAGTCAGTGTTTGTGCCAAAATGAAGACTTACAAAAGATGAAGAGGAAAAAAATCAAAGTAGGAAAAATATGTGTCAAAAACCTTGTAGAGGACTTCCCTGGTGGCTCAGTGGATAAGAATCCACCTGCCAATACAGGGGACACAGGTTTTATCCCTGGTCCGGGAAGATCCCACATGCCACTGAACAACTAAGTCCCCTGTTCCACAACTACTGAGCCTGAGCTCTAGAGCCCATGCTCCACAACAAGAAAAGCCACTTCAATGAAAAGCCTGTGCACGGCAAGCAACCAGGCAAAGTCCTTTCACAGCAACAAAGGCCCAGCGCAGCCATAAATAAATTAATGACTGTTAAAACAAAACCTTATAGATGGGTTCTAAGAAAAGGCACAGGCCAGGACTCGGGGTGGACAGGGCAGGACTATTATATTTTAGAGTGCATTTTGAAACAATAAGTGACGATTAGGTTCCAGAGGAGATGTTATCCCGGACTAAGGAGTTAAGGGCACGTGTGGGCGAGGTGAGAGTAACAGCAACCAAACAGTAAGACTAAATCGGTGTTTGGGAAGGAGAACTGTATAAAGGGCCCTGAAAGTAAAGCAGATGCATTGAAATTCTATAAAATGGGACGCTGGTTGTGGCAGCAGGTTCTCATGGGGCAGAAACAGGACAAAAACCATGAGCAGCTCCAGATAGGGTGGGCCTGAGAGGGAAGAGCATCAGGATGGGCCAGCGGGCTACTGAGGACATGCTGAGGAAGAGCCATCATGGGGTCCAAGTGGGAACTGAGGAATAAAGCGGGTGAGAGGTCTCTTGGGGACCACCCGTCATGGCGAAGTGGGAAGCAGAGGGTCCCATATGGTAGCACAATGACTCACTCCTGGGCTCAGAGAAGATGCTGCGCTTGTCAGGCCAGATGAATGAGGCTGTCTTCTGTTTTTAGAAACTTCTGCAAGACATTCCACAATACTTCCCTTGATAACTCACTTTAGCCTTTAATATGTCTCCAAGTCAGGAGATTCTTCCTCCCGTTCCAAAGGCAATTCTTCACTTTAGAAGCACATGCTTCCCCCTCGCATTCTTTCCAGAGCTGGGATGAAGAGTTAAGAGGTGTGGTCACTATTTCCTGTTGGAAATCCTTCTCACTCTACTCCCAACACATTCTAATTTTCCTCTCCAGGAAAAATGATTTTTTAAAAAAGTTTTCTCATAGGTTCTTTTAACTGTCTCTGTGACTCTTCTTTTGTCTCTTTCCTAAGTGCTTCTTTGTCTTGGGGCACCAAACTGGGCATTCAGGGAGGCAGGAAGCGTAGTGGGCTGAGTGGAAGCTGTGGAGTCAGACAGACTAAATTTGAATAGCCACTCCCCTAACTAGTTGTATGCTCCTAAACTGCATAATCTCTGTGAGCCTCAATGTTCTCATCTATAAAATGGAGCAATAATACTTATGGCTACTTGGATAGCTGTGCCAATTAAAACTAATATACATGAAATTCTTTTTTTTTTAACATGAAATTCTTGAAAGCATTCAACAAATGATGGCTCCTATTGTTAGTATGAGTTGGAGCAATGCTGATTATATTGGGCTTCCTACTTTCGTAAGCACTTCAATACACCCTGACAGTCACACATACTTAAAAAACTACCACTGCAGAGTTCAGATGGCAATTCTTGCTACATCTGATGGCCACATAAAACACAAACTAGTCTCTTTCAGCCAGAGCAACACTATGTACAATACTGGGAACTGTGTTAAGAGAATTATATCCTTTTTATTTGATCTCCACGAAGTAGAACTGCATAACATATCAAGTAGTTATTTAATTTGCAAAGGCACTTGAATAATAACATCTTTAAAACTTTCATATTAACTGAACAAAATCATTGGAATTTTTTTAATCGGAAGAGACTAATAAAACTCCCACTGCAGATAAACTTACTCCAATCAGTTCTTTTATATCATTTTTCTTTCATAACCTATAAGTGCTACTGGGTTAATAATGTTTTAACCTAGTGAATACCAGTGAGCTTAATTAAACTGTGTGGCAAAGTGTTGAAGGAAAATACATTAAAATGTTAATAATGTTTTTTTGGGGAAGGGGACAATATGATTTATTTTTCTACAATAAGCCTTTACTTGTATAAGGAAAAGTTGTTTAAAAAACAGTACATACAACTTTATAAGGACATATTATAATTATTTTAAAATACATATATGTATATATATATACATAATTATTTTAAAATACAAAGTAAACCTGCTGGAATGCACCAAAATAGCAATATTATGTTTTTGAGTGATGGGAATATGAGTGATTGTTTTTTTTCATACTCTAATAACTTTTCTGAACTTTACAAATTATTTATGACTTTGAAATAAACTATGATATCATACTACATGATATATTATTAAATTATATAATGACATGCATTGTTATTTTATTGAAAATATTTTGTCAAGATAAATGAAGAAAAAAATGCCGTATGGTTTTGATGACTCATACCCTATGACCAATAGATATTTACCATTCCTCTTAGAGAATCTCCAAATCTCAGAGTTTTAAGGGCTTTACTGAGTCATTTAATGTGACTATTACCTGATGTGGGCTCTTTGTAATAATAAGAATGTTAAAAAGAATAGCTGGCATTGATGTACCACACCTCTGTAGTAAGCATTTTAAATGCACTATTTCACTGGGCCTTCAAAATAACGCTATGAGGTAAGGCACTTGTGGTGGGTGGAATAATGTCCTGAAGATATCCATGTTCTAATCCCTGGACCCTGTGAATATGAATATGTTAGGTTACATGGCACAAGGCAATTGAGGTTGCAGCTGGAATTTAAACTGGCAGTCAGTCAGCTGACCTTGAAGGGGAAGATTATCCTGGGTTATCGGAGTCAATCCAAAGAAATCACAAGAACCCTTTTAAGTGGAAGAGGGAGGCAGAAGAGAGATTGTCAGAGGGATTCGCTGTGAGAAAGACTTGGCTAGGCATTGCTACCAGGGAAGCCCAGTTGGCTCAGACGGTAAAGAATCTGCCTGCAATGCAGGAGATCTGGGTTCTATCCCTGGGTCAGGAAGATCATCTGGAGAAGGAAGTGGCTGCCCACCCCAATATTCTTGCCTGGAGAATTTGAAGAATTTTTGCCTGCACTTGTGGGTGCCCCTAGTTGGTGGAATTGATGTCCTTATATGGGGTGCAAATCGGTTTACCTAATCACTTTCCCCATTGATTTATCATTCAAAATAACCTAATTCCTCCTGTATGAGAAGCACTTTTAAAATATTTGAGGCCAATAATCACTTTTCCCTAAGTCTTCTCTTCTTTTGGTGAAATAATCCCCTATTCAGCCCTTCCTTATAAGACGTGGTTTCAGATTCCAGTATTTTTCTGACCTCTCCCTTCTGGAAAGAATCCAGACTATCAACACCCATTTGAGGACCTGGCCAGTTCCTATCTTACTCTGAACTTTTGTACTTTGATTTTCTTCCATGAAGTTATCATGCTGACCATAACCCTTCTGAACTTCATTATATACTGTATGCTGTGCTCTTTGATGGAAATATTTCTAGAGAGGAGTCAACAAATAAGTACCAATAACTTTTGGATTATCTGGCCTACAGACTTGAAAACATAGCTGGCTTTCAAGTTCCTTTCTGGTATTATCACGAACTGATTCTAGTCTTTGTTGACATGAATCATACCTTTTTTTTTTTGTTTGTTTTAGTCTGGAAGGGGCTAGAGGGAAAGGCCTGTTAAGCTACAGCAAGGAAATGTTCTGATGAACAAGCAACTTTGTAAGGAGTCTTGAGATATCATAGGCTGCTTGTGTGTACCAGTCTGAAAAGTTGTGCTGTCCGTTGCAACATGGACTGGGGAGCCAGGGGGAAAATGGAAATGTTAAAAGAGTCCATGTAGTTTCATCATATCATTTAAAATATTCGGAATCTTTACAGCAGAGACCTGCACACAAAGATTAATCGCAGCCTCCTAAAATCTCTGACCATCCAGAGCTTTAAATGATCTGTGTTGCTGTTCCTTCATTTCTGCAAATAATCAAGGGCTGACTGTAAACAAACAAGGCAGCCAAAAAAACCCTGGTCTTGAGCAGTTGCGTAATGATGAAGGCCTGGTGGAAAAAACACGAACCCATATTTCATTCATTTCACTCGCTGTGTCTCTGTTGAGGTGGGGTGAGGAGGGTGGGGGATAAAACATTTTTGTGGGCTAGTATAGAAACATTCAACTAATTAAATAAGTGGGTCTGTCAGACTTGACTTGAAGACTTGAAAGTACTTGAACACAAAGCATAAGGTTTGCATTTCCCTTATAAATACCTACAGGAGTAAGAATAAAAACAGAAAATGCCATAATCAGCTTCATTTGGGACTTTTCTGAATCCTATATGTTTGAAAAAAAAATCATTTGATATATTGAGGGAAACAGGTGCAGACAGTTTGGCCTCTGAATACCTAGGGCAGGTTTTCTTGGGCTCCTGAGTATTAGATAAACCCATTTCAGGCACAGAATATAAACATTTTATTCCTGATGCATCTGCTGCTGTTGTATACTGATGCTTTGGAAAAGTCAAACATCTGGGCTGTAACACTGGGCTCCCTCACAGGGCTCCTGGAAAGAATAGCTTAGCCCAGTTTCATTTCTAGATGAAAAAGAATATCTTAAGTAAATGGAGATACAGCTTATGTTTGTGACTGCAGACAATGCTATAAGTATTCAAGAGAGGAGGCCTCTTTCCTTCCAGAATTGCATGACTTGAGCTTTGCTGGCTTCTATTCTGCCTCCCACTGAACATCTCTGTGCTCATCTAAAGTGGGAGAAGAGATGCTCAGTGGGAGAGGTAAGAGCGAGCATCAACAAAGGAAGGGGAGTCACACCTCCAGTGTCTGTCCGCCCTGGGTCACCCACCTACCCTGCAGCTTGAGCTCCGTGGCCCCAGCTGGTAAGCCCAAAGTTCCCATGGAGACCATGGCACCTGTCCTGTAACCCCTGCCCTTTTCACTCCCTTCTAGTTCCTTCTGTTACCATGTCCTCAGCAGTTGGTGATCCCTATCTTGATCTTGCTGGTAGCCTGAACTTGGCATCTGGACTTACAATCTACAGTCTTCAGACCCTGCCTCTTAGACACCCATGGAGCCAATAAAGGGACTTTTTTCGATAGCTCCAATCTGTAGAATCCAATCCTGGTTAATTGGTGCCATCCTTCCATCCTCTGGGGCTTCCCTGGTAGCTCAGATGGTAAAGAATCCATCTGCAATGCAGGAGACCCGGGTTTGATCCCTGGGTCCAATCCCTGGGTCAGGAAGATCCCCTAGAGAAAGGAATGGATACCTACTCCAGTGTTCTTGCCTGGAGAATTCCACAGGCAGAGGAGCCTGGCAGACTACAGTCCATGTGGTTGCAAAGAATCAGATACAACTGAGCGACTAACACTTTTGCTTTTTTTTTTCCTATCCCCCAAGAGAAGATTTGGACAGATTCAATATATCACAGCTGGAGTCTCCTCCAACTTTCAGGTGTCCTCCAACTTTTCAGTTCAAGGGCCATATCAATGAGGCAGACTCTATAATTGCATCCCACTTGCCACTCCATCAGAAAAGCCTTTTATTGTCAATGCTTTATTGTCAAATTTAAGGAAATGCTTTCCTCATGCTTGTCATTCAATAATATTCAACAATAAATATTTACTAAGGACCTACTATGTGTCAGGCACTTATGCATTAACTCATTAAACACTTTTAGCAACCTTGTAAGATTCCGTAGGAAGCAAAGGATTAAAGAGATTAAGTAACTTGCCCAAGGTCACATAGCTAGTAAGTGGCAGAGCCAAGTTCTGATGCCAACTTGGGCTATACCCTGCTGCCTCATTCTATAAATAACTATTAAGGGCTTAGTTATTTGTGAGATGTTATTTCCAACCTCTTAAGGACTCAGGCTTCATTAGAACTTCTGGGGAACCCCTCATGAGCTACTCCTGGTTCCAAGAAAGTGAACATTCCTGAGCCTGTTCATGACCCAAGGGCTTTTGAGAAAGATGGTCAGCTTCTGGTAGGAATGAAGCATTGTTTTCGGTCCCTTTCAAGGACCTAACAGGAAATATCTTGCTTTAGCTTAAACCGCTGAGGGACATATTCAAGTGGATGGCACTCAACAGGCTTGGAATAACACATTCTTCAAGTGCTCTGAGTTTCTGACCAACAGTTAAAGAACGCCACAGCTAGACTTCTCTTTCTGGATACTCACTGACGGTGACATTGGAATCAGGTACTTATTCCAATTAGGAACCCCCCATCTGTTCCATACAAACAAAACGCTTCACAGAGAATTAATCCAGAAACTTCACAGTCTACTCGTTCTTGAACACGTGGAAGACACGGCTGGCATCTTTGGCTCATTTGCTAATATTAACTACAGCCTGTTTGAGGGACTGATAATCCTTCCTCCTCCTCCCCTAATTGGAACCCTGTTTCCTCCATTCTTTTACCTTTATTGCTAACCCCCATTCTGTGAGCCCTGGCAAATGTGTCTTTGTATTTTAATCTACTCTCTCCTTGTTGTTGATAGAGGAGCCTTGTAGGCTACAGTCCATGGGGTTGCAAAGAGTTGGACATGACTGAGCGACTAACACAACTTCTTGCCAGGGCCAGCTCGTGAATATGAGTTCTGTATAGTCACATGGGGCCTCACACTGAGAAGGGCCTTGTGCTTGGTTTAACTCTGCTGTCACTGACTTGAAATTCTTAATGATTTTTGAACAAGGGACCCACACTTCCACTTTGCATTGGCCACGCAATCATGTAGTCAGTCCTACTCCTTGCTGTGGATACTGAGAGCAGGAGAAGAGTCCTACCACACAACGTAAGCACGGTGGGATAACTGCAGTCCTCCTTCGGAACTCAGCGGGCCTTTCCCCCATACAGACAGTTCATAAAGGCGGATCAAGCTGATAACAGCTCTACCTTCATTAGCCTCAGTTTCTTCATCTCTAAAATGGAGCAGCAGCACTTGCCCTTGCATGTCATTGTGAGTACTGGGTGGGATCATGTATAAAGCACCCATCAGAATGTCTGACATACAACTGGTATTTGCTAGATGCAATCCATGGAAGGTAACAGGTGCAGGAAACAAGAGATTAAACTCTGGAGTTAGAAGCTAGCTCAAACCTTATCATCCCCACTGCTTAAACTAGATGTATGATATTGGCCAGGCAACTTAGCTTCTCCTAGCTTCAGTTCCATTATCTGCAAAATGGAAATGTTAGTATTTACCTTGTAGGGCAGTTTTGGGATTCAAATATTCTAATGAATTTCAAGTATCTGTTTTACCACCTGGCATGTAGCAGGAGCTCGAAATATAACAGTTCTTAGTTTGGTTCCCTTTTAACATCATTTCTGTACTCTACACAATTCATTTATAAGTGATGCTGGGATACAACCATTAACAAGTGTGTTATTCAATACAACTTCCTATACACTCTATGACTTATAACATATAGCCTCCCTGTACGTGAAAATCATTTTGTAAAAAAAAATTTGAGGCCTGTATTTCCTTCTTTGCTAGACTATGAATTCCTTGAAGGGAGGAACCAAGTCTTATTTACCCTTTTATCCTAGAACACCTTCTAACACATATAATCCCAACAGAATTAAATCTCTTTCGTTGTTCATGCCAACAACGAGATGATAAATTTCATAATATTCCTAAGTCAGTGATTAATAATTAGCCTGTTAATGATTAGGAAGTAGCACATATGCATGCTAAGTCGTTTCAGTAGTGTCTGACTCTTTGCAGCCCTATGCACTAGAGACCGCCAGGCTCCTCTGTCCATGGGATTCTTCAGGCAAGAATACTAGAGTAGGTTGCCATGCCCTTCTCCAGAGGATCTTTCTGACCCAGGGATCAAACCCGCATCTCTTACATCTCCTACTCCAGCAGGCACGTTCTTTACCACTAGTGCCACCTGGGAAGCCCTAGGAAGTAGGAGTTCCAAATAGCCCCATCTTTGCCATTAAAGGCCTTCTAATCCTTGTCCTTGGAGAAGGCAATGGCAACCCACTCCAGTACTCTTGCTTGGCAAATCCCATGGACGGAGGAGCCTGGTAGGCTGCAGTCCATGGGGTTGCTAAAAGTAGGACATGACTGAGCGACTTCACTTTCACTTTTCACTTTCATGCATTGGAGAAGGATGTGGCAACCCACTCTAGTGTTCTTGCCTGGAGAATCCCAGGGACGGGGGTGCCTTGTAGGCTGCCGTCTCTGGGGTCGCACAGAGTCGGACACGACTGAAGCAACTTAGCAGCAGCAGCAGCAGCAATCCTTGTCCATCACATCTGGCTCATCACCCAGCATCCTTGGGTCTGGTTCTTGCTTCATTAACAAAGCGATTCCACAGGGAACATAACTTAGTTTTGTGTAACTAACCACCTTCCCTGGCAACAACCTGTGTCCAGAGGCCACTGGGGAAAGAATTTCCTGAAATCCCAATAGTTGAGTCATAATTTGATACCTCTTAAGACTCAAAGGGAGAAGGCAATGGCACCCCACTCCAGTACTCTTGCCTGGAAAATCCCATGGATGGAGGAGCCTGGTAGGCTGCAGTCCATGGGGTCGCTAAGAGTCAGACACAAATGAGCGACTTCACTTTCACTTTTCACTTTCATGCATTGGAGAAGGAAATGGCAACCCACTCCAGTGTTCTTGCCTGGAGAATCCCAGGGACGAGGGAGCCTGGTGGGCTGCCGTCTATGGTGTTGCACAGTCGGACGCGACTGAAGTGACTTAGCAGCAGCGGGACTCAAAGAGGGCTCAGAACTGACTTTAACCATTGGAGGGTAATGGGTCTCTTCAAGAACCTTCTGATAGTTAATGGACATTCTCTCCAGAAAAATATATTCAATATCTTATATATAGTTTCAAGGTGCCCGCAGAACTCTTGCAGCCCTTGTACCTAGGTTAGTAATTCTTGTTAAAATAGCCCAGAAAACTAAAGAGCAATGCAAAAGATTCAGTTTTCCTGATAAATTCTAGCCCTGACAAGTCACATTCCCTTGTTCAAAACAGAACAGAACAAAACAGTTACAACTCCCTAGATTTAACCTCAGGGTTATCCCTGAGGGCCTAGTCCTAGGTATTAACAGTAAGGGCATCCAGCCAAGAGTGACTACTCTTTGGAAAACCTAAGTTCAGCTGAGTAAAACGAAGCTGTGTTTGATAATATCGTTTACATTTCCAAATCCCGGGTATCAAGCTTTCTTCCTATCCCTTGTGGCCCTCCCTAAATTTAGCCGCTGGTGTAATGGGGTAACCATGGCAACAACCACCTGCCTATTTAAAACCATCTCCAAAGCTAAATAAGGAAGCCTGGAAAAAATGGCTGCTCGTCTGCCTCTCCGTGGACAAACTGGGCATTCCTGGGCATTTTCAATAGGAGTAAGCAGGCAGGGTAGAAGCAGCATGGACTCAAGTTTTTAACAGGAAGTGTTCTGAGACCTTGTGGAACAGGGTCTGCCTCGGAGCCACTGTGTTTGCACTTATTAGAAGGCACATGGATTTATACGCAAATCTCTGTGATTGTCTTCCTAGATGATCGCACTACCCTTGACCTCAACCAGGTGAAGGGTGAGGTGCACAGTTTACTGCAAAGGAGAGTCTTGCTGATAGAAACGGGAAGTGGGGAGGAAAAACGTTCATTCAGATCAGTGAGATTGTTCATACTCTGCACTGAAATGCACAGCTACAACTTTTTCCTGACAGAGGTATCTTTCTAACTATACCTGATCATGTGGATACTGATGATTGCTCTTTTTATGTCATATGTTCACCTGTCTATTGATTTTTGGCATATGGAGAAATTCTTCCTGCCTTCTAGTTCCTTGCTGTCTACAGAGGCTTTGCTTCTTTCCATGAAAGGAGACCACCCAACAGACCACACCGAAGAGCTTGCTTTTCCCCAGGCAGGCTGTTTTTCACTGCTCATATGGATCTTTTTGTACGTTTGGTTCCTTCTCCCTGGGTTGCCCTTCTTTTTCCTGTCAACCTGAAAAACAATACTTAACTTGTTTTGTATCTTGGCCCAGGCATCTCTCTAGTTGGAAGACCCTCCACATCAAATTCCATGCCCCTGCTTTGTGGATTCATATCACCTAACACAAATCACTATGCACATCTGCTTTCGAGTCCTCCTCCATCCCTGGACTGTGAGCCTTCTACACATGTCTATCCAAAAGGCCTATACAATAGTGCCTGGTGATGTGTTCAAAATATATATTCACTGAACGAATGAATGACGAATGAATGAATGAACAGAACCCCCATGGATTTCACAAACATTTGGCATCTTAAGAAACATGTGTGCATGAGTATGCATAATGGTATCTGTGTAAAAAGGGGACCTTGAAAGTCTGGAATGGATGGAAGAGAAGTATTTTTTAAAAAGTGATTTTTGTGTGTGTGTGTATATATATTAGAAGGAAAAAGATCACAAGAAAAGCATCAGTTGATCTGTAAGTTTGTGACTATTGTAGGAATAGGAGTTGAAAATATACATATTAATAGTATTTTGTGAGTTGACTTGGTGTGTTTGAGAGAGAAAATACATTCTAATAAGGTTAGCTCAGCTACTATTAGATCCCACAGATCACTCTTCCTGAAGTCGAAGTGGCTTCATTATGTTCAGTTTCTGATCCCTAAAAAGATTTCCGTAATCTTGGTTAAACTCCCAGGCATGGGGTGAGGGGAAAGAAGAGGAATGAAAATGATGGAGCTCTGAGGAAGTGCATGGCTTTACAAGAAGGTGTGTGGGTAACAGTGGACTTCTGCTTGGTGGGCTAAATAAAGTTCCTTAGACTCAGTCTGAGCCCAAATCAATACCCACTCTCCTCCCCACCTGCTTGAGGGTGGGGTGGGATCCAGTGGTCACCCTGATAAGGTCCAACCATAAGAAAAGAGAAAGGATGCAAATAAACCACCAAGAAGAGAAAAAGAAGGGAGAAAGGTAATTGAACCATCCCAGGGGTAGTTCTATGGACCCGCCTGCAGAATGGTATGACTCTGCAAATGATCTGGTTTCCTTTTTTCTATTCCATTTTTGGACCAAGCTTCCGGCCTGCCCAAGGTGCGCGGGCTGAGGCTGGGCTCTGGTGGGCTCCCCGCCTCAGCAGGGCCACTCTCTGCTGCCCTCTGCTGGCAGGGGAGGGGGAAGCGCCGCCATCTCGGCCCCTCAGCCAGAGCTGCCACCAGCTCCCTTTTGTGAGGAAGGGAAGCCAAGGCCTCTGCCCTCTGCCTGCCCCTCCCCCGGGGAATCGAGGGGCTCGGGATGGGGGCGCTGTAGGTTTTGAGAAAGCGACCATACCCCAGGAGGGGGAATCCAAGTTAGCCAAGCTTAGACCCCTACTCCCCAAGGCGGGCACACCACACTCTCCCTCCTGGCCCAGGCCCTCCCATTGCACCATCACCCTCTGGCAGGGGACGGGCTGCCAGACGGTGGCAGGTTTCTGACATTATTTTCTTCTTGGAAATGGAAGCCCTCCTTCCGGCAACGTGGCAGGAAAGCCCTGGGCCGCGGAGCTGAGAACATTTTGGAGGGTGCAGGTGGAGGCCTGGACCCGCGGCCGCGTGGGTGGGGCAGGCAGGCAGTGCAGTCCCGGCTACCGGCTACCCCCGCAGGGCCTTCTTACCTGCTGTTGAATTTTTCAGGGTGTTTCTCTCTCATCACGTGGAACCTGTGTGCAATGGAAGCATCCTGAAAGGGAAAGGGACAGAAAGCAGATTCCTGGTTAGTGGTCCTGACCCTGTGCAATGTGGAAGGAAGGGAAGGGACACACACTTTCATTGAACTTCCCTGATGTCAGGGGGAGACCAGGGAGGCCCCCTGCAGAGGCTGGACACCAGGTCCAAGGTTAGGGGTGAGGGCCCTCATGCTGTTAGAGCTGATGCCAGACGACGACTCCTAATGTTCACTGTCTACCCTTTCTAGCTCAGGGTGAGTTAAGGGGACGATGCTGCCCTTTGGAGGAGAGGCTTGCCCTTTGGGGAGAGGGAGTGTGTCTGAGTGTGTGAGCAGTGAGAAAGCAGAAGCCCACATGGGGCTGAATGTGTTTGGAAATGCCTCACCCTATTCACTCTTTAAAGAAATACTTTGTATTCTGGAATATTTTAAGACTCATAAGTAGTTGCAAAAATAGTACAGAGAGTGCCTGTGGCCCTTTCACCCAGCTCCCCCCAATGATAACATCTTATGTAACTATATATAGTGCATGGTCGAAACCAGAAAACTGATGTTGGTAGAGGCTGTTATATATTAACTCTTAGTCATCCATATCAGTAGACAGAATTGGTAGCATTGGATAACAGGCTTAGCAGATAATTAAAAATATATTTAAACTTCTGGCTTTTGCCTCTTGATCACTCCATGGAAACGACTCTCCCCAAGGTCAGCAAGAGTCTCATTACCACGTTCTATGGATACTGTGCTATCCTACTATTAGCACATGCCTTTGCTCTACTTTGGCCACCTGCTCCTCAGTTAGGATGGCTCTCATGTCACCATGCTTCCGGGCTCTCCATGCTCAGAGCAGAATCTCTCAGCCTTGACTCCATTCTGCAGCCTACTTCCCTGCCATGGGCTATATCCCGGTGTCTTAGTTGTTACTAGCATGTAGCTGCTGCTGTCTCTACAATGTATCGCGGGAGAACCAACCCTGAACTTCAGACCTAAAACTGAACTCATCTTTCCTTCTCAGATTTGGTCCTCGGCTCTTGTTACTGGTCTCCTTTTCCAGCAGAAGAATGTGTAAAAGCCCCTTCACGGCTCAGGCCTCCTGCCAGCACGTCAGCTGCAGGTGGTGGGTTTTAGAAATAAACAGGCTAATTGAGCTTGGGTGGGGGTGGGGTGGTGACAGAACAAGGAAGCTGATTCAGATTTGTGCAGGGAAGAGATACAGAAACTCATTTACTGGAATGTGTAACTAAAAGAAAATTCAAATTCCATACAGTGAGTTTTTAGCTATATCAATTTCATTTCTTGATATGGAAATTCTACAAAATTTCTGGAAAAAATGGTAAACATCAGGAGGTATAGTTCAATGAAGCAATTTTCTTTCTTTCTTTTTTTTTTTTTTTTGAGCATGTGCTGTGAGTGGTGAATAAAGAATACCAGCTAAGGGTGGGGACAGAAAATCCAGAAGTAAGATAGGGGCCAAAGGGGAGCTTTCGTAATATTTTTACTTGGCAGAAGAATAAACCCAGTGAACAGCCCCCTGTTGAAAGGCAGACAGGGCAAGTCAAGGATATGGGTTTATTTTATGGTCGGCTAACACTCTTTGCTGAAACAATGTCTTGGGAATTTAACATTTAAACTCCAGTTACTGATTCATTATTTATTTAAGATACATCAGGAGTTGAAATTGAAGCACCCCTGTGGACAATGGGAGGAGAGGGGCAACATCAGAGGAGGGTGGTGGGGGTCTGGTCTCTGTCCCCTCGGTGGATCCAGCCTGCACAGCTTCTCCAGGCAGGAGCGTTTCCTGCCCTCAGAGTGCGCCCACCTCCCTCCTAAGCAAGTTTTGTGAGGTTGCTGAATAAGATTCATGTGACATCTGTCAAATGCTTCTCTAGAATTCAAGAAACATTCCGTCTACTTGTGTTCCTTTGAAGCACTGATTTTCTTCTGTAAGGGGGAAAAAAACCCAGAAGAAAAAGAAAGAAAAGAAAAAAGCAATCACATGTTGCCTGGCACGATTTGTACTTCACTCTCCCCCACCCCCAATGCTGCAGTGACTGGCTCCTGGCTTTTTAATTCCCTAGGATATGTGCATAGGTCCCTGCCCTCTGTGTCATTCCCATTATCCTTGTTTGTTTGTTTTTTAATAACTAGGTTTTGCAAAGGTTCTTTTTACAAAGACCAGGCTTTACAATATTACTAGTTAAGCATGTGATTCTGAATTTGACAGTGTAACCCCGTGATAAATACACAATGTGGTCAGAGGGAGTTGAGCAGGTCCACTGTTGTTAAGGTTTGGAAAGGCAATGCTGGTAAAGACTCTAACCGTGTTTCTCTACCTGGGGATTAAGAAGAGAGGCAAGATTCATCTCCACTCTCTGCTGGGCTTCTCTGTGCCAGGCATTAAGCTGGCTGTACTTACATTCAGAGGTGAGTTCATTTAAATTTTAGAAACCAGTGTTATAGTGGTTCCAAACCTTTCCTGTAATAATTGCAGCAAAATGAGTCTTCTATTTGAAAGGTGGGAGTGGAGGTGGGAATTGCACATTCATGGACATGCTGCACACTCATTTCTGATGACCTCATTCTCTGGGGTCCTTTCTATGAGGTGTGGGGAAAAAAGGAGATAAAAAGCAGTATGGACATATGTCTACTCTTTCCTGAACTAAAACTCCCAAGTGCAGAGTTGGACGAAAGAATTTTGTGCCTCTTCCACATATAAGTGGTAATCATTTGGACTTTGAGCTATTTGGGTGTCTAGGCCAGTCCTGTCCAATAGAAATAAAAGAATTTTTGTAACCACATTAAAAAAGTGAAAAGGAACAAATGGAGTTAATTTTAATAATATATTTCAATGAATATTATTGCTACAATATTAGTTAATATAAAAATCGAGATATTGAAAATTCTTTCATACTACATTTTGGAAATTTGGTGTGCATCCATGTCAAGTGTACAATAGCCACATGTGGCTAATGGCTAAGTCACTTTGGCAACTTATGGAGATAAAAAAAAAACAGAAAGGAGACAGTAAGACAGATTATTTGGTATTTGGATTGTTCTGAAGAATTATGACTGATTAGGGAAGGACAAAGAGTGTAGACCCTTTGTCCAAGACACCTCTCAGGTAGTCCCATTGTTCCTGTAACTTCTTGACTCTCATAGGTGACAGAAAAGAACCTGTGGCTGAAGGAACTGAAAAGTTTGCAGGGAAATGATGACTTTCTGATAAATTCCATAATGGGTTTGCCATTGTGGAAACTTAGCTGGTGAAGTCTAGTAAAGTACAGAATGTGAGGTGAAGAATGGTGCGTGAGTTAGTGTGATGGCTGTGGCCCGTCCTGGCCCCTGGGTTCCCCTCGCATCAGAAATAGATTTCATTGACTCAAGGGATTAGCTGTTCACCCATCCTGTTAAGGCTCAGTGAAAGAAGAGCCTTTCAGTGTTCAGAATTACACATACCCCAGGAATGATTTTTCAGTTCCAAACTTCCTGTCATTGATACCTGGCCATCCTGACATGTCTGCAAATCCAAAAATAAAGAGCAGGGATGAAGAGGCCAGAGAAGTCAGAGGAAGTAGTGTCCTGAATGCCTGGGTTGAAAAATCTGCCAATGGATGTTATCAGATGGAGGGAGTGAGAAGGTCAAGGACCTTAGCTCTTCACTGGCAGGGAGCTGGGGAGTCTGTGGTGGATGGGAATGTAGAGGCAACAAGGCCCATGTCCCTCTCTACATAGGCCAGGACACTCTGCCCTCGCTACCCCTCCATCTATGAGTAGGCTCTGTTGGCGCCAACGGGAGTGTGTGAGCTCATCAGAGTGAATGCCCTACCACCCAGGGACAGCTCAGCAGGGGTCACTGTCACCACCCTTATAAATGCAGAGCAGCGGACATTTGATATCAGTAAGATATTCCAGGTCCTTCAAAAGAGGCAAAGACTTCGCAATACTCTCTTTGCCAAAGGAGTCCGACTCTAATCGTCTTAAGGAAGTAAAGCCTGGGGGTTGGTTTACATACTGTTTCTCCTCTTACAGAGTTTGGGAAGTCAAATAGGGAGCAAGAGCTTCTGCAAATGTCAGCCCCAGATTCTCTTAGGGTTACATGTTGGCTACTTGTTTTCTCAAGAATTTCCCTTTCCAGCTTTTAAAGAGTGAGCACACAAAGCCTGCAAGCATTTTATTGAGAGAAGGCTAAGGTTACACCAGTGAGAGAAAAACAACCCTGCTTCTTCACTGATTTGCAATAAAATATTAAACATGGACAAGCTAAAGGCATATGAAAAAAACCCACGAGGAAGATTTTGTGAAGTTCTTCTTCACTTGAAAGATGAGCAGATTGGATTACTGTAGGTCAGCCCGGGATAGATAAATATCTTGACCGCTGAGGGAAATGGAGAATCTATTCCTATGCTTTTCCTTGGGGAGCAGTTGCTTTGTATTTGTCCTTTTTTCCCTCCCTCCTGCCCATCCCCCCATTCACTTCCTTCTTATTTGTAAGAATATATTAAAAGCATGCTCAGTCTTGGCTCATGGGATTAGGGCTTGGTTATCTAGCTGAGGGAGAGTTGTCGCTTCCTTTTTGGCATGATTGTCCATTTGGTCAGCAGTAAATGTCATTTTTTTTGCATATGGCGCTTTGTAGAGATGGACAGGGAGGCCTTAGGAATACTGTTGTTTCTGGCAGCCAGAGCTGGGCGTGAGAAGAGAAGACTTGGGGTTGAGGACTCTGAAGGCAGCCAAGGGCATGACCTGCCCTCTAGAAGCTCCCAGGCAGATCACCCAGTCCTGCAGCTTGGCTTTCACTTCTGGCCTATGGCTTACAGGTGCTGGTTTCCCCTCCTTTCTGTCTTTCCTCTCCTTTACCTACTTCAGATCTGGTTTGAAGAACCACTTCCTCTGATCATCCTTCTCTGTTCTAATGGGTTGTCTTCACTTACTGAGGACTTGATCGGGACCGTCTGCATCAGAATTATCTCAGGGGCTTATTAAAGGTGCACATTTCTAGACTTGCCCAGACCAACTGAATCAGAAAATGAATCAGGATCTGTCATGTGGGTGGAATCTGCATTTCTGACCAAGGGTACAGGTAGGGTATGGGTGAGCCATCACACAGTAAATTTTGAGGATGCCCATCTAATGCTGCTGCATTTGGCAGCATGGAGATGATGGCCTGTGCAGGATCTGCATGGCTCAGGGTCCACAGCAAGGTGGGCTATGGAGACTAGGGATTCCCGGCTCCATCACTCACCAGCTTGGGCAGGTCGCTATCTGTCTAAGCTACAGTTCCTTCTTGCAAAATGCAAAAGAGGAAAGGCTATACCCTCCAAAAGGGATGCTGTGCCTGGTATGCATTAGGTACTCAATACATGTCAGCAAGTTATTCTCTGGTTACTACAGGAAAAACGACATGTGTTTCAGTCGTACTATAATGGAGGGAAGCTGCATGCTCCAGAATCCCCCTGGCCTCCAACACCAGACTTATCAGCCAAGTCTCATTTGCAGGAGCTGAAGGCTGCATGTTCCCCTCGCATGAAGTGGAGCCTGAGCAGGTGGCTCCAAAGGAGGGGCTTTTGAGTCAAAAAGAGGATGGAAGGGTCTCCTCTGCCTATGACACAGGAGGATGAGCTGGTAGGTCCTAGGCAAAGGTATCTCCCTCTCACTGAGGAGGGTGCAGGGGAGCTGAGGAGATCAACCAGATCAGGGCAGCAGAGACCCTGAACATATTTCTCACCAGCACCTCTATCCTTTCAGAGCCCATTCACGGGTCGAGCAATGCCTCGCTCTTTTGTTTTAGTTAACAGAAAAAGAGTTGGGGACTGGGAGTCAGAGAATGAAAGCAAATCCCTTAATCTGATCCTCTGTTTCCTCACTCACCAAACGGAGGGAATACTGCCCTCCAGTGTAATCATAAGAACCAAGAAAATCTGTAAATATGGTAAATTTTAAATCCCATAATTATAAGGGATTATTATTCTTCCTTTTTGCTTCCATGGCTCTCCTTTTAGTTTTCTTATTAAGAAAACAAAAAAGCCTTTCCTTAACCCTGTTCTTCCCTCAAACTACCTATCATTTCTCCTTTTCTCTCCTTTTTTAAAAACCACCAACATTTGCAAAAGAGGCAGAAGTGATGATTGAGAGGGTCACAGTCTTGGTCTGGAGGGATTCATGTGCATATGAAACTGGGCAGCAAAGTTCCCAAGACAGCAGAGAGAAGGACCTGGTTTCAGAGCGAGGCACAGTGTGTGCGCCCTAGTTCTAACACCTCCACGTTCCATGTCCCTAAGTCTCCTCTGTAACATGCAGTTGGTGGGGATGATAATACCTGCAGGATGGCTGTGAGGACTAGAATAAAGTCTAGCACAAAGGGGAACACCCAGTAGGTGCTCAATAAATGCTAATGTCTACATTTCACCTTCCTCCTAATCCCCAGATCTATGGAAAAGACTGACACCTTTTCCCCTCAGTCACATCTCCAACAATTTGGGAAGCAATGTCCAACCTATGCACTTTGGACCAGAAGCTGAGTTCAGCAAAACCAACTAACTTAGCTGTGCTATATGTGATGGAAGCTGGGGGAGAAAGAGGAATGTGCTTCTGTCCTTATAGTGTGTGTGTGTTTGTATGTACGTGTGTATGTACATGTATATGTATGTATTTATGTGTACGTGTGTGTGTTGTAAGGGGGCTAAGTCAGGCACATGGAAACAAACCCTTTAGTCTAAGGCAGAGGTGACCACAGAGGAGCTTAGGGGGAACACAGAGCTCAGCCTAAGGGGTCAGCGAGGAGGAGATGCCCCAGAGGCTTAGGTGCACTTGGAGTGTGGGGAGTGGGGTTGGGAAGAGGAGAAAAGACAGGAGAGAGAGAATTCTGAGAACTAATCCAGGGAGCCAGCTTGAGACCACAACGTCTCCCTGGAGCATCAGCATCAGCATCAGCTTTCCATCTCTGGAAGCTCACCTGAGAATCTCCTCCTGACCTCATCCTGGTTATTTTTTGGTGTTGCTTTTCCTTAACTATTTCAAATTATCCAAAGAGTAATAGGTCTTTTGAAAAATGTGCTGTTTTTTTGTGTTAGGTAAAATGATAGGGGCAGGAACTTCCTGCATAAACAAGGACAGGACTGGGTGCAGTAGGATGTCCACATCCAGGCTGGATGTGAGGATGCCTGGACCCAAGTTGAGGCAGGGGGATGCTGGGACAAGTAAAGAGCAGGGACCCAGAGTGGACAGTGAAAGACTAGAAACCTTCCTGCCCACCTGGGCACTTCTCTCCCATGCAGAAAAGCCATTCCTGGCCAACTCACCACACCGATGGAGAAATAGTTGTTCATGATGTTGTACGGGACCTGGTCTCCATTCTCCACCTCCTCTCTGGGGATGACTTCCAGATGCCAGCGGTCCAGCATCACCAAGGGGCTCTGCTCGATGTCCTTCAGGATTTTTGTGAGGCTGCCCCCTTCATAACCTGCGGAGTGCAGCACTGATTTGCCCCCAGAGCAGAAAGGCTTGGTTGCTGCTTATGCAGCTATCAGGGTGGAGCAGAGTGGGGCACCCCTTGTACAACCCCAGTGTGTCCAGGCCAGAGTCAGTCAGGTTCCCTGGGCCACAGAGAAGGAGAGGACAATCTGGAGTAATTAGAAAGAAGCTGGGGCAATCTGGAAGCCAGAGTAGCAGGGGTAGGGCCGGGTGCTGGCCAAAGATGGATAGACCTGTGTAGCTAAAGCAAGCCCTGGGGAATTAGTGCGCTGGATGGTTGGGAAGCTGCACATGGGAGAACTAAGGATCTGTTCCAGGACTGTGTCGTGATGCAGATGGACAGTGCTGTAGGCAGAATTTTAGGATGGTCCCCACATTTCTTGCCCTTGAGGGATTATATACCCAGCAACCCCCAGGACCTGTGGATAAGATGAGCTAGTCAGTTGTGGTTTGGTATATTCTATGGCACAGGTGACTTTAAGAAAGCAAAATTATCCTAAGTGGATCTGACCTAATCAGGTGCGTCTTTAGAAAGACTGGGCTTTTCCTTAAGAAATAGGTCCGAAGCTTGAGAGGGATTGGAACTGAGAGTTTCTTTTGCCAGCTTTGAAGATGGAGCGATCCATCACATAAGGAATGAGGAAGGCCTCTAGGATATGAGAGTGAATCCCAGCTGACCACCAGCAAAGAGACAGAGACCTCAGATCTACAAAGAATGGAATTCAGCCAACAACCTGAAAGAATTTTAGAAGGAAATTCTTCCCTTAGAGTCTTCAGAGAGGAGCACAGCCTGTTCAGTGCCCTGATTCTATCTGGTGAGGCCAAGTCACATTGTTCTAGGATTTTTTTTCTTAAAGCATTTATATGGGTGC
Organism: Bubalus bubalis; assembly: GCF_019923935.1. NCBI lineage: Eukaryota > Metazoa > Chordata > Mammalia > Artiodactyla > Bovidae > Bubalus > Bubalus bubalis. Next base: position 126,389,484 of record NC_059157.1, on the reverse strand, counting down.
ACTGGGTCTTAATTGCAGTACATGGGATCTTGTTCCCTGACCAGGGATTGATACCAAGCCCTCCACGTTGGGAGTGCAGAGTCTTAGCCACTGGGCCACCAGGGAAGTCACTGTTCTGGGACCTCTGACCTACAGGAGCTGATACAAGGATGTTTTAAGCCTCTATGTTTATAATCATTAGTTGTTACATAGTTTGTGGTTGTTTAGTGGCTAAGTCATGTCTGATGCTTTGCAACCCCATGGACTATAGCCCTCCAGGCTCTGCTGTCCATGGGATTTCCCAATACTAGAGTGGGTTGCCATTTCCTTTTCCAGGGGATCTTCCCCACCCAGGAGTCAAACCCTCCTCTCTTGTGTCTCCTGCATTGGCATGCAGATTCTTGACCACTGAGCCACCAGGGAAGCCCTTGTTTGTACATAGTAGCAATGGAAAACCAATGTAGCAAGTGAACTGGAAGTAAGAAGTCAGTGGGAGAGAGAGTTTTTGCTTTCAAACAACACTTTCATGTTCCTGCTTACCTCTGGGACAAGCTTGAAGAGCATTTTCAAGCTGTCAGGGGTCTGGTCAGCACCTCAGGGGATGCATCACAAGATAGCAATGAAAGTAACGAGGTAGCTGAGGGCCTTGATGCTAACTGGGAGCACAGAGCTGCGGGAAATTGGTGCCTCGCTCTGCTGCCTAGATGCCCAGAGTCTGAGGCCACAGTCCACTGTCCCTCTTGAGAAGAGGGCCCTTCCCAAGCCCAGTGTGTGGCTGAGGACCCTGGCAGCGCTTCCCATGCCTGTCAGCTTCCTTCTGGGGCTAGCTTCTGCTTGCTCTGCCCCCGCCCTCCAAGCAGGCACACTGACCGCTATGGGCCTGGTCTTGGATCACTCCCAGAATTGATCAGCCATCTGGGTCTCATCCCGATTCTGCCTGCCACCCTGATCTCTCCACTCTCTGGAGCGTGCTCAGCTCTGTGGGGGCTATTGCAGTTTGCAGAGTTCTTAGCTCCTGACCATTGCCCTATATGCTGGTTACTACTCTGAGGTCCCCCTTAGGGGAATTTCAGAATGAGGGGCCCTGGCCCTGAGATGATCTGAAATGCCCCTGGTAACTGGTTAATTGGACTTTTCAGTCTACATTCTGACTCCCAGTTCAGAAGAAGGTCAGTAATTTGGAGAGGGGGAATTTCAGGCAGAAAAATTCCTACGTGAGCCCTGACTGGGATGAATCCTGGAAAGGAGACAAAGGAACTGACTTGTTCTGCAGAAGGAGAAGGAGCTTCCCCAGTGGCTCAGTGGTAAAGAATCTGCCTGCAGTGAAGGAGCCCTGGGTCAGGGAGATCCCCTGGAGAAGGGCATCGCAACCCACTGCAGTATTCTTGCCTGGCTAATCCCATGGATGGAGCAGCCTAGCAGGCTACAGTTTGTGGGGTCACACAGAGTTGGCCACGACTGAAGCGACTTAGCACACAGCACACACACTGAGGGAGACAGATTCAAAGCCGAGAGTTTCAGGCTGATAGTAAATCTTGTGAAGGGCAGACACAGGCCCTGGCATCAGGGAAAAGGCATGGATTAGACATGATCCCAGAGTTGAGTATTTCTCCATGGAATGTAATCCTTAAGAGGGGAACTCAGCCTAGCTCTGCAGAGCCTCCCTGTAGACTGGGGTGCTTGTCCCTAGGATAGTGCCCCTCCCACGCAGACTCACCTCCTCCCCAGCGGAGACAGCGGGCCAGGTCATTTCCTGTACCAAGAGGCAGGACAGCCACAGGTGGATGCTTTGCAAAGTTGGCCTTATCTGCAACCCATGAAAAGGAAGAGAGAACCATATGCCACATGATTACAGAAGGTTTAAGTTGTTCAGTTACCCCTTATCTAATGCTTGAAAGCCTCTATAGCATTCTTTGTCTGAATACTTCTCCTGTTGGGGAACTCACTACTTCCTTAAAGCCATCTCTTCCATCTGCAGTAAGCTAACCACTGCAAAGGAGCCTTCATATTGAGCTAAATCTGTCTCCCAGTAACTTACACCTGGTTCATCCTCATTTCATCCTAATTCTTTCCAAGAAGTGACAGTGGTAAACCTCAAAAACATTAGTTTGCATAGTTTTAATCTTCAATGATAACAAGCATTTACCCCACTTATCCCTTAGACAGATCCTGCAAGGAGAACAGCCCTGGGATTTCTTTGGAAGGAATGATGCTAAAGCTGAAACTCCAGTACATTGGCCACCTCATGCGAAGAGTTGACTCATTGGAAAAGACTCTGATGCTGGGAGGGGTTGGGGGCAGGAGGAGACGGGGATGACAGAGGATGAGATGCCTGGATGGCATCACTGACTCGATGGACGTGAGTCTGGATGAACTCTGGGAGTTGGTGATGGACAGGGAGGCCTGGCGTGCTGTGATTCATGGGGTTGCAAAGAGTCGGACACGACTGAGCGACTGAACTAACTGCAAGATATTATCATTCATGTGGATGAAGAAATGGAGGTTCATGGAGGGAAAGTCATTCTAGAGCCAGCATCCAAACCCAGATTTCTGCCCCTCCAAGTCCATACTCCTCCTTTCTTCAGAGCCTAAGCAGCTGCATAAATAGTAAAACAGGTGGGTCTGAGACATCAGAAACTGAAGATGCCTCACCTCAAGTCATTCAGGTTCAAAAGCTTAAAAATAACATTGTGTCTAACAAGCCAAACCCTGAGATGTTATCTGGCACCTAGGGAACAGTTTGCCACTTCCACCACCTCCCAGACTTGCAAACACAGAGTCCTGATCCTATCTCCCACGATGGTTATGATGAAGCATCAGGCCAAACCATTAGAGAAAGCATAGCATAACGTATGTTTTCATCTGGCTGCATATCTACAGCAGCATGTTGACTGAGCTGGGAAAGCTGAAGGAGGCCAGACACCCACTGGGCTCCAGGGGATATCACTTATATAAAGCTCAGAGCATCTGATGCCAGGGAAGGATGTGGGTGATGTGACTGGGGAGCACAGCTGGGGATTGAGTGGGGGGCAATGCAGGAATCATCATCCTACATGAGGTTCATGCCAGGGCTGCCCCAGCAGAACAGGTGACCGTCCCTCCCCACCCCGCCCAGGTTGTCACACTCGTGCTGGAAATGGCTGAGGCAAGACTCAGGGCTGAGGTTACTGCCAGGAGGGTTGAGATGGAGTAAGTTGGTGGACTCTCTCATTTTCCAGAACAATGCATTTATGCCTCTGGCCTTTGCTGGGACTCTTCCTTTGCCTGGAAGACCCTTGTTTGCTTAAGTCTGCCCCTTCTTCTGTGGTTCCCTTTGCAGCAGATCAACCATCCTCACAGTGCTGAGGCTAGACAGCTGGATATAATTCTAGATTTTTCCTTCTCCCTCACCACACATCTGTTTACACATCAATTTCTACATGCTGTCTCCATAGCTTTCCAAGCACTCTCTCCTCTCCCTCCCATGGTGATGGCCGAGTTCTGACACAGTATGAGTCCTTCCAACCGCTCCTGCTGCACCGGCCCCTTTCTGTCCTCTTCGCCTCCGGTCTCACCCCCTGGTATGTTCTCCACAGGGCCACCTGGGCAGGCAATCCTTGAACCACAAGCCTGATCACACTAGCCCATTGTTTTGCCTTCTGCCGTGACTCCCATCACCCCTTAGCCCAGCAGCAAGGCCCTTCTCAGCTCTGCCTTACTCTCTAGCCTCATCCTTCTCACGTCCTGCTTCCCACTCACCATGTCAACATGGGGTTCAATGCAGAGGCCCTTCCTGGTTGGCCTAGTCTGGACCTCGTGCCTCTCCAGAGTGCTTCTCTAGTGCCAGGGATGATCTCATTCACACTATCTTGTAAATGACTACTTTTTTGTTCCCCAAATGTACTGTGACCTTCCTGGGGGACCTGTATCTCATTTGCCGCAGTATCTGCACACCTTTACTGAAGGCCTAGATGCTGTGTTAGGTGCTCCAGCTCTAACAGCAGGCAAAAAATAAAATAAAATAAAATAAAAAGACTTGGCTCTGGCTCTCATGGTACCTACCATTGAGAGGGAGAGATAGCTATTAACGAGGTAATTGGTGCATAATTTCAAATGCATACTGGGAAGGAGGGGACTGTGGTCCTGTAATGGGTGATCAGGGAAGGCTTCCCCAAGGAAGGCTGAGGTCTAAAGTAGAAGCCGACCAAGCTTCTGTTCTGCCAGGGGAGCAGAACAGACAGGCCCTGTGGTGGAAGGGACACTAGTGTCTTCAAGGGTCGGAAAGGGATTGAGTATTTGAGGGGTGAGGATGGGGGTAGGAAATGAGGCTGGAAGGGTGGGCAGCTGCTAGGCACCACTTTGGGCCCCTGAAGCATTGGTTTTTATCTTTATCTAAGAATCCTGGGAAGCCACTGATGTGCTTCACACACATCAAAACCCCACTGACATTCAGGAAGGACCACTCTGGCTATTGCATGAGAACAGATCAGAGAGAGAGCTGAAATGGGGCTGCAGAGAGCACTGAACAAGGGCCTCAGTCTCTTGAATGAATGATCATTGTCCAGTTATTCCTTTTACTCTCGTTTTTTAATCTCTGTTTTTTAACCTGTGAAAAAACAGATCACCTCACATGCTCTTTCTGTTCTGGGCAACATATATCACCTGTGTCCTCTGCACATGGATTTTATAAAGCTTGTCCACAAACCCTACTTTCTCCTTCCCAATGGAGAGGGAACCCTTCAAGCAGCTCCTAGCACTCCAGCCATCCACCCTCTGCTGATCAGCTTTTTCTTCCCCGGCTCCCAGAGGATGCCTCCCTCCTCCCACAAACAACTCCAGAGCCCTGGGTGACAAGAGAGCGTGGGTGGCTGCTTGGCAGGGCCGTGTCCATGGAAACCAGAGTGCCTGTGGGGGAGCAGATGTGGCGGGTGTGGGGGATGCCTGTCCCAACCCAGGTGGCTTGCTTACGACCCCTGGGGGCCCAGCCTTCTCCACCCTGTCCAGGGTCTATCCTGGCCCATCCTCCACTCCCCTCTTCCCAGAGGAAGTACTTGTCTCCCACGGGAAGTCAGCAAATCCTGTGGGCTCAATCTTCCAAAGCTATCCAGACCCTGACTCCCCCTTACCACCTCCTCTGTCTCTACTGTGGTTCGCGGCCCAGGTCCCCTCCCTGGATCTCTGCAGGAGCCTCCTAACTGGTCTCCCAGCTCCCACTCTTTTCAGTTTCTGTAATCTGTTGTGCCCCTGCTTTGCTCGAAACAATCTAGCATCTTGGGATCTTCATGGTATGACAGCCACATTCCATATCACGTAGCCCATGTCCTAGTGACTTGGCCCTGCTTTGTCTCTGCTTTATCCCCGGCCCCTCTTGCCTCACAGACTCCACCCTGGGCACGCTCTGCAGCCTCCTCACTGGCCTTCTCCTGCTCCTGCCTCAGGGCCTTTGTATCTGCTGTTCCTTCTGCCTGAACTACTCTTTCCTTGGGCATCCGCGAAGCTCTCCTCCTCCAGGTCTCCATGCAAATGTCATCTGCTCCTCAGGGCCTTCAAAACCACCCTGTCTTAGTTTGCAACTCCACTCCACTGCTGAGCTCCCTTTGCCTATTTTCTGCTGTTCTCTCTCTCTCTTTTTTAATCACCTTCTGTCATACTGTATATTTCACTCATTTCTTTGTTTACTGCCTGTCTCTTCCCTCTAGAAGGAAGAGGCTCCATGAGGGTGAGACTGTGTCCTTTTTGAGCTGCTGCATTGCCAGGGTTTCCATGGGAGCTAAGCACCTGGAGGTACACAGGAGGATCTGGGGACCAAAGGATGAAGACAGCCACGCAGCCCAGGCTCAATGCTCTGGACCATCTCAGCAATTCCCTTGGCTGCTTTCCTGAGTTTATGTTCTGTATCTCAGTGTTTATCTGGGCTTTCCAGGGTTAGATCTTGAATGTATCCCTCGCCCCAGAATCTCAGAGTCATTCTCCATCATCTACCGGTGGTACTGTGTCCAAGGACCCACAGATCCAGGCAGGCCTCCTGATTCCCAGCCTGGACCCTCCCCACCATCCCCATCACCCTTTTGATCAAGGCATATTGGACGTACGCCATCGTAGCTTTTCTTTGCTTGAACTGATCTGAGCTTTCAGATGTGCTTTGTGGGCTCTGGGCTCTAGGCGTTCATCTCAAGGTGACTTGCCCTGCACTATGCATCTATTCTTAGTTCCCTCGCCTTTATCCAGCACCCTGGACCTGCCTGGAGTCCCAGGCCTGCTGCCTTCCCCCCAGTCTCCCCATCTGGCCTGTCCTGCAACTGCCCAAATCCTGCCCATGGCAGATATTTTTGAAGCAAGGCCTGAGACTAAGCTGTTAACATCTATACATGTGGGAATCCTTCCATTGTGTTTTCTTTCTTTTGTCCACCCGAAGTAGGTATTTAGTGAAGCATTGGTCCAAGAGTAGAAACAAAGATAAATAAGACATAGCTTCATTTCTCTTTATTACCTTCCTCTGACTTTAAACATGGGCTTCACAGGTGGTGCTAGGGGTAAAGAACCCGACTGCCAAAGCAGGAGACGTGGGTTCCATCCCTGGGTCAGGAAGATCCCCTGGAGGAGGGCATGGCAACCCACTCCAATATTCTTGCCTGGACAATCCCATGGACAGAAGAGCCTGGAGGGCTATAGTCCATGGGCTCGCAAAGAGACATGACTGACGCAACTTAGCACTCACATACACAACTTTAAATACACTTATTGTAAATCAACTACAAAGGTCCTTCCAGCCCATTCTTACCAATGCAATCCAAAATCCAGCCAACTGTCCCATCACCTCCGCAGGCCAAAACACGGAAGTCTGGAGTATCATGGAAAAAGTTAAGTCTGGGAAGTAGAAAGGCCAAAATGGTTTTGCTTACAGGCTGAACTTTGACACTCCTTGAGTCAAAGTCCCCCCATCCCACCCCAGCACCCTGCTCCCTTCCTGGGAAGCATATTATGACCTTGACTCCTTTTGGGGTTGAAAGGGTCACTCAGTGTTCTGAAACCAGAACATACTAAGCAATGCCATTGAGTATGAACTCCATGGAGCCATCTTTGTCTAAGGAGATTCTGACTCAATATTCAACACAGAAAATGGTTTTCTAGAAACTGTCTATGATTTATGCAGAGGAATCCACAGTTTGCTTATTTTGGCACCAATACAATTAACCCCCAACATCTGCCTCCTTTCTGGCTCTCACCTACTCTGCCCTCACAGCTTTCGAGATGTGGTAAACTAGCTGGATCTTCATCCCTCCCCAGACCTAAGCGGAGTGAGCACCATCTCCCCTCAGGGGCCTTAAGCCTGTAGAGCAGGGCTGTTAACCTGGGGTGCATATCTAAGGGGTCTGTGGGTAGAATCCAGAGGGCCTTGAACTTGAAAAAAATGTTACACTATTATCTTCCCTAAACTCTAACTGAAAATTAGCATTTCCTTCAACAATACCTGTGACTTTGTTAAGGAGCCGAAATGACAGGTATTTCAATGTTTTACTACAGTCGCGGCAGGCATTTTCTGTTATCACTTCTGCTCATTACTGTTTTAATTTACAGTAGCTATTAGACCCGCCTCTGGAACTTGCAGTATAATGTCTTAATAAATCACGTGTATTTTCCTGTCACAGATTTGTTGTCTAACCTTTAGTAACTGTTTTTTCAATAAAGTTTCCCTGGGTATTCCTATATATTTCATTTGATACATTAAAAAATATTATCTTAACGTTAAGAAGGGGTCCATAGGCTCCATGAGACTGCTAAATGGGTTCCTGGTGCAAAAAAGGTTAAGAACCTCTGCTGTAGCACAGAGAGGACCTGGGGAGGCCTCGGGGTGGGGCTTGAGAAGCTGAAGCCCAGGATTTCCTCTTTGCCTTGCTTGGTGATCTGAAGAGACCCCTGGGGTCTTCTGCCAATGCAGGTGTGGGCAAATTAACATCCCCTCCCCGACCTTCTCTTGTAGAACTCTTCTCTCCTGTAGAGCTGGATTCTGAATGAAGGCTCCCTTCAGCTAGACAGCCTCTCTGATTACAGGCTGACTCATACAGCAGAGAGAGATACTCAGGGCACAGTGGCCCTAGAAGCAGCCACCAGGCTTGTCATCCTGGGCAAAACCAATTTAGGATGGATGCAGTTAAGGGACAGTACTGTCTGTCTTCAAATATCAAAATGCCCTCGAAGACAGCAGGCTGGTAAAGACATCTGTGGGCTGCTGCTCAGTCACAAGTCACAGATGGAGGAGTCATCGGCCATCATGGGGACCGTGATGGCACATGCAGCAGCACAGGTGGGCTTTATTTTGAAATTAATTTTATAGGTAAGTCACGGCAGAGGTGCTGAATTTGCACTCATGTTTCTTTCCCCTTTAGTGGTCTTGTATCATCACCACCAAAAATAATAGCTGTGTGTCAAACAGCTGAAGACACAGTCTCTTCTTACTTATTTTTTAAAATGAAAAACACTTAAAAAAATTTTTGGCTATGCTGCATGGCATTTGGGATCTTAGTTTCCTCACCAGGAATTGAACCCACACCCCCTGCAGTGGAAGTACAAAGTCCTAACCACTGGACCACCAGGGAAGTCCTCAGAGTCCCTTTTTAGAGTCCTTACCCAGACCCTCTTAAGGTCTTGGTGAGCCAAGCATAGCAATGCAAGTTTGGATGTTGGAAACCCCAGCCCAGGAGGCACAGATCTGAGGACTGGCACTGAGATAGCCTCGGGCTGGCCAGTCAGTGTCTAATGCACTGGGTCCGGCTGGTAAGAAGGTTGCAGTCTTTGGGTACCTTTCAGCCCCAGTGCTGGAGGAACCTCTGATTACAGGGCTCATCATGTCACGGCTCCTCCCACAGAACTTGGGGAGAGCTGCAGAGGGGCTGCTTATCTCCTTTTGTTGCTCCCCGTCTCCTCAACACAGGGAAATAGCCAATAGGCACATGACAGGAGACGGGCCAGTGGGGGTGGGGAAGGGTGCACCGAACAACCTCTAAACTGGATGATTCAGGAAAAAATGTGATTTCATTGAACAACTAATTGTCTTGATCCTAAAATGCCTCAACAACAGAACATGCTGTGGAACTCTGAGTCAGCTGTATGGATTTCTGAAATACCGACAGACAGTGCTAAGAAAACTCTTTTCTTCTCCCTGATGATTCAGTATGAAGATGCCAGCTAATACAGCCTTGCGAATAAGTTAATTTACCAGCCTGCCCTTTTTGTCAATCCCACAAATGACATTTGCAATTTTTCCCTCTTACAAAATCAATAGCTTTTTCTGGGATAAAGTAGAGTAGGCTGCTTCCCAGAGTCAGCTGTAACGGGTGTTCCTGAGTATCTCCAGGAGGAAGTAAGAGTAGATAATGAGGAAAAGAAGAGAAAAGGAGTGAATTGGTAGGAAGGACAAGTCTACGGATGAAAGAGATTTAAAAAAAACCAAACCACCCAGAAAGCTATCCTCTTTAGAGATTACAGGGGGCGGGGGAGAAATAAGAAGTAAAGATTGTATCTCCATACCCTGGAGTAGGCCCCCCATTGTCCAGGTTGAAAACTTGTTTGGGGTTGAGCAGATAGTGGAATTTCCGAAGAATTCTATGGAAAAAAAAGAAAGAGAGAGAGAGAGACCGAGACAGAGAAGGGGAATGTCATTGTGAGAAGTCATAGGAGGGCAAGTACCTCTCCAGCCCAGTGATGGTGGGAACGTCGGTCTCTTTAAACCCAAGGAGGGGCAGACTGCACTCAGGTCCTGCAGACCCTGAACTCCCAGGTCCAGCTGGCCTCACCCAGGCCCTCACCCTGGTTCAAAGTCTCCCCACCATCCAAGATTCTAGTCTCCAACCCCAGGAGTAGTGCACCTTGCACAGAGGACAGTGCAGAGCAACCCAGAGAATAGAACTTCATTCTCCCGAGGCCTTCTCCTTCATGGAGAACTTCTCCCAAATGTTCTGCATGTTCCAGGTAGTATGATTCTGCTCTTTGTGGACTAGACAAAGGTTCCCCGGGTCCTGGGGTCAGGAGGACATGCAGGAAGTGGAGTTGGGGCAGAGGAGCACTGGGGGCAGTAGCCACACCTAGGCTTGGTTTCAAGGCTTCAGCTTGAGGCTAATTAGGTCAGTTCAGGAAGGGTGCTCTGCCCCTGTTTGGGTTGGGGGGTCTCATAATTCTTGTTTAAGATCTGCTTATTTTTTAAAACGTGGATTCCAGATCACCATGTCAACAATTCATTGCCTCAGAGCTGAACACAGGGAGGCAGAGCTACTCTGCCCATCCTTCACTCTCTGCAGACTGGGCATTTCCTTCACTGATGAGATGGGTGCCCTGCTTTGTCGTGGTGGAATAGGCCAAGAAGTCTCGACCAGGAGCCTCTGCCATGCCTCTTAAATCAAGAAAAGACTTAGAAGCCCGGGAACTTAACAGGCATCTCAGAACTTAGCCTGATTCTGGGAAACAGAATAATGGCCCATGTGACAACCCCTAGGATAAGCTCTATGTCTATCTTAATACTCGCAAAACCCCCATGGGAGAAGAAATGATTATTATCTCCATTTTACAGAGGATTAAACCAAGGCACAGGGACGTTCAGTCACTTGGACCAGGTCATCAAATGATGTGTGGTAGGGCTGGAACTGGACCACAGGTCTGCCATCTCCGTAGCCCACTCGGTTATGGCTGAGGGGAAGAAAGGACCCAGATGAGGTTGTTCTAGCCTCTCCATCTCAAAAAAGAAGAGAACATACCTTTCTCCTTGTCTCCCTCCACTCTTGGGGTTCACCAAGACCAGCAGGGGGTGGGTACCCGGAATGGGGATGATCTTATACTTCAAAGGCAAAAGAAAAAGAAGTTAGCTGTGTTTCAGCCCACAGGAAGGAATGCAATAAAAGTGGATACTAAGACAGATCCCGGGAGAGGCAGCTGGGAAGCAGATCCAGGCATGGGGTAGAGGAAGTCAGGAGGCAGTAGGTGCTGCTCCACTGGCTTAATCTGAGGGATCAAGCAGTTAAGTGGAGAAGGCAATGGACCCCACTCCAGTGCTCTTGCCTGGAGAATCCCATGGATGGAGGAGCCCGGTGGGCTGCAGTCCATGGGGTCGCTAAGAGTTGGGCACGACTGAACAACTTCACTTTCACTTTTCACTTTCATGCATTGGAGAAGGAAATGGCAACCCACTCCAGTGTTCTTGCCTGGAGAATCCCAGGGATGGGGGAGCCTGGTGGGCTGCCATCTACGGGATCGCACAGAGTCGGACATGACTGAAGCGACTTAGCAGCAGCAGCAGCAGCAGCAAGCAGTTAAGTGTCTCCAGCCTAAGTGGTTTTTAAGTAGCATTAATGGTGACAAGGGGTTGAGGTGGGGATCAGAGATGAGGCTTCAAATTATTCAGCAATGGTGTGGCTTTGTGCCCACAGCACAAGATTAGCTTTTGTGAAGATACAACTGAAATGATCTTAGAAAATATGACCATCCGGTCCTACACCTAAATAGAATGGAGCTAATCATCACTTCCACCCCTAGCATCTTTCAAATCCACATTTGCAGCCACAATTTTCCTCCCGAGCTCTGGTTCTACCTTTCTCACTGTCAAAGGGGGTATCTTCAGCCACTGGAACATGCCCCAAATCTGACTTAACTTCTTTCCCCCCAAAACTGGTCCTCTCTCCTGGCTACTATTATTATTCATCCAGTCACCCAGGGAAGACCCTGTTCTGCCAGCTCTTCCCCTGGAATGTCTCATTATCTCCGGCAGCTGCCACAATGCCCACACTGCTCAGGCTTTCTCACCTCAGGTGAAGCCCTGTAAGCTGCCCCCATGCAGTTCTTTCCCAGGCATCACTAGTCATACCACTCCTGCTCAAAATCCTTTAATGACATCTCATTACCCAGAGGATAAAATCCAAACCTGCTAACCTGGCCTGCAAGGTATTTATGTGTAGCCCCGTTCTATCGTTCTCCCTTAATCACTCTAACCTTCACTGCAGCTCCAGCCAAGTCTGGCTCTTACCCTCTATGAGTGAATTCTCACCCTGTGGTGCTGCTCACACTGGTTTCTTCTCCTCCTTAATGCCCTGAAATGCCTATTTCCTTCATAGAAACCTCAAGAAAAACTTCTCATCCTCAAGGCCCAATTCAAGACCTACTTCGTCTACGAAGTTTTGCTTGATCACTGCAATGAAAACTATTGCATTTGAAGCATATAATATCTTCTGGGTTTTGTTTGGTATTGTTTATTTGCATGTTTTCATGTTTTATTTTCTCAGGTGAAGCGAAAGTGAAAGTGTTAGCCACTTAGTCCTGTCTGACTCTTTGTGACCACATAGACTGTAGCACACCAGGCTCCCCTGTCCATGTGATTCTCTAGGCGAGAATACTGGAGTGGGTAGTCATTCTCTTCTCCAGGGGATCTTCCCGGCCCAGGGATTGAACCTGGGTCTCCTGCATTGCAGGCAGATTCTTTATCATCTGAGCACCAGGGAAGCTCAAATGTCTCAAAACATCAACTGGACATTAAATGTCTCAAGGGCAGGGTGGGAGTGTGTATAACCCTCCTACCAAGGATCCCGTTGCCCCAGAGACAGGTGTACTCAGTAAATACTTGTAGCTTCAGCAGAAGGATACACTGATACAGAGGAGCAGCGCTGTTCCATATTCACTGTCTTATGCCTACTTTTCCATATCTCAAGCTAAAAATTCAGCAAACCCAGTGCCAGATAAGTTGAAATGGACAGCAACATTCTTTATAAATTTTAGGAATTTTTCCATCTGCCAAGGGTGATTATTTGTGTGGTACCCAGAAGCATCTTGGAGACTGAGAAGTAAATCTTTACCTCTGGGGGTGATATTCAGAATGCTGAATGACCTGCATAGCATGGACACTGTCCAATCAGAACAGATGCAGGATAAGCAGATGGAGGCCAGCTGTGAACCGACATATCTGCACTGTGTGCATGCTCCATCTGACTTTCTCCCCTTCAAGGTATCTAGAGCTTTACCACATCAGGCTTCTGGCATCACTGTGCTAATGTTTTATACTCATCTACAAGTTCTCACTGAATCTTGGAGCATCTCTGGGAGGTGGGCAGCGCAGGGATTTGCTATGTGCCTTTTCAAATAAGGAAACTTAAGGGTCAGAGGGAGAGGAGGAGGCCCCAGTGTTCTTTTTCTCATTCCACCTCACCAGGCTGCCTTTTCTGCATTCCCTGGCACTTTGTGAAAGGCACAGAGAGAAGTTCATTGGTGAATCCAACTTAAAAAAAAAACTGAGTTCTTAAATACACATTTAAGGATGGAGGAGAACTTTTGGATCTACTTAACTCTTTTGGCAGATCACATTCTGGAGACAGCTTGGCAGTCTTGGAAAACCCAATTGTCTATTTTTAGGCCACATTCTTGTTATTATTCAGGGGGTATGCATATTGAAGTTTTATGCAGCATGTTCCTTAAAAGGTGATAAAGCCAGTGTGGCCAGCTACGGGATCAACCAACCTCCCTTTGCACCACTTGCCTACAGCATGGTGGCCAAAGGTAACCCCAGAGACTGGAAATCCAGTATCTTCTGTGATATAATCGATCAGATAAGAAAGCAGATGTTAAGATGTGTTTCTCTAGAACTCAAATCCTGTCCTCCCCTCCACAACCTTGGACCAGCTTAGAAGGAATGAGTAGACTCAGGGTTTGCTGAGGTACCTGCATGACAAGTTCACCCTTGGCTGACACGCTACCATCAGACTTCCCATCTGGCCTGTCCTGTGGAAAGAGAGGAAAGACAAGCATCCTTTGAAAAAAATATGCCTGCTACAAAAAAAGAAATCAAAAGAAAAACAAATGGTTAATATAAAGAAAGAGAATAGAAAATCAGTATAGCATAGGATGGAGTCTTCAAAGTGGGGCTTTGAACCAAAACAAAGAAATGCTCCCTTTGGGTTCCTCAAAGACTCTCCAGGCCTTTGTCATCACTTGCCCTGACTTTGACTTCGAGACACTGGAAGGAACACAGTGTTTCAGAGGAAGCACTGAAATGGGCAGAAATGTACTCTGTTGATTCAGAAGCTTGATCTCTGAGAAGCAAGGTCCGGGATCTGGTTTCTATGCTTAGCACTACCTAAATGATATGACACTAAGTCATCTTTCCTGTTTTTTCTTCAATGTTTATTATTCATTTTATTGAAGCTTATGTCACATACAGTAAAATGCTCAAATCTAAACCTACCCTTCCATGAATTTCTGCATATGTACATGCCCTTGTCGCTACCGCATCTTCTGGTATGTTCTGTTGTGACTCCTGATGCCATATTGACTTTGCCTGGCTTTTGAATCTCATATAAATGGAATCATACACCATGTCTTTTGAGTCCAACTTCTTTTGTTCAGCATTATATTTTTGGGATTACCCATATTTTTGCATTGAAGCATGGTTCTTTTCCATTGCGATATAGTATTACATTATGTGAATTTGCCTCAATTTATTAATCTTTTCTTGTCAGTGGTCATTAAGCTCGTTTCCAGTGCTTGACTGTTATGAATAAAGTTGATAGGAACATTCTTGTGCATGTCTTTTGGTGGAATAAATGCTTGTATTTCTCAGATAGACATGAGGGGACTTGTTGAGTCATAGAGTTTGTGTAACCCCAACTTAGTAGATACTGCCAAATGGTTTTTGAAAGTGGTGGTTTTTTTCCCATCAATTTTTAATGAGAAAGAAGATGGTCAAGTAAAGGGTGAAATGTGAGGCGTTAGTGATCCTCAGCCACATCTCTAAGATGAAAAGAGAACAATTTAAGGTCTTTGGTACTTGGTTTGAAAAAAGAGTCTTCAACACAGGAGATAGAAAAAATTTCAGATGGGGACAACTGGAGTTTAATTTTGCAGCTTTCATTTCCAGGATGGGGCTGTGACACCCTTGGAAATCTTCAAGGCAGTGGGAAGTCCATGTTCGGACATAGGAGAGAGGGAGATGGAGACCAGGGAGGCCTGGGAAGCCTCGCTGTGCACGGGTGGTGACTGGGGTTCCTTGAGCTGTGATCTGCCTGCAAGGTGCTGGGAACGAAGAACGTGCATTTCTTGCTGGGCCATGTCAGAGCATTTTGGGTGGCTGGCGGTCGGGACTGTTTCAGTCTGAGAAGTTTTCCCTGACAACCTGACTGTGCAGCACTGACCTCTCTTCAACTTGTGCTGAAAACACAAATCCTAAGAGTTGTTGAGGGAGCCCGCAGAGGGATGTAAATGTCTAAATGCTCCTGCATCTGAATGTGAGCTGGGGTTGCCCGGGGCGGGGGGTGGTGGAGGTGGGGGGGTGTGTGTGGAGACAGAGCCCTGTTGTTGGGAGGCAACACTTACCCGGGTAATGGGGCATATCGATGTGGGCAGCAAAATATGGTCCCTGAGCTCTCCACCATCGCACAGTGTTGACAATTCACACTTGCGGTGAAACTGGAGGGGAAAAATGAAGATGAGAGTGAATGAAAAGTGTTCAAGGAAATGTCAAGTATGAGAGTCGAGAAACTTCCTAGGGAGGCAAGTTGTCTAGGGCGCCTTCAAATCCTGATGCACTGCCGCTTTGGCAGTATAGCTTAGACAGTGTGTGTGTTTGCATGTGTGGTGTGTGCTTAGGGATGCCAAGTCTGCTGCGCGCAGAGAAAGGAGACCAAGTGCTGCCCATGGCAGCTGGAGCGAAATAGTCCCAGGCAGACCTGTGGGCCATCAATATGGCAGCCACATGTGAATTCCAGAGACCCCCTTGGTTATTTGCTCCCTAGGCACTGAGACACTGGTAGGAAGGAGATCTTGTTGAAGAAACTCATGAGATGCTGGAAGTAAACCCCATGGCTCAACCTCTGTGTTTTAAGAGTTCTGCAATCTGATTTGGAGATATGTCCTTTTTATGATACCTGGGGGTCAAGGGGACAAGATGCAGCACTGATCTGCTATGGAAGGCAGGTCAGGCAGCTCTGGGTGTCTAGGATGGAAGTGGACATTTGCTGCAGCTGGTGGGCACAGGCCTCTGGCCCAGGCAGTGGGGCTGCTGTCAACTATGTGTCTTCCTCTGACACAGGGATTCTGGTGTCTAATTCTTCTCTCACTCTGTCAATGCCCTCAGCCCAGCCAATACCCAGGAGAAGGAAGCTGATGGTCCAGCCTGCTGTTCTCAGCTGCCTGGTCACAAAGACAGCAGACTGCCCAGCATCGTTTTAAGCAGACCTGGGTGGGGGTGGGCAGACACCCTTTCTCTGGGCAGTTTGATGATTTACTGGAGGCAATTAGACTTTGGGCACTGGCAGCGGCTCTGGGTGCCCTCTCTAGCCTTGCCCACGGAGCTCTGCTCATGCCCCCTGGCAGGATGTCCACTGCTGCCTGGCTGCAGTTTGAGCAAAAAAAAAAAAAAAAAAAAAACCACACTGAAAAGAAGCAGGGATGCCCTGGGCACCAACCCACCGTCATCCGGCACCACACGCAGTGCCGCGCGGTGACACTCTGGTAGCACTTGATACTTTTGTGGCACCGGTCACACTTGACGGAGGAGTTCCCTTCCACCCATGCGTGCTGCATCACCTGCAGGAGGGAAGGGAAGGATACCAGGGAAGGCTGCAGAACCATGGCCCAGCACCCTGGGCCTGAGGAGAAGGTCTGGGAAGAGCACAGGGACGGGGAGGCCAGAGGGCTGGTTCCTGTTTAGCGGGCACTGGGCAGCTTAGCTGAATTGCACAGGGTGGTCTCTCCCTACCTAATCACTATCACACTAATCAAGCTAGATGAAAGCCACTTTGCCTGCTTTTTGAACAGTCCATCTCCCGGCAGTTAAGCCTCTGAGCAGTGCCTCATCTGGCAGTCCATCTGTCTGTCTTGCGGACCTCTTTGCAAAGGGATGTGCTTGTGTGTGCCCTCTTTTGGCAGGCTGCTCAGTGCAGAGAAACACAGGAGGGCTTGGTCTGCAGACCAAGCTGATTAGAGCACTGATTTTCCACTTTATAGCAGGGTGACCTTTGGCCAGTTCTTGGACCTCTCTGAGTCTCAGGTCCTTCATCTGTAGAAATTGGCATAATAAGCCCTACCCCTGGGCTTGCTGGGAGAATTAAAGGAGCCAGCCTATTTGGAAGGGCCTTCCTGGTACAGCCCTGGGCCTTGGGAGGTACTCTGAGCAGGAACTCCCTTTGCCCTTCTTGCTTCTATGGGCCAGTGTGTCTCAACCTTAGCAGCCCCCTAAGACCACCTGGGGAGTTTCTAGAAGTCCTAATGCCCAGCCCTCACTCCAAGTCAAATAAATTAAAGTCCCTGAGGGTGAGGCCCATCGTTAGTTTGTTTTAAAGCCCCCTGAGTGATTATAATGTGCAGCCCAGGCTGAGAAGCACTCTGGAAGGAAGTTAGAGAGAAAGCCCAGAGGAATTAGTGTGGGTCATCAGCCAGTGGCTTTCACATCTTTTTCCTGCAGAGCTGGTTGTACCTGCTTACTGGCCAGGACCTGTTTCTAGAGCAGGAACCTGGGAAACAGGTGGGCATGCATGTGTATGCATGTGACTGTAAGTGCAAAGTGACCCATGATGCCAAATTCTGGGGGTCTGAGCACTCAGTTAAGTACCCCAGGAATTCTATAGAACTTCTAAAAATTGTTTTCCACTAGGGCACCCTGAATAGCAGAAGGGGTGGATATGGACTCTGGGGAAATGTAGGGGCATAGCCTGAAGTGCCAACAACAAGCACAATACTAAACACACATGGACTATTTGCCTGACACCATCCATGTTTGTATTAGATAAAAGCTTTAAATTACTTATCAGTTAAGTTACTGTGTCCTCCTTCCAAAAGGTTTTTGGTAAAACTGTTGCTCTAAATGTGTCGCATTTACTTTGTAGTTTCTCACCTTCTGCCGTTCACCCCTGAGGGCTGCTAATCAGTTTGTCACCTACATGGTCAAAATTAATTTGCTCCAAGATTATTATTATTTCCATTATATATAGAAAAAAAAATATGAGGCTTCAGAGAGGTTAAGTGACTGGTCCTAGGTTCCAAGGCTGAGAAGTGGCCAAGCAGGGACTCATGGCCAAGTCTCCTGACTCCAAGTCCATGGGATTTTCCCAATACCACATTGCCTTCTCCCTCCTCTTCTGGGATCAAAAGAGGATGGTGAAGGACTTGGGTTGCCTCTGGAGTCTCAGAAAGCCAGGAATGTGCCCTCAGTGGTCTCCCTCTATTCTGAGTGTGGCAATGGCCAGAGTGCAGGCTCAGGGCCTGAGCCTAGGAGGTGCACCGTATGTCCTGGTGAAAGGCATGGGCATGGAAAGGTGTGTGCATGGGCATGGTGCGGGAGCAGCAGACAAGAGGCCATGTGGTGCCTCGCAGGCATGCATGCGTGCCCCTGGAGGTACCCTTCTCTCTCAGACTCCTTCTGCGGATGGCTGGATACTCCTCCCACCTGCTCATCATCTCCTGACTCAGATTCCTTAATGGGGTCTTCCCTCTGCAATAACTCTGAGTGTCCTTCCCCTGCTAATTTGAAAGTGTCTATTTCCAGACTCAGTGAATGGCACCACTAGATGGCCACCTTAGAAACGTGGTAGCCATTTCCAACCTCCCTCCCTCTCTCATCCCCTACACCATTGCCACCAAATTCTGGTGGTAGGACCTCCAAATTATCTCTCAAACTCTCCCCTCTCCCTTTATGTCCTTTTTCTCTGCCAGTGAGACAGTCAGAATACTCAACAGCTGGCGTGACTGGGGGGCAGTCACTCAGCACAGACGCAGCAGAGAAGGCGAGTACAGACCCAACCCAGGCAGGCCCTCGGCAGCACCACCTCTTGCCTGAACTGTTGGAAGGGTTTGCCCCTCTCTAATCTGATCTCTTTCTGGCACCATAGTCAGAGCATGTGTGCATGCTCAGTTGTTTTAGTCATGTCCAGCTCGGTGACCCCTTAGACTGTAGCCTGCCAGGCTCCTCTGTCCATGGGGTTCTTCAGGCAAGAATACTGGAGTGGGTTGCTATGACCTCCTCCAGGGGATCTTCCTGACGCAGGGATCAAACCTGCATCTCTTACATCTACCTGTATTGGCAGGTAGGTTCTTTATCCCTAGTACCAGCAGTGAACCTAATTTGCAAACCCAATCATCTCTTCACATGCTTAAAATTCTTTAGCAGTCCCTTAGCTACATATAAACCTCCTTCCCAGCTCCTCAGCCTGGATCTCCCCAGTCCAGAGCACATCTCCTGCCTTTCCCTCTGAGTCTCCTCTATGCCAGTCACACTAAACCAAGTACAGACCCCAGAATAAGCCATGTATCCATGTCTTCACTCTTGAAGTTTCTCCAGTCCAGAGTGCCTTGTCCTCCTTGATACCTTGTGAAATCCTGCTGACTTGGGTTCAAGACACAACTCAAATGCCATTTGTTTTTTTTTTTTTTTTTGGTGAAAGCTTCCTTGTTCGTCTCTTCTCCCTTCCCTCCGCCCCCATGCCTCAACTGTAAGTCCCACACAGTGCTATCACTTCCGCACTGTTCGCTACGCTATGCTCTGCTTATGTGCCTGTCTCCTCCCACCAGACTGCATGGTTCCCCAGGCTGAGGACCACGTTATGACCCTCATACCCCCTGGAACAGGGCCTGGCACATGGTGGGTGGGTACTAGGGAGATGCTGAATGGATTGATGGATGGACAAGATGGTTTCAGGGTGGTCCTCGAGGCAGAGAAGGGACAGGACAAAGCTCCCAAAGCCCCTTCCTGTCCAGGAATCTGTGGAGATGGATATGTTGCCCAGGACACAGCATGCAGTAGAACAAGGCAACTGGTATCACCAACCTCGCCACCCCTTTTGGTTTTGGAGTTCGTTTTGATACACGCAGGAATGTTTTTGGATACACAGCGTTCGTGGACAGTGTATTTACAGTCTGCAAAATAAATGAATAAATAAATAAGAACAGTGCCTGTGAGTGACCACCTAAGGAAGGTCAGCCATCCTCCTCCCCACTAGCTGAGGCCCAGGCCTCCCTCCATGGGGCAGGGGACATGTGGAGCTGGCCTTGCCAACTGGAAATTCGAGTCTCCTGTTGTTCACTGACAGGAATCCATGGTTATCTCCCAGACATACTTCTACACCCTCCACCCCACCCACTGGCTTTCACTGGTGAATGGAGCAGGAAAACATCCCTTAAGGGGAATATGAGGCGTCACCCTGGCTATGCCAACAACACAGTATTGAATGTCGGGATGTTGGGGAGTGGAAAGCAAGGCCAGGGTCTCTCTAACTCTGCAGACAGGCAGACCTGGGCCTGAACTCCAGCTCTGCCCTTTGTAACTACCCACATGATCTAGGGTATGTGCCTTCACAGCTCTGAAATTCAGAGTGTTCTACAAGATGGGAATAAAATTAGCTTTTACTTTAGGGAGCTTTTGCAGCATTAAATGATTTGTATAAAGCACCACTTGTGCAAGTCAGAATAGCTATTCCACAAATTTATTGTTGTTACTACTTACTACTATGCCACAGGCCTAGAACCTACTAGGAATGAGGCTGGGTCTATGAAACGTGGGTGAAAGCCAGATATGAGGGGGGCTGGAAAGACAGGGGCCCCCTTCTTATGCCTGCTTATACTTGTTCGAGGTAGACACTGGGCCCAGCTCTGCTACGATGTCTTTTGTGGCGGAGGTTGCCTGCTGCCTGGCTCCCATGTACATGTCAAATGAAACAGTTGGATGACCCACACCGTACCCGAGGGCCCTCCCAACAGCAGCAGGTCCCCGGTCTCTGGAGGGTTCAGGCTGAGTGCCTGCTGTCTGCATCCTGAGGTTGGGGTAGGGGCGGGCAGGATTCTGCACCCATATACCCTGGGCCTTGCAAAGCCTTCCTGTTGCAGCCCTTCCCCTCTCTTCCTGTCCCCCAAATTCACACACATTCCCCCATCATCCCTTCTCTCTTCCTTCCCCTCCATCTCTTTCTTCTGCTCTCCTTTCCAGGCTCCCTCCCTCCTTTCTCGTGTGTGTTTTTTTTTCCTTCTCTCAAGTCTGACTTCACTAAGTGGATTATAAAGTACAACAAATGGGTAATTTTAATTTCCATTGTATTTATGAATATTAATTTAATTTAAAAAACCCTCAGGTTCTTCTGACCATGCAAACATTCACTAGTAAAATGCAACTGAAATTAATATGAGATGCTTTTTAGTTACCTGTGAACTTTAATAACTTTTTTTCTAGGGAGTCAGTGGCCCATGACACGACTCCAGCAGACTAATATTCGTCCATTTGATTTGGGTTGAATAAGGATAGAACATGGAGGTCTTGTTCTATTCCGTGCTGTGGGAAGAATATGGCAGGTCCCTCCAGCTAGGAAGGAGAGATGCCTAAACTTTCCTGGGACTGGCTCAACCATGTGCAGAGCAAGCCAGTTTCTGGCGAAAAAGGGTTTGAAGGAAGTTTACTCACAAATGCAGCAGAGGCCTTGCTTTCGAACACCCATGAGCATGACGTGGCAGAAGTTGCAGTAGGTTGGCTTCTTGAAGTGCTTCAGGGTCCAGGCGTGCTTTCCATCCCCCTTGGAGCCCTGAGGGGACAGCAACAGAATGCGATGCTCAGCAGGAAGCCCCACTTTCTCTAAAAAGAGTCTCTTCTCATATTTGGAAGATGAATTATTTGTTTAATTTACTGATGTAAATACTCTGAATAGAAATACAAATAAAAACAAAACCTTTCGTGTGTATGTTCTAAAATAAGCAAAAATTAAAAATTAGGACTGAATGGAGTATGTGTGTGGGAGATAAAATTAGCCCTCTCCTGCATGGCTGGTGGAATATAAATCAGAACAAACTAACTTAGTTATCTTTCTCTTAACTTCGTCCTTTCTTTTTTCAATAATTTATCTATTATCTGTCAAGCATCTATTTATTATGTCAATTACCTATTATTTATCAATTGTCTATTATCCATCAATCACCTATCATCTATCAACCATCTTATCTATCCATCCATCCATTCCTCTATTCATCCATCCATTTCTCTATCTAAAGGTCCTTTAAATGTTTATAACTTTTGACTTACAAATTTCCTTTCCTGGATTCTATCCTAAATAAATTTTTGAAATATATATGAGCATTTTTGTGCTCTATTAGATGTTGAGCTCAGAATTATTTAAAATAATGAAAAACTGAAAATATCCTAAAGCCCTCAAAAATGACCAAAAGGTTTGCGGTACCTCTCTATGATTTAATGCTAAGTGGCCATCAAAAAGATATTCATAAGAACCTTGGATAGCTTGGGAATGTGCTCATCATTATAAGTGCTAAGACAAAAAAGCAGAATGCAAATTTGATGACATATTATGATCTTGGTTTTATATAATGATACATTGGATGGGGAAAAAAAAAGTGACCAAATTGTTAACAGAGGTTAGCTATAGCTAACAACACTACGGATTTATTTTATTCTCTAATTTCTACTTTCTCTGTATTTGCCAAATTTCTTACAATGAGGAGGTACTAGTTTTATAATCAGGAAAAAATTTGCTTAGTAAAAATACTGTACTCCTCTCATCAAACTTTCTGTACATAGAAAAAAATAGCAAAGAGACAGAGAGGGTTAAATCCTTTCCCCCTGGCTTGGCTCAGAAGCAAATTCATCCTTATCCACCAGATAAGCCAAGCCTGACATAATCACACACCTTCTAGCCTCTGGGAGCACAGCCTCACTGGAGACTGTGGTTTCAGGAGCACCCCTCCACATACAGTGTCCTTGAACTTTTGTCATAGACTCCATCAAAAGAGTAACACTCTTGGGCTGATCTTAAGGGTAGTAAAAAAAAAAAAAGTACTGTAAGCTCATAATGATCGAGAGTCAGGTACATGGAGTCCAATGCGCTGGACTGAAACCTACTTATTTCTGGGCCCCTCTGGTTTGGGCTGGCCATAGTGGCCAGACCTATTCCTGTGCTTGACTCCTCTGCTAATGGTCTCTAGAGAAGCCCACATGCTTTTTCAAATGCTGGTCTCCTCCTGGGGCCAGAATATGCTTTTTTCTTCTTACCACCTCAAAACCCTGCTTCTTCCAAAACCTGAGTTTTATAGAATTAAAGCCTTTTCATCTAAAATGGTTTCTACTTTAGTAAATGGGTTCATTAATTGATTAAATGATTCACTAAAAGACAGATTCATTCATCCTTTTGACAAACATTGACCACAAGGGATTTTTATAAAAACTAAATTAAATATAAGTGAAGCTCCTAATCCAGCGCCTGACACATTGTAAATGAAAACTTTTATTAAGTTCTTACTCTGCACTAGGGAGTAGGGAACGCAAAAATAAGTAAAGAGTGTTTTCCCACATGTGAGGAGGGAGATTTATACCTATTCTAGAAATGAAGAAGCAGAGACTCATAGAAGTCAGATAAACAGCCCAAGACCACACAAATATTAAGTGACTGAGCCAAGCCAGTGGTCATAATGGCTTCCAAATCGTGTTTCTTCTTCTATCTCCACCAACCAGGGCTTTCCTTCATGGACAAAAAGGAAACTACAGTATTCTTAGCAGACCCAGTCCGAAGGACGGTCATCTGACCTAAAAATACCTTTATGAGCAAAATTAATTAGCTGACTCTCCCTTTCTCAGATACTGTTTTCACAGATACAGCGTAAGAATCAGAAGGACCTTGCTTTGGAATAAGTAGCATTTCTGCTTGGGTTACAGCACCATCATGTGGCTCTTTTATTTTTGCACATTGGAGGCTGCAGCGTTTGGGAGTCCTGCACACCAGGTTTTATGCTGAGCCTACAGCTCCTTAGAGACAGATTGTTTCTCATTTATCCCATTCAGAGATCTCCAGACTTTTCAGTGGCAATAAGTGGGTTTTGATAAAAGCCAAACAAGCACTGTGACTTACAAGACATTGAGGAATGTTTCCCTAGAACCCCAATTATTAAGTGTAAAAACATATAATACAGTGCATATTTTCAAATGAACACATAAAACTTTTGATTCATGAAAACCAAGTGCACTTTTGCTTTTTGTTTGCATTATTCCTGATGTATGGTTTTCTACAAGGTTCATTTGGCATAAGGGGGAGACACTGGGGAAAATGTTGGAGAAATGATGTCTCTCCCTCTTCCAGCCATAAAAAGTGGAACCCCTCCAAACAAAGAGTTGGTAGCACCTTGGGCTCAGCAAGTCCCACCTAAGAAATAGAACTAGAAATGGGTTCTTTGTGATTAAAATGTCCCATATCTATTATGTTTTAGAGAAAAGGAAAAAAACAAACCCAAAACTGGTGTGTTAGAACAACACTCAAGCAGAACTCCTACTTTGATTCAGGTATCATCTTGAACCTTAAGAGCAGAAAGTATACCATACCTATCTGGGCTCCCCCAGGTCCTAGGTCACATGGGTTCATGCACACAGTAGGGTCTCATCACTGCATGAGAAATGTGCTGTTACTGAATATGGAAGATGGGCTATGGTACTAATTAGGTGTGTGACCACCAGCAAGTGCCTTTACTTCTCTAGTCCTCAGTATGAAAAACAAAGGGGATAGACCAGGGATCACCAAATTCTCTTCTAGCTCTGATCTTCCAGGGTTCTAAGGATAAAGGAGTTCCTGGTTCATTGATTTCTATTAGTACATGGAAAGACCTAAACATGCTATGAGATAATTGCAGGATTCTTAGTCCTGAACTGCAGAACTGTCAGATGGACATTTCACAGGCAACAATGTCAGCTATAGGCCAGCCTAGCTGAACCGTCTCTTCTGTCCCTCTCTCTGTCATTTCAGTAATCTCAAACAGGTGTTGTTTACAACCCAGGTGGTTGTACTGGTAAATGCTAATGCTGCCATTTGCGCTCCTAGTTCTAACCTTCCCTACCTCATGTATGGAAGCTACTTTTCATGGTAAATAAGCAGACCAGGTCAGATGCCAGTGCTTCACATAAATACTGGGAGGTTTCTCTAACACACCCTGAACTTTCTTTCACGTGGGTTTTTGATCAAGGTCTTCTCCTGCCTGCAAACTCTCTTCTACCAGCCAAACCATACCCATTATTGAGAACCAGATCAAATAGCCTAGGTCATTTCACTTGATCTTTCTCTCAAGAATGGGGTATCAAAATCCCATGCATCCCTCAGAGTCAGGGCAAAACTTCTTCTGCTGGTCTCACTCTTAAGTGTGGGGTGTTCAAAAGTGCAGGTTCTTTAGAGTCAGGTACACATAAATGCTGGCTCCTCTTTTTCATCTTCAGACTCAGAATCTCAATTTTCCATCTGTATAAATGGATAAAAAAATATCTACCTTATCTGGTTATTCTGATTGCTAAATAAGATGTTATCATTGAACACTCTCTGCCTCACAACAGATCAGTATTTTTCCTTTCCTTTCCTTCCCTCCCTCCCTGCTTCCCTTCCTTCCCAAACTCTCTTAGCATTTTTACAGCTAATTTTGAGAAAAGATGGAATTCTTCCCTGAAAATTTTTTGTCCTTTGTGTGGTTGAACAGAAGTTTCAGCTGGGTGAATATGATATCTGTGTCTCCTCTCGGTACTCAGAACAGTATCTTTATCTAGTAATAATTTAGTAAATGTCTGTCAAATGAATGAACATATTTCAGGCACTAACAGGTAAAAAAGAGAGGACTTCGGGGCTGGCCTGGAGCATATGAGGTATCCACTGGGAAGTCCGGGACAGAAACCAAGGATATTAACTTCCACTTGGAACCTGATGTTTCTGAAAGGTGAGGGGTCTTGGACCTCAAGTGTGCAACTTACAGAGTCGTCCATGCCCAGGAGGACCAGCAATGGGATGGTGGTCATCCCTCCGTGGACCCACTCCTCAAGAGACACAAAGCCGTCCTGGTCGTAGTCCATGCCTTGTAACATCTCCTTCAGTATCTGCAAATCCGTAGAGCAACAATTGTCCACTTTCACCCTCGGCTTCTCTGCTCGCCCCTGCCCTTTTTTTTCTCTTTTGTTCTGAGTTTTCTTGTGTTTTACCCCTTTCTCTCTGATTCAGAGTGAGTAGACAGCAGTGATGGAGTAAACTGGGGTGAGGGGAACAGAGGTCCAAGCCTGGGTCTTCCCAGACCTGTGTGCCCTTAAGCAAGCCACCTGGACTCTCTGGGCTCTGTTTTTCTGCTTTGCCCATCTGCAAAATAGAACTAGCATTGCTGTGCTTGCAGCCTGGTAGCAAAGATTAGGGAAAATGTATACAAAATGCCAAACATAATATTGGTCTCATGGGAGCCCCCAATGTAATAATTATTATTATCTGATGACTGAGAAAAATCTTTGAATTTCTTTCTAGCTCTAAATTCTATGACCTATGAACCCCTGTTATAAAAATTCAGCTAGGGGGTATTATTAGGTATTATTATTTGAATTAGTCTACACTATTCCCCGGCCTCTAATTTTTCCTATCAGAGAAGTGGGAGGTCAAGGAGGTGTAGGACCCCAAAGGAGCCACCTCTAAGAAGATGAGTCTGGGAGACACTCTACTGTAAACAAGTGTGTTTTTTCAAGTCCCACTCTTATCTTAGAAGCTCACTGGGAAGTCACCCCAGGTTGCTGGAAACTCACAGGCCTTAGCTCCGTGGGATCCCACTCGAGATACTGGGCAATGTGCAGCATCTGGCTGACAATACGATCCATCTCCTAGAAAACACCAAGGAGAGAACCCAACTGAAGATGTGTTTCCAAGAGCAAGAGTCAAAATCAAGCCCCGTGGGAAGATGCGCAGGGTGTCGTGTGAGAAGCAGCTGGTACAATACACTGGCATTTCATCATGAGCTCACTGTTTGTTTCTGCTCTTTATTTCTGCCTTGACCACAAAGCTCACAAGAAGCATAGACCGTGGATAAGCCAGAGGTATGCAGAAAGCTCACTGAACACTGACCTTCTCCTAAATCCACCTTCCTTCCCCTATTCTGTGCTTTGACTCAGCATAGAAAGCACTCCTGTTTCCTCCTCCTTTGTGATCACAGCTCCTAAAAATACTTACAAACCAAGGCACTTCTTCCCTCCCCCTTTTCCCACACCTCATTCCCACAGCTTTAGCAACTTGGGATTCATCTATACCCCTTGGGGGTCAGTTTCAGTTGGATGTAGGGCCACTGGGTTGGTCCTTTCTCAGGCACTATGATTCAGATTCTTTTTGGCATCTCCTTTGTATCCTTTGTATCAAGTCCAGCCCTGGGTCTGGGACTCCTGAAACAGGAAATTCATGAAGGCTATGCTTCTCTAATGAGTGAGCCTTTTGTTTGGTACCACGGCTGGGCTCCATCTAAAACCTCACAGAATTGCTGGATGCTAATGAATCAGTGCCCTGAGAATCCCACGGAAACACAATGGACTGAGGAAGCATTTTCACATTTAGGGTACCATCTAGGATATTCATAATAAATTGATTTGGGGATATGCATTGGAGAACTAAAGCAAGGGTTAAAGGTGTTACTTTCACCAGACAGAATGCTGGGTGGGTCAACATAAGCAAGCTAAAACCCAACAGGGATTTTTAACATTGTATTTCATTTAAATTAGAAAATAGCCCACTGCAAAACTGCAGATGAGGCAGTAGGTGGGGAAAAGGAAATGGGCAGTAAGGTGGGAACAGAGCCCAGCAGATGTTCCAGTGGAACATCTTGTGAATCTAGCAGGGTTCAATATTCAATGCGAGCAAACAATGTGATTTTGAATTGGAGAATTAGACTTGATCTAGAGCTGTGTAAATGGGTGGGCATTTTCAGGAAGCAGAGTGGGCAGATTTCAAGAACGAGTTCTCCTGATATGGATACTTAAAGAGTCCTGGAGGGGCAGGTTCAATTCTACGCCATATTTTAAGAATGGCATTGCCAAACTAGAGCTTGACTAGAGTGGTTATTTAAATCTGCTTTACCAGAAATACTGTAGAAATTAGGAAATTGGAGCTTGGAGAAGATTTTAGGGAAGATGTGGTCAGATGTTCAAATAATTGAAGGCCTACTGTGTACAACTGGTACTCCGCTGGTCAGCTATAGAGGGCAGAAATAAGCCGAGGGACAGAGGGAGGGAAGAGTTGGAAGATTGGCCTATTTTGACCTCACCATTGGGTTGGGGGAGGGGAGAGAAGGGCAGAATTGAGTTTTGTACTGAAAATTTCCCTGGTGGACTAGAGGTGGCTTTGATGCCGGAAAGATGCCCTCTCTAACATCATCCTCAGCAGTGGATTGGCTGTTTTAAGGTAATAGGTGAATTCTCCATTACTGGGAGTGTTCACCAAGAGGCTGGATATCCAACTGCCAAGGGGTCTTGGTGGGAAGTTGAGAGATAGAACTACTTTGATACTTGCTTCAGTCCACCAATGATACCTTCCAAACAGATCCAGAATTTAACCACTTCTCACCACCTGCAATGCTGCTACCCTAAGGCAAGCTACCTTCATTTGTCTTGCTTATTTTTACAGCCTCCCAACTGGAGGAACTGCCTACGTTCCTACAGTCTAGACTCAACACAGCAGCTAGAGAGACTCTGTGAGGACCTAAGTCAATCATGCCACTCGTCTGCTCAGAAACTGCAATGGTTCTCCACTTCTCCAGAGAAAACCCTTGTAATCACCTTTAAGGCTTGAGAATGCTTTGCAAATATCTTGTCCCTTCTCATTACTTCTCTGACCTCATCTGATCACCCCTCCTGCTCCACTCATTCTTGCCTCCTCCTTAATCTGCTGGTATTCCAGGCATCCCTCAAGGACCTGTGCCCTTGTTGCTCCCTCTGCCTGGGAGGTGATTCCCCATGACTCACTCCCTTCAAATCCTTCAAGTATCTGCTCAGATGTCCTTCCCTCAGGGAGTCCTTCCTTAGCTCCTCTTGCTAAAACTGAAGCTCATCCAACACTTCCTTTCCCTTCTTTATCGTCCTCTGGTACACATTGTATTGAACACATAGTTGACTACACTTTGCAGTGTGTGTGTTTTCGTTAGAATGAAAGCTTTATGAGGACCTGCATCTCTGTCCATTGGCTCATTGATACATCCCCAGGGCTTAGACCAGTGCCTGACATATACAAGATAATCAATGGGCGTTAAACAAATGTTTAAGAGTCCATGATTCTCCGGTGGTTCCCTTGCATGATCCAACCCACAGCACTGAAATAGGGATCCCATTAAGACCATCTAGGGTTGAGAGGGAACTGGGATGATGCAGTTGGTCTAGTGGAGTGCTTCCCTTTCTTCCTCCCTCTGGGCTGTCTCAGCTCCATGCACTTCAACCTCAGAGCCTTTCTGGGAATGCATCCCATCTCTGACCCTGCCAGTCATGAGAACAGGACCTGTCTGATTCTGTCTGCCCTCTCCACTCTCTGCCTTCTTCCTTTTCTGCCCTTCTTCTCACCCTATGATCCCCACCCTATTCCTGCCTCTTCCTGAGAGAAGGTGGGGGCAAGACTCAGGCTTCCCAGGTTTGGTGGGATGGGATGATGTGCTTGGAGAAGATAGAGTGAGACTCCTAGTGCTAGTGCCTAGGATATGAGAAGAAGGCAAGGGCGATGGCCAAGCTCACCAGAAGTTACCTGCCTTCCTCCTGTCTTCCTGCCCTGGTCTTGCTGCCTCTCCCCACCTCCTTTCCTCCACTCTTGAACTTCAGTAGGAAACTGAAGGGGGAATTTCTGAACCAACTGGGAAAGTAACTACATTTTACATCTCCCCAATCTGAGATTTTGCAATTTGGGCTCCTGGAATGAAAAGGCAAGCTGGCATTCACTCTCCTCTGGCCCGGCTCTTTGGATGTTAGAAGGAGGGGGTTTCTATTCATCTCTGCAGCTCATATTGAGACACAGGTATTCTGATGATGGTGGAACTGGAAGTTTTTGAACTCTCCCTTCACCTGCTCCCCTCTCCCCTAGCCTTTCTTGCATCTTGGAGGAATATTTAGAGAGCTTACCGCTTGGTCCAGGAGACCGTTCTCATCCGAATCATAGAGACGAAACATGACTGTAAGAAACACAAAGGCGAGGCTTGAGGAGGTCTTCCAGGCACCAAGGATGGGCTGAGACTTTGCTGCCAGTTTTTAGGTCAGTTCTGACCATCACTGGGGTGAAGTCTGTTGCAGCCAACTAACCCACCCTCCAAGGCACAGAGTCTGTTTCCTCACAAAGAGGGTGGGAAGAGAGAGGAGAACCAAGCCACCTGGCTTCTAGGACTGTCTAAGCAATAACTCTTTGACTGATGAGATCTGGGTCATGAGTGTGATTCCCTATGGAGCATTCACACCTCTCAGCATCATGGGAACACAACGCAAAGCAGATGCCCTGCTGGTGGTGGGCAGACACTGGAGTGATAGATGGGGCACTGCTTCCACTGCACATAGGAAGGGTGTGAAGTTAGCTTCAGACCATGGCCCTGTCCTACCACCTCTAGCACATCAAAACAGTCATTTATCTTCTTTAGATTCAATTTCTTCATCTGTAAGATGGAGATTAAAATAGTTTCTTTACCCTAAGTCTTTTTTCAAATGAAGACTAATATGTAAATGATACACCAAAATCTATAGTGCTTGGAATGTAAGAAACACTCAACAGATGTTATTTGTATTTTCTTTCATTAATGAATATTTATATATGGCATTTAATATGTATAATATATCATCTTATGCACTTATCATTATTACTATTTAATCCTCAATAATATTATGAAGTAGTTACTATTATAGAAGCTATTGTATTTTTTTTTCTAAAATGTCAACATGTGATTCAGAAACATCCTCTGCCATGTTCTAACTGTAGAGAAGTGATGGAGGATAAGAAAGATTTGGGAATGAATTTTGGGGAAAGGACTAAATGTTCATTTATGAGATTTGGAAACTTGCTGTTTAATTAATCTAAAAGGTAGAGATTCTGTCTGTGGTCTCACAAGTAAGCAGGGTGGGAAGCAGAGCTGAAAATGTCTTCATTTCCTTCCTATCCTTTGAAATGTTCCCTTGTGCCAGCCTTCTCCATGGAGCCTCCCCTGACCGACCCTTCACTCATGCAACTACTCTGGACCTCTCGGGATGTACCCACAGGGTCACAGCACTCCTGTTAATTTGTTAATCTGCCCTTGTGTTGTCACTTCCTTCTACATGTTTTATGTCTCTGGACCTTATGTATACAGTGATGTGTCTCTGGTTGGAATTTAAATTATTTAAAAGTGGGGTCATGGGCTTCCGATTCTTTGTGGCTCCTCTGAATGTCCCAGAGACACTCTGGGCCCAGGTGGCGCTAATGTGGAGCCCACTTTGGTCCTACTGTGAGGAGTAGAACAAGAAGTATGAGCAAGCATCCTTTTTTTTAGAAGCATGGCCTTAGGCAAGTCATTTAACTTTTCCATGCTTTCTTATATATAAATGACAAAATTATATATATATATATATAAAATGACAAAAATCATGTCACTTTTCTAGGGTTACTGTGAGGTTAATAGTGCATTTAAAGTGTTTAGCAAAAATGAGATGTTCGATGTTGAGTTTTTTTTATTACATTGATAATAGGTGAAATTTCAGCCTATCATTTCCTATACACACACAAACTGTTATTTTTTTTTTTTTTTAAAGGTTTAACTTGGTTTCAGTCACTAAAATCTGAGATGATTTGAATTTATTTGTCTTAATTAAAGAAAACTTTAAGGACAAATGACCAAGTTTCTGCAACAAAAAATTTCAGGGAAAAAAAGTAAAGTGTATGGACTTTACTTGGACCTCCAATTCAAATAAACAACATTTGAATTGTTTACCATGATGGGAAAACAATGAATACTGAAAATAATGAAAACGGAATGTTTGAAAATAGTAAGGAATCATTTTCTTTAGATGTGATAACAGTGTTGTGATTATATTTAGGAAAAGTCATATGTCAGAGGTACATACTGAGATATTTACAAATGAAATTATATGATGTTCAAAATTGGCTTCAAAATAATCTGGTGCAGGAGAAATGAGTAGGAGGTATAAATAAAACACAACTGACCAGAAGCTGGTAATTGCTGAAGGTGGTTGATGGATATAGGGAAGTTCTTTGCATTCTCTACTTTTATCTGTATTTAAATTTTTCTATAAGAAAAAGCTTTTAAAATCAGTTCATTTTTATTACCATTACAGGACTCAGTCTGAGAGGCACTCATATGAAAGAGTCTGCCATATCCTCTCTGGTAGTTATGAACAAATACAATGCCCCAAATCCAACCGAATGTGGGAAATAATCTGACATTTCTCTTTTAACATTAGTCAGTACAAACAGAAATCTGGTACATTTGCTTCGAAATTATCACTTAAGACTGGCAATTATTATCAAACCTGTGGGGTAGATTTTAAGCTCGGTTAATGAGCAAATGTTTCATTTTGTTTTTGGCAAGGGTTAACCTCTGCCAGACTTCTCCTTGCTAATGTTTATTTCGTTGACTATTCTGATTTTAGGCTGGAATTCTAACTTTTGCTATAATGCGTATACTTTTCCCTTAAGTCTCCTAAGATCCTAAGAGAAACCAAAATAATATATATTTTTAAACAAGACCTACCTATAACCTGCTGTAAAGTTTGCCTGTAGGCTCGCAGAGGCCAGCGAGACCATCTCCAGAGTGACTGTCTGCGAGACTGCACTTTGTGGGCTTTCCTTTCTGTTATTTTTCTCCTTCTGAAGACTTTGTTTTTAAAACCAAGCTCAATTCCCTTAATTAACTAGCCTTCTTTCTCTAGAGGCCAAAACACTTGGGGTTGGGATGGGTGAAGACATAGAAATAAGCTTTAACAAGGTAGAGGTTGATTAGGTCTCAAGGAAAAAAAAGGCTTCTTCATAGTTAAAGAATTGCTTGGGCATGGAACAGGGGAAGGAAGACAGATGTTGCAAATCTTCCCTTGAAAAAATCTTCTAAGGGGAGGCAGCAGCTTTCTGATTAGAGGCTTTCAGGAAATCCTGCCAGCAAAGAAAGGGAGTCTTCATCTCTTTTAAAGACTCCTTCCCTTTCCAGATCTTGATTCTCAATACCAAGGTGTCAAATGCACCCCCGCCCTGTACAACTGGTACTGTGGTCCATCGTAGATTCTAGGAAATGTTTATGTCACTATTGGTGACAGGGCAGACGACCTCCCTCGAGGGGGCAGTACCCACCCCAGGATCCCAGATCAACCTCAGTTTAGAAGGACGGAGAGGACACTAGGTCTTCCTCTAGGAAAAAGTCAAAGTCCCTTGACAGGGTACATACTTACACTCTAGCTTATCCTGAGGTCTCCCCGACTCCAGTAGGGACAGGTAACACACGACATCCTTCAGGTAGACTATGGGGGTTTCTGAGCCTGAAGACGGAGCAACAAGGTTCCCCACAGGGGTCGCAGCTGCTTGGTTCTTAGCAGGCACTTGCTTCTCAGTGATCTTTGTTTCTGCATCATGCAAAATGAAAGCATCCAAAGACACAAGGTTTAGTAAATAGGAAACCCTTGTTGCCCCATTCTTTTCATGGAAGAGGCAAGAGTTTTATATAAATGTCTTCAAAGGCATGGATGATGCTTTTGATCAAATAAAAAAGATATGATTAAATCAGAGGTCCTAGAAATCCAGTTTGTAAGCTTCATATTTTTTGAAACAACTGCATTCTGACCCTTTAAAGAGTCTATAGCCATATAAGAAAGTCCCTTATGCTATGTGAATTTTTAGAAAAGATGACAGTGAATTTTAGTAATATCAATCAGGTAAATGCCATTTAGCTTAATTTTGGGGGGAATACATCAAAGAAGTAATTTTAGCTGGGACTCCAAAAATCCAGACTATTAGTTATGTACCAACATACCCCTTCACAATTTTCTTCTCAAGTACATTTAAAGATAAATAAAAAAGATAAAAGTTCAAAAGAGAAAACTGGGATCAACAATCACCTAATTTCCAGAAACTAGGAAGAATTTTCACATACTGAAAGCCTGCTGCTGCTACTGCTAAGTCGCTTCAGTCGTATCCAACTCTGTGCGACCACATGGACTGCAGCCTACCAGGCTTCTCCATCCATGGGATTCTCCAGGCAAGAACACTGGAGTGGGTTGCTATTTCCTTCTCCTATGCATGAAAGTGGAAAGTGAAAGTGAAGTAGCTCAGTCGTGTCTTTCTCTTAGCGACCCCATGGACTGCAGCCTACCAGGTTCCTCCATCCATGGGATTTTCCAGGCAACAGTACTGCAGTGGGGTGCCATTGCCTTCTCCCTAACTACCACTAAGCTATACTAATTACCTAACTATACTAACTATACTGCTGCTGCTGTAAGTCGCTTCAGTCGTGTCCGACCCTGTGCCACCCCATAGATGGCAGCCCACCAGGCTCCCCCATCCCTGGGATTCTCCAGGCAAGAACACTGGAGTGGGTTGCCATTTCCTTCTCCAATGCACGAAAGTGAAAAGTGAAAGTGAAGTCGCTCAGTCGTGTCCAACTCTTAGCGACCCCATGGACTGCAGCCTACCAGGCGTCTCCGTCCATGGGATTTTCCAGGCAAGAGTACTGGAGTGGGGTGTCTTTGCCTTCTTCAAACTGAAAGCCTAATCAGTAGCATAAATACAGTGCAGAAAGTGACTCAATATACCACAGGAGTAGAGTAAGTTTTCCCTCTGAAAATTTCCTTCTTTTCATTCTTATAGGTAGGAAAGGCCTTCCCTGTGGCTCATATGGTAAAGAATATGCCTGGAATGCAGGAGACCTGGGTTCAATCCCTGGGTTAGGAAGATTCCCTGGAGGAGGAAATAGCAACCCACTCCAATATTCTTGCCTGCAAAATTCCATAGACAGAGGAGCCTGGGGTCTACAGTCCATGGGGTCGATGAGTCAGATAAGACCAAGTGACTGGACTAGTGCTAATAATAGGAAAACCATTTCTTTGTCCTCTGGTTAAGAAATCTGATGTTATTAACATTAATACTAACCAGAAAACCAGATACCTATATTTTACTGTGTGAATTATACTTTTTTGAGGCACTTTAAGGGCCATCTCTCTTTCCCGAATCCATGATCTTAATATTGAATAAAGGGGTACAACTCACAAAACCACAGGAAACAGTAAAAGGAAGACTGGTACTGGAAAATGCAACCTAACTGTTGTACTACCAAGTAACAGGATCTTGAAGGCATAAGCAGAGGGAGTGACAACCTCGACAGTAATGCCTGCTGGGGAAGCAATGCCACCAGTACACTATTTAGAGAAGCAAAATGCCAAGTAATGGCAAACAGTTCATCTCAGGCCAACAGAGCTGTGCTACATGAAAGCCTTCCTGGTCCTAGAGGTTAGCTGTGGCTTGAGAAGGGAATTACGCATCACCCAGATGGACAGTGGGTGAGACCAAAGGTCGCTGACATACTCTGAATGGCACAGAGGGCCCTGTGAAGAGACCATGATGGAATCCACGAAACAGAGCTGCAAAACAAGGAAAGGAAGTTTTATCCTGAAATCTCAGAGGACCGTATCTCTGGAAATGATTTCTTATTGGGCAGGACACTCAGTAGATTGCAAGAAGGTGCAACCTCTATTAAACAGGAGTAGAAAGCCTCAGAGGTGAGCAAATTGAGATGAAAACACAATAGGATGAAATAAAAACAAGGATAGTGAGATGGAGGAAATTGCTATGAAATTACATATGCATAGAAGTACAAAAATCTCAATGGAGTTAAAGTTATGGAAAAACTTAAATATATAAGACAAATGTGAAAAATTCTTTGTATTAGGTAGCTCAAGTTACTGTTATATCCTCAAATTATTCATTCAATAAAACACTATTATAGTGAATTCCATGCCAACTAAGTTGGAATAAGAGGGACCAATTTTACCCTCTTACTGTTGTAACTAAAAAATTGGACAAAAGATACAAAATAATGGTTCACAGGACATTGACTATGGCCAGCACCAACGAGTGATCCCAAGAGATGGGAAACAATTGAGGTGATCCCTGCAAATGCCACATCTTACTGACTGGAAAGTTTCTAGACTGTGGCACAAGGAGGGAAACCCAGGGAGGTCCTGGAAATCTCTGTGAGTTGCAGAGATGGAGCTGGGAGTCTGGGGAGCTCACGGTGGGTGGAATTCACAGAGCAGAGCACTGGAGGGGAGGCAGCTGCACAGAGAGAACTCCAGCTGTCTCTGCAGAAGGTCCTTTTGAGTAACTGGATGAGAGTTCCCTCAATTACTCATCTGAGTAATGATCAGCACACATGTGTAAGGAAACTACCTGAGGCTGGGGAAGGAATCCAGATGAGAGGGAACAATCCCTGGGCTGCACAGAGAACAAGGCATACTGTCTATTTCCAGCAATCAATGTACAAACCTCCTATAATTAATGAACCATTAAGTAGAGTACTCAGAAGAGTTTTGCCTTGATAACCGGGCAAAATTAACCCTAGAGAAAATGCCTCCCTGGTCAGATTTGACAAAGCTTTAAAAGCTTGACCCCTAAAGGTCAAACTATTTCTAAGTAAACCTAAGTGTGTCCCAAAGCAAAGCTCAAGAATATTTATAGGAGCACAGAAATTTCTAGTACCAACACTGCAAAATTTTCGAAGTCTGGCATTCAATAAGATATTGCCATGTATACAAAGCAAGTATGAATAATAATAATGAGAAAAATCTATTGAAATGGATCCAGAATGATATAGATGATATAATAGACAAAAACTTTAAAACAGTTATTATAACTACATTCTATATATCCAAGAAGCTGGAGGAAAGATTGAACATGTTAAGTACAGACATGAAAGATATTTTATGATGTTCACATCAAGTGTCTAGATATGATGTTAAATGAAAAATACAAATATACTGAGCAGTGTTAACAGCAGATTAGATATTGCAGAAGGAAAGGTTAGTGAATTTGAAGCATTGCAACAGAAACTAGCCAAAAAGACTATATTAAAAAAAAAAAAGTATCATACCAGTGAGCCGTTGGACAACTTCAAGTAGTCAAATAAATATGTAATTAGAATACTTAAGAGTCAGGAGCAGAAAAATATTAAAGAAATAATGGTTGATATTTTCCCAGATTTGTTATTTGATAAAAACTAGAGAACCTCAGACACAAGGTGCTCAATGAAATCCAAACATAAGAAATATATATAAAACTACACCAAGGAACACCAAAATCAAATTGATTAAAATCAGTGATCAGTTCAGTTCAGTTCAGTTCAGTCGCATAGTCATGTCCAACTCTTTGCGACCCCATGAATCGCAGCATGCCAGGCCTCCCTGTCCATCACCAACTCCTGGAGTTCACACAGACTCAGGTCCATCGAGTCAGTGATGCCATCCAGCCATCTCATCCTCTGTTGTCCCCTTCTCCTCCTGCCCCCAATCCCTCCCAGCATCAGGGTCTTTTCCAATGAGTCAACTCTTCGCATGAGGTGGCCAAAGTACTGGAGTTTCAGCTTTAGCATCATTCCTTCCAAAGAAATCCCAGGGCTGATCTCCTTCAGAATAGACTGGTTGGATCTCCTTGCAGTCCAAGGGACTCTCAAGAGTCTTCTCCAACACCACAGTTCAAAAGCATCAATTCTTGGGCGCTCAGCCTTCTTCACAGTCCAACTCTCACATCCATACATGACCACAGGGAAAACCATAGCCTTGACTAGATGTAACTTTGTTGGCAAAGTAATGTCTCTGCTTTTGAATGTGGTATCTAGGTTGGTCATAACTTTTCTTCCAAGGAGTAAGCGTCTTTTAATTTCATGGCTGCAGTCACCATCTGCAGTGATTTTGGAGCCCCCCCAAAAAAAGTCTGACACTGTTTCCACTGTTTCCCCATCTATTTCCCATGAAGTGATGGGACCAGATGCCATGATCTTCATTTTCTGAATGCTGAATTTTAAGCCAACTTTTTCACTCTCCTCCTTCACCTTCATCAAGAGGCTTTTTAGTTCCTCTTCACTTTCTGTCATAAGGGTGGTGTCATCTGCATATCTGAGGTTATTGATATTTCTCCTGGCGATCTTGATTCCAGCTTGTGCTTCTTCCAGCCCAGCATTTCTCATGATGTACTCTGAATATAAGTTAAATAAGCAGAGTGACAATATACAGCCTTGATGTACTCCTTTTCCTATTTGGAACCAGTGGTGACTGCAGCCATGAAATTAAAAGACTCTTACTCCTTGGAAGGAAAGTTATGACCAACCTAGATAGCATATTCAAAAGCAGAGACATTACTTTGCCAACAAAGGTCCATCTAGTCAAGGCTATGGTTTTTCCTGTGGTCATGTATGGATGTGAGAGTTGGACTGTGAAGAAGGCTGAGCGCCCAAGAATTGATGCTTTTGAACTGTGGTGTTGGAGAAGACTCTTGAGAGTCCCTTGGACTGCAAGGAGATCCAACCAGTCTATTCTGAAGGAGATCAGCCCTGGGATTTCTTTGGAAGGAATGATGCTAAAGCTGAAACTCCAGTACTTTGGCCACCTCATGTGAAGAGTTGACTCATTGGAAAAGACTCTGATGCTGGGAGGGATTGGGGGCAGGAGGAGAAGGGGACGACAGAGGATGAGATGGCTGGATGGCATCACTGACTCGATGGACCTGAGTCTGGGTGAACTCCAGGAGTTGGTGATGGACAGGGAGGCCTGGCATGCTGCGATTCATGGGGTCGCAGAGAGTTGGACACGATTGAGCGACTGATCTGATCTGATCTGTTGTTCCATGTCCAGTTCTAACTGTTGCTTCCTGACCTGCATACAGATTTCTCAAGAGGCAGGTCAGGTGGTCGGTAGTGATACAAAATCATAAAAGAAACCAAAGAAAAAACATCTGATATGGAGAAAAGCAAAGATAAGAATGACTGTAGTTTTCTTACTGGAAACAAAGCATGTTGGTAGCCAGTGGAACAACATCTTTAAAAAAGTACTAAAAGGAAAAAAATCTGTCAAATTAGAATTCTTGATTCTGCAAAATATCTTTAGAAAAAAAGGCTAAATAAAGAACTTTTCAAATGTACAAGCTATATAGAGCTACATTACAAGAAATGGGTAAAGGAAATCTTTTTACTAGAATTACAATCTATGGAAACCTGGATTTACACACAAGAATGATGAGCATTAAAACTAGTAAACCATGTAGATAAATATAAAGAATATTTTTCTTATTAACTAAATCTTTTAAAAAAGATAGCTATCTATGACAATAACAACATGTTGTGTGGTTTACAACATGTTGAAGTAAAAAAGCACAAAGACCTGGAGAAATAGAAGTATGTTGTAAATTTCTTATAATATATGCAAAACGAAATACTACTACTTGAAGGTACACTGTCATAGTTAAAACTAAGATAAAAAAGGAGATAAAGTAAAATCATAAAAAATTCAATTAATTTAAAAGTATTCAGAAAAAAGAGCAAATGGGAATAAAATAAGAGATTGGAAAAAAGAAAACAGCAATATAGTAGTTGTAAACCTAATTACATCAATTATCACAGTAAATGTAAATGTTCTAAAACTCTAAATGGCAGATATTGTCAGAATGGATTAAAAAATAAGACCCCAAGACATACTTCCTATAGGAAAGTCAATTTAAATATAAAGACACAAATACATTAAAAGGATGAAAGAAGATATACTCTGGTAACACTAGTTAACTAAGGTGGTTTTATCAGTTACAAGGAGCCTGGTGGGTTCATTGGGTTACATAGAGTTGGACATGACTGAGCAACTCACACTTATTACACAAATTTCAAAACAAAGACTATTACTAGGGATAAAGAGAGTCATTTCATAATAATAAAGAGGTCAAGTCATTAAGACCACATAATACTCCTAAACATTCTACTTCCAGATCTTTACTCAAAAGGAATGAAAGCTGTCTGTATGAAGACTTGTATATGAATATTCATTTTATTTTTAATAGGCCAAAGCTGGAAATAACCCAAATGTCCATTGATAAATGAATGGATAAACAAATTGTGGAATATCTACCTGTATACTAAAATACTAGTCAGCAATAAAAATATGCTAATTATTGATATACCAAACAACATGGATGAATTTTTAAATTATGTTGAATGAAAGAAGCCAGGTGGGAAAAAGTACATACAGTATCAATCTATTCATATAAAATCTAGAAAATGCAATCTAGTCTATAGTGACCACAAGCAGATCAGTGGCTGTATAGAAATGGAAGTGGACACATAAGGAGGGTGGGAAAAAGGGACTATAAAGGAAATTTTTGAGGCTGATGAATAACTTCATTATATTGGTATGTGCTGATTTTATTGATGAATACAGACATAAAACCTTATTAACTGTACATTTTAAATGTGTATAATTCATTTTATACCATTTGTACCTCAAAAAAGCTGTTTTAAAACAAAATTATGTTTTAAAACATAATGGACTGAAGCCTGCCAGGCTCCTCTGTTCATGGGATTTCCCAGGCAAGAATACTGGAATGGGTTGCCATTGCCTTCTCTAGGGGATCTTCCTGACCCAGGGATCAAACCCCTGTCTCCTGAGCCTCATGTATTGGCAGGCAGATTCTTTACCACTGAGCCACCTGGGAAGCCCAATACTCTACATAGAGCACACTAAGGGCTTCATACAAAACCTGTAAGAGCTAATACATGAAGTTGGTAAAGTAGCAGGATTCAAAATTAATACACAGAAATTTGTTGCATTTTTTTACACTAAAAATGAAATATCAGAAAGAGAAAAAAAATTTTAAATCCCATTTAAAATTGCAATTAAAAACCTAGGAATAAACCTAACAAAGGAGGTAAGAATTATAAAACATTGATAAAGGAAACCAAAGATGATTCAAAGAAATGGAAAGATACCCCATGCTCTTGGATTGGAAGAATTAATATTGTTAAAATCACCACACTACCCAAAACAATCTATAGATTTAATGTGATCCTTAACAAATTACCCATGACATTTTCTACAGAACTAGAACAGATAGTAGTGAAACTTAGATGGAACCACAAAAGACCCAGAATTGCCAAAGCAATCCTAAGGAAATAGAGCAAAGCTGGAGGCATAACCCTCCAGGACTTCAGAGGTACAGTAATCTAAATATCATGGTATTGGCACAAGAACAGACATATAGATCAATGGAACAGAACAGAGAGCACCCAGATAAACCGATATACTTGAGGACTTCCCTGGTGGCTCAGACGGTAAATCATCTGCCCACAATGTGGGAGACCTGGGTTCAATCTCTCAGTTGGGAAGATCTCCTAGAGAAGGAAATGGCAACCCACTCCAGTATTCTTGCCTGGAAAACCCCATGGACTGAGGAGCCTGGTAGGCTACAGTCTATGCGGTCTCAAAGAGTCGGACATGACTGAGCAAGTTCACTTCACTTCACTTAACTTGAAGCTAATTAATCTTCAATAAGGGACAGAAGACTATACAGTGGAGAAAAGATAGTCTCTTTAGCAAATGGTGTTGGGAAAGCTGGAGAGCCAGATGTAAATCAATCAAGTTAGAATACACCCTC
The DNA here is from genome assembly GCF_019923935.1 of Bubalus bubalis. Taxonomy (NCBI): domain Eukaryota; kingdom Metazoa; phylum Chordata; class Mammalia; order Artiodactyla; family Bovidae; genus Bubalus; species Bubalus bubalis. The sequence continues at coordinate 126,348,133 of NC_059157.1, read as the reverse complement.
ACACCATATACAAAAGTAAACTCAAAATGGTTTAAAGACCTAAATATAAAATAGGACCCCATAAAAACTCTTAGAAGAGAACATAGGCAAAACATTATCTGACATAAATCAGAGCAGTATTTTCTTAGATCATTTTTCCAAGGCAAAAGAAAAAATAAACTTAAAATCAAATAATAATCAACGTACAAGTTTTTGCACAGCAAAGGAAACCATCAACAAAATGAAAAGATGACTTACAGAACAGGAGAAAATCATCTGTCAGTGACAGCTGATGCAACTAGCAAGAGGTTAATATTTTAAATATTTGACAAATGTGTGTTAGTCACTCAGTCCATGTCCAAGTTTTTGTGACCCCATGGATTGTAGCCCACCAGGCTCCTCTGTCCATGGGATTCTCCAGGCATGAATACTGGAGTGGGTTGTCATTTTCTTCTCTAGGGGATCTTCCTGACCCAAGGATCGAACCTGGGTCTCCTGCATTGCAAGCAGATTCTTTACTGTCTGAGCCACCAGAGAAGCCCAAAATATACAAATGGCTCATACAATTTAATATGAAAAGAACCCAATCAAAAATTGGACAGAAGACCTAAATAGATATTTCTCCAAAGAAAACATATAGACGGCCAACAGGCACATGAAATGAAGCTCAACGTCACTAATTACCAGAGAAATGAAATCAAAGTCACAATGAGGTATCACCTCACACTGGTCAGAAGAGCCATCATTAAAAATTGTACAAATAATAAATGCTGGAGAATATATGGGAAAAAAGGAACTGTTGGTAGGAATGGAAATTGCTGTAGCCACTATGGAAACCAGTATGAGGGTTCCTTAAAAAACTAAAACTAGAACTACCACATGATACAGCAATCCCACTTCTGGGAAAAGACAAAAACTCTAATTCAAAATGACACACACACCCCAATGTTCATAGCAACACTATTTACAATAGCCAAGATGTGGAAGCAACCTAAGTGTCCATCAACAGAGGAATGGATAAAGAGGATGTGGTTTGTATATATACAATGGAATATTATGCAGCCATTTAAAAAGAATGAAATAATACTATTTGCAGCAATATGGGTGGACCTAGAGAATATCATACTAAGCGAAGTAAGTCAGTCAGAGAAAGAGAAATATTATATGATATCACTCATCTGTGGAATCTAAAAAATAATAAAGGGAGTGGGAGGAGGAATAAATAGGAGATGGGATGAAGAGATATTCACTACCACATGTAAAACAGGTAAGCGATGATGATTTACTGTATAGTACAGAAAACTATGGGCAAAGAACCCGATGCAGGAGGCCTAAGAGATGTGGTTTCCCTCCCTGGGTTGGGAAGATCCCCTGGAGGAGGGCATGGCAATCTACTCCAGTATTCTTGCTTGAAGAAGCCCATGGACATAGGAGCCTGGTGGGCTACAGTCCATAAGGTTGCAAGGAGTTGGACACGACTGAAGTGTCTTAGCACACATGCACTCACAGGAAACTATATCCAGTATCTTGTAATAACCTATAATGGAAAATAATCTGAAAAAATATACATCTGAATCACTTTATACACCTGAATACACCTGAAACTAATACAGTATTATAAATCAATCATACTTCAGTTAAAAATGTTAACATTATCCTTTTGCAAAGACATTTTGGTTACCAGAGCTGTGACTGGATCTTGAGCCATTGTTTAAGTCCTCAGTTTGGCCTACTGTTCAGTCTAGCAGGGGAAATGCTGGGGTGCAGAAGGATTGAGTGGCATACGGTCCCAGTGGTGTCCCATCTGCTCATGCTACCTTACATGAAATACCCCTAACCCACGGCCATTGAGCACATCCCTCAGGGACTACCCTCTTCCAGAGCACAGAGGTTCCATCCAGATGCCACATCACACTCTCTTCTTAGTGATGGTTCTTGGCAGAGCTGACTTGTTCCACCTTCTTTCTAAGTCTCTCCATTACTTCATGCCTTCCAGCTGGGCAACATGGAAAGGATACCAGACTAGAAGTAGAAACCTGGGTTTGTGTTAAATGATGTATGATCTTGTAAAAGTAGGCTTACTCCCCATACCCAACCTCAGTCTTCTCATCTGTTAAAAGACAGACTTGTATTAAAATTGATGTTTAACAAAAGTTGTGAATGATATGAAAAATGTTTTTGAATATAATGCTAAGTGAAAAATCTGGATCCAAAATCATATATATACAATCTAATTCTAGTTATATAAAAAAATTATGGAAAAAAAAGACCCCTACAAGGATAGGGGGGTGTGTGTGTGTGTGTGTGTGTGTGTGTGTGTGATAGCACTGGAAGATTTAGATGATTTTGTTGTTTCTTTCATTTTCCCATACTCTTAAAAAAATTTTTTTTTTCTTTACAATGTGTTACTTTTAAATTAAAAAATGGAGGGATTTTCCTTGAGACTCCAGTAGACCAAGCTGCTGAACCATCTCAACTGCCTGAGGAACCAAATAAACACCAGGAGAATGAAGTTTACGCTGTGTATCCCATTATGTCCTGGGCATTCAGGGAGGGGTGAGATCGGCTTTTCCTGAGCTGACACTCTGACAAGGACAGGCTGCTCGAGGCCCTGAGCTGACCTCTGGACTCGGTGAAAGGCCCTCTCTGGTATGCTTATGGATCCAGCCATGCCCCCACCTGGTTCCCGGAATGAATAATTAAAGTGGGTGGTTTTAGAACTGAGCTTGGAGCTTGATCAGGTAGGTCTACATAGGCCATATCAAATGAGGATTAAGTTTCTTCCTCTGGCTTCTGCTGGGGCACCAGGAAAAGGGTGAAATTTTCAACAGATGGCCTGATCTAAAGTGACTCCAGAACTTGGCTCTTTCTTGTTGGCAGAGGCTCCTCTCTGTGGTGTCCACCTGTCCCTACATTCTTGTTTCTGCTGAACAGGGGCATCTAATTAAGACATTTGTGGAAGGTGGCCCAACAGGAAAATAATTGCTACTTAAAATCTCAAGTCTCAAAAGATGAAAAAATGTACACTGCCCTGGGCCAGCAGTCAGGTAACTGTCCTTTCATGACTGAACCACAGGAGGCTAGTATTCTCTCTGCAGAGGAAAACAGTACCTGACAGATCACTTCTCCAGGAGAAGAACTTCCTCTGGAAGTTACTATGAGAGTCAAAATGATACAAATATAGCAAATAAGCATGGTGGTCAAATAAGCCAGCCAACCTCTGTTATCGTCATTGGTTATATTTTCTCAGATATCACATAATGACAGCCCTCACTAAGTTCTTAGAAACTTCAGCCACAGAAACAAAACCCTGTCCAGACAATCTGGAACCTCAGGGAATGAATGTAACTTCTCTCAGGCTCCTCTTAAAGTTCCTGATACTTGGACTAAGAAAATCTCTGGACGAAGAGTCTGGGTAAAGAAGAAGACAGCTTTCTCAGTTGATTTTCTTGCTCAGAGTTTAGAGTCTCAAAGCTTCCAGTTTGAAGCTTTTCTTTCTACCACAGAATAGAATGATTTATGTCATAAAATGCTCTCTCTATTCCACATAAGATTTAAGATTTATTTATGACCTATCCATTCTGACCACTGGGCCCTGGACCTAGCACGCCTGAGTGAGATGCTGGGCAGAGGAGTGGGTGAGCCTAAACTTTGTAGTCTTGCCCTGCTACTGGCCGTGAAGACCTCGGGAAGGCAGCGAGGCTCTTAATTTCGCTTTCTGAAGCTCTAGGAGAAGCCTGGAATTTGATTAGTTTATGGTCCAGAGGCAAGTCTCCTTTCCCAGCTATGTTCTGCTTTCCATCTGGAGTGAGTGTTTGATCTCGTCAGTCCTTCAGTGACACAATGAAACTTCTATAATCCTCTAGCTGCCCTTTTTGCCATGACTAGGAAAAAAGATCAGACCTACATCTAGCATCTTCTTAAAGAAATTCTCTCATCCTAGGTCCCTGTTACAGTCAGTTCTCATTCTGTGTTATCTTTAATCTATCCTGCCAGGTATGTATGTATTTAGATAGATAGATATCAAGGTAGGTTTGAAAGTATTAGTCGCTCAGTTGTGTCTCTGACCCTTTGTGACCCCATGGACTATAGCCAGGTAGGTAGGTAAGTAGAGAGATACATTAAAACTGCATGCTTTATCCGTTGGGCACATCTTAAGAGCTGGAGTTCACCAATGTGTATCAATCTTTTGTATACCTGTGGCAGATTCATTTTGATATTTGGCAAAACTAATACAGTTATGTAAAGTCTAAAAATAAAATAAAATTAAAAAAAAAATAATGCAAAGGAAAAGAGGTCTGTGTCCCTTAGTCCAAAAGCAACCTGGGAAGGAGACAGTCCCTGAGGGTCCTTCCATGAAAAGGGGATGCTCAGTGGATACATTTGGAGACTGAGGGTATAGACTGAAAGAGATTCTGGCAGACACAATGAATTGAGAATAGGGTGACTTCTGGAGGGTGGCCTGAATGATAATTGCTGAACATTTACTCTGTTTCAGGCACTATTGTAAGCATCTTATACACATAACTCACTTAACCTCTGTATTAACACTTACTGTCATCTCATGTTACAGATGGGGAAACTGAGGCCCAGAGACATGATCCAAACATACCCAAAGTTATAGAGATAGATATTGTCAGAGCTTGGCCTCAACCCCAAGAACTCTACCTCTAAAGTCCAGATTCTTAGCCAATAGTCTTATTGTCTGACCCAGCTTGAATTGATTGTACCCAGGAAATTTGTATTATATCTTTGAACAGAGGTCAAGGAGGATAATATATTCTTTCCTAGAAGCTTCTGCCCTTGGGACGGTGACTGTCAATGGAGTAACGGCCTCCCTTTGATAAATGTGCCAGGGAAGGTTCTCCATCAGTCATGCCCCAAGAGCCGGTGCACAGACAGCCAGGCATGACGGCAGTGGCCCCACGAGGAGTGCAGCCTTGATCATTCCCTTAGGACCTAAGCAGACTGGTGCCTTTATGTGGAGACAAACCTTAGTCTAGGCATCTCAGGAGAGACCATTGCTTCCTCTCTCGGTGTAGGAAAGAGCAGCAGCTTGGGGTCTGAACAATCCTGGGTTGAATCTCTAGATCCACAGTCACACAGTGGTATGGAATCTCTTAACGCCTCAGTTCAGTGTGTGAAGTGGCGTGATTACAAAGGCTGAGGTGAAACACGAAATAAAAGCAGATGCCTGGCAAATGGATCGTCAAAACAATGTTAGCCGGCTTCCTCTTGCTTCTCTCCACTTGTTCAAACACGTGCATGCAAATATTGTTGGAAATCAACCAAGCCTGTTCTTGCCTTCTCACCCTACGCCCTCTTAGCCATTCCATGAGACAGTCATCTCCACCTCAGCCCTATAGCCACTTCTTCACATACCCTCTCTGGCTCTGTCTCTCTTTCTCTGCTCCTCTTCTCCCAAACCCCCATGGTACACATTCTCCTTCCCCCGCAACCCTTTGGCTAGGCAGATCCATCAGAAGTAAACATCTAATGAGCTGTCGGAAGTCTTGACCTGTCCTTCTGAGTAGATGAGAACTTTTCAAGGGTATACTGTTACATGGAGACAAAATTGCTAGTCAGATTTACCCTTGCCCCCCAGGAATGAGGTTCTGCCCGCTCCTCCCCCAAAGACTCACCCGTATCAGGGGCACAAGCCTCATCTGCTTTGGCAGCATTATCTGTATTCTGTATGTCGGAATCTGAGGAATAAAAAGAAGATATTATGACCAGCCCCTGTCCTCTAGGTTTTTTGGGAGGTAGGAGACCCCACAAAGTCTGGATCTCTTGGGGTATACCAGTGTCTCTAGTGTCTGCTGGATTCATGCTCACTTACAGGAGTTGGCTGTGTCTTCCCCGCTACAGCCCAAACTCCGGAAAGGCAGTCACCACACCTTCCCCGTGCTAACACCCTCAGGGCACACAAGCTGACTGCGCTCCCCAGGAACTGGCAACTTTTGTGGAAGACCCACCCCCACTGCCATACATTATGTTACGCCTCCTCTTCTCTACCCTCTTCTCTGATTCTGAGTGGCAGGCATTATGAGAAATCTGTCAGACAGGACTTCCTGAGAGGGCAGGAGTCCTGGTTCCTTGATCTGCATTCCCTCCTCCTCCCCATAGGGAAGTTAGCACGCACAAGGGATCCTCTGGGAGTGCAGCCTGAGCCTGTGGCAAGTGGGTCAGAGCTGCAAAATCTCCCTTCCGTCTCGGGGATGCTGGTCCAGGTACCTGCGCCACTGGCCTCGCTGTTGCTGGCTCCCTCCTTTGGGTGCTCAGGGGTCTTCTGTCGAGGCTTCTGGCTGAAGGCCAGGAAGAGGTGTGTGCTCAGTGGCTGAGGAAGGTCCACCTCCAGGTATGCCTTCATGAACAGCTTGAAGACATCATAGCTGATTGGCTGAGAAGGGATAAAGAGGGAAATGTCAGTGGAGAGACATGGAAAGACAGAGAAGTGAGTGGGGAGAGAAGGAGGAATTGGGGAGCTGGCAGCGGAAAGGCATGTTGGAGGGAGTGGAGTGACTGTTGGGGGCAGGAATGAGAAGGCTCAGTGTGTGAAAGAGAGTGACAGGTACAGGAGCAGGGGTAGGATGTAAGTAAGAGAAAAAACTGGTGGTTATATGTTGGGGCTTGGTAGGACACGAAACCACAGCAGGCTTTTGTAACAAGACTTGTCTAAGTTTAGGCAGAAAAGGGGGCAATGGAGAGTGAGCCCTGGGAATGAGGGCTCTGCTTGAGTCTAGCCCCACATGAGGGTCTTGACTCTAATGAGCAGGACTAGGTCAGTGCCCTGGAGTCCTAGTTAAAATGAAGATGAGGAGAGAGGGGAGAGGGAAGCGGGGAGGGCAAGACAGGGGCATGGGATTAAAAGGTTCAAACTACTATGTATAAAATAAATAAGCAACAAGGATATATTGTATAGCACAGGGAAACACAACCATTATTCTGTAATAACTTTAAATGGAGCATAACCTATAAAATATTGAATCACTATGCTGTACACATGACAATAATATAACGTCATAAATCAGATGTACTTCAATTAAAAAAAGATGAAGAAGGATGTAGTTGAAAACACAATGGAAAGCAATTGCTCTTCTGTGGTATGTCAATTTTCCGCTTATACTGTGAGGGATGTGATTCCTTGGGATTCAGGTCCCAGAAAATAAAAAGGGGACAGGCTCCATCTTTCATTACTTTCATAATTGACCTTCTTTGGAGAAACCTCAAGATAACAGGGGAGGGTGTGTGTCTGGCTTAGTTGTTCTCAAAACATGTCCTTGTGAAGGTTTCAGGCTCCAGGAGGGAAGAACAGGATGCCAAGGACAGAAGGTGGAACCAAGAAACATGCCCCAGATGAGCACCTCTCCTTGCTGTATGCTGCCTGGCTTCTGGTCCCCGGTTGGGAGCACTGCCAGAAAGAGCTGCTGCTCTCGGCAAACACCCATCAACAACAGCACGCAGTGAGTCATCACTGGCTTGGGTTTTGATGGCATCAGATTTTTCATCAAATCGGCAGATGCTCCTGGAAATCATCTGAGGAAGTGCTGCTCCAAGATCCGCTGTGCAGGCTTTTGTGAACAATAGAGATAAAAATCCCTTTTTGGGAGGCTACTTGGCTCTCCCTGAAAATGTGAATAGCATTTAACCACTTGTCTCTTCTGGAAGATCTGAGAGTCTTCCCAGAACCAGGAGCTGGCTGGCACATGCACCATCAGGTTTGTGATACTAAGTCTTGGTCCTTAAAACAAGCAACGCTCTCTGGACCACACTGGGAGGGAGCTTGCAAGGTGGCTTCTCTTTAACTTCAGGGTGGGCAGTTCAAATATCTCCCTGGCAGAGTGGAGGAAGCCTGATTTGGTTGGACAGAGGATAATGAAGGCTCTTACCAGAGGAAGGATCTCCAAGCAAATGGTGGGCTCACATTTCTGGGATAGCTCTCAGTCTCTGTCTCTCTCTCTCTCTGCCTTTCCTGAATTTTATACTCTTTCTGTCCTGTCTCCACTACCTCAACAATTCAGAATGTCTCTTCCTTGCACATCCTCTGCCATTTTCCCAGTTCACAATGGCAAAATCTTCTCCTACTTTTCAAATGGAACCCACCCAATGTGACCCTGGATTTTACCTTCTCTGCCTCTTATGGCGTATCCCAGCACCTGCTTCTCTACCTGTGAACACGTTCAGATCACTCTTCCAAAGGAATTATTGGTGGCTTGAGCTACTAGCCTGGGCTTCTTCCCTTCCCCTTCACACTTCTCCTCACTTCCTTAATCCATTCAATTTGGATTCCAGTGCATTACCTCCGAATCTCCTCTCTTGAGGGTTACAAATTCAATGATCTTCTTTTTAGATTTTCTCATCTTTATTATTAATTTATTTTAAAAGGCTTTTTTTTTGCATTGTCCTTCTTTTGCACATTTTAATCAACAAGTACTGTTTGACAATATAGCTTTGAGCTCCAAAATGTTCTGTTAACTTTTTGGGGGTTGGCCTCAAATTGAAAACTATCAGCATAAAATATTTCTGGAAAATAGAGTGTACTAAATGATTTAATAAAAATGAAATTCAGTTAAAGTCTTACATAATGCTCTTAAAAAACCAAAGCTGGAAGATCTTCAAACAAGACCAGAGTAAGATTCAGGAGACCTTGTGACTAATCTAAGGTCCACCACATTTTCCTCCTTGGGTTTTTCTTCAGCAAACTATGTAGGGCTGGACCAGAAGACCTCAAGCTGTAAACTGCTATTAGATTCTTTCTTAAACTGGCTCCTCTTCCTGACTGTGCTGCTGTGCTGTGCTTAGTTGCTCAGGTGTGTCTGACTCTTTGTGACCCTGTGGACCATAGCCCATCAGGCTCCTCTATCCATGGGATTCTCCAGGCAAGAATACTGGAGTGGGTTGCTATGCCCTCCTCCAGGGGATCTTCCCAACTCAGGGATTGAACCTAGGTCTCCTGCATTGCAGGTGGATTCTTTACCATCTGTCACAAGGGAAGGCCCCCTGACTGTGCAGTTTCTGTTAATGCCAATGGCAGCATTATCCTCTCAATATTCCAGGCTCAGCTTTGAACTCCCAGTTGTCTGAGATCAATCCTTGTCTCTTCCTTCTTTCCACTGTTCTTTTGCAACTTCTGTCATATCCAGGTCTTTTTTGTGTTTATGGCCCATCAGCCACCATCCTGACAAGGAATGTTGAAGGCCCTCACATTCCTGGTTTCAGACTCCTATTTCATGTACCCCATCTGGGCCACTGCAATGCCTCTCCAAGCCTTCTCTGCCCTCTCATCTTTCCCATCCTTGCCAGGTTGATCTTCCTAAAGCTCAATTCTGATCAGATTGTTTCCCAACTCAAAAACTTTCCTCGGCCTCTAATTACCCATGGGAGAGTTGAGATCACTTGTCTCCAAACTTTTAAAATCATGTGCCCTTCTGTTAAGATTTTCAAACATACACTCCCATTTATCTTCACTTACACGTTGTATACATGTGTTACTGTTCTCCTCTACTATACATTATAAAAGACAAAGAAATTAGAAAAAATCGATGTAAATAGAAGATCTAATATGCAGCACTGCTGCAGTCCAGTGGATCATCCTGTTCACTCCTTGAGTCCTTTGGGATTCAAAGCCCTACTAGAATCCCACTCAAACCTAGGTTTTTAGCTACTTCAAGCTTGTAGACCATTCTGGTGTTATTCTCCTCTGATTCTCTACATGTACCTCTACACACTGATCTCTGTATTCTTTCCTGGCCAGGCTTTCATGTACTTACATGAACTACTTTCTTGGCCCAACTCAGACGCCACCTCTTCCAGAAAGCCTAGTATGATCTCTTGTGCCTGAATTGCTCTACTTTTCCACCTTGGCTCCTGATTGCTACCCTATAGTTGTTCGTGACACAGACACTAAAAGGCAGGGATTTGTCTTATATCATCTTTGTATCCCCCACACCACCTATCATGGTATTTCCTGATAGTATTTTAATGGATGTTGGGTTTCTAGTTGGTATACTTGCTATCATCAATTACTGTGAAGTCTCTTCAATCAATATATATGTACTGAGTCTCCCAGGTACAAGACACAGTGCTAGGCACCAATGGGGAACTCACTGGTGAATTAGGCTTGAGTCCATACTTTTAAGAGACTCAGTGGTAAAGGTGCTGAAATAATTCTAATGCAGGGTCAACAGTGGTGAGTGCCATAGAAGAAAAACTGACAAACTGTTAGAACTTAGAAAACAGTTATGACTGAGCACATGTTCAATCACTTATGGCCCTGTCCTGGGGAGGGGAGTGGTACAAAACAAGCCCAGAAACACAGAGCATTCACATCAGAAGAGCTCAGAGTGGACTTGATCGCCTTATATCACCAAGACTCTGGAAGTTAATCTGCCTCAGCCAGTTCACAGCAAAGTGAAACCAGAAGCCTCGTCTTTCAACTCCTGGTCCAGTGCTCCTGCCATTTTATCTGTCCAGGCCCCGGTGCTGACATCCTGCTCCCTGCCAGTCCCTCTAAGCATCTCAAGTTCAACAGGCAAGGAGATGTGACTAGGGACCTCTCTTAGTGACATCTGGGTTGCAAAAGAATACGTTTTTTTATCAGTACAGACCAGGTTCAGGGTAGCTGCCTGGTTATTGTGTAATGGGTAGGAAGTGGCTGGTACATTGCCCAAAGCAGATAACCAACCGCTCTGCAGCACACTGGCAATTCTCAGAGCCCTGAGTAATATCTTAGACACTGCCACTGTTCAGATGTTTTTTTCTTTTTCCCCAGAAAGTGTGACTTTCATGTGGAAACTAGCTAAGCAATTGTTAATTCTTCTACAGGCTAAAAAGGAAGGAGAACGAGATGAAGAGTCTGTTGATCACTGTCTTGCTTAAGTCTTAAAACAACCATATGAGATGGTACTGTTACTGTCATGTGGTGGATGAAAAAATAATTCTGGAAACATAACTTGCTCAAGCAAGAGGCAGAGCTGTGCTTTGTGCTAAGATGCTACCAGGTCCCCCTACCTTTTTGGCTTCACTGTTTCTGTCTACTTTCTTGGGTCTTCAGTGGCACTCTGTTTCCAGAGAATCACGTGGTGCCAGCGGGCAACGGTACGCTTATCATGGCCACATGCAGCCACTCTACAAACTTTCCTTTCTGGCCTCGCTTTCCCAAGCAGCCTGCCCCTCCCAACAGCTAACTCACTGCTCGTTGAGACATTTCAGCAGCCGTAAGCCATCAAGCTCAAGAGAATTTAAACCCCTGTTTCTGCACCCCGTGCTGGCACATTATACCTACTTGAAGCCAGCCACACTGTGAGAGAGAATGAAATCAGAGTGATGGAGCTCCCCTGGGACACAGCAATGCCAGGGTATAAAGAGCGGGGGGCGGGCAGCCCAATGGAGGCGGGGGTGGCAGCAAGCTCATAGCAGCCAAGCTGCTTCCTGCTTCTGTAAGCTCCTGTGGCCTTCACACCCTCTGCAGCCCTGACCAAACTGTGCCCTCCTACTTGTCAGCCTCAGGGCGGACAGGCTGATTAGCACCACCCCCCCATTGGTCTTTATTCCTATGTTTTTGGAGGTGGGGGTGGCAACTGGGGGGCTGCAAGGTCTTTGCTGCCTCTGGCATCCTTTCTGCATGGTTTGTCCTCAGGGATGTTCTTTGAAATGGTGCATTTTCAGTCTGGTCCCTGTTCTGGCAATCTTCTTTCTGCTTTACTCTCAGGTGGTTTATGCATTTTATCCAAAGCACCTTTCAGGTGTGCCCCTAGGGTATGGGCTCTGTTGACTCTTTCCTAGGATCCAGCAGAGAAGGAACCGGCTCAAGGTCTACTGAAAGGATGACAACATGAATAAATAAGTGGCCAGCTTCCTCCCAAGTTTGTCCTAATGATCAGTAGCTTTTCTGCAATTAGCCCTCATAAAAAGACCCAGGACCAGGGAAGAGGGAGTTGAGTTTAAAACATTCTGGGGAAAGGGAACAGAAGGGGAATAATCAGATCAGATCAGATCAGTTGCTCAGTCGTGTCTGACTCTTTGCGACCCCATGAATCACAGCACGCCAGGCCTCCCTGTCCATCACCAGCTCCCGGAGTTCACCCAGACTCACGTCCATTGAGTCAGTGATGCCATCCAGCCATCTCATCCTCTGTCATCCCCTTCTCCTCCTGCCCCCAATCCCTCCCAGCATCAGAGTCTTTTCCAATGAGTCAACTCTTCACATGAGGTGGCCAAAGTACTGGAGTTTCAGCTTTAGCATCATTCCTTCCAAAGAAATCCCAGGGCTGATCTCCTTCAGAATGGACTGGTTGGATCTCCTTGAAGTCCAAGGGATTCTCAAGAGTCTTCTCCAACACCACAGTTCAAAAGCATCAATTCTTCGGCGCTCAGCCTTCTTCACAGTCCAACTCTCACATCCATACATGACCACAGGAAAAACCATAGCCTTGACCAGACGGACCTTTGTTGGCAAAGTAATGTCTCTGCTTTTGAATATGCTATCTAGGTTGGTCATAACTTTCCTTCCAAGGAGTAAGCATCTTTTAATTTCATGGCTGCAGTCATCATCTGTAGTGATTTTGGAGCCCAAATAAAAGTAAAAGTCTGACACTGTTTCCACTGTTTCCCCATCTATTTCCCATGAAGTGGTGGGACCAGAATAATAATAGGCACTATTTTCAGTGTCCTTAAAGTCTTAGACATTTTTCAGAAATCATCTTATGTAGTCCACTCAACTGTAAACTTCAAGGTCTTTCTTTTTGGTTGTCATTATCTTCAGTTCACAGATGAAGAAATTGAGGCTCAAGCAGGTGAAATATTCAAGGTCACATTGCTGGTTTGTAGCAAAGTTAGGAGTCTAAACTAAGATCCTGTGACTCCAGGGTCATGGCTCTCAAACTTGGCCCTGCCAGTAGGAAGTAAGTTCTGGAGGGAGGTCAGGAACTGTGCTTCCTCATCTTTATGTCTTCTACAGTGTCCAGCACAGTGCCTGGACTCTCAGAAAACTTTACATGAGCTGAATTTAAGTAAGGAAAGTCTTGCATACATTTATTCATTCAACAAATGTTTGTTGGGTGCCTGCTATGAGCCAGATACTCTTCTGGGCACTGAGGACATAGCAGTGAACAAAAATATTCCAATGGAAGAGATAGACAATTAAATAATTAAGTTATATAGTGTGACAGATGGTGAGAAGTACCAAGGAGGAACATAAGGCAGAGCGGGAAGATATGAAGCGTTAGGAAAGTAGGGCTTAACATTTTAGATAGAGAATGTGACATCCACTGAGAAGGTGATTTGAGCAAACACTTGCAGGAGGTGAAGGACTGAATGATATGAATAGCTAGGGGAGGAACACAGCAGAAGAGGCCGGAGCAAAGGCACAGATATTACGGTTAAAGCGACCTTCACTTGTTTGATGGCATCAAAGAGGCTAATAAGGTTGGGAAAAATGAGAAGATTAGCAGGAGATGAGGTCTGAGAGTAAGGTGGGGGTGCAGATTGTAATGAACTTGATTTTTGACTCTAGTAGCAGGTGGCTAGACCAGAAGAGACTGTGGAACAGGGCAGTGATATGATCTGACTTCAGTTTTAACAGACTGCTCAGTATGTGTGTGAAGAATAGATTTTCAAGGTCAAGAGCAAAAACAGGGAGCCCAATGAGGAGACTGCTGATGCAGGTCAGTGTGGTAGCAGAGCATGTAGTGGGATGTGTCTGGAATTTGGGTGTATTTTGAAGGTAGAAGTGATGGAGTTGCTGATAAATTAGCTGAGAGATGTGAGGAAAGCAGAAAAGAGAAAATTCAATGATGACTCCATTGTTTAAGGCTGAATAACTTGAAATGTGGGGCTGTCGTTTACTGAAATGGGAAAGACTGCTGGAAAAACAGGTTTTATAGAGGAAGATGAAAAAGCTCAGGTAGCTTATGTTAAGTTTCATACTCCTATTTGATTTTCAAGTGGAAATGTCAAGTAAAGGGGTAAGAGAAAAATCAGGAGAGTGTAGTGTCCTGAAAACCAAGTGAAAAAAGTGGAGGAGAATTTGACCAATCATGTCCAATGCTGTTGAGTAAAGTGACTTGAGTATAGCCACATGGAGGTTCTTGGCTCTCTCAACTAGTGGTTGGCTACATGCTGATTGAAGAACTTTCAGAAAAGTGGGAAAAAGAGAAATTGGAAGCAATGAGTATAGACACATCTTTTGAACAGCTTATTTGTGATAAAGGATAGGAGAGAGACAAAGTGGTAGCTGGAGGGAGAAGTGGAGTCAGAGGAACTTTTTTTTAAATATAGGAGAAATAGCAGTATGTTTATTTGTTGATGAGATAGATCTAATATTTAGAGAAAACTGATGGGAAGAGACAGAGTGAGAGCGAGAGAGAAATATGTTGCTGAAGCAAGGACCGTCAGTGGGCCAAAGAGGATGGGACTGAGTGTACAAGCGAGGGGCTGAGATGAGATCAGAGCATGGAGAGTTTACCCAGTTACAGGAGAAGCAGTATAGCTAGGTGGGCACATAAGGTGAGTATCTTGGGGATGAGTTCTTCTGATTGTTTCTATTTTCTCAGTGACTTGGAAAACAGTCGATGACTGGGAACTGAGGAGGGGAGGAGGATAAGAGATCTGAGGAGAGAAGAGATGCTGAAAGAGTGAATGGACTTGTGAGGTTGTGAGAGAGTGAAGTTGCTCAGTCGTGTCTGACTCTTTGCGACCCCATGGACTGTAGCCTACCAGGCTCCTCCGTCCATGGGATTTTCCAGGCAAGAGTACTGGAGTGGGTTGCTATTTCCTTCTCCAGGGGATCTTTCTGACCCAGGGACTGAACCCAGGTCTCCCAAATTGTAGGCAGATGCTTTACCATCTGAACCACCAGGGTATGGACTTGGGGAACATATAACTCCAGGTAGCATCAATGGCATCAATGAAACTTGGGAGAAAATGTGTTGAGAAGCAAATTCTTCACAGTGAGCTAAACTTCGAACAAATTATGGAAAGGCTAGAACATGGGGTTTTTAAAGGCTTGAAATGAAAATGTTCTTACCTCATGTGGGCCATATTGTTTGAGGCTCCCACCCTCATTAAATTCAGCCAAGACATACTTTATCTTCTTGGAAGAATCTGGAAAGACATAACCCATATGTGAAACATTGGTAAACAGCAAATGGGAGCTAGGCCAAGTCAATCCTTCATGTGTAATGCTGGTTATGATGGAGCAGCCCCTCATTTCCAGAACCACATGGAAGAATGTCACCTTTATCTGCCTTTCTAGCCTCTCAGTTCTTTTTTTTAGCACATTTTCACTCTTGCTCTATGAACTATCTTTCTAAAACACAAATCTGATTAGATCATGTCTCTGCTCAAAACCTTTAAACGGTTCTTAATTTTCCAGGATAAAGCTTAACTCCCTTTGCCGGTATACACGTACTTGGTGATCTGATCCAGCCTACTCCTTATCTCTTACTTTAACCATTCATTCACTTCATTTTTCAGCCATGTCAAATCACATGCCTAGAAATTTCTGAACACACTGTGTACTCTTTCATGGAGTCTCTTTTCTGCATGGCAAACTTCACTCAATTCTCAGTAGCCAGCTGAAATGTTGACTCCCTTGAAAAGCCTTATTTTACTAGTCAGCCAATCACTCCCTCCTCTGGCTCCCACATGACTTGCACATAACTCTGTAACAGCACTTATCATATAGTGCTATAGTTATTAACTTGCCCATCTTTTGCCTGGTTCTACCTTCAGAGCTGTAAGTCTTTGTATATCATACCAAGTACTGACACATTATTAGTGCTCAGAAGAATAATACATTAGATGATCAAATAAACATCTGAGCAGAAATTTTAAAGCATTTAAAATGTTAATTAAATGGATGGGTGGGCATCAGGCCTGGCAAGGTTCTGTCCTTGGTGCTGAAACAGAGGCAGGCTTCATACGCACGTAGTTTGGAAAAATTCTGCTTTCCACAGGAAGTCATTTAGAAACTACAAGAGAAAATGGTGGCTTTTCTTTTATAAGGGACTTTGGAGTCAAGAAAAGACAGTCAATAATTGTCACATCCTGAGTGCATCCTGTGTAGTTACCAGTACTCTAGACATCAAAGAAAACCAGAATTTCTGGGTTCTCCCTATCTCACAGTATTGTGAATAAGTAATAGCTTTTCAAGCTCCATTACTGCCACAATTTAAACATCTGAACAAAGGGCAATGTCATTAAATGCTGATGTGGGATTCCTTGGCATTTGGGCTCTTTGTATAGAGGGTTATGCTTTCTTAGGCCCATGTAAAGTAGATATGCCTGTGCTGGGCTGTTCTTCGTGACTTTGCTGACTTGGATTCAATCAAGCACAATTCTAATCATTTCAGGATTGAGACAAATTGAAATGCCACAGGAAAATGCTGCTGTTGCCTAAAAATGGACATTTCTCTCTGAAATTCAAAACAGATGTTGGAAAACTAATAGCTCAGTAAGATCCAGGCAACAGATGCCATCAGTTTGGGCTGCTTCCACTCAATTCAGAAAACACTATGGAGGGTAAGACACTGCTAGGTTCTGTTGATGAACTAGTTGGGGACAGGATCTGAATAACTGCGGTAATAATAGTGATGCCTTATTAAAGACCTTTACTACACATTCTCATATACTCTCCCCTACCAACCTGTGCAAATTTGGTAATATTTTCTTTGGTTGACAGATGAAGGAAACTGAAATTTAGAAACGTTAAGTGACTTACCTAAGAGTCAGGGTTTTGACTCAGGTCTAGTCTGGTTCAAAAGTCTATATTACTTTTCCTTAAGCACTATTCACTAGTACTTCTCAAACATTTGCTAACACAAATGTAATTAATACACAAGTGTAATTACATCACAATATGTAATTAATGCTGCGATAATGATATGAAGCTCAAGGAAGCACCAAGTGGGTAAGAAGTAAAACGAACAGGGAAGAAGCAAGCTAGGATGGAGTACGGTTAGGGCGGGGACTGGGGATGGCCTGTGAAGGAGGTGGCATTTGAGATGGGCTATAAAAAATAAGTAAGGTTTTGAAAGGCAGACATGAAGCAGGCAGGGTATTCTGAGAAGAGACAGGGTGAACCCAGATATGGAGATAGATGAGCATCAGAGGACCTTTAGGCAAAGCTAGAACCAGAGAGTAGTCAGAGCCAGATTTCTGGGGGTACTGAATGCCGACTTAAGGACATTGATTTCATTGTTAAAAACTTTTTCAGAAGTAGAGTAGCAGAACCAGGTCTGTTTGTTAAAAGTCACTCAGGCAACGAATGGAAGAGAGGTTAGTATTAGGTCAGATTTCAGTTAAGGGCACATATGCATTATACTCAAATTACTCTAGGAGTAGCTTAACTATTTGGGGAAAACACTATATTTAGGAATCAATTTCAATGGGAGATTTTCAGCTCAGCCACAGTAGACACATTTTTTAAAAAATGAAAAATTTGGAGCCTGAGTCTTCCTGGTGTGGCTTCTGCAAAAGTAACATAGAGACAGCATTTTGATTGAGAACCAAGGGAGTGATTTCACTTGAATTTTTCATGTTATTGCCACACTTTAGAGATTCCCCAGTTCATTCTCGCAGAAATTGTTTGGTTCTCAAGTGCTATTGAGCTAATCCTGCTTTATCCTTAAATGTATGATATGCACATTTATATATGCATGTGGTGGTGGTGATTTAGTTGCTAAGTCGTGTCTGACTCTTATGACCCCTTGGACTGTAGCCTCCCAGGCTCCTCTGTGCATGGGGATTCTCCAGCCAAGAATACTGGGAGTGGGTTGCCATTTCCTTCTCCAGGGGATCTTCCTGACCCTGGAATTGAACCCAGGCCTCCTGCATTACAGGCAGATTCTTTACTGACTGAGCTACAAGGGAAGTCCCTATATACGCATAGGTGTATATATTTATCTTACATATAAACATATACACACATGTATTCATCATATGTACACATTCAAGTAAACAGATAGAAGCATGTTCATTCTTTGACCACTAGCCTCAAATTAAATAGAAAAAAGCAATCCAAGAGATTGCTGGCTCCTGGATTTCCACGAGAGGTGTTTCTCACCATACATTTACATCAATCTCCATTATAGGTTTTTATGAGTTCAGAGCATCAAACAATTCCTTTTTTTTTTTTTAAGGGAAACAATTCCATTTAAAAAAAAAAAAAACCAAAAAAGGGAAAAAAATCTAATTCTCAAACTTGAGACCCATTACTTTCTCCTTGGCGGTCCTTTGATACTTTATCTGTTTCCTTCTCAACAGGTTTCAGGGCTGGGTTTCTCTTTCCCTGAGGAATAAGTGGGCGCTGCTTTGTCTTGTTTGTCTGCAGATAGTTGAGCACAATGAGGGGCTTCTTCAGAGCATTTCTTGATCTTACTTCAGGTGCCACGTGTACCTGAGGGTGCGAGAGCAGAGCCTCAGTAGAGACCGCCCCATCCACGCCTGTGAGGTGAGACCCCCTCCAGACGCAGGAGACAGAGCTCCATTTCTGAGTGTGCAAAGCAGGCCACGTCCACAGTTCTTTTCTATAACAACTCCTATTTTGAGTACCTGCTATGTGCTAAGCACTGTCCTAGTCAATTCATGCATTTTATTTAAATCTCCACAATATAACCCTTCAGATAAGTCACCCCTATTTTAGAGAAGAAGAAACTGAGGTGTATGGAAATTAAATGATTCTTTCAAAGACACAGAGCTAGTAAGTGAGTCACTCTTATTTTTAACACATCTAATAGTGTAACACAGTTGTCAGAGTCATTGGATACACGAATACAAGTAAATCAGAAGATAATGCCCTTTCTCCATGACAATAGCTCTCAAATCAGGCTGCATGTTAAAATTACCTGAGGATCCCTAAGCACACTGAATCCCAGGCTCACCCCAGACCAATTAAATCAACATCTCTGGGGGAACTCAAGAATCAGTATATGTTAAAAGCTTCTGCAGGTTCAAACATATATATAGTCAAAGTTGAGAAACCACTGTTCTATAATGTGGTTTTATTAGTAGTAATAATAATAAATTAGAATGCTGCTGAAAATGTTGGATAACCATTGCAAAAGGGAAAAAAATCTAAAAATGTGCTTGGCTAATATTCCTTATTGTTTAAGTGGACAACACTAAAGAGCTCCACCCAACAAGTCAACTTACTCAGCTGTTGGCAACGTAGGGACACGTTGGCAGGGCCATCACTATGGTCTGGACCATAACTCACTATGGCAGGACCATCAGTACACAGTTTTACCTGAAATCAGAAGTTTAGAAGGCTCTTTGCTGTGATCAAGGTTGCTAGCCGTAACAGCTGCTTTAAGAAGTTTCAGTCCAAAGTTGTTTCTTAATGCCAAGAATTCTGAGATTTTAACCAACCAATTGTTCCTGGTGTTTGAGCAAATTCAAAGTCTGTTTAAGGAGGGAATCTGGCTCTACTCATAGGCATCTCTGATGCCATGTTTGAGTGGGACAGGGATTTCCTCTGTCTGAACAAACAGACACATCTGGAGCTTCAGTGTTCTCAGCAGAATGTGAGCTGTGCTGCCTCAACCGGGACCCAGTGTTTATGGGCCATTTTCTAGGTAGGAGCCCTGATGACACTAATCAGACACTGATCAAATTTCCATTAAACTTGGAAATAACTATAGAGCAACATTAAAAAGAGAAACTGAAAACCCATAGAAGAGAGTGAGAATCTAAAGTACATGATAACTCTCCATTCTTTGAAGTTCCCAATCCATACAAGTGGACTGCCTAGGGCTAAGGTTAGCTGAGGCTCCAATACTTTGGCCATCTAATGTGAAGAGCCGACTCCCTGGGAAAGACCCTGATTCTGAGAAAGATTGAGGACAGGAGGAGAAGAGGATGAGAACGTTGGATAGCATCACTGACTCAATGGACAGGAGTTTAAGCAAACTCTGGGAGATAGTGAAGGTCAGGGAAGCCTGGCGTGCTGCAGTCCATGGGGTCGCAAAGAGTCGGACATGACTGAGAGACTGAACAGCAAGATGGTTTAAATGCAGATTCTGATTCAGTAGATCTGGATCATTGCCTGAGATTCTGCATTTCAAGGAAGGACTTGGGAGATACCAATTATGTAGGTCTAAGGATCTCAGTTTGCAAGAGCAGACCTGAAGCAACCTGTACATTTGCATCTGACTAGTAAGGCTTGTCTGTCACAGCACACACATAAAAACATGATGCTGAGCCTAGAGGAACATACCTCCACAGACAGGGAAGATAATAAACGACTCTCAACCCAGGGAAGAACAGACACAGAAAGAGGGAGAAGGGAAAGCTGAAGAATGAAGGGAAAAAGCCCTAGATTTTCCTTCCTCCAGTGAGGCCTGGGATGCATGAGGAAGTTTTATAAGTACCCAGAAAGTCAGGAACACAGTAAGATGCACAAAAGCAAGAGTAGGGTTTTCCAAGAGTCCTGGAAAGGAGGAAGATGATGTCAGAACAGAGATTCCAGGTCAGCAACACCGATTCAAAAGGCCCACCTTCGCAGCCAGGACGAGTCAGGCCCTGGGGTGGAATGTGGGAAGCATGAGTAGGAAGTGCAGCATCATAAGCATGGGCCTATCCTCCCAGTTATGCTTCTTTTCCTGTCCTGCTTCTCCTCAGCATGTAGCCCACTGCCTGATCCAAAATTGATGTTCAATAAAAATTTATGGAATAAATGAGATCATGGCATCTGGTCCCATCACTTCATGGGAAATAGATGGGGAAACAGTGGAAACAGTGTCAGACTTTACTTTTTGGGGCTCCAAAATCACTGCAGATGGTGATTGCAGCCATGAAATTAAAAGACACTTACTCCTTGGAAGGAAAGTTATGACCAACCTAGATAGCATATTCAAAAGCAGAGACATTACTTTGCCAACAAAGGTCCATCTAGTCAAGGTTAGGGTTTTTCCAGTAGTCAGGTATGGATGTAAGAGTTGGACTGTGAAGAAAGCTGAGCGCTGAAGAATTGATGCTTTTGAACTGTGGTGTTGGAGAAGACTCTTGAGAATCCCTTGGACTGCAAGGAGATCCAACCAGTCCATTCTAAAGGAGATCAGTCCTGGGTGTTCTTTGGAAGGAATGATGCTAAAGCTGAAACTCCAGTACTTTGGCCACCTCCTGTGAAGAGTTGACTCATTGGAAAAGACTCTGATGCTGGGAGGGATTGGGGGCAGGAGAAGGGGACGACAGAGGATGAGATGGCTGGATGGCATCACCGACTCGATGGACATGAGTTTGAGTGAATTCCAGGAGTTGGTGATGGACAGGGAGGCCTGGCGTGCTGCAATTCATGGGGTCGCAAAGAGTCGGACACGACTGAGCGACTGAACTGAACTGAAAAAAGGTATTGGGCTTGTCATGCTTGTTCCATATGTCCTATATTCCCAGAGGCATAGGGAGAAAAGGTAGACCAGTGGTTTTCAATCCTGGCTGCATGTTGAAATGACCAGGGGAGCTTCAAACATCCCTCATGCCTGGGTCTTGTGCCTACAGGTGATAATTAAATGGTCCAGAGATGGGGGAGTTTGTGGGCAGGACATCACAATCGTTTAAAGCCTCCCGGGTATTTCCAATTTGCAGCTAAGGCTGAGGACCACTGGGGCTCACCAAGCTAACTACTTGGGGAAACCCATGGAAGTGAATGTTCTGCTGCACTTCTGAAGGTTATATATAGAATAAGAGAAAAGTACTTTATCAGCCAAAATTCCCACTGCTTCGATGTAAAGAAAACCCTCCTCAGGATATTAAGACTTTCTGATTTATCATAAATGACCTGAATGACTGGTATGGCTTTTTATATAAGTAGAATTTGCATTGCTAGCAAGATTTCCCACTTTTTCTCCAAATAATTTGGCCTCATCAGTCATAGGTGGAGGAATGCCGGAATAGTTACCTTCTTGCAACTAAAAGTGTAGTCCCTAGACCGGCAGTATCAGCATCACCTGGGAGCTTGTTAGAAAGAATCTCAGAACAAGCCCAGACCTACTGATTCAGAATCTGCATTTTAACAAAATCCAAGGGCTTCACAATCACTGTGGATGGTGACTACAGCCATGAAATTAAAAGATGCTTGCTCCTTGGAAGAAAAGCTATGACAAACCTACACAGCATGTTAAAAAGCAGAGACATTACTTTGCCAACAAAGGTCTGTATGGTCAAAGCTATGGTTTTTCCAGTAGTCATGTATGGATGTGAGATTGGACCATAAAGAAGGCTGAACACTGAAGAATTGATGCTTTCAAACTGTGGTGCTAGAGAAGACTCTTGAGAGTCCCATGGACAGCAAGGAGATCCAACCAGTCCATCCTAAAGGAGATCAGTTCTGAATATTCACTGAAAGGACTGATATTGAAGCTGAAACTCCAATACTTTGGCCACCAAATGTGAAGAGCTGACTCATTAGAAAAGACCCTGGGATGCTGGGAAAGATCGAGGGAAGGAGGAAAAGGGGGCAACAGAGGATGATGGTTGGATGGCATCATCGATTCAATGGACATGAGTTGAGCAACCTCTGGGAGATAGAGAAGGACAGGGAAGCCTGGTGTCCATGGGGTGGCAAAGAGTTGGACACGACTTAGCAACTGAACAACAACAAAGATTTATGGGCACAATTAAATTTGAGAGCCACTGTTTCAATGAAGTCCCCCCATCCATAGCTTCTGTGACTGCTTGTGGGCAGAGTTCCAGTCATTACTAATGAGAAAAGAGATGTGTGTGAGAAATAGCTGTGATTATCCCTTTCAAGACGGAAGCACCTAGACACGACCCTTTATGGGCCCAGGGTTCCATGAACATTTGATTAAATCTCACTCTACTAGCCCATATAAATAGCAAAGTTTCAAGAAAGCTTACTTACAGCCTTCCATTGTTCTACAAATTAGCCTTAAACATTTTCTCTGACTCCTATATTACACTGACAGGTTTGAGGTTTGAGCTATAAATTCCCTACATCTTAAAGTAAAAAAACTTTGCCTTAATTTGATTCTACTGAAATATACTTCTGAATAGCACAATTTACTTATTCAATATTTTTAAAATGTATTGAAAATTTTTGTTCCGGAAGGAAGAGCCTATCAGGGCTACCCAACACTGAGTACCCTGATTATCTGTTGGAATTCAACACCTGGGAACCAGCATGGTGGTTAAGCTTTCCTGCCCAAGAACACTGCCTGGGGCTCCCTTTCATCTCATTTATTCCCACTATCCTGAGGTTATGGAAGGAATAATATAGGAGGACAAGATCTTCAGATTCTTCTGTCAAGACCTAAATAGAATAGAAACATAAAGTTGTGTGTGTGGGGGGGTGGTGTCCCATCTCAGGGCCTTAGAAGGGTACTGAAGTAAATCCCAGTTTTGTCTCTATTTCTTTGTATGTCACTATTATTTTTAAAATTCCCTAAAACTCAGAAATAAGAAAAATAAGTGGGCAACACATCTTTTCAATGTCATATGGAACAAAAGCTATCTAAGGACTGCCTAATGGAGGTACTTAGTTTACTCACTGTTTACTATTGATTAAAACATATTAAATGTCCCAGACTTAGTGAAGTTATATGTTAACATACAGATTTTTTTTTCCAGCAGAGATGCACAGAATTCCTATGAAACAGTTAACCCGAAAGATTAGGGTTTGCTGTCCTATAACCAGTTTTGTATCTAACCAAGCAACCTTAATTGGAAAAGACCCCAATGCTGGGAGAGATTTTGAACAGGAGAAGGGGACGACAGAGGATGAGATGGTTGGATGGCATCACTGACTCAATGGACATGAGTCTGAGCAAACTCTGGGAGATGGTGAAGGACAAGGAAGCCTAGCATGCTGCAGTCCACGGGGTCACAAAGAATCGGACATGACTGAGTGACTGAACAACAACAGAGCAATCTTATCCTTGCATTTATTTATGAAATTGCCTAACTAGGAATTTATGGATTTGATCTGTATCCATCCAGGGACCATATCTCACTTCTCAACTTTAATGTCTTACTGGCCCCTCCACTAATTGAGCTAAATAAAATCTTGGGCAAAAGTTTATTAAAAATTTTGTTCTATTAGATATATATATTCTTTATCAATGTATGGTTGAAAGTTGAGCTCCAATGAGTAGATTCTGTTTAATTTGTTGGAACTGAAGTGAAACAAATTAAACTTGACCTCAAATTGAAAACATTGGTTCTAATTCTTATTCTGCCACTGATTTTCTGCGTGACCTTCAGGAATCACTGAGCTCTTCTGAATTTAGTGTTCTCATTTGTAAAATGGATGGTAGTTGGATTTGATCATGGCTAAGATCTCTCCTAGCTTTAAAAAGTCTACAAAATAAAGCAACCACTAACTGATGTGGGAAATGTTTGGCTTCATTTCTTAGAGAATTAAAGGTGAAAATGGATGTTTTATCAGGATTTTTTTCCTTTTTTGCTTTATGAATAAGAAGTTAATTTCTATCCTTGGTAAATCATAGGGAAAAAACCCTCCCCCCAAACAGGATCAGGAAAATAAGCCAATTATATTTCTGAAGTTGTTAGGAGGTGGGTCAGTAGAAGGCATTTCCATATGCTCATGTTCTCCAAAGTTGAAAAAGAAACCTGTTTAAACACAGAACTAAGTATTGAAAGGGCTAATGAAGGTCATTTAATCAACCAGACATCTAAGGCTCCAATCTCTCTAATGTCTCAGCCAACTCTGCTCAGACAGTTCTAGCAAAAGGAAACAGTGGTTTTGAGTCCATTCTGTTCCATCTTAGACAGGTTTGATCATTAGGAAGCAATGTATCCCTTAAAGTCTTTCTTCTGATGATTTCCTTCAATTTGTCCTAAAGCTACTTCTTAAAGCCATTCACTGTTAACTTTACACCCTCTTCCCACAATAGTACTGTGGCTATTTTTAATACAACTAGTGCTCCCTCACTCTTCCCTGAGTCTCCCCCTTTCCAGCAAATATTTATAGTGTTTTCATCTATTTCTTCATAACTAGGCCCTGAGGCCCCTCACCATGCTATAGGCACTTCTCAACAAGTTCTGCTTTGTCCATTGTAAACTGTGGTGCCCAGAAATAAATCCAGTTCTCTAGAGAGGCCTGATTAGCATAGGAGAGAATGTAGATATTTATTTGCCTTTCTAGAAATTGCTGCTAAGTCACTTCAGTCATGTCTGACTCTGTGCAACCCCATAGACAGCAGCCCACCAGGCTCCCCCATCCCTGGGATTCTCCAGGCAAGAACACTGGAGTGGGTTGCCATTTCCGTCTCCAATGCATGAAAGTGAAAGGTGAAAGTGAAGTCACTCAGTTGTGTCCGACCCTCAGTGACCCCGTGGACTGCAGCCTTCCAGGCTCCTCCATCCATGGGATTTCCAAGCAGGAGTACTGGAGTGGGGTGCCATTGCCTTCTCTGAAAGTGAAAGTCACTCAGTTGTGTCCGACTCTTTGTGACCACATGGACTATACAGTCCATGGAATTCTCTAGGCCAGAATACTGAAGTGGGTAGCCTTTCCCTTCTCTAGGGGATCTTCCCAACCCAGGGATGGATCGAACCCAGGTCTCCTCCATTGTAGGCAGATTCTTTACCAGCTGAGCCACAAGGGAAGCCCTGATTCTATTAATACATCCTGTGATCACAGTTGGGCTTCTCCAGAGGGTCAGTGGTAAAGAATCTACTTGCCAAGGCAGGAGATGCAGGTGACGTAGGTTCAATCCCTGGGTCAGGAAGATCCCCTGGAGTAGGAAATGGCAACTCACTTCAGCATTCTTGTCTGGAGAATCCCATGGACAGTGGAGCTTCATGAGCTACAGTCCATGGGGTTGCAAAGGGTCAGACACGACTGAAGTGACTGAGCACACAGGCAAGATCACAACCAGTAACTTGGTTAAATAAAATAATGTATACGCACTCAAAAGAAATCTCTATAACCACTAAAAACCATGCTCCTGGAAAGTACTGGGTGATTCAGACATGCATCCTGCCACGCTGTGCGCTAGGCAGTGTCCAGAGATGGCTCTGTCAGTTCTCCTCCCCACTATGTGAGCCACATCTCCATGAGATGTGGAGTCCATTCCTCCACCCCATCAAGTCTGGCCCAGGTCTGTGACTGCTTTGACAAGTGGAATGTGGAGAGAGTTATGGTCTAGCACTCAACCCAGGTATTGAAAAGGTCTGCTGCTGTTTTTATATCTTGGAGCTCTGAGCCACATGTACAAAGTCCAAGCTACCCTGCTGGCAAGAGATGCCACATGGCGAGGCCCTGAAAAAAGTTGAAGTATTAGTTGCTCAGTCATGTCCAACTCTTTGTGACCTGGACTGTAGCCTGTCAAGCCCTTCAGTCCATAGAAATCTCCAGGCAAGAATACTAGAGTGGGTTGCCATTTCCTTCTCCAGTGGATCTTCCCTACCCAGGGACTGAACCTGGGTCTCCCACACAGCAGGCAGATTCTTTACTTTCTGAGCCACCAGGGAAGATTAGAAAGTGCTTGGAGGAACAGGCCCCATGGAGGAGCACTGAGGTACTGGCAAGTGAGTGAATAGGCCATACAGGGCCACATGAGGCATCCCAGCTGCAACCCCAAACACTGTGGAGCATGAACAAGTCTTGCTGGGCCCTGGCCAGGTGCCCAAGCCACAGGATCATGGGAACAAAACCCAAATGGGTGTTTCGACCTATCAAATTTTGAGCCTGTTTTGACTCAGCAATGGATAACTGAAACATATTGTTAGAGTGAAGAAAACAGCACGCAAAATAGTCTAGATGTTTGTTTTTTAAATATATATGTATATGTGTGTAATATGTATTTTAATATTTATATTTATACATAAACATATGAGTTGTGGTTATCACTGAAAGAGAGGATCGTGTGTGTGTGCCCACGCGCACGCGCTCGGTTGTGTTCAACTCTTTGCGAGCCCATGGACTGTAGCCCACCAAACTCCTCTGTCCATGGAATTCTCCAGGCCAAGAATACTGGAGTGGGCTGTCATTTCCTCCTCCAGGGGATCTTCCAACCCAGGGATCAAACTAGCGCCACCTGCATTGCAGGCAGAATTTTTTACCCCGTGAGTCAGAGAAGTGTGATAGGACCATGAGTAGCTTTAAATTTCATCTTTTCACTTTCAAAATTTTTACATTTGTTTTTATTTGGAAACAAAAAAGCTTCTTAAACTGTCATATTATTCTTTTGACAAGCACTCTTAATTCACATTGCACAGTGGGAAAGAATATACCTGCTGATGTAGGAGATGCTGGAGACCTGGGTTCTATTCCATCCCTGGGTCAGGAAGATCCCCTGGAGTAGGAAATAGAAACCCACTCCAGTATTCTTGCCTGAGGAATTCCATGGACAGAGGAGCCTGGTGGGCTACAGTCCATGAGGTCACAAAGAGCTGGACATGACTAGGCACACGTGCTCGCCATGCCACTATCAATTATATAATATATAAAATATCCAAGGGTAGTTTAACACAGCTTCTTCCCTGACTGAAGCACACCAGAGAAGGTGCAGGGTTTATGCTCCTGAAACAGCATATCGAAAACCTCTTGTCCTGAAATTCTTGGCCTCTCCTACCTAGAACTCCACTGGAGAAAGTTCTTAATTTTCAGCCTCTACACTTCAGCTATTCTGCTGTTGTAAAGCTCCTGTTTTTATGGTTATGGAAGAGCCAGTTGCTATGGAAATGCAATATGACTAAATGCCAGAATGTGTCTAAAATTGGTAGAAGTGCCTTGTTCAGGGTTTCCTCTGAGGATTAATCATTTTCTAAGAATCGTATCTTTTCTTCTTTTCTGTTAGAACAGTGGTGCTAGAGCCCCTTGTCCTGTCCTGGGACACAGACAAAATGAGGATGGATCCAAGGATAAAGCTGATGGTTTAAAAAAAGACCACAGAGCAGCCACTTCCTACCAAATACTTGAGTTTCTTTTCACCCCCTGCCTCCACAATGGCTTTGCCACATCTGGATCCCTCTGTCCCTTACTGGGCACAGATTCACAGGCCTTGAGGTGTCTCTGCTGGCTTCCTTTTATTCTACAAGTTTTGAGGATACTTCCTCAGTAATTTCTCACAAATTAGCATCTGTTCATTGCCACATTCCCCATTTCAGCTCTGTGCCTCAGCTCAGATGAGAGACTTCATCCTTCATCCAAAGGACTTGTCCGCCCTCCCTGACCTGGCAACTTTCTCATCCAGATCACCCTGCACTCAGGCATCAGATCCATGGCTCCACATTTTGCCACTCAGTCCAAAGGCCACACCTTGACAGGCAGGGCCCCAGGCCTCCTTCTACCCCCTCCTGCCCCTGTCTGCTTCCCCATCCTCCTGCTCCTTCTCCTTACCTGGCCCAGAAGCTCTTCTTACCTCCGCACAGACAACCTCCCCCTTTGCTCCCCTTCTCCTTTGCTCCCCCTGTTTCAACTCCTCCCCCCACCATCTACTATTCACGTCTTAAACTCTTTTCTACACAGACTTCACCCAAATGAATCCTCTGTTACAAGTTGTCTCCCCTGCAAATTGATATGTTGAAGTCCTAATTCCTCAGTACCTCAGAATGTGACCTTATTTGGAAACAGGGTCATGGCAGAGCTAAGTAGTTAAGATGGGGTCTTAGTAGGGTGGGTTCAATCCAAAACGACTCTGTCCAGACACAGAGAACAGACTTGTGGTGCCAAGGTGAGGTACGGGAGGGATAGACTGGGAATTTAGGATTAGCAGATGCAAGCTATTACATACAGGATGATAAACAACAGAATCCTATTGTATAGCATGGGAAACTCTATTCAATACCCTTTGATAAATCATTATGGAAAAGAAAATAAAAATGAATGTGTATATATGTATAACTGAGTCACTTTGCTGTACAGCAGAAATTAACACAACATTGTAAATCAACTATATACTTCAATAAAAAACAAATTTGAAAAGTAAGGATTAAAAAAAAAAAGGCTTTCCACATAAAGAGGGAAATTTGGACACTGAGACATGTGTATAGTGAGAGTACCATGTGAAAACTAAAGGGAGAAGACAGTCATCCATAAGCCAAGGAAACAGATCTTTCCCTCACAGCCCTCAGGAGGAGCCTGGATTTTGGACTTCTGGCCCTAAAAACTGTGAGAGACTTTCTTTCATCCTGTGTGTGCTGCGCTTAGTCACTCAGTTGTGTCCAACTTTTTGCAATCCCGTGGACTGTAGTCCGCCAGGATCCTCTGTCCATGGGGATTCTCCAGGCAAGAATACTGGAGTGGGTTGCCATGCCCTTCTCCAGGAGATCTTCCTGACCAAGGGATGGAACCCAGGTCTCCCACATAGCAGGTGGATTCTTTACCGACTGAGCCACATTCTAATCCACTCCCTTCAGTCTCCTCCAGCCCTAAATTCCCTTCTTTGTGCGTGGTTTCCCTGCTGCCTTGAGTCTGTTCTCTGCTTGTGTCAAAGTACATTTCTGACGTCCTAACAAGATTCCTATTCCTCAGGCAAAGCTTTATCTCTCTGCTGCTTCTTCCTCCCTGACAAGGCCTGATACTTTGTTGACCCACAGAGTGGGCAGAATTAGATGAGTTTACCCTGGAGGGTGATTCCTTACTCCTTATCAATTCATTTCAGAGGCCTCTAAATCTACTGTGGTCATACAAGAGGACACAGGCTCCAGAGTACCAGGGAGAGACAGACTTTGCGACCCATAAACTATGCAACCCCATGAACTTTAGCAACCCCGTGAAACCCTGCCAGTCTCCACTGTCCATGGGATTCTCAAGGCAACAACACTGGAGTAGGTAGCCATTCCCTTCTCCAGGGGATCTTCCCGAACCAGAGGAACCCCGGTCCTCCTGCATTGTGGGCAGATTCTTTACCATCTGAGCCATCAAGGAAGCCCATGACTAACACTTACCCTGGAGGGTGATGCCTTGCTCCTTGCCAATACATTTCAGATTTCTCTAAATCTACTGTGGTCATACAAGAGGCCATGGGCTCCAGAGTACCAGGGATAGTCAGACCAGTAGTCCTACAGGTGGATCACATGGAATCATGGGGTGTTAGGCCTGGAGGGACCACAGGGAAAGATCATCTAGTCCAACCCTCTCATTTTGCATAAGAGGACACTAAGGCTGGGGGTGTGGGGAGGGGATCTAAAGGGTGGGCGGGTGTTAAGGGCTGTCACATCACAGAGACAACGCCAGAGCTGGCACTGAGCCTGGCTCTCTGACTCCCAGACCAGTGCCCTGTGGAAGTGGGGCAGGCTGCCCTACTTCAGAGGATGATCTGCCTGGGCAAGCGCTGTAGGGCAGGTCAAGGAGCGACAGATTGAATGACCTACAAAAACACCAGCACAGTTAATACGAAGGGAAAGGAGTTAGAAAAATGGGGTGGAGTTAGGAGTGCTGCTGAGGGCTCTGAAAGACAAAGGGCTCTGTAAAAATCAGTGCTGTTGCACAATCATGACGGGCACTGTGTGTGTGCAGAGTGAAGCGGTCAGCCAGGACCAAGTCCTGTTAACAGTCAGGACTAGGAGTGGCCGGTGGGGGGCACAACTGTGGGGCCGTGTGTGTATGTGGGCCTTGCCGCCACTGTTGATGCACTGACATTGTTCCTGGGTGCAGCTAGTGAAACCGAGAGCCCCATCTAAAAGCCCAGGCTTTTCAATACAAAGTGAAGGACGTGACATGCATCAGAATCCTGTATCTTACTGAAAGAAGGCCTTGGGTCCAACACAGGAGTATATTAAAGCAAATGACTGAGTAACATTGTAACCAAGCAGCCTGCAGCCTTTCAAAAGGTAGGCTAGAAAGAGGTTTTGACAAGCTGAGAAAACACAATCTTACATTATTTAAAAAAATGAAGACCGAAAAGGAAAAAGGTATATTCAGGAATTCGACCAAGTAGAGCAATATACACAAGACAGGAATGTGACAAAATGCTCATAGTGTTTAGCTATGATTTTTTAACCTACTTTTTATTTTTCTTCCCTGGATATTCCAGATTTCTCTGGTGAGAATGTATCATTTATAGAGTATAAAGATAATTGCATTTTTATGTTTAAAGACACAAATTCTATTTTTATAAGGAGATAATAAGTTGATCTCATTCTCTTTGCTTTGCTACTCTGCTCTCCAAAAATGCTCTCCCCAACCAAGAGGAAATCCCACACGAGATGGGTCCATCCGTTTACTCACATTCCGCATATTTCTGGAGTTGGCCAAATTCTTCTGGAGTGAGGGACACCCACCGATCTTCACTCATCTTCCCTGGGTGTGAGGGCTTGAGGCTTGGGAGAGAGTTTTGTTCACCAGGCTGTAGCCGTGGCCCAGCTTAGGGCCTGGCTCATTGCAGGTACGCAACAGACAAGCCCTTCAGGAAATTTCTCGAGGACCCAGGCGTCTATGGCAGCAGCAGGTTATCGTTGAGCAGATGAGAGAAGACCTCTGCTATTCCTCAGGCAACAATATCCTTCTATCTGTAGTCAAGGTATATTCAGAAATCCTTGCTCTTCCTGGGGCAAGTAGAAAAGATATTGTGAATGAGAATGTTAGAACACATGTCATCTTTTCTTATTAAAAAAAAAAAAAAAAATCCCCAAATGTTCTTTGCTGAAAGCTCTGTTGGAGACAGTGGTTTTCAAGCATGGGGGAATGCCACCCCAGGGGAGTCAGAAGAGGACAGACAGACAGACAGACAAGTCCAGACAGCTGGATGGCCAGGGTGGGGGTTGGGTAGCCCGTATACAGAGGCAGCCATACTCCTAAACTCTGGGAAATTTTAAACGTCCCTCGTCAGAGGTGGTAGTAAGGCCACCTAAGAGCATCCTCCAGGCATGAAAATACTCCAGGCTGTCGGGTGTCTCATGAGAAAGTACAGGGACAGTAGCCCATGAGCCAATCTCTTCTCCACTGATTTCTAAATTCCACCATTAGAGCTGCTTACCTTCCTCTGATGAGTCACTAAGCCACTCTGAATATTCAAATACCAACCCTCCCCCTCAAGGCTGGCTGGCATCTTAGAGACTCTTAGAACCATAAAAAATATAATTAGAGGGAAGGCCTGCCTTCCTGGTGCAGATGAGCCTAAGAGAGGAGGGAGTAGATTCAGACAAATACTTAATATCTTTTCCTTTGAGCCCCTCCTGGCTCCATCAGTTCTAAATCAGTTTAATGGGGTGTGAAATTGATGTGGCAGGCCAGCATCTAAAAACATGATGTAGAATAGCACAGAATGGAATGGAATGATGGAATTGAAAATAAGAGTGTATCTCCTTTCAGTTATACATACATGTATACACCTATCACAATGCAAAATGTATCTCTTATTCTGAGTTGAGGTTTAAAAATGTTGAAAAGTCACTAGCCTAATAGGACAAGAAATAAAGACTGATGTTACCGAAAATCAAGCCCAGTTTTAATAAAAGAGAATCCACTGTAGAGAGTCAGGGTTGAAGGCAAGTCTGCGAGTCTGGGGATCTGAGGAATGGTGAAGGGGCTGGAAGAGATGATGGAGTGAGGAGGCAGACTGGACAGTTCTCTGGGGTGGCACGTAGACTTAGTTGGTACGGACCTGGAGGACTGAGCTAGAACCGAGGGAAAGTGAGGCAGAAGACAGATGTTCTGTAAGGAGAGCCTCTGTGAGACCTTCCATTAGTCGGAGCTCACCAACAGTAGGAAGAAATACATGGCAAGGGAGTGAGATGCTTGTATATCAGGGAGCATCCAAACTTTAGTTTCTCTCCTTAAAAAGTTTAAATTTCTTCTTAATCCACTGGCCAACTGAATTCTGTTTCTGGGCACCTGGTCTTGCCTAGTTTCCAGTCGTGAAACTTAATAAAGGGACCCCTCACTAAAATGGAGCGGGGAGGCCAGAAGGGGGAGCTCTCATGCAATTATCACAGAGGTCAATTACAGGAGTAATTGTCAATCATAGACCCCAGCAGTTCAGTTCGGTCGCTCAGTCATGTCCAACTCTTTTCGACCCCATGGACTGCAGCACGCCAGGCTTCCCTGTCCATCACCAACTCCCCAAGCCTACTCAAACTGATGTCCATTGAATCAGTGATGCCATCCAACCATCTCATCCTCTGTCATCCCCTTCTCCTCCTGCCTTCAATCTTTTCCAGCATCAGGGTCTTTTCAAATAAGTCAGTTCTTAGAATCAGGTGGCCAAAGTATTGGAGTTTCAGTTTCAGCATCAGTCCTTCCAATGAATATTCAGGACTGATTTCCGGTAGGATGGACTGGTTGGATCTCCTTGCAGTCCAAGGGACTCTCAAGAGTCGTCTCTAACACCACAGTTTAAAAGCATCAATTCTTTGGCCCTCAGCTTTCTTTATAGTCCAACTCTCACATCCATACATGACTACTGGAAAAACCATAGCTTTGACTAGACAGACCTTTGTTGGCAATGTAATGTGTCTGCTTTTTAATATGCTGTCTAGCTTGGTCATAACTTTTCTTCCATGGAGCAAACATCTTTTAATTTCATGGCTGCAGTCACTATCTGCAATGATTTTGGACCCCAACAGAAGTATGAATGGGAAAGAACCATCAAGCACAGGCCCAACAGGAAAAGATATACATTGCATTTCCTACAAAAACTTGACTACCCCAGGGACTTCCCTGGTGGTCCAGTAGCTAAGACTCTGTGCTCCGAATGCAGGGGGCCTGGGTTCAATCCTTAGTCAGGGAACTAGATCCTACATGCAGTAACTAAGACACAGAGAAGCAAAATAAATAAATAAATAAATGAAAAATAAATAGTTTCTTTGGAAAAAAAAGGAAATTGACTACCTCAGCAATTCAACAACCAATGAGTAATGGTCATCACCATGAACTCTCACTTTTCTCCCACAGACTTCTGTTCAAAACACCCCCTTCTCAACTTCCTCCTTTTTCTTGATAAAATAACATTCCTCTCTTTTATATGTTGGACTTGCCTGTGGCTTTTGCCACAGCTCACTTGTTCCAAAGTGCAATTCCTCTGCTATGCCTGAATAAATCCATTTGCTGTTAAAATAACTGGCTGTTTTATTTTTAAGGTCAAAACCACTGACCCAATTGCCAAATCCAACAGGCACGTTCAAGCCTTCCTTGCATTCTTTGTACTCTCTGCGGCCTTATCCTCAGCAGAAAACAACCCCCTGGAAACTCTTTCATCTTTCTACGTGTTCCTCCTCAGTCTTCTTCCACTTCTTTTGCCACTGTTAAATACTGTGTGTTGAATACTGCCCCATCCTCACCCTACATCCCTTCCCTGGGGGACTTCATCCACCTCCATGACTTCAATAACTCCCAGGCACGCTGCTCATTGCCTCAGTCATGTCCAACTCTTCGTGACCCCATGGACCATAGCCCATCAAGCTCGTCTGTCCATGGGATTCTCCAGGCAAGAACACTGGAGTGGGTTGCCATGCCCTCCTCCAGGGGATCTTCCTGACCCAAGGATCAAACCCGGGTCTTCTTCACTGCAGGTGGATTCTTTACCACTAGCGCCACCTCCAGGCCTGCACACTCCCTTCACCCCAAATCTGCATATTCAACTATCTACTGTGACTTCCTTGTTTGACCCAAACCACCCTGAATGAGCACCTTTCCATGCCTCCAACCTGCCCCTCCTCTGCATTCTGATCATGCCCAAGAAGAACCAATACAATACCCAGGCCAGAAGTCTGAGGCTGAGCTCCTCATTCTTTTTTTCCTACAAACCCAGGCACCAGTCTGAGAGTGTGACTGTCCACTGCGTGTTCCACATCAGCACCACCCCCACCCCCCATCATGCCAGCTGGTCTGTTAACTCAGACCCTCATCTGCCTGGTCTCTGACTATAGCCTCCTGCCAGTCTGCCTGCCTTGGTTTCTGCTTTCTTCCCCTTGTTCAGCTCTAAATTGCCAACCAAATCACATCTTCCCAAGTCATAAAATTCTTCAGTGGTTTCTATTGCCTGTAGAATAAAACGTAGTCTTCTTTTCATGATACATAAAGCTCTTTACGATCTGGCCTCTGATTATCAACTCAGTCCAAAAGTGAGGCCTTTAGAAAAATTTTCCATCATACAAGGGAATTCAGCATTGCAACTGCTATAAACACTGATGCTGGACCCTTACTTTACATTGTGCTCTTTGCTTAATATATGTCATCTAATTTCATCCTCATAACAACCATGGAAATTAAGCTTTCCCTATTTTTAGATAAGGAAAATGAGGCAAGACGTTTAGTAAATATGGTGAGAAGAAAGAAGGAATCCCCCGATGCTTTTGTTTAACAATGCCTCTCTGATCTTGCCATTCTGCATACTTTCAGAAACGCAGAGCTCTAAGAGGACCCAGAGACACACTGCATGATAGAACACCAAGGAACCTGAACTCAAAAGGCAGGGGATTTCAGTCCTGTTTCTGCCTCTTATCAACTATTGGACTTTAGACAAATTTTCCATTTCCTGGACCTTGGGCTCCGTATCTTAAAAATGAGAATAACTAATAAAAAAATCTAACTGAATTAGTATTAGGATTGAGTTAATATATGCAAGGAACAAACATAACACGCCCCCCAAACTGCACCTGGTATAATGCCTATCACATACTGGAGCCTAAATAAATCATTATTGTTACCATCCTATTGCAAATACAACACTGAGCAATATAAAGCACCATCAGCTGCCAGCAGCTGGGTGCTTTGTGTTGCACTGTGATTTCTGAACTTGATATCCTGCTCCAGGTTGTAGTAATTTTGTAACTGCTCATCAAACTTTTATCCACTGATGGTTTTAGCACCCACCGATGGTTCTTTCCTGGATTAATTATTACCATGATAGTGAATTTCTAATTCCACCCTCACTTCTATATTTATTAGCTGATTATACTGTAAAAGAGAGCTTTCTCTTCCTTATTTTTTATACTAGACTATACTTT
This sequence comes from Bubalus bubalis, assembly GCF_019923935.1. Classification (NCBI taxonomy): domain Eukaryota; kingdom Metazoa; phylum Chordata; class Mammalia; order Artiodactyla; family Bovidae; genus Bubalus; species Bubalus bubalis. Next base: position 126,312,283 of record NC_059157.1, on the reverse strand, counting down.
CTTTATACTATAAATACAACACATACCATAGGTATATAAAATGTTTATGTAAATATACATGATAAATATATAAGTATAATATGCTTATTACATTTCCACATAATGTATATTTACTCATATTCATGGATTCTTACTCTATTCAATGGGTTATGATCTGTTACCAGCATTATTTGTTTTGATTCCAAATTGTCCCAGACCTGGCCAGAGCAAGCTCATTCAAAGTAATTCCTTATTCTTCACACATATTCCTATCATTCTTTGATCACATCTTTATTTTCTGGTATTACAAAATATTTCAGGCTCATCTTGTACTTCCTCAGTACTGGTCCTAAAATCAGTCATTTTTCTAGAGAGCCCTGATTCCTTTTAGTGGAGAATGGTTTTTGAAACCAAGGTTTGGGTACTAGGTATGCCCTTTGCTACTAAGGTGTCACTGCTTCTAGGCTCTATCGGTTACAGAGCTAGGAAATGGATGCATGTATACACACATAGCTCATCTCTGGCTATTTATCTTTCCAACCATCCTTCCATCCATCTATCCATGTTAGAAACCCCAAATGCATGCTCATACACTACACAAAGTCAATTGTAGCCTCCTCTCATTCCATACTATTAAACTCTTTTCTCCAACAAACTGTTTCCATTATCTACAATGTACTTTTCTCAATTCTAAAATATACAGAAAGTAATTTCAGAAGTGCTAGCCACATCTCTGTGAAAAACAGAGTTCAAATTTATTTACAGCTCCGTTGTCTTTAGCCAACAGCATACCCTCAAAGTACTATTTTCAAAAGTTACTTAGGTAGTTCTTTCCCACTCCCATTCATTCTTGTTTGTATTTCACTGTAGAGATTTTTCTCCATTGCCACAGATTCTTTTTTAGTATGGTTTCAGAAGTCAGAACTATATATAAAAAAGTGTCTTGCATTCCCGTTTCCTTTACTCTGTTCCCACCCGCCTCCTTTCCATCTTTTCTCCCACCTAATCCTTATGTTTTCTAGTTTATTCTTCCTGTTTATTTTCACATCAGTGAGCAGATATATGGATATTTTCTTATTTCCCCTTCTCTTTCACATAAAAGGTAGCACACTGTGGACTGTTTTTTGTACACTGTTGGTTTTACTTAATGATATATCCTGTGAATCACTTCATATCTGTGTGTAGATAACCCCTGCATTTAAAACCAAATTTGACTCTAGCATTTACCTGCTTAAACCCTTTAGAGGCCTCCTTTGGCTTCCAGGATTAAAGGCAGGTTCTTCAGCCAGTTTCAGAAGATCCTTTATCTGTGGTGCAGCTCATCTCCCCATCCTTACTCCAATGGTCTCCTGCTCCACATACTCCTTGTTGCAGCCAAATCAACTATGTACCCCTAGCGCCTGGCAAAGTGCCTAACACATGGCAGGACCTCATGAACATTAGTCAATGGACCGACAAGCACCCCATGCCTTTAATCTACCTGGAGTTCCTTTCACTCCTTCCTCCTCATAACAAACCAGTACTCATATATCTGGTTCTAGATACAACGGTCATTTCTTTCTATAGCTTTTCAAAAACTTTTTGAGCAAATCAAGCTATTCGCCTAGCTGTATTCCTACAGAACACACAAATCATCTATATTTTCCTATTGTAGTAGTTGATGGTCCCAGGTGGGAGACAGATATCTGAACAGATAATGAACACACAGGCTGGTAAGAGGAGTGATACAGATATGGACAGGGAACTATGAGGCCAGCAAATGTGTCTGTAGCAGGCACAGGGCAGATGGAAAGATTTCTGAGGAAGTTGAGAAGGAGTAACAAGGTAAAGAGGTACATGTTGCAGTAACTCAACAAATACTTCTGTTATTATAACTGCTGTTCCACTGCAGCTCAGTGCTTGGCTTCATAGTGGAAGACACTGGAACATTTAAAAAAAAGTGTTATTTTATATTAGAGTTGATTTACAATGTTGTGTTAGTTTCAGGCGTACAGCAAAGTGATTTATTTATACATATACACATATCCATTCTTTTTCAGATTCTTTTCTCATATAGGTTATTACATAATATTGAGTAGAGTTCTTGTTGATTATTTATTTTATATATAGCAGTATATATTTGTTAATCCCAAACTCCTAATTTATCCCTCCCCCTCCACATCTCCCCCTTTGGTAACTATAAGTTTGTTTTTGAAGTCTGAGTCTGTTTCTATTTTGTAAATAAGTTCATTTGTACCATTTTTCTAGATTCAACATATAAGTGATATCACATGGTATTTGTCTTTGTCTGACTTATTTCACTTAGAATGATAATCTCTAGGTCCATCCATGTTGCTACTAATGGCATTATTTCATCCTTTTTTATTGCTGAGTAATATTCCATTGTATATATATCACACATTTATCCATTCATTAGCTGATGGACATCTAGGTTGCTTCCATGTCTTGGCTACTGTAAACAGGGCTGCAATGAACATTGGGGCGCATGTATCTTTTTGAATTATGGTTTTCTCCATATATAAGCCCAGGACTGGGATTGCTGAATTATGTGGTAGCTCCATTTTTAGTAAAGCTGCACCATTCTTTATTTCCATCAGCAAACACTGCCTGACTCTCCAGATAGTCACTGCTGACCATGCTCCCATATGACAGTCCCCTCTGGTTGTCTGCCTTTTGCCAGAGATGACAGCTACCACACAAGAGGGCTTGCTCCAGCTGACGTCTCTCAGCATTTCCCTGCCGGCAGCTTGCCCTATCACTCCCCTCTTGGGGGCTCTTTACAGTGTGAACAATCTTCTTATTACCACCCTCAACATCTTTGCTGACAGAAAAAAAAAAAACTGTAATAGGATCTTCTAAATAGCACTCAGATTGGATATTGTCAGGCTTGGGTGGAAGAAGAGTGTTTTATGTTCCTACAACTAAGCCACTCTGAGCACTTGCTTGAGCTCCCCTGGTCTCGGTTGCTTGTCTAAAAATGAGGGGGTGGGAATAATGGTTTCAAACACATTTTCTAGCTCTGCAATTTCACACAGTGGATCAAAGCCTATTTGTTCTGTACAGATGTCAGCATGGAAATCACAAGTCAGAAGGAAGACGGCAAATTCAATGGGTACTGAATTGCACCCCAGGTCTCTCTATTCATTCGAATGAATCAGCCACAGACAATTATCCAGAAACAAACACCTCTTCATCTCCTCTTTGCTCTCATAATAACATTAATTCATGAATACAGCATCAGATTGGGGGAGCTTATTTATATGTGTCTGATGACTTATAACAAACTGTAATGAGTATATTTTTTAAAGGGAAGACTCACTAAAGACTAGTGATTTTTTTGAAAGATATGAACCCCTCTCTTTTCCCAGAAGGGTTCATATCTTTCCAAAAAATCACTAGTCAGATCTTGATAACTGTACCATCTCTGGGCTTTTGCTCTTGCTGATCCTTCTTCAACTTTGCAACTCCTACACAGCCTTTGGAATTCAGTTCAAGTATCACCTTCTCTAAGAAGCTCCTCTTAATTGCTCACACTGGGCTGGACATATCTGCTGTCCAATAACTCCTTGAGCTTTTCCACTGTGGCATTCACCACTCTGCAGTGTCTTTACCTACTCTTCCCTGCAAGACTCCGGGCCCCTCCAGGGTTGAAACAGTGCCTTGCCCACTGTATACCTCTAGTTATTAGAAGATTCCTAAGGGTTCATTTCTTGACCACTAGAAAAGTGGTTTTCAACTTTTTTTTTTTTAATGTTTTCAGTTATTCTTTTTTTTTTTTTTAAACTTTACATAATTGTATTAGTTTTTTTTTGACTGAGACCATTTGCCTGGAGCAATCAAGTGTTCTGTGACAACCTAGAGGGGCAGCAGGGGATGGGAGGTGGAAGGGAGGTTCACGAGGAAGGAGACATATGTATACCTATGGCTGATTCATGTTGATGTATGGCAGAGACCAACACAATATTGTAAAGCAATTATCCTCCAATTAAAAATAAATAAATTAAAAAGAACTACGTGCTAACCAAGAACTGGAGAGGAATGAAAGATACTAGTTGATGTAAAACTGGTAATATTAGTTCTGAGTCACGTATAATTAAAAAAAAACATGAATCAGTGTATATATTTTAATATTAAAATAATGACTCATATGAAAAGACCCTGATGCTGGGAAAGATTGAAGGCAAAAGGAGAAGGAGGCAGTGGAGGATGAGATGGTTAGATAGCATCACCAACTCAATGGATATGAAACTGAGCCAACTCCAGGAGATAGTGGAGGACAGAGGAGCCTGGCAGTCTACCATCCACAGAGCTATATGACTTAGTGACTGAACAACCACAACAAATTACCCATAAAATTATGACCATAATCTATAAACTTATAGTAGTCACCTTAATATGCTTAAAATATAGGATGTCAGGGGTTATTTAACTTGCTTGAATTCATCAATGTCACCTTTGTCACAGTCTATTCCACTGATGGTTCACACCTCCTGAGATTCATGCTCTTTTTATTCTCTACCCCTTGAATCTGGGCTGCACCTGTGACTTGCTTTAACGTGCAGTAGAAGTGATGTTGTGCCAGTGTTATGCCTAAGCTTCAAGGCCTGGCAGCTTCCACTTCTGTGTTCTTGGAAGCACTGAGTTGCCATGTCAGGAGTTGAGCCATCTTACTGGAGAGATCACAGAGAAACCATGTGGACAGAGGGAGGAGAACCCAGAAACCCAGCTGATGATGACAAGTGAAACCCCCCTGGTAAGATCCCAGTCAAACCATCCAGTCACTGTGCAGTCACGTAAGCCACCCTAGCTGCGAGGAAGCACCTAAAGCCACTTCACGTCTCACAGCGTTAGCAGACATGAGGTAGAGCGGTCATGAGCTGCCCCTGCTGAGCCCTGTCTGAGTTCTTGATGCATGGACTCGTGCAGAATAATAAAACAACAGTTGAGCCACTCCATCTTAGGGTAGTTAGTTATGCAATCATAATAATCCAAATAACTTAAAGAGGCATGTTTGGGTTTGGATTACATATGCATCTGTTTAGCAAGAGAATACCATGATTCATGCTTGAACTGAAGCCTGTTCATGTCTTAAAATCTAGTAATTGGAAAATTACAGGCCTAAAATATGTTTGATGCAAATATGTATCACTGCCTGCTATCAGGTTAACCAAATGTCCTCCACAAACTAATGTGATAATGACGAAGTTAAATGAACTACCATGTCTAATTAAAAAGCAAGAATAGTGGTAGCTGAACACCAAAACTGACTCAAAGCAAGTCTGACATTGCAATGGTAACAGCATGACTTTACTCCATGTCACAGGAATCCAACCATCTGGCTGAGTGAGGAGGCAGTCATTGCTGAGCATTTAGAGGCAGCCTGACTTCAAAGATAACTGAATTAGAGCCCCTGGGGAACTTGGTAATGATCTAATTTGAGTTCATGAATAGCAAGTATGAGTAATCCCTAATAACTCACTTAGTAAATTATCAGCATATAATTCTTACACATACACAAAAATAAAATCTCGAATTTGCATGCTACCCAAAAGAATTCAGAGAGGACTTGCATTTGAGGACCTCGCTTCTCTTAGTGGCCTCAGAGTGAATATAAGAAGCCCTGCTCTGGGGGAGGTGTGAAAATGTCAGGCTGAACAGAGATGTCTAGGTGCAGGGGGCTGGTACCCAGGAGAGGCGTGCAGTCTCCTGGGAGAACTGAGACCTGCTACTTGAGGGGCTGCCTATGCTATCAGACTGGGGAGTGTTTACATCCCAAGGTGTTCACAGCTCAAGTGGGCTCATTCATTCATTTGTTCTCCCATTCTAAACAGTCATTAAAATATAAGCCATGACGGCAACCTTCCCTTATAGACTATCACACATCTGGTGCTTTGCACACTCCATCTGTAACACTCACCAAACCCTGGGAGGAAGATATTTTATAGCTGTAAGAAACAGCCCCAGAATGATTTTCCTAAGTTCATCCACCAGTAAGTGACAGAACTGGTATTCAAACTCAAGTCTGTTTAGTCCCAAAGCTCATGATCTTTCTTTCACCATAACACCTCTGAATGAATACCTACTGAGTACCTAAGTACTAGGCTCTGTGCTAAGTGCTGATACCATCAATAAACCCACCACGGAGAGCCTAAACCCTCAGCCTCAAACTGGAAGGTAAATTAGAAGCCAGAGGAAAAACCAAGACACGCACCCAGAAAGCTAATACTATTTGAAGGGGGGAGAAATCTATATAAAATTTGAACAGGGAATGTGATAGAGTGCAAAATATGCAGGAAGTTTAAGGTAAAACATGAGACTTCACACACACAAAAAAATTGTTCTTGCCCTGGGACCATGTTTAATTTTTCTCAAAAATGTGGGAGAGCATTCACTTGGCTCTGCCAATAGGTGTGCGCTACAGTGAAAATGCTAAGCAAATGGGGCTGTAAACAGCAAGACCAAGGTCCAGTTCTGGACTCCAGAGCTGAGGGGATGATGTAGGGATAAGAGCACAGAGGAGGCCTCCTTCACAAAACTACCACCTGGGGAAAATGACTTATATCCCATGTCAGGGAGCCTTCTTCCCAAAGCACCAAGCACAAGTCTGGAAATGGAATTAGAACAGAATTCAAATCTTGGCTCTACCACTTATAACTATGTGAAGAACTAGTGTTCTTCATTTCTAAATGTGAATAATAGTAGCAGTAGTACATCTTTCCAGGGTTCTGAGAATTATTCGGATAATGTTTTATGAGAGTCACAGCAAGTAAAATTTCCTATCAGTGGTTCTTAAAATGTGGTCCTCATACGAGCAGTACCAGCATCAACTGGTAAATTCACAGACCCCACTGCAAATCTATAGAAATTCAGGGTGGCCCAACAATTTGTGTTTTGTAGAGCCCTGGGGATTCTGATACATGCCAGTGTTTTTAAGCACTGCTTTACACTAATGACTTACACTAGACTTCCCTGGTGGCTCAGATGGTAAAGCATCTGCCTACAATGCCGGAGAACTGGGTTCAATCCCTGGGTCGGGAAGATCTCTTGGAAAAGAAAATGGCAACCCACTCCAGTATTCTTGCCTGGAAAATCCCATGGACAGAGGAGCCTGGTAGGCTACAGTCCATGGGGTCGCAATGAGTTGGACATGACTGAGTGACTTCACTTTCCTTTCCTTTACACTAATGTAAGGGACAGGACATCTTTTTTGGGTGTTAGTTCTAAAAGGTCTTGTAGGTCTTCATAGAACTGTTCAACTTCAGCTTCTTCAGCATTACTGTTTGGGGCATAGGCTTGGATTACTGTGATATTGAATGGTTTGCCTTGGAAAAGAAGAGAGATCATTCTATTGTTTTTGAGACTGCATCCAAGTACTGCATTCTGGACTCTTTTGTTAACCATGATGGCTACTCCATTTCTTCTAAGGGATTCCTGCCCATAGTAGTAGATATAATGGTCATCTGAGTTAAATTCACACATTCCAGTCCATCTTAGTTCGCTGATTCCTAGAATGTGGACGTTCACTCTTGCCATCTCCTGTTTGACCACTTCCAATTTGCCTTGATTCATGGACCTAACATTCCACGTTCCTATGCAATATTGCTCTTTACAGCATCGGACCTTGCTTCTATCACCAGTCACATCCACAACTGGATACTGTTTTTGCTTTGGCTGCATCCCTTCATTCTTTCTGGAGTTATTTCTCCACTGATCTCCAGTAGCACATTAGGCACCTACCAACCTGGGGAGTTCCTCTTTCAGTATCCTATCATTTTGCCTTTTCATACTGTTCATGGGGTTCAAACAACAGAATGGGAAAGACTAGAGATCTCTTCAAGAAAATTAGAGATACCAAGGGAACATTTCATGCAAAGATGAGCTTGATAAAGGACAGAAACGGTATGGACCTAACAGAAGAAGATATTAAGAAGAGGTGGCAAGAATACACAGAAGAACTGTACAAAAAACATCTTCACGACCAAGATAATCACAATAGTGTGATCGCTCACCTAGAGCCAGACATCCTGGAATGTGAAGTCAAGTGGGCCTTAGAAAGCACCACTACGAACAAAGCTAGTGGAGGTGATGGAATTCCAGTTGAGCTATTTCAAATCCTGAAAGATGATGCTGTGAAAGTGCTGCACTCAATATGCCAGCAAATTTGGAAAACTCAGCAGTGGCCACAGGATTGGAAAAGGTCAGTTTTCATTCCAATCCCAAAGAAAGGCAATGCCAAAGAATGCTCAAACTACCGCACAATTGCACTCATCTCACACGCTAGTAAAGTAATACTCAAAATTCTCCAAGCCAGGCTTCAGCAATACATGAACCGTGAACTTCCAGATGTTCAAGCTGGTTTTAGAAAAGGCAGAGGAACCAGAGACCAAATTGCCAACATCCGCTGGATCATTGAAAAAGCAAGAGAGTGCCAGAAAAACATCTATTTCTGCTTTATTGACAATGTCAAAGCCTTTGACTGTGTGGATCACAATAAACTGTGGAAAATTCTTAAAGAGATGGGAATACCAGACCACCTGACCTGCCTCTTGAGAAACCTATATACAGGTCAGGAAGCAACAGTTAGAACTGGACATGGAACAACAGACTGGTTCCAAACAGGAAAAGGAGTATGTCAAGGCTGTATATTGTCACCCTGCTTATTTAACTTATATGCAGAGTGCATCATGAGAAACGCTGGGCTGGAAGAAGCACAAGCTGGAATCAAGACTGCTGGGAGAAATATCAATAACCTCAGATATGACACCACCCTTATGGCAGAAAGTGAAGAGGAACTCAAAAGCCTCTTGATGAAAGTGAAAGAGGAGAGTGAAAAAGTTGACTTAAAGCTCAACATTCAGAAAACGAAGATCATGGCATCTGGTCCCATCACTTCATGGGAAATAGATGGGGAAATAGTGTCAGACTTTATTTTTTTGTGCTCCAAAATCACTGCAGATGGTGACTGCAGCCATGAAATTAAAAGACACTTACTCCTTGGAAGGAAAGTTATGACCAACCTAGATAGCATACTAAAAAGCAGAGACATTACTTTGCCAACAAAGGTCCATCTAGTCAAGGCTATGGTTTTCCAGTGGTCATGTATGGATGTGAGAGTTGGACTGTGAAGAAAGCTGAGTGCTGAAAAATTGATGCTTTTGAACTGTGGTGCTGGAGAAGACTCTTGAGAGTCCTTTGGACTGCAAGGAGATCCAACCAGTCCATTCTAAAGGAGATCAGTCCTGGGTGTTCACTGGAATGACTGATGTTAAAGCTGAAACTCCAATACTTTGGCCTCCTATGCGAAGAGTTGACTCATTGGAAAAGACTCTGATGCTGGGAGGGATTGGGGGCAGGAGGAGAAGGGGACGACAGAGGATAAGATGTCTGGATGGCATTACCGACTCGATGGATGTGAGTTTGAGTAAACTCCGGGAGTTGGTGATGGACAGGGAGGCCTGGGGTGCTGCAATTCATAGGTCACCAAGAGTTGGACACGAATGAGTGACTGAACTCAACTGAACTGAAGGGACAGGATGAAGAAGAGAAGCTTGGACTATGTGGAGCTATTCCTTCTCCTTCCAGGGCCCAAAAGCAGACAGATTCTGAATCTCTCAGTCAGTTCTACTTTCTCAAGGCAGAAAAACATAACAGAGTTATGCCAGAGTCCCCTGACTGCCAGATGGCTGTCATCATGCTGAGCTCCTAAAATTCTCATGTTATGATATATTCCCTGTGGAGTTTCCCTTTCTTTACAAGATGGATCTATTTTTCATACTCCTACTCTGACATTTGGTGCCAAATATATAATCCAAAGAGGGTACAGAACGGATAATAGGAGTCTCCTACCATCAAGTGAAGGGCAAAACTCAACAAACATAAAAGCCTGAGAGGGCGAGAAAATGACAGTCTATTCATACCACAGAGCATCCATTTGTCAGGAATGGAATAGTCACAGAAGAGACATCTTAAGCACGAGTATGAGTCTCTGGCAGGACTAGAAAGACAGCGGTGTAAAAATACCGGGTATTGTGGAGGCTGTGGTATTGTGGTGTGCTGTGTGCTTATGTGTGTGTTAACAATAACCAAAACAAGACCACACCAAAGAGACAACACTCAAGTTTGGAAGTATATGAAACCACATTCAGCTTGGAAAGTTCCTGTGGGCCAGGAGGAACTTGTGGTAAGCCAGCTCATGAATATTCTCAGATTCACGAACCCTCCTGTCCCTCCTCCGCTACCTGGCCATCTCCATTCTCTAATTGTCCTCTCCTTTTCCTTCTTCCCACTTCCTGCTTTTCAGAACAATCTAAACAATAGCTGCTATTTATTGAGAATATATTGCCTTCTTCACATTAATATAATCTTTCGAGGTATGTATTATTATGCCACTGTATCTAGGGTCAGACTCCTTGCAGGCAGCTTGAGCCATTATTATTCAAACTCATGTATGCCTCAGGTAAAGCCCATACTTTCTCCAGTACTGGTGCTGGATTTCAGAGCTAGGAAAATTATTAATACTATTTTTAGATTGTAGACTGCCTGAGGATCAATATTCTGGCTCATTTCAGGAACCCAGGATTCAGTTTACAGAAGACTCTGGACAGTCCTGTGCCTCTTCCTCCATCCATAAAGCAGTAGTACCCTTTGGGCAATTACACAACCATGATTCAGTACCATGGACAACAGCACCTAGGCATGGCTACACCTTCCACTGACCCCTGACAATATGTCCCTAGATGGCCTCCTCCCACCTCAGAGGTGTTCAGGCCCCAATTTGAAAAACACCTTATTAATAACAGTTAACCTTTACAACATTCCAGACAGTCCTAAGCAATTTATGTGAATTTTCTAGTTGACTACTCTGAATAACCCTATGAGGTAGATACAAATATACCTATTTTAAAAATAAGGAAACTAAAGAACAGAGGGTTAAAGTAGTTTGTCCTAATTCATGTAGCTATGAATTCATAAATACAGGATTAAAATCCAGATAATCTGATGCTGGGGATGGTTCTTCACCATCTTATGCCACATGGCATAACAAGGGCACTGAAATCATATGGGAATACTTGGCATTAGACTGGTCATCAAGAAAATATAAAAATATTTATAACAATTTTAAAATATTCTGATTTGAGTAAAAATACAAGATCTAGAACATTTCATAGGTGGCTCATCATTTCCAGATTCGGAAACACCACAGTTTGATGGAGTTTTGGAAACTGAGAAAAAAGGTACATTCGTTACCCAGGCAAATCAGAGAAGGTGAGATGTGTGACTTGGAACCCTTGCATGGAACCCTGGTTCTGATATTAATGAATAGGTGACCTTGAGCAAGTCAATTCTGCTCTCTAGACCTCAAATTCCTCATCTGATAATTTCAGACAGTGGAATAAGTAATATTTAAGGTTCACTCTAAACTCTATGGCTTTTCTAGTAGTCATGTATGGATGTGAGAGTTGGACCATAAAACAGGCTGAGTGCTGAAGAATTGATGGTTTTGAACTGTGGTGTTGGAGAAGACTCTTGAGAGTCCCTTGGACTACAAGGAGATCCAACCAATCCATTCTAAAGGAGATCAGTCCTGGGTGTTCTTTGGAAGGAACGATGCTGAAGCTGAAACTCCAATACTTTGGCCACCTCATGCGAAGAATTGACTCATTGGAAAAGATCCCGATGCTAGGAATGATAGAAGGCAGGAAGACACAGGGATGACAGAGGATTAGATGGTTGGTGGCATCACTGACTCAATGGACATGAGTTTGAGCAAGCTCCAGGAGATGGTGAAGGACAGGGAAGCCTTGTGTGCTGCAGTCCATGGGGTTGCAAAGAGCTGGATATGACTCAGTGATTGAACAAAAACAACTAAAAGTAACTACATTTTTCTTCTGGAAATGTTAGGTGTCAACTCTTTGCTCTTGCCACGTGGTATCTGGTGCCAATATTTTAGGATGGGAAATATCATTTGTTTTTATACTCATTTAAAGCATACTTCATTGGATAGAAACAATAATAAGACATTATTGCTACTGTATCAAATTGTTAACAATTTTAAAATAAGGAACATCCTTGTTGGTAAGAAAGCAAGGAGACAGAAACTCTCCAACACTGCTCATACTGAAGCATATTAGCCAAAACAGCACTATATATCAACAGCCTTAAAATGTACATTCCTGTGTAATTTTACTTCTGAACATGTATCTTAAAGCAAATATGGATTTTAGAGGTAGTGGCCAAGATGGTAGAGTAGAAAGACCCTGAGCACATCTCCTCCTATGGACACCCCAAAATTAAAATTATTTACAGAGCAACTATTGATAAGAAAAGCCAAAAGACTAGCAGAAAAGATCGTCTACAACTAAATAAAGAGGGAGCCACAAGAGAGTAAAAGGAACAGAGATGTGATATAGCCAAGATTCATACCCCTGGGTGTGTGACCGACAAACAAGAGGATAATCAGAATTGCAGAGGTTCTCTCCAAGGAGTGAGTGACCTGAGCCCCACATCAGGGAGGCTCAGGGGAGGGGTCCTGCACTGGGAAGATAAGCCACCAGAACATTTGGCTTTAAAAGCTAATGGGCCTTATTTTTGGGAGATCCAGAGGACTGTGGGAAATAGAGACTCCACTCTTGAAGAGTGCACACAAAATCTCACATGCTCTGGGACCCATGGCAGAAGGAGTAATTTGAAAGAAACCTGGGTAAGACTCACTGACTGATCTTGGAGAGCCTCCTGGAGAGGCAGGAGGCAACTGGCACTCACCCTGAGGACACAGACACTGGCAGGAGCCATTTGGGGGGCTTGTTCTACCACATGGACACTGGTGCTGGCAAGGGCCATTTCAGAATCCTCCCTTTATCTTACTAGTGCTGGGACCCAGTCCTGCCCACCAGCCTTTCAGCACTAGTAATGGGATGTAACCAGCTGGGGAGAGACACAGCCCCAGTCACAAGCAGGGCTGCTGCCCTAAGACCACCTTAGTGCGCTGCTGCCCCAGGACTGCTTCTGTCCACAAGAGGGCCCAAGACCTGTCTCTGAACACCAGCATCTGGCACTAGCCCCAGGACCTGGCCTTCCCCACCAGTGGGCAGGCACCAGCCCCAGGATCAGCACAGCCCTGCAGCCTGCCATATCAGCACACAGCCCACCCATGAGGCCGGCACTGGGCCTGCTGGGCACCAGCCCTGCCTAACAGCAGGTGAAGTGAGCCAGCACTAGCTCCGGGACACCTTGGGCCCCTCAGCCAGTCACCCTGGGAACTGGCCCAAACTACCAGCATATCGACACCCATTTGAGACACCTCAGTCAGCCATGTCAAGAACTGGCCATGCCCACCAATAGGCCAACACTGGATCTGGGGCCCCTGGCCTCACAACCACCTACTCCAGAACTCAGTTCCATTTACCAGTAGGCCAGCTCTAGTCCTGGGAACCCCCAGGGCCCCAGAGCCTGCAGCCTCCTAACCAGGCCCCTCTCACCATTGAATAGCATCCTCTGCACAAGGCAAAGCCTGGTAAGCAACTGGAAGGGGGCTAGCCATGCAGTCAGCCCACCACAACAGAAAGACTCACATAGTCTAAACGGGGGGCACACCTGGAGCATACAGCTCTAGTGATGAGAAGGGAGTGAGACATACAAGATGTCTCCTACAAAAAAGCCACTTCTCCAAGATCAGGAAACATAATCAACCTACCAGATACCTTGAAATAAAAACAGCAAATTAGGCAAAATGAGGCAACAGAGGATTATGTTCAAAACAAAGGGACAAAACCTCAGAAGACGAACTAAATGAAGCAGAGAAAGTCAGTCTACCCAATAGAGAGTTCAAGGCAATGACTATTAAAGATGTTCAAAGAACTTGAGAGAAGAATGAACAGAGTAGGAGGTTTTTAACAAAAGTTGGAAAATATAAAGACAAACCAGAGGTGAAGAACACAATAACTGAAATCAACAGTAGATTAGATAAGAGACAGGAATAAGATCAGTGAGCTGGGAGACAGTGTGGTGGAAATCACTGAAGCTGCAGAGAAAAAAGAATAAAAAGAAATGAGTACAGTTTAAGAGACTTTTGGGGCAGCATCAAACATATAACATTCACATTATTAGGGATGCAGAAGAAGAGAGAAAGTGGCAGAAAACATAATTACAGACATAGTAGCTGAAAACTTCGCTAACCTTGAAAGGCAAACAGATATCCAAGTCCAGGCAGCACAGAATCCCAAACAGATCAACCCAAAGAGGACCACACCAAGACATGCTGCAATTAAAACGGCAAAAATTAAAGATAAAGAGATGATATTAAAAACAACAAGGGAAAAGCAATAAGTTATATACAAAAGAACTTCCCTAAGGCTATCAGTTGACTTTTTAGCAGAAAGTGCAGACAGAAAGAAGTGGCATGATATATTCAAAGCGGTGGAAGGGGAAAGCCTACAACCAGGAATACTCTACCCAGTGAGGCTTTCATTCACAGTTGATGGAGAGATCTAAAGCTTTATGGACAAGCAAAAGCTAAACAAGCTCAGCAGCACTGAATCAACTTTACAAGAAATGTTAGACTTCTTCAAGTGAAAAAGGAAAAGGCCACAACTAGAAACATGAAGATTGTGAAAGGAAGAACTCATCAGGAAAGGCAAATATACAGCGAAGGCAGGAAACCAATGTGCTGATCACTGTGAAATATACAGAAATTCCAAGTTGTGTAAGAGGAATTAACATAGTGTTGTTGGGCTGCTGTACCTCAAAAACAAACAAACAAAGTCATAGAAAAAGAGGTCAGATTTGTGGCTACCAGAGTTGGGGGTACAGGGAGGGGGAATTAGATGAGGGTGGTCAAAAGGTAGAAACTTCCAGTAAGAAAATAAATGAATACTAGGGATATAATGTACAACATAAATATAATTAATGCTGTTCTGTTATACATGAAAGTTGTTGAGAGTGAAACCTAAGAGTTCTCATCACAAGAAAAAAAATCTTTCTCTCTCTCTTATTTTGTATCTATATGAGATGGTGGATGATCATGAAATTTACTGTGATAATCATTTCATAATGTACGTAAGTCAAATCACCATGCTATCCACCCTAAACTTATACATTGCTGTATGTCAATTATATCTCAAATTTAAAGAAAAAACAAAGTAAAACAACAAAAAAAAGAGGTATTCCTCATGAACCATTATGGACAACTTATCAGGATTTATTACTAAGAGAGAAGTTAAAGTTGTAGAATAGTGAATACAGCATAAAAAGATGAGAAGGAATAAATAAATAAATAAAGTAACTATGGACAAAAATAAAAGCCCTACCTCTGAGACTACTGTTAGTACTTCTACAAGATTTCAACTCCAAGGATATCTTTGGCAGCATTATTTATAATAGAAAACAATCCCAAGCAATTTAATTGTCTCACAATATGGGACTGCTAACTACATTTTGGCACGTGCATCTAATTAAATACTCTGAAAGTCACTGAAGGTGTGTGTGTGTGCGTGTGTGTGCGCGTGTGTGTGCGTGTGCATGTGCGTGTGTTGCTGCTGCTGCTGCTGCCAAGTCGCCTCAGTCGTGTCCGACTCTGTGCGACCCCACAGACAGCAACCCACCAGACTCCCCCGTCCCTGGGATTCTCCAGGCAAGAACACCGGAGTGGGTTGCCATTTCCTTCTCCAATGCATGAAAGTGAAAGGCGAAAGTGAAGTCGCTCAGTCGTGTCTGACTCTTCGCGACCCCATGGACTGCAGCCCACCAGGCTCCTCCATCCATGGGATTCTCCAAGCAAGAGTACTGGAGTGGGGTGCCATTGCCTTCTCCGATATATGTGTGTGTGTGTGTGTGTGTGTGTGTATATATATATATATGGATCCGTGGGAAAATGTCTTACACAGAGTAAATGTCAATGGCCAAAAGTTCATTAAAATATTAAACTATAAATATTTGTGGTAGGTGCTGAACTGTGCCAACCAGATCCTCTTTTGAAAAGGATTGATTTCCCCAGCTGCTTGGTAATAATGCTGGCAGACGATTCTCAGCTCTCAACCCTTTTCAGGAACTGCCTTGGCTAGAAAGATCTGCTTTGACCAAAGTCATGCCCCTTTCCTGGGCAACCCACTTCCAACTACTGAATGATACACATGGGAGACGGAGAAGGCAATGGCACCCCACTCCAGTACTCTTGCCTGGAAAACCCCATGGACGGAGGAGCCTGGTAGGCTGCAGTCCATGGGGTCACTAAGAGTCGGACACAACTGAGCAACTTCACTTTCACTTTTCACTTTCATGCATTGGAGAAGGAAATGGCAACCCACTCCAGTGTTCTTGCCTGGAGAATCCCAGGGATGAGGGAGCCTGGTGGGCTGCTGTCTGTGGGGTCACACAGAGTCGGACACGACTGAAGTGACTTAGCAGCAGCAGCAGCACACATGGGAGAGGGCATAAAGGCCTGGTCCCCTTACCCCAACAGGGCATAACCCAGCAGAGCCATCCTAGTCCAAATCCTTTGCCAAATCCTGCCCTGTCCCATCCCTTCCACAAGAAGTGATCCTCAAAGCATTCCCTTCAAAATTAAAAATACTCCTGCACTGCAATCTCATCTCAGTATCTGTTTTCTGGGAAGTCAATCTGCAACAATGTGGCAGTGAGGGTTTCCTCACTGTCAGTTGTGTTCAACCCTTGCAACCCCAAGGACTGTAGCCGACCAGGCTCCTCTGTCTGGGATTTTCCAGGCAAGAATACCGGAGTGAGTTGCCATTTCTTTCTCCAGGGGATCTTCCCAACACAGGGATGGAACCTGGGTCTTCTGCATTGCAGGTGGATTCTTTGCTGACTGAGCCTCCAAAAAATTGGCAACAATATGGCAAGTAAAAAAACCCCATATATTCTTAAGTAACTTCTTGTTACTTCTTGTAACTTCTTTTTTAAAAGAAAATGAAAATATGGAAGAGTTATATATCAATCTTGGGCTTCCCTTGTGGCTCAGTTGGTAAAGAACCTGCTTGCAATGCAGGAGACCTGGGTTTGATCTCTGGGTTGGGAAGATCCCCTGGAGAAGGGAATGGCTATCCACTCCAGCATTCCGGCCTGGAGAATTCCATGGACCATATAATCCATAGGGTCACAAAGAGTCGGACACAACTGAGCGACTTTCACTTTCACATATCAATCTAGTAAACATGCAATTTTGGTTATAGGACAATTTAAGCCTTAAATAAATTTCTTAGAAAACAAAGAAGATAAAAACCAAATAAGTCAATTAAGTCTCCAACTCAAGAAGCTGGAGAAGGAACAAAAGAAAGCTAAATTAAGCTAAAGAGGACAGCACTGGTATGAAGACTAGAGCCCACAACAGAGCAAACAACTGGACAGCTAGTAAATGCAATCAAAAGCTCTTTTTGCTGTTGTTGGAACAAAATCAATAAAACAGATAATTCTTTGGGGGAGTGGTGAGGAGGAGGCCTAGGAGAAAGGGAGGAGGAAGGGGAAGAGGTGGGAGGAACCCACCTCTGAGGCTCTTTATAAATAAAAGAGATTTTGTTAAATTATAAGAGAATAAAATATTCAACTTTACAGCACCACATTTGAAAGCCTAGATGAAATGGGAAGATTTTGAGAAAGTACTAATTCTCAAAGGGAATCAAGAAGTAGAAAATTCTGGAACTTCCCTGGTGGTCCAATGGCTAAGACTCTATGCTCCCAATGCAGGGAATGTGGGTTCCACCCCTGGTCAGGGAGCTAGATCTCACATGCCAGATCCTAAATACAACTAAAAAATATTCCAGATGCGACAACTAAAAGATTCCACATGCTGCAACTAAGACCCATTGCAGCCAAAGAAGAAGAAAAAGAAGTAGAAAAGTCTGATGAGGACAGTAACCACATATGAAATTAAATCAATGTTCAAAATTAGACTTGCCCTGCCCTCCTGGGCCAAACAGTATTACAGGCAAATTTCAAGAATCATCTAGGAACAGATAATTCTCCTCTTACAGAAGTTGTTCTGGAGAATAGAAAAAGATGTTAAGTTATAATTTATGAGGTTAGCATAACCCAGTTGCAAAAGCTGAACAAGGAGATCACAAATAAAAACAAATTATAGATCAATCTCTTTACTAAATTAAGCAAAGCCCCCACAAAACAGCAAATCCCAGAACAGGATTAAAAGAATAATATGTGGAGTTATTCCAGGAAAGCAAGATGTGTCAACATTGCAAAACCTATTAGTATAATTTACTATATTAACAGAATAAAAGAACAATTCATATTTTAAGATTTCCATCTCAACATAGGAAAAAAATTAACACTGACAGAAAAAACAAACATTCTCTTAAGCACATTAGAAGGTAAGCAGAACATCCTTTACATCATAAATAGTTATCCACCAAAACCCCACAGAAAAATTTACATTTAAATGACAAAATAGTACTTGGAATGTAATATACAACAAAATGACTATATTAACACTGCTGTGTGGTATATTTAAAGTTGTTAAAAGGTCAGTTTTCATTCCAATCCCAAAGAAAGGCAATGCCAAAGAATGCTCAAACTACCGCACAACTGCACTCATCTCACATGCTAGTAAAGTAATGCTCAAAATTCTCCAAGCCAGGCTTTAGCAATACGTGAACCGTGAACTTTCTGATGTTCAAGCTGGTTTTAGAAAAGGCAGAGGAACCAGAGATCAATTGCCAACATCCGCTGGATCATTGAAAAAGCAAGAGAGTTCCAGAAAAACATCTATTTCTGCTTTATTGACTATGCCAAAGCTTTTGACTGTGTGGATCACAATAAACTGTGGAAAATTCTGAAAGAGATGGGAATACCAGACCACTTGATCTGCCTCTTGAGAAATCTGTATGTAGGTCAGGAAGCAACAGATAGAACTGGACATGGAACAACAGACTGGTTCCCAATAGGAAAAGGAGTACGTCAAGGCTGTATATTGTCATTCTGCTTATTTAACTTATATGCAGAGTACATCATGAGAAATGCTGGGCTGGAAGAAGCACAAGCTGGAATCAAGATTGCCGGGAGAAATATCAATAACTTCAGATATGCAGATGACACCACCCTTATGGCAGAAAGTGAAGAGGAACTAAAAAGCCTCTTGATGAAAGTGAAAGTGGAGAGTGAAAAAGTTGGCTTAAAGCTCAACATTCAGAAAACGAAGATCATGGCATGTGGTCCCATCACTTCATGGGGAAACAGTGTCAGACTTTATTTTTTTGGGCTCCAAAATCACTGCAGATGGTGATTGCAGCCATGAAATTAAAAGACGCTTACTCCTTGGAAGGAAAGTTATGACCAACCTAGATGGCATGTTCAAGAGCAGAGACATTACTTTGCCAACAAAGGTCCATCTAGTCAAGGCTATGGTTTTTCCAGTAGTCATGTATGGATGTGAGAGTTGGACTGTGAAGAAGGCTGAGCACCGAAGAATTGATGCTTTTGAACTGTGGTGTTGGAGAAGACTCTTGAGAGTCCCTTGGACTGCAAGGAGATCCAACCAGTCCATTCTGAAGGAGATCAGCCCTGGGATTTCTTTGGAGGGAATGATGCTAAAGCTGAAACTCCAGTACTTTGGCCACCTCATGCGAAGAGTTGACTCATTGGAAAAGACTCTGATGCTGGGAGGGATTGGGGGCAGGAGGAGAAGGGGATGACAGAGGATGAGATGGATGGATGGCATCACCGACTTGATGGACATGAGTTTAAGTAAACTCCTGGAGTTGGTGATGGAAAGGGAGGCCTGGCATGCTGCAGTCCATGGGGTCACAGAGAGTCAGACATGAATGAGTGACTGAACTGAACTGAACTAGTATGTGTAAAATACTGTGCTAGGAGCTGTGGGGGTTGCTGGGATGAATTAGGACTTTTCTCAGCCCTCAGTGAACTGATAGTCCACTAGGGATACCACAGAGCTTCCCTAAAAGCTGTTACATGGGGCAGTGTACACTAAGCACCATGCAGTTCAGAGACAGGAGAGCTCAGCTCACAATGATGCTCACATGCTGATGCTGATACTGATGCTGATGTGAAAGGGCAGTGGAGAGAAAAGACTCTGGTTTACTAAGTGTACCTGATATACTTACATGGAGGGAAGAACCACTGAAATCAAAACATCAAGACTCCTAAATTGGGTCTGATTTAAAAGAGTTCCTTCATTCTCTAAGATAATTTTTAAAATTTTCAATTTCAATACAAAGTTAGGTAATGGATTTCTCAGTTCAAACTGATTAGGAGTAAAGCCATTTCATTTCCCCCAAATCTTCCAAACCCATGGGCTCTGTACATTCAACAGTGTGTATGGATTGGGTGTGGGTGAAATGTCAGATCTATACATCAGGTTCTGTGAGGTATAAGGCACTTTTCGACTGTTCCTGTGCTCCACTGGTTTCTGAATGCAGAGAATAGTATACCAACAGTACTCTATACCTGAACAGCAAGATTGGTCATAAAGTAGAGAAGAGTATAAATCTTAGATTTCAATTTAAGAAAGAGGATGGAAGGGAATCAGGATGCTTTTCAGAACCAGCTATAAAAAAAAATAAAACAGTACAAATTTTCATCTTCACTCCTTAGAAGCAATTAATGAATAAAGCAAACAAACAAAAAAGCTGTGACATGGGAATTTTGTGGCAACATCTGTGTGCAGGGATTAGGAGTGGTTAGGTGCATGAGCTAGATTAGGACACTGGAGGGTTTGGGAGATGAGCACAGAGTTAGTCATTTGGCTGAATGTGTTTAATAAATTAGAGTCCAAGAGGAGGAACCTCTCTGGGTGAATTACTTTTCACTTTCATGCATTGGAGAAGGAAATGGCAACCCACTCCAGTGTTCTTGCCTGGAGAATCCCAGGGACGGGGAGCCTGGTGGGCTGCCGTCTATGGGGTCACACAGAGTCGGACACGACTGAAGCGACTTAGCAGCAGCAGTAGACAAAAATAGCCAACAGAAAGCAGCTTCCACTAAAGAAGTAGTAGAAAGAAAAAATTGATTTGGTTGACTACTATTTTGATCAGAGTGTGAAATCCTATACTGACTTAGCTTGGTCAGAAAGACATCCTACCGCTGATGGAATCACAGACATTTACGCAGTCCTTCAGCCATTTATTAGGAGTGACTTTCAAATATATAAATAGAGCTACTCTCCAACTTATCTTTTCCACCTCTACCTCAAAAACTAAGAAGCATAGATTTTCCTAACTTTTTTAATGGGAGGTTCATTCTCCATATTCAGGGGGTTGATTGGCGTTCTTTACTTTCAATCTCCTTCCTTCTCCCAAAATTTCAATACCAAATCAGAAACCAACTTGCCAAGTTTTGTTTTGCATCATCTCTTAGCTCCATCCTTGCATTACATGCCTTGTGACAGCACCCCCCAATTTCTGAGTAACAGCCTGCTTATTGCCCTCAGCATTTGCCTCTAGTCTTTAAAATTGCCTTAAATCCATTTCAGTCTGCTGTGCATATGAATCCTTTACACTAGGAAAACCATTAGTTTCAGTTATATCCCTTTTCAAGAACCAAGAATTAATTAATTCTTACTGACTATCATTTTGTGTCCAATTCCTTTTCCAGGCATTTACATTTCTTTATCATCTAATCTGACCTGATGTCCCACTAGTTTTGGGCAAGACAGTGAAAAATTTGGAAATAAGGTTGGTGTTGTCATCCATTCTTTCTGCTGACAGTTGGATTCTAAGATAAAACGGAAGCAAACAGTGTCGGTACTGGATGTAGCTTTCTAGGTCATGATTCACTATATGATGAAAGGGGGGGGTTCATATCTAGTAATGAGAGACTTGTATCTTATGAGCATGGTGTGAGAGGGGAGTGTATTTGCCTAGAGACAGACGGGAAAATGATCAAAGAGCTGGATTAACAAGAACGGATCCAAAGTGTAGAACTGCTGATAAAACAAACAGGAGAGATGAGGTGCCAGGTGACACATACAAATAGACACAGATGTATACATGATTACAAAGGGTACTAAAAATTGTATTTAAGGACTTCCCTGGTGATCCAAGGGTTAAGAATCCACCTGCCAATGCAAAAACAAGACCAGGAGCTGTCTGTGGCTCAGATCATTAACTCCTTATTGCCACATTCAGACTTAAATTGAAAAAAAGTAGGGAAAACCACTAGGCCATTCAGATAAGACCTAAATCAAATCCCTTATGATTATACAGTGGAAGTGACAAATAGATTAAAGGGATTAGATCTGATAGAATGCCTGAAGAACTTTGGACAAAGATTCATAACACTGTACAGGAGGCGGTGACCAAAACCATCTCCAAGAAAAATAAATATGAAAAGGCAGAATGGTTTTCTGAGGAGGCCTTTGAAATAGCTGAGAAAAGAAGGGAAGCAAAAGGCATAGGAGAAAAGAAAAGATACACCCATCTGAATGCAGAGTTCAAAAGAATAGCAAGGAGAGATAAGAAAGCCTTCACTTAAGTAACCAATACAAAAAAAATAGAGGAAAACAATAGAATGAGAGAGACTAAGATCTCTTCAAGAAAATTAGAGATACCAAGGGACATTTCATGAAAAGATGGGCACAATAAAGGACAGAAATGGTATGGATCTAACAGAAGCAGAAGCGATTAAGAAGAGGTGGCAAGAATACACAGACAAACTGTATAAAAAAGGTCTTAGTGACCCGGTTAAACACAATGGTGTGATCACTTACCTAGAGCCAGACATCCTGGAGTATGAAGCCAAGTAGGCCTTAGGAAGCATTACTACGAACAAAGCTAGTGGAAGTGATGGAATTTCAGCTGCGCTATTTCAAATCCTAAAAGATGGTGCTGTTAAAATATTGCACTCAATATGCCAGCAAACTTGGAAAACCCAGCAGTGGCCACAGCACTGGAAAAGGTGCTTTCATTCCAACACCAAAGCAGGGCAATGCCAAAGAAGGTTCAAACTACCTTACAATTGGGCTCATTTCACATGCTAGCAAGGTAATGCTCAAAATTCTTCAAGCTAGGCTTCATTAGTATATGAACCAAGCACTTCCAGATGTACAAGCTGGATTTAGAAAAGGCAGAGGAACCAAAGATCAAATTGCAACATCCATTGGATCACAGAAAAAGCAAGGGAATTCCAGAAGAGAATCTACTTTTGCTACATTGACTATGCTAAAACTTTTGACTATGTGTATCACAACAAACTCTGGAAAATTTTTAAAGAGACAGGAATACCAGACCATCTAACCTTCCTCCTGTGAAACCTATATACAGGTCAAGAAGCAACAGTTAGAACCGGACATGGAACAACGGACAGGTTCAGAATTGGGAAAGGAGTACATCTGGGCTGTATATTGTCACCCTGCCTATTTAACTTCTATGGAGAGTACAACATGTGAAATGCTGGGCTGGATGAAGCACAGGTGGGAATCAAGATGATCAGGAGAAATATCAAAAATCTCAGATATGTACATGATACCACCCTAATGGCAGAAAGCAAAGAGGAAATAAGAAAGCAAAGAGCCTCTTGATGAAGTTGAAAGAGGAGAATGAAAAAGCTGACTTAAAACTCAACATTCAGAAAACTAAGATCATGGCATCCAGTCCCATCACTTCATAGCAAATAGATGGGGAAACAATGGAAACAGTGACAGACTTTATTTTCTTGAGCTCCAAAATCACTGCAGATGGTGACTGCAACCATGAAATTAAAAGACACTGGCTCCTTGGAAGAAAAGCTATGATAAACCTAGACAGTGTATTAAAAAGAAGAGATATCACTTTGCTGACAAAGGTTTGTAAAGTCAAAGCTATGGTTTTCCCAGTAGTCATGTATGGCTGTGAGAGCTGGACCATAAAGAAGGCTGAGCGCCAAAGAACTGATGCTTTCAAACTGTGTGATGCTCAAGAAGACTCTTGAGAGTCCCTTGGATAGCAAGGAGATCAAACCAGTCAATCCTAAAGGAAATCAACCCTGAATATTCAATGGAAGGACTGATGCTGAAGCTCTAATACTTTGGCCACCTGATGAGAAAAGTCAATTCACTGGAAAAGACCCTGATGCTGGGAAAGAAGACTGAGGGCAGGAAAAGAAGGGTGTGACAGAGGATGAGACGGTTGGATGGCATCGTTGGCTCAATGGACATGAGTTTGAACAAACTCCAGGAGGTGGTGAAGGACAGGGAAATCTGTTATGCTACAGTCCATGGGGTCACAAAGAGTCAGACATGACTGAATGACTGAACAACAACTGCCGATGCAAGGAATATGGGTTCAATTCCTGATCTGGGAAGATTCCACATGCCATGGAGCAACTAAGCTGTAAACCACTACTGAGCTTGTGTTCTGCAACAAGAGAAGCCACAGCAATGAGAAGCCTGTGAACCACAACTAGAGAGTAGCCCCTACTCACTGAAACTAGAGAAAGCCCATGAGCAGCAGTGAAGAGCTGGAGTGGCTCTCCAGCACAGCCAAACAAACCAACCATATTTAAGGGCTGGTAGTGCAGTGGTAAAGAAAATGCCTGACAATGTGGGAGACCCAAGAGACACAGGTTTGATTCCTGGATTGAGAAAATCCCTTGGAATAGGAAAGGGCCACCTGGTCCAGTATTCTTGCCTGGAAAACTCCATGGACAGAGGAGCCTGGTGGGCTACAGTCCATGGGGGTGTAAAGAGTCAGACATAACAGCACTTAGCACACACACACATCTACATGGCAACGTAGCTTTGGACTAAAAATTGGTTTATGATGGATATTCATGACTGTAAAGATAGAGCACCTAAAATATCTCATGAGTGAGCAGAAAAGGGTGAGGAACAGTATGATATCATCATGAACATTTCTACCAACCTCTTGACCACAAGGGGGAAATGAACAGTGCATTCCTAGTCTCTACTCTTCTGGCACAAGGGAAGTTAGATGAATGAAAGGGAACTTGTACTGGTTAAACATTTGCAGAAAGCCTCATTTGGCTAAAAGAACATCAGACAAGGGTTTCTATTTTCCTTGTTGAAATGGAATAAAGAAGTTTAACTGGATGAACTCCTAGACCTCACTTTGACCAACAGAAAGACCCTGCTTGCAGAAGGGTGAAGCCAGCATAAAAGACATTTTAGGAGAAAGAAGTCACTCCAACTCAGAGGTCCTGACTGTCAAAGAGAAGCCTGGCTGTAATAAACAGTCAGGACCTCTAGACTTATTCAGACATAAGAAGGTAAAGGAATAGTTCTTTTAAAAAACATGCCTGCAGGACTAATCCACAAGTTCATAACTAAAATTAAAAAAAAGGAAGGTACACAAGCAAATGATATACAGGAAGATGGTAAAAAATGCATATGAATTATATTCTGAAAAAGTAGCTCAGAATGATCTGAAAATATTAAGTGACAAACAGAAAGAAAGAAACTAACTAACCCCAAACAATATCTACCAAACCATAGTTGAGAGACGTTTACAGAGCAGACTGGTTAATTCTAAAACAAGAAGAGCAAACAATAGCTTGGTCGACTGCTTGGGACAAGGATGACCAGGTTACTTAACCACTTTTATTGATCTCTGAAGAATTTTGGAAAACAACAACAGCAATAACAAAAAGTCAAAGGTCTAGAAACTAGCAAATTAATCTTTGTTATAAAAACAATTGGAAAAATATAGATTCTACAAAATATAAACTGTGTGAGCATAATATAAATCTTAGCCAAGAATCCAAATATTTTAATTAAAATCGTATTTTAATTTAATATGATTTTGAAATAAAAATCACATGCAATCTCACTATCAGTTATAACCACAATTAGCATTTTGCTGTGAATTATTTCTAAAATTTCCCCATGTATAAATGTATACACTCTTTTTAAACTTCTTTTGACCATTTTCAGATTTTTTAACTCTTTTATGGTGACCATTACTTGGTGTAAATAAATATCCTTCTACATACAATATTGTCTTCCATGGCTACACAGTATTTTATTACATAAATAGACCATGATTTATTGCCTGTCCCCCATATTGTTATTTATTATTATTCATTTCTAATGATTAGAGACTATGATCTTTATTATTTCTGCTTTAATAATGCATAACTTATAGAAATTTTATTTTAGAGCTAATAGAAAATACATTTTTGTAAATGTTCATGAGCCCTGGAAAATAAATTTTATTCTCTATATTTTGGGTATTATACAGCATGTATTGTGAAAATCATATTTGCAATATTACATAATTCTTCTATTTATTTTTGTTTCTTTACTTGATATATGAAAGCCCTATAGTGACATTTTGAAATCTTTAAACAGGATTCTGTTTTGGATGCAACATTAGTTTTTCTTCTATCAATGTTTATTGATGCATATATTTCTATAGCAGTGTACCTTCACTGTGAATTGGACTGTTTGTTTATATAAAACCACCCTCATTGTCTTAAAGTATTTGTCTTTGCTAGAGAGTGTATGGAGAAAAGGGAACCCTCCTATGTTGTTGGTGGGAATGTAAGTTGGTATAGCCACTGTGGAAAACAATATGAAACAAAAATAAAAATAAAAATAGAATTACCATATGATCCAGCAATCCCACTACTGGGCATATATCCAGACAAAACTATATATAATTCAAAAAGATACATGCACCCCCTATGTTCATAGCAGAACTATTCACGATAGCCAAGACATGGAAACAATCTAAATGTCCTTGACAGATGAATGGATCAAGAAGTGGTGGTACATGTATACAATGGAAAACTACACAGCCATAAAAAGGAATTAAATAACACCACTTGTGGCAACATGGAGGCAATTAGAGATTATCCTAAGTAAAGTCAGAAAGAGAAAGACAAATACCGTGGGACATCACATTCATGAGGAATCTAAAATAGGACGCAAATGAACCCATCTATGAAACAGAAGCAGAACCACAGACATAGGAAATAGGATGGTGGTTGTCAAGGTTGGGAGGCGGGTAGGAGAGGGATGGGCTGGGAGTTTGCGGTTACTGGATGCAAACTAGTCTATACAAAATGGATACAACAAGATCCAACTGTATAGCACAGGGAACTATAGTCAATATCCTATGATAAACTATAACGGAAAAGAATATGAAAAAGAATGTATATATGTACAAAACTGAGTCACTTTGCTGTACAGCAGTAATTAACACAACACTGTAATTTAACTATACCTCAATTAAAATAAATATATAAGTATCTTGAAAAGAAACAAAGTATTTGTATTGAGTTGCATTTTGTCTTACGTGAATATCATGACGTCTGCTTTAGTGTTTGTTCCACCTGCCTGCTATATCTTTTCTCAGCATTTCTTTTAATCTTTGTACATTGTTTTGTTTTAGGGATGACTATGGCAAATAACGGAGGAGCCTGGTGGGCTGCAGTCCATGGGGTCGATGAGGGTCGGACACGACTGAGCGACTTCACTTTCACTTTTCACTTTCATGCATTGGAGAAGGAAATGGCAACCCACTCCAGTGTTCTTGCCTGGAGAATCCCAGGGATGGGGGAGCCCGGTGGGCTGCAGTCTATGGGGTCGCACAGAGTCAGACACGACTGAAGTGACTTAGCATAGCATAGCATGGCAAATAACATGTGGTTGAATTTTAGTTTTGGTCCCAATACAAAAACCTTTATTAAAAATAGGTCATTGAGTCCATTTATGTTAGTTGTTATAACTGAAGATTTTGACCTTATCATTTTCATGCTCCTTTTAATTTTTTTCTTTTTTCTCCCCCAAACTCCCCCTCCCATCCAGGTTGCAAAAGAACATTAAGAAGAATTCCATGTGCTATACCATATATCCTTGTTGGTTATCCATTTTAAATATAGCAGTGTGTACATGCCCATCCCAAACTCCTTTTTATTTTTTTTAAAGCTTCCTTGCCATCTCCTTTATTTTTTGTCTTTTGTCATATGAAATATGTTTTCTTAGATTCCTTGGTTTAGAAGATAGAATAGTGGAGATGAAGATTCTATTTCTATTTTTTTATTTTTTTTTTGGCCTCACTGCGTAGCATGTGGGATCTTAGTTCCTCAACCAGGGATCCAACCCACATCTCTTGCCGTGGAAGTGTGGAGTCTTAGCCACTGGACCACCAGGGAAGTCTCAATAACTATTATTTTTTAAACTTTAAATGTCAAGAATACAATGAGTCTCTCATAGTTGAACCAAGGGTTTCAGAACATTTTATTTTCATTGTCCCATCCTGTCCTATATTCTCCAGAGAAATACCAGCCTTTCAGACTTAAAAATGCTTTTTGGTGTCTAAAATCTTCATTTGTTGTTTCATAACTTTGTGTAGCAATACATATCTTCTCTTTGAAAGTATCTTACTTTTGCATACAATTTAAAAACTGGATTTATAATAATTACTTAGACATCTCTTTTTAAATTGGCTTCAGTACTGATTGCCTATCCTTTATAACATTACTTCCTCCACAGGCTTGATTTGCTTAGCTATAGTTTAAATTCTGCTAGTTAGTTTCACCTAATAGACTTTAATTCTGTTGCTGTGTTTGAGTTTCCTCACCACCTTTCCATATCTCATTCCTATCTTTGCATGCCATATTTCATTATCACCTCGGCCTTTTCTCCTTGTCCTCTGACTTATAAAGCCCATGGCTTCTTGCCCTCTTAAGAGGATTCCATTTTCCTTTAGGTCCAGCTGGAGGAGCCCATTTATTTTAATTCTGTACACTATTCTTTTGTTTTACATTTTCCTTCGTTCCTCTCTGTTTACTCTTCATTCATTCTTAAAGAAGAAAGCACTCTACAGACCTGATGCTCGTCAAAGATCAGGTCTTGGGTCTTGTTCTCTCTGAAGGCTGAATTATTCTAGAGTAACTTTTTTATTTTTCTTATTGCCAGAACAAGTTCTACTGTTTGGAATGTACCACAATTTTCTTTACAATGTGACCAAAATTTCTTAAGTGTTTAAATAGATACATGTTCATTCTTGAATGGGAAGGAGTACATGTCCATTGCATCAACTGTCTTACATCCTTATAATGCTTTACTTACTCCTTTGTTTTGTCACTCAGCATGTTGAAGATTGATAGAAATATGTTGTTTCCCTCTGTAATTGAGTTTTGTCAAGTTTATTTTATATATTTTGATATTTTATATTATTCAGAATAAAAATATTCAATGATGGTAAGTCTTCTAATGGATTATGTCTTTTAGCCACATTTAATGGATCAATCAACATTTCTTGCATTTATTTCTACTTTGTCTAATACTGCCCTCCCTTCTTTCTTTGGTTTACATTTTCCTGGTGTACCTATACTCTTTTTTCCCTCCTTTCTGCCCCATTTTGCTTAAAACAGCATGCATTTAGAATCAGTTTTTGCCTATTCAACTTTCTTCATTTTTTAATAGAAAGATTAAACCATTCACACGAATGGGATCCCAGTATTTGTCTTATTGTAACTAGTTTATTTCACTTAGTGTAACGTCTTCAAAGTTCATCCACATTGGAGCATGTGTCAGAACTTCCTCCCTTTTTAAGGCTGAGTAATATTTCACTGCATGCATGCATACATTACATTTTATTTATTCATCGATGGACACTTGGGTGACTTCCACCTTTTGTCTACTGTGAATGATGTTCCTCGGATCATGGTTATGCAAATACCTTTTTGTATACTGTCTTTCAATTCCTTTGAGTATATAACCATAAGTGGAATTGATGGATCATATGGTATTCTATTTTTAATTTTTTTAGGAACTGAGCTATTGTTTTCCATAGTGGTTGCACCATTTTACAATCATACCAACAATGCACAATGATTTTAATTTCTCTATAACCTCAGTACCATTTGTTATTTTTTTTTGACAATAGATATCCTAAAGGATATTAAGTGTTATCTCATTATGATTTTGATTTTCATTTTATTAATGATTAGTGATGTTGATCATCTTCTCATGTGCCTATTTGTCTATTTGCATATTGTCTTTGGAGAAAAGTTTTTCAAATCCTTTGCTCATTTTTGAACTGGATTTTTGTCTTATTGTTGAGTTTGGAGAATTCTCTACATATTCTGAATAATAATCCCCTTTCAGATATGTGATTTGCAAATATTTTGTCCCATTCTTTGCTGCCTCTGCCATCTTAACTTAGAAATGATAGTGAATTTCTGGGCTGCCACTCTACACCTCTGGGTCTAGGTCCCCACCCTACACCTCCTAATCAGAATCTCAGAGGAGGAAAGTCTCCAGGCAATTTGAACGTAAATAAAAATTCATTCAAGAACTGCTGCCTTGTAAGCATTTAGAAGAGAAAGCAAGGATCCCTTGGAACTAACCGAGTTTCAAGTCATGATGGGTGGTTCCTAAGTCTTTTTAACAGGTCTACCAGTTACATAACTCAGAAAGTGGTAAACAGAGGTTGGAAGCACAGAATGTTTGATAGAGTTTCCCATGAGCCTTACAGGCACAAGGGAGAAATACATGTTGAATGCAAAGGTAAGGACAGTATGCCCAAAGCCACCATTGAAGTGCAGAGTGTAGCGTAGGGTCTGACACATTGAAGTGATTTTTAGAGAAACTGTAATAGAGCCATAAGAGAATTGCCAGAGGAGTAAAGACTTAAAAACCCTGTAGTTTGAGAAATCACTGAAGGAACTTCTTGTTCTTAACTTTGCTGAACACCAGTGTCCCTTGGGGACCTTTAAAAAAAATATTCAGGCCCAGGCCCTGACCCTAGACCAATTAAATTAGCATCTCCTGGATTGGGACCCACAAGTGGTGTTACTGCAAAGCTCCCCAGTGATTTTAATGTTTAACCAGCATCGAGGACCACTGGTCTAGAGAAAAGGACCATGTTGACAATCTGTGAGGCTCTAACACAGAAGAGGAATACAATAGTTTCTGTAAAAACCTCCATGCTTGACCACTCAGTTGGCAGAAGTGGGTACTGGTCTAGCTGGTCAGCAGATGGCTATTGGCATAGCTTGCCTATCAAGCCCAGACTCTCAGTGCTGTGAAAAGCCTCCTCCCTTTGTTAAAAAGGCATGAATCTCCTTGATGTGGATCTTTCGAATACTGGCAATACATGTATTAATATCAAGATAAATGCAAATCGATCTCCCATGATCTCCTCGGCTCTTGTGGTTACACCTGCCCCTTAGACTCATCCCTTTCCAACCTGGGTCTCCAGCCACACAGTTCATCTATCAACTACCTCTCCATCTGGATCTGTCACTAACATTGCAAATTCCGCAGGCCTTGAGCTGAACTCATCAATAATCCCGCTACAGCACCTTGAGCCTCTTGGTCGATGGAACCACTATCCTCCCAGATGAACCAGGTAGAAGCCTGAGAACTGCCCTAGGTTCCCCTACCCCCCTCACTATCTTCACATCCACCTAATTGCCAGTTCTTTCCTGATTCTGTCCTTCCTTTCATCTGAACTACCTTGTCCAGCCCTCATAGCTCCTAAGCTCTCAGAAAAGCCTCCCTTGGGTAGCCCTGCTTCCTGTCTTCTTTCCTCCCTACCCTGCAGTTAGAGGGGCTGCTCTAATGTTAAAATCTGATCCGATCAAATTTTAAGTTTCCACTTAAAATTTCTCAGTGACCCCTCACTGTCTATCAGAACAGATCCACACTATTTAACTTGGGAGACAAGGCCCTTCTATCCACATATCTAGACTCATCTCCTATCTCAACTCATCTCCACTTCTCAACTCAGTTCTCGCTCCATCAACATTGTACACAAGAGCTACCTCTGAGCCTTCACTTATACTGTTCCCTTTACTAGAATGTATTACCCACACTTGTTTCTTCACTTAACCTCCAGCCAGCTTTTACACTTTGGCCTAAGCCCATCTACTCCAGAGAGTATTACCTGACTTCCTTGGTGACCTTCCTCTGACTCTCATCTAAAGATAATGCTGCGTGATGTCTGTTTCTGTCTATGGTCTACCCAGTTCTACCTAGCTCCCCTAGAACCAGTTGGTCCTATGCCCAGCAACTCATCCTGTGTCTAGCTCAGAGAGGGTTCTCAATATTTATTGACTGGTTTAATGTTGATCAGATGATTGAGTGAACCTCCTCAGGAGTGCATTTTCCAGGATATTCATGATTTAGGGCTTAGGAACCATGGGGGCTTTGGGGCAGAGTGGGAATTGCCCCAACTATAGAAAAATATGGCTACTGACTTCCTGTTGGGAAAGATAATTTTTTTGTGAGATCATGTTCTCATCCCGGCATGAGAAAAGGGCAAGGACAGTCTCCTACCAGTGGGTGACCTGGGGTCAGGATCTGGGGGCCATGGATATCCTTGTTGATGAGACCCTGGGACAGGGAGTGTGGGGGACTGGGTAACAGCACCCATTTTGCATGACTCTCAAGGATCCTGGAAGGAACACTATGGCCCTGGGGGACTGAGAGAGCCTTCTCCGGCTCCTTCACGTTATCTGAAAGGCAGGGGCACTGAGGCAGCAGGTACAGTGCTGTAGGCTGCTGTCCCAGAGCAGAGAGGTGAAAAAATGCGGCCAGGAATGAAAACATTTGGGCCAAAACATTTTAAGAATTTCAGCATCAAGGGTCAAAGTGGCCTTGCTGACCTCTGGCCACTTGGCACTTCCACATCAGGTCAGAAAACAGGAACGTGAAAACTTGGTGCCTGGGCAGATGACACCATCTATGTCTTAAACAAAGAGAAAACTTTCCATGCAGACTCACATAGAAAGGAGGGATGGGCTCAAATGGCCAGCCGCTGCTTGGTCACTGAGTTTTATCCTGCATCCCTTTTCTTGCCATAGTAGACTCTTCTACTCTTCACAGCCTCTGCTTCGGTGAATCACTCTAGTGAGATGAGGCCAATGACATCCAAGCTACCTGCCTCACACTTATGACTGGAATCAGGAAAGAGCATAGATACAAATACACTGTTATCTTCCAAGTGTGGCACACGTCTAAAGGATAGTTATTGTGATTTCATCCTCAAAAAGTATGCAAACACAAATACTGTATATTAACTCACATATATGGAATCTAGAAAGATGGTACCAACGATCCTACATGCAGGGCAGCAAAGGAGATATGGACATAAAGAACAGACTTTTGGACTCAGTGGGAGGAGAGGGTGAAATGATTTGTGAGAACAGCATTGAAACATATACATTACCATATGCAAAATAGATCAAAGGTGCAAGTTTGATGTATGACGCAGGGCACCCAAAGCCAGTGCTCTGTGACAACCTGGAGGGATAGGGTGTGGAGGGAGGCAGCAAGGGGCTTCAGGATGAAGGGACACATGTATAAAGGATAGGGTGTGGAAGGAGGCAGGAAGGGGCTTCAGGATGAAGGGGACACATGTATAAAAGATAGGGTGTGGAAGGAGGCAGGAAGGGGCTTCAGGATGAAGGGGACACATGTATACCTATGGCCGATTCAAAAAAACCCCACAATATTGTAAAGTAGTTATCCTCCAATTAAAATAAATAAATAAAAAATTTAAACAGTCTACAAACTATACATGCTTGAGATGGTGTGCAGAAAAGGGAAACTTCCTACACTATTGGTGGGAATGTAAATTGGTATAGCCACTATGGAGAACAGTTTGGAGATTCCTTAAAAAGCTAATATAGAGCTACTATATGCTCCAGGAATCCCACTCCTGGGCATATATCTGGAGAAAACCATAATTGGAAAAGATGCATGCACCCCAATGTTCATTGTGGCACTATTTACAACAGCCAGGACATGGAAGCAACCTAAATATCCATGGACAGAGAAATGGAAATAGAAAAAGTTGTATGTACATATAATGGAATGTCACTTAGCCATAAAAAATGAAATAATGCCTTTGCTGTAACCCGGATGGACCCAGAAATTATCATACTAAATGAAGTAAGTCAGATAGAGAAAGACAAATATCATATGATATCACTTATATGCAGAATCTAAAAAAAATGATACAAATGAACTTATTTATAAAACAGAAACAGATTCACAGACTTAGAAAACAAACTTATGGCTACCAAAGAGGAAACATGATGGGGAGGGATAAATTAGTAGTTTGGGATGAGCATATACACACTACTATATATAAAACAGATAATCAACAAAGATGTACTGTATAGCAATATTTTGGAATAACCTAGATGGGAGGAGAATTTGAAAAAGAATGGCTATACACATACACACAACTGAATCACTTTGCTGTAGCTGAAACTAACAGAACATTGTAAATCAACTATACTACAATATAAAATAAAATAAAATAAATTTTTAAAGTCTTCTCTTACTTGGACCTTTTCTCTCTCTGTTCTGTGTCCTGCCATGGAGACCTTTCAGCTCCATTTCCCACTTGAACAATAAGCTTGCTCCTCCTTTCTCCTATTAAACCATGATACCAGGAAGAATCTTTAATTTTCACTGAGACATCAACAATTAAGAGGTTAATTCCAAGAGAATAAGAGAACATTTCTGCAGAAAACAAAACCTTAGGCTTCTTCAGAATCAAAGATGGAGAGAAGAAGTATGCCCTGGAGAAAGCACTCAGGAAGAGTTGTGTGACCTTGGCCTGTCCAGAAGTTGTGAGCCCATGCAGGGCCCTTTCCTTTAGATGGAGGATTCCTCATGTTGAAGAGGAAGGCCTGGGACCAACTGCTTCTCTGGCTTCTTCTCTGGTCTCATGTTCAGTGATGCTAGAGAATATTAGATCTGCCTCAAATTAATACAATCTCTTGGCCTAACAATAATATTCCAGGGTGTCAAGACAACATACAGTTGAGATCATTAAATCACTCTCCTTAATCTGTACAGAATCACCGTGAACCACCACTCCACCACTACCATCATTACCATGAACCACCACTCCACCGCTACCACATCATCACAATCACCATTATCCGCATGGCAGATACAATTCTACTTTTTTAAATGGGAAAAAATAACTTATAAAAATGTCTTAACTTAAGGGGTTGATGTTAATCCTAGGAAACATTCAGTTCAGTTCAGTTCAGTCCCTCAGTCGTGTCCGACTCTTTGCGACCCCATGCGGCACGCCAGGCGTCCCTGTCCATCACCAACTCCCAGAGTTCACTAGACTCATGTCCATCGAGTCAGTGATGCCATCCAGCCATCTCATCCTCTGTCGTCCCCTTCTCCTCCTCCTGCCCCCAATCCCTCCCAGCATCAGGGTCTTTTCCAGTGAGTCAACTCTTTGCATCAGGTGGCCAAAGTATTGGTTTCAGCTTCAGCATCAGTCCTTCCAATGAATACCCAGGACTGATCTCCTTTAGGATGGACTGGTTGGATCTCCTTGCAGTCCAAGGGGCTCTCAAGAGTCTTCTCCAACACTGCAGTTCAAGAGCATCAATTCTTTGGTACTCAGCCTTCTTCACAGTCCAACTCTCACACCCATACATGACCACTGGAAAAACCAAGGCCTTCACTAGACAGACCTTTGTTGGCAAAGTAATGTCTCTGCTTTTGAATATGCTATCTAGGTTGGTCATAACTTTCCTTCCAAGGAGTAAGCGTCTTTTAATTTCATGGCTGCAGTCACCATCTGCAGTGATTTTGGAGCACAAAAAAATAAAGTCTGACACTGTTTCCACTGTTTCCCCATCTATCTGCCATGAAGTGATGGGACCAGATGCCATGATCTTCGTTTTCTGAATGTTGAGCTTTAAGCCAACTTTTTCACTCTCCTCTTTCACTTTTATCAAGGGGCTTTTTAGTTCCTCTTCACTTTCTGCCATAAGGGTGGTGTCATCTGTATATTTGAGGTTATTGATATTTCTCCCAGCAGTCTTGATTCCAGCTTGTGCTTCATCCAGCCCAGCATTTCTCATGATGTACTCTGCATATAAGTTAAATAAGGAGGGTGACAATATACAGCCTTGATGTACTCCTTTTCCTATTTGGAACCAGTCTGTTGTTCCATGTCCAGTTCTAACTGTTGTTTCCTCACCTGTATATAGGTTTCTCAAGAGGCAGGTCAGGTGGTCTGCTATTCCCATTTCTTTCAGAATTTTCCACAGTTTATTGTGATCCATAGTCAATAAAGCAGAAATAGATGTTTTTCTGGAACTCTCTTGCTTTTTTCGATGATCCAGCGGATGTTGGCAATTTGATCCCTGGTTCCTCTGGCTTGTCTAAAACCAGCTTGAACATCTGGAAGTTCACGGTTCATGTATTGCTGAAGCCTGGCTTGGAGAATTTTGAGCATTACTTTACTAGTGTGTGAGATGAGTGCAATTGTGCGGTAGTTTGAGCATTCTTTGGCATTACAGAAGAGGATTTGGAATGAGCTTTTAGGTCTGAAGTTGTGATCTTGAGAAATCAACATGGGTTAACTGCTAGTAGTTTATGTCAAAGTAACAAAATTGTTTCTTTGACAACATTAGGCAGGGAGATGGGGGAAATACCAGTGAGAAGGAGTATCTGGACTTGATCAAGGCCTTTGATAAGATTCCTCTGATAATCTTCTGAAGAATAATTATGGATTGAGTGATAGTACAAGAAGATAAATTATCTTAAAAAGTGCTATATATTTATTGAATTGACATCTATCTATCAGGAGCATATGTTGGAATGCTCCAGAATGCTGTAATGCTTATCATTTTTTTATTGATGACTTAGTTGAAGAGGTCATACTCATGTTTGGGGACAATAGGAAGCCAGCTGGAAGGGACAGGATACATTCTGGGTGACAGGATCAAAGCCAGAAATATCTGGGCAAGCTGGCAAGAGAGATTGAATTAAACAAGACAAAATTGGGAATAAATGCAAGGGCTCTGTATTTGGGTCCCAGGTAGCACCTCTACAGATATGGGATGGGAGGGCAGCAGCAGGCAGGGGATACAGTTCAAGAGCAAGTTTAAAAGAAAGTTGGGTTTTTTTCAATGGATATGAAACTCAACAGCTATAACTTGTATAGCAGCTAGTTCAGCCTGACAGGGTTTTAACAGAAACATGAGATGTAGAATAAAGGAAGTGATCATCTCATGCCACATGGTGCTGATTAAGCCTTCTTTGAAATGTTATGCTTTATTCATTAAGAATAAAGAAATTAAGAAAAACTGGGGCAAGAGAGTGAGGATGATCCTGGAGCCAGTGACCTTTGGGGGGATAGAGCAGTGGGGAGGGCACAGGCCATGGAGTTGGAGCCTGGTTATATCAATAGCCGGCTGTGATTGGATATTGTAGATTCTAACCAAGCCAGTATTTCTATCCAGGGCTGATGATCAACTTCCCTGAGAAGCACAGATGGTGTTGGTTGACTGGCCTGCTCTCCTAGGTTTTGGTCCTCTGGTCAGATCACATTATGGGTGGGTTCCTTTCTCTTGACCTCACCCATCCAGGGACAGTCTCTTATGCCCCCAGGCAAATTTTTACACTCTTGAAATGCCAATGTGTGCATTCTCCAATATGGCAGCTGGAAGCTATATATGGCATTTCAGCACTTGAAATATGACTGAGAAACTGAAATTTTAATTTTCTTTAATTTTAATGAAGTGAAAATGGAAAGTCACATGTGTAAATACACTGCACAGCTCTAGACAGCTTTCAGATGCGTTTCTGAGACTGATCAATCTGAGCAGAATCAAGATGCATCAAAAGAGAAATGCACAGGGAGCACCTAGCACAGTACCTGGAAAATTCTCTTGTTCAGTCAGCACACTGAATTGTCTACTGTGCAAAAGTACTAGTTCAGGTGCTGGGGCACAGTGCTAGCTATACTTCTAGGAGTTCACAGTTTAGTGGGGGATAGGCAGATAAGTGGAGAAGGCAATGGCAACCCACTCCAGTACTCTTGCCTGCAGAATCCCATGGACACAGGAGCCTGGTGGGCTGCTGTCTACGGGGTCGCACAGAGTCGGACACGACTGAAGTGACTTAGCAGCAGCAGCAGGCAGATAAGTGATGTCATAACAGAGAGCTAAGTGTATGCACAGCTATAGCAGAGAGATCGCTAACCTAGATGAACAGCCGAGGAAGGATTACTAGAAAACTTTAAGACCTGAGCTGAGTCTTAAACAAGTAGACCTCATGCTGGAGGCTCAATGGATATTTATTCCACTTACGAGATTATATTCCAAGGCTGCCAAGCCCACTGCTGGTGGCAGAGGTGGCTGTGGGGCAAATGCAGCCCTAGAGAAAATTCATAGCTAGGGGCAATTAATTTTATTTGAAAACCCCCCCTTTTGTATTGCTTAATTTCTCTTCTGTGGCCACATTTTCTTCACTTGAGGACATTTTTTGCTGATGTGTATAACCTTAATTTTTACTGCATGATTAGTAGTCCCTAACCATGAGTGGGTGGAGGCAGTGGGTAGTTGAGCAGGTGAATTTTGTTACGTATAAAGATAACTCACTATGGTTTGGTTATGGAATTCTATTACTACTTGGTGTAAACAAACAGCTTGGTGAAAATAGCCAGTGTATGAAGAAGCTGTCACTGACTGGCTGGGCTGGCTGAATTGGGCTCTGATAGTGATGTACCTTCTAAGAGTGGGGGCTAATCTATTAATTTGTGTGGAGAAGTAGGATGTTATGCCACTTATATTTTACACAGTAGTCTGTTCAAAGGTAGTAAGTGATGTCTAGCCAGAGAATTCTGCAATTGATACTTATGCACACACAAAAAACAGGCATGGCCATATAGTGTGGTTTTCGCAATCACTCTTGAGTGTATACATCAGGGAAATATGTATAATCCCTCCCCCATGAAGCCAGGGGAATGCCCATGAGGGCTGGATTGGTCTTGTGAGGAGACCCTCCTATAGGTCACCTGCTTTGACTGTGGCAGAGTTGCCTCAAGGGGATGGAAGTATAAACTGGTGTATCCTTTTCGAAAACCAGCTTGTCATATATACTAGGAACTTTAAAACATTCATGCCCTTTGGCCCAGTGATTTAACTTCTGGGCATCTATACACAGGAAGTATTTGGAAATGCCTGCAGGAAGACTGCACAGAGATGATGTGCAGAGTTACGTTGTTGCTAAACACAGGAAACAATTTAAATGACTAACAAAGTAATAATAGGCAGCCATGTAAAGGACTTTCACTACAATACTATTTAGGAGAAAAAGCAGAGAAGCAATAGCTACCGAGGCTAAGCAACCCCTCAGTTGTTGAACAACCTGGGTTTGAATCCTGACTCTGCTGCTTACAAGTGGTGGGGCTTGGGAAGTCCCCTGAACTCTCTGGGGTTGATAATACTGCCTCAGGACTTTTGAAGATTACATGGCACAGAATTTAAAATACTTAACACTTGCAAATTACGTTGCCAGGCCATGATACAGTCGCTTCAGTTATGTCTGATTCTTTGCGACCCTATGGACTGTAGCCTGCTTGGGCTCCTCTGTCCATGGGATTCTCCAGGCAAGAATACTGGAGTGGGTTGCTCTGCCCTCATCCAGGGGATCTTCCCCACCCAGGGATCGAACCCATGTCTCCTGTAGCTCCTGTATTATAGGTGGATTATTTACCGCTGAGCCACCAGGGAAGCCTGCAAGGTACGTTAGGCATCCACTAAATGTTGGCTCTCCCTGGACTGTACAATTTCAAGGCATAAAAATAGCTGGAAAGGAAATATGCTAATATATTAGCCTTGTGGAAATGTCTGTAGTTTGATTCTTTGTACACTTTTCAACTTCCCAACATTCAATGTGAATTATTTTTATACTAAAAATGTATATCTTAATGTTGAGATACAATAAGATTTTTTTTTTAAAGTTTACCACAACAAAAATTGTGCTTCTCTTCCAGAGGATGAGCTAGGGATCAGCAGTAGAGGAAAGAGCTGCTGTTTTATGGGTACTTCCTGGAGCAGAGCCTCAGGCGTGCACAGCTGGGACCTCTAGGAGTGCAACGTTGGTGGCATCCACCCCCACCTGTTGAAGGTGCTCTGGGAGATCTGAGGGGGAGTTGGAACAGATGTCCTTAGTAGTTTTTCCTGTCTCTGAAAGTCTAGATTCCAAGATGCTCTGATTGTTTATCATTATCTCCCCATGTCTTGGTTGATCTGAACCAAACACTGACACGAAACTGTAAGACAGGAAAGACTCATCTGCTTGCTCCCCATTTCCACACCCCCCCCAAATGCTTGTAATAACGCCTACCAGTGCTATTCATAAAGGTTAAGGGTGATCCCTAAAGACAGGGATGAAAGGTATAGTAGGAAGGTTAGATTAATGGCAGCCTTTTATTCGATGACTATAATTTACCTTCAGAACCGAGGCAAACACAGCCCTTTTAAACTAAACTAAGTCCCCTCCCATCTTAGGACAAAGCTCTGAAATGAGAGGAGCACAAAGTATGTGTGCGTGAGTGACCAAATACTGATGACCTTTGCCCCCTGTGATCTAATACCCTTCGTTGACAACGAGGGGTACCCTGTGCTCCAGCAAGTGACTTTGGGGGGCTGTTTAAAAAAAAAAAACTCCCAGGCACCGAAGTAACGGCGTCGTCTCCCCCTTTCGAACCCGAGCCCTGTATTCTCACCGCTGCCCCTCATCAGTGATGTTTTCTGGTCCACACCTCCCAAACCAAAGCGCGTTACCCTAAGTCCCGAAAAGAAAAAGGACGAACAGCCCTCTCAGGGCCCTCTCCGGACCGCGAGGTCATCGTATGCTAATGAAGCAGGAGGAGACAGTCGCCCCGAGCCCGCCTGCAAGCGCGCCCGCGGGTTCGCAGCTCTCCCGCGCGCCACTGCGGCGCAGCCACAAATCACCGCGCGTGCCGCAGACCCTTCTGCCCTTCCGCGGGGAAAGAGGTGGGATGCTGAAAGGTCTCCCCGCCACTCTGAGTCCCGCACCTGGGTTGCTCACACCTGGGAGCTGCCTCTTCGCTCCTGTCTCGTGCTTCCCGCTGCAGCGATGGCGCGGATGAGTGCAGCGCATGGGATTCACCTGTAGGGCTTTTTCGAACTCCACAGCCCTCCTCCTCAAATTCTAGTCCACTTGTCCAGAGGAAGAAAATCTCTGAATGTGCTCAAAGAGTGGACTGGTGGAGTTTTTGAAAGCCCCACAGGTGATACTAAATGCACGCACATGCAGAAACATCTTTTGAGTCCGAAACTAAACAGGTCAACCCGACCTCCCTGACCCTCCTCTCCTTCCGTAGCTTCTATTTGTCAAGGTCTCCGCGTTCTCTTCAGCTTCCCTTTACGCTCCCCCAGCACGGGGGCTTTGTGGAGTCCCCCCAAAGTCCCGGAACCCTGCGGGACGGTCAGAGGTTTGGCGGCCAGACGTTAGAAAAAGTGTCCCCGCTCTTTGCTGCCCTTGTGCACTCTGGGGCGCGAAATGGATACCAAAGGTAAGTCTAGAAGGGGGGAAATCTGAACAGTTGCTTCAGCACCCTGCGTGGAGCCAGGCCGCCTCCCGCCCGCACACTTTGAGGTTCGGAAGGTCCTTCCAATCAAAGAGGAAGCCGGTGCCCCACCCTGGGCGGCTCCCCGTGTCCTCACACTGCCAGGGGGGCATCTCCTCCTGCAGGGGCTGTGCGGCAGGTGGCATCGTCAGGAGGGGGGCGCCGTGGCCTCGGCTGCAGCTCCCTCCCCTGGCCGTGGGACCGGCTCCCGCTTTGGCCCCCTTTTCCAACTTGCTGCAGCTCGCGACCCCAGCCCGAGCCCCCTCCGCCGCGCGGGCCACGTCTTACCTCTGCAAGCAACACTTGGTTGCGCGGTTCTCCGGCGCGCTCCTTCCTCGGGGCTTATTCCCTTACTTGGGAGGAAAGAGGAACCGAGAGACTGAAAGGGGACCGAGGCTGGCGTCTGGGCGTCTGCCCGCCCGCGCAGCCTTCTCGGGGAGGGGGATGGAGCTCGGGTGGGCGCCGCAGGAGCTCCGGCGGCCCGGTTGGGGTTAGGCGGCGCTGGGGTCTCTGCCCGCCCAGGTACCCGCGGCTCCGGAGCGGTGCGTCTCGGCGGCCCGCTACTACGGCACTGCGGCGCCCTGCCCCTCGCAGCCGGCAAGTCCGGCTGCCACTCTCACGGCGGAGCCCTGCCCCCGGGCGCAGAGCCCGCCCCCGCCACACACCCGCGTGCGCGCGCACACGCGCAATACACCCGCGCGTGCACACACGCGTGAATGCGGTGGGCTCAGAGCGAACCCGCGCCTCTTTGGTGGTTCGGGCACTTCTCACTGGTAGGGCTTCGGTCCGGGAGGAGGAGTTAGAGGCTGAGGGATTTAGAAAGGCTGCAGCAGTGGTGGGCTGCGCAGAGAGGCCCAAGGCCAGGTGACTCAGGGGACAGGGACAACTGTTTGACAAATACCTACAGCTCAGCCAGGGCCTCGGCTGCCTCACTATCTCGACCAAGTCAAAGAAAAACAAAAAATGAAAAGTCAACAAATTTTCTCCGTTTCCTAGGCACTCACTGTCTCTAGCATCTAAATCATTACCCCTGCACAAGGGCGCATTTCAGAGGCAGGGGATTGGTGACTGTTCCATCTGAAAAAATTTCTCCCATCGAAGATGTAGGGGGACCATCGCAGCCCACCGAAGTTCGGCTCTGATCGCTGGATCAGGTCGTAGGACTGAGGCTTAATTTCCTTTCTCCTTTACTTTTAGGTGACCACGGGCTGTTTTCCTTCACAGCAAATAGATCACTTCTTACTTTTAAAATGTAGAAAAGCACAGAAAAGGGGCTGGAAGAGAGGGGTAAGGAATGAAGGCCAGCATTGGCCAAGACACTGCTCTTTCCATGGCGTGCAGGGTGCAGGGTGATGGTGGTGGAGAGGACACTATCTCAGGCATGTCACACCAGCAGGGTTTGTCTGTCCATTTCACACCACATGTAAAGTCATCCAGAGTTTGGCCTCTCATCTGTAAAATATGTACAGTTTTCCAGTTTCCACAACTGAGAATTCTTTTCTGCCAGCAGGCAGTGAAGGTCCTGGGTCAGGACTGCAGCCAAGAAGCTTTCTGATGATGCTGAGGCACCAAGGGGCCCTGGGTGTCTGGGCATTTGGGGAAGACAAATGGGCACTTGGGGAAGACACTCAAACAGGAGTGTCAGACAGCACTGAAGACCCTGATGGTCAGTGTCCATATCAGGCCATCTGCAGGCAAGCCAATGGGGTACATGAGGAACTGAAGCTCAGAGATTTCCCCAGGTTTCACATGGTAGTGAAGGCAGTGCCAATACCAAGAACCTTGTGTTCATACTTCATCTGACCATTCACCTATCATCTATTCTCTCTCATCCTGGCTTGGTTCTTGAAGTTCCCTTCAGTTAGAATGAAATAATCCTGGTGAGGGGGCTCTCAAAGGTCTTTTATCTTTTCTGGTTTCCCTTTTAGTCCCTGACTCATTCATTTCATGACTGTCTATTAAGCTCCTGCTGTGTCATCAGGCACTTTCCCTTGACTCTAGTCCTGAGCCTTACTTGGGAAGAAAGAGGACCTAAGAGACAGAAAGGGCTTAGAACTGTCCGTCTCAGGCTTACTGTATGTATTTCCACTCTGCTAGGTTGGGTGGATATGCAAGACAAAATCCTTGCCTTCTGAACCACATTCTCTGTGGAGGAAAACATGAGTGTGTGCACACACGTGTCACAAGATAACATTCTTGTTCTCTGTCATCTGGATTCCTTCCAAAGAAGGGGAAACAGAGAGGACTTGTATGTGGGCGTCACGATGGATCTAGGAGGGGTGCATGCTTATAGGTAGGTGTTGGGGCAACGTTGAGTTGTTCTGCCTATTTGAACAGGAAGGATATAAGCTGGGTGGGAGGAATGGGGAAGACATGCAGAGACAGAATGCAGACACTTGGCTGGGAGTGCACTGAGGAAGAGTAATAAGAGAGAAGCTCCCAGAACAGGGCTGCCAAGCAAGGATTTGGAGAACAGGAGTGCTTGCAAAGATGAGTAAGTGCTTTGCTAGGAGGGAGGGTGTTCACTATGAGGTCCCTGTTCTCTACCCTTCCTATGAGAAAAATCCTTTGTAAAGGCAGTTTTCCCCTATTTTGTGAGTGGATTCCTTTGGGGAACGCAGGCTGGTGCTGAGTTCAGCATCTGGGTTGATACGGGGTGAGCATGGAGAAGCCTGTGTGGGCACAAGACTTAAAGACAGCTGGCTCCTGGGTTCCATGCAAATAACATGAAGGAAAAGTGTTGTAGAAGAGATTGAAGCAATGCGGAAGGCAGGGGGCCGGAGGTGGGAAGAAGCGCAGACAAGAACAGTTACACTGATTGAGGCATCACAGCGACGGAGGTGAGGTTTGGGCTGGGATGTGAGAGGACAGTAGGGATCTGACACACAGATAAGCAAGACAAGCACAATCTAGGCGGAAGGAAAGCAAAAGCACAGAAGGAGGACTACTCATGGTGAGTTTTGGGCCTTCAGTAGAAAAAAGAAAGTTATTTCTCCATGTTGGAAAGACTCCCTAAGTGTTGACTTCAGGACATGAGCATCAAGGAGCTATGGAAGATGTGTGCTTCTTGTTGTTCTTGGTTTGGTTTTGACGGGGAAGGGGCTGGGATGCCTTTGATGCTAGCTTCCCCAAATAAGGTTTTTTCATCAGAGTGGAGAGTCAGGGAGGGTCAGGCGGCAGAGACATTGTGGTGTTGCTGCCCCATGAGGAATCAGGTGCCCAGGG
This sequence comes from Bubalus bubalis, assembly GCF_019923935.1. Taxonomy (NCBI): domain Eukaryota; kingdom Metazoa; phylum Chordata; class Mammalia; order Artiodactyla; family Bovidae; genus Bubalus; species Bubalus bubalis. The sequence continues at coordinate 126,267,782 of NC_059157.1, read as the reverse complement.
TGCCCCACAAGGGGCTGAAGCCCAGGCCCCACCAGCCTAGCTGCGCAGTTCAGCAGAGTCACGTGTCCTGCCTTTTCTCTAATTTGCAGAGAGGCTTGGTGTGGGCTGACAGAAGCCCCGGCTGCTGAGCTCATCCGTCTTTGAAGAGACTAAAGCCCCAGTGAAACAAGTGAGGGTTTATTGAGCATTTGCTGGAAGTGCAAATGCAGGTGAAGTAGAAAGAGACTGAAGTCAGGAGCAGCTATGAGCCTGAGCATGTCTCTGCTCTTGGGCTACCGGGTACGGAGGAGGAAGCTCACTTCCTCCCCTCAGAGCATTTGCAACCCGTGTAGGCTATAAAACAAACACGCAAAGCGATTAAGAGGCAATGAAAGACAGTGTAAAATTAAGTGTCAAGTTGTATAGAGCAGATTCTCAGGGCGTGAGAAGGGAGACCTCCTCCACGCTTTAAGAATCCAGGGAGGTTTCCGGGAGGGGAAGATGGGGCTTCCCAGTGGAGAGGAGAACCCAGGGCTGGAGGCTGGACAGCAGGAGGCCTCTGAGTGTGAGCTTGGCCACTCTAATGCCGTTCCTATTCATGGCCAAGCACTGTGATGAGTCACCTTTGTTTCTGAGAGAAGGGGCATTTTTGGATGTTTAACTGGCTCAACACTTTACATTCCCTGAGACTTCAGTGTTGGCAGCTCACACTCGCCATGTTGCTCTGGGAACACATCATCCAAGCCGGCAGCTGACGCCTGATCTCTATTGCCAAGGCAAAGCTGGGGCTGAGTCAGGTACCTGTGTCTGGAAATTTTTAAGTTGGACTGTCTCTGACAAGCTGAGTGAGCTGCACGTGACGCTGTGCATAGCTGCGGCCATGGAGGTAGGATCAGAGAATCTAGCCAGGCCCCCTGGCTTCAATCAAGTCCCTGCTTGGGAGGCTCAGTTTACTTCATTTTTCTCGGCCTCACTTTTCTCATCTATAAAATAAAAAAATTATGCTAGATTTTCTCCACGCTGCCTTCCACCCAGTATTTCGTGATTTCATAATTAATAGGCTCTTTCCATTTTATCAAATAGGTACAAGATGAGAACAGATATTTACCAAGCCCTGACTTCGCTTTTCTCTCTGCTTTGGCTGTGAAATTGTGATGCTGTGGATGGGAACAGAGGTTTTGCCAGGAACAGGTTATGTGGATCCAGCCCTGGGAGTGTAGGCAGGTCACCCCATCTGCAGGCCTCCATTTTCTTATTGGTAAGAGAAGGAGGTTGGAAATGGTGTCTTCAACCTTTTCTGGCTTTGCTACTGTGTTAAGGAAGTATTGTCAACTGAACAACTTGTATGTACTGCCTCTTAACTGGGGTGAACCACCTCCTCAAGGCTGGCTTGGAAAATAACCATAATAACAACTTTTAAGCTTGGGGGAAAGCACAGGAGAGAAACCATGAGGTTAAGAGTAATAAGTAGACCATCCCGATGGAGTACGAAGACCTGGGTCTGTGTCTCTAGCCTCAGTTTCCTCTTCTGTAAAATGGAACTAGCAATACCTGCACCACTGGGTAGGGTAATGATTAGATGAAGAATTAATTATTAAATTAAATGGAGAATATGAGCAAATGCTTTGTGTATTTAGAATTGCGGCACCCCACTCCAGTACTCTTGCCTGGAAAATCCTATAGACAGAGGAGCCTGGAAGTCTGCAGTCCACGGGGTCGCTGAGGGTTGGACATGACTGAGAGACTTCACTTTCACTCTTCACTTTCATGCAATGGAGAAGGAAATGGCAACCCACTCCAGTGTTCTTGCCTGGAGAATCCCAGGGACAGGGGAGCCTGGTGGGCTGCCGTCTATGGGGTCACACAGAGTCGGACACGACTGAAGTGACTTAGCAGCATGCAAAAAAATGAGTAGTTATTAAAGATAGTCAGTTACTGTAACAAAGACTATTTAAAAAACACATACACATACAAAACAACAACAAAATCCCCAGTTATATTATTTACTCATCTGCTTCCTAGGAAGCAGCAATTTGGGTCAGCAACTGTCTCCATGCTGCTAAGGAGGGTAATATTTTAACACAAAAACTTAATAAAGGAGTTGGCCGGACTTTGCCCCCTGCCTAGAATTCTGCAGTGTCACAGTGGATTTATTTGGAAAAGGAGGAGAAACCCCCCATCCAAGGTCCTGCTTTGATTGTTGCCTATCACGAGAGGGCCGGTGGGAGGAAGAGAGGAGAAGCATGAGGACACAGAGACAAAGCGAGAAGCCTGCTCGCTTCCTGTTGTATTTTGGGCAATGGATGCTTCACTTCATGCTTTTTAATGAGCTTGTAAAGAGGCTAATTTTGGTTCACCCACATTACTCTGGATCTGTTTTCTGCTGTGTCTGGTCAGAAGACACTGCTGTGGAATTCTTCACTGCTGTCCCAAAAGGGGAAGCTTTTCTGGGGACCCCTGGGAAGAACCACAGGGAGGAAAAGCTTCCAATTCCATAAATGACCATGTGCTTCAAAGCCTGTCCAACTCACACAATTTTTGAGAGAATCAGTCCATTTTTAGAAATACTAGTCACCTCTTTATCTCTTGTTAACCAGTTTAGGGAGACAAAATGGCACAATATGTTAGAAATTAGGGGGGTCCTAAGTGCTGGCCCCTCTCACCCATTCTCCAAACCTGCTGATGCCGGAATTACTTTCTGAAAGCAGACACCCCAAAGCCCTCCCTCTGCTTGAAAGCTTTCAAGGCCTCAGATCCCTCTTTCATAAAAAGGACATCATAACACAGTGCATAGGTTTTGACGGAGTTTAGAAGAAACATCTATTAAAAAATTAACACAGTGTCAGCCACATAAGTTCTCAGTGAATTACTGTGGTTACTGCTTTAGAATATTCCCTAAAATGGCATGTGAGGTCCTCCATGAAATGATCCCAGCTTACTCACCTGCTTCTGCTTCTGGTAGGCCTTTCAAGGACTCGGTCCACACACTGACTGGCTTCATCATCCCAACACACCTTGGGCCCACCCTTTTCTGTATCCTACTCAGGCTCCTCCCTCAGCATGAAGAGCTGCCTTTTTTCTCTCTCTACCATGTCTGTGCTCAGTTACTCATTTGTGTCCAATTCTGTGACCCCATGGACTGTAGCCCGCCAGGCTTCTCTGTCCATGGGATTTCCCAGGCAAGAATTCTGGAGTGGGTTGCCATGCCTTCCTCCCAGGGATCGAACCAGCATCTCCTGCTTGGCAGGTGAGTTCTTTACTGCTGAGCCACCTGGTGCCACCTCTTAAATGCATACTGCTGAAGTTACTTTTCCTCTCTCCTCTACTCCCATTCAGATTTAGATAACATTTACCCTAGTACTTAGCAACAGGCTGCCTCCTATAATGGTTACCTGCATGTGCTTCACACCCACTGCCCTGCCTCATCCCTGGGACGGCAATTGATCCTCCTTAGACTCATCTTAATCATCTTCCTATCACTCAGGGAAAGTATTGTGCATAGTAGGGGATCAATAATATTGGATTGAGTTTAATGAAGACAGATTAAAAGAAGACCTCCTTGTTGGCCCTGAGATTCTATCACTGAGGGAAGGTTGATCCCCACTTTCAAATCTTCTAAAGAGCTACCAGTCACTGAGCACTTATCGTGTGACAGACACTGTGGACTCATATGTTAACCCTCCTGAGAGCCACGTGGGAGTGCCGTCAGCGTCACTTTACACTGGAGACTTGATTGCTCGAGGTCACCTAGGCAGTAAGCTGTGGAGCCTGTACCAGAAACCAGAACCCTTGGTGAGCACCTCTCTGCTTCTTTGGAGTGTCTCTCCCACACTGTACTTGCCTGAATGTTCATCCTTTAGCACTCATGAACAAAGTGAACTGTATGATATAAAACTGGTTTTTTTGCTGCCTTGTTGTGTTTTTTGCTATTGTCCTGCTTCTCCAAGTATCAGTAGTTGTAGAGCACTATGATAATATGAATAAATAACCACTTGTTAAACACTTATGTATCTAGCACTTTATACAGACACACACACACATTAATTCTATAAAGATGTTATTAATCCCAATCTACAGGGAGCTTAATTGGGGACTTCCCAGGTGGTTCAGTGGTAAAGAATCCATCTGCCAATGCGGGAGAAGCAGGTTTGATCCCTGGATGGAGAGGATACCCTGGAGTGGGAAATGACAACCCATTCCAGTATTCTTGCCTGGGAAATCCCAAGGACAGAGGAGCCTGGAGGGCTACAGTCCATGGGGTCACCAACAGTTGGGCACGACTGAGCAGCAGCTTTGTTTTGTTTGTATTGTCAGGGAAGCACTGATAGTTTCTTTCATCTCTCTGACATATTCTCTTAAACCTAAACCCTTACATATCTTGTCAAGTGGCAGGTAGTCCCTGGTTGCCTTATTCCACTGATGAATGGAAACAGGAAGAGAAAGAAGGGGCAAGGGGCTTTACCAGAGAGACAGTCTCAGGAGACAGACCTAAGTCAGCTGAGGTGATGTTCCTTCCCCTCCATCTGGTAGTCCTCCGGGTATGGTCCTCAGATCAAAGACTCTCCTGAGTGCTTGTTAAAATGCATATTACTGGGCTCTACCTCCCTGGGGGCTCAGACGGTAAAGAATCCACCTTCAGCTGGTAGACCTGGGTTTGATCCCTGGGTTGGGAAGATCCCCTGGAGGAGGGCATGCCAACCCACTCCAGTATTCTTGCCTGGAGAATCCCCATGGACAGAAGAGCCTGGAAGGCTACAATGCATGGGAATCCAAAGAGCTGGGCTCTATCTCAGACCCAGCCAATCTGCTTCACTGGGGACAGAAGCCAGAAATTTGCACTTTCTGCAGGTGACTCACCTGGACTCTGAAATCTGAGCACCACAGCATGGCTCCTGTCAGGGATCCCTTCCAACTGCAGCTGTTCCAAATGAAACTGCCGTTTTCTCAAATTATTAGCATCCATAATAAAGAGAAACCATTCAAATTTTCCTTTTATTGTTTCTCAGTATTGCCCCTGGTCCAAAGGCTATTATGTAGTTTGACACATTGCCTATGTCTATTTCATGATGTTTAAAAGAAAAAGTTCCCTTCCCAGAATAGCTTTATTGCTTCCTATTATTTTTCTTTACAAATATCACCAGTTATAACTACATTGTCAGTTACTTTTCTTAACATGGTTCCATGAAAAAGTGTATTCTGAATTTCAAACAACAATTTCATAAATAGACTTTCAGAACACAACATGTTCCTAAGTAGGGAACTGACTGTATTTTATGATTTTTGTCGTTATTTGTCTCCGAGAAAAAGATTTTTACAGTTTGCCCTAGAGGATGTGAATTGGGAGACTCTGGGTTTTCCCAAATTCCTTCTCTCGGAACTGTGGCTAACTTCATAGCTTTCTTGATCTGCAGATTGTTTCTAGGTGTTCCTGGGAGCTTTGCCAATCTGGGATATATAAACTACAGGTGTAAGAAATGGACATTTTTTTCTCATTTGTGCTTTTCTTCATTGAACAAATGCTTCTTGGGCACCTCAGTGTACAGATGTTTTGCTAGGCCAAGACTCAGACAGGAGTCTTGCTGTCTGTCCTCATGGGGCTGAGTCTAGTAGTGGAGCAAAAATTGCCAACCACCCAGGGAAGGAATGGGCTTCCCCAGGGGCTCAGCAGTAAGGAATCCACCTGCAATGCAGGAGACACGGGAGATGTGGGTTCGATCCCTGGGTCAGGGAGATCCCCTGGAGGAGGAAGTGGCAACCAGCTCCAGTATTCTTGCCAGAACAGTCCATGGGGGTCACAAACTGGAGACAACGGAGCACGCGTGCAGGAAAGGAGTTGGTGAGAAGGGTGCTGTGGGGTTAAGGTCTAAAGGGAAGAGAGTCAAGCAGTTAGTGGCAGAAGGATGAGAAAAATTCCATGCACCCACCAGGAGTTCTTCTTCTCCTTCTGTATACCGGGAGGAGATATTCCATTTCTTTGAGTGATCCCCATCTATGCTGGCCGAGCCATGCACACCAGCAGATGTTCCCTCGATATCTGTGACAACAGTAAAAACTCTGTGCCGGGGTGTCAGGGCAGGCTGGAGACAGAGGGCATAGACTAGGGCCATTTTTCAAGTGGGTGCAGGGCAGGAGACGCTAACTGAGAGGGGGAGGACCAGAAGGACCCTGCATTCTGTGGCTTTGTAGGGTCTGGGAGCACTGTTTATTTTTTCAGAGGGACTCTAAACACGTATTCTTGCCACTTCCTCTTGGTCCCAGTTTTGCCCTGGTATCCATAAGAATAAAATGTATCCCTTTTTTATAGAGCATCTCTGCAGATGCTTGGTGGCAGTTTCTGTGTTTCTCCTCCTTTCCTCCCCAGTACATCCACTGATCATTCATTCTGGTGTCCATCCAACACATATTTAGTTACTGAACGCTCTTTACAAGCCTTTTTCCAGGGACTCTGCTAGGTGCTGGGGGTATTGGAAATGAAGAATGGGTCTGTGTTTAATGAAAGGACTGGCATGCGGACAGCTGATGACACCACAACCTCCCAAATGATCTGGGAGAGACAGGCACAGGGGATTCAGCTGAGGTCTGTGGGTGGAGGAGGATAATAAGAAGACTTCTCTGACATAGGTGATGCCTTATCTGTGTCTTCAAAGCTAGCCAGGGCATTCCATCTGTCCTTCTGTGACCTATGGAACCTATTGACAGTGCCCACAGGGCTGGTCCCAGGGCCCTAACCAGTAGTGTGCTTGAGACAACGGTGTGCATCTCTTCCCAGTTCTCTGCTCAGTGACATCATGTTGGTAGTTAGAAATCAGTCACAGTGGGAATATTTACACCACTGCAATCTGCAAATGCTGTAAGTCAGGCACCCTTGCCGCATTGCCACCAGCCCTGGTTGTCAAACATTTCCTAGCACGTAGCTGGTCCTCCAATACTTCACACATTGTAGAAACTAACACGGGTGAGGAAGAGACTCAGCTCAGTTTCTGGTTCTACCGTGTGGATGGTATGTCTATCTTCCTACCCTTAGCTCTCCAGGCTCCTGGTAAATACTCCCTGTGGACCCTCAGAGTGACCCCTGACCTCCGCTGGGTCTCTCAATAGAAGCCCAAGCAAGTCTCTAGGAGTTATGGGGTGTGCCACTGTGTTGAGAACCAAGAAGCTGGTTTCTGATTCTGGGTCTCCTAAGGGTGGTGAGGCTAAAAAGGCAGAGACTGCTGCTCACACAGCTTTTCTCAGATATTTCTGCCCCCAGAAATATCATGTAAATAAAGGACAAACTTGTGTCTTCCTTTTTAGGTCTCAAGGCAAAGCTTGAAGCGCATACTGTGACCTTGGATTTCTTTACTGTCTTATGCTTGATTGTTAACATTGATAGAAATTTAGACTTCAAATCTATGATCTTTTCATGATCGTTTAGTATAGAAATAAACAGCAGAAATGTGCTATTTGCATGTGTGCTCTGTCACTCGGTCATGCCCAACTCTTTGCAACTGCATGGACTATAGCCCACCAGGCTCCTCTGTCCATGGACGTTTTCAGGCAAGAATACTGGAGTGGGTTGCCATTTCCTCCTCCCAGGGATCTTCCTGACCCAGGGATCCAACCTGCATCTCCTGCATTGGCAGGCGGATTCTTTACCATTGAGCCACTTGGGAAGCCCTGTATGCTATTTACTTTTGCTTTTGAGTGGTGAGTGGGGATGGAGAAAAGTTCCCAAGGTGAGCTCCAAAGCCTGAGTTGCTGCATAAGCATCGTTGTGCTACCTTGTTCTAGGTGACTATCTGCTTCTTGTATTAAACTCAAAACATAAATGTATTTGGAGATTTTCTTCCTCAGCCTGGGTATTGGTGTTACCTCATCTCTGCAGCATCACAAAAAGAGGTGGTGAGAATAGGAGCTCAGCCAGTTCTCCATCCATCCACAAAGTCAGAGTCAGCTTATTTTGTTGGATTCTGGATGCTGGTTTTTCTGTTCTCTTCTGCTGACAATTACATTTAATAGTCATTTAAGAGATTGATTTATATCTTTTAGCCCTATGCAGTTTTATATTTAATTTCTGGTCTTGTCTAGAGTCTCAAAGATATTGAGAAGAAAGGAAGGGAGAGAAGGAAACCCACATCGTGTACCAGCATTCTCCCATGGGTTGTGTCATTTCATCCTCACAGCAGCCTTTTGGGGGGCACCAGGACCCAGATGCTCTGGGAGTTAAATGAGGTGCCCAAGGTCACAGAGCTGGAGTGGCGGTGGGCAGGAGGCAGGTACGGTTCTGTCAGACATGGGGACCCAGGCTCCTTTCACCTCACTGCTTGTATCCTACTCTTTGTGACCCAATGGACTGTAGCCCACCAGGCTGCTCTCTCTGTCCATGGGGATTTTCCAGGCAAGAATACTGGAGTGGGTTGCCATCCCCTCCTCCAGGGGATCTTCCAGACCCAGGAATTAAACCAGGGTCTCCTGCATTGCAGGTGGATTCTTCACAGGCTGAACTACCAGGGAAGCCCTCATGATCACCAGATGTCTTCAAACTCCAGGGAAAATGAGGCCAAACCACACTTTTTCACAAACCAAGAGGGGTGTCTTGATCTTGTTCAGTGAAGATGTGCCCAGGGGATGTCTTGCAGTCAGTGTCCTCCTGGGCTGTGGTCAGAGAGGGTTCCTCAGGTCTGGGTCCCTACAGGGATGCAGAGTTGTCCCTGTGGTTGTGAAGCAGAGAGAACCAGCCCAAGCACAGCTGGAAGGAGAGTGATGGAGGCAATCACAGTGGAAACAACTGGAACAAACCCATTGCCTTCCCTGTACCGCTCCTCTTGCTGGGCCATGCAAAGCAATTATTATTCTACCGTACATTTCACAGCTGAAGAAACAGCTTCAGAGAGCCTGCATGACTCGGTCAGTGTCACACAGCCACGCTTACACCTAGGGTTTGAACCTGAGACTGTGAGTCTCTAAAACCTGTGCTTTTTCCATCACATGACCCACCTTCTGAAGGCACATTTGAGGTCCTTTTTTTTTTTTTTTTTTTCTCTCCTATTCATTTATTGTTTTCCCACTTGAATTTATTTTTATTTTATTATTTATTTTTATTTTATTTTTAGGTTCTCACTAGTTATCTGTTTTACATATACTAGTGTATATATATTAGTCCCAATCTTCCAATTCATCCCACCCCACCTTTCCCCTCTTGGTGGCCATACATTTGTTCTCTATGTCTGTGTCTCTATTTCTGCTTTTCCAGGTTCATCTGTACCATTTTTCTGGATTCCACATACATGTAGGCCTATCTCTTCTCCAGCAGATCTTCGCAACCCAGGAATCAAATCGGAGTCTCCTGCATTGCAGGCAGATTCTTAACCAACTGAACTACCAGGGAAGCCTGTTAATATACAATATTTGTTTTTCTCTTTATGACTTACTTTACTGTGTGTGACAGTCTCCAGGTTCATCCACATCTCTGAAAAAGGCACAATTTTGTTCCTTTTTATAGCTGAGTAATATTCCATTGTATATATGTGCCACATCTTCCTTATCTATTCCTTGGTTGATGGACATTTAGGTTGCTTTCGTGTCCTGGCTATTGTAATATTGCTGCTATGAACCTTGGGATGTATGTATCTTTGGGAATTATGGTTTTCTCCAGGAATATGCCCACAAGTGGGATTGCTGGGTCATATGATAGTTCTATTTTTAGTTTTTAAAGGAACCACCACACTGTTCTCCATAGTGTGCACCAGTCCACATTCCCACCAACATAATCCCCTCCATCCCATGTTATTGTACAGTATCCACTTTTTATCACCCATCACAATTTGTTTTTTAAAACAGAACATTTCATTATGTTTAAGTACAGAATTGCATGAGGCTGTTCATCTCCCTAAAAATAGAGCCTGGGAGGTGATCTTTTTAGACAGGGTCTAATTGTGTACCCCTGAATATCGGATTCTATGGCATTAAATGGAAAGTTCAGCCTATTAACTCCAACTCAGCATGTCTCAGACTCAGCTTGTCTCTTTGTGTTCCATAATTTTGCTTTTCCATTTGCAGTCCTTTCCATAGAGATTGGCTCCCACTCTCTGCAAAGCCACCCAAGCCAGAAACCTCAGGGTCGGTTGGGCTTTCCCTTTCCAGTGCCCCCTCCCATCTTCAGTCCCTCAGCAATGACAGTTTGTTTGTCTTGCTTTCTCACTGATTTCCAAACCTGCTGCCAGAGAGCCGATTCCTTAAGACTCCACTCCCTGCCTTTAGGCTCCTATCCTCTCTTCTAGGATGACTGTCCCAGCCATCTTCCTGCTACCCATCTAGTACCAATCCAGTCCATACCTACTGCCCTGAAGCCAGAGAGAGAGCTTCCCAAAATGCAGATCTGATCATGTCACTCTCCTGTGATTTTTCTTTTCTTTCTTTTTTTTTAACAATTTCCCCAATACTTTCAACATAAGATTGTAAATTCCTTTCCCCATCTTTTAAGACCTTTTGTGACTTGGTTCCTACTTAGCTTGTTCTGACTCATTTCTCACCTCTGCCCACTCCTGTCTACACTCCAGATGTTCTGAAGGACTACATTAGGAGCTTTAAGTAGTTACTGGTCCTTGCAATGCCCCTAAAAATAAATTTTATACCTTTCTTTCTCAGGTGAAGAATCTGAGCCTCAAATCTCACAGCTAATAAGTAGCAAAATCTAGCTTTAGAGACAAGTCTCACTGTCACTGAAGACCTGGGTGTTTTTGACAGACTTTGGGGAGCCTTCCATACTTTGTGGAGTTTGCCAGGCCTGCGGTATGGGAGAGAGGGGATACGGCATCCCTCCTGCATGGAAAGCCCTGACATCATCTGCCGTAGCCCTTTCCTTTCTTTCTGACCCATATGATTTTGCAGATATGAGGGGTGACTGAGCCCCAAGATTAATAATCACTTCAAAATTCACCGTGGCTAAGGAGAAGGCACACTATTCATGTGAGCTGTAGTCAGTTCCCATTGCTTGAGTTTAATCAGACTAATGAACCAGCTGGCTTCCTTTCTGAAGTGATTTCTGCTGTTTCCAATACTGAACAATAGCGCAGCGGGATTTGAAAGGGAGAAGGAAGAACATTCAGCTGGGGAGAAGGGACATCCTCCAAGTTAGCCAGCTGATGGGTTGGCTGTACTGGGGAAGGTAGGACAGGGTGGGTGGGAACTTGGTGGGGTCCAGTCTAGGCCTGTCACCTCCAGGGAAATGTTCCCAAGGACGGGGAGGGTGTTTTTAAAGTGTGGAAGATGACAGGGCCTTCAGAGGAGAGCAGGTAGTAAAGCAACTTGACCCCAATAATGTATTCATTTGTCTAGCATTTATTGATGCCACTGTATGCATGGTCTATTGTAACACTGATGATAGAACAATGAACCCAACATGGATTCTGCTCGGAAAGTCAGGGCAATCATCTTCAAGTATTTTAAAATTGTAGAATCTTTTGTTCAAAGGAAACCTTACAGAGAAGCCCAACAGTAAAGGAAAAGCAAAGCTCTAGGTGGCTTCTGATGGGCTCTTCTGATCTCTAGGGATGCATAGAGTGCAGTGGATTGTGCTGTGCTGCCGAGCAGGAATGACCCAGAGGCAGGGGACCCAGGAGTTGTCTTCCAACATGTGATGTAGGTCTTGGAGAAGAAGGGTCTGACCTATCCATGGTGGTTCCACAGAGTCAAGAGTCTGTTGTGAAATGGCAGAAAACCAACCCAAACCTCTAAATCACCAAACTGAAGAAAGAACAGGGAAATGGATGGCCTTCACGAACAGCTGGAACCAGGGATTCATATCTCCCCGATCTTGGTCCCTTTTCTTTCTCCCCCTCCTCTCCTCCCTCTCCTCCCCAGGCACTTCTGAGGGAGTCCCCACCCACAGGCCTGGCTGCAGTGAGTGGCTATGAACATGTGAGTGGGCCTGTGCCATGCCCTGAGGCAACACCCACTGACATCCCTGATGAGACCACCCTGGTTCCCTGACTTAAGGGTAGCCAACCAGTCTGGAGGCTGGTCAGGGCCTATAACTTAGGCTTGAATTACAAAGAAGAGCTTGGAGCCAAGGGACACAAAGAAGTTGCCCATTAGCTCCGCAGAAGAGAGAAAAATTTATGTAGATTTGGCATCTGAGATGGCCATTATGGGTTGGACGACCAAATGTATCAGTTCACCCTGGGGAATACCAGTGTGCCTCAGGTTAATTATGACTAGGGCCTCTTTTCACTCTCATAAGTACTCTGGTTTGGATGAAACAGTATTCAGTCACTTGAATTATGGACCATATTAGGTGGTGGAGTGGCAGACGAAAAGAGATGAGAGAGAAGACAGGATCAGGCCTGGAAGAGCGTTGCAGGCCAGGCGTAAGAGTTTGGATTTTTATCCTGAAGACAATGGGGATTTTTAACATGGAACGTACAAGATCAACTTTTGCCGTTACAAAGATCACTCTGATAAAGTGTGGGCAGCAGATGAGAGATGGGCTGAAGAGCTGAAGGTGATCAGCTGACTGAACACTCCAGGCAAGAGGCAGGGTGGTCTGAATTAAACAAGTGACTGTAGAGATGAGAAAAGCAGCTGTGTTCAAGGGATATCCAGGAGGAAGATTTGAAAGGATTTGGGAGACTGATTAAATTTGGGGGATGAGGGAGAGAAAGGTGTTAAGGGTGAATTTTTCTGCATTTCACCTGTAAATGGCTGCTGGTGGCAGAAACACTGAGTGTGGCTTTGAATGTGCTGGTTTTGAAGGTCGTCAGAGTGGTCACTGAGTGATCAGGGTGTAATCAGGGAGATGCTGGATGGGAAGTGGGTGTTGGGGATGGTGGGGGGCAGGGAGCTCCATTTGTGGGAGTGGAGGGAGCACGCAGAGAGGATGGGAAGGCTGAGGAGCAGGAGGTGGGAGGAGGAGAGGTGAGGCTCACACCCAGAGCTGTCTGTGCTTCTGTGTCTCCTGCTTTGCTTGGCATTCTGCTTATTTTTCTTCTTGCCATTCCCCACCACAGACTGTACACTCTGTTTGAGGCCTGGCACCTTTTAAACCTTGAATCATCTCCCACAGTGCCTTTGTGTAGTAGCTTGTTTGTGTATATTTGGTACTACATGATGGAAAAAAAAAATTTTAAAGGCTTGTGAGATTGACCACCAGATCTCTGATGACCTTGGGAGAGTGTTTTCCCATGGTGTGTTGGGGCAGATGTCAGACTCCAGTGGGACATGGAATGGGGGATGAAGGAAAAGCAAACCAGGAGCTGAATCTACAATCCGGGCTGCCTCACTTTCCACTAGCCCATCTTCTCCTTCTTCGTTTGGAAGGCAGTGTAAGTAATTATCTTTGAAAGAAGGGTTTGAGATACTTAGTCATTGGGAGCATTGAGTGCAAATGGGGGAATTAGCATGTCTGGTATGTCTTCCCTTTAGGTCCAATGCCCCTAGAAAAATGACAGTAACAGGAAGAACTGTACTGTGTTTGAATCCCAGCTTTGTGCTTGGGAAGGGCACCAATTTAGATAGCTCAGAATAATTTGGAATTCGAAGTCAGATCAGATTTCAGATTGGAGCCAGTATCTGGCTCTGTTTTTTACTTATCTAATAGTTTTGGAAACTTTGTAAAAGATCAACATCTCTGAATCTTGATTTGCTCAACAGAAATGTGGGGATATTAATGACTGTCTCTCAAGCTGCAGATCAGATTCAATGGGTGGGGAAAACTGAAGCTCATAGAGGTTTTTGTTTTGTTTTGTTTTGTTTTTTTAGTTTCTTATCCTCTTTATTTTTTTTAATTTAATTTTATTTTTTAACTTTACAATATTGTATTGGTTTTGCCATATATCAAAATGAATCCACCACAGGTATACATGTGTTCCCCACCCTGAACCCTCCTCCCTCCTCCCTCCCCGTACCATCCCTCTGGGTCGTCCCAGTGCACCAGCCCCAAGCATCCAGTATCGTGCATCGAACCTGGACTGGCGACTCGTTCCATATATGATATTATACATGTTTCAATGCCATTCTCCCAAATCATCCCACCCTCTCCCTCTCCCACAGTCCAAAAGACTGTTCTATATATACTGCCTCTTTTGCTGGGTTATTTTAACAGGGTTATTGTTACCATCTTTCTAAAGTCCATATATATGCGTTAGTATACTGTATTGGTGTTTTTCTTTCTGGCTGACTTCACTCTGTATAATAGGCTCCAGTTTCATCCACCTCATTAGAACTGATTCAAATGTATTCTTTTTAATGGCTGAGTAATACTCCATTGTGTATATGTACCACAGCTTTCTTATCCATTCATCTGCTGATGGACATCTAGGTTGCTTCCATGTCCTGGCTATTATAAACAGTGCTGCGATGAACATTGGGGTACACGTGTCTCTTTCCCTTCTGGTTTCCTCAGTGTGTAAGCCCAGCAGTGGGATTTTTATATAACATTCCCAAGTCATTTCACTAGTAAGTGATGGAGCTGGGTTTCCAACCCAGGGCTCACAAGTTTTGATGCTTTTGTACTGATACTTTCTAGGGTACTCTGCTGCCTGGCACATGACCTCAGCTCTTCTTTGTATGGAAGCAAGTCATAAATAACTAGATAAATGCCTGGATCAAGAATATGCAAAGTTCCCTTCCCTACTCTCATTGTCCTTGGGACCTTAAGAAACCACCCCCAACTCCACGCTATTGCTGAAGCTTCTCATTAAATGGGGGGGAAATGGTATGACCTACTGCACAGTCTAATTGTGAGGGTCACACTTGTTAATGTCAGCAAAGGTACCCAACGGAGTATTCACATACTAGGTGTGAATTAAATGGTAACTAAAGCTGATTCCAACTTTGAGACTGGGGCTAACTCTTCCAACAAGCTTTACTGGTAGTGACAGTAACTGCAGTGATAGAGGCAGTTGTAGTAAAGCAGCATTAGGTAACATTTGCAGAACACCGGGAAATCTTCAAATGCCAGAAAATAACTCTCATTTAAATAATCTCATTTAAATTCCCAACTCTCTAACAGATATCATTATTTATTACTATTTTTACGGATTAAGGTAGAAAGGCATAAAGAAAGAGGATAAGTCACTTCCCCAAAGTCATTTAGCCTTATGTGGCGGAGTAGAGGTCAAGGCCCCGGGCTCAGGGTTTTAGTGAAGTCTCCACTTCCATTGGATGCCAACATGTGGACCCCAAAATTTGGTTGGAATTTATTCCCATGAAGGGTCTTGTAAACTAAGAAGAAAATAAAAATGTACTTTCCAGGAAGCACCATGACTGTGGAAGATGCAGACCCAACTGGCTCTCTGGCTCAGCTTCTGGGAGCTGACCCTGGGCTTTCGAGGACAGTGCCAGCAGCTGGGACAGAGGTGAGGTCACTGTCACCAAGCCATCATCTGTCAAGGCTCCCCAGCCCCATCCTGAGCTTACACAGCCCCCTGACCCGCCAGGCCTTATTGCTGAGGCCAAGGGGAAGGAGAGAGAGAGACCTGGGCTTAAAGGCTGGTGGGAGGCAGTCAGAAGAGAGAGAAGTGGAGCAGCAAAACCCCCTGAGGAGGCCTGGCAGGGAGGCTGTCAGCCTGTTCATCTGCATGCTCGGGGGTGAGGCTGTGGCGGAAGGCACCACCCGGACTGTCATTTGGACAAATGCATCTGTCAAACCCTGCGGGCACCAGTTCTGGCTTTCAGGGGCTCTGATCCCATTCCCTGCTGGCCCTTGTCCTCTGCCCCCACAGTGAGATTGGCCTGTGTGTGTGTGGTGTGTGATGTTTCCACATTAAAGGGGCAGAAAGATGGAAGCCCTGGTGTCCATCTGCAGCAGGAGCTCAGCCCAGGACTGTGTCCTCTCTCTCTCTCTCCCTGTAACTGCTCTGAAGTCCTCTCCCCCAGACTGCTGGCAAAGCTGCAGAGCTTCTGACTCAGTGACATTTTATAGGATCACTGTGTTCTTTCTTCAGAGCCATTTGAGATGGAAGTGGGAACAGGAATCCCACTATCTCAGAGGACAGGACCAAGAATGGTGCTCCCCAAGTGATGGAGGGCTGCAGGGAGTCAGAGCCCTGGGGGAGTGGTGGTAGGAGCCAACACCCTCGTGTTCCAGTCTGGCATCAGGTACTATCATGTGTTGTCTTTTCTTTTAACCCCCTCAATAATACCAGGACGTGGGTAAAATTACCCCCATTTACAGGCAGAGGAAGTTGAAGCTGAGAGAGAGAAAGGTGATTTACCTAAGGTCATTCAGTGACTAGGAGGCCTCAATAATCTTTAACACCAGTCTTTTCCAATTCTCCATGTTGACTCTTCCTGTATGCCTTGCAGCCCCCAAGCTTTCCCATGAACCAGAGTTCCCAGGGCACATCACTGGTGTATAAGGCAGTATCGAATGGCATGAACTTAGTGGGGCTTACACATGTACGGTGGTCATCATGCCTGTCTAAATCTAGGCTCTGTCAGAAATTCTCCTGGAAAGATGGATGAACACCAGGCTGAATTGGCCGCCTCCATTCTATGGGCATGGATGAGTGTTACACACAAATCAGACAGACGCACACACCTACCAAAGAATCTCGGAGCTGGAAAAGAATTGGTCGATCATTTAATCCAAATTCCTGACTCATCAAAGTTCTAGTCACTAGACATTTTCTAGCCTGTGCTTGGAGATTTATAGAATGTAAGAATTTTTACAAAGGGAAGAATTATAAGAAATAGTAGCAAGTGGGGTGTGGCCCCAGTGGTGCACAGGCTTACCCTGTAAACACCCGGACTATATGGCGGCTGTGGTCACGAAGCGGTTTGGTTTTGGCAATGGCGGTGACAGCGCTGGTGACCCCGACGCAGCGCTGGGGGCGATGGTGAGAACAGTAGTAGAGGAGGCGGTGGCTTGTTGGCGACAATGAAGGTGGTGGTGCCGGTGGTGCTGGGGGAGGGGAGGGGCACATGGTCCTGACGGTGGGCGAGGAAGTGGTGATGGTGGCTGGCGATGAGTGCTGCTGGAGTAGGAGTGGAGGTGATAGGGTGGCAGGAGTAGGAGTCATGGTAGCTAAAGGTGGAGGGGAGCTGATTTCAGAGGAGGAGGCAGGCATAAAGGTAGAAGTAGTGGTAGCCTTCTAGGGATGGCAGTTTACCCTCTAAGTTTAGGGTAAGTTGAACTTCTCAAAGCATGAGGAGCCAGTGCCCACAGGGGAGGCTCCAGGCCCATCACTGGCAGAGGGTAAGTTTCTTCCCAGAACACCAAACCCCTATCCACATGGTCTCAGGGTGGCCCACTGCCATGAGGAAAAGGAAAAGGCCATAGCTCCCTCCTGGCCTGTCCAGTCCAGGGTGCCTCTTGGCTCTGGTGGCCACCCAGGCCACAATCCTGCCAGACACAGCCAGTGTCCACCGTTTCTAGGTGACGAGGTCACAGGGCCCTGAGACCCCGCATTAATTTTTGAAGCTTTGAGAGAAATGGTTTTGACAGAAACATTGCAGGTCCGCAAAATGTAGCACATTTCCTCTGATGGGTGCACACCTCCCCTCCCTGCCACACACACACACTTACACAGTTTCTACAGAAGTTCATGCTATTTGTTTTTAAAAACCAGCATACACAGAATGGAGTGTGTACTTAACATGCCACATGCCCACCTCCACCATCCAGATCTAGACTGCGTTGTGGTGCTGGCAGCCTCAGCTGCTGACTCAGTCACTGAGGAACCACTCCAGAGGAAAATCGATGTGTTGTTTGCCTCTCTGAAGTGAGAGCACGCCAGATGAAGAGTCACAAAGAGTGGCCTCGACAGCAGCTCTCCATGGTCCCCTAGTCAACACTGGACTTCCCTTCTGATGAGTCTGAGCAGCCCTCTCACCTGGAACACTTGCAGAGGAAACCTCTATTCTGCACGACCTATATTAACTAGTCTGACATGTAGGCTTCCCTTGGTAAGTAGCTATTTTCAAGGCTGTTTTAGGGGAGCCTCTGACCCAGAATGACTCCTGTCATTTATTATGCTCCACAGAACCCCTTCCCCACAAAAGTGTGTGCAGCTCACACTCCGTGCATTCCTCTATCCATCACCTCACTGCTCCTAGCAGTAACTCTCACATCAAAGATTCATGAAACTGTCTGCCTTTGATATGGTCCCCTTACTTCCTTGCATGGCGTTAGTGATAATCTCTGGAGCAAGAAGATAGAAGCGCATGCAAGTATCATTCCTTCTTGGTGCCTGGTTCTTGAGAGGTCCTCAGAAAATGAGCATTTAATGAAGGGAACGAGCGCTGGGGTTCCAGGTATGAAATCTCTTTAGTTTTATTAAGGCCCTATTAACTGCAGTGCAGGGAAAGAGTCAGGAAGCAAAGGGCCCAACTCAACACTGACAGACCATGAATATAGTTTCCTAGGACCATAGGCTATAAAGCCTCTATCTGGACAGGTTTGCATAAGACAGTGGCATGTGTTGGTATCTAGAAGTTCCCCCAGACACTATTTTAAGGGTTTCTTCTGTATTCTAGTTGCCTCCACGAGGACGGGGTCAGCCCTTGGCAGCTATAGCCCCTTGAAACTCTGGACAGTGACTCAGAGATTAGCCATAAACAGAATGTCATCTGTGGCATGAGGCCTGGGCTCTGTGTATATCTGGCAGCGGTGTACCTGCAACCCCATCCTGCTCTCAGTCTTGGTATAAGGAGTGTGCTGTGTGCTCAGTCACTCAGTTGTGTCCAACTCTGTGACCCCGTGGACTCTAGCCCACTAAGTTCTCTATCCGTGGGATTTTCCAGGCTAGAATACAGGAGTAGGTTGCCATTTCCTCTCCTACTCCACTCAATATAAGGAAAGGCCCCCAAATTCTAGCAAACCACAGAAGCAAAGGCCAGTTTTAAGGAAATTGCCACTTCCTATGATAACATATAGGAAATGGCACTAGACATGGAACAATAGACTGGTTCCAAACAGGAAAAGGAGTACGTCAAGGCTGTATATTGTCACCCTGCTTATTTAACTTATATGCAGAGTACATCATGAGAAACGCTGGACTGGAAGAAGCACAAGCTGGAATCAAGATTGCCAAGAGAAATATCAATAACCTCAGGTATGCAGATGACACCACCCTTATGGCAGAAAGTGAAGAAGAACTAGAGAGCCTCTTGATGAAAGTGAAAGAGGAGAGTGAGAAAGTTGATTTAAAGCTCAACATTCAGAAAACTAAGATCATGGCATCCGGTCCCGTCACTTCGTGGCAAATAGATGGGGAAACAGTGGAAACGGTGGCTGACTTTATTTCTGGGGGCTCCAAAATCACTGCAGATGGTGATTGCAGCCATGAAATTAAAAGACGCTTGCTCCTTGGAAGAAAAGTTATGACCAACCTAGACAGTACATTCAAAAGCAGAGACATTACTTTGTCAACAAAGTTTCATCTAGTCAAAGCTGTGGTTTTTCCAGTAGTCGTGTATGGATGTGACAGTTGGACTATAAAGAAAGCTGAGTGCCAAAGAATTGATGCTTTTAAACTGTGGTGTTGGAGAAGACTCTTGAGAGTCCCTTGGACTGCAAGGAGATCCAACCAGTCCATCCTAAAGGAGATCAGTCCTGGGTGTTCATTGGAAGGACTGATGTTGAAGCTGAAACTCCAATATTTTGGCCACCTGATGTGAAGAGTTGACTCATTTGAAAAGACCCTGATGCTGGGAAAGATTGAAGGCGGGAGGAGAAGGGGATGACTGAGGATAAGATGATTGGATGGCATCACTGACTCAATGGACATGAGTTTGGGTAAACCCCGGGAGTTGGT
Source organism: Bubalus bubalis (assembly GCF_019923935.1). Lineage (NCBI taxonomy): Eukaryota > Metazoa > Chordata > Mammalia > Artiodactyla > Bovidae > Bubalus > Bubalus bubalis. The sequence goes on along the minus strand of NC_059157.1, from coordinate 126,248,067 downwards.
GATGGACAGGGAGGCCTGGTGTGCTGCAGTCCATGGGGTCTCAAAGATTGTCGGACATGACTGAGCAGCTGAACTGAACCATTCAGCCAGTTTCCCACTTTCTTGTGTAACCTCTTTTAGCAATTTCCAACTATGTCTTAGCAGCTCATTCTTCTATTCGGTTTCCATGTCGCCCTCAGATTGGGCACACCACTGACTCTTTCCTGAGTCACAGTATTGGTAGTACAGTAAGTCCCCTACATACTTGTTTACAAATCCAACAGAGTTAGCCTAGTTACCCAACTAACAGAATATACAGTATTGTACTATAATAGGCTTATAGTATTTTTACACAAATAATACATAAAAACAAACAAAAAATAAAACATTTTTAATCTTACAGCACAGTACCTTGCAAGGTACAGTAGCATAGTACAACATCTGGCATGCAGGGGCATGTTCACATCTTTGAAAGTTCACAACTTGAAGGTTCGTATGTAGGGAGCTAGCTCATTGTACTCCATCCTGACGATGTCCTGTGGAACAGCTTCTGGCATTTCCAGGCCCCAGGACTCTTCCTGTCCAGTTGTGACTCCTTGGGCTGCACTCCCACCCATCACATCCAGACGGGACCAACCATGAAACCTTTGACAGACTCTGGTTGTAACCAGAGGAGACTGTCCCCAGGGAAAATGAGCCCATGAGACACCCCCTTGGCAGTATTGGAGAGCTGCATGAGCCTTCAGTTGAGCCTTCATCATTTCAACAATATGACAGCATTGAGTGGCAAACTGCCCCAGCTTGGGCAGGAAGCAAGTCTGGGCACTGCCAGCATAGTAAACAGTTTGATCTCTCTAAATAAGGCCCGTCTGCCTGGAGTGGACCAGAGCCGACAGAATCTCCTGGGGCTCTGAGAGCCAGATGCCTTTCAACAGGTTTTGCCATCGATCTTAATAAATACAAGGAGGCAGCAACTGGCATGATATATTCAAAACAATCCTGGCCTGAGAGGCTTGTGCTCAGAAACCCCCACTGTTTCAAATCAATTCAGCAAATACATACAAGGCATCTCCCTGAGAGAGTCAGTGTACTAGGCCCTGGGAGGACAAAGACAAGTAAGACTGCCACTGTCCTGGAGATGCTAAGAGCCAGAGAGTGGTGAGGAGTAGGGCAGGTGAGGGCTGAGAAGGTGAAAAAAAATGTATTATAGGTTCTAACAAAGGGGCATAAACAGGGTATAAGGGGTATACTAGGAGGGGGGTGGTCACTTCTCCTGGGAGTAAGAGGTCAGGAAAGTCTTCACAGGGGAAATGACTCAGATATCATTTCAATGAATATTTATTGACTGTTAGCTGGCAACAATTTCTGTACTAGAGGATTTCACAGGCATTATCTCATTTATGCTTCACAAAAACCCTGTGAAGTAGATATTATTATCCCTGCGATGTTCAAAGATGAGGAAATGCAGGTCCAAAGGTCACATGGCTAATGAATGATTCTTTGGTAGAATTAGAGCCCTCAGTCTGATCACCCAAATAACAGAGGTCCTAACTTTGGGGGTCTCTTGTGCTCATGCACATGAGCCTTAGCTTAGCACTTATATAAGTAGATGCCCAGATATTGTCTCATCATTCTGCTAACAGGAGAATTCATGCAATGAAACCCACAAACAGAGAAGCTAAGGTGAACCTCCCTCCCTCACGTCCCCACTTCCTTCCTCATTATCTCTGTCAGTTTTAGAGGCCTTGAACTTGACCACCCCCCAAATTAGAAAAAAAAAAATTCTTTGCCTCCAGAAGCTACTGTGCTTCTGTTTCATCATGTTTGCCTTGAAGTTGAAAAGAGCCTACTTCCAAGGACACTGGGGTAGGGTGGGCTGTGGGCTGAGAAGGGAAGGATAATGGTGGGGAGGGGAGGAAATCCTTCCAGGGTTGCAAGGACCTAGCGCCACGGGACATGAAGAGAGAGTGAGTGTGGAGGCAAAGATGTAAGCAAACGGGAAGAAGAAGATATGGAAGGTGAAAAGGAGATGGCCCACTGATCCAGAGAAGAGAGGCAGGGAGAACCATAGCCAGGCTCAAAGAGGACCAACAAAGATGTTTTTCACATTTCAGTCAATCCTGGTGACTCCTGCCTTGATCCTTGTGTCCCAGACTGGAAGTCTCTTTGGGGGTATACTGTGCTGGCCCCTAAAAGTACAGACTCAGGTATTGGAAGTACTGGTTGCTGAGAGAAGGGACTCAGCAAACCTGGTTTCCCCCAGACCTCAGGCTCTCCATCAATAGAGGAGAGGAGCAAAGATTGGCCCAGGTCATCTTTCCAGCTCTGACATGCCAGGACGCCAGGAACAGCCATTCCCTGAATTTGGCTTCTCTGGATTTGGTGGGATAGAGAGGACACAAAGAGCCTGGGAACTTGAGTCAGCTCTGCAGAACCATGTGAAGACGTGGCAGACTTACAACAGAATCAATACACAAGTTGCTACCTAGGGAAGGCAGTCTTATGCCTGCTCTCATGCATGTAGTTTTCCCCAAATCCTGTTGTTTCCATACCATATTTCCCTTTCCCCTTGCAGAGTCAGCTTTAACCGATCAGTTACAAACTAAAGAGGTCATGAGTGCCAGACCCTAGCCCAGGGCAGTAGAAGACAGAATGATGTCCCCCGGATGCCAAGTCCAATCTCTGGCACTGTTGAGGTTACCATATTTGGAAGAAGGGGCTTTGCAGGTGTGATTAAATGTTTTGAGGTGAGATGATATTCTGGATTATTCAGGTGTGCCCTAAATGCAGTTGTATGTCTCTTTCTAAGTAGGAAGTGGGAGAGATTTGACACAGACAGAGAAGACCATTTGAATAACAGTGGCCTTTAAGGTTGGGCTTCTCTGGTGGCTCAGTTGGTAAAGAATCTGCCTATAGTGCAGGAGACCCTGGGTGGGAGGATCCCCTAGGAGTAAGTGATGCAGCCACAAGCCAAGGAATGCCAGAGGCTGGACGAGGCAAGGATTAGATATTCCCCTAGAGTCTCCAGATGGAAAACAGCCCTGTGACACGTTGATTACAGGAGACACAAGAGACACGGGTTCAATCCCTGGGTGGTGAAGAACCCCTGGAGGAGGAAATGGAAACCCATTCCAGTATTCTTGCCTGGAGAATCCCCATGGACAGAGGAGCCTGACGGCTACAGTCCACAGGGTTTCTAAGAGTTGGACACGACTGAAGCAACTTAGCATGCATGCACGTAGTGCTTTCAGACTTCTGGCCTCCAAAACTGTGAGAGAATACATTTCTATTGTTCTTAAGGCACTAAGTTTACAGTGATTTGTTACAGCAGCTATAGATAATGAATACACCCAGCCTCATCCTGCCCCCCACTCATGCCTGCATATTCTGCACGCATGTCCTGCAGCCTGAATATGTCATGGGCTTGCTGTGTCCTTCGCAATGATGGGGTCATCTAGACTCTCTGGATGAGCTGTAATGAGAAAACCATGGATGGACCTGGAGGTGTGGAGAGGATCTGAACTGGAGATCCAGTTCATTCCTTTCTTGTGGTGGCCAGAAGACGTAACCTTTCCAAGCTGATGTTCTCATCATAAGATGGGACTGGTAATCCCTCACTAGCTTACTGGTGTCATGGACCAGTAAGGACATGGACATAGGACCACATGATATGATGGACTTAAAGGCAGTTTGCTGCCTTTACAGCTCATGTACACATTATTTTTCATGAAATCCTGCTTTCTGGGCATAATCCTGGGCAGATCCCTTGTGATGAGCAAGTAAGAGTCAAGTTAGGAGAATCTGCCATGACTCTTGATAGCCCTGACGTTTCTCTGATTCTGTGAGCAGGGAGCAGTGGCACAAGGTATGAATGATCTTAGGGAGGGTTTATATCCATGAACCCTTTCCCAGCCCACCTAAACTGCAGTCACTATGTACTTTATCTACAGATTGATCAAGATCATAAACATCCTAGATGTGTTCATGACCTTAGCATCACTAAGGTGAAAGGACCTGGTGTGAATCTGATAACTTGTTGACTATGTCTTATTTGCTTTGTGTCTCTAGTAACTAGCATGGAAGCCCAATTAATGTTTAATGTACGAATGAAGGGATGGATGGATATATGAATGAACAAACAATGAATGAGTGGATGAAAAGAAATGAGCCCTGAACATCCACAAAACCTCCAACTCACAACCTTATATCCTCCAGTATCAGTTCAGTCGCTCAGTCTGGGTTTTATGTTAAGTTCTCCTGTCTTACACTATCTACCTGATCCCTCTTCTGAGCTTAGTTGGAATAAATTCTTTCAGGGCTCCATCGAAGGATCACTTCCAATACCATTAAGCACTGTCCATGGTCCTCCCTTGAATTTAGTGGTTACCTGGAATCACCATCCATATGATTTCCAAGACTGCACTGAACCCCAGGGGTGCAGCAGCACCAGCTAGCCTCGTCTGAGGACAGAACCCTGTCTGTTCTGTATTATGCCAGATGGTCTGGCTGCACCTCAGGATCAGCAGCATAAGAATTAGAGTCCCCCAGCTTCCATCCCATCATGTCTTACTTCCTTACCCCTTTTACCTGGGAGCATGGTTACTCCAGATTCTATTAGAGACATACTTAGGAGAAGGAGAAGGACCAAAAATTTCTATAGATCCAACTGAATTTTTAGAAGCCTAGTTTACTTTCTTTTGCATTGTTATAGTAGCATATGTTCATTGTATAGAGCTCTGAAAGTACATAAAAACATAAAGTATTAGATAAAATCATCACTAGATGGCACAAACAAATGGAAAGATTTCTGGCTCATAGATTAGAAGAATTAATATTGTTAAAATGGCCATACTACTCAAAGCAATCTACAGATTCAGTGCAATCCCTATGAAAATGCCAGTGGCATTTTTCACAGAAATGGAAGTAAATAATCCTAAAATTTGTGTGAAACTGCAAAAGATCCTGGATAGTCCAAACAATCTTAGAGAAGAGCAAAACTGGAGGTATTATACTCCCTGATTTCAAACTGTCCTATAAAGAAAACGGTGTGGCACGGGCACAGAACAGACACGTGGATCAGTGGAACAGAAAGGCGAGCCCAGAAAAAAGCCCCACACTTAAATGGCCAATTAATTTATGACAAAGGGGACAAAATATACAGTGGGGAAAAGACAGTCTCTTCAATAAATGGTGTTGGGAAAACTGGACCACTTTCTTACACCATACAAAAAATTAAACTCAAAATGGACTTAGACTTAAATTTGAGACCTGAAACCATAAAACTTCTAGAAGAAACATAAGCAATATGCTCTTGGACATCAGTCTTAGCAATACATTTTTGGATTTGTCTCCTCAGGCAAGGGCAACAAAAGCAAAAATAAACAAATGGGACTACATCAAGCTAGAAAGCTTTTGCATAGTGAAGGAAACCATCCACAAAATGAAAAGGCAATCTACTGAATGGGAAAGAAGTATTTACAAATGATATACTCGATAAGGGGTTAATATCCACAGAACACACACATTCCAGTAAAAAAGAAACAATTCAATCAAAAATGGGCAGAGGACCTAAATTGACATTTTCCCAAAGAAGATATACAGATGGCCATGAAAAGATGCTCAACATCATCAGTCATCAGGGAAATACAAATCAGAACCACAGTGAGATATTACTTCACAACTATCAGAATGGCTATTACCCAAAACCAATAAATGACAAGTGTTTGTGAGTATGTAGAGAAAAGGGAACCTTGGTGCACTGTTAGTGGAGATGTAAATTGGCACAGCTACTTTGGAACACAGTATGGAGTTTCCTCAAAAAATTAAACATAGAACTACGATACAATCCAGCAATTCCATTTCTGGGTACCCACCCAAAGAAAATGAAAACACGAATTTGAAGAGAATATGTACCCCTATGTTCATTACAGCATTATTTACAATTGTCAAGCTATGGAAGCAACCCAAGTGTCCATCGATAGATGAATGGATAAAGAGGCATATTATATATATATATGTATATGTATGTATATATATATATGCATATGTATGTATATATATATGTGTGTATATATATATATATATATATGTATGTATATATATGGAGACGGCAATGGCACCCCACTCCAGTACTCTTGCCTGGAAAATCCCATGGACAGAAGGGCCTGGTGGGCTGCAGTCCATGGGGTCTCTAGGAGTTGGACATGACTGACCGACTTCACTTTCACTTTTCACTTTCATGCATTGGAGAAGGAAATGGCAACCCACTCCAGTGTTCTTGCCTGGAGAATCCCAGGGACGGCGGAGCCTGGTGGGCTGCCTTCTATGGGGTTGCACAGAGTCGGACACGACTGAAGTGACTTAGCAGCAGCATGTATATATATATGAAAAAGAATGAAGTCTTGCCATTTGCAACAAGATGAATGGACCTAGAGGGTATTATCTAAGTGAAATAAGCCAGACATAGAAAGAAAATACTATATGAATTAACTTATATGTGGAATCTGTAAAACAAAACAAATAAACAACCACAACAGAGCAGAAACAGACACATAGATACAGAGACGAAACAAGCGGCTGCCAGAAGGGAGGGGCGTGATGGAGGAGTGAAATAGATGAGTGAGATGAAGAGGCACTCACTTCCAGTTACAAAATAAATGAGTCACAGGGATAAAATGTACAGCATGGGTAATATAGTCAGTGATATCATAATAAATTTGTATGTTTACAGATGGTAACTAGATGTATCATGATGATCATTTTGCGATATATAGAAATATCGAATCACTATGTTGTGGATCTGAAACAAATGTAATATTGTATGTCAACTATATTTCAACAAAAATAAAAAGAAAAGAAAAGGTCATCATAATTTTACTGTCTAGGGTCAATGACTATTAACATTTTGGTATATTTCCTTCCCAGTCATATTTCTATAATTTTTACAAAATTGAGATTATAGAGTATATACAATTTAAATTTTGCTTTCTAAATGTAACATTTAGCATAAGCCATTTATATCATAAAGTGCTCCATAAATATCATCATTATGTATTAGATGTATTACTTGCTGCATGCTGCTGCTGCTGCTGCTAAGTCGCTTCAGTCATGTCTAACTCTGTGAGACCCCATAGACGGCAGCCCACCAGGCTCCTCCGTCCCTGGGATTCTCCAGGCAAGAATACTGGAGTGGGTTGCCATTTTCTTCTCCAATGCATGAATGTGAAAAGTGAAAGTGAAGTCACTCAGTTGTGTCTGACTTTTTGCGACCCAATGGAGTGCAGCCTACTAGGCCCCTCCGTTCGTGGGATTTTCCAGGCAAGAGTACTAGAGTGGGTTGCCATGTCCTTCTCCAAGTTGCTGCATACTATTTTTCAATTTAATATTAACGGTGATTTTTAGACATAATCCTGAGTAAGCTCTCCCTTAGTACTCCGACCAAGGAGCACTATATTCTTTGTTCCCTCTACAATCCATTTGCAGAACTCTGAGCTAAGAAGAATCCGTTCATTCCAAAACAACAATGAGCAATGAAGAATGTAGGCTTGTGATGAAGATTTGATAGGGAAGATAGAAGAAATGTGCTTTTCTGGAACTCTCTTGCTTTTTTGATGATCCAATGGACGTTGGCAATTTGATCTCTGCTTCCTCTGCCTTTTCTAAATCCAGCTTGAACTTCTGGAAGTTCATGGTTCATGTACTGTTGAAGCCTGGCTTGGAGAATTTTGAGCATTACTTTACCAGCATGTGAGATGAGTGCAATTTTGCATTAGTTTGAGCATTCTTTGGCATTGCCTTTCTTTGGGATTGGAATGAAAACTGACTTTTCCAGTCCTGTGGCCAGTGCTGAGTTTTCCAAATTTGCTGGCATATTGTATGCAGCACTTTCACAGCATCATATTTTAGGATTTGAAATAGCTCAACTGGAATTCCATCACCTCCACTAGCTTTGTTCATAGTGATGCTTTCTAAGGCCCACTTGACTTCACATTGGGATGTCTGGTTCTAGTGAGAGATCACACCATCGTGATTACTCTCATTATAGCATGAGAGGTCCTAGCTTCACAGACTTACCCTTATCTTAGGAAACAGACTTCACAGACTTCCACTCATTAGGAAAACAAAGGGTCTTTGAATACCTGGACCCATGTACCTTCTGTAGAAAGAATTTAATGACAATCATTTGATAATTGACTAGGCCTTAATGATAACTAATCCATCCTCCCATCCCCAATGACCTCGTTTATCATCATCAAGTATTGCTTCCAGACACATAAAATGCCTTCCCTAAGAGTAAATGACTTTCTCAATTTCATTAAACTGGTGTATAATAAAATCTCCTTAATTTGTTTTTCATCGGATCAACTCTTTCTTATTAGGGTCTGAATAGGAAAAACTTGTTTTAAGAAAAAGTGGAAAACTGTGCATACAAATATGAAACGTGTATATGTGAATTCCACAGATACCCAGAAAATGGTCATATCCACCAACTCTAATCAAGGGATGTTTGGTTAGGGGAGAAGGGAACAGTGATAATTTAAATAAAATCCATCCAGTAGAAAGAAAGCATCAGACAAGTGTATACCTGTGGCGGAGTCATTTTGATATTTGGCAAAACTAATACAATTATGTAAAGTTTAAAAATAAAATAAAATTTAATAGTTAAAAAAAAAAAAAAGAAGAAGTCGTCTAAAACTGAGGTCCAGAAAGTGGTATTTTGTTTTCTGGGAAGGTCTCTGTCGCTGTCAACAGAAGACCTGTCTGTACAAGGAGGGTCCTGCCTCGAATGCTGGGTCCAGGGGTGCACAGCTCATTTCTGAAAACCACAGCGAGTTGGAGGGCGTTCAGAGGGAAATACAATAACCATTTGAAGGGCTATAAGAAAAGCCTGAAAGAAGGGAACAGTGGCTCCTTGTTAAGCATCTGGAGGAAGTAAACAGAGTGGGGGTGATTCCCACTTTCAACCTGGCAAAGACTGCTCTGACTTGGTGAATCCTGAGAAACTCTAAGTAACAGAAGATGCAGGGGGTCCTAGAGAAGAAAGCTCCAAGGCAGAGATGGAAGCAACTCCCACCTGCTCTATGAGCTGAGCAAAAGCACTGCCTCCTCACAGCTTTTGTTTGTGAACAAGAAAATAAAGTGCACTACTGTGAGTGATGTAGCTAAAGAACCACCCTGAGGAGCACCCCCTTCTTGGAACCTGGGGACTCTGCAGAACTTGGAGGTGGTTCCTGCCCCTGCTCCACCCATTAAGTGTCCTCTCTGTTACCCAAGCCTCTCAGAGTGAGGAGCTGCAGATAAGAGTGGGCTAGGGTTGCAGGTTTAGCACAATCTCTCCCACCAAACACACACACACATACACAAATCCAGGATCTCCACTTAAATTGGAATTTCAGGTAAGTAAATTTTTTGGTGTAAATATTTCTAAATATTGCACGGCAATGCTAAGATGACAATGAAATTAATGACTGTCCAAGTGTCCTCTTAATAGAAAAAAAAAAAAAAGAGGAAGTTCGAGAAATAGGGAACTGAGTTGTTGGAGAAGCAGTCTGTGTGTGTGTGTGTATGTGTGTGTGTGTGTGTGTGTGAGAGAGAGAGAGAGAGATTAAACTGTCAGCATGGTCACTGGTTGAAGACAGATGCTTAGAAAATTCACAAGAAGATAAAAATGATTTTTAAAAGCCTAGGTTCTATGGTAAACATTAGACAAATCATTTATGTGAATTTTGCATCACTTCTTCTTTTTTTTTTGTAACGATCCTATGCTTTTTCCCCTCATAAAGACCTTTTGAACTTATCACCATCAGAACTGATTTGAAAGCTTGCTGATGCTCTCCAGAGAGCCTCAGCATGAATTCACACCCATTTGTTGCAAAGGCTCTGACATCTGCCTGCCCCAGGTGTGTGGTGGATCCCTGACGAGGTCCAGCTGTCTCCTCTCCTGTCATCATGAACTAACTGGGAAGCTACTTGAAAGTTTTTTCCCCAAGTTCCCTTTCCCTCACACCATGCTCACATCACCATCACAGCCTCCTTATTAGTTGGAATTTGGTCTAGAAAAGTTTATCTACTACTTCCTTTACTCCCGGAGAGATAAAATCGTTAGGAAGGCAAATTCTGAATGTGTCAGATGCTCTGCTTTTAGCCAAGTGACGTTCCATGCATCTGAACAGTGTAAGTTCCCAGCTTACTCTATTCTCCCAGGGGAAAGTTTTATAATCTGTATCAGAAACCCCACCCCACCCCCCATCTCCTCTCTCTGACCAGCTTCTACCATGTCTGTTCCCCTCTTGCTTCTTTGCCTGGCATTCCTCTTGGGAGCATTGTCCATTTCTGGGTAGCCTAAACTTCCTTGACTTCCATCTCTGCTCTGGCCTATTAGTGAGGGTATTTGCTTTATGGGGCTTCCCTGGTAGCTCAGTGGTAAAGAATCCGCCTGCCAGTGCAGGAGATATGGGTTCCATCCCTGTGTCAGGAGGATTTCCTGGAGGAGGAAATGGCAACCCACTCCAGCATTTTTGCCTAGGAAATCCCATGGACAGAGGAGCCTGGTGGGCTGTAGTCCATGAGGTCGCAAAAGAGCCAGACACAACTTAGCCACTAAACAACAATAATGTGCTTTATGAATGACGTCTATCCTTCAGTTGTCCTATTTCAGCCTTGAAGCCCATATTTCTGTGACATATTTCTCTCATATATCAGAGAGGCATAGCAGAGCATATGGGCTGCACCATGGATCACCTGTTTCACCTTGCTCAAGACACAGACATTTTGGACATCTCTAATGAGAAATACTGTCTCAGACACCCCAGGGAAGCATCCCAGGTTCTCTTACTCATCTTGTGGTGGTGGTCTATTCAGGGTTCCTTCCCTTTTCCTGCTTCTGATGATAACAACTTCCCTATCCTTCGGGAACTGCCTCCCCCACATCCTCTCATGTCTCTGTTGGAACTATCAGTTGAAACATCCTACCTTCTGGCCAAGGGGAGGTTCCATCAACCCCTGGATGAATCTGCCCAGGCAGTTTCATTCTATCTTTCTATCACAGAGACAAGCTCATGAGACAGCACATGTGTCAATTTGGATCCGTCTTCCCCTGAGAGCACCTACAAGGTCATTAGTGGGCTGATATAGACCCGAGTGGGCTTCCCTGTGCTCAATGGTAAAGAATCTGCCTGCAATTCCGCAGGAGACAGGTTCGATCCCTGGGTTAGGACGATCTCCTGGAGAAGGGCATGGCAACCCACTCCAGTATTCTTGCCTGAAGAATCCCATAGGCAGAGGAGCCTGGCAGGCTACAGTCCATAGGGTTGTAAAGAGTTGAACATGACTGAAGTGACTTAGCACACATTGACCTGAATGGTGGGTAGTAATGATCCCCTCTCTTCCCCATCCGTAAAGGCAAGTAGAACTGAGTGATAGAGGGAAGGACAGATCTGGTGACATCATTTGAGTTCCTTCATCCAGTTATGACTATGGCCACCCCACTCCTGGATTTCCATTTTTTGCTTTAGTTAATTCACATTGGGTTTAACATTTGCAGCTAAAGAATCCTGAACAACACACACTTGGTATTTACCTTTCTCCCTGGACTTAATTGACACTAAGTGCCAGCACATTCGCTCCCACAATTCTTGACATTGGTTCCATCACTAGCCTGATCATCTCTATTGTGAACATAAAGGAAACAAGGCCGAAAGAGTACACAGCTAGTAAAGAGCTCTGCTGGAATCTCAATACAGATTTTGACTCCAAATCCAATAGTGGTTTTAAAATTTTTACTATGATTCACAGAAAATTTTTTTTACATATTCCAAAAATGCACACATCCTGTTAAAGTGAACCATATGAAACTGCAGATATTGGACCTTTTGATCTTAAAAATGGTAATTTTATATAGTTCAATCTCTAGGTATAACATAACAAACAAAAAATAATGAAACAAACTTACCTCTACTATGTATAATACACTGCATTACTTATATTTTATCCTACTTCACTTCATATATTTTCTCTTTTAAATTGAAGTATAATTTATAATACAATGTTGTGTTAGTTTCCAGTGTACAACAAAGTGATTCAGTTAAACATATATGTTTTTTGTGACATTGAATATAGTTCCCTGTTCTATACAGTAGGTCCTTGTTTATCAATTTTATACATAGTAATATATATTTGGGCTTCCCTAGTGGCTCAGTGGTAAAGAATCCAACTGCACTGCATGAGACTCAGGTTTGATCCCTGGTTTGGAAAGATCCCCTGGAGGAGGAGATTTCAACCCACTCCAGTACGTTTGCCTGGGAAATCCCACGGACAGAGGAATTTGGTAGGCTACATTTGGGAGGGCTACCATGGGGTCGAAAGAGTTGGATATGACTTAGTGACTAAACTACCACCACCAGTGTATGTGTGTTAATCTTAAACTCCTAATTTACATGTATATTCTTTTTCAGATTCTTTTTCATTATAGTTTATAACAAGATATTGAATATAGTTCTCTGTGCTATACAGTAGGTCTTTGTTGGTTATCTATTTTATATATAGTAGTGTGTATGTCTGTTAATCCCAAACTCCTAATTTACCCCCTCCCTATCCTAGTTTATCTTTTAAAATGCTGGTCATAACCCACTAAACTGATTTTATGACACCCTAATGAGGTGTGACATGAAGTTTGAGAAACTGTGACCTACACAAAACCATTCTGGTAACCATGCTTCTCTGGAATATTAATCCCACTCCCTTTAAATATCACTTTAAATCTCTCGGGTAAATTTTCTGGCACAATGGCCTTCTTCACCACCATTTCGATCAGAGCTCAACCGCCTGGATTATCTTCAGCAGCATCTAGAAGGGCTGCCTCCTGAGTCACCCCAGGGGTATGGGACATGGCAAGCCCACCATCAGGATCGCTCCAGCTAAATTCCAGAATCAAACCTAGAAATTCTCATACTAAGTGAATAAACCAGACAGGGAAGGATAAATATCATGTGATATCACTTACATGTGGGATCCAAAAAAAAGAGATACAAGTGAACTTATATACAAAACAGAAACAGATCAACAGACATAGAAAACACTTAGAGTTACCAAAGGGAAAAGAGGGGAAGGGATAAATTAGGAGTTTGGGATTAACATATGCACACTTCTATATGTAAAATAGATAACCAACAAAGACCTACTATATAGCACAGGGAACTATAGTCAATATTTTGTAATAACCTATAAGAGAAAAGAATCTGGAAAAAGGATATATACATATGTATAACTGAAACACTTTGCTATATGCCTGAAAGTAACACAACATTGTAAATCAACTATACTTCAATAAAAATGAATAAAATTTTAAAATAACAAATTCAAGAACTGCAGATGAGTGCATCAGTTCAGTTTGGTTCAGTTGCTCAGTCATGTCTGACTCTTTGTAACCCCATGGACTGCAGAACACCAGGCCTCCATGTTCATCACCAACTCCCAGAGTTGACTCAATCTCATGTCCATTGAGTCAGTGATGCCATTCAACCATCTCATCCTCTGTCGTCCCCTTCTCCTCCTGCCCTCAATCTTTCCCAGCATCAGGGTCTTTTCAAATGAGTCAGCTCTTTGCATCAAGTTGCCAAAGTATTGGAGCTTCTGCATCAGTCCTTCCAATGAATGTTCAGAACTGATTTCCTTTAGGATGGACTGGTTAGATCTCCTTGCAGTCCAAGGGACTCTCAAGAGTCTTCTCCAACACCACAGTTCAAAAGCATCAATTATTGGGCACTCAGCTTTCTTTATAGTCCAACTCTCACGTCCATACATGACTACTGGAAAAACCATAGCCTTGATTAGATGAACCTTTGTTGACAAAGTAATGTCTCTGCTTTCTAATATGCTGTCTAGGTTGGTCATAACTTTCCTTCCAAGGAGCAAGCGTCTTCTAATTTCATGGCTGCAGTCACCATCTGCAGTGATTTTGGAGCCCCAGAACATAAAGTATCTCACTGTTTCCCCATCTATTTGCCATGAAGTGATGGGACCAGAGGCCATGATCTTAGTTTTCTGAATGTTGAGCTTTAGGCCAGCTTTTTCACTCTCCTCTTTCACTTTCATCAAGAGGCTCTTTAGTTCTTCTTCACTTTCTGCCATAAGGGTGGTGTCATCTTCATATCTGAGGTTACTGATATTTCTCACCACAATCTTGATTCCAGCTTGTACTTGATCCAGTCAAGCATTTCTCATGATGTACTCTGCATATAAGTTAAATAAGCAGGGTGACAATATACAGCCTTGATGTACTCCTTTCCCAATTTGAAACCAGTCTGTTGTTCCATGTCTGGTTCTAACTGTTGCTTCTTGACCTGCATATAGATTTCTCAGGAGGCAGGTCAGGTGGTCTGGTATTCCCATCTCTTTAAGAATTTTCCACAGTTTGTTGTGATCCACATAGTCAAAGGCTTTGGCATAGTCAATAAAGCAGAAGTAGATGTTTTTTTGGAACTCTCTTGCTTTTTCAATGATCCAGTGGATGTTGGCAATTTGATCTCTGGTTCCTCTGCCTTTTCTAAAACCAGCTTGAACATCTGGAAGTTCATGGTTCATGTACTGTTGAAGCCTGGCTGTGAGAATTTTGAGCATTACTTTACCCGCATGTGAGATGAGTGCAACTGTGCATTAGTTTGAGTGTTCTTTGGCATTATCTTTCTTTGGGATTGGAATGAAAACTGACATTTTCCAGTCCTGTAGCCAACACTGAGTTTTCCAAATTTGTTGGCATATTGAGTGCAGCACTTTCACAGCATCATCCTTTACAATTTAAAATAGCTCAGCTGGAATTCCATCACCTCCACTAGCTTTGTTCATAGTGATGCTTCCTAAGGCCCACTTGTCTTGACATTCCAGGATGTCTGGCTCTAGGTGAGTGATCACACCATCGTGATTACCTGGGTTGTGAAGATCTTTTTTGCATAGTTCTTCTGTGTATTCTTGCCATCCCTTCTTAACATCTCCTGCTTCTGTTAGGTCCATACCATTTCTCTCCTTTATTGAGCCCATCTTTGCATGAAATATTCCCTTGGTATCTCTAATTTTCTTGAAGAGATTTCTGGTCTTTCCCATTCTATTGTTTTCCTTTCTTTGCATTGATCACTGAAGAAGTCTTTGTTATCTCTCCTTGCCTTTGTTTGGAACTCTGCATTCAGATGGGTATATCTTTCCTTTTCTCCTTTGCCTTTTGCTTCTCTTCTTTTCACAGCTATTTGTAAGGCCTCCTCAGACAACCATTTTACCTTTTTGCATTTCTTTTTCTTGGGGGTCATCTTGATTCCTGCCTCCTGTACAATGTCACGAGCCTCCATCCATAATTCTTCAGGCACTCTATCCAATCTAATCCCTTGGATCTATTTCTCACTTCCACTGTATAATCATAAGGGATTTGATTTAGGTCATACCTAAATGGCCTAGTGGTTTTCCCTACTTTCTTCAATTTAAGTCTAAATTTGGCAATAAGGAGTTCATGATCTGAGCCACAGTCAACTCTTGGTCTTGTTTCTGCTGACTGTATAGAGCTTCTCCATCTTTGGCTGCAAAGAATATAATCAATCTGATTTCGGTGTTGACCATCTGGTGATGTCCATGTGTAGAGTCTTCTCTTGTGTTGTTGGAAGTGGGTGTTTGCTGTGACCAGTGTGTTCTCTTGGTGAAACTCTATTAGCCTTTCCCTTGCTTCATTCTGTACTCCAAGGCCAAATTTGCCTGTTACTCCAGGTATTTCTTGACTTTCTACTTTTGCATTCCAGTCTCCTATAATGAAAATTATGTCTTTTTTGGGTGTTAGTTCTAGAAGGTCTTGTAGGTCTTCATAGAACCATTCAACTTCAGCTTCTTCAGCATTACTGGTTGGGGCATAGACTTGGATTTCCAAGGCAAATCATATTGAATGGTTTGCCTTGGAAACAAACAGAGATCATTCTGTTGTTTTTGAGATTACATCCAAGTACTGCATTTTGGACTCTTTTGTTGACTATAATGGCTACTCCATTTCTTCTAAGGGATTCTTGCCCACAGTAGTACATATAATGGTCATCTGAGTTAAATTCATCCATTCCAGTCCATTTTAGTTTGCTGATTCCTAAAATGTTGATGTTCACTCTTGCCATGTCCTGTTTGATCACTTCCAATTTGCCTTGATTTCATGGACCTAACGTTCCAGGTTCCTGTGCAATATTGCTCTTTACAGCATCAGACTTTACTTCCATCACCAGTCATATCCACAACTGGATGCATAGTTACTTGCTATAATGGAAATGGTAATTCATAATAAGTATTATTGCAGCAAGCATACCATTATTAGCCCAAAGCAAGATCCAAATTTCTCTAGACATGTCTGGTTAACTTGTGGTCTGGTTAACCCATACCAGTTAATTTTGTGTGGGTCTCTGGAAGAATTAATTTCTGTGAAATTAACTTGCCCGAGGCCTTTAGTTTTGTCTGGATTAAAAGGAAAGATTGTGATGAAAAACCTGATTCAAAGAGAGAAGTGATGAACAGGGAGATGGGCATCTGTTCCCTGCCTGGCCCCGGGGGGTTGGGGGTGTCCAAGCCCCAAATAGAAAGGGACTCCAGGAGCAGTTCCTGTGGAGGGCTCTGTTGCACCTAAGAGACACGATGTGACTTGGGGTGTGGTCACAGAGGAGGTTCTCAGCCACTGGCAGCATGCCCACAGGGCCAGCTCTAGAGCAGGAGAAACTGAGGTACAGGAGCTGTGCCTGTGGTATCAGATTGTGTGGGTGCCTGGTGGATGTCCCCAGGAAGTGTGACAAATCCTCAGCGGGGACTTTGCAGGCACCAGGGCCCAGCTTGCACCACAAGGGTGGCAGCCAGTGAAGTATGGATGGTCACTGCTACTGGCACCTCACTGGCTGGCAGGTCTGGTGAAATTCAGGTTACATTAAGCAAACACAGTCACATTACAGAACATCGTGTTTGGAGAGTACGTTACACAAATTGCTTTCATTTCGCAAAGCTCACAACTCTAGGAGGTGGGCAGGGACTACTCAGGAGCCCTAACTTTCAGGAAGCAGAGGTTGTGCAGGAAATGTGGTGGGCCTGACATACCACAGCCAAGATAATATGGCCAGAAAACAGCAGAGTTGGGATTCAAACCCAAGGCTAGTCCTCAAACCGCTCTGTTCTTTCTGCTGTACAGATTGTTCCCATGGCAACACTGTGAAACTGCCCAAACAGCGGTGAGCAGGGGAGAGAGAAAACCAGGATGGCAAATGTGGGTGCCAGCTCCCCCAACCCTCCCCTGTCTCCCCAGTGCCTTGTGGTCATGGTGAGTCATCCAGCAGCACCCTCCCGCCTTGAACACCCATTTGAAACCCCTACTCTGCAACACCTCCTCAAAGTGGACTGCAAAGCCAGATTTCGTGGGCATCTCCCTAGGGTTGGGAGCACCAGACTCAGGAGGTTGCTGCAGCCAAATCCTAGTCTCTGTCCTGCCCTGTCCCCCTCCTCGAAATCCCCCATCCAGCAATCAACTTTAGGGTAGATGGCACTGGACCTTCCCAGTGAAAGTCCCTGAGAGCAGCTTCCATGCCTCCACTTTTCTTTGGAGGTTAATGCCATGCATTGGGAGAAGGCAATGGCACCTCACTCCAGACTCTTGCCTGGAAAATCCTATGGACAGAGGAGCCTGGTAGACTGCAGTCCATGGGGTCACTAAGAGTCAGACACGACTGAAGGACTTCACTTTCACTTTTTACTTGCATGCATTGGCGAAGGAAATGGCAACCCACTCCAGTGTTCTTGCTTGGAGAATCCCAGGGATGGGGGAGCCTGGTGGGCTGCCGTCTATGGGGTTGCACAGAGTCGGACACGACTGAAGGGACTTAGCAGCAGCAGCAGCATTTGGGCTTCCCAGGTGGCTCTAGTGGTAAAGAACCTGCCAACTGGGTCAGGAAGATTCCCTGGTGGGAGGGTAGGGCAACCCACTTCAATATTCTTGCCCATGAAATCCCTTGGACAGAGGAGCCTGGTGGGCTACTGTCCACTTGGTCACAAAGAGTCAGATGCAACTGAAGCGACTTAGCATGCATGCATTTATTTAATTTTCACTCTTTCTCTATTAAGGGGGCAGGATCATCCCATTTTACAAGTGAGGAAATTAATATGCCCTGTGGCAAGAAGCAAAGCCCAGATTAGGACCAGATGTCTTGCTACCCTCTCTGGACAGCTTTTAACCACACCATATTGTTTGGGGACTTGTTTTGCCCACTCTGGATGGAGAGGGCATGGGTGTGTGAGAAATGAAGCAATGAGAACCACCGAATAGGGTTCTTGCAGATGAACAGGCTCACCTGTGCCCAGTATACAGCAGATACACACTGGTAAGGCTGAGCTGACTGCTTAAACATTGAAGGGAGTGAAAGTGAAAGTGTTAAGTCGCTCAGTTGTGTCCAACTCTTTGTGACTGCATGAACTGTAACCTGCCAGGCTTCTTTGTCCATGGAATGCTCCAGGCAAGAGTATTGGAGTGGGTAGCCATGTCCTCCTCCAGGGGATCTTTCCTGACCCAGAGACTGAACCCAGGTCTCCTGCATTGCAGGCAGATTCTTTACCATCTGAGCCACTGACCAGGTGGTAAATTGCCATCTGAGGGACTTTGCAGCATCCTGGCCAAGCTGGCCAATTCTTCTCCCAGGACTTCTTCACATCTCAGCAAAGAAAGAGCTATTACCAGGGCCTCAGGGGCCTTAGGACCATGACCATTCTAGGGCCATGGTCACTGTTCTCTCTGACTGGCTGTGCCTGTGCTATTCCTGTTGTTATATGTTTTGGCATCACTCCTGCCTGACCTAATGAATGACGTGGAATGGAGGCCCTTGGATGCTGAGCAATCTCTGAAATGTTTTGTCGGATTCTGGCTTAGGAAACACTCTGCTTTCAGAGATAACTTGTAGGTGATGAGGTGTGTTCCCAGAGTCAAGGGTCATGGGCACTGGTAGGATTGGTTCAAAGATGCCAACCATTCAGAAAAGATGCATGCCTACGAAAGCAGGATAGAATGTGATTCTCCAAATAAGACCTATTGTCTTATTGATTCTAATGATAAAAATCAGTTACCCTTGAGTGATTAGTTCATTACTGATGGACAGGGATTCGTTTCTGATCAGGCAGGGCTTGAGAAGAGTTCTGTGCCTGAAGCCTTTTAGCTGTTCATTTATAGGATTGCTTCTGAAGAACTCCGCAAACTTGCCACATTTTACTGACCTGGAGATCTCCTGACTGCTGACACCTCTCAACCCTTCTCAGAATATAGGAAATTCTCTAATCCCTGAAGATACTGGCCCTACACTCAGAACTTCTGGAAATCGACCTGCCTTCCTTCCATTTCTGCTGGGAAATAATCATAATATCTCCCATTTAATGAACAACTCTGATATATCACCCTCTGAGCTAAGCGGTTAACATACTTCATCTTATTCACACAGTACAATTTTACTATACCCATTTTATAGACAAGGAAACTGAGGCTTAGAGACATTTAAAAACATTATTCATGTTAACCCAGCTGGCAAGTAGGAAAACCAGTTGTCACACTCAAGCCTGTTGTACCTCAAATCCCATATTCCTTGCTTGATAGTCTGGGATACCAAGGCATCTACTTGTGCTCTAAGGCCCTTACATGGTCTGGCTGCTGTCTCCCAAGTGATCTCACCCTGTATTCTACTCCCCACCTGCCCCCATCACTATGATCTAGCGACACACACCTTCTTTCTGTCCCACAAATGCACCCAGATTGTTTCTGGCAGTGTGCTTTTGCTATTGTGGCCTGCTGTGCCTGGGATGCAGAAACTTTGCAAGTTCTAGAGATGCAAAGATATGTATGATAGCTCCTGCCCTTAAGAAATCTATAATCTGGTGATGGGAGGCAGATGAATAGGTAAGAGAATTATAATATAGTCTACTAAATTCATTAATGGAGATCTTGAACGACTTAACAGAAATACAGAGAAGTAAAGCTGACTGAAAGAGGAGAGTGAAAAATCTGGCTTAAAGCTCAACATTCAGAAAACAAAGATCATGGCATCTGGTCCCATCACTTCATGGGAAATAGATGGGGAAACAGTGACAGACTTTATTTTTGGGGGGGCTCCAAAATCACTGCAGATGGTGACTGCAGCCATGAAATTAAAAGATGCTTAGTCCTTGGAAGGAAAGTTATGACCAACCTAGATAGCATATTAAAAAGCAGAGACATTACTTTGCCAACAAAGGTCCGTCTAGTCAAGGCTATGGTTTTTCCAGTGGTCATGTATGAATGTGAGAGTTGGACTGTGAAGAAAGCTGAGTGCCGAAGAATTGATGCTTTTGAACTGTGGTGTTGGAGAAGACTCTTGAGAGTCCCTTGGACTGCAGGAGATCCAACCAGTCCATCCTAAAGGAGATCAGCCCTGGGATTTCTTCGGAAGGAATAATGCTAAAGCTGGAACTCCAGTACTTTGGCCACCTCATGCGAAGAGTTGACTCATTGGAAAAGACTCTGATGCTGGGAGGGATTGGGGGCAGGAGGAAAAGGGGACGATAGAGGATGAGATGGCTGGATGGCATCACCAACTCGATGGACGTGAGTCTGAGTGAACTCCAGGAGTTGGTGATGGACAGGGAGGCCTGGCGTGCTGCGATTCATGGGGTCGCAAAGAGTCGGACACGACTGAGTGACTGAACTGAACTGAAAGCTGACTCTGTGTGTGTGTGTGTGTGTAGGAGGACAGCCAGGAAAGACTGTGGGTGAATCTTAAAGAATAAGCAGGAGTGAACAAGATGCAATGTGTAGAAGAAGGACGATTGTGATAGATTCCTGGCAGAGAAGACAATGGGAGCAAAAACCCAAAGATGAGGAACAGTGGCATATATGATATGGGTGATGTGTGGTGCTGGAACATAAACCAGTAAGAGATGCAGCTGGGAGGTAGGCAAGAGTTGGATTGGGGACAGTCCTATGGTTAGGAAGCCCAAATGATTTCCTAAAGGATACTACGGGAGTGAGAGCAAGCTAGGACCTCAAGACAATAGAAGTAATCTGGAACTGTCCTGGAGATGCTGCGATGTATGTCACTGTCACCTGGAGTCTACACTAAGAAATTTGAACCTCAGCATATGCAGTGGGGAGACACTGAAGGTTTCAAGAGGGAGGTGGCAAACCAGACTTAATTATTAAAGGTTATTCAGGCACCAGTGTGGAGGATGGATTGGAGGGCTGCCAGGCTGAAGTGGAGGCCCATTTGGCATAAGAGAAAGTGGGAATGGGTTGGAGGTGATGATGCTGTGGTGAAAGGTATAAAGAAAAGGGGTGGTTTTTTGTTTGTTTTCAAGAAATGAAGGAATACTGAGGAGGTTTTATCTTCAGGGTTTTATCATTGGTGAAGAGAAGGAGGAGAGAAGAATGAACTCCCCCCCACGGGTTCCTCATAAGGAACTGGGTATAGATGGTGGTACCACCTGCAGTAAGGTAGAACAGGCTTTGGAGTGTTGGGTTTCTCCTTGGACAGGTTGATTGGCGGTAGCCATGGGATGTCTGGAGGGAGGAGTCTAGTAGATGGTTGCAGGTCTGGACCTATGTATAAAGGGCCGGAGACTTACCTGGAGCTTATAAGAATATAGACTATCAAGAGAGTGAAACAAATTTATACAGAGAGTATGTTCAGTGAGAAGAATGGTGGCTTAACACTATTCCCGTTCTCCTCTTGGCAATTTTCTTTCAAAAAATAAACTTTGTGTCATTGACAGGATATTTAATTAACACTCTAATAACTTGTGAAAATGAATGAGCTTATTATTTTCCCCTTGTAAAAATCTGCCTTGGGTTCTCCAAATTCTTAATTATGTTGTTATTTTCTATAAACTTAATTTATTTCTGTTAGTTGTGTATGACATGGCTCATTGCCCACTGTTTGCAGGGGTCAGTATTTTGTTCACTAGGTTGCCACTGGAGACTGGCGATGATGACAGAGCTGTAGGAACTGAGCAGCTGTGAGGCTTCTATTTTTTAACTTCTTAATTTACCTTTTAAAATTTTATTTTTGAATATGTAATACATTCAAATGGTTTATAAATAAAATATATAAAAATATATACAGCAAATAGTCTCTCACTGACCCCTATCCCTTATCCACACAATTCCCATCATTGTTCCAGGTAGCCATGGTCATCAATTTCATGCATGGCTTTCCAGAGTTTCATTAGCATACATGAGCAGATACAAATATATATATTCTATCTCCACCCACTCCCCATCATTTTTTACATGAAAGGTTTTAGGTGATCCTTATAGTTCTGACTTTTCTGTTTACACCTAATATGTCTTGAGTATTGTTCCATGTCAATACATAGAACAGTTCATCATTCTCTTTAAACCATCATTTACTTAGCTAGTCTCCTTTGTTGTTGTTGTTCAGTCACTTGGTCGTGTCTGACTCTTTGCAACCCCATGGACTGCAGCTCACCAGGCTTCCCTATCCTTCACTATCCCCTAAAGTTTGCTCAAACTCATGTCCATTGAGTTGGTGATGCCATCCAACCATCTCATCCTCTGTTGCCCCTTTCTCCTCCTGACCTCAGTCTTTCCCAGCATCAGGGTCTTTTCTAATGAGTCAGTTCTTCTCATCAGATGGCCAAAGTATTGGAGCTTCAGCATCAGTCCTTCCAATGAATATTCAGGATTGATTTCCTTTAAGATGGACTGGTTTGATCTCTTTTCAGTCCAAGGGGCTCTCAAGAGTCTTCTCCAACACCACAGTTGAAAAATATCAAGTCTTCAGCATTCAACTTTCTTTACGGAACAGCTCTCTCATCCATATGTGACTACTGGAAAAAGCATAGCTTTGTCTATACAGACCTTTGTTGAACATTTGGATTGTTTCATATATTTGCTATTACAAACATCAAGGCCATGAATAACCTTGGAGACCCAGGTTTGATCCCTGGGTCAGGAAGATCTCTTGGAGAAGGAAATGGCAACCCACTCCAGTATTCTTGCCTGGAAAATCCCATGGACAGAGGAGGCTCTTAGGCTGCAATCCATGGGGTTGCAAAGAATTGGACATGACTGAGCGACTTCACTTTGTGTTATTTTATACTTGTGTAAATGTATCTCTATAAGATGCATTTGTAGGTGTGAAATTGCTGGCTTCAATATTTTATTTGGGGGGATTACAAAAATTGTTGCTTTTGAATTGTGGTGCTGGAGAAGACTGTTGAGAGTCCCTTGGACTGCAAGGAGCTCAAACCAGTCCATCCTAAAGGAAATCAACTGTGAATATTCATTGGAAGGACTGGTGCTTATGCTGAAATTCCAATACTTTGGCCATCTGATGTGAAGAGCTGACTTGTTGGAAAAGCCCCTGATGCTGGGAAAGCAGAAGAAAGAGGTGACAGAGGATGAGATGGTTGGATGGCATCACCGACTCAGTGGACATGAGTGTGAACAAACTTTGGGAGATAGTGAAGGACAAAGAAGCCTGGTATGCTGCAGTCCATGGGGTTGCAAAGAGTCAGACATGACTTAGTGCCTGAACAACAACTGTCAAATTATCTTCCATAGTGGTCATACCAACTTCCATTCCTATCATTTGATATATGAGAGTTACCCTTTCCCTACAGCCTCACTGATAGAATGAAATATCAAACTGATTCTGGGGAAAATGGAAGTGACTCAGTGTACTTTAAATATGCTTTTCTCTCAGTTTGACTAAAGGTATACGTATTTTTATTTGTTTACGTATAAACTATGTGTCTATAACTTTGCTTACTTTTCTGTTAAATTGTTGGTCTTTATTGATTTTTAAGAGAATTTGAACTTTGTCTAGGATAACTAGATCTTTGTCTGCTGCTGCTGCTGCTAAGTCGCTTCAGTCGTGTCTGACTCTGCGCAACCCCATAGATGGCAGCCCACCAGGCTCCCCCATCCCTGGGATTCTCCAGGCAAGAACACTGGAGTGGGGTGCCATTTCCTTCTCCAACGCATGAAAGTGAAAAGTGAAAGTGAAGTCGCTCAGTCGTGTCTGACTCTTAGTGACCCCATGGACTGCAGCCTACCAGGCTCCTCTGTCCATGCGATTTTCCAGGCAAGAGCACTAGAATGGGTTGTCATTGCCTTCTCCAGATCTTTGTCTAGTATGGCTCAATCTTTATTTGTGATATTAGTTGTATTTACTTCTTCTAGTTTGCCATTTCTAGTCTTGGGTATTTTATTTGCCCTGCAGAGGTTTATTTTTTACTTTTTTAAGGCAATTAATGTATCATTCTATTCTTTTATAGCTTCTGGGTTTTGAACCCTTTTGAAGATCTGCACCATTCCACAGTTTTAAAGGATTTTTTCCCAGATTTCCTCTAGTATTTGAATTTTAAATTGAAAATCCATAATCCACTTAGAATTTATTCTGGTGTACACAGTTTAGTGTGAATCCAACTTAATTTTTTTCTAGATGGCTGAGATGCAGTGGTCCCAATATCATTTACTCACTAGTTCCTACTTTCCCAACTAATTTGAGAGGCTACTTTTGTCATGTTCTAGATTTCCACACATATTTGGGTCTATTTCTTGACATCCTTGCTGTTTGTTTATGGGATAATTTCATACTATTTTAATTATTGACATTTTATTATTTGTTTTAAAGTTTGATAAGGATATTCCTATCCTCATTACTTTTTTACCTTGTATTTAATTTTTATTAAATTAGATGCATTTTTCTGGTATTTAATTTTTTTCCATTTTAACTTTACAATCAGTTTGTTTACAAAAACAAACAACCCAACTATTGGTATTTGTACTGTGATCATCTTAAAGCTGTTAAGACTTCCTATCTCAGACTTGAAATATCTTACCATTTTTTTCCCAAATCTTCTTTCATGACTTTCAGGAGCTTTCTTTTAAAAAAATAAAGGTCTTGCATATTTCTTATTAAGATTATTCCTAAGTGTTTTATCTTTTTGATTGTTTTTATATGTGAAGTTTTTCATTTCATTACATTTTCCAACTGGTTGTTATTTTTATGTTGCTAAGTTACGTCTGACTCTTTTGTGACCCCATGGACTGTAGCCTGCCAGGCTCCTCTGTCCATGGGATTTCCCAGGCAAGAATACTGGAGTGGGTTACCATTTCCTTCTCCAGGGGATCTTCTCAATCCAGGGATTGAACCCTCATCTTCTGCATTGGCAGGTGGATTTTTTTTTTATCACTGAGCCACCATGCCCTGCTCCTTAACAGAATTCTTTGTTTCCTTTTGATTCTCTTGATTTTCTGAGTATAAATTCATTATTATCTCCAAGTGGCAATAATTGTTTTACCCTTTGCAATTTGTTTAGTTTTAACTTCTTTTTATTTTCTCATTACTTAATTTAGTACAATATTTTAAAAATTAATAGTAAATGTGGATTTGTCTTCTTCCCAGCTTTAGGGGAAATTTCTAATATTTTCTTTTTAATCATACAACTGGCTCTTGGGCTGAAAGTTATGTATTTCATCACATCAGGGAAGCATGTAGTTACTCATAATTTACTGAGTAATCTAATTCAAGAAAGGGTATTGGTATTATAGAAAGATCGTTAGAATACATTAAGGGGGAAAAGCAAGATGAAGAATAGAAAAGTATGCATTATACTACTGTTTATTTGAGAAGAAAAATATGACTGTATTAGGTGAAACCAAATGAAATTACCAATTTTGGACTGTTTTTGACTTATAAAGATGGCAGTATCATATGGCTCAACCCAATGTATTTATAACTGGACATATTAAAAATATGGATGGATAAGCCATTAAAATAACAGCAATAATAATAAAGGTTTTCTAATGAGGGAAGGAACAGAGATACAATCTACATTTCTCTGAAACCTATCTTGTTTTGTAGATTTGACTTCGAAGCTATGTAAATATTTTATACAACTGTACAATAAAAGAAAAAAAACTTATCCCCCCAAATCAAAAGCTAAAACACAATTATTTAAAGCTGTTAAAGACTACCGAGGTTGTACCAAAAGGATCAGGAGTCAAACTGAAGCAACAAACAAAAAATGAAACCAATTTGGAATCAACAGGATGTGTGTAATGAGTCAAATCCAACCCTTTGAGACCCTATGGACTGTAGCCTGCTAGGTTCCTCTGTCCATAGGATTACCAGCAAGGATACTGGAGTGGGTAGTGATTTCCTCCTGCAGGGGATCTCTCCGACCCAGAGATTGAACCCCAGTCTCCTGTGGTTCCTGCACTGGCAGGCGATTCTTTACCACTGAGCCACCTGGGAAGCACTATCAATAAGGATACTGACTAGAACAGATTAAAATGTAGCATCATGACACCACAGGCAAACCAAGCAAACTCTAGACTGTAGAACTCTGCCAGATTCTTCCACAAATAGGTTGACAGAAGAAAAAAAAAAAAAACAAAAACAAGATAAGAGGGTAAGGGAGGGAAAAAACTCTACAAATTAAAAGAAACTTAAGGGATAGCAACTAATTGCCATGTATGAACTTCATTTGGATCTTGGTTCAAACAATGCAAAATGTAAAGTTGCAATCATTTGCTACCTTCATTTTAAGGCAAAGAAGAAAGTAATTTATTTACTTGACAAACATCAATAAATGGGGAGAAGGAGTCCTTGTGTGAGAGCAGCCTAGAACCAAAATCAGTCCCCAGGACTCCCATCCCAGCAAACACGAGTTCAGACAGGGCAACATGATCACCAAGGGAGAATGGTAGCATATTCAGTAATAAACTTTTGTCCAGCAGAGGCCTTTGCTTGTGTAAACCATGTTTCTGTCACTGGTAAGTCAGCCAGCCTAAGAGCTCCACTCCATCACCCCAGTAGAGTAAGGGGTAAGTTGGCCCTTTAAATCCTAGTTGTCGCCAGGTTCATCAGCTCTGAAGCACTTGACCTCTTTCAGGCCAGTCTGGGGAAAACTATCCACCCCGTGCTGTAGCCTCTGAGTAAGGGAGGGACTCTTAGCCACTACTGGAAAAATTAGCTAAAATTCCACCTCCCATCCAGCTAAAGGGCAGGTCCGAGGGAAGGACTGAGCTGGGATTAGTATGTTTCTGAAAGAAAAGGGCCCCTTGCAGACAAACCAGCTGGTTTCTCCATGACTGCACTGTAGTGGATAGTGTCAGAAAAAAAGAAAAAAAGATTGTCCTCTGTTCCTTGCTGATAAGATAGGTTCCTCTACCTATTTTATTTAGG
This sequence comes from Bubalus bubalis, assembly GCF_019923935.1. Taxonomy (NCBI): domain Eukaryota; kingdom Metazoa; phylum Chordata; class Mammalia; order Artiodactyla; family Bovidae; genus Bubalus; species Bubalus bubalis. Next base: position 126,220,870 of record NC_059157.1, on the reverse strand, counting down.
CAAAAGCAGATAACTGGATCTCTCCTTGTCAAAATAAGACCATCCCTTATTGCATGAACCTGTTTAGATGCAATTGAATACACATGCATCTAACTGAAGGCCTGGATGTTATTCCCTGAAATGGTAACTGTGATTATTTCTGGGTGATGGGGTTTGGGATGCTTTTCACTCTTCATAATGCACGTAAATTATTTTTAAACTTGGAGTATAAAGCCACTTCCATTTTTGGAAAGAAAAATAAACTATGTTACCCAAGAAATATTGTCCCCTCTGGCCAAATGCTAAGCATTTCTGAGTATTCTGTTACCCCTGACACTTGATGAGGGAGCTCTGATTCTCAGAAATGTCTACTTCCATCAGCTCCAGGACTTCATCATTCTTGATGGCTCTTTCTAAGAGTGAGACTAGGTGATAAGAAACCAGGTATCAGGTCTCTTTATGGTTGGTTTTGTGGGGACCATGGGTTCTGGCCAGCTTCCCCCAACACCAAACCTCATTCCAGCCAGTGCTGAGCATCTCTGGCCCAGGTCTCAGTGCTCCTAAGTCTGGAGCCTGGCCCATCTGGGTTTCAATCCCATTTGCTTATGTTTGGTCTTTCCCCCAATTTTCATGGTGACCTGACTCAAAAGCAAAGTAGCTTCTTTTATTTGAATTAAAAGTACATGTGACATCCTGGATTTGTATCTGGGAGCCAAGATCCTGGGTGAGACAACATTTCCACATGACTTTGGTCCTTAGGTTAATAAGAATTCTTAGGCTAACAAATAATGAGTGATTCTTCATAACAAATGGGACCTATATATAGATGCATTAATTAGCTAAATGTTGCTCTGTTCTCTTGTGTCTGAAGCCCAGAGAGGCAGGACAGTGGTCCTGACTGCAAAGTGCTTTGCAAAACATAAAAGATGCTGAGCAGCTGAAGGTTGAGGCCAGTGAGCAAGGAGCTAGAGCAGAGGTTAGGCTGTCACCAATCAACTCCTCTTCACAAAAACAGTGAGAAGGACCAGGAGACTTTGCCATATGCCAGGGGATTACTCTGTGAAAAAGCACAAGGTTGGCTGCCCACCAAGACACAAGGTTCCCAAATAGAGCCTGAGTCCTGGAGGGAGAGAAGAACCAGCTAAAAATAGCTGTGACGTCCCAACGTCGATTTTCTTCTTCTTTTTTTTTTCCCCTTTGGTGAGTTCACCTAAAATAGCCTGACAGCAGATTTTTTTTTGCCCTTTAAGTGGAAAAGAAAAACAGAAAGGTCAAGAACTGAAGTTAAGCTTCTAAGAAGCCTGAAGTTTTTGCCCAAACAGATAAAGTGTCCCTCTGGGGTGATGGCCGTGTCCACTCCTGTGTGAGGGCCGCATCCCTGAAGACAAAGGCCAAGGCCTGGGATTGTCAGGGGACAGTGCAAACTCCTCTGGGCCTGTGGGCATGTCAAGGAGCTGACCAGAGGCTGGACAAGTATCTAGGCTTAGGAGAAGGTGCCAGGTTCTGAGATCAGAGTTTCAGGAAGCAGAGGAAAGTGTTTGGGAAACAGCAACCCATGTCTCTGATTGAGCCAGTAACTGCAGGTCAGAGTCAGGAAGGCCCGTGACTCTAGCAGAAAAAGTCCTGGGAATTGCCTAGTGGTCCAGTGGTTAGGACTCTGCGTTTTCACTGCCAAGAGTCCGGATTCCTGGTCAGGGAACTAGGATCCCACAGGTTGCACATCTCTCTCAAAAAAGGTCCTGACACAGGGAAGTGAGCTTGCCTGGAGGTAAGGCCAGGTGAAAGAGAAGCCCCCATGGACAGTCAACTACTTAGCAAGTTCCCTCCTCTCAGAGGGCTTTTCATTCCTCCTCCCCTGCCTCAGACGGAGGATGACCATCTTCCTTGCCTCTCTGTTCCTAGCCTCCTGTGGTCCTGACCTCTGAGGGGCAGCCTGGCTTGGATCCCTTGTAGAGTCCTCACTGAGACGGGCTACTATCCTGGGCATACTTTTGAAAACCAACCCTGAGTCAGAGCTCAGAGTACAGAAAAAGGAGGCAGCACTGTTTCTTGGGAACCAAACCAATCCCAACAACTCAAGGCTGCATAATTGTAATCCCAGTGAATACTGAGAATTTTACAGTTGAATAAACTCAGGTTCAAAGAAGCTGGGTGACTTGCTCAAGGCTAGCATGTGCTCAGTTAAGTTATGTCTAACTCTTTGTGACCCCGTGGACTGTAGCCTGCCAGGCTCCATGTCCATGGGATTCTCCAGGCAAATATACCAGGGCGGGTTACCATTTTCTTCTCCCGGGGATCTTCCCGACCCAGGGATCGAACACCCTGTCTCCTGCACTGGCAGGTGGATTCCTTACCACTGAGTCACCAGGGAAGCTCAAAGCTAGAGAGTCAGCAAACTTTAGGCAGAAAGGTCAAATCCAGGTCCTTGTCTCCAAGCTACGCTCGTTCACTAACTAGCAGAAGTTTTACATGAGGGGCTGGCTGCAGAGGTGGTGTCACTGGTGGGATTCAGTACAGATGGTGAGAAGATAGGGGGCTGAAATCTGCAAGGGTAAGTGTATCCTCTATCAGCTGTCAAGCATTGCCACTTAGCTCAGAATATTGCCCTCCCCTGGGCTAATCGATAGATGTGCTTCACTGGGAGTCAGTACTAAATCAGATAATATATGTTAAGCCTGGTATAGAATAACCACTCAATAATTTTAGTTCCTTTATTACTATTATTTTTGTAGTGTTCACAGTCCAGAGCCTAGTATAAACCTGGCAGACTCAGAAGCCTGGTTTTGGCAAAACACCAAGAATGAATTCGTCTCCAAGGTTGATTATTTAAAGTCAGAAGACATGTACACTTTCCAAGGCAATATATGACCATCCTTGCCATCTGGAGGGTGTGTTCTGCACCACTATGACTTCTCTCCCCTTGGGTAGGTTCAAAGGTGCTTGTGAGCTGAGCAGGTTCTCCTTGTCAGAATCCCAAGGTTAATGACACCAGGCCAGGTCTGATTCAGCCATCTTTACAGTATGGATAACTGTCACCCATATGCTCACACACTCATTCATTCCCAGATGTTTTTTGATCTCCTATTATGTGCTGGCACTGCTCTGGTACAGGGGATACAGTAGGAAATAAGACAGACAGGCTCCTGCCCTCATGGACCTTACTTTCCAGGACCAAGTAAGATGAGCTCACCCTTGCTGCCATCATCGGTGCTGGGCATGAACAGGGCCAGCATTCGCTCCTCTCATTCTTGCTGATGCCATTGCCAACAGTCCTCCTTCTAGAGACACAGATGTTTTCTTTGGGGATGTTAATGCCTTATTTTCCTGAGGATGAAGTGCTGGGTGCCAATACATCATCTGTCCTGCTGGCCATGGGCAGCATCACCCTGCCCCAGTCCAGTCCCAGGGAGAAAACCCTGTAGCCCCTTGTTGTGGGATACATACCCCCTACTGATGCCCCAACACTTCACCTGCCTACGTCAGCCCCATCTGACCCCTCTTTGGCTCTTTCCTCTCTACATCCCCTTCCTTAACACCCGTGATATGCCATTGTGGGCCTTGGCTTCCCCCTATACTCCTTCTTATCCTCTTCCTGTAAACCCCAAGCCTGCCAAAATCTCTGCCTCCCACTCTGCCTCCTCTGAGAGGCCTTGGCTGTTCCACAGACCTGCTTCTTCTGAGCCCTATGCTTCCCCCAGTCTCCGGGGTTCTTTCTGGCCTATCTCTTCCCCATCCTGTCTGTCTCACTTTCCAGTAAGTGGGTTCCACCCTCCCCCTGCAATGCCACTGGGGTTCTTTCTCTCTCTCCAGGCCTTACCACTCCCTGCCCTGTTCCCGCTCTCCTCCACCAGCTGCAGGTTCTCCCTGTTCTTGGTCTTACAACGCCTGCCCTCTCACTCTGGGAGATCGCTTTCTTTTTGGATCCAGGATCTGTGCTAGTTTTCATATTTTCTTCCTTATATAGGCAATTTCTCGTCAATATTTTCATTTTTTTAAGTATGTGGGCTATTGTCAATTTAAAGGGAAATATTGCACAATAGGGCTTCTCCAATGGCTCAGTGGGTAGAGAATCTGCCTGCAATGTAGGAGATGCAGGAGAAGCTGGTTCGATCTCTGGATGGGGAAGATCCCCTGGAGGAGGGCATGGCGACCCACTCCAGTATTCTTGCCTGGAGAATCCTATGGACAGAGGAGCCTGGTGAGCGACAGTCCATGGGGTTGCAAAGAGTCAGGCACTGCTGAAGCGACTGGGCATGCATGCATTACATAATAGTGGAATAGATGGTGGACAGTAATTCCAAGAACTGAGTGGATGAGACAGGGGTGGAAGCCTGGGAAAGAGTTAATGAATACACTCAGTTGGATATGGGTTACATTTTCTAGACCCAATTGTTCCTTAAGATTGCATTTTGCTGTCACCCATCAGATCATCTTTTCTGATTTGAGAATGACCACTTAGCACTTGGGTATGTGCTTATTCACTCAGTCGTGTCCAACTCTTTGTGACCCTGTGGACTGTAGCCTGCCAGGCTCCTCTGTCTATGACCACTTAAGACCACTTAGAAGTCCTTGAGGAAAGCCTCACACTAGTCCCCGGGTCCAAACAACTACACCTTGCTCATCACCTGTCTCCTTGAGTGAGTTTTATTTCCAAAGCTAGCTTGTAAGTAAACTGGAGCGCATTTTCCCATCAGTTCAGTTCAGTTCATTTTCCCATAGAAATACTTAAGTATAAGATGGTTAAACTCCAGACAAACATGCAGAGAGTTGGACATGACTGAGCGACTGAACAACAATAACACCATGCAGAATGCTTTATCACCCACGAAGTACTTGCCCAGAATCTGAATGGTAGTCTAAGGCCCTTGGTTCCATGAGTCTTGCCTGTGAAGTCCTGATAGCCACTCTGGGTTTGTTGGCAGGAGACTTGAGAATTGGGTCTGAGAGGAGGCATCATAGAAGCATCCAAATGTCTCATCTGTGTGTGAGCCTCTTGCCTTGAGATCATGAGAAAGGCTTATAACAAAGTCCCCAGGGAATTTTTATATATCCTAGAAATTGAAGACCATTGCCTCAGTGGCTTGGCATCCCCCAGAGCAGCTGGGAAATGAGTATGGGAGTGTGGCCAGGCCATGGATGGCAAAGGTCACTAGGTCATCAACAAGCCAAGTGTCTGCAATGTATAAATTTGATCCACCTATAAATTCTACTCTTTTGATCTTGCCTACTCTTGTGCTGTCCTGAAAGACTCAGAGAACACCCTTCCCTTGCTCCATTATCTTCCAGAGCAAATGAGGAATTACAATTAAACCACATTTATTCATCTGTGAGTTCTGAGCATCTGGCATAGTACCCAGCAGTATTTCTCATAGTATATGACACCTAGCAGGCGTCCCCCAAATATTAGAAGATCCCTGGATGGATACCCTGTCTCCTGGGTGCACATGCCAGGCCAGGAGGGTCCCTGGGGAAAAGAGCTGGAGCTGTGGGCAATGGGACTTCCTTGACAGCCAATCGAGATGGTTAATTTAGAGCACATCAGTTGTGGCATTACATTTCTTTGGAAATGCAACTCAAAATCCTCTTCCTCCAGGAGGAATGCCAAGTGGCACCCCAGAACAGGACAAGATGTACCTTCACAGGAGGCTGGGAAGCTGGAGGGTGGAAATGCCACTGTTAATCCATAAGCACTATGGGCAGGGGTGCTGGCCTCTGCCAGGCATGGCGGGAAAAATAAACAGTGCTCCCCCTGTCCCAATGCCTGTGAAGGACAAGGAGAGCAGCAGAAACGGGTCCAGTTCTTTTACAAGCCTTGGGCTATTTTTAGCTCATTAATCCCTGGGGGCCTTGCAAGGCTCACAGTTAGAGACACAAGCTAGAAAAAGCTTTATAATTCTTTTCATAGAGCAGGTACTCCCTTCACCACGCATCTACTGGCCTCCAGAGGCTTAATTGTTTTTCAGAGGACAGGAAGGACAGCATTAGAGCCTGTGAAAGGAGGGAAGTAAAATGAGAAGGAGAAGCTGAGACAGAGCAAGAGGTTCCCAGTGCCTAAAATTGGGTCAGAAGGAGGAGCCTTTTGAATGCAAATCAGGAAACTTGAATTGCAGCCTCAGCAGGGCCAGGTGGCTGCCGCCTGTCTAACCTGGCAGGGAGGGTGAGAGAGCACACCTCCTGTGGTTCTGGAGAACCAGACTGATGGCCATCCCAAGCCCCCTGCTTTTTCTTCCTTTCCCCGTGCCCTAAAGTCATTTTATTTCCTATTATCACTCCCTGCACCCTGCTCCCAAGAAAAGGTAAGAGAAAAAAGAGAAACAAATTAAAGCAAACAAACAAACAAACAAACAAATCTCAAATTAAAGCAGCTTCTCACCATTTCTAATTTAAAATCTAAATGGAAGAAGAAATGAAAACCATTGTTTAGAAAGGAATCACCTGTGGATTTTTACTGCTGGGTTCTATTTTCCCTACCCTGTTTCTGATTGACATAGATAATTAAAAACTGGCCTCTCCCACTACCACCTCTGCCTTTCTGGAAATAAGGAAAAATTATTGTCTGACTTTTCCCCTCCTCTATCTGTGGGCTGCTTAATTTAAGACATTTTGCCAAATTGCCTTTGTTCCAGTTCTAAGCAAATAAGTGAGTCATGGTAGTAACTCAATACTTGCTGAGTTGATTTGTTACCAAGAAATTGAGGGCATATTGAATTTTTGTATTTTTGTAGGTTGGATCATTTAAATATTCTGGACAGCTCCACAGTTATGGGATGCCTCTGGTGAATGCTCTAGAGAAACCTTTAGATTGAATCACTAGGCAGAATTGGATGCACTTGTCCACAGCCTCCTTCCTGAAATGTTACCCTAAAACTGGGTTCACCTCTTGGTGGTTGTTGAATCAGAAAACACAATCAAGCCAAACAGTGGGAAAAGGAAGGATTTATTATTACTTTCAGCAAGTAAAGAGAACACCAGGGATCTTCCCAAAATAGGGTTTCTCCAAACAGCAAAATTGGGGAAGTTTTAAGCCTTGGTACTCCATGGAAGGAAAGTTATGACTAACCTAGATAGCATATTAAAAAGCAGAGACAGTACTTTGCCAACAAAGGTCCGTCTAGTCAAGGCTATGGTTTTTCCAGTAGTCATGTATGGATGTGAGAGTTGGACTATAAAGAAAGCTGAGCGCCAAAGAATTGATGCTTTTGAACTGTGGTGTTGGAGAAGACTCTTGAGAGTCCCTTGGACTGCAAGGAGATCTAACCAGTTCATCCTAAAGGAGATCAGTCCTGGGTGTTCATTGGAAGGACTGATGTTGAAGCTGAAACTCCAATACTATGGCCACCTGATGTGAAGAACTGACTCATTTGAAAAGATCCTGATGCTGGGTAAGATTGAGGGCAGGAGGATAAGGGGACGACAGAGGATGAGATGGTTGGATGGCATCACTGACTCGATGGACATGGGTTTGGGTAGACTCCAGGAGTTGGTAATGGACAGGGAGGCCTGGTGTGCTGTGGTTCATGGGGTCGCAAAGAGTTGGACATGACTGAGTGACCGAACTGAAACATGCATATTCATGAAGGGGCTTGGGTAGAAAGGAATTGAGCATTGAATTGGGGCAAAGGTTGACAGAGTCCAAGTTTTAGTTGGTTGAAGTCAGGGGGATCAACATCATCATTCTGCCTTCCGTCTGTGTGGGGAACTCACTGACAGAACTCAAAGACACTATGTTTAGCCCTTGAAGAGAAACTATGTGTGTGGGCTCAGCTGCTAAGTCATGTCCGACTCTACGACCCCCAAGGACTGTAGTCCACCAGACTCCTCTGTCCATGAAATTTTCCAGGCAAGAATACTGGAGTGGGTTGTCATTTCCTACTCCAACAAGTCTTCCTGACTCAAGGATCGGAATTACGTCTCTTGTGTCTCCTGCATTGGCAGGCGGATCTCTTTACCACTGAGCCACCTGGGAAGCCCTGCTTTATCACTGCAGAGCTGCTTAGCCATCTATTCTCTGTTCTTGCATTCCTTTATTCCCTTAAGATCATTACTGAGACCTGTTCAAAGGCAAGCACTGTGGCCAGGCTTAGATCACAAAATGGCTTAGGCCAAAATGTCTTCTCTTATGTCAAGAAAGCAGTTCCTGGTTCTTTTCCTTTGGAGACCCCCTACCCCATCTGCTTACAGAAACAGGTGTGATTCCTTGACCTCACCCTCACCTGGCTTCCTACCTGGTTCTCTGGCTGTGCCTCCTCAGTGTCCTCTGCTGTCCTCCCTGCCTCTGCCCTAGACCGCGGGGTACTAGACGGTTCCTGGGTCCTCCTTTGGCCCTCTGTCTTCATTTCTTTCCTCCTAAGTAATCTGGAGGATGCCCATCACTGTGCTCTGATGACGCCCACAGTTCTATCTATAGCTGGACCTCTCTGGGAGTTCTAGTTGTGCAAAGACCATTCCTGCTTGATAGCCCATCTGTACACCTGATAGGCATCACAAATTTAACCTGTGCAAAACTCAACTACTGCTTTTTTTCCCCTTGGAAATACTTCTTTCCTAGGGTTCCCCATCTCAGTATATGGAGCATTATTGACCCACTAACTAAAGCAAAAACCCAGAAATTATCCTCAATTCCTCTCTTTCCTTCATTCGCCAATTCAGTTAACTCAAAGTCTTTCTGGTTCTAATTCAGTATGTGCTCAGAATCTAAATACTTTTCAACACCTCTGCTGCTCTGATTTTACGGACCCTTATCTCTCCCTGAACTGTTTCAGCAACCTCTTTCCCGGGTCCCTGCTTCCACCCTTGCTTCCCCAGTCCATCCTCCAGTGAAAAGAGGAAGTCTTTGAAAGTGTCAGCCAGATCGTATCATTCCTCTGGTTGAAACACACTGAAAATAAAGCCCAGGTTCCTCATCTAGGCCTTCAAGAGTCTAAATCAAGAGTAGACATACTATTGCCCTTGGGCCAAATAAGCACCCCCACCTCCTGCCTGTTTTTTTCAGTAGCATTCTATTCGAACACACCTGTACCCATTTATCTCTGAATTATCTAAGGCTGCTTTGCCATTACAAAGGCAGGATTGTGGAGTTTCCACAGAGGTTGTATGGCCCATGCTGCTGCTGCTAAGTCGCTTCAGTCGTGTCTGACTCTGTGCGACCCCAGAGACGGCAGCCCACCAGGCTTCCCCGTCCCTGGGACTCTCCAGGCAAGAACACTGGAGTGGGTTGCCATTTCCTTCTCCAATGCATGAAAGTGAAAAGTGAAAGTGAAGTCGCTCAGTCATGTCTGACTCTAGCGACCCGATGGACTACAGCCCACCAGGCTCCTCCGTCCAAGGGATTTTCCAGGCAAAAGTACTGGAGTGGGGTGCCTGGCCCATAAGGCTTAAAATAGTCACTGTGTGGCCCTTTTAAACAAAATTTTTGTCTTCTCTGCTTTAAGTGACCTGGCTCTTGCCTCCTTCTCCCATCATGTCTATTGCCTGCCTCATTCACAACATTCTAGTAACTCTGGCTGGCGTTCTCTTCCTCACCCTAAACTGGCCCTGCCGTAGCATCTTTACACTTGTGGTTCTTGCCCATTGTGTCCTTGACCCCAGATCTTTCAATAGCTGCTTCCTCAACGTTTCTGTCTTGTCTCAAATGTCACCTCTTAGAAGTTACCATTCTAGCTATATCATCACTACACCAGTTACCTCCCACCGGATTATCTTATTTCATATTCTTTATATGAATACCATGTTCATGCTATGTCCCTATCTAGATCACTGTAAGCATGAAAGTATGAGTTAATCTTCTGTCTTCCCCATCACCATGAAAGAAGCTTGAGGGCAAAGACTGACTTATTCATCTGTATACACCCCAAACTTGGTACTGTGCCTGGCACATACTTATAGGTACCTAGAACATACTTATAGGTACATACTTATAGGTACCTGTTGACTTACTGAGTCTTTGTGAAACAAACTATTCTTTATGATATAAAAAATCAGGTCTTACTTTGTTATGCAAGTTCAGATATTCATATATCAAATTTTCTTGAGCTTCTATATACTTGTCTGCTAGCCAGATCCTTTCCAGGATTGTTATTTTTCTTGTTTTATAATTAACATCGACCACTGAGTGCTCAGCACATCACAAACATTATCCCATTTTAATTCTTATGACAATCCTATGAGGGAGGTATTCTATCTCCCTTTACCAGTGAGGAAATGGGCACCCAGTTGCTAACAACTTGAACTGGGTCACACAGCTAGAAATTTACAAAGTCAGAATTTCAGCCCATGTTTTTACTGTTATGTCAAGCTGTGGGTGAGTCCTTCCCCAGGGCTTTCCTTCCATGATCAGCAAATCTTAGTGCACCAGTGGATTGGCTTACACCATTGTTTCAGCTCTATGAGAAATTTGGATATTTCTACATCCATCTCACCAAGGGTATGAGATGTTCCCATTGTCTTCAGATTCTTTTCAACCAGTGGGTTGTCACCACAGACAGTTCTGAGAAACCCCAAACAGCTCCCTGCCCAAGTATTCTGCCATTAGTGACTAATTTGGGGTATATGGAGATTATTCTGCTTCAAGAGTTTCTTGTAAAAGGCAAACAACTCTGGGCAGGGTAGCACTTTATCAGAGATGAGCTGACAGCTGCCTGAGTGTGGAGCCCTGGAGAGATAGACACAGTAAAGAAAGGATTTGGAAGAGCTGAAGGCATCACTTGCCCATTTGTCCAACCTTAGCAAACTGGAACATTTAATGATGGAGAAGGATGTTCTCCCTGTGATTAAGTAAGTACAGATTATAGCCTGGTCTGTTATGTCCACTATGCACAGCATGATCCACTTTTCCACATATATAAGGTCAGAAAATCTACACCTATTAATAAACTTATGTCTAAATGTTGACGTTATGCATGATTTTTCTTTTCCACTTTTGCTTTTATGTATTTTTTTGATTTTTGTCAATGAATATGTACTACATTTTGCATAACACAAAGGCAATAAAGGTAAAGAAATCTCTCCCAGAAGCCCCTTCCCTTCTTAGCTTAGTCCTCCACTGGGTAAACCTTTAACTGGACTGTTCCATGATGCCGAAGGGGCCTGTTCCTGGAAACCCTCTTGGCTCCAGTGAGTCCTACATAGAGCTGCTAGGTTAAAGCATAGCTCAGATCACGTACCTGCTCAAGAGAGTCCCTGCCCAAGCAGTTATTCTCCTGGGCAGGGCAGGGCCCTGCTGGGCAGAAGTCTCAGGTGGAGAGAGATCAGGACCCCTGAGAGGCAGGTGTGTAATGCTGGGTGCTTTCCACAGTCTCTGCCAGATCCAGCTTTGAGGACCAAGGAGCCCCATGGCCTGGGTTAGCCTTGGGGTGTGACATCTTTATGAATTTTTTCCTTTGGCCTACAGTCAGCTGAGCCAAAGTCTTCCCAGTGGCTCAAACCAGGTGAAGAATCTGCCTGCAATGAAGGAGACCCAGGTTCCATCCCTGGGTCAAGAAGATTCCCTGGAGAAGGGAATGGTTACCCACTCCAGTGTTCTTGTCTGGAGAATCCCATGGACAGAGGAGCCTGGCAGGTTATAGTCCATGGCTTTGCAAAGAGTCAGACACAACTGAGCAACTAAGCATGCTCACAGCTGAGCCAAACATGTTGCCTGAGGGCCTCAGAAGTGAGTTCTGGATCTAACCAAGAACTGCCCTCAGAGCACTTAATGAAGGGAGCTTCCTCAAGTTGGCTCCCAAGTGCCCTCAGTCTTGCAACTGCTGGGTTTCTGTATGAAACAAAGCCCTGTGTATGCAGAGGGCTACATGGAGGAGAGAGCCTCATCCCTCCCCACCACAAACACACACACACACACACACACACACACACACACGCCTCTGGGGAGCCTTAATGATACTCTGGGAGGACATGATGGGGGCGGCATTTATCTCAATTATACATGTTTCTTAAATTAGCCTAGAAAACTTTCACTGGCCGAAGACAGCCTGCTTAGTGTGCAGGCTCCTTATCAAATCAGGCTGCCGCAGTAAACATTAGTCTCCTGCAGCCAGTCCATTTCAGTGGGGACTCTGAGATAATGAAATACCAGTAAGTAGAGAAGGGCTTATTGCAAAGTAGGGTGAGTCTATGTTTGTAAAAGAATGTGGGAAATATTTGTATCCTCTGCACTGTGAAAACAGATAGAACTTGGTGTGACAAAAGTTGAAAGTGGTGATATTTATTTATCTGTGTAAGTGTGCCCACATGTACTTTTCAATATTTTCAATTATTTTCTATGACCAATGTGCATTATTTTTGAAAATAGATAAAAACGCTTCTGCTTTTAGAAAATTAAAAGTAATCAAAGGCACCAAAACAAAAACTGCTGTGGTTTTTCTCATAAATTAATGTTAAGCTAAACTAATACACCTTATTTTTAGAGGGGTAAAGAGCATTCATGAGAAAATGAATTAAATATCACTGATAACAAGATTCTGTACAACATTTATTGCAGTGCTTTTACCTTATCAGTGATAAATCAGTTTCCCCCTCATTATGTCCAGGGACATACCTAAGAGATAGGATGTAATAGGTAAGAAAAAGGATTTTTCCATGTGATTACCTAGAAAGAGCAGGTATCCAAGTAAGGGACTGGCCTTAGTTAACATTTTTATGTGTAACATGAGAAAGAATGAAATTGATGTTAAACATCTCTGATTTGTGAATGTCAATTCAAGGGAAAAAACTCTTGTGTAATCTTATAGAGCTGGATATTTTAGGTAAAGCAAAATTATATTTACAAGGTGATGGGCAGCCAAGGAACCAGGTGAAGAGCAAGGGCGATGATCTTGGTAGTCCCCAAATGTAATAATCTCTAGAGTCTAAGAGCTTGTATGGTGAAAAAGAGTAAAACAGGCTGGACAACATCACTTACCCCTAATGGGATGTGGATTATCTCCAAATGGAATATGGATCAGAAACATTATCCTTTTATTGTAAAGCCATGGGGGCCTTTAGACCAGGAAACTGTGAGTCATACCCTGGTTGCTTAGTGTTAAGGAAGACATAATTGGATGGAAGGATTTACCTAGTGGATGGAAATCTACAGGAAGCCAGATTGAAAAAAAAAAAAAAAAAAGACACTCAACCTAGAAATAAAAAGGCTTGACCTGGAATATAACCAGCAATAAAATATTGACATTCTGAAGAGAATGCATTGATGTTTGTTTGCAAAAATGTCAGAATGTAGAGGAAGACCCAATGAAGCTTAAAAGAGCATACATAATAGATCCTAAAGTTATGAATCACATTACCCCAAGAAGAGATCAAGAACAACAATTTCAACCATTTCATGTGTGAATTAGCCAATAACCTTTTGGGCTCAATCATCCATTGATGTAAAGGAATCAAATGCTTTCAGGATAATACCATGGGAAAACTGTTTGCCATCTTGAGCTCAGGAAACTACTAGCTAAATTTTCCTTCACATTCTACCAGATCATAAAAAGTAGTCATTTTTATGTTGAGTTCTGAAGAATCTCATGCTGTCAGAGTAGCTCGTTTGTCAAGTCTAAAATTTACACTTGGTGGTAATGGCTTTCTGCAGATTAACTTTTCTCATGCCAATGCTTCAGTACTGCTCCTAACAAAATGAGCAGTCAGCTCCCAGAGTGATATCCTCCCCTTGCAAAGGCGGTTCTGGCTTTCCATACCGAGAAAGGAAATCCCAAGTGTCCTATTCATTAGCTGGACATTCTGTGTTAATAACCCTCTTGACTCCACTGAAATATTTTGATAGCTTTGATGAGCACTCAGGTGAATTATTACAGTCTCACTCAGAATCTGAAAGAATATCAGTCTTCAGACAACTAACGATAAAAGTAAAACATGAAATTTCACTGTAAAAAACACTGTGAGGGAATTATAAGGCTACATGAACAACAGATGATACTGATGGAAACAGTTTGGTGGCTTAATCACTTGAAACTTACATTGCATATTTAGAACATTGCAATGTAATTGTGGTTGATGTAGTTAAGTGTTCAAAATAATCTTTCTTCAGAATCTTTTTGAGAAAGTCTTGATGGTTCCAGAAGGGCTTAAGGGATTGGTAGGTGGGCAGTACTTGGGCAATGGTGGAAGTGGCTGCAAAGAAGGAAGTAGAACATAGTCTCAGGTGGGTCACACCTCTGTAGTTCTGCTAAGCTGGTTTTATGTAGTGCTACACCTGAACACATGGCTATCCTGAGAGCTGTCTCTGTGTAACTTACAGCTCTAAAAATGGAGTTTCTGAAAGCAAAGTGTGTTTCTCCAGTGTGCTTTATCCTTGATCTGTGCTAAGGGCAAGAAGTATTTACAAAATAACAGACCTAGGTCTGCCTTTACCATCATATTGTAACTCCAAGGCTCAGTTGGCTACTTACATTCCCAGAAAAGAGAAGGAAAAGGCAGGGATCAACAAAGACAGGAAGAAAGAAAAGACAACCTGAGCTCAGCTAGAGGAGACACAAGGAGAGTTGACATAATTTTGGGGGCCAACTGCAGAGTGTAGAATGGTTGCTGTGATCCTCTTTGATGGGAAAACATGTAGATTCCTTTTAATTTGCTCACAATCTGCATAAATCCAGCAGACCAACTGAGTAAATTACTTTTGTTCTCACTCAAGGGATATCTACTAAGAATTCCAGGCTTTATTCTTTGGCAGGGCTGATATTCAGCCAACACACACAGGCAAAACTGCCCCAGTGGTTAAAAAATACTGAAAATACTTCTGTACCTTTTGGAAACAAATTGCAGCCTGAGCAATCTTGAGCACTGCTAGCTACCCCATTTGTCCTGGCTCCTCCACTAAGACCACAGACCTTTGCCTACTCTAGCAACTACATGGTGAGTGTGTAGCTCTGAAGGATCTTATTAGTGTCCATTCTCTACTGATTGTTGAATATTTCGATTCTCCTATCTGTTCTCAGATAATGGTCATAAGTGACACTGGTTATCCAACCAGGAAGTTGTTAAAAAGTAACCCAGTACAGGATGACAAGTGAGATGGATAGAGATGAAAGAAGAGACTACCCAAAGGTTACTTGGGATGGTAAGCAAGGGGGCCTTAGATCTGAGGGATCTTGGGTGGAGTATATGAAGAAGGATTCTCCTCAGTCCTGAGTGGTACAGCAGTCCTCATTGGCTGCCTCTAAGAGATGCTGGCAAGAAAAACAGATCACAGCTGAAAAGCAATAGGAACCCCGGAGGAGGAAAGTCCTATGTAAAATATGCAAGAGGATTAAAAATAGAGAAAGAAAATTAATCCAAACCACAAGTGTATTTTCAGACTGCCAAGGTCCTGAACTCCTACTTCTTACGCACCTCTATGTGAATGGTGCTCTTACCAAAGTTAGAGGGAATTTAACTCAACTGAGGGACATATAAGGGAGGTTCAGGGAACAGTTCTAGATGGGTAGTGTAAAAACGTGAAAACAGCATATAATTCCTTTAAAGAATAAATGCCACCAAAGGCTCCAATTTAGCACATGCCCATGTGCCCTCAGAGCTGACTGCACTGACAATATGCCCTCCTGGGTATGATATAAAATTTGGCCATGCAGTAAGATCTCACTAGTCAACATATATTTATTGTGTTTACACATTTGGTCTCAGTTATAACTGAAAAATGCAGGTGTAGACCACCCCATCACTGCTCCCCATCCCCACAAAACTTTCAAACAAATAATCTATTCATTGGGATCACTTCATCCATCCCCACTTCCACCACTGTGTATTCCCCTGAGAACCATTCTCAACCCTTATGAGGACAAGCATTTTTTGTATAAGCAGTAGGAATGAGGACATTCACACTCCACTCAGGACCAGAGGAGTGAATCTCCACCTGCAGGCTTTCAGGACCTATCCTGAGGGCTGAGATAAGAGAGAGAAGAAGAAGCCAGAGAAACACTCAGAAAGTGTGTTTCTGAGTGTTCTGAGTGTTGGGCTGACTATAATTCACTTTTCCTGGGTTTGGCAAGAAGGGTCCCTGAGTCAGTGGGCACTTTACATTTTAGGATTGTGGTTGTTATTGTTCATGCAGCCAGGATGTCTCTGTTTCTCATAGCCAAGCACCAGCATGTAAGATTTGCCTTAGTTTGGACTGCTATAACAAAAAGTACCATAGACAGGTGGCTTCAGTGAGAAACGTTTACTTTTCACAGCTCTAGAGGCTGGAATTCTAAGATTGGGGCACCCACATAGTTGGGTTCTTGGTGAGGGCCTTCTTGCTGATGAAAGATAGCTGCCTTCTTGCTGTGTCCCCACATGGTAGAGAGAGAGATCAGGTTCTCTGGCCTCTTTTTATCAGGGCACTAATCTCATCATGAGGGCCCCACCCTCACAACCTCAGCAAAACATAATTACCTTCTGAAGGCCCCCACTTCCGAGTATTATCATATTGAGGATTAGGGCTTCAACACATAAAGTTTGGAGGGACACATTCAGTCCACATCAGGACTTGAGGAATGTCTTGATTTCCCAGTCATTGGTACTGTGAGCTGGGTCCTCATGGGTATGAGCAAAAGGGTCACCAGTGGAAGGGAAGTATGAGAGGGGGACCACTGATAGCATTTACCACTGACAATAGAATTGCTGACCTGTGATAATTGTATTGATAAAAAAGCAGATTAACTTTAAGTCATTTTCATGATGGAGTCTACATTCCCTACAGACAACATATGCCTTTATTTACTGGGCAAGGGTGGGTCACCCCCACAGGTAGAACAGCCACCCCACTCTCCAGCAGATCCCTGCACCAGAAGGTGTGGTTCTGTTTCAAGGTTCTGAACTCCTATCATGTTTGTCCTGGGAACCAAAGTCTGAGAAGTTTTCTCAGAATAAATTGATGAAGTCCAAGTCAGGAACAGAGATGGGGGAGGGTAGGCAGCTTGGGTCTTGACGTACTCTAAGGGCATCGCTCCCGGCAGGAGGGGAGAGGAACAGGCTCCTCTGCCACCCTCCCACTCAGTCTCTGGTGACTGCAGCATCACAGGAGGCCCAGCCTGTCCTCCGGTTGCCAGGGCAATTTAAAAATAGCTTGTACAGCCAAGGAAGAGGGGGGCAGGGAAATAATGAAGATTAGTGGCCTTTGGCAGGAAAACTACAGGTAATGAATTCTGCCCAGGGTTAATCTGGAGTGGAGGGTCTCCTGTGTTTACTGTATTTCTTGTCTTAAGGAAATCCTTTCTGGCCAAGGTCTGCTGTGGGCTCTTTCTGGGAAGGACTCAGCTGCCGCTGGAGAACTCCCTGTTTACTCCTTGGACAAGCAGCCAGGAGGACACTGGCAGGCTCTGTGGAGGAAGGAGCAACACTCCGTGCTCAGGTTCAGAATGACTATTCTGCCTGTACAAGGAGAGCTGTGCGGTGCTCAGTCATTCGGTCTTGTCTGACTCTTTGCAACCCCAAGGACTGTGGCCTGCCAGGCTCCTCTTCCTATGGAATTTTCCAAGCAAGAATACTGGAGTGGGTTGCCATTTCCTTCTCCAGGGGATCTTCCCGGATCATACCAGCATCTCTTGCATCTCCTGCATTGGCAGACAGAGTGTACCAACTGTGCCACTTGGGAGTTGGTAGAGACTGATGGGAACCATGTGTATATGCCATGTGTGCTGTGCTTAGTTGCTCAGCCATGTTCAGCTCTTTGTGACCCCATGGACTGTAGCCTGCCAGGTTCCTCTGTCCATGGGGATTCTCCAGGAAAGACTACTAGAGTGGGTTGCCATGCCTTCCTCCAGGGGATCTTCTCAACCCAGGGATCGAACCCAGGTCTCCCACATTACAGGTGGATTCTTTACTGTATGAACCACCAGGGAGGCCCAAGAATACTGAAGTAGGTAGCCTATCCCTTTTCCAAGTGATCTTCCCAACTCAGGAATCAAACCAGGGTCTCCTGCATTGCAGGCAGATTCTTTACCAGTTGAGCTACCAAGGAAGTAAAATATAATTATGATGTTAGATTATTTCTGGATAGTTCACTTATAGTAATTTTTTTCTTTCATATGCCTTTAAAAAATATTTTGTATTTTTTACAAGGGGCATTAAAAAAACTCCTAATGTGATTTTTAAAAAGGCATGCTATTAAGGGGAAAGTTGTGTGTTTGTCCCTTAGACAAGTCTATTTGAAGGCAGAACAGTAGTCTGGTGGCAGAAATGGTCTTCTCTTGACTTATAAACTCTCAATGAATGTAAAGCAAAGCCAAGGCTCCTTGGCTGCAGAGGAATACACTAGATGACCTTCTAATCTCCTACATTCAAATCACTACTGAGTGCTAATTTGCCCAAAAACTTTCCAGAGGGAAGTATTCAGAATCCTCTCCAAGGTCCAGCATAGTCATCAATCAAAGTGTCCTTCCAAACCCATCTGCACTGGCCTGCAAAACATTCCTAATGGATCCAGGGAAGAGTGAGGACCCAGGACCTGCAGAAATGGTTTGTTTGGCTCTCAGAACCAAAAGGCACAGAACATATATTTTAAAAATTAATTTATTTACCAATGTTAAAGTAGGCATGTAAAAATCTCTATTTCTGGATTCTCTTGGAAGAATCATAAAATCGGTCCTCACGGCAATAAACTGCTGGATCTGGGTGGTGGCTGCCCCTTTTGAAGTATGTGGCCTTTTCTAGTGCCCACGGTCCCCATTAGTCCCTACCAACTCAGGACTCTGAGGCTGGGTGGTAATTTCCATCCTCACTTTTCTTACATTGGGTCTCCTTCATTTAGTCACGCCACCTGTCAGCCCTTATAAGCCTCTGAGTTTGCAATTTCTGATATAATAAAAGCTCCATAGGGACAGAGACCACTTTGTATCCTCCACAAAACTTAGTAAAAACACATGGAGGCCTTCAATAAATGTTTGTTGAATGCAGGTATTACATTGTTTCTAGCTCCCTAAAATGAAAGTTTGGTAGGCAAGCCCTTACCCCTGTGTTGTGGGTTTACCATGTTCCTTCATGAACCTCTTTTCTTCCCTACAAAGGTAAAACAATTTGCTCTTAGGATTGAACCCCTGGCTACCAGTAGCCCTCCTCTTGTGCAGCCTATTCCTAGTCCTGACATTTCCTCAGACTGTGTCTGAGAAGGTTTATCTTAGTCCAACTTCTCACTTAGGAGAGGACTTGGCAGATATCTCCATGGAGACAGAAAAGGGATTCCGGGTTCCCCTCTCATGTCACTTTTGACACTCAGTTTTGTACACAAGAGCATATTTTTTATGTGCCATCCAAAGACAGAATCATCATCTTGTTTATTTACATTGTTGGTTTGGATGAGCTGCCAATAAATAGAGAGGTGGCAGTTTCTACAGATCTGTAGTTGGGGGTGGTGATGGTGAGAAGCGTCTTCTTGTCTCCTCCTTACCTCTGCTCTCAGTGGGGCTTCTTTGTCCTCAAGCCTCTTCTCCAATATTTCTGTTCCTCTGATGATCCTATCTTTGGTCAAAGAGAAAACATGCTGTAGGGTAAGATGCTGCTGCACATGCGCTTAGTCATGTCCAACTCTTGCAACCCCATGGACTGTAACCTGCCAGGCTCCTCTGTCCATGGGATTTTCCAGGCAAAAATACTGGGGTCTACACCAGGGGATTTTCCCCACCTGAGGATTGAACCCGAGTCTCCTGTGTCTCCTTCATTGCAGGCAGATTCTTTACCTGCTACGCTAAAGTAAGTCAAGAACAGTCAATTAACAAAGTGAAGAAAATAATAAGCTACACATATTTTATTTAGATATAGGATAACCAGACATAGTGGTTACCCGTGGGAAGAGGGAAGAGAGGAGGAGCAAGATAAAGATAGGGGATTAAGATTATATTTAAAATAAATAAACTACAAGAATACATAGTAGAATACAAAGAATATAGCCAATGTTTTATAATAACTATCAATGGAATATAACCTTAAAAATTTGTGAATCACTGTGTTGTACACCTAAAACTTATATAATATTGTACATCAACTACATCAACTATACCTCAATGAAAAAAAAGAAATAGGATAACCATATAATTTATCATTCTAACCAGGACACTTTGGAGAGTGCGGAGGGGTGCTAACTAGACGGGATCCTGTGACTACAGGCACAAACTGGAACTGTCCCAGCAAAATTGGTTTTCAAAATCAGATGTGTTCATTAAAACAGCCTTGAGCAATGATTTTCATTTAAGGCAAGGCTGGATGCTTTACAGAAAAAGTATTTGAGCTACTTACAGCAAAACCTGCTGTAATAGGGAGAGAGAGGTTATAGACGATCATGAAAAATTTCTCAGTGACTACAGGTAGTCCTCCACTTTTTATTGTTTTTATTGTATATTTATCTATTCATTTGAGGCTTTGTATGAAAAATCATCTCTCTCTTAGCTCTCCCCTCTACTCCCTTATTTGGGCCTTTATATCCCCAAATGTCAAATAGGTTCAAGTGGTCAAAGTACCTATAATGCTGGTGTGTGTGCATGCGTGCTCAGTCGCTTCAGTCATGTCCGACTCTTCATGAAACTATGGACTATAGTCCGCCAGGCTCCTCTGTCTGCTGCAGGCAGATTCTTTACCCACAGAGCCACCTGGGAAGCCCATAATGCCTGTACCTGGCAGTATCTCAGGAAGAGAGCAACAGGCTGGGGAGAAGGAGGAAGCTCTCAAAGATACTTGTAGAAGTAACAATCACTTATCATATGAGCCCCTATTATGTCCTAGACCCCATTTAAAGACAGCAGAAACTGATGCACAAGACAGATACACCATAAACAATCCTATCTCTAGCCCTGTATGGTAAGTTAATCATTATGTTAACTGCTATAACAAATAAACCCCAAATCTCAGTGACTTCACACAACTAAAGTTTAACTCTTTCTCAGACTGCACACCACCATTAGTCAAGAGGCTCTCCTGAGCAGCTGTTCACTGGACAGTGACTCAGATTTAGGCTTGTTCCATCATGTGGCTCTACCATCTCAAAAACCTTCCCTTCCAGCCATGTGATCAGGGGAGAAAGAATATGGATGATCACGCTGAACTGACAACCAGGCCTGAAATTGGTATTCATCATATCCACCCACTGGCCAGGCTAGTTATACAGCCCTGACCTAACTATAAAGGAAACTGGGAAATGGAGTCTTCCTTATGCCAGGAAGAGACTGGTGAGCATCTGGCCAGCCTCTGCCAAATTGCTGTACTCACCCCTTTACCAACAAATCAAGTTCAGAGAGGTTAATAACTTATGAAGGATCAAGCATCTAACGTAGCAGCAGTTGGAATTTTAACACAGGTGTGCTGAACTTCAAAGTTCATGTTCTTTCCATTGCAACTCAACCTATACAATCAACTCATAAGCTTCCCCTATAAGCAGCAGTATAATAGGGAGAGACATATCAAGATCATTCTCCAAGGCTTTGTCTGTCTACTTTGCCTGGTTTATGACAGACTGACTGGCTTTAGTTTCCGTCTGACTATTTCTGCAAGCCTCATGGAGGCCAGGACACACTACCTACCAGTAGAGCCAGGCTTCTCCTGTGGAGGTGCTCTCTTCTTTAATTTCTCCCAGCAATATTTTGTGGTTTTCAGTGTAAAAGTATTGCACATTTTTAATGAGTCATTTATTCCTAAATGTCTCATAGATTGTTGAGTGGTGTTGAGTGGTGTTTTTGAGTGCTGTTGTTAGTAGTGTTTTTAATTTTCAATGTCTTGAATTTCATTGCTAAAATATAGAAATAAATTTGGTTTTTGTATATCAAGCTTGTATCCTGCAATATTGCTAAACTCACTTATTATAGTATTTTTCCATCATTTGTACATGGCTTATCACATCTGCAAATAAACAGTTTTACTTTTCCCTTTTCAGTCTGGATATCTTTATTTTTCTTTTGTGCCTGATTGCCCCAGCTAAAACCCCCAATACACTGCTGATTAGGTGTGGGGAGAGTCAATGTCTTTGTCTTGTCCCTAGTATTAGGGGAAAGAGTGCAGTGTAATGTTGTAGGTTCTTTATGCATGTTCTTTATTAGATGGAGGAAATTTTCCTCTATTCCTAGTTTTCTAATAGTTTACTTTTTAAAATTAGGAATAGATGTTGCAATTATTTCTTGGCCTTTTGGCTAAGATCAAGTGTAGGAATAGGTGTTGGATTTTTTCAAGTGGCTGTTCTGCATATGTTGAAATGATCATATGTGTCACTGTTGGTGACTTTTTAATATGATGAATTACATTGACTCATTTTTTAAAAAAAATATTAAACCAACCTAGCATTATCCCAGGGGCTAAAAATCACTTGATTGTGATGTATTATCTTTTTAATATATCATTGGTGATTTGATAAAATTTAATTATGAAATTTTGCATCAATATTCATGAAGGACATTGGTCTACTTTTCTTTTCTTCTAAAGTGTTTGTCTGGTTTTGTATCAGGAAAATGCTGGCCTCCTAGAAAGAGTTGGGATTTCCCCCTCTTCCATATGGTACCAACTAGGGTTCTTGGATTGTTTAATCAATAGAAATTGACAAAAGGCCAGACAAGGAATTCAGGCATAGTTTTATTGGGACTCAAGCTTTAGCACAAGGGGGTGCAAACAAGTAACAGGAAAGTGGGAGGGTTCCTTAAATAGGGTGTAGTATATGTGGATAGATGGGTTGAGCCGGAGGGGTAGCTAAGGTGGTCTGCCCACCTCCTTGGTGATGCTGTGTGCAGTGATCATGCATGGTACCCTGCTTTTGCTCCCAACAGCCTGGAAGTGGCAATTGACTTCTGGCCTATTCTTATCTTATTATGTAACTGCCCCAACTGTTCTGCATGCAGTTATTTTCAGTCCTATTTGTATTCTGGTGCTTGAGGACATGTTTGTTTAGGTACATGCACTGCCTCAAAGGGTCCCAGGTCCCAGGTTCCAGCCTGTCTTTAAAATTGTGAAAGAAGCTGTGTAGAATTTGCAAAGAGTCAGACACGACTGAGCGACTGAACTGACTGACTGACTGACTTCTTGAGTACTATTCTATAATCTGTGAATTTTGAAACTTGAAGGAGCAGATCTATTCTGCCTAACTTTGTCCTTAATACCAGCCTGCTTGGCCAGGCTTTGTGGAACACCCTTCTGAAGTTTTTCCTTCTCTTCTTCCTGAAGACAGAATGCTATTTCCTCCTTTGAAAGGGAAAAGGTAATGTGGAGGTGAAAGATGAAGGACAGGAGTGGGAGTATCTCACTATCTCACAATCTCAGTATGACATTTCAATGAATACAATGAAATGGAAGTGAAATTCACATAAAATTAACCTTTTAAGATATAATTCAGTGTCATTTATTCTGTTCATCATATTGGACAACCACCACTTCTGTCTAAGATTTTCATTGCCTCAAAAGAAAATCCCATACACATTGAGTCCTCACTCCCTCGTCTCCCCTTCCCCTGACCCCTGGTAACCTCCAGTCTGCTTTCTATCTCTCTGGAGTTACCTATTCTGGATATTTCATATAAATGGAGTCATGTAATATGTGATCTTTTATGTTGTCTGGCTTTTTTCACTTACCATAATATTTTCAAGGCCTGCCTACAACATAATATGTACCAGTACCTCATTCTTTTCTATGGCTAAGTAATATTCCATCATTTTATATATATATATATATATATATATATATATAATCACAGTTTGCCTATTCACTCATCAGTTATTGGACATTTGGGATGTTTTTACTTTTTGCCTCTTATAGATAGTACTACTATGAACATTCGTGTATAAGTTTTTGCATGAGTACATGCGTGCTCAGTTGCTTCAGTCATGTCTGACTCTTTGAGACCCCGTGGACTATAGCTGCCAGGGTCCTCTGTCCATGGGATTTTCCCAGCAAGAATACTGGAGTGGGTTGCTATTTCCTTCTCCAGGGGATCCTCCCAATCCAGGAGTTGAACCTGCATCTCCTGCATTGGCAGTAGATTCTTTACCACTGCACCACCTGGGAAGCCCTTTTGTTTGAGTATCTTTTTTCAATTATTTTGTATATATATTTAGGAGAATAGTGCTGGATCGTATGATAATTCTGTTTAACTTTTTGAAAAACTGCCAAACTGTTTTCCACGGCATTTGCACCATTTTACATTCTCATCAGCAATATATGAGGGTTTTGATTTCTCCATGTCCTTACCAACACGCTATTTTCCATTTTCCATTTTATGGCTACCCTAGTGGGTGTCAAGTGATGTCTCATTGTGGTTTTCAGTTGCATTCCCTAATGACTTATGATGTTGAGTATCTCTTTAGGTGCTTGTTGGCTATTTGTATATAGTTTAGGAAAATATCTAGGTTTTTTGTCCATTTTTAAAATGGGTTATTTATCTTTTTGTTATTGACTTGTGAGTTCTTTAGATATTCTGGATCCTAGAACTTTTTGAGATATATAACTTGCAAATATTTTCTCCCATTCTGTAGGTAATCTTTTCACTTTCTTTTCAGTTTTGGTAGTTTCTATTGAGAATGCCTCAAGGTCAAAATTTCTTTCTTCAGCTATGTCCCATTTATTAATACATCCATCAAAGGCATTCTTAATTTCTATTATAGTGGTTTTGATCTGTAACATTTCTCTTTAGTTCTGTTTTAGAATTTCCATCTCTTTGCTTATATTGCCCATCTGTTCTTGCATTCTGTATATTAGAACTTAGTTGTATTAAATTCTATTAGAACCCTTAGTGTATTAGACATTGACAATTAAATGGATGTTGGACATTGGAATTGTAAATAGTTTTATTTGTGTAAACTAATAATATTTAATTAAAATTTTAAAATTAAAGTTGTTTCAGATTTAAGTATTTTGTTAAGTATTTAAAGTATATTTTTAAAATATTTAAAACACACATCCTATTCATTATAATTTGGATTTTATCTTTTTAAATAATTTTGAATATTTTAAGAAAAATAGCATTGAATTTTTATATAGAAAGTTTTGTTTTTTTATCTTTTACATTTACTTTAATTACATTTTAATTAAATATATTTAATTTTGAACAATTCCAATATAATTACATTTTAAGTTTTAATCTTTTAAAAAGTTGCACCTAATAGAATTTTATGCAGTGATGGAAATGCTTTTTATTTGTACTGTTTAATATGGCAACCACTAATGTTATACTTGACTATTGAGCACCTGAAATGTGACTGATGCAGCAAGGAATTTATTTTTTAATTTTCTATAATTTAAAAAATAATCTTTATTTATTAATTTTGGCTGCGCTGGTCTTCGTTGCTGCACGGACAGGTTTTTCTGTAGTTGTGGCAAGCGGAGGCTACTCGAGTTGCGGGGCGTGGCTTCTCCTTGCGGTGCTTCTCGTGTTACAGAGCACAGGCTCTAGGGCGCTCGGGCTTCAGTTGTTGCAGCCCCCAGGCTCTAAAGCACAGGCTCATTGGTTGTGGCACAGGGGCTTGGTTGCTCCGTGGCATGTGGGATCGTCCAGGACCAGGGGTCGAACCCGTGTTTCCTGCATTGGCAGGCATATTCTTTACCACTGAGCCGCCAGGGAAGCCCTAATTTTTAATTTTATATAATTTTTATCAATTTAAATTTAAATAACCACATTTAGCTGGTGGCCAACATACTGAACTTAGATCATTGTTTTCCTAGAACACAAATTATGTGAGTATAAGTATATAATTAGTGACTGCTAGAATAAAGACACAAAATGAATTCTATTAAAAATAACACTTTATGAATTATGAATTTATTTTTACTACTTACCCAAATGTGGTGCTAGTGGTGAAGAAGCTGCCTGCGAATGCAGGAATCATAGGAGACACAGAGTTCAGTCCTTGGGCTGGGAAGATCCCCTGGAGAAGAGCATGGGAACCCACTCCAGTATTCTTGCCTGGAGAGTTCCATGGACAGAGGAACCTGGCAGGCTACAGTCCAGGGTGTCATAAAGAGCTGGATACAACTGAAGCAACTTAGCACGCATGCAAATGCCACAGCTCACCAACAGAATATCTTGTATATGCAGTATTAATTATGTCTGGTCATCTGTGATATGTTGTCACCTTTTAGTCAATGAGAAACCTTCAACTTTCCACATAGTTTTTCTTTTTAATCATTCTGGAGATATATTTGTCAAGGAAAGAGGATAGAAAGTATGTCATTCAACTGTTCATGATTTATAAACATTAAATGTAGGCTATGGTATGTAGGCCTCTGTTGGACCTCATGTCCTCGCTCTCACAAATATTGGGGCTGGGCCTGTCCACACGGGAGTTGTCCCTCTGTGAGAGCAGCAATACTATGCACTGATTACTGCTCTCCAGCCCCTGGGATGCCACCCACTTCTCCTTCCCCATCGTCCCATCTCCAACTCCGCCAAAGCCCATTGTTGGCTGTGAGCTGCGCTTCAAACCTGAGGGGCCCTTCCTATCAACCTAATCCTTGCTGTCAGTGATAAAGAATAACCCTCAGGGCACTGTCAGGGAGCATCCTGACCCACAAAATAGCTGTAGGCCACCAGACCTTTCAACAGCAACCTTTAATTTTCTCCTCTTTGTCACTTGGGTAACATGGGCACCCACTTCAGACGGTGAAAAATTCTCATGGACTCCTGGCATTGAGTTAAATTATTTTATTATAATTTCACATAAATATACAAGTTAAAAAGTATAAACTCCTATAGCTGAATGAGGTTTATTTCACTCTAAACCTCAAAGAAGCTGTTTAGATTAAGTACAAACAAACCTGGAAAATCAATCAAAACAAAACTACCAACACTAAATTAATGTGAAAATGCTTTATGGAAAGTAAGTTGCCAATGTTGAGTTTAATAGTAAAATATTATATCTTAGTGTCAGGTCTCTTTTTACTTATTCCTTCTGTATTTCAAATTTAACAATAGAGAATGTTCTATGTAGAATCATATTAAAACAATCTTTATTTCTTAGTTCTGGAGAATCAGGACTCATATTTAGTCAAAGCTCTGCCCTAGAACACCAGGTTTCTTCAAAAATTCAATTTATTTAAACTAAAAAACCCCAAACAGGTTACCCATTTCTTCCATCTCCTCAGTCTCATCTCTTCCCCAACCACTAATCTGTTCTTCTGTACAGATTATTTCTATGAGCTTGTTTTTCCTGTTTGTTTTCTGGGTTTTTTTTTGATTCCACGTATAAAAGAGATCGTACAATATTTGTCTTCCTGTGTCTGACTTATTTCATTTAGCATAATGCCCTTGAAGTCACCCATGTTGCAAATGGCAAGATTTCTTTCTTCTTTATGGCTGAATAATATTGACATATGGGCTTTCCTGGTAGCTCAGCTGGTAGAGAATCTGCCTGCAGTGTGGGAGAGCTGGGTTTGATCCCTGGGTTGGGAAGATCCCCTGGAGAAAGGAACAGCTACCCACTCCACTATTCTGGCCTGACGAATTCCATGGACTATATAGTTCATGGGGTCGCAAAGAGTCGGACACAACTGAGTGACTTTCATTTTCACTTTTGACTTTCAATATTGATACACACACACACGTGTGTAATTTCTTTACTCATTCATCCATCAACAGACCCTTAGGTTGTTTCTATATCTTGCCTTTGTAAATAATAATACAATGAATAGAGTGCGTATATATTTTCAAATTAGCATTTTATTTTCTTCAGGTAAATACATGAAAGTGAAATTGCTGGATCATATGGTAGTTCTAATTTAAATTTTTTGATGGACTTCCATACTGTTTTCCATAGTGGCTACAGCAATTTACACTCCCACCAACAGTGCACAAGGGTTCCCTTTCTCACATCCTTGCAATTTTCTGTCTTTTTGATAGTAGCCATTCTTACTGGTGTGAGGTGATATATCATTGTGGGTTTGATTTGCATTTCTCTGATGATTAATGATGTGGAGCATCTTTTCATGTACTGGTTGGTCATCTGAATGTCTGAAAAAACGTCTATTCAGATTGGCTGCCTGTTTTTAAATCAGATTGGATTTGTTTTTGCTATTGAGTCGTGAGTTCTTTATATATTTTGGATATTAGCTCCTTATCAGATATATGATTTGTAATTATTTTCTCTCATTCAGTAGGTTGACTTTTCATTTTGTTGATGATTTCCTCTGATGTGCAGGAACTTTTTAGTTTGACGTAGTACCATTTGTTTACTTTTGCTTTTGTTGTCTTCGCTTTTGGTGTCAGATTCAAAAAATCACCAGACACCTTTGTCAAGGAACTTACTACCTATGATTTCTTCTTGGGGTTTTATGGTTTCAGGTTTTATGTTCAAGTCTTTAAACCATTTTGCATTAGTTTTGGTGTATGGTGTAAGATCATGGCCCAGTTTCATTCTTTTGAATGTGGCTATCCAATTTTCCCAACAACAGTTATTGAAGAGCATGTCCTTTCCCTGTTGTGTATTCTTGCCTCCTTTGTCATAAACTAATTGACCGTATATGCATGTATTTATTTCTGGGCTCTCTATTCTGTTCTGTTGATCTATATGTCTGTTTTTATGCCAATACCATACAGTTTTAATTACTAAAGCTTTGTGGGTTTGAAAGCCAAGAGTGTGATGCCTCCAGCTTTGTTCTTTCTTGAGATTGGTTTGGCTATTCAGGGTCTGTTGTGGTTCCAGTTCCTTAGAAGTCTTAGAATTGTTCTGTTTCTGTGAAAAATGCCATTGGTATTTTGAATGGCATTGAATCTGTATATTGCTTTGGGAAGTATGGACATTTTAATGATATTAATTCTTCCAATCCATGAGCGTGAAATGTTTTTTCTTTTATTTTCATTTATTTATGTCTTTTTCAATTTCTTCATTAAGTCTTGTAGTTTTTAACACATAGTCTTTCACTTTCTTGGTTAAATTTATTCCTGAGTATTTTATTTATTATTTTTGATGCAATTGTAAGTGGGGTTATTCTCAATAATTTTTGTAATTCATTATTATTATAAAGGAATGTAAGATTTTTGTGTATTGATTTTATAGCCTGTGACTTTACTGAATTCATTTATTAGTTCTAACAATTTTTTGATGGAGTGTTTAGGGTTTTCTATATATAATATTATGCTATCCTCAAAGAGTGACAGTTTTACTTCTTTGGGCACCAGTTTTAATGAGATGCTTCTTGCTAACTCCATTAGCTGTCTGGCTATACAAAGGTAAAGGCTACTACACTACAGCCTTATTGATATCTGAAATAGACATCTAAATCCATTAGGTTTCTGGACTTGTAAATGGAAATTATTTTCAACTATTTTCAAATATCCTTACTGCTAATAAGTTAGGATCCATGCAGTAAGTTCCCTCTCTGCCACAAATGTGGTCCAGACTGCCATGGCCCACCTTTCTGTAAGTTCTGTCTCCCTGAACCCCATACCATCTCCAGTCACACTAATTTATTTGAACTGCTTCAAAATATGATGCTAACATATCTGGACACAATGTAAATGTGGGCCTGAGGTATTTGGTTCTGTTCTAACTTTAAGGTGACCCTCCTAAAGACCTGGTGTGTATTTGTATATATGAGTTTAATTTATATAAGTTTGAATAAACAAAATTTATAAATCCTCAGGGGTACTTTAGGAAGCCCCAAACTGTACTTAGATGAATACTTTTGAATTCTCAAAAGTATGATATGAGGATCCCTTGGGGTCCCTGAGATGTGTTATGAGGATCCACAACGTTCAAATTATATTCACAATTCTTTCTACTATAGGAAATATCAATAGGTGTAATCCGTATAAACAAAAACTCTGGCCAGATAAGCAAGCATTAAAGTCAACATTAGCTGTCAGCATTAGGGCTTTAAAGTCAACCCATTCCTACTATGCAGTCACTCTACCTTGATCATATGATCTTTATGCCCAGATCCACATACCCACCCCCGGAATTTAGTGATCTCTTTCTCTCTTGACAGTCCTGCAATGAATTTTGAATGAATTTTTCTCTCTTGTGGCCTGGAGTTTGCACAACATCCAAGATGAAGCTATACTTTGTAGTCATAAGTTACACCTTATGTTGGGGTGGGTTGCTATATCCCATGGCAATGGGAAGCATGCTGAGGGGTTATCTTAAGTAACTCGAATTCTGCTGGGAATCTTCTAATCCTTGGGTCATTAAAGACTCCCCAGATGTGAAACACTTCTGTTTTCAAAATTCCCGTGTTTGCCAATGGGGCCGTAACAGTAACCACAGATACTTGTGTCTAGATATTCAGTTTCCACCTAAGTTTTGAATTTAATCAGTTTCTGATCTCATTCTGCAACTGTCTACAAGAAGACAAATCACAATGAAATAGTACTTTCTGTATGGGGCCAGTTTCTTTCCTCTGCTGAGACCAGAGTCAGTCCCATTCCCAAATGAAGTTACTCTGAGCCATTAGAAGCAGCCTGTCTGTCCTTCTCCGTAACCTGTGAAATATTGTCATTGCTCTAAAGCCTCATCTTTGGTGAGTACCTCACTTGGATCTTGAGACCAAACTAGGAGAGTGTAATTAACCTCATACTGCTGTAAACCAAGAACCTATTAGCTTTCTACCCCAAGATGTGGATACTCTCATTTTCTTCTACCCAGTAGTATTTTAATCCAGTTTAATCTTGTTTAATCCTTCTGTTTAGGGACCTTTTACAGCTCTACTCTTAATACTGATTTCTCTATCAGTCAGGTTTTTATGTGATTACAAAGATTCTCTTGGTATGGGGAACTTATACAGAGATGCACAAGATTAGTAGAGCAACACAAGTCATCTTCCTGGTTGCTCAGTCACTCTGGGTCCAGGTGTTATGCAGAGTAAGAAATGCGACAGGCCTAATGGGGACCCAGAACCAAAGCTCAGGGTTGTCTGGGTTGCTACGTTAGTCTGAGAGATCTGCCCTGGCATTTATACTTTCAAAATAGAGAATTTCACTGAGTCAGGTGGCCATCATCCAAGGGAAGTGCTTCTACTGGGAAGTGATTCATGCCAACCCTCTCCATAGCGGTTAGCCTTCCTGATATTCGGTCAGTTCCTGCTCCCATTGTTTCAGATGAGGTCAGCAGGATTGTGCCACTCAATTCACTTGGCAAGAAGAGCACAGCAACTGATGAAGATGGAGCCTGTTCAAGTCCCTTTTGCTGAAGGGACCAATCAGTTAGGCATGCACGGAGACTTCTTGAACGAACTCCTCAACCAGTCCAGTGCAACTATTTTCAGGGGGTATTTTTAAAAATCATTACAGCTAAAGTGGTGGTGAGTCTAACTCTTTAAAACAATGGCTCTGACTTTGAGGCAGTTTGTGGTTCAGTGAAGCCATTTCCCCATTTTTCTGTCACTGAGAAGTTGCATTGAGAGCAAACTTAGGCTCCAGCTCGAACTTCCTTGACAGTTTTTATATGTGACTTATGAAAAGCACCCTCAAAGCCATGATAAGTTTTAAAGATGCCAGATAGAATGACTCCTAATTAAGAGTCCAAAAATACAGACTGCTATTTCCCAAAGTATGCCCTGTAAGGAAGTGCTTCTAGGAAATGCTCATAGGTGCACTCAAAGAGAAAGAGAGAGAGAGAGAGAGAGAAGAAGAAGAAGAAGAAGAAGAAGAAGGGAGAGAGAGAAAGAGGGAGAGGGAAAGAAGGAAAGAAATTGAATTCATGGTTTAAAAACTTTGGGAAGAATTTTACCATAGGGCCCCCCTCTTGGGGTTTTATTCTCCAAAATTTAAAACCCCAAGTCATTTCATTGTGAAGAAATTTGTTTTAACTTTAGTTCATGAAGCATTTCCCAAATTTACTCAAACACATAAAAGCTTTTGATTTTGCCTTATGCTTCCCCAGATCCCACCGTGTACCACGTGGATCCATTTGCTTTGTACAGTAAGTTCTGGAAACAGCTCCTCCAGAATTCTGACCAGTGGCTTTTCCTGGGGAAACTTACAAGAGAAAGGAAATGGAGCAACAATGCAACTCATATAGAAGTTGCCATTGATAGGCATTGTTTCCTTCCTCGACTACTGTTCCAGACTCCCCTCTTCCATGGCAGGCAACTCTGTTGCTCTAGGTGGCTTACCTGATGTGGTGACCAGACATTTTTTTTCTTAAAGAGTCTGAGCCACATGGCCATGACTGCTGCACTTCTATTTATTACCAAAATTAGATGCTGAACATTTTCTTCTTGCTCCTGTTGGCTAACAGCAGCCCTGCCTCCTCTAGTGGAGCCAATTATCTGCCAGGATGGTGATTCCTTTCCTTGTGTCCTCTGCTCTTGGCTTTGGGAATCAAAAGTGGCCCCCTGCCAGCCACAGTTAAAAATTTAATGGGAACCTTGCTGAGTCCTCTGTTGGAAACACTTCTCTCTGAAAACCAGAACCCTTAGGCCAATAAAGCTTAGAGTTATTGGAGGAGAAACACAGATTCCAACAAGTGGGTGGCTAGGAGTGATGGTGAGTGGGCAATTCCTAATTCTGCCCCTTGGTTCCAATACCCATGTATTCTACCTACTGAGGACACAGCTTTCAAATTTTTAGTCTCAGGACCACTTTATACTCCTAAAAGTTATTGAGGACCCCACAGAGCTTTTGTTTATGTGGGTGATAGCTATTAATACTGTATTAGAATTTAAAACTAAGACCATTTCAAAGTTTAGCAATGAGGAACACACAGCATGTTAACAGAAATAACAGCATAATTGTTATGAGATTACTTTTGACCTCATGGAACGCTGATTTTCATCCTAAAATGTCAGATTGTTCCAGAATACAAAGGAGAATAATAAGGGACAGAATGTGGTAAGTGAATTTTACTTGCTTTGTCTGGTAACACTTGTGTCTTAAAAGAAGCTATGGAATGTGTTAAAATGTTGGTAAAGTTTGGTCCCTTTTAATAGGCTGGCCTCCTTGATTACCTGACTAATGTGTTTGCTAACAATATGAAGGGTTATTCTTCACTTTCTGTATAATCTACCTACATAGCAAAACTTTTTTATGTTAACTGTGTTATTTCCTTGATTACTTAGGAAAAAAATCTCAGCTGTGAAAGAAGTTAGATATACTTAACAATCATGTTACTTTCTATTTTTAAATAAAAATATTATTGCTATTTTGATTAAGTAGATACCTAAATATCATCTTCAGGCACCCATGATCCCATTTGATCAAATGTTCAAATCTCCTCTAACAACTTTTTTTTATTTTTGCCTTCCCCAGATCAGACCCAAGTATAGAAAGAAATACAGGAAGAAGGAAAATAAAAGAGAATGTTTCAAGATACCACTTACACTGAAATCTATCTTGAGATTTCCCAGAGGGTCCCTGAAAGAATCACAAAATTTGTGTTCTGTCACCTTATAAAAAGAAAGATTCTAGAAATAATTAGGATTTTTAAAAAAAAATATGTAACTGTTTTGTAAAGTTTCTTGGGAAAAATTGTCAAATCAGAAGAAACTCTCAGCTTTGCCTAGGTTAAGTTTGGGAAGGTAAAATAGTGTTAATATAAATATTTCAGACAGTATATGAGTCATGGGAAGTCCCTAGATGTTTGTCAATGTCCTCGCTTTCAATAATATATTTTAACTTCAGAGGAAACTTTGAGTAGACTCTGTCCAGTTTTCCTATATTTGTCAGAATCCTAGTGGTGCTTTGCCTGATGTTAGACAGCAACCATAGTATAGTGTTATCCATCATTTTAATTATTGTTTAAAGGGTTAACTTTGTCAAGTCTTTTAAAATTTGAATCTAGTATCTTCTATGACACTGGTTTTCAACTGGAGATGCACATCAGACTTATCCATTGAGTTTTATAAAAATACAGCCATCTAGGACCTATGCCAGGTTTGCTGAATCTCTTCATATTCCTGATACAGTCTTACAATATGCTTGGTTTAATGTTGGTATATTTTATATATTATGTTTCACGGTTATTGTGCTATATATCAAGCGTTTTCCTCCATACAATTGTGTTTGCTGCCAAGTCGCTTCAGTTGTGTCCGACTCTGCGACCCCATGGACTGCAGCCTACCAGGCTTCTCTGTCCATGGGATTCTCCAGGCAAGAACACTGGAGTGGGTTGCCATTTCCTTCTCCAATGCATGAAAGTGGAAAGTGAAAGTGAAGTCACTCAGTCGTGTCTGACTCTTCACGACCCCATGGACTGCAGCCCACCAGGCTCCTCCATCCATGGGATTTTCCGGGCAACAGTACTGGAGTGGGGTGCCATTGCCTTCTCCACAATTGTGTTTAGCCTTTTAAAAAATCAAATATTCTCTGACTTCTCTGAAAATAGGTTTCATCATTATTCTTAGAGACATATTGTCTAAAACTTGTTTTGGAATTGCTTTATCATCTTATTATGCCTGCCACAGAAGCAATCACATTTTCTTGTCAGTTACATTATTCTAATTATGAATTCTCATTAGACTTTCACATTTGAAAGTTATCACTAATAAATTAACCTCAGCCATTTTCTCTGTGATTTAAAGCAGTTTTTATTTCTCTGATGCATATCTGAAGGTTCTGCTATCAGCTATAGACCTGAGTTTGTATCTTCAATAAAGATACACAATGTCAGAGCCCCATGGAAAAGTACCATATTAGACACTAGGAACTATTAACACTTCCAGGTAGACTTTTGGGTCCAGGCTTTTGATGTATCACTTGCACAATTTTCAGGCCGTAACAGTGAATTTAGTCAGGATTTCCATATCTCTTTTCCATTAAAAAGTGCATATGGGCTCATGAGAATGCTAACTCAAAATCCAGTGGAATAGGAATTAATTATGTAGGACTGAATGAACTGATCAGTAGTTGTGGTGTATGGGCTTTGAGAACATTTTTATTTTGATTACTTATTTAGAATATTGTTGATATTTAAATTTCTATTTTCCAGCTATAAAATCAAGCACCTTTTTCCTTCTTAAATTCTCTGTAATCCATACAATTTAGTAGAATCTGCTTTTATATACTGAAATATAACATTTAAATTTTATCTAATTCTTGCTTTTCCTTCTTGAAATCAGAAGTTCTTATTGCTTCCTTACTTTTCATGGCAATATAGTTACTTATATAGGCCCTATAAAAATCTGTCTTTAAAAAAACAAACAAGAATATAATTGGGAAAAGTCGATCATGTAACCAAAGCTTCACCTGGAATGTCATATCTGAGAATGGTGCTCATTTAATGGAACTTAGGGGGCCAGTGCTTATAAAATCATTCTAGGAAAACTGGCCTGGTACCTGTTTCTCAGGATCTCCACCTGATATCAAAAGACCACTGCAAGATGGTTCACTCAAGTGTGCTGGCAGCCCCTCGCTGGCTGTTGGCCAGAGATCATACCCCCTGGCTTCTCCATCAGCAGCCGGAGCCTCCTTATGACGTGGCCGCTGATTCACCCAGACCTAGTCATCCAAGGGAGAGAGAGGGAAACAGAGAGAGAAAGAAAGAGAGAGGGATCAAGGAGAAAGTCCCAATGCTTTTTATGACCTAGTCTCAGAGTCACACTGTCACTCTGCCTTATTCTATTTGTTAAAAAGAGAGTCACTAAGTCCAGGCCAGACTCAAAGCGATGGGAATAAAGAAAGCTCCACCTCTTGAAGAAAGGTGTACCAAAAAATTTAGGGACACATTGTGGCCACTGGAAGTTTGGTGTCTTCCAAAGCCCTGGCCTTTATCATTCTAGGCTCTCTCCTCACCTTTGGGTAACTGTACAAGTTAGTGGATAAGACAGTCTTGTAAACAAGCAGCACTAAAACAAAGCAAGCTGTAATTGTGTGCTATGCTAGAGGCACAAAAGGTGCCAACAAAGGACATTAAACCCAACTGGGACAATTCAGAAGGAAGCAGCATTTGATGTGAGACTTGAAGAATGAGAGGGTTTTAATGGTCTAAGATT
Organism: Bubalus bubalis; assembly: GCF_019923935.1. Lineage (NCBI taxonomy): Eukaryota > Metazoa > Chordata > Mammalia > Artiodactyla > Bovidae > Bubalus > Bubalus bubalis. Next base: position 126,185,095 of record NC_059157.1, on the reverse strand, counting down.
CAGAGCCAGAAGGAGTGAATGGCCAGTGAGCAAGGCAAATGTTGGTATGGATGGAGGCAAGAGGCATACAAATGTTGGCTCTGGGGAGCTGAAAACAAAGTCGTATCACTAAAAACTATCAAAATGATGACTGTTTAAAGAAGAGTATAGTAATTAAGTAACTGTGGCATTGGAGAAGACTCTTGAGAGTCCCTTGGACTGCAAGAAGATCAAACCAGTCCATCCTAAAGGAAATCAACCCTGAATATTCATTGGAAGGACTGACGCTGAAGCTGAAGCTCCAATACTTTGGCCACCTGATGCAAACAACTAGTTCATTAGAAAAAAACCCTGATGGTGGGAAAGATTGAAGGCAGGAGGAGAAGAGGATGACAGAGGACGAGATGGTTGAAGGGCATCACTGACTCAATGGACATGAGTTTGAGCAAGCTTTTATGACCTAGTCTCAGAGTCAGACACGACTGAGCTACTGAACAACCAAGTAAGTGTTAGCCGCTCAGTCGTATCCAACTCTTTGCAACCCCATGGACTGTAGCCCGCCAGGCTTCTCTGTCCATGGGATTCTCTGGGCAAAAATACCGGAGTGGGTTGCCATTCTCTTCTCCAGGGAAAAGAAGAGAATGGTGTGGTATTAAGCATCAGGGAGAATGTAGGGGAGTGGAGACTGCTTGGCTAGACAGTGGGAAGTCTTGTATGTCAGAGTTAAGACATGAGAAATTAGGAAAGATTTCTGGATGGGCAACTGGCATGGTTACATCTGGGCTTCAGAAGATCAGCCTGGTAACCATGTGAAAACTGGGGCCAAGAGTGGACACACTAGAGGTGGGACGAGCACACAGCCGGCTCAACAAGTATCCTGCTTACCCTACAGTGCGGCTCAGAGGTGCTCCATCGAGGCTGCACGTTGGAGTCACCTGTGGGGCTTCTTAGACCTGCTGCCCAGGCCTCACCCTCCAGAGGTTCTGATTTAATTATTTAAAAGTGGGTTTAGGCACTCCAGGTGGCCCTGATGAGCACCCACACTGAGAAGAACAGCATGATGCAGAGAAGAGGAAGTGAAGGTGAGAAGGGAAGTCTCAACTCCAATCAAAACTTTACTATTGTCTCTTTCTGCCTCCTTTTCTGAATTTTTCTATCTCCTTGGGTCCTTGTCCCTCAGTTCTCTGTGTTTTTATTCACGTTTCTCTTGAAAATGCCTCTATTTTATCTATTCTATTCCCCAAGTTGTTTCAAGTTATCAAACTGCCTATCTCCTCCATGACTCAGGGCAGCAGATATCAACTAGGAATCAAAAGGAGAGCAAACCACACAGACTAGTCCACACTAAGATGTGAATGACTGATGAGCACATAACCCACCTAAGGGTTTTTGAATTTTAATTTTTTCTAACCTTTAAAAAAATAATTTCACACTTATAGAAAAGTTACAAGAAAAAATAAAAGATTTTCTATATACTCTGTTTAGAAATGCATTTATTTTATTCTCTCTCTCTGCACACACGTACACGTTTGTTTTATTTTTCTGAGCCTGGAGTAAATTTCCAGCTAATGTCCAAATGCTTCAGTGTAAATCTCCTAAGAACATTCTCCTACACAGTTTCAAAACACTAGCCAAAATCAGTACATTAATGTCAATCCAATCTATCCTCTAATCTACAGTCTCAGCTTTACTGAATATCTCAAGAATCTTTTTTAGAAACACAACTATAACAATGAAAATAAGAACATTTTTACCCTCTTTTCTTTCTGGTCCAAAATAGGCCACTTGATTATTCCTTGCATTCAGTCATTATGACTCTTAGGTCTCTTCCAATCTGGAACATTTCCCCAGTCTTTCCGCGCTTTCCATATCTTGATATTTTTGAAGAGCACAGAGAAATCATTTTGCAGGCTTTCCCTCACTTGGGGTTTGTCTGATGCTTCCTCACAGTTAGATTCAGGTTTTGCACCTTTGGCAGGAACACCCCTGAAGTCATGCTTTGTTCGCCAAGCATCCTATCAGGGGCCACGCAGGGTCCACTTATTGCAGTGATTGTGCTGCTGCTTCTACCATTCAGTTAGCATAGTTTCTGTCAGGTTTCCCTGTAAAGTTAGTAAGTGTTGTTAGTGCTCAGTTGCTAAATCCTAGCTGACTCTTCTGCAACTCCAGGTACTGTAACCTACCAGGCTCCTCTGTGCATGGGATTTCCCAAGTAAGAATACTAGAATGGGTTGTCATTTCCTTCTCCAGGATATCTACCTGGCCCAGGGATCCAAACCTGTGTCTCCTTCATTGACAGGTGGGTTCTTTACCGCTGAGCCACCGAAGAAGCCCATTTTGTTAGTAATTAGTAACAATTTTGTGGGATTATACTATGAGGCCATCCTGTTCCTCAGCAAACTTTCACCCATTGGATGCAAACTGGCATCCATTGATGACTGATCCTTGCCTCAATTCACCATTACTATGATGGTTGCCAAAATGGTGCTTTTCTAAGTATCATTTCTTCTATACTTATTAGTTGGTTTCTACTATAAAGAAGAGCTTTTCCCTTCTCTTCCATTTATCTGTTTATTTATACAAACATTGTGCTTTCCTGGTGGTTCAGATGGTATGGAGTCTGCCTCCAATACTGGAGACCCCTGGGTTCAATCCCTGGGTCAGGAAGATCCCCTGGAGAAGAGAATGGCTACCACTCCAGTATTCTTGCCTGGAGAATTATCTGTTTATTTATATAAACATGGGCTGGTGAATGTCTATCATATTCAGTAGGGTATTTATTTTGATGTCCAAATTGGCTCAGATTTGACCGAAGAGAACTGCGTCAAGCTGGCTGGATTATTTGATTTTTAAATGAGGTCAATTTTCCATTCAAATATGTCTCCAAAGAGTACAAGTAAGGTCTTAAGAGCAAATGAAGTGGGTGGGCAGCCTGCCAGAGGGTGATGGTGAGCAGATGAACCCTTACTGGATCAGCGCATCCCAAACAGTTCCAACTTCTCAGAGATTCTTCTTTCTTCCCTGTCCTAAAATGGCATTAAATGCTGGAGCCTGGAGGGACCTCAAAGATCATCAGGTCTGTGGTTCCCAAACGCTGGCTTGTGCCAAAGGCTATGACTACAACCCCCGGAGAGTTGGCTCAACAGAACACGCGCTCCCTGCAACAGAGATTGTGACTCAAAGGTCAGGCCCAGGTGGGTGGGTATTTGTGTGTTTGTAGAGCTCCCCAGGTGACTCCTATGTGAACCCACCCCCGGCCCCCTTGCACACACACCCTCCTTTTACAGGTGACTCAGAGAGGGACATCCTCGTGCTCCCAATCACACCTTTAGTTTCAGAACCAGGAGGAAACTTAAGGTTCCTTGGCTGGTCAAGACCTGCTCTTTGCCTCCCTTGTGCTGCCCCCTGCTATGTCTTTGAAAGCTCGCAAGTTTACAACTCTCACTTCAGGAAGAATGAGGCATTTATGGGCAGGACCGGCAATGCCTATGTTAGGTGTTTGTAAACAGGGGGGCACCTCTGCTTATTTACTTGATAATTACTTGCAGTGTAGTTGTGTATTTTAAACTGATCCCCAGAGTTTTATTGTTATAAATTGAAAATAATAATATCCACTTCATACCGTTGTTATGAACATTAATTTTAGAGGTACTGTATAGAAAGGCCTGGCATTTTTACTAGCTTTTGCTGACACTTCTGCTAGAAAATGCATTGACCATCCCCCTGCCCCCAAACGCTCCAACGTACACACTGCCCTGATGTTATTTAAGGAAGCACTTTCTGTTACTACTTCTTCCTTTACCTACTATCTACTGAGAAGAGCAGTATGCCCTTTCATTGAATAGAGAAAGATAGCTGTAAGGTACATAGATCCCATTGCATTGCACGCCCATGTCCTCCTTGGGACCACTGTGAGCTTCTGGCCACAGGAATTGGACTATTAAACAAAATTAACCTTTAAACAGCCTTTAAACCTGATCATCTAGGATCTCCATCCAAGACTAGCTTAACCACTGACATTACAAATCTAGAAACAATGTACTATTTTAAAGGCGTTGTGGACTACAGTGAAGGAGGGAGAGCATGTTACCAACGTGCTCGTGAGTATGGATAACTGTGGCGAGGCGCCAGTGCGCTCAGATGTCAGGTGGTTCACAGTTCGTTCTTCTCATTAGGTGCACCATTTATTAAGCTTCAGCTCCCTCCACCACCTTCCATCCCTTCTAGTCCTTAAGGCAATCTGTAGGGCAGACCTGCACCAGGGGTTAGGGCCTCTGAGCACCTAGCAGGGTTCCGTTGCTCCATTCTTCCACTGTCTCCTACCTTGGTCTCCAGAAGAGAATGGGTTCCCCTGATGTTACAAGAGAAGGTGAAGCTAAGAAGTGGTTTGGAGTGGGGACATCCAGGCCCTTGAGACAGAGGCTGTGATGAGGCTGTGTTGTCCTGGACAAGATACACCTGCTTAAATTACTCCCTGGGGATGGAGCAAGGCAGTGACTCCTCCCGTGTTTTTGAATAAATTTAGAAAAGGAACTTATCATCACTGCTAGTTAAAAACCTCTGGCCTAGTAATAACATAAGCAATCACAGTAATTTAGCACTTAAGGGGCTTGCAGTGGTTCTAAAATAAGTCCACAAACTGTAAATCTCCTCCCTTCAGAGCAGCCTAATTCCTCTCTTGAGTGTGCCTATATAATTTAATCAGTACAATGTAGCAGAAATGATAGAGACTTCCCTGGTGGTCTAGAGGCTAAGACTCCATGTTCCCAATGCAGGGGGCCCTGGTTTGATTTCTGGTGGGGGAACTAGGATTCTGCATGCTGCAGAGCATCTGAGCCCATGTAACACAATTAGAGAATATGTGTGCTGCAACTGAAGATTCCACGTGTTGCAACTAAGACCGGTACAACCAAATAAATATTAAAAAAAAAAATAAAGAGGGTTTCCCTGATGGTTCAGTGGTTAAGAATCTGTCTTGCAATGCAGAGGACACTGGTTGCATCCCTGGTCTGGGAAGATCCCACATGCTGTGGGACAACTAAGGCCATGGGCCACAGCTACTGAGCCTGCACTCTGGAGCCTGCATGCTGCAACTACTGAAACCCATGTGCCCTAGAGCCTATGCTCTGCAGCAAGGGAAGCCTGCACGCCAAAACTAGAGAAAGCCCTGGTGCAGCAACAAAGACTCACCATGAAAGTGAAGTTGCTCAGTCGTGTCTGACTCTGTGACCCCATGGACTGTAGCCTAAGAGGCTTCTCTGTCCATGGGATTCTCCAGGCAGGAATACTGGAGTGGGTTACCATTTCCTTCTCCAGGGGATCTGCCCGATCCAAGGATCGAACCCAGGTCTCCCGCATTGGAGGCAGATGCTTTAACCTCTGAGCCACCAGCCAAATATAAATAAGTAAATAAATTTTTTTTTTTAAAAAAAGAATGGTAGAATATGATGTCCAAAGGTAGACTATAAAAGACATTGCACTTCTGTTTCTCTCTTTCTTTGGGATCATGTATTCTGCAGGAAGTCAGCTGCCATGTCAGGAGGACACATAAGCATTCCTCTGGCAAAGCTCATAGAGCCGGGAACTGAGCCCTCTGTCCTAGAGATGTGTGAGTGAGCCATCTGGGGAGCAGATCCTCAGGTCTCAGTGCAGCTAACAGATGACCACAGCTCCAGGCAACCTGTGGGCTGCAGCCCCGTGGGAGACCTAGAATCCTCCCCTCTTCCATGTGATTGCCCTTTGGTGCCACCTAGTTAAGCTGCCTCCTAATCCCTGACCCACAAACAAGAGCAGGTAATAAAAGTGTTCTTTAAGCCACTAAGTTATGTGGTATTTGTTGCATAGCAATATACAACTAATTTTGTTGTTGTTCAGTTGCTAAGTCATGGCCGACTCTTTGTGACCTCATGGACTACAGCCCACCAGGCTCCTCTGTCCCCCACTATCTACCAGAGTTTGCTCAAATTCATGTCCATTGAGTTGGTGATGTTCACAGGGCTCTTTATTTTTTCCATAGCAACCGTGACAGCAGTTGATCTAGGCTTGGCTTGAACGCTCCCACTGACAGAGGGCTTTCTTCCTTCCAGGCAGCAAGCTGAGCACTCTGAGTGCCACCAAGCGCTGCTCTCACTGGGCTGGTTTTGGTTTCTCTATAACTTCCATCCCTGGTTCAAGGTGTGCACTTTGAAGTCAAGGTGAAGCCTCTCCTTTTCCATGTGATTGCCCTTCAGATACATTAAGTCCATGATTGTGCCTGCCCCCATGCGCTCTTCCACTGGCTAAAGGAACCAAGAGAGGAAGTAGTACATTTTGAGGGGCCTGGGAAAAGAAACATTGTCTGGAATCTTTCATCCACTAGCCCAAGAGGAGCTGGATTCTAAAAGGCCTGAGGAAATGGGTGGCACCTATCCTAACCCGCCAGGTAATAATTATAGCAGTAGCACTGATAATAATTATCAGCACTAACATAGCACTTATGGTACGGCAGGCTCACTTCTATGTGTGTTACATGTGCTAAGTCATCTAATACTCACAGCAGCTTTTTATTATTGCTACTTTTCACAGTGTTACAACTTGCCCAAGGTCCCACAGCTAGTGAATGGCAAAACAGGAGTTATAGCCGTTGTGTCCTCATCATGCCTCAGTACTGCCTTCCCTGCTGGATCTAGCTCATCTCAGAGCTGCTTTAAAAACTCTATGGAAACAAAAATACTAGCTACCATTCATTAAACACCTGCTATGTGTCAGGACCTGGGCTGAGTGCTTTGCATGCATGAGAAAAGTAAATGCTCACAGTCAATGATTTGTTGAACATTTATTTAGGATGCACTACCACTCTCCTGGCCCATATTGGATCATAGCATAGCACTCATAGCACTCAGTTCAGGCTTGAGTCCTGCTCTCAGGAGTTTTTCAGTTCTGGATGAATAAATAACTATACTTTCAGGTGGTGGTTAAAGAGTTGCTCTAGATGGACCAATGACATACAGATAGGGAGATGCGGGTATGGATGGAGCCTTTTGTAGACAGCATTTGAGCTAGTTTTTGAAGGATGATACCATTGTGGAAGATAGGGAGGGGAGAAGGACTTTCTGGGAGGAGAAGCAACATAAGAACTAAGATGAGGAAAATGAGGTTGTGATTTACCTGAAAACAAAATGAATGTATGGGATGATGGAGACGTACTGGGGGTGTTTTTAGCCTAATCCCATGTCTCCCAGGTGAACTGATGAGGACCTGTGGTCTCGAGGCTGCCATTCGTGTGTGATTGCAGCAAACCATTCCAGGCTATAAAAGCCAAGGTTCTATGAGGGCTTCTGCAAGCACATGAAAACTGTCAGATCCTCTGAGCTCCCGGGCACTCATTTATCATGGTGAGAAATGTTGATATTAATAAACCCTTCCACCTGGTACAGTTTCCTGTCATCACCCCCCACCACCGGTTTGTTTCTATTTGGAGAATAAAACTGGCAGCAAACAGAACTTCACACTTCTTGCAGACCTGTTGGATAAACACAGGCAAACACTCACAGCAACCATTTCACACTTAATGAATGGGAGGTGAAGGTGTGGGACTGCACGGCAGGAGACTGAGAGCTGCTTTTGCATGGATTCTCTCTCCCCTGGGCCTTGCAGCAATGGGCAAGACATGACCCCCCCTCACTTCCTGCAGGAGAAGTGCCTAAACGCACTGGGGCAAAGTCGGGACCAGGGTACCCAGGTCAGGGAAAGGCCGCTCCAGGGGATTGGGCATGCTTTTAAAACCTATCTGTTTTGAGATCTGAGGGAAGAGGCAGATTTAGATTTTTGTGAGGCCTGAAGCCTGTACCATGTGGGAGCCCTCTTTAAGAAAAAAGAATACTGAATTATGGATACAAAGTGAGATTTGAAAATCATTATTTACTTAGAGTGAGAAAAGAAATCATAACAAAATTCAAAGCTTAAAAAATGGTGACCAATACCATCAGTTTAGTTCAGTTCAGTTGCTCAGTCATGTCCGACACTTTGTGACCCCTTAGAGTGCAGCATGCCAGACTTCCCTGTCTGTCATCAACTCGCCAAGCCTACCCAAACTCATGTCCATCGAGTCGCTGATGCCATCCAACCATCTCATCTTCTGTCATCCCCTTCTCTTCCCGCCTTCAATCTTTCCCAGCATCAGGATCTTTTCCAATGAGTCGGTTCTTCTCGTTAGGTGGCCAAAGTATTGGACTTTCAACCTCAGCATCAGTCCTTCCAGTGAATATTCAGGACTGATTTCCCAACTGCCTGTCATATGACTAAAATATTTTTTCCTGCCTTTTTTGAGTCACATGTTTTTTTTTTTGACATTGAGTCATGTATTCTTTAGATCGCGTCTTCAAATGGCACCAGCTTAGTAATGGCTCTGCCAAGAGGAGACAAATCAGTCTTATCTCTATTTGATCAACATTTTTTCCTTATTGATTGCTTCAAAAAATTTCTTCCAGCTTCACAGCTCATTATTGGAAATGCCAGGGAAACTTCCAACAGAATCTCTTTCCTATGTGATTATAAGACTTCAGAGCATGTAAAATTTTTTTCAGCAGTGGCTAATCTTCAACACTCCTTCTCTTGAGAATTACTCACTGATGCATGAATCAGTTGGCCGTCCACGCCCTTGTTGTGGAGCTGTGTCATGAGACGCGCGTCCTCGCAGGTGTCAGTGTAGCAGTGAGGGATGTAACTCTTTTTCCAGTGTGTTCATATTATTCACTCTTCCTCATTAACTGGGTTATTAAACAATCCAAGAATCTATTCATTAGTATTCTATTGGAAAGTTATCTTTTCTACGTATTGAATTATTGCTTTTGATATGATTAAAGCTTTTTTCATCATAGTTCTAGCTTTGATGTTAGAAATAATTTCCATTTATTTCATTGGTCTTCTTTTTTCATTGATTTGTTTTTGAAATTTCTCTCAGTTCTTGAAAAATGTACCTAAAGATGACAAATGAGTTTCACCTTCATATATGCCAACATTGGGAGTCTACATTCTCTTGTTCTCTTTATTGAAATGTTCCAAAATCTTTCCAAATTGAATAAAATGACATATTGAGCTTTATGATCTTTTAGGTAAATACCCTACTTCTTATTTGTACTTGAGTTTCTCTTCTTAGTCTTCAAAAATGTATTTTAGAGTCTTAAAAGTTGTTGCATCCATGTAGTGAGACTAGAGCAGATTTATAATGGCAGACCAGTCATTATGAACATAATTTCAGGGTTGAGTGCTGTAGGACACATTCACATTGAAATAAAACCTCTGGTCCTGCACAATTTGGACAGTAGAAATATTCCTGGAAGCCTCTCCTACACCAGATAGCCAACAATAACTCAGCTGTACATGGAAGTAATATTTCAAGTGGATCTCAAACCACATAATTATATCCCACTAAATGGAATAACTAAATTAACTATATCTCCAACTCAACTTCCCCTTAGCCAAATATCCAAAATGCCCACATGTACCACAACATTACCTGGGACGAGGGAGCATGTGATGGAAAAGAAGTTGCAGTGGAAAGAGACATTTACTCAGAGTAAACAGTGTTTACTTTTAAGGATGTGCTTAACTCAAAAGCATCCCAATGGCCAACTCTGGGATAACTTGGGCAAAAAAATAGATGATGACAGTGATGAATTGTAACCTATAGAAAAAGCTCATATCCATGAATTTATAGTAATATAAATAAATAATTGATTAAATGAAGAAATGAGGGAGAAGGGATAGCTCTTCCTTATAGATGATTTTCAATTAATAAAAGTGGAAGGGAATATAGAAATAGAAAAGTACCATTTGACAATCCCTGGTGGCTTAGTAATAAAGCATCTGCCTGTAATGCAAGAGACACAGTTTCAATCCCTGCGTTGGGAAGATCCCCTGGAAGAGGAAATGACAAACCACTCCAGTATTCTTGCCTGGGAAGTCCCATGGACAGAGGAGCTTGGCAGGCTACAGTCCATGGGGTTGCAAAGAGACATGACTGAGCACACACGCACATGTCTTACACAGCAATATTTGTCACATGCAAGAACCACAAACCACACGCACGAAAGTGAAAGTGTTAGTCACTCAGTTGTGTTCAGCTCTTTGCAACCCCATGGACTGTAGCCCGCCAGGCTCCTCTGTCCATGGGATTCTCCAGCCAAGAATGCTGGGATGGGTTGCCATTTCCTTCTCCAGGAGATCTTCCTGACCCAGGAATTGAACCTGGGTCTCCTGCATTGCAGGCAGATTCTTTACCATCTGAACCACCAGAGAGGAACCATTAATAGATGCTAAAATCAGGGGGTGAAAGTATTATGTTTAATAGGACATTTACAGAGTATTAATCTGCCTCATCATATACTTTCTAATTGTTTTTGTTGTTCAGTCACTAAGTTGTGCCTGACTGTTTGTGACCCCATGGATTACAGCATGCCAAGCTTCCCTGTACTTCACTATGTCTCAGAATTTGCTCAAATTCATGTCCTTTGAGTCAGTGGTGCTATTCAACCTTTTCATCCTCCGCTGCCCTCTTCTCTTTTTGCCTTCAATCTTTCCCAGCATCAGGGTCTTTTTTGGCTCTTCATATCAGTTGGCCAAAGTATTGGAGCTTCAGCTTCAGCATCAGACCTTCTAATGAATATTCAGAACTGATTTCCTTTAGAGTTGACTGGTTTGATTTCCTTTCTGTCCAAGGGGCTCTGAAGAGTCTTCTCCAGCACCACAATTCGAAAGCATCATTTTTTAGCACTCAGCCTTCTTTATGGTCCAACTCTCACATTTGTACATGACTACTGGAAAAACCATAGCTTTGACTATATGGACCTTTGTCAGCAAAGTGATGTCTATGCTTTTTAATATGCTGTCTAGGTTTGTCATAACTTTTCTTCTACGGAGCATGTATCTTTTAATCTCACAGCTGCAGTTACCATCAGCAGTATTTTGATTGTTGGAACCCGAGAAAATAAAATCTGTCACTGCTTCCACTTTTTCCCCTTCTATTTGGCATGAAGTGATGGGACTGGTTGCTATGATCTTAGTTTTTGAATGTTGAGTTTTAAGCCAACTTTTTCACTCTCCTCTTTCACTCTCATATAGAGTCTCTTTGGTCCCTCTTCACTTTCTGCCATTAGAATGGTATCATCTGCATATCTGAGGTTGTTTATGTTTCTCCTGGCAATCTTGATTCCAGCCTGTGATTCATCTAGCCCAGCATTTCACATAATGCATTTAAGTTAAATATGTGTGTAAGTTAAATAAGCAAGGGGACAATATACAGCCTTGTCTTACTCCTTTCCCAATCTTGAATCAGTCAGTTGTTTCATGCAAGGTTCTAACTTACTCAGGAGAAAAAAAAATCAAACGTACAGAGAAGAAGCCCCAGCAGCAGCACCTTAACCAAGTCAAAGCTAACATTACCAGTCATGAGACATATCAGCATCATGTACCACCTGATATAACGTCTGAGAAAAATAGAACATCACTATCACATCAGTGAACTCTTAGGGGTCCAGTGGCTTGGAGTTGGCAAGGACATCTTTTGAAAATAAAGGACAGATTATTATTGCCTCTCAGACCTCCTGCAACTAAGGAAGAAGCCAATGCCTGATAGAACTGTTTGGCATCTGGAGGCCACTTAGTGATGTTACTCTGACCCATTTACAAGGCAACATGGAAGGCTACCAGCTTTGAGTCATAACAAGTCTAGGATTCAATGCAAAAGCCATATGGCTTGAGTCAGATGACTGAGCAGATCCTATTGATATTAGAGTTATCTGTGATGGGGGAAAGAAAAAAAATCCTTATGTGCCATTAATGGCATGCTCCAATAGGAGAATCACAATGCAGACCCCTAGGGTCCCAGAGCAAGGCCATGCCATCTGTAGAGGAGAGATACACGCCATTTGAAAAATAGCTCCTGGCATGCCACTGGCCTTGATAGAGACAGAGCATCTGACAAATGACCATGTGGCCAAAGTTACCCATCATGAGCTGGAAGGTGTCCAGCCTGCCAAGGCATCAAGTTGGCAGGTCAATAGCAATCTGTGTATAATGTATGTGGTACACCATGGATTGGGCATGAGCAAGGCCAGAAGGCAAAGGTAAGCTGCACTAGTAGATGACCCAGATCTCCACGTCTTACACCGCTGTTGTACCAATGTCTCATTCTCATAATATTTATGACCACGTGGGGTAATGCCTTACAGCCAAGCTGACAGAAAAAGAAAAAGGCTGAGATTGTTTCAAGGATGTGTTGGCTTGATTTGGAGATGCTAGCCACAAATAGACTGCTGGGTAGTGCATTCCACTCAGGGCCATCCTGAAAAACAAGGGTAAATCCCCTCATTGGGCAGAACAAATGGTCATTTACTTTGTATGAAGTAGGAATCGAGGCAGGAATATGCAGCTCATGGCTATGGAAGATGACTAGGGTGGTTAGCCAGGGAGCCTGGAAGGAGAAAGACTGAAGGCCTAGGGCCTGGGGAAGAGCATGTAGATGGACCTATGGGACTGGGCATTAAAGACCTTTGTATTGAATGTTGATGCTCAGAGAACATCTACCATAGAAGAGATGCTAAACTCTTCAAAAGTGGGGTGCTATCCTCTACAATGTGGTTAACACCCTAAATCATAGACTATTGTATGATTTGGTAACGCTAAAAGGTAGAAAACAGGGGTCTAGGAACAACGGGGTAAAAGCAGGAAAGGCAGTCTGTAACATTATTCCCTGTGTCCACCTGAGAAATCAATGCCTCTTGTTGCTGTGATGTTAGGCTCTATAAGTCTAGGGGTCCTGATTCCCAGAAGGAACTATTTGCCCCATTAAACTTTAAGCCTCAGCTGCTGTCTGATCACCTTAAACTCCTTGTGCCAGAAAAGGAGTCCCCCTACTAGTAGGGGTAATTGAGCCTGCTTGTCAGAAGGACATAGGGCTGCTATTACACATGGAGGGCAAGGAAGAATATACCAGTGATGTACTGGGGCTTTTCTTGGTACTCCTCAGCCTCTTCTGATGGTAAATTGACAAGTGCAGCAGCCATGAACAAAGAACAGCATACTGCACCTCTGCTCAGGGGTGATGTTTGGGAGATCCCATCAGGTTAAACACCTTGACAAGAAAAGTCAGCAGTGAGAGAAGTAGAAAATGGGTAATTGTGGTCTTGAGGCCAACTGCAGCATCTTGGGTTACATATCATTTCTGTAATCTTCCTCTGGCAAGTAGCAGAATCCCAGAAGAGCTGTTCCCAGATGGATTGAACTTACTAAATAAAGCCAGTGGATTTGATCAGTGCCAGCAGTGGACCATAGTGGATGCCCAGATCCTTCCATTTTGGGCCAAAGCTCCCATTCCCTGAGCTCCCATGAGTGTTAGCTGCTGACTCTTCACATCTGAGCTGTCTAAGAATTGCCCTCCACTAAAGGAAGCTGCAGCTGGGGCCACCTTGCCTCCATTTGGAACAGCTTAGAAGATCTCTCCCAGTGCTAGAGCTCCCCATAGAATTGGCTGAGGTCTCTGGTGTGGTCACTGTGTTACAATGCAGCTCCTGGGTTCATTCCTGCTTTCTCCCTCCTTCGCAGGAGTTGTTTCCAGGAAGTTATCCTGCACACAAATGACTGCAACGGTCTTTTTCTCCAGAGTTTTCTCCCTGCCTTTGACATGAATGGGAGGGTTTGCCTCTACACCAAGGTGTCTCTACTGCCATAGAAGAGGAAGGACAATGTGAAGCTGAGCTCCCACTATCCCTACAGGGATATACAAATGAGCAAAAAGTCCAATTTGTGGTTTTAATTCACTGAGATTTGACCATTGTTTGTTACCACAGTATAATCTAACCCATATTAGTTGATACAGAATCAATACTTTTGACTTTAAAATCTTACAGACTTTGGTCCCAGAGGTGATTAGAGAGGTGGCCAAGGCAAAATCTCACTTTATGAGGCAGGTGCAGGTCTGAGCTTATTGGGGCCAAGTTGGAATTAAGCTAGAAAGAGAGAAATTGAATCCAAAAGGCTAAGTGGCATCTCATTGGAGCTTTTCCTGGGTCTGGCTGAGAGCTACAGGGTAGAATGCACTCAGAGTTGTTTGCAGCGGTCGTTGGATGAGTCTGGAATATGAGGATGAATAACTAGCCGGCGGGTCATGGTTAAAGTTGGTTGGCCAGCTGTCCATGTGGTTTCAGGTCACTGCCAAGAGCTTCTGTGGATAATCCAGAAGAGTCCGGACTCAAGTTGGAAGTGAGTTGTTGCCTCTATCTATGAGAAAAATGAAGGCTAATAATTCAGGGCTGTGTTCCATGTCTTTGTTCCGTGGGAGGCACGGATCCAAGACAAAGGCCTTGGCACGAGACAGTACATTCACACACAACAGAACTTGTTAAAGCCCTTTCCAAGGAGCCTTAAGCAATAGTTTCTGCTGATGAAACTTGATCAGGCAGGAGGCTGTACATCATGGCCCTGTCTATCTAGGTGAGTGGTAGGATTTCTTGAGCCTGTGAATGATACCCTAGTAAATGCCTGGAATATAGCACAATGTTATCTGGCTTAGGAATGGTCTCATGGTCTAGCTGCTGAGGAATAAACCAGAATGTCACTCATTAATAATTCATGAGAATAAATTTTGGGGAATTTGTGTGTTGTAGACTAATCAACCTAGAGCCATAGGCGGTGCATCTGGACTCTTCCATTCAGTTTCTGCACAAATCTTGACCAGCGTATTATTTTCAATCTCATTTTGACATTTCCTTCCTTCTGTTGATTGCTGGCAATGTGGGCTTTGATGGCATTCATGATTCTGTAGGCTTTACAACTGTAAGACCTGACTTGTCAAACATATTATATGTCCCTATAGTTGTAGAGTATTTCAAGCCTGGGAATGAGAGGATGTAGAGTCTTTTGTTGATCATCACTGCACCAACCTGGGCACACAGGCATGCTCCTACCCATCTTGAAGAGACACCTTTGTTACTAAAACATGTCCATATGGATAGTTTTTTCTTTATCTGCATAAATTTAGCTGGAATATTAATTACAAATAGCCCCCAAAGAAGAAAATAAGCTGCTGTTTGGGGGACGTTGCCCCACTTTCCCTCTTCAGTTGTGAGCCTAATAAACAGGATGCTCTGAGTATTCTGTTTAGCCAGACTAGAACATTTTGGGCATCCTGGTCAAGACTCATGTTTCTCAACAGCCCCACTTTATTCCCTTGGTCATGTCATGGGCTTTGTAAGCAAGGTAAGGAGGAAGTAATCACTTTTGTGCCAAGAAAGATATGGATGCAAAAGCTGTCTGCCCATTTGTGAAGGTCCTGTCTGAATCCGAGGCTCATTCCAATGTGCAGTCTAAAGAGTGCTCAGCTGGGAAGGCGGGTAAAATGATGCAGTCCTAGAGCAGTCAATGGCCAAGACTATGATATTAGCTGAAACAAACATCACTGAGACACTAGACATTTTAATTCCTCCACATGTTCTTCCATTGTCATAAATTGCCCAAGGTATAGAAAGTCAGCCTTTAAAGACTGACATGTACCAGTCACGTCAGTGACTCACGAGCCCAGGTGAGGGCAGCAGGTTTGCTCCCCAGGAGGTAAAGCAGGGCTGCGATTCCCTGTGAAGAGCATGTTGCATCCCAGAAACGAATCCTGTTCTGTTCGTTTTCCTTCTTAAACCGATGACAGCCTTATATTGTACTAGGCATTGCTAAGCCCACCTAACACAGTAACCCTGTGAGACAATCTTATCTCCATTTTGTAGATGAGAGAAATCATAGAGTTCAAGAGGCTAAGTGACTTGCCTTGGCAGAGCCTGGATTTGAGCCCAGGTCCATCTGTGACCAAAGCCCTTGAACTTCACCTCTGCTACAGCCCTGCCCTTCTAGAAGTGCAAAACAGTCCCTTGTTTGCAGTACAAGTCCTAGCAGGAGACTTTAACTGATGAACCCGTGTGAGAATGCAGCAACAGGAAAGAAATCTATTTTATTAATTGGTTGGCTCATTCTTCCAGCCATCACTTCTTCCATCCATTCACTTAACAAATATTTATTGAGCTGTTACTTTGTCCTGGATACTCAGCTAGGTGCTGAAATAGACAGGTAAACAAGACAGATGGTCCACTAAGGAAATCAGACACTATAAAAGTAAACACACAAATAAATACATAATTACAAACTGTGTTAAGTGCTTTTTTCCAGCCCATTACCATTTGCAGCAGTAATATTGGGAAAGCAATTTCGGTTGTGTGATTTCTGAATCAGAACTGAAAGAAGGTACTGCTCAAAAGAAATAGAACGCAAATCACACACCTGAGTGTAAATTTTCTAGCAGCCACATTCAGGCATGTGAGAACAAACAGGTGAACTGATTTTAATAATACTGTGTGCTATTTAATCTGAGATATACAAAATAGCTCTTCCACAAGCATCTCACTATTAACGCAATATTTTACTTTTTTTTTTTCAGGCTGTCTTCAACATCTGGTGTGTGCTTTAGGCTTATGGCATATCTTGATTCAAACTGGTCTCATTTCAAATACTCAATAGACAAGGTTGACCATGGGGGCTATGGTGCAGAGCACATCTTTATTGGATATGAGGAGAAGCCACTCTTGTCTGTACATCAGCAGTTTTCAGCCTTGGCTACCATGGGACACCCCTGGAGAATCACAGATGCTCATTTCACTGGTGTGGGGTCAGTTGTATTGGGGGAGACGGACAAGGGCTTGCTCTGCTACGGGTGTATTTTAAAGCTCCCAGGTGATTTTAATGTGTGATGAGGGCTGAGAAGCACTGCTCTAAACTGTGCTAGTTTTGTACCTAAATTCTTCAGATTATGAAGGATGTCAGGCCTGAAGCCCCTCCACCCAATTCAGACTGATAACCTCCCGCAAGCCCTCACCTCTCCTGCATCTTCAGTGCTGATTCCAGGCTCTGGGCCAGTGATCTCAATCTGTAAAGCTAGGTGCTCTAGGGCAGCTGAGAGGGCCCAGCATTCACACCTGGGCTACTGGTCCCACTCAACCCTTGTGGCCCTGGCTCTGACAAATCTGATTCCATCATTGTTGGAGTACCTACTGTGTCTAATTCACTCTTGTCCTGAGAATGTGCCTGGTGTCTCTAGCCCTGGACCTGCCTCGATTTCGTCTGTTCCCTTTCCTCTCCCGCTACTGTCCTGTCCCCCTGCCTCCTCTGAGAGTCTCTACCGTGGGGACTCTACTCTTTTTCCCACCCACTGGGACATCTGCCACCCCTTACCAAGTCCTCCTGAGGTTTCAAACTCACTGCCCATTCCCTTTCCCGGTCCCAGGTTCTCCAGATCCCTGGTCCCACCAGCCTGGCTGCTCTCTGCTCATCCCCTCCCACCTCCACCCAGTGCCTGACCCACCTTTCCTCCCTTGGTGCTGAACCCTTCCCTGCCTAATCCATATCAGAGGACCTCAAGCCCAAGCTCCTGTAACATAATGAGGTTATGGGCTCATGCCTGCAGGTATTCATCTTTGCATCCAGGTATTTCAACATGCCCGGGAAAGAGGAATGACTGCTTATTTCTATTTGGGTCCCTCTCTTCTTATCTATATTTTTCATTTTACTTTCTTTTAGTTTCCTGTTTCTTCTTCTGCTCCAGGCCTGCTGTCCCCAGAGGAGAGAATAGAAAGTCGATAAATAGCAAAGCAAATGCCCCCCTAAACCACTACAAGGGGTATTTAACTCACTGCCCGTGACTGCTTCTGGGAGTGTGGACAGGACTGCAAAGTCAGGGCAGAAAACTTCTCCAGGATGTTTGATTTCAAGTTCAGGCTTCCCTTGCTGTGTCTTGTGCAGAGCTTGCATGAAGTTTTTGTGATTGTTGTTTTTCCAAAAGTCCTGAGGTCAGCCTTGTTACAGTCAGCCCTGCAGTCCTGTTAGGGGGGTTGGCAGAACCCATGGCTGAAAAGCTAATAATTTCCATGCTGTTTTGTATAAGCTTACAGCTGCTGTCTCCAGAGTCAAATTTTTCAGATAAATAATATTAAGGCTGTGAAGCTGTTACCTAAAGCCTACCATAATTCTATTCCCACCAGGGAGTTAGGGAAAGATGAGATGAAGAAAACAAGAATTTTTAAACCAGATCATCACCCGTTTAGAGGTCAGGAGTTTAGCAAGCAGCTCTTCTAGTGTGTGGGGAATTCATACTTTCCCACCTGTGGTGAATTCCCAGGGCACCAAGACACTAGGTGAGATTTCTGGAGGGTGATGACCCACTAGCCCTCTCGTTGGCCCTCTCCTACAACTACTGTGTCATTGGGGAAATGTCAAGTTTGTCTCTAGATGACTCATTAGTGTTCATTAACCTGAAATGCTAGAATTTAACAGCATTTACTGGTGGGGGCGAACATTGCAGAATGGTAAGATGAGGCTTGTGAGGTCTTAGATGGATGGGTTGCTCGATGGATGGTTGGAAGAATGGATGGAAGTGCACCATGACAACCATGAATAGAATTTGTTTTTCTCTTCTATGGCATGGGATAATATTTGGAAATGTCAGTGGATATACTTTTTGTTCCTGATAATATATTTTTATGTTTTGGCTTTTCCACTGTTAAAAAGTAAGAGATAAAAGCAATATCTTCTCCACTGTATTATTATGAGGATTAAATGGGATTATCCAGAAAGCTGTTTAGTCAGAGTATTAACTCACAGTGAGAGATCAATACCTGTCTCAGTTGTGTTATTATTCTTCTCTTTTATATTAGCACCTTGCTCAAGACACAGCTGGTAAGTGTATAGCCCAGATCTGTCCTGCCCCCTTGGGAAGCAGCTGGTGGGTTAGATTTCTGCAGAGCCTTACTCTTCTCCCTTAGAGGAAGAACAGCACCACTGAGGC
Organism: Bubalus bubalis; assembly: GCF_019923935.1. Lineage (NCBI taxonomy): Eukaryota > Metazoa > Chordata > Mammalia > Artiodactyla > Bovidae > Bubalus > Bubalus bubalis. The sequence continues at coordinate 126,166,260 of NC_059157.1, read as the reverse complement.
TTCTCCACACCAGTGTAGACCAGTTCTCCCCTTCTTCAACTGGTCACTCTGTGTGTGCTGAAAGGAAGAAAAGAGATGTGTGTGTGTATGTGTGTGTGTGTGTGTGTTGGGGACAAGGGTAGAGAAGAGGTCTGCTCTCCCATTTGGAAAATTATGATACATGGGAGGGCACAGGTGTGATTTCTTAAAAAATCTTTTAGGAATAGAAATCTCAGTTTTTATCTTGGAAGTCCAACCCCCGTGGCTCTGATGGCCCCTCAGGTAGGAGGAAAATGCAGAGTCAGGCAGGTGCTGAAGAGGAGCTAGAGGTTTGACTCTCCCTCTGCTCCTTCTTTGCACTTTAAATAAGCACACCAGCACCGAGATTCTATGTAAATCAGGGGCCTCCCTGGTCCCTTTCACCCCCAGGCTGGCTCTAAAGTCCCTGCTTGCCTTGGATGTCAAGTATGATCATGAAGGAGGAAGACTGGTGTTGGAATCTGTGTATTGAAATCTATGTCTCTTGGGCAAATTAATTCTCCCCTGGTAGCCTCTGAGTTGAAGGAGAAGAAAGAACAAGGGTCAGTGTCTAGGCTGTTGCTGCTAAGTCGCTTCAGTCGTGTCCGACTCTGTGCGACCCCACAGACGGCAGCCCACCAGGCCCCGCCGTCCCTGGGATTCTCCAGGCAAGAACACTGGAGTGGGTTGCCATTTCCTTCTCCAATGCATGAAAGTGAAAAGTGAAAGTGAAGTCGCTCAGTCGTACCCGACTCTTAGCGACCCCATGGACTGCAGCCTACCAGGCTCCTCCATCCATGGGATTTTCCAGGCAAGAGTACTGGAGTGGGGTGCCATTGCTTTCTCCCCAGTGTTTAGGAGGTGGTGCTATTTGAGTCGCTTAGAAAGTTCCTGGGAAAATCAGCCTTTTCAACCAAAGACAGAATATAACTCCGCATTGATGTCTAAATTTGACCTTAGGCCCTCCAGGGTCCTTCTAAGTCTGAGGCCCCACAGGGAGCAGGGACCGAGGCCCTCAGAGCTGCTCAGCAGCTGTATAGATGGAGAGAGCTTGGTGAGATGCAAGCCCCTCCACCTAAGTATCACCATCCTGTAGGTGCAGACAGCAAAGCGTGGACCTGGACACAGAGGTGACTTGTTAAATGGACAGCCTCCAGACTGCCTGAGGCTCAGATTTGTCTTCAAAGAGTACCAATGCCAAGGGGGCTGTTGTCGGGAGCAGAACTGCCATTGCATCTTCTCTGTGAAGACTTCCCTTCTAACTCCTAATTTCTGTTTTCCTGGTGCTAAGCAACAACAGCAAAATTGTCATCAGAAACCACAGTTAATTTGAACATTTTTAATGTTGTATTTCCCCTTCTCCAGGGGATCTTCCCAATCCAGGGATTGAACCCAGGTCTCCTACTTTGTGGGCAGATTCTTTACCAGCTGAGCCACCAGGGAAGTCCAAGAATACTGGAGTTGGTAGCTTATCCCTTCTCCAGGAGATCTTCCCAAGCCAGGAATTGAACCAGGGTCTCCTGCATTGCAGGTGGATTCTGTTCCAGAAAAACATCTACTTCTGCTTTATTGCCTATGCCAAAGTCTTTGACTGTGTGAATCGCAGCAAACTGTGGAAAATTCTTAAAGAGATGGGAATACCACAACACCTGACCTGCCTCCTGAGAAATCTGTATGCAGGTCAAGAAGCAATGGTTAAATCTATACATGGAACAACAGACTGGTTCCAAATCAGGAAAGGAGTACGTCATGGATATATATTGTCACCCTGCTTATTTAACTTACATGGAGAATATATCATGTGAAATGTTGGGTTGGATGAAGCACAAGCTGGAATCAAGATTGCCGGGAGAAATATCAACAACCTCTGATATGCAGATGACACCACCCTTATGGCAGAAAGTGAAGGAGAACTAAAGAGCCTCTTGATGACAATGAAAGAGGAGACTGAAAAAGTTGGCTTAAAACTCAACATTCAGAAAACCAAGATCATGGCATCCAGTCCCATCACTTCATGGCAAATAGATGGGGAAACAATGAAATCAGTGACAGACTTTATTTTCTTGGGCTCCAAAATCACTGCAGATGGTGACTGCAACCGTGAAATTAAAAGACACTTTCTCCTTGGAAGAAAAGCTATGACCAACCTAGGCAGTATATTAAAAAGCAGAGACAATTACTTTGCCAACAAAGGTCCATCTAGTCAAGGCTATGGTTTTTCCAGTAGTCATGTACGGATGTGAGAAATGGACTATAAAGAAAACTGAGTATTGAAGAACTTATGTTTTTGAACTGTGATGTTGGAGAAGACTCTTGAGAGTCTCTTGGACTGCAGGGAGATCCAACCAGTCCATCCTAAAGGAAATCAGTTCTGAATATTCATTGGAAAGACTGATGCTGAAGTTGAAACCCCAATACTTTGGCCACCTGATGTGAAGAACTGACTCATTTGAAAAGACCCTGATGCTGGTAAAGATTGAAGGCAGGAGGAGAAGGGGATGACAGATGATGAGATGGTTGGATGGTATCACTGACTTGATGGACATGAGTTTGAGTAAGCTCTGGGAGTTGGTGATGGACAGGGAAGCCTAGTGTGCTGTAGTCCATGGGGCCGCAAAGGGTCGGACACAACTGAGCAACTGAACTGAAAGCTGTATTACAGAATGGGCCTTGAGCCTTTAAACACAGCATTGAAAACACTAGTTTTCCATAAATACCTAAATAAGGTAGTTGGGACATGCAGCTTGGATGAGATCCGTGGATCGGTGGAGAGTCTTGCCGAGCAGCCAAGGAAGCACTCAGGTGGCAGAGAATCCGTGTGCCACCTAAAGGGCACCTGCCCACGAAAATCAGCTCTGGGAAGCAATGACATTCGTGCAGGTAAGTTTTTCATCATGCAAGATTTTTCTCAGGATTCCTTTTGATGAAGAGTTGTTCTGTGAAAAAAAAGAGTTGTTCTGGATCCCTTGCAATGTATTCTGATTTACAAAAAGCCCATCTGTTCACAACATTCAGTGTTTGTAAAAGCAAAATAGGTGTGTCTGTCTCCTCAAAGGAGGATCTACTGCTCATATGATAGTGACAAAGGCAACATCCAACTGACTCAGGGGAGCACCCTTCCTAGAATTTTCAGGAGAGTCTATTTTCTGAAAGACTGTCCCAGTTATTCAAGATTACGAGCAGTGCAGCTGAGACAGTTGTGCAGCTTGGATGGAAAATGATGAGAAAGGAATAGGAGCTGTTTGTCGCACCGTCATCAAAGATGGTAAAGGATGTTGAGGTGAACCAGGACAATGAAGGCAGGCTTGTATTACAATGGAGATGAGCTTGAGCCTGGAGAGATATTATAGGCCAGAAATCAGGCAGTTAAGAACCAGGGGATTCATGGATGCCAAAGAATAAAACAAAGCCATGGTGGGACTTCCCTGGTGGTCCAGTGGCTAAGACTTTGTGCTCCCAATGCAGGGGGCATGGGTTCTGTCTCTGGCCAGGGGGCTAGATCCTGCATGCCACAACTAAGGTCAAAGATGCAGTGTGCAATTAAGACCTGGCACAGTCAATAGATAAATATTAATAATAAATAAATAAATTAAATAATTTAAAAATCCCACAAAGTTATGGTGCTGAGATTGGTGAAAAACTAGGGGATTCATGGGTTCTGAGGCTTCAGCCAGGCAAAGGTTCAGAAACTAAAGTTACAGGTAACTAAAAAATTGGAGGGGTTCTCAGCTCCCACCAGGGAACCCCAGACCCGTATGTGCAGAATAGTTGACCCTGAACACAGAGGTATGAGATCACTTGTCTGGAAGGTAGAGGTCGAGGTCAAGCTGGAAACAAGGACTCAGATATTATGGTTTATAGTTAGAAGAGGCAGCAGTACAGTGTCCAAGTTCAGTTCAGTCAGTTGCTCAGTTGAGTCCAACTCTTTGTGACCCCATGGACTGCGGCACACCAGGCTTCCCTGTCCATCACCAGTTTTGGAGCTTACTCAAATTCATGTCCATTGAGTTGGTATGCCATCCAACTATCTCATCCTCTGTTGTCCCCTTCTCCTCCCACCTTCAATCTTTCCCAGCAGCAGGGTCTTTTCCAATGAGTCCGTTGTTCGCATCAGGCAGCCAAAGTTTCAGCTTCAGCATCAGTCCTTCCAATGAATATTCAGGACTGATTTCCTTTAGGATGGACTGGTTGGATCTCCTTGCTGTCTAAGGGACTCTCAAGAGTCTTCTCCAATGCCACAGCTCAAAAGCATCAATTCTTCAACACTCAGTTTTCTTTATAGTCCATTTCTCACATCCGTACATGACTACTGGAAAAACCATAGCTTTGACTAGATGGACCTTTGTTGGCAAAGTAATGTGTCTGCTTTTTAATATGCTGCCTAGGTTGGTCATAGCTTTTCTTCCAAGGAGCAAGCATCTTTTAATTTCATGGTTGCAGTCACCATCTGCAGTGATTTTGGAGCCCCCAAAAATAAACTCTGCCACTATTTCCAGTCATTGTCATTGTTTCCCCATCTATTTGACATGAAGTGATGGGACCAGATGCCATGATCTTAGTTTTCTGAATGTTGAGTTTTAAACCAACTTTTTCAGTCTCCTCTCTCACCTTCATCAAGAAGCTCTTTAGTTGTTCTTCGCTTTCTGCAATAAGTGTGGTGTCATCTGCATATCTGAGGTTACTGATATTTCTCCTGCCAATCTTGATTCCAGCTTGTATTTCATCCAGTCCAGCATTTCTCATGATGTACTCTGCATGTACGTTAAATAAGCAGGGTGACAATATACAGCCTTGACATACTCCTTTCCTGATTTGGAATCAATCTGTTGTTCCATGTCCAGTTCTAACTGCATCAAAGTGAGGTTGTGACAATGCCTTTTAAGGCTGGGATTTTGCACATCAGTTCAGTTCAGTCGCTCAGTCATGTCCAACTCTGTGACCCCATGAATCGCAGCACACCAGGCCTCCCTGTCCATCACCAACTCCTGGAGTTCACTCAGACTCACATCCATCGAGTCAGTGATGCCATCCAGCCATCTCATCCTCTGTCGTCCCCTTCTCCTCCTGCCCCCAATCCCTCCCAGCATCAGAGTTTTTTCCAATGAGTCAACTCTTCACATGAGGTGGCCAAAGTACTGGAGTTTCAGCTTTAGCATCATTCCTTCCAAAGAAATCCCAGGGCTGATCTCCTTCAGAATGGACTGGTTGGATCTCCTTGCAGTCCAAGGGACTCTCAAGAATCTTCTCCAACACCACAGTTCAAAAGCATCAGTTCTTTGGGGCTCAGCTTTCTTCACAGTCCAACTCTCACATCCATACATGACCACTGGAAAAACCATAGCCTTGACTAGACGGACCTTTGTTGGCAAAGTAATGTCTCTGCTTTTGAATATGCTAACTAGGTTGGTCATAACTTTCCTTCCAAGGAGTAAGCGTCTTTTCATTTCATGGCTGCAGTCACCATCTGCAGTGATTTTGGAGCCCAAAAAAATAAAGTCTGACACTGTTTCCACTGTTTCCCCATCCATTTCCCATGAAGTGATGGGACCAAATGCCATGATCATACTTTTGTGAATGTTGAGTTTTAAGCCAACTTTTTCACTCTCCTGTTTCACCTTCATCAAGAGGCTTTTTAGTTCTTCCTCACTTTCTGCCATAAGGGTGATGTCATCTGCATATCTGAGGTTATTGATATTTCTCCCGGCAATCTTGATTCCAGCTTGTGCTTCTTACAGCCCAGCGTTTCTCATGAGGTACTCTGCATATCAGTTAAATAAGCAGGGTGACAATATACAGCCTTGACGTGCTCTTTTTCCTATTTGGAACCAGTCTGTTGTTCCATGTCCAGTTCTAACTGTTGCTTCCTGACCTGCATACAGATTTCTCAAGAGGCAGGTCAAGTGGTCTGGTATTCCCATCTCTTTCAGAATTTTCCACAGTTTATTGTGATCCACACAGTCAAAGGCTTTGGCATAGTCAATAAAGCAGAAATTGATGTTTTTCTGGAACTCTCTTGCTTTTTCCATGATCCAGCGGATGTTGGCAATTAGGTCTCTGGTTCCTCTGCCTTTTCTAAAACCAGCTTGAACATCTGGAAGTTCACGGTTCATGTATTGCTGAAGCCTGGCTTGGAGAATTTTGAGCATTACTTTACTAGCGTGTGAGATGAGTGCAATTGTGCTGTAGTTTGAGCATTCTTTGGCATTGCCTTTCTTTGGGATTGGAATGAAAACTGACCTTTTCCAGTCCTGTGGCCACTGCTGAGTTTTCCAGATTTGCTGGCATATTGAGTGCAGCACTTTCATAGCATCATCTTTTAAGATTTGAAATAGCTCAACTGGAGTTCTATCACCTCCACTAGCTTTGCTCGTAGTGATGCTTTCTAAGGCCCACTTGACTTGACATTCCAGGATGTCTGGCTCTAGGTGAGTGATCACACCATCATGATTATCTGGGTCATGAAGATCTTTTTTGCATAGTTCTTCTGTGTATTCTTACCACCTCTTCTTAACATCTTCTGCTTCTGTTAGGTCCATGCCATTTCTGTCCTTTTTTTTTTTTTTAATTTTATTTTATTTTTAAACTTTACATAACTGTATTAGTTTTGCCAAATATCAAAATGAATCTGCCACAGGTATACATGTGTTACCCATCCTGAACCCTCCTCCCTCCTCCCTCCCCATTCCATCCTTCTGGGTCGTCCCAGTGCACCAGCCCCAGGCATCCAGTATCGTGCATCGAACCTGGACTGGCAACTCGTTTCATACATGATATTTTACATGTTTCAATGCCATTCTCCCAAATCTTCCCACCCTCTCCCTCTCTCACAGAGTCCATAAGACTGTTCTATACATCAGTGTCTCTTTTGCTGTCTCGTACACAGGGTTATTGTTATCATCTTTCTAAATTCCATATATATGCATTAGTATACTGTATTGGTGTTTTTCTTTCTGGCTTACTTCTGTCCTTTATCGAGCCTATCTTTGCACGAAATGTTCCCTTTGTATCTCTAATTGTCTTGAAGAGATCTCTAGTGTTTCCCTTTCTGTTTTTTTCCTCTATTTCTTTGCACTGATCACCGAGGAAGGCTTTCTCATCTCTCCTTGCTATTCTTTGGAACTCTGCATTCAAATGGGAATATCCTTCCTTTTCTCCTTTCGCTTCCCTTCTTTTCACAGCTATTTTTAAGGCCTCCTCAGACAGCCATTTTGCTTTTTTTGCATTTCTTTTCCATGGGGATGGTATTGATCCCTGTCTACTGTATAATGTCACAAACCTCCATCCATAGTTCATCAGGCACTCTATCTATCAGATCTAGTCCCTTACATCTATTTCTCACTTCCACTGTATAGTCATAAGGGATTTGATTTAGGTCATACCTGAATGGTCTAGTGGTTTTCCTTACTTTCTTCAATTTAAGTCTGCATTTGGCAATACGGAGTTCATGATCTGAGCCACAGTCAGCTCCCAGTCTTGTTTTTGTTGACTGTATAGAGCGTCTCCATCTTTGGCTGCAAAGAATATAATCAATCTGATTTCAGTGTTGACCATCTGGTGATGTCCATGTGTAGAGTCTTCTCTTGTGTTGTTGGAAGAGGGTGTTTGCTATGACCAGTGCCCTTTCTTGGCAAAACTCTATTAGTCTTTGCCCTGCTTCATTCTGTACTCCAAGGCCAAATTTGCCTGTTACTCCAGGTGTTTCTTGACTTCCTACTTTTGCATTCCAGTCCCCTATAATGAAAAGGACATCTTTTTTGGGTGTTAGTTCTAAAAGGTCTTGTAGGTCTTCATAGAACCATTCAACTTCAGCTTCTTCAGTGTTACTGGTTGGGGCATAGGCTTGGATTACTGTGATATTGAATGGTTTGCCTTGGAAATAAACAGATCATTCTGTCGTTTTTGAGATTTCATCCAAGTACTGCATTTCAGACTCTTTTGTTGACCATGATGGCTACTCCATTTCTTCTAAGGGATTCCTGCCCACAGTAGTAGACATAATGGTCACCTGAGTTAAATTCACCCATGCCAGTCCATTTTAGTTTGCTGATTCCTAGAATGTCAATGTTCACTCTTGCCATCTCCTGTTTGACCACTTCTAATTTGCCCTGATTCATGGACCTGACATTCCAGGTTCCTATGCAATATTGCTCTTTACAGCATCGGACCTTGCTTCTATCACTAGTCACATCCACAACTGGGTATTGTTTTTGCTTTGGCTCCATCCCTTCATTCTTTCTGTAGTTATTTCTCCTCTGATCCTTAGTAGCATATTGGGCACCTACCGACCTGGGGAGTTCCTCTTTCAGTATCCTATCATTTCACCTTTTCATACTGTTCATGGGGTTTTCAAGGCAAGAATACTGAAGTGGTTTGCCATTCCCTTCTCCAGTGGACCACATGAACAGTATGAAAAGGCAAAAAGACAGTGTCCAAAGAGATAGGAAATTAAATCTTACTCTCTACTGCCTCCCTGTCTATTTATAGTCTCAGGCTCTCTTCCTTTGTAACTTGTTACCTGAATGAGGACAATAGCCAGCTTGTCAGGGATCAGTAAGAGAGATAAGAGGGTCTTCTGCACAGTGTTACTGGACCGAAGGAAGTTCTCCCAAGAGGGAAATTGAATCCTGAGAACCTTAGCATTTGACTTGCCTTTTTTTTTCCTGCTGTTGCAAAGCTGACTTGGTAAGTGGTACCTTGGCCTGGCAAAGACCCAGGCTGTCTCTGATAGTGAAGAACAGCAGACAACAATGGCCTCTTCTGCCTGCCCTTTGACTTTGGGGATGAAAACAAGGGAAGCAGGAAGAGAGAGAGCTTTGCATATTTCACCGCTTTACACAGAACTGTGCCTGAGGGCAGGCGTCATAGTGAAATGCTTAATAGGGGGAAGAATGAGAAAAGATAAGACTTCTAAGAGGTATCATGCCCATTTGGGTTAGTGAGGGTAGGAGCTTGAGTAAGAGAAAGGATTAGGGAGAGGCAAAGGGCCCCAGCCAAGATAAAGCCTTGCAGGTGCTTCCTTCTCCTGTATTAGAGAACGCCTCCAGCAGATTCAATTGTATCAGTGGCCGAGATGAGAACAGAGGAGGCATAATGATCATGGAGCTGTTACAAAAAGCTAAAGCATTAGAGAGCAGAATCAGGGTCTAAAATCATCCGAACAAGATGAGAAAATTTGGAAGTTGACCAGGTAAATGGAAAAGATCTTCACTAGGTCCCAAAAAGCAGGCCCACACATGTAGAATGGGTGAGGAATAGCTCAACAGCAAGAAGGGAGTGGGGAAATCTACACTTTTCAGTTGAGAGCAAAATTAGTGGGAGCCAGCAGTGAGAGGATGCTGCCAGCATCCTTCTGTGGCCTCCTGCTGCAAGGGAAGCCCGGCTCCTGCGGTTGTGAGTTAGCAGTTGGGCATCTTCTCCATGCCAGCCAGGGTGCCCTGGGGTCTGCAAGTGGTTGTTTTGTTTTGTTTTAAGATTTATTTATTTATTTACTTTTTGGCTGTGGTGGGTCTTTGCTGCAGAGCGTGAGCTTTCTCTAGTTACAGGAAGCAGGGGCTACTCTCTCGTTGCAGTGCACGGCCTTCTCATCCCGGTGGTTTCTCTCGTGGCGCATAGGCTCTAGGTGCATGGGACTCAGTAGTTTTGGCTCACAGGCTCAGCAGTTGTGGCACACAGACTTAGGTGCCACACAGCAGGTGGGATCTTCCTGGGCCAGGAATCGAACCGGTGTCCCTTGCATTGCAAGGCAGACTGTTAACCACTAGACCACCAAGGAAGCCCTGCAAGCAGTCTTTTGGAAGGACTTCCGCTAAAGAGAGATAGCAAGTATGAAAGTGGCAGCAGGATTCAAAACAATCCCTCATAAAGGAATACTGAAGGACCTAGGGGGGAGAAGGCTGTGGGCAGGGTTGTCTACATAGTTTGTAGGGCCTGATGTGAAATGAAAATGCAGCACCACTTGTTCAAAAAGTGGGGGGAAAGGGCTATTAATGATACTAAAAGCTTCTTCCTTAAAATTTTGTTTACTGGAACTTTCCTAGTTGTCCAGTGGTTAAGGCTCTGTGCTCCCAATGTAGGGAGCGTATGTGCCATCCCTGGTCAGGGAACTAAGATCCAGCATGCCCCATGGTATGGCCAAAAAAATAAAAATAAATAATTTTTTTTTAAAGATAATTGGCGAAATGTCTATTTAGTTCTTTGGCCCATTTTTTGATTGGGTCATTTATTTTTCTGGAGTTGAGCTGTAGGAGTTGCTTGTATATTCTCGAGATTAGTTGTTTGTCAGTTGCTTCATTTGCTATTATCTTCTCCCATTCTGAAGGCTGTCTTTTCACCTTGCTAATAGTTTCCTTTGATGTGCAGAAGCTTTTAAGGTTAATTAGGTCCCATTTGTTTATTTTTGCTTTTATTTCCAATATTCTGGGAGGTGGGTCTAAATAGACATTTCTCCAAAGAAGACATACAGATGGCTAACAAACACATGAAAAGATGCTCAGCATCACTCATTATCAGAGAAATGCAAATCAAAACCACTATGAGGTACCATTTCACGCCAGTCAGAATGGCTGCAATCCAAAAGTCTACAAGTAATAAATGCTGGAGAGGGTGTGGAGAAAAGGGAACCCTCTTACACTGTTGGTGGGAATGCAAACTAGTACAGCCACTATGGAGAACAGTGTGGAGATTCCTTAAAAAACTGGAAATAGACATGCCTTATGATCCAGCAATCCCACTGCTGGGCATACACACTGAAAAAACCAGAAGGGAAAGAGACACGAGTACCCCAATGTTCATCGCAGCACTGTTTATAATAGCCAGGACATGGAAGCAACCTAGATGTCCATCAGCAGATGAATGGATAAGAAAGCTGTGGTACATATACACAATGGAGTATTATTCAGCCATTAAAAAGAATACATTTGAATCAGTTCTAATGAGGTGGATGAAACTGGAGCCTATTATACAGAGTGAAGTAAGCCAGAAAGAAAAACACCAATACAGTATACTAACGCATATATATGGAATTTAGAAAGATGGTAACAATAACCCTGTGTACGAGACAGCAAAAGAGACACTGATGTATAGAACAGTCTTATGGACTCTGTGGGAGAGGGAGAGGGTGGGAAGATTTGGGAGAATGGCATTGAAACATGTAAAATATCATGTATGAAATGAGTTGCCAGTCCAGGTTCGATGCACGATACTGGATGCTTGGGGCTGGTGCACTGGGACGACCCAGAGGGATGGAATGGGGAGGGAGGAGGGAGGAGGGTTCAGGATGGGGAACACATGTAAACCTGTGGCGGATTCATTTTGATATTTGGCAAATCTAATACAGTTATGTAAAGTTTAAAAATAAAATAAAATTAAAAAAAAAAAAAAAGAAAAAAAAAAAAATAAAGATAATTGGCAAAATAATTGAATTTTTAAAAAATTGTGTAATAAAAATTTTTGTTTAATTATATAACATAATAAGGGTAATACATAGCAATGTATGAGTAGCAACATAAATTTACAAGTTGCAAAAGAACAGCGTCTTAGTGCCATAATTTTATATAATAAATAATAATACTTTATTGATATGATAGATTGATTGGTTATAAGATTTTTCTGCAAATTCACTTTTACTTTCAGCAATTTCATTTTCAATCAGTGTAATTAAAGGCAGAAGAAATCACTTTTGGCAAATGCAGGCCAACAAGCTGATGACTGATCTTTTTCATTTTGAGAATAATCTTTCTGCTGATGCAAGTGTTACTGAACTATTAAGAGTGTTTTATAGGCTGTGACAATATTGGGATACATTTCTGATAAATTATTTTGAAATATATATTATAGTACATCTAGAGCTGATGATTCTTATGAAACAATTTTTCTAAAAAGATTTAACTCTTCTTACAAACCAGTTTCATGTAGTCTGAGTTTAATTTTAAAGGAATTTTATACAATGGCATTTTAAAGTTTCCTCTTGCATTTCCTATAACTTGTGAAAGTCATGCATGAGGGTCAAAGTGGCTGGCCTTGTGATTTTATATAATTCAGAACATCTGTTTATGTATTCTATTACTGTATGTTTAATTACAAGGAAGATTAATTTTATAATTGTCTTCCTCATTTAGAATTGGTTCATCTACAGCTTCATTTGAAAATAGTGTTCTTTTCTATTGCAATAATCTCTAAATATAATTTCTACTCTTGTTGTTCAGTTGCTAAGTTGTGTCCAACTCTTTGCAACCCCATGAACTCCAGCACGCCAGGCTTCCCTGTCCTTCACTATCTCCAGGAGTTGTCTTGGACTCATGTCCACTGAGTCAGTGATGTTATATAACCATACGCGAAGGCTGTGCATATTTGCCTTGCAATTTTCAAAACCAGAATCCAAACTCTAAAGAACACTATAACTCCCTGATATGCTTTATTGCCATGTGAATGCTTTTATTTTGTAATAATTTACTAACAAAGTTTCCTCTCTGAGCTTTGGCTGCTCCTATTTTGGCGTTTGGGCCACGGAGTTATTACTTGTGCAGAAGCTGTAGGGATGGGTTCTGAGGACAGTCGGGCAAGCTGACCTCCCTCCAGTGGTCCTGCTGTTGCTGCTCATGCAGAAGCCCCTTCCCCCAGGGCCTGGCTGCTAGGGCCACCGCCGCTGCTTCTGCTGCTGCAGGCACAGTCATCGACACCAGTCTTGGCCCAGCTCCTGCCCCAGCCAACCGCTGCCCGCTGCCCACTGCCCACTGTGGCAGCAGGGACCATTCCTCTCCGGCCTCACTCTAGGGTGTCTCTTCTCCCCACAGTCACGTGCTCCACTGTCCCATCAGATTTCATTTATAAAGCATGAGTTCTAAGATTAAAAATTCATGACAGCAGCAGCAGAGCATCAAACCAAGCGCAGAGCCCCTTGTGAGGAAGGGCCCAGTGTGAAGGCTCAGGTGGCACACCCTGCTTGTGGGGAGGGTCAGGTGTGTGATGGGGGTCCCATGCTAGACTTAGACATGTATGGGCATGCAGAACTGAGAAGTAGAGAGGACCCTGCACATGGACTTGCTTGGTTTTTCCTGTGTGAAATACACAAAGAAGCTTGTGCCTCAGAGGGGAGAGGGCTGGGAGAACAAGATGGCTCAGTTTCTGGACCCTGGCCCAGCTCTAGGGTCAGACACCCAACTGAGCTCTTTGCAGAGGGCGGTTGCAGGCAGAACTGAAGGAGCCATTTTTCTCAGGGACCCTGTGATATGTGAGAACCCAACTGGACTGCTCAGGGGCGGGGGTGGGAGGTGCTCAGGTGACTGCATGGCACAGAGAGAGCTCCTCACAACTCTGAAGGGAAATCAGCCAATCAGCTAGTTGTTGGACCACCAAGAAGATCTGGCTCCTCTGTCCCCTGGGGCTGCGGCTCTTCCCTGCAGACCACAGTGACCATAAATATGCGGCGATCCTGACCCCAAGGAAGCTTCCTGTTTTGAGATGAAGGGGCAGGGCGGGAGATGAGAGAACTGGTGGAAGCTGGCAGAGTGGAAGATGATGTGTGAGCTGGTGTAGGACTCTCCAGGAAAAGGAGCAAGACCCCTTACTGTTGGGCTGGAATCATTACCAGACTCTGTAACCACAGGCTGCTGAGGTCTAGGGGAATGGGTTACAGATAAGATCTTGGTTTTGAGTATTTGAAGGCCCATGAGATAGTGGGGTGGGTGGAGGGAGATCAGCTATGTAAACAATATCAGTGTGTGTAAACACTAGAGTGTGAACCATGCTAATGTCAAAGCCTTCAGGGCAGGCACAGGCTACCTTGAGTCAGTTCCAACAATGCTGTGTGACTCTGGGTCCAAAATCTTATGTAGAGGATGTAAGAAGGGAGCGGGGTTAGGGGAGGAGAGGGAGTGTTTTTCAAAGTGCTGCTGGAGGACCACCAACATCAGATATATCTTGGAGGGAGGGTGTTGAGATGCAGATTCCCAGTCCCCTCAGAAATTCTCTCTCAGTAGGTCTGGGTGTGGCCTAGGCATCTGTATGTGTAACACACGTCCCCTACAACCCCAACGTGCACTAGAGTTTGAGAACCACGGGAGGAAAGTCTTCACAGCTGTGAGACTTGACAACTCTTTGTCCCAGCACGTTCACTGTGCCCTCAAAACGCCAACAACAACTACAGCAGAGGGAATCTCTGCGTCTACAACCCACACAAGCCCCCTGAGCCTGAACATTAAATATTAGAGAAATGAGCAGGGAAAGGAATATACTTACTATTCATTTCTTTAGCCTGAATGAAATCTTCTTTTCATAAAAACACTTCAAAGGTTTTTAACATCTCTCTCTGCACTGAAACGTGTAGGCAGCCTTCCCCACAGCATTTGAAACCCTCTGCAAAGGGGACACTCGACACCCTAGAACTGGCCTACCACTAGCCCCATTCAGCGCAGAACTCACACCTGCCCGTCAAATACCTCCTCACTCCACTTCTACTCTGTTGTGTCCAGTCCGCACAGAGACCCAACAGAAGAGGTAGCGTCATCAACAACGTGCAGACGAGCAAACTAAGGCTCAGACAGAACTGCTTAAAATCCCACAGTAAGTATGGAGCCAGGATTCAAGCCAAGGAAGATGGGTTCAAATCCTGGGCTGTTCCCAGGGCTCCCTGTGGGAATGCCCTGCCCTCTCTCTGGCTTCAGCAGAGCTTTGTGAAACAGTGGCTCCCTCCTTGCCCTGAAGAGGAAGAAGAAAACTGCTGAGCTTCGTGTGCCGTGTCGGGAAGATGCTATAGCTACAAGTACAAATGTAAACTTCTGTAAGGTTCAGGCAGACCTTGGAAATGAATGAATTGGACTCACTTGGCATACTAAGCATACAAAAACAATTTTTATTTCCACAAAGAAATACTTTATAGTTTTTTTAAGTACATGGCCTCCTCTGTCTAGCTTTCATTTTTATCACCTTTATGGAGGCATGAGACTATGAGAAAAGGAAAATATTTCACTTTCATAAAAGATAGCATTTACAATTGTTTGACAATAGGAGAATGATAATAACAGGCAACCAGTAGTCAATTCCAGTGCTGAGGAGGTAATGAATACCAGTAGGGATAGAATGGAACTAAAAAGTCCTTGTCTAAAGGGTAACATGGAATACAAGATTCATAATTCAAAATTAGTGTTTTTTGTGTATCAAGAATATGAATGCTGGAGGATGTATTCACCAGGCATAGCTGGACAGCTTCTCTACCCCATTTACCTAACACAGCACAATTACAGGTTTTATGCAGTACTGGGATGCAGGCTCAAAAACGACAGGATGGTCTCTGTTCGTTTCCAAGGCAAACCATTCAATATCATGGTAATCCAAGTCTAGGCCCTGACCAATAATGCTGAAGAAGCTTAAGTTGAACATTTCTATGAAGACCTACAAGACCTTCTAGAACTAACACCCAAAAAAGGTGTCTTTTTTATTATTGGGGACTGGAATGTAAAAGTAGGAGGTCAAGAAACACCTGGAGTAACAGGCAAATTTGGCCTTAGAGTACAGAATAAAGCAGGGCAAAGGCTAATAGAGTTTTGCCAAGAGAACACACTGGTCATAGCAAACACCCTCTTCCAACAACATAAGAGAAGACTCTACACATGGACATCACCAGATTGTGGACATAGAAATCAGAGTGATTATATTCTTTGTAGCCAAAGATGAAGAAGCTCTATACAGTCAGCAAAAACAAGACCGGAGGTGACTGTGGCTCAGATCATGAGCTCCTTATTGCCAAATGTAGACTTAAATTGAAGAAAGTAGGGAAAACCACTAGACCATTCAGGTATGATCTAAGTCAAATCCCTTATGATTATACAGCAGAAGTGAGAAATAGATTTAAGGGACTAGATCTGATAGACAGAGTGCCTGAATAACTACAGATGGAGGTTCATGATATTGTACAGGAGACAGGAATCATGACCATCCCCAAGAAAAAGAAATGCAAAAAAGCAAAATGGCTGTCTGAGGAGGCCTTACAAATAGCTGTGAAAAGAAGGGAAGCGAAAAGCAAAGGAGAAAAGGAAGGATATATCCCTTTGAATGCAGAGTTCCAAAGAATAGCAAGGAGAGACAAGAAAGCCTTCCTCGGTGATCAATGCAAAGAAATAGAGGAAAACAACAGAATGGGAAAGACTAGAGATCTCTTCAAGAAAATTAAAGATACCAAGGGAACATTTTATGCAAAGATGGGTTCAATAGAGGACAGAAATGGTAGGGACCTAACAGAGCAGAAGATATTAAGAAGAGGTGGCAAGAATACACAGAAGAACTGTACAAAAAAGATCTTCACGACCCAGATAATTATGAAGGTGTGATCACTCACCTAGAGCCAGACATCCTGGAATGTCAAGTCAAGTGGGCCTTACGAAGCATCACTATGAACAAAGCTAGTGGAGGTGATGGAATTCCAGTTGAGCTATTCCAAATCCTGAAAGATGATGCTGTGAAAGTGCTGCACTCAATATGCCAGCAAATTTGGAAAACTCAGCAGTGGCCACAGGACTGGAAAAGGTCAGTTTTCATTCCAATCCCAAAGAAAGGCAATGCCAAAGAATGCTCAAACTACAGCACAGATGCACTCATCTCACACGCTAGTAAAGTGATGCTTCAGTAATATGCGAACTGTGAACTTCCAGATGTTCAAGCTGGTTCTAGAAAAGGCAGAGGAACCAGAGATCAAATTGCCAACATCCGCTGGATCATCAAAAAAGCAAGGGAGTTCCAGGAAAACATCTATTTCTGCTTTATTGACTATGCCAAAGCCTTTAACTGTGTGGATCACAATAAACTGTGGAAAATTCTGAAAGAGATGGGAATACCAGACCACCTGACCTGCCTCTTGAGAAATCTGTATGCAGGTCAGGAAGCAACAGTTAGAACTGGACATGGAACAACAGACTGGTTCCAAATCGGGAAAGGAGTACGTCAAGGCTGTATGTTGTCACCCTGCTTATTTAACTTATACTCAGAGTACATCATGAGAAACCCTGGGCTGGAGGAAGCACAAGCTGGAATCAAGATTGCGAGGAGAAATATCAGTAACCTCAGATATGCAGATGACACCACCCTTCTGGCAGAAAGTGAAGAAGAACTAAAAAGCCTCTTGATGAAAGTGAAAGTGGAGAGTGAAAAAGTTGGCTTAAAGCTCAACATTCAGAAAACGAAGATCATGGCATCTGGTCCCATCACTTCATGCGAAATAGATGGGGAAACAGTGGAAACAGTGTCAGACTTTATTTTTTTGGGCTCCAAAATCACTGCAGATGGTGATTGCAGCCATGAAATTAAAAGATGCTTACTCCTTGGAAGGAAAGTTATGACCAACCTAGATAGCATATTCAAAAGCAGAGACATTACTTTGCCAACAAAGGTCTGTCTAGTGAAGGCCTTGGTTTTTCCAGTGGTCATGTATGGATGTGAGAGTTGAACTATAAAGAAAGCTGAGCACAGAAGAACTGATAATTTTGAACTGTGGTGTTGGAGAAGACTCTTGAGAGTCCCTTGGACTGCAATGATATCCAACCAGTCCATCCTAAAGGAGATTAGTCCTAGGTGTTCATTGGAAGGACTGATGTTGAAGCTGAGACTCCAATACTTTGGCCACCTGATGCGAAGAGCTGACTCATTTGCAAGGACCCTGATACTGGGAAAGATTGAGGGCAGGAGGAGAAGGGGACAACAGAGGATGAGATGGCTGGATGGCATCACTGATTCGATCGATGTGAGTCTGAGTGAACTCCAGGAGTTGGTGATGGACGGGGAGGCCTGGCGTGCTGTGGTTCATGGAGTCTCAAAGAGTTGGACACAATTGAGCAACTGAACTGAACTGAACAGGTTTTATTTTATCAAGCTCCTAGGTGACTCAGTGGTAAAGAATCTGCCTGACAATGCAGGAGACACAGGAGATGCAGGTTTGATCCCTGATCAGGAAGATCCCTTGGAGGAGGAAACGGTAATCCACTCCATTATTCTTACCTGGAAAATCCCATGGACAGAGGAGCCTGGCCGGCTACAGTCCATGGGGTCACAAAGAGTAACAAATACAAATTGTGATCCCCTCTAAGAATCACCTGGTGATCATCTGTGGGGAATAGCATCCTGACACTCAGGTTGGAAAACCCAAGCAGGGCCTTAGAATTAAAGGGTGGCAAACTTTATAAAGGGCTTGAAACAGTTAATCATAAAATGGATTTGAAAAGGGTGACAAAATTTACCCCATCAGATGTTAAGGTCCTATCCACTGGGTGGACCTAACTTCCTTTCCTGCACTCCTGACAGGCAGTGCTGTGGTTTGTGGATGAGCTATTTCTTCATCAAGTGGGGGAAGCTGCTTTCAGCTCCAGTTCAAGAAAGGCCCAATGTTGCAGAGTTCCCTATGTTTTAAAGAGAAACTTGAGATCAATATTCTTATACGAAACTTCCAAATTTTTTTAAAGTTGCCTTGAATTAAAAATAAACTAATAAAACCCCACATGGACCAAACACAGCAGGTCTGGTAGTCACCCTCAAGCCTACTATTTGCCACCTCCATGTGGAGAGGGCAGTACACAGAGCAGTATCATTATTGGGGTCTGGAAGTCCCAGGGCAGCAGGTGGTTCAATGAGCCCTGCCACCCTTCCCTCAAGGTTCCATCCCTGGCAAGAGGGACCAGAATAAATCCACTGGATAGGATCAGGTGAGGGCAGGTCAGGGGCTGTGCCTGCTTTGTGAGGGGAACATCTTCATCCAGGTCAGTTGCTCCCCATCTGAGCGAGAAGAGCAAACCCTAGAACTCCTTGTTCCCAGACTTTGTTCCAGCTGGCTGTGGGGTCTGAGAAGTCCCCTCTCCCCTCCAGGGTGACGTGTCCTCATCACAGAGGGTCAGGAGGCATGAGCTCTAGGATCCCTCCCAAGCTTCGTGGCTTTCTGACCTTCAAGAGACAGGTGATTTTCAAGCACCCCCATGGAGTTCTCCCAGGGCTTCTTACCAGCCGCTTCCCACCAGCCTCATCAAAGACCTGCACCATTTGTTCTGCCCTCTACCTGGTTATCTGGTTCTCTCCTGCTGCTCCAGCTGGGTCCCCACAGGGTGTGAAACCACCTCCTTTGAGGTGCAAAGTTTCCAAAACCAACCAGTTGTCAGGAAGGAAGCAGTTATAGCATGTGTTTTCTCCTCTTACCCCTGCATTGTGCTCAAAAAGCCTCTTCTAACTTTTTCTCTTCTGAAACAGCTTTTCAGAGATTTTATTTAAAACCTGATGGTTTTTTATTTTATTTTATTTTTAAACTTTACATAATTGTATTAGTTTTGCCAAATATCAAAATGAATCCGCCACAGGTATACATGTGTTCCCCATCCTGAACTCTCCTCCCTCCTCCCTCCTCCCTCCTCCCTCCCCATTCCATCCCTCTGGGTCGTCCCAGTGCACCAGCCCCAAGCATCCAGTATGGTGCATCGAACTTGGACTGGCAACTCGTTTCATACATGATATTTTACATGTTTCAATGCCATTCTCCCAAATCTTCCCACCCTCTCCCTCTCCCACAGAGTCCAAAAGACTGTTCTATACATCAGTGTCTCTTTTGCTCTCTCGTACACAGGGTTATTGTTACCATCTTTCTAAATTCCATATATATGCATTAGTATACTGTATTGGTGTTTTTCTTTCTGGCTTACTTCACTCTGTATAATAGGCTCCAGTTTCATTCACCTCATTAGAACTGATTCAAATGTATTCTTTTTAATGGCTGAGTAATACTCCATTGTGTATATGTACCACTGCTTTCTTATCCATTCATCTGCTGATGGACATCTAGGTTGCTTCCATGTCCTGGCTATTATAAACAGTGCTGTGATGAACATTGGAGTACACGTGTCTCTTTCCCTTCTGGTTTCCTCAGTGTGTATGCCCAGCAGTGGGATTGCTGGATCATAAGGCAGTTCTATTTCCAGTTTTTGAAGGAATCTCCACACTGTTCTCCATAGTGGCTGTACTAGTTTGCATTCCCACCAACAGTGTAAGAGGGTTCCCTTTTCTCCACACCCTCTCCAGCATTTATTACTTGTAGACTTTTGGATCGCAGCCATTCTGACTGGTGTGAAATGGTACCTCATAGTGGTTTTGATTTGCATTTCTCTGATAATGAGTGATGTTGAGCATCTTTTCATGTGTTTGTTAGCCATCTGTATGTCTTCTTTGGAGAAATGTCTATTTAGTTCTTTGGCCCATTTTTTGATTGGGTCATTTATTTTTCTGGAGTTGAGCTGTAGGAGTTGCTTGTATATTCTCGAGATTAGTTGTTTGTCAGTTGCTTCATTTGCTATTATCTTCTCCCATTCTGAAGGCTGTTTTTTCACCTTGCTAATAGTTTCCCTTGATGTGCAGAAGCTTTTAAGGTTAATTAGGTCCCATTTGTTTATTTTTGCTTTTATTTCCAATATTCTGGGAGGTGGGTCATAGAGGATCCTGCTGTGATGTATGTCGGAGAGTGTTTTGCCTATGTTCTCCTCTAGGAGTTTTATAGTTTCTGGTCTTACGTTTAGATCTTTAATCCATTTTGAGTTTATTTTTGTGTATGGTGTTAGAAAGTGTTCTAGTTTCATTCTTTTACAAGTGGTTGACCAGAGTTCCCAGCACCACTTGTTAAAGAGATTGTCTTTAATCCATTGTATATTCTTGCCTCCTTTGTCAAAGATAAGGTGTCCATATGTGCGTGGATTTATCTCTGGGCTTTCTATTTTGTTCCATTGATCTATATTTCTGTCTTTGTGCCAGTACCATACTGTCTTGATAACTGTGGCTTTGTAGTAGAGCCTGAAGTCAGGTAGGTTGATTCCTCCAGTTCCATTCTTCTTTCTCAAGATCGCTTTGGCTATTTGAGGGTTTTTGTATTTCCATACAAATTGTGAAATTATTTGTTCTAGCTCTGTGAAGAATGCTGTTGGTAGCTTGATAGGGATTGCATTGAATCTATAGATTGCTTTGGGTAGTATACTCATTTTCACTATATTGATTCTTCCAATCCATGAACATGGTATATTTCTCCATCTGTTAGTGTCCTCTTTGATTTCTTTCACCAGTGTTTTATAGTTTTCTATATATAGGTCTTTAGTTTCTTTAGGTAGATATATTCCTAAGTATTTTATTCTTTCCATTGCAATGGTGAATGGAATTGTTTCCTTAATTTCTCTTTCTGTTTTCTCATTATTAGTGTATAGGAATGCAAGTGATTTCTGTGTGTTGATTTTATATCCTGCAACTTTACTATAGTCATTGATTAGTTCTAGTAATTTAAAACCTGATTGTTTAGCTTCCCACTGGATTGGCTCCCCAAGCTGGGCTTTCTTCTCTTTTTTATTTAATAAGAAGCACAACATACTCCACACTACCATGTGCTTGGTACCCTCTTCCCCCCACCCCTTCCAGCGGGTCCCTTCAAGTTCATCATCTCACTTCACTCTGGCTACCTTGTGAAGAGGGCATGGGGAGTCCTACGTTACATATGGAAACACTGAAAGAGCCTTGGAACGGCCAGCACATGCCTAAGGTTCCCCTGCCACCCACCCACCCACACACACACACACACACACACACACACACTATGTTGGGACCTGGGTTAGAATGGATCCTCTTGTTTCTAAAGCCTGTGTTGCACCCTAAGCGCCTGTGGGTGCAGTGAGTGCAGCATGAGAAGGCAAGTTTAATCAAGGCTGGGATCTTTGTCTGCTTAATTCAGCTCTCGGTTTCCAGCACCTAAGGGGGAAAAAAAAAACCCTGGAATGTAGCAGACATTCAATGAATATTTGCTATATGAATGAATGGAAAGTGAAAGTCAAGACCAGTGGTTCTCAACCCAGGCTGTACACTACAATTATTGGGGACCTTTAAAAAATGTTGCCTGGGCCTTCCATGGAGAAATTTTTCATTTAACTGACCCTGTAGATCCAGAAATCAATATGTTTAAAGGTTTCCCAGGTGATTCCAGTGTGCACACAAAGCAGGATTCTCCACCATAGGCATGAAGCAGGGGGACAGATGACCACCAAGGACTTGGCCCTCTCACCCACAGCCCCTGAGCAGCTCTCCTCCCTTTCTTTCTGTCCTCCTCTCCTGTCATCCCAGTTCAGTTCAGTTCAGTCACTCAGTCGTGCCCGACTCTTTGCGACCCCATGAATCACAGCACGCCAGGCCTCCCTGTCCATCACCAACTCCCAGAGTTCACTCAGACTCACGTCCATCGAGTCAGTGATGTCATCCAGCCATCTCATCCTCTGTTGTCCCCTTCTCCTCCTGTCCCCAATCCCTCCCAGCATCATAGTCTTTTCCAATGAGTCAACTCTTCGCATGGGGTGGCCAAAGTACTGGAGTTTCAACTTTAGCATCATTCCTTCCAAAGAAATCCCAGGGCTGATCTCCTTTAGAATGGACTGGTTGGATCTCCTTGCAGTCCAAGTGACTCTCAAGAGTCTTCTCCAACACCACAGTTCAAAAGCATCAATTCTTCGGCACTCAGCTTTCTTCACAGTCCAACTCTCACATCCATACGTGACCACTGGTCATCCCAGTAAGAGATTGTAAATTGGAAGCTTTCTGAGCTGTAGTATAATTTCCATTAGGAAACATTTAGGAACTAGATTTTAGATAGAAAATAGACCTTGGTTACTACCAAGGAAGGCAAATTCTAAACAGCATTAAATCCATTCAATCACAAACCATATGACACTGATTAAGAACTTACTGTGTTCTAGACACTGTATTTTGCCCTAAAAGTGCCCAGAGCTTACCCCCAAAGTCCTTTGTGATGTGGCCTGATATTTGAGAAATTTGTCTGAGAATGTTTCAGAGGAATAGCCTGACCTTGGTGTCAGAAGCCAATTAACTCCTGAAATTATAGTGAAGCATTGCCTTTCTGTCTAGTGGTCAAAGAGTGACTTTTATTCAGAGATTTTTCCATGCCACATAAAAGAGCACTTTATTAAACACTGCTGAACTGATTCCTAATTGTCCTCTTGCTTGCATCTTGCACCTGTAATTTTATTTTATACTTTTAAATTTTTATTGAAGAGTAACAGTGGCTGATTTTATTTCCTTGGTCTCCAAAATCACTGCGTACGGTGACTACAACCATGAAATTAAAAGACACTGGCTCCTTGGAAGAAAAGCTATGACAAACTTAGTGTATTAAAAAGCAGAAACATCGTTTTGCCAACAAAGGTCCATATAGTCAAAACTATAGTTTTTCCAGTAGTCATGTATGGGATGTGAGAGTTGGACCATAAAGAAGGCTGAGCACTGAAGAATTGATGGTTTTGAACTGTGGTTCTGGAGAAGACTCTTGAGAGTCCCTTGGATAGCATGGAGACCAAACCAGTCAATCCTAAAGGAAATCAACCCTGAATATTCATTGGAAAGACTGATGCTGAAGCTCCAATACTTTGACCACCTGATGTGAAGAGCTGACTCATCATTGGAAAAGACCCTAATCCTGGGAAAGATTAAGGGTAGGAGGAAAAGGGGGCAACAGAGAATGAGATGGTTGGATGGCATCACTCACTCAATGGACATGAGTTTGAGCAAACTCCGGGAGATAGTGAAGGACAGGGAACCCTGGTGTGCTGCAGTCTGTGGGGTGGCAAAGAGTCAGACAGGACTTAGCTACCAAACAAAAACAACATAGTTGATTTACAATGTTGTGTTAGTTTCAAGTGTACAGCAAAGTGATTCGGTTGTACATATATTTGTATATACTCTTTTTAAACTTTTTATTTTATATTGGAGCTTAGCTGATTAACAGAAGCAGAAGATATTAAGAAGAGGTGGCAGGAATACACAGAAGAACTATGCAAAAAAGATCTTCACGACCCAGATAATCACGATGGTGTGATCACTCACCTAGAGCTAGACATCCTGGAATGTCAAGTCAAGTGGGCCTTACGAAGCATCACTATGAACAAAGCTAGTGGAGGTGATGGAATTCCAGTTGAGCTATTTCAAATCCTGGAAGATGATGCTGTGAAAGTGCTGCACTCAATATGTCAGCAAATTTGGAAAACTCAGCAGTGGCCACAGGACTGGAAAAGGTCAGTTTTCATTCCAATCCCAAAGAAAGGCAATGCCAAAGAATGCTCAAACTACAGCACAATTGCACTCATCTCACACGCCAGTAAAGTAATGCTCAAAATTCTCCAAGCCAGGCTTCAGCAATACATGAACCGTGAACTTCCAGATGTTCAAGCTGGTTTTAGAAAAGGCAGAGGAATCAGAGATCAAATTGCCAACATCCGCTGGATCATTGAAAAAACAACGGAGTTCCAGAAAAACATCAATTTCTGCTTTATTGACTATGCCAAAGCCTTTGACTGTGTGGATCACAATAAACTGTGGAAAATTCTGAAAGAGATGGGAATACCAGACCACCTGACCTGCCTCTTGAGAAACTTATATGCAGATCAGGAAACAACAGTTAGAACTGGACATGGAACAACAGACTGGTTCCAAATCGGGAAAGGAGTACGTCAAGGCTGTATGTTGTCACCCTGCTTTTTTAACTTCTATACAGAGTACATCATGAGAAATGCTGGACTGGAAGAAACACAAGCTGGAATCAAGATTGCCGGGAGAAATATCAATAACCTCAGATATGCAGATGATACCACCCTTATGGCAGAAGTGAAGAGGAACTAAAAAGCCTCTTGATGAAAGTAAAAGAGGAGAGGGAAAAAGTTGGCTTAAAGCTCAGCATTCAGAAAACTAAGATCATGGCTTCTGGTCCCATCACTTCATGGCAAATAGATGGGGAAACAGTGGAAACAGTGACAAACTTTATTTTGGGGGGTTCCAAAATCACTGCAGATGGTGACTTCAGCCATTAAATTAAAAGATGCTTACTCCTTGGAAGGAAAGTTATGACCAACCTAGGTAGCATATTAAAAAGCAGAGACGTTACTTTGCCAACAAAGGTCCATCTAGTCAAGGCTATGGTTTTTCCAGTGGTCATGTATGGATGTGAGAGTTGGACTATAAAGAAAGCTGAGCGCTGAAGAATTGATGCTTTTGAACTGTGGTGTTGGAGAAGACTCTTGAGAGTCCTTTGGATTGCAAGGAGATCCAACCAGTCCATCCTAAAGGAGATCAATACTGAGTGTTCATTGGAAGGACTGATGTTGAAGCTGAAACTTCAATACTTTGGCCACCCGATGCAAAGAGCTGACTCATTTGAAAAGACCCTGATACTGGGAAAGATTGAGGGCAGGAGGAGAAGGGGATGACAGAGAATGAGATGGTTGGCTTGCATCACTGACTCGATGGACATGAGTTTGGGTAAACTCTGGGAGTTGGTCATAGACAGGGAAGCCTGGCATGCTGTGGTCCATGGGGTCACGTACACGACTGAGTGACTGAACTGAACTGATTAACAATGTGTTCGTTTCAGGAGTACAGCAAAGTGATTCAGTTACACATAACCATATATCTATTCTTTTTAAAATTCTTTTCCCTTTTAAGTTGTTACATAATATTCTTTTTCAGATTCTTTTGCATTGTAGGGTTTTGTGTGTATATGTAATTTTAAAACCTTTGAGAGCCGGATGCATATATAATATTAATTTTATTCTAGCCCCCAGACCCCTTCAATGCCTGAGCATGAGGATCACAGGAACAGTGACTAGATATTTTTAACAAAGGAAGAAATCTCAGGTAGAGTATCTCCGCTAACTATGAAGATGGATTATAATGGAGAAAGAAAGCCACCCTCCACCAAAGGGCATACCCCAAGCACATCCCTAGACTTGCTGTCTGGGCTCTATTATTTCCTAGACTTTTAGTTCTATGGCCGTATTAGTTGAACACATTGAGAATTAGTTTTTTATTTAAACCAAGATAGGCTTATTTTAAGGAGAAGGCAATGGCACCCCACTCCAGTACTCATGCCTGGAAAATCCCATGGACGGAGGAGTCTGGTAGGCTGCAGTCCATGGGGTCGCTAAGAGTCGGACACAACTGAAGTGACTTAGCAACAGCAGCAGCAGCAGGCTTATTTTAAAGGGCTTCCCTGGTGGCTCAGTGGTAAAGAATCCACCTGTAATGCAGGAGGCGCTGGAGACGTGGGTTCAATCCCTGGGTGGGGAAGATTCCCTGGAGGAGGAAATGGCAACCCACTCCAGTATTCTTGCCTGGAGAATCCCATGGACAGAGGAGTCCAGCAGGCTACAATCTATAGGGTCACAAAGAGTCCATAGGATCACAAAGAGTGGGACACGACTGAAGCGATTGAGCACACAGGCTTATTTTAAAAGGTTGTGTGTTTTCTTTTGGACATCTTAAAAGAATGAAAAATTCTCTCCTGTATGAAATGGCTTAAATATAGTATGGTGTATGAGCTGAGTGTCGAAGAATTGATGCTTTTAAACTGTGATGTTGGAGAAGACCCTTAAGAGTCCCTTGGACTGCTAGGAGATCAAACCATTCAATCCTAAAGGAAATCAACCCTGAATATTCGTTGGAAGGACTGATGCTGAAGCTGAAACTCCAATACTTTGGCCACCTGATTTGAAGACCCTGATGCTGGGAAAGATTGAGGACAGGAGGAGAAGGGGACAACAGAGGATGAGATGGTTGGATGGAATCACCAACTCGATGGACATGAGTTTGAGTAAGCTCTGGGAGTTGGTGATGGACAGGGAAGCCTGGTGTGCTGCAGTCCATGGGGTCACAAAGAGTTGGACACAACTGAGCTACTGAACTGAAATGGTGTATGAGCAGCTCTTAGTTCTTCACCAGTTTTCTTGCCTCAAATGATTTGAATAAACAAGCCAATCTTTTTGTACTGCTCCTTCTTGGTAGGGACCCAATCATTATTTTATTTAACCCTCACATTAACCCTGCATGGTGTTAGTATTCCCACTGTACAGATAATGAAATTGAAGCTCAAAGAACTGTCTCTTTCCTTCTTTAAATTGCACTAATTTTTGACAAGGTACAGAAGGTCAAAAAGGGTAGACAATAAGAATGTGTGTTGCCTAAACCCCTGGTGTTATCTCAAACCACCATCGACAATTTGGTTGTGGTTGTTTGCTTGGTCTCTCTCAAGCTTGAACCCTCTGAATGCAGCTCACAGTATCTCTTATATAAGAAATCTTTCCAGGATTCCTTAGTTTTCTTTTAGGTATATTCTCGTAGACTGTTGCAGCACTCACTTACATAGCACAAGAATTTATCTGGGGTCACTGTGTCCCAATAGATTGCATGTTGCCTAAGAGCAGAAGCTTTGTCTGTTTTGCCTACCATTATAATCTCTAGTACTTAGTGCTTTGCACTCATTATTTGTTAATTAGTGCAATAGATATCCTGGTGCATCTAAATTTATACTCCTAGATGTAAGGTGCACCTGCTGCTGCTGCTAAGTTGCTTCAGTCGTGTCCGACTCTTCACGACCCCATGGTCTGCAGCCTACCAGGCTCCTCTGTCCATGGGATTTTCCAGGCAAGAGTGCTGGAGTGGGGTGCCATTGCCTTCTCCAAGGTGCACCTAGAGGTGCAAATGCCAGATCAAAAGTATGCCCATTTTCATTTTTAATAGAGATCTTCCCAACCCGGGGATCGAACCCGGGTCTCCAGCATTGCAGGCAGATTCTTAACTATCTGAGCCACAAGGGAGGCCCCCGGTTACTGGCAAATTGTCCTTTTAAAAGATGCGTTAATTTACATTCCTACCAATATTGTATAAGAAGGTTGTTTCTCTCCACTCTCGCCAAATCAGTTTGATCTTTAGCAATCTAAGTGAAGATGGAATCTCCAAATATTTAGTCTGTGTTTCTTTCCCTTTCTTATACATGTTAGAAATAGTTCTTGCAGCTAGTATATGATTTGATTCATGGCATTTTTTTATGCAAATGGAAAAAATATATAGTTGAAACCTCAGAACTCTAAGCTTTCTAGCTATGATTTAATCATTAGAAAAAGAAATCCTCCACTCTAACATATAATATTCTCGCATATTTTCTTCTAGTTTTTATGTTTCTTTCTCTCTTTTTAAATTAAGTCTTTGACCCATCAGAAATTTATTCTGGAGTAAGATATGACCACATCATGTCTTGTTTTATTTATTGATCAAGGTCCTTAGAGCTGACTCTGCAGGCCAGATTGCAGCTGAACTCCACTCTAGAACAGCCCTCTGATTGAAAGCTCTTTTAGGCACCCCCTCTAGATGACTCCTGAAATTCAATCATTCATTTGCTCATTCACTAATTCATTTATTCAATACTGTGCCTATTATGTGCAAAGTTCATTGTTAGGTGATAGAGATTCAGAGACCAAGGTGCAGTATTTTCTACTAGAGAACCCCAGACTAGGGAGCACATGGTAAACAGATAATTATTTAAACACATGCACACAGCAAGTGTAAATATAGGAGGCACTGGTTTTTGCAAAAGCTCAACAAGGAGCACCTCGCCCAGGGATAGAGGTGGTGGTGGGATTTTCTGAGGGTAGTGAGCGATGTCTGAGCATCTTAGAAAATGATCATGCATTAAACAGGCAAGGAGAATCCCAGGCTGATGGGAAAACATGAGCAGAATTGGGTAAGGAAGAACTACAGGGATTCATGGCAGGAAGTGGAGAAAGATGAGGCTGAAGAGGCAAACAGGGGCCAGGAAACAGAAGGCCTTTCATGTCATGGGAGCAACTTGGCCCTCATCCTGAGGGCAATGAGAGCCAGTAAAGTGTTTTAAACAAGAGAGTGACATGATCATATGGACAATGAATTTATGGGAGCCAAGAGTACAAGGAGGTATGCCATTGTACTCCTTGGGAGTACATTGGGAGACCACTGTTAATGGTCCAGCTGAAGGACAATATAAGTGTCAGTTAAGACAGTGATGCTACAAATGGAAGATAGGAAAGATATAAGGAATAAAGTTGGCTTCCCTTGTAGCTCAGTTAGCAAAGAATCTGCCTACAATGCAGGAGACCCAGGTTTAATTCCTGGATCGGGAAGATCCCCTGGGGAAGGAAATGGCAACCCTCTCTGGTATTCTTGCCTGGAGAATCCCATGGACAGAGGAGCCTGGCAGGCTACAGTCCTTTGGGTCAGAAAAGTCAGACATTAGTTAGCGACTAAACCACCACCATCACCAAGGAATAAAGTGGCACTGAACTCTTTGTTCCTCTCATCTCCTCTTGTCTGTGTAATCTCTCTTTGCTTTCTTAACTCCCTTCCTTTTAATGCCTTGCAACATTTCATTTCTACCACCTCTCCCTTCCCAACCTCTTCACTTGTCAATATAGCAGGATATGTCTTTTAGTTGCCAAATTCTACCCACTCATAGCTTTTGGTCTAAAGAAATTATTTTCCTGAGAAATAAGTAGACAAATTTGTGTAGGTGGCAAGGAGCTTTCTGGGAGAAAGAAATCAAGCCCCTAATTGCTTTTGTTTTTGAGGCTCAGTGTTTTCAGAACTCATGTGATGAGTTTCAGTATTAAAATGCCGATTGGCCACAAGTATTCATTTCTTGCCCTAACAAAATTTTTTGAAGTATTTATTTATTTATTGAGGTGCTCCGGGTCTTAGTTGTGGCATATGAACCCTTAGTTTTGGCATGTGGGATTTAGTTCCCTGACCAGGGATTGAACTTGGGCTCCTTGCATTGGAAGCTTAGAGTCTGAGCCACTGAACCACCAGGGAAATCCCTGCCCTACCAAATTTTTGCCAAAATGATAATAAAGGAGAAAAAAATGGACACAAGAACCTAGAGAACAAGAAAGCAAACAGCAGATATGACATTTAAATGAATTTTTGGAGGGTGGAAAGCAGATGAAATAGAGGTCATTGACTTAGCAGAGAGGAGCAAATGATAACTTAAGGGTCTGTCACAGAAAATTCTTTTATCTTCTAAAATGAAAAATCCATATACTCTTCCATCCAATGGTCCCTTCTTCTTGGAATCTATCTGATAGAAGCAAGAGTCTATGGGAATATAATCATTATTATATTTAATGAATTTTTCCAAGTGGCCAATCAAAACCAAAATTAAAATCCAAACAAAAGGAAAATAAATTTAAAAACAGCAATAAAATAGCAGGGACTAAACCAATGAAAGGAGATAGATCTGTATAAGAAGACTTAGTGCATTTTTTCATATTTTTCTCCTGCCTCCCTGGTCTCTGGTCTGCAGAGTAGTTACCTGGAATGCAAATGGGTTGATGGTGTCAGAGGGGGATGTAAGCCAAGCAGAAGGAGAGCAGGGAATTAGGGAGCAAAAGACTACAGTTAAAAAGGTATGTCCCAGAATAAAGATAGCATGCATGAAAGCCTCAATCATGTCAAATGATACATGTATATATACAACATTTATGTATATGCAAAATACTGTCAACAAATTGTTAATGGGACCTTTTTGGGGTGATGAGATTTTCAGTGATTTTTTTAAAGTTCTTCCTTCCACTTCTACACATTGTTCAAATTATTCCAAAAAGCATGTGTTAATTATACAAACCAAAACAGCAATTACTCTGTTTTCACAGTGAGGGAAAAACAAAAAACAAAAAACAAAAGTTTGCCTAGTATCCATCATCTACCTGATGCTTTCTTTAAAACAAAATCATAAGCAACTCTGTCCTGGAGCAGACATGCTGTTTCATTTTATCATGTGATGTAGCAGGTGGTATTTCTTTCATGTATTTGAGTGCTCCCTCTCTCTCTTGCCATGAGGAGGGTTCCTTGGCATTTTGAGACAGTTATCTTTGCCCCATTTCTAACCCTGGGATCATTTCGCAGATTTGGTTATTGTCTGTTCCATTGATTGTGCTATTCCCCTACTGCAGAACAGAGCAGAACACCAGGGCTGAGAGGATCAAAGCCCCAGCCCAGCACCACAGAACTGAGAGCACTTCAGACACAGCCCCCAAGACCTTGAGATAAGCTGCAATGACAATTCTGGACCTGCTTGGTCTCGGAGGCCAACTTCATCCTGCTGCCCCGTAAGCATCCATGCAAAGCCTCCCTCCCCATCCACCCTTCCCTGGAGGGGAGCTGCAAGGGGCCCAGCCCCTCTGCAGATGCTGAGTCCAGAACTAGTATAGTTCTCCTTTCACCGGCCCATGCAAAGTCAACACAGCAAGCTTTCGAGAGGGATGATGTTGGCTGCTTTCAGACCCCAATCACTGCTGGCTTTCCCTTTTCATCATAAGCTGTTGAAAATGACTTATTTAAGCCAGCAAAACTCCCACAACAGAGACCAGCTGGAGGAGTGCCAGGCAGGGGCCCTGACATCCATGTTCCGGGCCCTGGGAAGGATGACACCGAGGCCAGCGCAGCCACGGAGCAGTGCCCAGCTCCTCCAGCTGCACACAGCTGCTGCCCTAGGGCTCACTCTGCACTCAACTAAGATAACAGGCTCTTAGAATAATACAATCAGGGCATCTTTGGACACAGAACCATTGATTTTTAGAATCAAACTCTAAAAAGCAAGAATCAGAGAATGTCACACGGGTAGGTACCTGGCGGTCACCTGGTCCTGTCTTCCCTCTGAGGTGACAGGTATTTCTTCTGGGGAATTTGAGTGAAGTTAGGGGGTGGCCACAGAGCCTTATGATATGGAGACATGCCCAAGGGAGCAAAAGTAAGGATTGCTGTGGCTCTAGCTTCTGAAATAGTACATGAGGCCAAAAAAATGACCCTCCTTCTTGGTTGCTACCTGAGCTACCCCATCCCAGAAGTCTCTGACACTCTTGTACTCTCTAGAGACAATTTGAGAAGGAAGGTTTAAGGAGGAAGAGGAGGATTTGGAAACTCTTTAATATGCCTTTGTCCAAGAAGCTAGTCTTTCAGACCATCCCTGAGAAAAAGAAGAGAAAATGGGAAATTCTTACATCTCTCCACTTCAGAACTATGGACTATTTTCGTTGACAATTTTGCCCTTCCCCACCTTTTTTGGCTCTTATATCTAAAAACAAACAAGCAAAAACAGCCTGTTCTGCGAACGATATAGAATGGGAGCTAATTTGGTCCCCTCCATCGCAGGCTTTGGCCACAGCCCCTGAGCATTAGAAAATAGCTTGTCACCCACTTGACTCCCCGTCTCATTCTTAAAGGAAAATATTTATATTATGCCACAGAGAGAGTTTCCATGGTAGTGACGATGGGAACACTGTTGCCCTAGCAACCACATGAGTCCTTCTTGAATGATCTGAAATCCCCTTCAAAGACAAATAAGGAAAGTCTGTCAAAAGAGTTGTTTGGCTGGTAGGGGGCTGGGCCTGAAAGATGGCTTTCTCTCCCCTCAAGTTTTTCTTCTGATGCTTTCTCCTTGGTCTCTAGCTCACTTCCTTCTGTACACTCTAGAGGGAACTTTCCCTACTTCTTGCTCTTCCAGGGCTGCCTTGTCCTTTTCCTGATCCACTGTGGAGACCCTTCCCAGAGCTCCACAAAGGGTTAAGGACTGGCATGCATAGCCACGCCAAACATAATAGGAGGCAGAATCAACACACAGATTGTCCTTTTTATAGAGTTTGCTGCCTGCCCCCTGAGGACTGGGGGCACGTTCTTCTCTGTCAGCCCAAAGCAGCTCTGATGGGAGAGTTTTACAGGGAAAACAGACCAGGCATCCCTGAGGCCCCACTTCCGGTTATCACACGTTGGCAAGTCAGCCCTCTGGGTCTTGTCTGTGAAATAAAGGAGTTGCATGGAGCATCTTCTGGCTCCTACATTCTAGGAATTTTTATGACTCAAGAATGTACCATCCTCCAGCTCCCAAAGGCACCAGAGATCCCTCTTGGCGAGCCTTCTGGGAACTCAGACAGGAGGCTGGGACAGAGAAAGTGCTGCAGGGGAAGCAGCATGCCCACATTGCACATGTCAGTGCCATTTAAACCAGAAAATGCAGTGTGCACACATATGGAAGCATCATCATCATTATCAACCTCATTATTAATTAGCACCTGCATGCACGCTCAGTTGCTCAGTCATGTCTGATTCTGCAACCCCACGGACTGTAGCCCACCAGGCTCCTCTGTCTGTGGGATTTCCCAGGCAAGAATACTGGAGTGGGTTGCCATTTCCTTCTTCAGGGGATCTTCCCGACTCAGGGATCAAAGCCACGTCTTCTGTGTCTCCAGCAGTGGCAGGCAGATTCTTTACCACTGAGCCACCTGGGAAGCCCAGAAAGCACTAAACTCTACACCCCTATTCTCAGGGCCACTGTAACTCAATATCTTTTTCCTAGAGCAGGTGCGTCATCAAGCCAAGTAAATAGTTAAATGAGCCCTCTGCTGGAGGCAATCTCTTCAGCACAATTCATGCCTATCTCCAGGGCTTTCTTTGCCTCTTTGCTTATTGAAAAGCAGCTTGAGAAGCTAGAAATGCTGACTTCTTTTCTTTCATTCTTCCTGCTGCTCCCAACTGATGGGAAGAAAGCTTTTTCAAGAGAGGAAGAAAGCAGTTGAAATCATATTTATCATTCCACTAGTAGGCAAGAACGCCACTCTCCCAGTTTGGTATGGAGGCTAGGAGAAATGCAAGGGAAAAGAAAAGAGAAAAAGGAGAAGTAAATGCCACCATATGGTTGTTGTTGTTCAGTTGCTCAGTCATGTCTGACTGTTTTGCAACCCCATGGCCTGTAGCCCACAAGGCTCCGCTGTCCATGGGATTTTCCAGGCAAGAATACTGGAGTGGGTTGCATTTCCTTCTTCAGGGGATCTTCTCAACCCAGGGATCAAACCCATGGGTCCTGCATTGCAAGTGGACTCCGTATCACTGAGCCACTGCTGCTGCTGCCAAGTCGCTTCAGTCGTGTCCGACTCTGTGCGACCCCATGGACTGCAGCCCACCAGGCTTCTCCATCCATGGGATTCTCCAGGCAAGAACACTGGAGTGGGCTGCCATTTCCTTCTCCAATGAAAGTGGAAAGTGAAAGTGAAGTCGCTCAGTCGTGTCCGACTCTTAGCGACTCCATGGACTGCAGCCTACCAGGCTCCTCCATCCATGGGATTTTCCAGGCAACAGTACTGGAGTGGGGTGTCATTGCCTTCTCCCCACTGAGCCACTAGGGAAGCCCAAATGCCATCATAAAGGAAACTGAAATACCTCTTCCACAAAGCCTCTCTTGGAGAGCAGAAAGTCCACAAAACCCACTCAGACTTATTCTGGCTTCAGGCTTAACTGAGAGGCAAGAGGTGCAGGAGTTAGAGGGTGGGCTTTAGGGGGAGTCATTCAGAGCCAGGTGCAGTAAACCACCCTTCAGACCTTAACCTTTCTAAGTCTTGGTTTTTTCATCTCTAAAATGAAAGAATATCTACCTCATGGGTCTATATGATGGTT
The DNA here is from genome assembly GCF_019923935.1 of Bubalus bubalis. NCBI lineage: Eukaryota > Metazoa > Chordata > Mammalia > Artiodactyla > Bovidae > Bubalus > Bubalus bubalis. Next base: position 126,131,964 of record NC_059157.1, on the reverse strand, counting down.
AGGTTTTTGTATCTATCTGGCTCGATTCTAGGGCCCATTTATCTAATCAAGCATTCAGGTGTCTCTATGAAGGCTATGCATAGATGTGGTTAACATCTGTAATCATTTGACATTAGGAGAAAGGGACGACACAGGATGAGATAATTGGATGGCATCACCAACTCAATGGACATGAGTTTGAGCAAACTCTGGGAGATGGTAAAGGACAGGGAAGCCTGGCGAGCTGCAATCCATGGGGTCGCAAAGAGTAGACACAACTGAGAGATTGAACAACAAAAGTCAAAGAGGTTTTACTCTCAATAATGTGTGTAGGCTTCATCCAATCAATTGAAGGCCTTAACAACAAAACCTGAGGTTTCCTGGAGAAGAAATTCTGCCTCAAAACTGCAACATTAACTCCTGCCTGAGTTCCCAGTCTGCCCTGTGGATTTCAGACTCAAGATGGCAACATTAGCTCCTGCTTCAGCTTCCAGTCTGCTGGCCTACCCAAGTATCTGGGAATTTCCAGTCCCCACAATTGTATGAGCCAATTCTTTAAAATAAATCTATCTGTGTGTGTGTGTGTGTATTCACACATATATATATACTTACATAATGTGAATATACATTATATATAATATGAATACATATACACTTATAGAATATAAATACACTGACATACCTTGTTTTATAGCACTTTGCTTTATTGGGCCTCACAGATAGTGTGTTTTTTACAAATTGAAGGTTTGTGGCAACCTGTGTCAAGCAAGTCTACTGATGCCGTTTTTCCAACAACATTTACTCACTTCATATCTCTGTGTCACATTCTGGTAATGCTGGTGATATTTCAAACTTTTTCATTATTATTTTATTTGTGATGATGACCTGCAATCACCATCTGCAGTGATTTTGGAGCCCCCCAAAATAAAGTCAGCCACTGTTTCCACTGTTTCCCCTGTTTCCCCATCTATTTGCCATGAAATGATGGGACTGGATGCCATGATCTTAGTTTTCTGAATGTTGAGCTTTAAGCCAGCTTTTTCACTCTCCTCTTTCACTTTTATCAAGAGGTTCTTTAGTTCTTCTTCACTTTCTGCCATAAGGGTGGTGTCATCTGCATATCTGAGGTTATTGACATTTCTCCTGGCAATCTTAATTCCAGCGTGTGCTTCATCCAGCCCAGTGTTTCTCATGATGTACTCTGTATCTGTGATCTTTCAAGTTACTACTGCAAAAAGATTACAACTTGCTGGAAGCTAGATGATGGTTAGCATTTCTTAGCAATAAAGTATAATAAAATTAAAATAGGCACATTGTTTTAGACATAATGCTATTACACACTTGATAGACTACAGTTCAGTTCAGTTCAGTCACTCAGTCATGTCCAACTCTTTGTGACCCCATGAACCAAGCACGCCAGGCTTCCCTGTCCATCACTAACTCCCAGAGTCCACCCAAACCCATGTCCATTGAGTCAGTGATGCCATCCAACCATCTCATCCTCTTTCGTCCTCTTCTCCTCCTGCCCTCAATCTTTCCCAGCATCAGGGTCTTTTCCAGTGAGTCAGCTCTCTACATCAGGTGGCCAAAGTGTTGGAGTTTCAGCTGCAACATCAGTCCTTCCAATGAATACCAAGGACTGATCTCCTTTAGGATGGACTGGGTGGATCTCCTTGCAGTCCAAAGGATTCTAAAGAGTCTTCTCCAACACCACAGTTCAAAAGCATCAATTCTTCAGCGCTCAGCTTTCTTTATAGCCCATCCACACTTGACCACATCCATACATGACCACTGGAAAAACCACAGCCTTGACTAGATGGACCTTCGTTGACAAAGTCATGTGTCTGCTTTTTAATATGCTGTCTAGGTTGATCATAACTTTCCTGTCAAGGAGTAAGTGTCTTTTAATTTCATGGCTGAAATCACCATCTGCAGTGATTTTGGAGCCCCTCAAAATAAAGTCAGCCACTGTTTCCACTGTTTCCCCATCTATTTGCCATGAAGTGATGGGACTGGATGCCATGATCTTAGTTTTCTGAATGTTGAGCTTTAAGCCAACTTTTTCACTCTTCTCTTTCACTTTCATCAAGAGGTTTCTTTAGTTCTTCTTCACTTTCTGCCATAAGAGTGGTATCATCTGCATATCTGAGGCTATTGACATTTCTCCCGGCAATCTTAATTCCAACGTGTGCTTCATCCAGCCCAGCGTTTCTCATGAGGTACTCTGCGTATAAGTTAAATAAGTAGGGTGACAATATACAGCCTTGACGTACTCCTTTTCCTATTTGGAACCAGTCTGTTGTTCCATGTCCAGTTCTAACTGTTGCTTCCTGACCTGCATACAGATTTCTCAAGAGGCAGGTCAAGTGGTCTGGTATTCCCATCTCTTTCAGAATTTTCCACAGTTTATTGTGATCCACACAGTCAAAGTCTTTGGCATAGTCAATAAAGCAGAAATTGATATTTTTCTGGAACTCTCTTGCTTTTTTGATGATCCAGCAGATGTTGGCAATTTGATCTCTGGTTCCTCTGCCTTTTCTAAAACCAGCTTGAACATCTGGAAGTTCATGGTTCACATATTGCTGAAGCCTGGCTTGGAGAATTTTGAGCATTACTTTACTAGCATGTGAGATGAGTGAAATTGTGCAGTAGTTTGAGCATTCTTTGTCATTGCCTTTCTTTGGGATTGGAATGAAAACTGACCTTTTCCAGTCCTGTGGCCACTGCTGAGTTTTCCAAATTTGCTGGCATATTGAGTGCAGCACTTTCACAACATGATTTCTTTCAGGATTTGAAATAGCTCAACTGGAATTCCATCACCTCCACTAGCTTTGTTCGTAGTGATGCTTCGTAAGGCCCACTTGACTTCACATTCCAGGATGTCTGGCTCTAGGTGAGTGTACTTTTATATGTTTAGGGAAACTGAAAAAGCTCACATGACTGAGTCTACTGTGATCTTTGCTTTATTGTGGTGGATTGCAACTAAACTTCCACTATCTCCAAGATATGCCTGTGTGTGTATGCGTGTATATCTGTGTGTGTGTGTGTGTGTGTGTGTGTGTGTATTCTGCTTATTGTTCTGTTTTTCTGGAGAATGCTGACAGATACAGGCTGTTTGGAGACTGAGATAGCAGCTGTGGACTAGACATGTTTGCAGGGCCTACCCAACTGTAACTGTGCTGTTTTAGAGCACATCTTGCCCCCATGCCTTGTGCCTGCTGACCAAAGCTGATTGCACTAGACGGGAGGAACGGGCACCTGACCCGAAGGCAAGCAACCAGTCACGGCCTGGCCTGATCTGATCCAAAAGAAAGAGCCAAGCCAATTAGTTTTCTTGTTTTAGGAGCCTAAATAGGAACTAAAGAAAGAATTCACCAGCTGGTAGAGGACAAGCAATTGAAAGACAGAATAACTGGGAGTCAGAGAAGAAGACTGTCATGGGATGTGACCTCGTGACGGTCTGCATTTTTGTGAGTCTGTTACCAATCTTTAAAATTTGGGAGATTTCACATTAAAATCAAGCTAGAAGTAACACACGGTCTGCGTGGCTGCAGTCTGCTGGAGCTGGGGTGCTGCCTCTTTACACGGGCCTTGTGTTTTCCCATCCAGCCCTCACCATGCTCCACTTGGCTCTATCTGGCCAGCCTCACATTTATGTTACCTGCCTGGCACGTGTGAGTACTGCTGCTTGCAACCCCTGAATTGGAGGATAGGTTCTTAGAATTCCTTCTCAGGAACTAGAGTTGTTTTGAACACAGAGCCTTCAGAATTCTGGAAGCAAAACCCTAATGTGTTTCCTGTGCCCAGATTTCCTTGAAATGCCCCTCAATCTTCAACATGGAGCCTTATAATAAATCTTCATTACTCAGACTAGGGTGAATGGGTCTCCATTCCCTACACTGGCAAAAGTCCTGTGCACACAAAGGTGACAATGAAAACGCCCCCTTTCTCTGCCCAGGCCTCTCAGAGGCTACAGTTTGCACAATGGGCTGCTCTCTTAGGAGGACTCCAGAGAACACTGGCTGGTGATGGGGACCTGTAGCCTTGGGGCTCAACTGGGCACCAGTAACTGGGGTTGGGCTTATTTTTGCCAGAAGAGATAAAGGTGCTAAGAGTTGCCGCAGGCTGGCTCATGGGCCAATAGTTTGGTGACTACCAAAGGAACTCCCACAAGGTTCCCTGGAGGTTACCTGGGGCCAGGTGTAAGCAAGGCACAGATTGGTCCTCTGGACACCAGGGGAAGCCAAAGGTGGGGTCCAGTGGGACCTTGGGGAAGCTGACCCAGGCCAGGGAGGAGAAGGAACTTTAGCCCTAGCACAGGAGCTGGGAAGTGGAGAGCCCAGCTAGACTGTGGAAGGGGCACAGCATTGATGCCTTTGTGGGGCATTGCTGGCTTAGCCCTGAGAGTCTTCCCATCTCTGCACAGCCACCTCCAGCAGCTCTGCTTTGGCAAGGATTTCGAGTCAGAGACATGCAGGCTCCAGGGGATTGCACTTGGCTCTCGCTGACTCCCAGGTACCCTGGACATGAGCCACCAACCTCAGTGCACAGTAAGGGTTTTTTCTGCCTTCTAGAGTCAGAGGCTTCAGCTGAGACTCATGGGGATCTGACCTGCAGCCTGGGCCCCGGGGTGAGCACAGGATCCCTATTCTGAGACCTTAATGCCTTTTGAAAGTAGGAAGCTCCTCCATGTCAGACTTTCAGTCAATAGTGGGAGTAACTAGCATGGTTACCTGAGAAAGGAGAAAAGCAGAGTAGTTTTCTTGACATTGTCCATGACTGGATGAATGGTAAACCACTCTCTGAACTCGACTTGGTTCTCTCTCATTTGAAACAGGCTTTTAAAATTAGATTATTTCCTGAATCTAAAATAACAACATTCAAGGTAGTGAATTTGGAGAAGACAGAACAGAATAAAAAAGAATGTAAATACTAATGTTGCATGAAGTGAAGTGAAGTCACTCAGTCCTGTCTGACTCTTTGCAACCCCGTGGACTGTAGCCCACCAGGCTCTTCCATCCATGGAATTCTCCAGGCAAGAATACTGGAGTGGGTTGCCATTTTCTCCTCCAGGGGATCTTCCCGACCCAGGTTTCAAACCCAGGTCTCCTGCATTGCAGGCAGACGCTTTAACCTCTGAGCCACCAGGGAAGCCTAATGTTGCATAGTGTCAAGCATATTTACTGATTGCTCTCAGGGCAGCCTCAGAGCTGAGGAAGTAGCACTGGGGATGTCGTCTGGTCTGAGTTGAAACCCACCATGAGTTTTTCCCCTGTGGAGCCAGCCCAGACTCTGGAACACCCAGCAGCAGCCATCATGTGCCAGGGGCTGCTCTAAGCTCTGGAACAATAGCTCCCATTCCTGAAGGCAATCATTATCTTCTCTTAGAAAGCTCCAGAACTGGCTCAGTAGCCAGATAAATCCCTAAATTCCTTTCAACATTACCTTAAGTCAAGTATAACCTTCCAAGAAGCCTTCTCTACCTACCCCAAAGCAGCTGTAATTATTTCCATATAGCCATGCACAATATACCCCCCAAAACCAATGGCTCTTTTTAATGCAGAATGACCCCAGTGTGTGTCTCCAAGCCAGCCCACCACACTCAGGTCTCTGTCTAGAAGGCCTCTGCCTTCCTCCCAGCTCACACCTTTGCCTGGCGCATGTCCCTGAACTCCCTGGTCTGGCTCCAACAGCTTGTTTTCCGTTGGCCAGTTCAGCACATGTTCCTCCAGAGCCATGTGACACATGATTAAAAACAAGTTCTGAGTTCTGAGACACCACTTTAAATAAGTTGCTCATGTAATAAATCTCCCAGGAGAACATCTTTTCTTTCCTACATGTCAACAGCCCCGAGTCAATCTCTAACCAAAACATACTCCCACAAATCCTGCTTAAACCTCCAAATTAATTTCCTTTGACAATAAACCTCTACTAAGCACCTATCATATTCAAGGTCCTCTGGGTGCAGTGGACATCAGCCAGTTAAGACGTGTTCACCATCAATGAGTCACGAGACTCCAAAATGTAAATGAGAAAGGAAAGGGCCCACAACCAAGGGAAGCAACCTCCCATTATGCTGGGGAGGAAAATAAGGCCCAGCGTGCGGACAAGTCTTATTTCTCCAGTGTCCCGTGGTTATTGTCAGAGCCAGGCCTAGAGGCCAGGTCTTTGAACTCCTGGGCCAGGTCATTGCTATTTCACCATGAAGGGGCAAACGTGAGCTTTCCAGGCAGGTGAAATAAAGGAGAGAAGGGGACTGAACACAGACCTCTCTAAAGGCAACCTCTTCTCAACCTCTCCTACCTCATCCAGCCTGCTTATTCCCCAGACAGGACTCTCCCTCCAAGATACTAACAGCAGGTGGGGCCACAGGAGTGTGGATAAAGTCAAGTTAGGTCCATCCCTTAGCTCTGCTGGTTTAAAACACTAATCATTGATGTTTGTTTCACTTTACTTGTGTGAACCAGACAAAGGGCTCAATTTAATGTGCAAAACAATCGCCTCAGCAGTGTTTTAAATGTGGATTCTGGGCCCTCCCTTGTGATGCTGAGCTGGAATCAGTGATTCTGATGTGGCTGATTCCCTCAGTGAAACGTAGGGATGATTAGTGCAATCCATTTCACCTGCCTTCAGTAATCAAGGTCGTTTTAAAAATTGCATGTCCTCCAAGTGGCATGTTGTCTAACAATAAGATGTCTACCCAAGTTATTTCCCAGGAACTTGGAGTCAGTTGTCTGGTTCAGCTGAGCTGAAAGTCAGTTACACGTGTCTAGTTCTAGCTGAGCTGGTAAAGACTACCAGCTGGATAGGATCATTGACCCTCCAATTGGCACATGTGCGTGTCTGGCTTGGTGATTTTTGACATCAGAAGGCTGAAAACTCCACCCTCAGAGGCCTGTAGACTAGTTACATATGCATAGAATTTCAATTCTTGCACCTTTTTCCAATCACCTTTCCCCATGCTCCCCATGCCTTACTCTGCCCTGACGCCTTATTCCTAAGCCTATAAATAGCCCTGTCCCTTTGCCTTTGGGGAGATGGAGTTGAGATTTGTCCTCCTGTCTCCTTGCTTGACTTCCTCGAGAAAAAAAATTTTTTTTTTTTTTTTTTTGCTGCAAACCTCATCATCTCAGCATTTGGCTTGCTGTGGGTGGGCAAACGGAACCTGCATCAGTGACATGGGCTGGAGCAAGCTATGAGGTAGAGGGAAGAGGCTGGGGAGGCTGGGTATCTGGAGCTGGCTGGCAAGCCAGCTGCATGACTTCACTCCCAAGAGTGTTGTTAAATGAGGAGCTCGGGTGGGATAACCCAGTAGACCCTGTAGCTCTGTCATTCCAGGTTGGGTCAAGGGCTGCATCCCTGATGCTCAGGCCCCTTGGCTTGGCCCAGTGGACACGCACAGAGTGACTGAGGACATCAGCCACACTGAAATCCACCTGCACGGGGTTCCTTGGACAAAGCTCTCTCCTGCAGATGAACCTGGAGATGAGTCCCTGGTCCCATTGGAAGATCTTAGGCCTATTGACCATTTCCCAAGGTGTGTGTCCTTCCCAGGGGCCCTGAGAACAGAGCCTGGCCGAGGGGCCTCTCTAGATGGGACAGGTCCTCCTGACTCGGACATCTTGTTTTTTTTTTCTTCCACTGATGTGTTTACTTCTGAAGTGCTCATACATGTAGGAGGGGATGAGTTCACAGACACAAAACACATGATCCTCCAAAGGGAGAGGAAAAGTGGGGTCCTGGGGACAGTCAACTATGAGCCAGAGAGCCTGGAGGCACCATGAAGGTAAGACAGGGTCAGACCCGATTTCCAATCCCGACTCTGCCACTTACCAGCTGGGGGTAATCCAAGTGACTCAACTTCTTTGTGCCTCGTCTGAGGAAAAACAAGCGGGACTAATCAACTTGATCTGCAGGGTTGTGGTGAGAATGAAATCTGATTACCCACACGGAGTACCTGAAGCTTAACAGGGGCTCAGACATCCAGCCTTCCCCGCCTCCTGCAGCGCTCTCTCTGGCCCCCACACTCTGCTGGGGAGGCTGTTGTTGCCTTGTCTCTCCAGCTTTGGAGTCATCGGAATAGAACAGGAGTGGGGGCAGGACGCCTTCTCGCTTTAGTGTTATTGAAAAAGAAACATCTACCCCTAAAGCAAACTCTGGGGAAACAAAGGGAAATGAACAAAGCAAATATAAATCCATAAAATGAAATGCAGATTACAGCTCCCACAAAAGCCTTGATAACTGCACTACCCACCCCCCACCGCCCCAGCTCCCAGGGACAATGGGGCCGGTTGGAAACTGCAGCTCCTCCCCAGCTGAAAATTGAAGCCCTGTCCCTCTCGTGGGGCCTCCTCTGCCTCCAGGCTGTTTTCTCAGCCCAGGAGGGTGGGAGGTGCCTAAACTGGAGGCATAGAATGCACACTCCTCTGTGGCTCCTGGCCCAACCCACACAACGTTTTCCCACATCCCCATCCCCCTGGTGGCCCCTAAAAGGACAAGAACTACAGCCCGCCCCCACAGAGCTGCACGAAGCCTGTCACGACTCTGGGCTCGGGGGGACGGCTCCTAAGTGGTGGGCGTAGGACAAACGGCAGGAGGCTGACAGCCCTGCCTTTACTGCATCTGGACCAGGCCTGCGTTGCGGCTGGCTGTTGGGCACAGGGAAAGACTGAGAACAACAGCGGCAGGGATGCAGTCCTGGAATGCATGTCTCACCACCTGAACTCAGCCTGGAGGGTCAGGGTGGGGGCCGCTTAGAGGGCTGGCCTTGTGCGACAGGCACCTCAAGAGCACAGCTGGTAGAACCAAGGCTCTGAGGAGTTGGGACAACTGAGAGGAGCCCCACCCCCAGCTCACTAAGACTGAAGGAGGAGACCCTCAGCGCCAGTGCTCCTGGGGGGAGCGGCAGGAGTAACCACCACCACACAAGCTGCCTTTGCTGTGAGAGTTAAGTGAGGCTTCCAGGGCCCGGGCCTGAAGGTGAGGCTGGGATCTCATCAGGAATCCAGAAAACTGGACAACGAGAGATTTAGGGAGCGGAGGGTGCTTAGCAGGGAGAAAGAAGCCTGGGCACCTGGGTTGACATTAGTGAGGGTCCACCTGTGGAAGAGGAATTTGCCATATTTAGGGACACCTCAAGGCTTCGCAGGTGGCGCTGGTGGCATAGAACACGCCTGCCAACGCAGGAGACATAGAGACGCGGGTACCATCTCTGGGTGGGGAAGATCCCCTGGAGGAGGGGATGGCAACCCACTGCAGTATTCTTGCCTGGAAAATCCCATGGATGGAGGAGCCTTGTGGGCTATTGTCCATGGAGTTGCAAAGGGTCAGAAACAATTGAAGCACACTCACAGGGACACCTCAAGGCAAAACCCAAGGGTAGAAGGTGCAGAGAGAACTTGCCACCACTCAGAGCTATTAACAAGGGAGCATTGCAGCCTTTAGAGGAAGGGTCTGTTTTTAAGTTGGAAGAGACATGCCCCAAGTGAGAGATGTCAATGGGCATACCAGTTACAAATCCAACAACAGGCTCAGAGAGCCCTCTGTGATACTTTGAGCAGGCTAGTGGTGCACAAGGATGACTGAACACAGGCATGTGAGCTTCCCGGCCAGATAGACAAACCAGCATCTCTGGGAGTACTCCCAACCCTCACCTTGAACATCATCAACTCCGGATTCTCAGAGCTGCTCCTGAAGGAGTCCAGCCCTCAGCTCCAAGGTGTCTGCAGCCAATGCCTGCTAATCTGAAGCTCTGCCTGTGCCCTTCAGGAGCCTGGGGATCATGCTACTGGATCCTAGGAGTGCACATCCCTGTCAACAGGGGCACAAGCAGACTCTGCCAGAAAGAAGGGATGGTGTGTCATTCACCATGGAAAACTTCCCTGAGGGCACATTCTGTTTGCATCAGGCCCCAGTCCAGTGGGTCCAGTTGCCCGTCCAACCCAAACTACAGCCTGTCTGAATGCCCATTGTTTACAGCACCCTTGCTAGGAGGCCTTATGGTCTATAAACAAAGGGAATCCCACAGAGGGACCCTCCAAATGGCTATGCCTATCCATTCCCTGCTGCTGCTACTGCTGCTAAGTTGCTTCAGTCGTGTCCGACTCTGTGCGACCCCATAGACGGCAGCCCACCAGGCTCCCCCGTCCCTGGGATTCTCCAGGCAAGAACACTGGAGTGGGGTGCCATTTCCTTTTCCAGTGCATGAAAGTGAAAAGTGAAAGTGAAGTCGCTCAGTCCTGTCTGACTCTTAGGGACCCCATGGACTACAGCCCACCAGGCTCCTCCATCCATGGGATTTTCCAGGCAAGAGTACTGGAGTGGGGTGCCATTGCCTTCTCCGCTGCCCTCATTTGCCCCCCACCCCCGCAATGAGGATGTCCTGTATTGGGCCCCCAGGTCAACTTGAAAGCTCAGAAAGGGCAAGAACTCCAAGGGTGGTCTAGAAGCTCTTACACACAGGCTCAGGAGCTGAACCGAGCCCTCTGAAGAAGCAACTGCTGGACCAGTGAGTGGAGCCCCGACTCACAATCAGCTGTACAAGCACAGGCTGGGGACCACGTGTCTCACTGTGATCCACAGAGAATCACCTGGAGGTTTTAAATGACTTAGGAGACAATGGAGTGATGTGACCCCAATGAGATCATCCAATCTAGAGATTCATTCAATGATGCCTGGGATGTTGGGGCAGCCCTGTGTCCTCCACTGAAACACATCCACACCAGAAGAAGGGGGACATGAGAACCTGAGCTGGAGAAGGTGGATGGAAGATGGGTGTGGGCAGCTAGCTTCTTCACATTGAAGAAGGGTTGGAGTGTTTCTAGATTAAAACCTGGTGGGTCAGAGTTCCAGGGCAGCAGACTCAGACTAGAATAGGGAAAATCTTTCAAACAGAGGAGCACTGCAGCCAAGTGGGCTGCCGGAAGGAAGCTCTCAGGAAAGTGGACAAGAATGCGGTCTCAGGGACTTCCCTGATGGTCCCGTGGTTCAGACTGCAGTTCCATCCCTGGCTGGGGAACGAAGATTCTGCATACCTCACTGCTGCTGCTGCTAAGTTGCTTCAGTAGTGTCCAATTCTGTGCAACCCCGTAGACGGCAGCCCACCAGGCTCCTCTGTCCCTGGGATTCTCCAAGCAAGAATACTGGAGTGGGTTGCCATTTCCTTCTCCAATGCAGGAAAATGAAAAGTAAAAGTCAAGTCGCCCAATCATGTCCGACTCTTAGCGACCCCATGGACTGCAGCCTGCCAGGCTCCTCCGTCCCTGGGATTTTCCAGGCAAGAGTACTGGAGTGGGTTGCCATTGCCTTCTCCGGCATACCTCATAGTGTGGCCAAAAAATAAAAAAGAACAGAGTCTCAGGGACAGCCACCTCAGGTTCAGCTCTAGCACAGAGCTGTTATGTGACCATGGCAAATTTCTTAACCTCTCTGTTCTCATCTGTAAAGTGAAGGAAATAATGGTAGCTATCTCCCAGGGCTATTGTGAGTGATAGGAGGCAATGTTGGTAACAGTGTTGAACAGTGTCTGACACACACTTGTGTCAAGGCTGTGAGACCTCATTGCTGGAAGCAGTGGAACCTGGGCAGGCAGGAGACCCCCCCTGCCTTCGGCGGGAGACTGGACCAGACTTTGGTACAAAGAGTGGAGTGTGGGCTTGGGTGACAAATGGCACGAAGTGAGCGCTGAGACTTTGGGCAAACCACAAAACCTCCAGGTCTCAGTTTTCACGGCTGTCAGTGAGACTAGCTCTCACTTCACAGCATGGTCACTAGGATTAAGTAGCCACATGGACAGATTCCGTCTTACTGCTTGTGTGAGTGTGTGTTTTTGAAATTGGTGATAATGAAAAGTATTTAAAGAATGCCCCACTATGGATGGGCCCTGGCAGACAATGGACGCAAAGCTGGTGTGATCCCTTCCCTTCCCCGCTTCCCAGTGCCCTGTGGCTCCCCGGCACCAGATCTGGTCTTCAGCCACCTTCTGGCAGGTCTTTTGTCCTTCTACAAAAAATGCTCTCTCCTTTCAGGCAGCTTTGTGTGACTCACACTCCTTTGCAGTGAATGTTGTGCTGGAGGCCCCCATTACAGAGAATGAGCAGAACAAACACATTGGTCTAAACAGGGTTTGATGGGCAGGATGTTTCACATTCAGCTTTACTACCAAAGAGACAGAAGATAGGCCCCTGGATGTGTGACGGCTGGCCTGACTCTCTCCCCTGCCCACCTTTGTCCCCTGACCTGTGTCCACAGTATATTCAGTCCCAAGGACCAGGCCTACTCACTCACACATGCTCACCTGCACCTGGCTGGCTGGCAGGAGCCAGGAAGCTACGCTGGCAAGGAGAGGAATGATACTTCTTCTCGGAGCTCGTCTTGCACTTAATGTGGGATGCTTTAACTGAACACCTACTCCGTTCAGGCACACGGGATTCCTCACTCTCTAGAAACTTAGACTTTGTCAGGAGGGGAAGGCAGATCATGAACCCCTCCAGGTCTTTCTGACAGCACAGTGCGTGCGCTCAGCTGCCCACTTGTGTCCTGTGTCCCACTCTGTGTAACCCATGGGTGCAGACCCCAGGCTCCTGTGTCCATGGCATTCTCCAGGCAAGAATACTGGAGTGGGTTGCCCTTTCCTACCCCAGGGGATCTTTCCAACCCAAGGATCTCCTGCATTGCAAGTGGGTTCTTTACCACTGAACCACTGGGGAGTCTCATGACAGCACAGAGAAAGTGCTATAAAGTGTAGAGGAGAAAGAGACTTTGCAGTCAGAGGGGCCCAAGAAAAGCTTACTACAGTTGCCATTTGTTGAGCACCTACACCTTGTAGGTACTTCCTTTATCTCATTTAACCTACACAATCTGTGAGGAATGAGATTACTATCACTCCCATTTTATAAATGAAGAAACTGAAGTTCCAAAAGGTGAAATAACATTCCTCAAATTATGCAGCCAGTAAAAGGCAGAACCAGGACAAAGTTTCCGAGTCTAAAGCATGTGTTCTTCCAGAAGGCCAGGCTGCTGACCTCTTAGAGAAGGCTGAATTTGACCTGAGCCTGAAAGTGGGTTGATATTTTAGGCAGCTCTGGAGGTAGTGGGTAAGGCATTCCTTCTGCTCCCCAGCTTCTAGATGGGCACCAACTGCCTGCTCTGAGACAAATCTAATGGTCTTCCCTTTTCTTCCCACAGGTGGCTGATGAACCTCATGGCAGGCTTGGGGAAAGGCCCTCCTCCAGCCCCTGTGATTCAGCCCTAAATAAATAACCACACTGTCCAAATATTAATAGCACTGCCTGCCCACTAGAACCAATAACCCAGATTGATTTAGCACTTGCTGGGAGTTATTACTTGGTTATGCACCGTTAATGCCTCATTCAACTTTAACTAGCTGAGCACACAGCACATCTTTAATGCTGTTGCTGTGAAGTCGATTCAGTCGTGTCCGACTCTGTGCAACTCCATAAATGGCAGCCCACCAGGCTCCCCCGTCCCTGGGATTCTCCAGGCAAGAACACAAGTGGGTTGCCATTTCCTTCTCCAATGCATGAAAGTGAAAAGTCAAAGTGAAGTCGCTCAGTCCTCTCCGACTCTTCGCGACCCCATGGACTGCAGCCTACCAGGCTCCTCCGTCCATGGGATTTTCCTTAAGGCTACCTCAAGGCAAGTTTGTTCTTGCCTTAGTCATAGAATTGTGCACTATCAGAGCTGCAAGAGGATGACTGAGTTTACTTGCCTCTTCTGACAGATCCCATACTGGAGTTCAGAGAGGGGAAGCAGCTGAACCAAGGGCTCCAACAAAGGATCACAAGAAGAGACACTGCTTTTCCACGCTCCACATCCACTGAGGGGCAGAACCAAGGTGTCTTGAGCACATCTTCTGCAGATATTTGTCCCAGGAGTTCTTACAGTCCATCCTCACCACAGCCCTGATTAGAGGGCCTTGCACCTCATTTTCAGGTGAGAAATTGGATGAGTTGAGGGGCCATGGGCCATGCCCATGGTCATATGAGAAGAAGCACAGCCGAGGTGGGGAACATTGGCTGTCTTCAAAATCCCAGCACAGAATGGAAGGAGACAGGTGTTTTCCCCCACCCCTTTTGGGGCTTACCAAACAAGCTAAGGTTTGGCATGGACCCAGGAGGTACATGCCTCAGTTTCTCCAGCACTGGACCTTCCCACAGAAGGAGATCTGAGCTGCCTGAAGTAACAACCAGCCCTGGGCAGCCACAGAGTGACACCCTGGGGCTGTGTGAAGTGTATTTACATCTCTAGCTTTGTTCCTGGATGACTCATGCGGCCCACATAACAAAATTAATGTCTCCTCCAGCTCCGGCAAACTGCACTGCTTTCTTTAAACAAATCACAATCAGCCTGTAAATGGCCCTGGCTTATTCTGGGGACATGGAGCCATCCTGTGGCCACTTCCCTGGACATGCTGGAAGCTGCAGTCAGGACCCCAGGAGTGGGAGGCCTCCCTGAGCCTGTCTCCGAGTCCTGCGCTTGCTTTGGGCCAGACCTTCTGCTCCATGCCAGCAATGTCACAGCCCAGTCTCCTCTGAAGTGATGTTCTACATACGGGCCTGTGCTCTGGAAGTTCCATGACCACTGCCCTTACACAGCCCCTTTCCCCTGGGTGGCCACGGTACTCACCTCTAATGTTTCAGCTCTAGGCCCTGCTCTGTGAGCTTTCTCTGCCTCCTCCCATACCCCCCACCCCGGGTGGCATTGCCCCTCCTCGCTTTGTGGTCTCACTATCTCCATGTACACAGCCACTACTTGCATAGTATTTTCAATGCACCAATCACATAGTTCTAGGAAATATATATATATATATATATATATATACACACACACACACACATGTTACATATGTGTGTGTGTATACATATACTTTAGTCACTAAGTCATGTTGAAATCTTTTGCAATCCCATGGACTGTAGCCTGCCAGGCTCCTCTGTCCATGGGATTTTCCAAGCAAGAATACTGAAATGGGCCATTTCCTCTTACAGGGGACCTTCTCAAGCCCCTCTTCTCGACCCAGGGATTGAACCCACATCTCCTGCATTGCAGGTCTTAGACTTCTTATTGTCTCCTCACGTGGTGGAAGGGACCAGGGGGTCCTGGGGGGTCTCTTTTATAGGAACACTAATTCCACCATGAGGGTTCCACCTCTTAATACCATCCAACTGAAGTGTGTTAGTCGCTCAGTCTTGTCTGACTCTTTGCAACCCCGTGGGCTATAGCCCACCAGGTCCCTCTGTCCGTGGGATGTCTCAGACATGGCTTTCTCAGCGGGAAGATCAGATGGCTTTTGGAGGAAGCAGCATGTGTTTGTGACCCAGAGAACAAGCAGGACGTGGCCAGGAAATCAGGGGTTGCAGGCAAGAAAGCCACACATGGGAGCGGAGGTGCTGCCGTATTGATGGGTTTGCCTGCATCCTTTCACCCGCCTCTCCTATTTCTACCCTGCCTGCTCGGCGCTGGCCAGACCCGGGTCAGGGCTAGTCTGCTGCTGAACGTTGCTGGAGAAGTTCGCCAGCAGCGGTTCCAACACAAATTACACTTTAATCCCAGCTGGACCCTCGGTCACTCAGCACTTCTTTCCTTGATAATTAGCTGCTTGCCACATTCCTCACAGCGCATACTCCAGACGTTCTTTTTCTGTCTCCTCTTGCTGAGGGTGACCTGACCTCAGGCTATAATGTGACCTCCCCTTCGTCTCTTCTGACCTAGAAGGTTTGCATTTTCAACCCTCATCTCCCTCAAACAGTCTCAGAAAAAGATATCATCATTTTTCTTGATTAACGATTTATCTTGCCTTGCCTGGGTGGATTGTAGTTCAGGGTAACCAACTAGCCCAGATAAATAAGAGAAAGTTCTTTTTAAATAGAATTCCAGCTTAAAAATGTGAACGGAATGCAGAACTGCAGAAATCATCCTTTTGCAATCCTGTTTGGTTCAGTGGATGATCCAATCAGATGGTCTGTTAACGGGAACTGTGCCTGGAGTGGTATGCATACCACCACCTGAACCCACTATTTCCTCTTAGCGAGATCACTAAGCATGGGATAACTGACAAATAAATGGGCCTTTGGATGAGATGAAACAGTAGTGGATAGTGCACATTGAAATCACCTGGGGAGCTTTAAAAAGTACTGATGCCTGAGACCCATCCCCACCAATTATGATTTAAAAGGTCTCGGGTACCAAAAAAAAGAGATTTTTTGAAGTGCTCCATAGATTGTAATGCGTAGCCAAGGTTAAGATTCACACCTGGCACATGAACCACAAAATACAGCCATGGACAGTGCTTGCCCTCACAAAACTTGATCCCTTCAAGCCTTTTAAATCTCTATGTAAAGAAATTTCTAGAGCAGCAGGAGCAGGAGGGTGTACGCTAGACCTTGGACTGGCAAATAGAGGCCTGGAGTGGGAGGTCAGTGTACCTCAGTTTCCTCCCCAATGACAATGGAATTTCTATAATATCTGAAAACGGAGGGGACTTCCCTGGTGGCTCAGACAGTAAAGAAGCCACCTGCAATGCAGGAAACGTGGGTTTGATCCCTGGGTCGGGCAGATCCCCTGGAGAAGGAAATGGCAGCCCACTCCAGGATTCTTGCCTGGAGAATCCCTTGGAGAGAGGAGCCTGGTGGGCTACAGCCCATGGGGTCACAGAGTTGGACACAACTGAGCGACTGCCACACACACACAAAGGCATAAAGGAACCAGTGACACTGTGAGGAGCTGACAACACAAAAGCCACAGTGACTTATTCTGCCAAGCAAGCGACTCACGTCATTTTTCAAGAATTCAGTGGCATAAAAGAGGGGGAGGGCTATTTCAGATTAAGAAATATTAAAGACATATGAACCAAATGAAGCACCTTGAACAACCATTTTTTACACAACTGGGGAGATTTGATCATGGCTTGGGACGTTAGATACTTCCAAAGAGTGTGCAACTATTGATTCGGTATGTAATTGTCATGATGAAAGAGCAATGCTGGGGAAAAAAAATAGGTTTTTAGGGGTAAAAGAGTGAAATGATAGGTCTGGAGTTTGTTTTAATATGTTTTAGCAACAACAAAAATTGAAGCGCGTGTGACAAAATTTAAGAGTGATTAAATCTTGGTGAGAGTATTTGGATGCTCATTATGTTAGCTTAATTTTGTTTATGTTTGAAATTTGTATAATATGTTTTAAAAAATGTGAACCCTTTGGCTTTTGCAGTACCAGATATCATTATTATTTGTGTCGTTACATCTGTTCCCTCCTTTCATCCTCCCAACCAGCTGCAGAGGCAGTACCAGCCCCACTTGAGTGCGACCAGGGATTCTGCTGAGCACTGTAATTCTCACCACAAACCAGTAGGGTGGATGCTGTTATCCTTGTTGTAACAGATGAAAAACTGAAGTTCAGAGAGATGGAATTACTTGCTCAAGGTCACATAAATGGTAAGAAGCAATTAGAACTACAAGCCAGATACAAAAGCCCCTGGTCTCTATCACTAAGCTCTCCCTCCCTCTCGCCTTCTCTCTGTCCCTCCCCTTCATCCTGGAAGGATGCTTCCCTCAGCCCTGCTGTAACTCAGTCATTTCTTTCTCCTTTTCTTCCCTTTTCCACACTGCTGGGAAGAGTAATTGACACTTACCTGCCTCTATTCTCACCCCGGTTCCCTCCTTAGTTCCTTATACTCTGATTTCTACTCCCTCGAGGCCACAGAAGCCCTCCAGAATGAAACCTGGTGGCTGTTCTCCGTTGACTACCCTGCAGCATCTGAGTGACTTGCCTGCTCCTTCCTCCCTGAAGCCCACACTCCTGCTGACCTGGCAAAGGCAAGACAGATTCTCTTGATAACTGCCCTCACTCCTCTGGCTCCCCGCCCTCCATTTACAAACTCAATGCCCACCTTTCCCAATGTTCTAAGCACTATGATGTTTGTTATCTATACATTTCTCAAAATAGGGTTCTAGGACCAACATCACAATCATTTGGGGTATATGTTAAAGATGCAGTTCACAGGGCCCAACCCAGACCTGCTGAATCAGACTCTCAAAGTCGTGTGTCTTCATTTTAATCAGTTCTCGAAGAACTCTTCTGTCCCTAGTGTAACAATGCTTTTCCAGTGTCACATCCCTTCCAAGGCCTCCACCTGCGACCTGCAGGATGATGATTCTGAATCCTGCAGATTTATTACAGCTTTCAGTCTTCTTTCCTACCCATCACCTAATCTCGAAATCCATTTTTCATCTTCTACTTCATCGTCTTCCTCATTTCCCACATGTGATCAATTGCTCCACATTGTTCATTTTGTTTCTGAATCTTTCCCTGGGTTCATCCTTTCCCCTTGCCCCCCTGAGCCCCACAACCCTGCCTTTGGTGAAACTCTCAGCCTCTCTCACTTGGCCTGCTGCATTCATTGTTTAAGGGGTCCCTTAGCCTCCAGGATCAGTTGTCTTTCAAATTGTCCTCTACCTTGCTGCAAGGGAGTTCAAAACAGAGCTCTGGGGACTTCCCTGGGGGTCCAGTGGTTAAGACTCTGCACTTCCACTGCAGGAGTGCAGGTTTAATCCCTGATCAGGGAATGGGGATCCCACATACTGTGAGGCATGACCAAATAAATAAAACTACTTGTCAATCACAGTTGGGAAGTCACTGGAAAGATAGGAAACATTCAAGGATGGAAACACAGACAGGAAGTCGCTGGAAAGATAGGAAACATTCAAGGATGGAAACGCATCCCCCTCAACCTGGTCATAGTGCATAGGAATCTTTGCAGATGAGCTCCAGGGTCCTTAAAACACAAATAAAAAGAGAAGCTCTTATCTAATTATGTGGATTTTCCAACTCTGCAACACACAGTGCTTCCCTATTGCCTACAGAATAAAATCCACCTTCTTATACAGTCTGACCTCCACCTATTTTTCCAGTCTTAACTTCTGTTTAGATCTTTAAATGATCAAAACTAAAACTTCTGTTCTCCACACATACCTGTGCCCTGCTCATGAGCTCTCTTCTGCCAAGCACACGTCCCTCCTCCCATCTTGGATTTGGATGTTGAAATCCTACTCTCAGAAATTCTCTGGCAGTCCAGTAGTTAGGACTCGGTACTTTGACTCACGGGGCCCAGGTTTGATTCCTGGTCAGGGAACTAAGATCCCACAAGATGTGCAGGGAAGGAAAGAAGAAAGAAAGAAATCCTATCCTTTGTGACATCTGGACCCCAAAGAGCCTCCCCAGTGAACCATATTTGCTAGTCATCATGCCCTTGTGTAATTCCCTCCCGCTCAGATCTGGCCTGCCCAGTAAAATGCAGTTGAAGTGACGTTGCCTAACTCCCAAGGTTAGACCATGAAAAGCCTTGCAGCTTCCACCCTCTTGATCTTGTGGAATCATGCTCTGAGGGAAGTCAACTGCCATATAAGAAGTTCGACTGCCCTGAGTTTTACATGCTGTGGGAAAGCACAGCTAATCACGCCAGAGAAACCACATACAGCCCAGGCCACTCCAGCCATACCCAAACTAGGTACCAGATGTGAGTGACGACATTTTTTTTTTAATTTTATTTTATTTTTAAACTTTGCATAATTGTATTAGTTTTGCCAAATATCAAAATGAATCTGCCACAGGTATACATGTGTTCCCCATCCTGAACCCTCCTCCCTCCTCCCTCCCCATTCCATCCCTCTGGGTCGTCCCAGTGCACCAGCCCCAAGTATCCAGTATCGTGCATTGAACCTGGACTGGCAACTCATTTCATACATGATATTTTACATGTTTCAATGCCATTCTCCCAAATCTTCCCACCCTCTCCCTCTCTCACAGAGTCCATAAGACTGTTCTATACATCAGTGTCTCTTTTGCTCTCTCGTACACAGGGTTATTGTTACCATCTTTCTAAATTCCATATATATGCATTAGTATACTGTATTGGTGTTTTTCTTTCTGGCTTACTTCACTCTGTATAATAGGCTCCAGTTTCATCTACCTCATTAGAACTGATTCAAATGTATTCTTTTTAATGGCTGAGTAATACTCCATTGTGTATATGTACCACTGCTTTCTTATCCATTCATCTGCTGATGGACATCCAGGTTGGTTCCATGTCCTGGCTATTATAAACAGTGCTGCGATGAACATTGGGGTACACGTGTCTCTTTCCCTTCTGGTTTCCTCAGTGTGTATGCCCAGCAGTGGGATTGCTGGATCCTAAGGCAGGTCTATTTCCAGTTTTTGAAGGAATCTCCACACTGTTCTCCATAGTGGCTGTACTAGTTTGCATTCCCACCAACAGTGTAAGAGGGTTCCCTTTTCTCCACACCCTCTCCAGCATTTATTGCTTGTAGACTTTTGGATCGCAGCCATTCTGACTGGTGTGAAATGGTACCTCATAGTGGTTTTGATTTGCATTTCTCTGATAATGAGTGATGTTGAGCATCTTTTCATGTGTTTGTGAGCCATCTGTATGTCTTCTTTGGAGAAATGTCTATTTAGTTCTTTGGCCCATTTTTTGATTGGGTCATTTATTTTTCTGGAGTTGAGCTGTAGGAGTTGCTTGTATATTCTCGAGATTAGTTGTTTGTCAGTTGCTTCATTTGCTATTATCTTCTCCCATTCTGAAGGCTGTCTTTTCACCTTGCTAATAGTTTCCCTTGATGTGCAGAAGCTTTTAAGGTTAATTAGGTCCCATTTGTTTATTTTTGCTTTTATTTCCAATATTCTGGGAGGTGGGTCATAGAGGATCCTGCTGTGATGTATGTCGGAGAGTGTTTTGCCTATGTTCTCCTCTAGGAGTTTTATAGTTTCTGGTCTTACGTTTAGATCTTTAATCCATTTTGGGTTTATTTTTGTGTATGGTGTTAGAAAGTGTTCTAGTTTCATTCTTTTACAAGTGGTTGACCAGATTTCCCAGCACCACTTGTTAAAGAGATTGTCTTTTCTCCATTGTATATTCTTGCCTCCTTTGTCAAAGATAAGGTGTCCATAGGTGCGTGGATTTATCTCTGGGCTTTCTATTTTGTTCCATTGATCTATATTTCTGTCTTTGTGCCAGTACCATACTGTCTTGATGACTGTGGCTTTGTAGTAGAGCCTGAAGTCAGGCAGGTTGATTCCTCCAGTTCCATTCTTCTTTCTCAAGATCGCTTTGGCTATTTGAGGTTTTTTGTATTTCCATACAAATTGTGAAATTATTTGTTCTAGCCCTGTGAAGAATGCTGTTGGTAGCTTGATAGGGATTGCATCGCATCTATAGATTGCTTTGGGTAGTATACTCATTTTCACTATATTGATTCTTCCAATCCATGAACATGGTATATTTCTCCATCTGTTAGTGAGTGACGACATTTTGGATGTCAAGCCCAATCAAGCCTTTGGATGACTCCAGCTGCAACCTGACTGCAACCCTACAGGAGACTCTCCCAGGGAGCCCAATCAACCCACAGAGCAGTGAGAGAGTGCAGTCAATTGTTGTTGGAAGTCACTACATTTGTTACACAGTGATGGATTCTTTTTTTAAAATGAGTTTATTTGGCTGCATTGGGTCTTAGTTGCAGCACTCAGGATCTTCACTGTGTCATGAGGAAACTTTTTGATGTACCACTTGGACCCTCTAGTTGTGGCTTACTGACTCAGTTGCTCTGAGGCATGTGGGGTCTTAGTTCCCCAACCAGGGATCGAACCCTGCATTGCAAGATTACCACTGAGCCACAAGGGAAATCCCCACAATGATAGATTCTAGAACATCTTCATTCTAAGTACAGCTCAAACACTCCCTCTTGAGTGCGGAGAGCCCTGAGTGCTTGGACAAAATGAACTATCCTTTCTCGTGTGCTCCTGTAGCTCTGTGTCCAGCAGAGGCTCAGGATAGCCTGACACACAATTTAGGGGGGAAGGGTGAGGATCTGACCTCACCATTTACATGACTCTGCCTGTCACTGTTCATGGCAGAGCAGATGCTCAGAGGGCGTTTACTGAATGAAATTGACTTCCTCTCCCTTTGTCTGGTCCCTTGAGGGAGTCAGGCAGCCTCAGGAAGATACAAGCACAGGGCATCAAGGAAATCCTAGGGTACGGTGTCAATCAGCGAGCTTGAATGTGCCAAAACAGTCTCGGCCAAACTTTCCAACCAAAGGGAAGAAGAACTTTTGAGGCCATTTAAAAAAGCTGAGCTGAAGAGAGAGATGGAAGAGACAGAGCTGACTGCCATTCCTCCCTGGCTGACAACAGACAAGCACCTGTGGGCTCGAGCATCCTGTGCCAAGAGCACACCTCCCCAGCAACCTGGAAGCTTCCCACAGGTTCTGGGCTGTGAGGGACAGCCAGAGGCAGCCGCCACAGGCCAGCTGGGATGAACGCTGCACACAAGTTTCCTGGACAATGCCACTGAGGCCTCTTAACTATTGCTGAGAATCAGAGTCAGAAATCCACTGAAGCCCTCATGTGGACAGGAATAAATCTTCTATATCATACTCCCCCTGCCTCCCATTAAAAACATGCTCCCAGATCTCCCTCGGATCACCTTAATTCCCCGTCCATTAAACAATCCTCCCAATATTCTTGGGCTTCTTGGGCTCCCCATGTGATACTAGAACCCACCTGCCAATACAGGATAACTAAAAGATGCGGGTTCAATCCTTGGGTTGGGAAGATCCCCTGGAGAGGGAAATGGCAACCGACTCCAGTGTTCTTGCCTGGAGAATCCCAGGGACAGGGGAGCCTGGCAGACTACAGTCCATAGAGCTGCAAAGAGTCAGACATGACTTAGCACCCAGTATTCTTAGCCATATCCTGCCAAACAATTTTAAGTGTGTTTTTAAATTGCAGCTGTCATACTCTGCAGATGGCAAAAGTCTTTATTATAGGACAGAATTCTAATTAAAAAAAATTTTTTTTTTTACTGTGCTGTGCAGCATGGGGAACTTTAGTTTCCTGATGCAGGGATTGAATCCCCTTGCCCCCTTCATTGGAAGTGCAGAGTTTTATCCACTGGACCACCAAGAAAGCCCCTTTCATAGGACAGAACTCTAATTGATCTGCCCTTATCCTCTAGGGGCCACAGGGTGAGGCTCTTTCTAAGGATTCAGTCTGTTACACTGGTGGTTCTCCATCTTGGCTGCACTTTAGGATCCTTTGAAGAAGGATCCTAGGAAAGCTTTGAAAACTGTATTAGTACTTCTGCCAGGGTTCCATCCCCAAACAACGAAATTAGAATCTCTGGGCACAAGGTCTAGGCATAAATATTTTAGAAAAATTTCCCCAAGTGATTCTAATGTGCAGATGAGCTGAGAACTATTGTTCCAACAGAACATAGACATCGATAATGCCTGGGATTTCAAGCAAAAACAGCCAGTTTCTCACCCTGTCCTATTTCTTATTTTGGTTACAAATGATCTTTTTGTAAAATATTATCTAGGACAGGAGGGACACCGGAAAAACACATAGTTGTCAAATTCATAATTCAGACCAGGCACGTTTCCTGAGTTCAGCTCTGTCATTGAATGTGGATTTGTGGGTTTTGCTTTTTTTTTTTTTTTTTTTTTTTGGTGACAACCCTGAAACCGGTAGCATGAGGAAATATCATGCTATTGAGTAAGAATTTTCTCTCATGTATGAGTGCAACTGCATAAAAAATTGTGTCTTTAAAGGCCTGGAAATGAAAGAACAAAATGATCATAATTATAGCATTGGATGATTTCTTTTCTTTCAAACTTAGTGTTAACCATCACACTTGGAAAACTTAAAAAATAGAAGCAAGATATATGTTTAAAACTTGAATTTACTTTCAAAGAGACTGCCTTTGGCCGTCAACAAAAAGACAGGTCACTATGCAACTCAGACAAGTCTCCCCCACCTGGACCTCGGTCTTCTGTCTGCAAATTGCACCAGGAGAGTGGCAAGGCCTCTGGCAGCACCACGTGCTGATTCCAGGCTCCCACAACACTGTTTCTATGAGACCAGTTTAACAAATGTTATCCAATATGCTTCCCTCAGCGATGAGTCAGGGCCAAGCGGGCTCTGAGCCGAGCTGTTTCACCTCCTCACCTCCAGAACGCGGTCGCCCACGGTTCTGCCCTTGCCTCCGCCTACAGGGTGCCTTGCACTTGCCAACTTCCTCCCTGTGGTCCCCTTCACCCACTCACAACTTCAGGCCTCCTTCCGGGCCGCCTCTACACGATGAGTGGTTTGCCAGTTAATATACATCAATCTGCCACCTCCAAACAGCTTGGAGAGCCCCATCTGTTCTCTGGAGCCTTCTAGCTAGAGGGACCACCCACCACCCACCGCCAGCAGCTCATAGGCCAGCCCAAGAGGGTTTCTATGAGTGCTGGGCAGGGGGCCCTCCTCTGAGCCCAGCGAGGCTTGGCTGGGAAGAATGAGAGGCAAGCACATCCCTTCACCTGGCTGGGCTTAATGGCCTAACACTGCACCTGATGAGGACCTCCTTCTCACTGTTGGAGGTTTTTTGGGTCTAGGTCCACCCCGAGCCACCCTCCCCTGGAGAGATCTGAGGGCTGAGGACCACATGGCCCTGGATGCCAGCCCAGGGTTCAAGGAAGAGTCATCCAGCATGGATCTGGGTTTATTGTCCCTTACATAGCGTCACATGGTAACTGCTGCCACTCGTCGGTCCCTGCTTCAAACTCCTTATCCCATGGAATGTCTCAATAACCCTGAATGTAGGAACTGTTATTATAACCATGTTTTTAGATAGGAAATTGAAGCTTAGTCAAAGTCAGTAACTTCCTCCAAACACGTAGTTAAGTGATAAGACTGTGTGAAGTATTGGCTCTGAACTCAAACTGTATGGATTTGAATTCTGGCTCTGTCACTTATAAAGTATGTAACTTTGGGTGAATTGCTCTGAACATCAGCTTGTGCTTCTATTAAATGGCATAGTTAGCCCCCATTTATCAGGTCTAATGAAAAGAGCTTAGTTCATAGTCTGGGCTTAAGAGATGCAAATTATATCATTTTTAGCTGGATCTGAACCCTGATTCCTCTTCCAGGTGCTCAAAACTGACCTTCCTGTAGGTGTTGAGTTTGTCCGATTTGCCCCTACATACAGGCTCTGGAGACCTGGACTCCACGTGCCGCCATTGCCCTTCAAAGCCCAGCCTTGAGAAAATGAATAACTGAACGGGCATTACTGAGAAAATCTTATTTTAAAGGCCACCAGCTCCACAGCCTTATACTTCTAGATGCACCAACTCTCTTCTGTTATCAGAGATCAGTTGCCCTGGGTCAAAGGGATGAGGTGGGATGGGGAAAGTAAATGGAACATTTAGAAGAAATATAATGAGACCACCCATCCAAGCACACCTCAGTGAGAGGGTGGAATAGTTTCAGAGCCTCTTGAAATAGGCAGTCTTACATCCCACCCCTTCTGCCCCCTGCTACCCAATCAAATAGAGACAGGAAGAATGCTTGCAAAGCAAATACAAGACCACTTAATCTATAATATATATAGTGTGTGAACACCCAGTTGACCCCTCTGCCTCTGAGACTGGAATAATCTAAAGGGTGGATTTTGGTTGCATTTCTCCTGCCCCAACATTTGGGTAGGAATGGATAGCAGCAGTGGCCACAGGGAGTATTCCTGACTTTTTGAACTTGTAAATTTGCTCTGTCCAATTATAGAAAACCACCCAGAAGGACTGAAGGGTGTGTGTGTTTTCTGTGACTTCAGCATCCAGGCCACAGATAAACAAATTGAAATATTGGTGACATCCCTGTGGAAGGAACCTCAAAGGTACACCCTCCCATCATGTCCTTCTGCAGGCCACTGGCTTATTGAATCTAGGCAAGTTTATTTCTTTGTCACTAACAGTGTCAGACTTTATTTTTGGGGCTCCAAAATCACTGCAGATGGTGATTGCAGCCATGAAATTAACAGACGCTTACTCCTTGGAAGAAAAGTTATGACCAACCTAGATAGCATATTGAAAAGCAGAGACATTACTTAGCCAACAAAGGTCTGTCTAGTCAAGGCTATGGTTTTTCCAGTGGTCATGTATGGATACGAGAGTTGGACTGTGAAGAAAGGTGAGCGCTGAAGAATTGATGCTTTTGAACTGTGGTGTTGGAGAAGACTCTTGAGAGTCCCTTGGACTGCAAGGAGATCCAACCAGTCCATTCTGAAGATCAGCTCTGGGATTTCTTTGGAAGGAATGATGCTAAAGCTGAAACTACAGTACTTCGGCCACCTCATGAGAAGAGTTGACTCATTGGAAAAGACTCTGATGCTGGGAGGGATTGGGGGCAGGAGGAGAAGGGGACGACAGAGGATGAGATGGCTGGATGGCATCACCGACTCGATGGACATGAGTTTGAGTGAACTCCAGGAGATGGTGATGGACAGGGAGGCCTGGTGTGCTGTGGTTCATGGGGTCGCAAAGAGTCGGACACGACTGAGCAACTGAACTGAACTGAACTGAACTGAAGCACTGTTGTGCACACAGTTTGCAGCCACTTGGGAGCTGGTGGTGAGTGAGCTCCCACACGGCAGCTCTGGGGGACCACTTAGGAAACCCTTCCCATTAACCTTTGACTTCCGTGCCCACAGCCTGGGGCTTCTGGGAGAACAAGGCTGTATGGGTATAAAACTCATACTGAAAGGACTTCCTTTTTCTTTTCTGTCACACTTCACTCTGAGCAAGACTCACTGGTTTGTGACTAGTAGGTGCCCTAGAGAGGGATACAGGACTTCTGCTCCTTTTTATCCCTCTGGTGGAAGGTCATCCTTTTCTTCTCAGCTCTCTGGACATTTCTTCCACCAGACGGCCCCTCAGGCGAGAATCCCCCCTCTCAGAGGTCGGGCAGTTTTCCCTTCTTGCTCCTTTGGAATAACTGGCCCTCGCTTGGCAGTGGCTGACCTCACTCACTTCCTGGGAAGGCTTGTGAGTCCAGCCCGGCTGCCATGAGGTTCCAGGCCCTGTGTGGAATGCTAGGCTGTCCATCTCCCTGTTCCATTCTCCCACTCAGCCTTCAAACCCTTCCACCTGCCATGCTCCCACATGTGAATCGGGAAAGCTGATCTGTGGGGGAGAGGTGGTTGGCAAGAGCTAGAGTCAGAGAGAGACAGAGAGAACTAAAGACAAAAGACACAGAACACATGCTCCTGCCTGGCTTGCCTTTGGTCCTCCAGGTCTTCATTCCAGGTTTTCCAGAATGTTGCTATAATCGTATGATGCCTTTTTTTTTTTTTCAAACTGGAGTTAGCTTAATTTGCTTTCTATTTATTGCCCCCCAAAGAGTTCTAATATATATCTCAAGCCCCCCACCCCACGTCACGAATGTTCTGCATGTCTGTGCCTCTCTTCTCTGAAGGCTCCCCACGGGCAGGGTAAGTTGACCCCACCCCCTTCCCAAGGCATCTGTATACAACCTGCTGTACACAACTTGTGTGGGTTAAACATCTCAGCAGCCCTCTGCCCATTTCTTTTCCCCAGGGTCTCAGGGCAGGGACTGAGTCTCTTATCAGACCAGGGACCAGGTATCTTGCATTCATCCAGGTATCTTCAGATGCCCGGAACACTGCCTGGCATAAGGCACATGCTTATTAATGTTGGGTGAAAGAGTGAATCAGTGAGGGAATAATTTGTCAGTGCACCAAAATGCATGTTGTATAAAACTCTCTAAAATAGCTCTGGAAATTTCCATTCTAACTTAAGTCTTAGGCATGCCATTTGGTCCAAGAAACATTGGACTGGCAAAGATGCTGCCCAGAAGGGTGACTGCCAGAAGCCCATTAAACAGGGCTTAGTAACTGTTCTGTTTTGAGAACATTCCCATGCCCCTTCTCCTGGAAATAGATACCATCTCCCTGGACAAAAAGGTGAGCACATGCCCCTGTTCTGGCCAATATGTGTCCTTGCCTGACCTTGTACTCTTGTTCCCCCCTAAAATGCAAAGGGTCTGCTTCCTGAGGACAGATGAAGGCCAACATGCCCACTGAACCAGACAAATGCAGAGAAGAGGGACTGATGGAGAGCTGGACGTAACCTTGGACCCTGGAGCTGGTAATTCTGTCCTCTTCCTACCCTGGGAGCTGCCCCTGTGGCCTTACCACCTTGTTCAGGCCAATCTAAGTTGGATTTCTGATCCTGAGAACATAAAAAACCCAATAGTAATCCTCCTGCAGTAGTCTGGACCTGGTTACCAAGGTTTTCCCCCAGAAGACTGTACCCCCCTTCCTTCCTACCTGTCTGGCCAGGAGTCATTTGTGGACTTTACCTTCCTTGTGGCTGAGACTGATGTCTGGGGTGCAGGTGACCAAAACAAAAAGACCTCTGGGTTAGGTTTAAACATATCCTTTATTACTCTTGCCTGGAAAATCCCATGGATGGAGGAGCCTGGTAGGCTGCAGTCCATGGGGTCGCTAAGAGTCGGACACGACTGAGTGACTTTACTTTCACTTTTCACTTTTATGCATTGGAGGAGGAAATGGCAACCCACTCCAGTATTCTTGCCTGGAGAATCCCAGGGACGGCAGGGCCTGGTGGGCTGCCGTCTATGGGGTCGCAGAGAGTCGGACACGACTGAAGCGACTTAGCTGCAGCAGCAGCAGCATCAGGATTAAGAGGAAAAAGCAATGTACAGGAAAGTGTGTAAAATAATGATTGATGTACTGAAGCTGGGGTGGACGTGGTTACAGAAGCAAAGAATGCACATACAAGGGGCTTCCCAGGTGGAGCTAATGGTAAAGAATCTGCCTGCCAATGCAGGAGATGTCAGAGACATGGGTTTGATCCCTGGGTCAGGAAGATCCCCTCGAGTAGGAAATGGCAACCCACTCCAGTATTCTTGCCTGGAAAATTCCATGGACAGAGGAGCTTGTTCGGCTGCAGTCCATGGAATTGCAAAGAATTGGACACATCTGAGCATGCATAAGCCCCGCTACACATACAAAGGTCAGAAGTACCATCTGTACGTAAGCTCTGTAAGGACAGGAATTTTTGACTTCTTCTTAGTCACTGCTCTATCCCCAATACCTAGAACAGGCTCTTGATGAGTATATCTTAATCGAGCAACTAGGACAAAATGAAAGGAATATCCCTGAGGGGAGAGATGAGAGCATGGAGGGGGTGGTTGCCCGTTGGTGGGGAGAGCAGGGGTGTCAGGATAGAGGAGGGCTGTGAAGGAGACAGAACACTGCTCTGTACTGTGTACAGCTTTTACCCATGTGGACTACCTTAAACAGTAAACTTAAAGGGGTAAGACCAGGAAGGCAGGACACTGTGGAGCTAAAAGCAGACTGGAAAAAATGTGAAATCTGGATGAACATCTCTTACCATCCTCTATGACAGCAGAGGAAAAAACCTATCTGGGGGATTAGCAGTCCGCTCTCTCCCCACAGCAGCCCTGTGGGGCTGATCTGCACTGGCTATAAAGATGGCAGCCTTGAGTGTTCTCTTACATAAGCAAATTAGGCTCCCATAAATAGCACAACCAAGTCCTTTGAACACTGAAGCAACAGCCCTTCGTTTTGACAGCCAGCCCTTGACATCTTGTCAACCTCATGGGAAGTCATGGCTGCCTGTTCTCCGCTAAGCTGGTCTTACTGACACCTTTGGAAACAGTAGGCACTCTTGGATAAGGAAAAGCTTTCTGTGTTTAATTTGGGCCAGTTCCTATTACATCAACATTTCTTCTATTTCTAGAAGAATATTCCCAAAAGTTTGATTTCAGGGCTCCCTCAGAAAGGTGGACAGCATATGAAAGACAGAATTAATATCCTTTATCTTTGATGGAGAATTTAGTAGTTAATATTTTGACAGAGAAGTATACATTTACATAAACCATCTCATTTAAATCTTATTTCAGCTTAGAAAGGTGAAAAATTCAAGAGATGGATGAAGGTGAGAGTTGTACAACAATGTGAATATCCTTAGTGCCACTGAACTGTGCAATTAAACATGGTTAAAATAATATGTTTCATATCAATTGACTTTTGACACAATAATAATAATAAGAAAAACATTGGCCTACAGAAAATGTCTCTCAGATACTTCACAAGTTTTAACCTGAAAAAAAAATTCAATGAAAACATATTAAAAAGGGGAACAAACATGCATCTTTGAAGGTAAAAAAAAAAAGTCAATTATAAAAATTAAATAACAGCTTTATGCAGAAGATGGGATCACCCCATTTTATAGAAATTGGGGTTTGGAGAAGCAAGTGGGAAGCAAGGGTTCTAATCAGGCCAGTCTCTAAAACACATGTGTGCTCCTCGCCACTGCCTCCCCACACCTGTATAGTACCTGCAATTTACAGAGCAACTCTCAGAAACTATCCCATTTAATTCTCACAACAACCCAAGAATTATTTTAAATTTCCACTTGCTTTGGACTGAATGTCTGTGTGTCCCCTGTAAATTCATATACTGAAGCCTAGTCCCAGTGCGGTGGTGTTTGAAGGTACGGCCTTCGGGGTATATTTAGGTTGTGAGGGTTCAATATAAAAAAAAAACCCAATCAAAAAATGGACAGAAGACCTAAGTAGACATTTCTCCAAAGAAGACATACAGAAGCTCCAAGTCACTAATCATTAGAGAAATGCAAATCAAAACCACAATCAGTTATCATTTCACATTGGTCAGAATGACCATCATATATATATATATATATAACCATTATATATATAACTGAAAAAAAGAAAGTTTCTCTTCCCTGTGTCTCCAAAGACACCAGGTTCTTTTTCCAAGAATTACACAAAGTCTTGTTAAAATCTGCAAGCTAAGTCACTTCATTTGTGTCTCAGTTTGTGACCCTTGGACCATAGCCTGCCAGGCTCCTCTGTGCATGGGATTATCCCAGCAAGAATACTGGAGTAGGTTGCCATGCCCTCCTCCAGGGAATCTTCCAGACCCATGGATTCAATCTGTATCTCTTATGTCTCCTGCACTGGCAGGTGAGTTCTTTACCACTAGCACCACCTGGGAATCCCAACCTAGAAATGTTTAATTACCTGTGGCTTATACAAATTACTTAGATTTCAATTGAGTCAAGGCTTAAGATATTATTAAAATGATCTGTCAGGACAAACTATAAAACACAAAATTAGGTTGTGAGGGTAGAGCCCTCAGGAACAGAATTGCAGACTTCCTCTCTGCTCTCTGCCTATGAGGACACAAGACGGCCATCTGCATCCCAGGAAGTAAGCTCTCACCAGACACCAAATCTGCCCATGCCTCAACCTTGAACTTCCCAGCTTCCAGAACTGTGAGAAATAAATGTCTGCTACTTAGGCCATCCAGTCTATGGTTATTTGTTACAGCAGCCCCAACTGACTAGAACACCATGTTACAGAGCGAAAAAACAAAGCTTACAGAGGGGAATACAGAGGTGGTGTGGTATAAGACAGAGAGTGCTGGTCTGGGGAAAAAGACCTGGATCCTACTCCCAGCTGTGCCCTGTTGAACTTGGTGACCTTGGGCAAGGCATGCATCATCTCTGGCCCACAGTTTCCTCCTCTGCCAGGCAGGGCGATGGACTAGATGCTCTAGCATCCTCAGCAGCTCAGATAGTCTTTGATCCCAGGAAACCTCTTGGTGTTCCTTGTGAAGAAACCAGAACTTGAGTTGCGAAGAGGGAGCCAACCAAAACTGACATACACAGCTGGCTCTGGTGGGATGTTGGCATTTGTTCCTATGCTGCAGTTCACACTTCTAAGTTTCTACAGTTGCAATGTCTTAATCATAATGACACTGCTTCTAGACTGCCATTAGTATTCCCATCAGAATTGGAAATGCCAAATTGCTAACAGCACCCTGGGGGCTTTGAATCACATGCTATCATAGCTTTAGATAATTTTTTTATCATATTTAAGTTTATTAAAATATCAACCTTTTTTTTTTCCCCAGTTAGAAACAGGGAAGTCTATGCCAGTGTTTATATAAGGGCAGGAAAAAAAATCCTGTCCACCTGAAAGAAGCCAGCCCATAGCTCCACTGAGCGGATAAAAACTTCTGGAAAACGCACCTCTGCCTGTCTGCCTGAGGCTTCCCTTTGCTAGAGGGTATTGCCAGCAGCAGTGGCAGGTCAGTGCTCAGTTAAAGCAGCAGGTGGAACCAGTGCAAGTAGCGGCCCGGGGCCCCTATCTGTGGCTCAAAACTGGAAGCGATGCTGTCTTGCCTGGTAAGGAAGTGGGTAGGACAGAAAGGGAACGGGCAGCCTGGGTTTGAATCTGGGTTCCATCGCTTGTGGCTCTGTGAGCCTGGAGCAGTTACTTCAACCCTCTGAGGTTTAGCTTGCTCATCCGTAACTTCTCATTTAGCATTTCTGGCTGAGAATCACTGCAGTGATGGAACAGGCTTAAAATGTAGAGAAAAGCAATGGTGGAACAGGCCTAAGATGTAGAGAAAACGATGACAGCTAGGTAGGCAGTTTCACTATTCTCATTTACTAGATGAGGAAATTGAGGCACAGAAAGAGTAAATAATTTACCAGAATTTGAATCTGTGTCATCTATCCCTAGAGCCTACAGTTAGCCATTATACTTGGCCATATGTCTAAATTCAAAATGTTCTCATTCATAGCTACATAGCTCCACTGACATGTCACCTCCTGGGAATGCTGCTGTGTCCTAAGGTTTTTTTCACAGAATACCTTTCATCACTTTGGTAAGGTTGTCCTGGTGCAAGATTTGGCCTTCAGCATTGTTAAGTCTGGAAATCAACTTGTATCAGTGCAATAAAGATGGGACAGTAATTTATGAGTAATAACAACTGGAGGACACAGAACTCTTAGCCCTTATTCCCAACCAACAGTCACATTAGTCAGAAGCCAGGTCAGAATCAGAGTCGAGTTTGAAAAACATGGACTCAGACGAGGATAGCTGCAGGCCTCTTGTCTGACAGCTGTCAGCTAGAGAATCCAGCCATCGAAAGCCCGCCTCCACCCCCTGTCCTTGGGAAGGTACCCCCAGGCTTCCTCTTCCAAACTCAGCACTAGGACATTCTCACCTACTCGCCCAACATTGTCCCTGAGACTCGACTTTTCTTGGATTCCATGACTCACCAAACCCCTCCTGTTTATTAACTCATCCCTGCTCATGAAGGGGCTTCCCAGGTGACTCTCGTGGTAAAGAGCCCGCCTGCCAATGCAGGAGACGTAAGAAATGCGGGTTGGATCCCTGGGTTGGGAAAACACCCTGGAGGAGAGCATGGCAACCCACTCCAGTATCCTTGCCTGGAGAATCCCATGGACAGAGGAGCCTGATGGGCTACAGCCCTTAGGGTTGCAAAGAGTAGGACATGCTAAGTAAAGCAACTTAGCATACACACCTGCAATTATTTCCATTAGGATACAATAAAACTCAGAGGGTGAGGAGTCTTTCTGTTGTCCAAAGATGGCTTTGAACATCTCTGCTGTTATGCTTGGTAAATTATGCCTAAGTTTAGGTCTTCAGGAGAAATCTTTCTTCCTAGCCCAGCAGTACAGGCAATGTACACAAAACACCTGACACATAGTAGGTGCACAGTAAATGTCCATGTAACAACAGACATCTACCCTGGTGATATATGGACGAGTACAGGCTCCGACCTCAAGGAGTTCATGGTCTAAGGAGGAGAGAAATGTGGAGAGACAACTGTGACTGAGGATACCGAGGACTGGGGTAGTGGTGAGGGTGGAGAGTGGCAGGAGCTCAGATGAGAGCATGTAACCAAATGGAAAGAGGTGATGTCAGCAGAGGAGACCCTCCCCGCCCTCCCCCAGCTCATTCCCATACCCCTACCCCTACCCCAGGAAACATCTGTGCTGATAGCAAGGATAACTTTCCCAGGTAAGGTAGGGAGGGTGATTCCTGGCAGGAAACAGCAGGCTGCCTTTGAAGGATTATCAGTGATTCATCGATTCACCGTGAGTGCTGTGGGTTGGAGGTGGGGGTGAGGGAGCCTGGGACAGTAGAAAGAGATGAGGCCTGTGAGCCCCTCTGTGGGCCTGCGGTTTCCCCAAGCCCCTTTCTCCACATGGCTGGATGGCCCTGCACAGTCACTGCCCAACAGCACCCCAGGCCAGTGGCACAGGGTGCTGCCTCATGGGGGATGTGGGGCATGGCCTGGGAAGTCTGGATTTGGTTCAGTTCAGTTCAGTTCAGTTGCTCAGTCGTGTCTGACTCTTTGCGACCCCATGAATCGCAGCACGCCAGGCCTCCCTGTCCATCACCAACTCCCGGAGTTCACTCAGACTCACGTCCATCGAGTCAGTGATGCCATCCAGCCATCTCATCCTCTGTCGTCCCCTTCTCCTCC
Organism: Bubalus bubalis; assembly: GCF_019923935.1. Classification (NCBI taxonomy): domain Eukaryota; kingdom Metazoa; phylum Chordata; class Mammalia; order Artiodactyla; family Bovidae; genus Bubalus; species Bubalus bubalis. The sequence goes on along the minus strand of NC_059157.1, from coordinate 126,097,737 downwards.
TGCCCCCAATCCCTCCCAGCATCAGAGTCTTTTCCAATGAGTCAACTCTTCACATGAGGTGGCCAAAGTACTGGAGTTTCAGTTTTAGCATCATTCCTTCCAAAGAACATCCAGGACCGATCTCCTTCAGAATGGACTGGTTGGATCTCCTTGCAGTCCAAGGGACTCGCAAGAGTCTTCTCCAACACCACAGTTCAAAAGCATCAATTCTTCGGCACTCAGCTTTCTTCACAGTCCAACTCTCACATCCATACACGACCACTGGAAAAACCATAGCCTTGACTAGATGGACCTTTGTTGGCAAAGTAATGTCTCTGCTTTTGAATAAGCTATCTAAGGTTGGTCATAACTTTCCTTCCAAGGAGTAAGCGTCTTTTAATTTCATGGCTGCAGTCACCACCTGCAGTGATTTTGGAGCCCAAAAAAACAAAGTCTGACACTGTTTCCCCATCTATTTCCATTTCCCCACCTATTTCCATCCATGCCATGATCATAGTTTTCTGAATGTTGAGCTTTAAGCCAACTTTTTCACTCTCCTCTTTCACTTTCATCAAGAGGCTTTTGAGTTCCTCTTCACTTTCTGCCATAAGGGTGGTGTCATCTGCATATCTGAGGTTATTGATATTTCTCCGGGCAATCTTGATTCCAGCTTGTGCTTCTTCCAGCTCAGCATTTCTCATGATGTACTCTGAGTATAAGTTAAATAAGCAGGGTGACAATACACAGCCTTGACGTACTCCTTTTCCTATTTGGAACCAGTCTGTTGTTCCATGTCCAGTTCTAACTGTTGCTTCCTGACCTGCATACAGATTTCTCAAGAGGCAGATCAGGTGGTCTGGTATTCCCATCTCTTTCAAATTTTTCCACAGTTTATTGTGATCGACACAGTCAAAGGCTTTGGCATAGTCAATAAAGCAGAAATAGATGTTTTTCTGGAACTCTCTTGCTTTTTCAATGATCCAGCAGATGTTGGCAATTTGATCTCTTGTTCCTCTGCCTTTTCAAAAACCAGCTTGAACATCAGGAAGTTCACGGTTCACATATTGCTGAAGCTTGGGTTGGAGAATTTTGAGTATTACTTTACTAGTGTGTGAGATGAGTGTGCAATTGTGTGTTAGTTTGAGCATTCTTTAGCATTGCCTTTCTTTGGGATTGGAATGAAATCTGACCTTTTTGAGTCCTGTGGCCACTGCTGAGTTTTCCAGATTTGCTGGCATATTGCGTGCAGCTCTTTCACATTATCTTTCAGGATTATCAGCATTATATTTCAGCATCATCTTTCAGGATTTGAAAGAGCTCAACTGGAATTCCATCACCTCCACTAGCTTTGTTCGTAGTGATGCTTTCTAAGGCCCACTTGACTACACATTCCAGAATGTCTGGCTCTAGGTGAGTGATCACACCATTGTGATTATCTTGGTTGTGAAGATTTTTTTTGTACAGTTTTTCTGTGTATTCTTGCCACCTCTTCTTAATATCTTCTGCTTCTGTTAGGTCCATACCATTTCTGTCCTTTATCGAGCCCATCTTTGCATGAAATGTTCCCTTGGTATCTCTAATTTTCTTGAAGAGATCTCTAGGCTTTCCCATTCTGTTGTTTTCCTCTATTTCTTTGCATTGATTTTGTTCAGAACACTCCAAACCTGAGAAATTCACTAGAAGGGTTTAAATCGAGGAAGTGACACAATCACAACTGTGGTTTTGAAAGAACACTCTGAACACAGGAAGGCTGATGGATGGGCGAGGAGTGAGAGAAGCCTGGAGGCCTGGGGTGGGGAGAGGGGAGGATGAGCAGAGGCACAAGTGTGTGTTGGGGGGGCGGTGCGGGGGGCGGGGCGGAGGGTCAGAAGGGGAGCCTTGGAGGAATCCACGGAAGTTAGGATTTTGTGATTGAGCAGAAATGGGAGGAGACAAGGACAAGATGAGAGCTGGAGCCTGTGGCTCAGGAGACATAGATACGGGAGTCTTTATATGGAGAGAGAGGAAGGTGAATCCACCCCTGACCAGAACAAAATGTCAGGGACCCCTGATGTCGTGGAGACAGGAAGAATCCTGTGGGAAGCGGGGAGGGGGCTGAGTAAGCCTGGCCCTGTGGTCTTTCTTGTTCCCACTGAGTAGGAGGTGGAGGTATCTGGAGAGACCGGGTGTGTGGGGAGCCTGGAGGGTGGTGAGGAGGAAACAGCTGCTGTGGGGGGTGAGCGAGGCAGCTGATTAGGACGCCGGGGAGGACTGCCAAGCACGGGTTGTTTTCTCCTGGCTGGACAGCTGCCGTCAGTCGGGGGACCAGATGGAACAATGAGGTAAGATCCTCCCGGCACAGGAGCTATTCTCTGGAGGCAGAGCAGGTGCTTTTAGACACAGAATTGTGTCCTCTGTGCCACTAGAGGGCCACCAGTGCAGAGGCAACATTCGCTGATGAGGAGGCCCCAGGCTGGCCTCCCCAGCTACCAGCAGGAGCAGGCCTAGAGCAAGAGTGAAAACAGAGGCCCGTACACCCAGATGGCTAAACATGGAGACAGTGAACAAAGCTACTCCCTCAATGGGCTTGGGGCCTCGCAGCCTATTCCCCAGCACCACCCTTGCCTCCCAGAGACTAAAAGTGGTAAGCTCTCCCCTGGGTCAGCCTCGCCACCTGTGAACCTGTGAGCCAGGATAGGGCATTAGCTGGACCTGGGCCCAGGACTATCAGTTGGTGACTAGACCCTCAGAACCAATAGGGACAGACCTAATCAAGGTCCCCAGGGACCTGAGGTAAGCAGGTTCCTCTCTCTGAGTCTGACTGTCATTTTGCCAAACCAGGAATTCCAGGCAATTCTAAGTACCTCCCTAAACCACATCACCCGAGTACAGAGAAGAGAAAGAGTTATCTTATAGAAACTGCTTTGGCTAAATGCCTTCTTTGTGTGATAGGAAGTGACTGTCAACAAAGCAGGCCTTCTGGAAGCAACCCAATTTCCTTCAGCTGGTAAGTGATAAAGCAAAATGTGGTATATCCATACAGTAGAACACCACTCAGTAACTTAAAAAGATAGACTACTAACATGCAACATGTCAGATATATCACAAAAGCATCATGTTAAGAGAAGAATCCAGGCACAGAAGGCTCCAGGCTGCATGATCCACCTTCATGACATTCTAGAAGGGGGCTATGGGGAGACAAGACAGACCAGTGGTTCCAGAGCAAGAAGGGTGGAGAGGATTGGCTGCAAGGGGGCAGGAGGGAATTTAACTGGGTGATGAAAGTGGTCTAGACCTTGATCGTGCAGGTGGTTACACAACTGTAGACACTTATCAAAACTCATCAAGGCAAATACTTTAAAAGGGTGAATTTAATGAAGCATGTTGTTTCTAAGTCGTGCCTGACTCTGTGCTTTCTGTGACTCCATGGACTGCAGCGTGCCAGGCTACCCTGTCTGTCACCATCTCCCAGAGTTTGCTCAAATTCATGTCCTTTGCATCAGTGATGCTATCTAACCATCTCTCCAGGCAAGAACACTGGAGTGGGTAACCATTCCTTTCTCCAGGGGGGTATTCCTGACTCAGGGATCAAATCTGCATCTCCCACATTGCAGGCAGATTCTTTACCATCTGAGCCATCAGGGAAGACCTTAATGAAGCTACCCTTCCCAAACAAGTAAATAAAAACATGAATCAGATCCCGTTTCTCTGGTTTCCCAGGACAGAGACTGTGATTTTCTCCCTCTTCCCTGGTCTAGTGGATCAATTTCAGCCTAAGTGACCCTCTCCTGTAATTACCATTATCCAGTTGGTTACCAAACCAGAGAAAGACACACAGAGACAGAGATTTAGACAGAAATGCAGAAAACAGTTTGTATTTTGGAGTTTGTGATATGTAGGATCCTTCTGGGGCTTCCCAGGTGGTGCTAGTGGTAAAGAACCCTCCTGCTAATGCAGGAGACCTAAGAGACGCAAGTTCGATCCCTGGGTCAGGAAGATTCCTTGGAGAAGGGCATAGCAACCCACTCCACAATTTTTGCCTGGAGAATTCCATGGACAGAGTAACCTGGTGGGCTACAGTCCATGGGGTCACACAGGATCGGACACAGCTGAAGCGACTTAGCACACACAGCACAGGATACTCTAAAGTGTGGGCCCTAAGGCAGAGAAAGGGTCCTCTTTTCAGGGTCTGAGAACAGGAAGAGACCGTCACAGACTCAGAGCATCTCCTTTGGTAAGTCTGGGTACCTCAGCTTCATGTACCACGTGATAGATTCTCACTCAACACACAACTCTCTGATAGTAAGCCTTCCATGAGCATTGCATTTTGCTGAAATTTTAAATGTAAACTTTTAAAAGACCCCTGTAAGTAGCCACTTTAAAGTTAATATTCTCCCTCTAATTTACTTGTTTTGTACATTTGAAACTTTTCATGAACTGGCTTTGCTTAAAAGAATAAATAGGCCTGAAGGATAACCCATCAAATCCACTTTGCTTGACAGATCTGTCAGACTGTCCTGTTGTGGCAGGGCCCAATCAGAAACCAGCAAAATGAAAGGCAGACAGGAAGGAGATAACACAAAACAAGGCCTGAACAGAAAGCATCTCTATGTGTCTTTCTGACGCATGCGCACTGACACTCGCACATCCCTCCCCAGCCCAGCAGCCCTGCGCTCACCCCGATTTCACTCAATCACAGAAGCCACCTACTCTGAAAGTAGGCGTCCTTCTTAAGATGATCTTTACAAAGTTGTCATATCATGGGAGAGACTTTTGGCATGAGCACCTGTTATACCAAAGGGCTGCTGCTGACCATGGGGACCCAAGAGGTCTATAACGACCCCTCCAGTCACATAGTCCTTCAGTGACTCCGTGTATTCACATGTAAAGTGGAAATAAAATACTGTCTTTTTTCTCATAACTGTGATGAGGGGTACATGTGGAGTTGCATATGAAAGGGCCCTATCAACTCTGGAACAGCACCTATATAGCACCTATATGACTCTGAGCCTGAGACACAGCCAGCTCCCTGTCCATGGCAAAGACCCCTGGCTTTTAGAGGAGGCCTCCAAAGCTTGTTAGTGGTTAAGATGCTTTTGTTTCTAGTTTATAACCAACCTGCAGGAAGCCCCCTGCCCGTTACCGGAACACATGGTCTGAAGATTGCTCTTGCTGTCCTGAGTGCTGGACCCTGCAGAACTAGCCTAGTCAGGGTCATCAAGTTCCCCATGAGCTCCGCGCAGCACGCGGTGTGTGCTGAGAAGCACGGAGGTCAGCACCCCAGACAGACCCCCATTGTCCAGGCCCACGGGTCAGCGCACGGGCTAATGTGGCCTGTTCAGGGAGGTGGGGCATGAACAATGGGAACAAATCTCTGCCCAGTGCCCTCCGAGGGGACAAAGTGCTGGCAGGCTTTCCCTTGGAGCTCATCAATTCCAGAACCATTCAACCAGGTTGCTGAGCCCCGGAGGCTGCTGACTCACAAAGGGCCACTGACGTGCTGGGGAAACAGGAAGCCATTTCACCAAAGAGAAAGGAAATGAGATAGTTTACAGAGGTAAGAGAAAACCAAGGGGGCATCACAAGGCCGGGAAGAAATGAAGTGAGAGAGATCACCTTCCCCTTGCTGTGCAAGTAGCTGCTCCCCTCAAGGGCAGGAGTTCTCTGCTCTCCTGTAATCCTCCCCCGCCACCATAAACCACTCCCCACCCCTCCTTCCTCCATCCTCTGTACCTGTTCACCAGACACCATCTCTTAGACACTCACGGATCATTAAAGTGGGGAGGGACTGAAGAGACCACCAGCTCACGGGCTCCAAGCTTTTCAGCACCAAGCATCCTCTTACGTCGGCTCCTGCAGGGATTCCGTATTTGGGAGGAGTTTAGAATAACTACCCTTACTGAGTACCTGCTCTTTTGGATCATTCACTGAATTAAGAATTTCCTTTTATGATCACTTCTAGTGCCAGCAAAACCCCTGGGAAGTGGGTGTAATTATCTCTCTTTTACATACAAGAAAACAGAGACTAAGAGATTTGTTTTTGCCTGAAATCCTATAGCTAGAAAGTAGGAGAGTTTTGAACTGAGGTCTGTATGGCTTCAAGTCCCCACAGGCTTCCAGCATTTAAGAAGAAATAGCTTAGGCTCCCTGAGCTATTTGCCCTTCTGGGTGTATACTCAGGCAAAATGAAACTATGTGTCCACATATGAATTTGTGCAGGAACGTTTATAGCAACAGGATTCAAATGTTCATCAGCTGATGAATGGATCAACAAAGTGTGGGATATCCACACAATGGAATATTATTTGGTCATAAAAAGAATGAAGCATGATACAACATGAATGACTTCTGAAAACATTTGGTTAAGGGAGAGAAGTCAGTCACAAAAGACCATTTATTATATGAGTTTGTTTTTGTAAAAAGTCCAGAATAGGCAAATACATAAATAGAGACAGCAGATTGGTGATTTCCAGGGCTGAGGGGTGGGGGTGGGGGTGGGCAAGGGCAGTGATCCCTAAAGAGTGCAAGTTTCTGAGGTGGCAAAAATGCCCTAAAATTGACTGTGGAGATGGTTGCTTATGGCTGTAAATACACTGAAAACCACTAAGTTGTACATTTTCAACAGGTGAATTGTATGGTGTGTGGATTATATCTCTATAAAGCTATTTAAAAAGAAATAACTCATGTTGTGACTGGAAAGGTACCCTGGTTCTATGTTGTGAAGGTTGACAGGCAGAAGTTGCATGGTGCAGCGTAAAGAACCAGAACTTGGGAACCAGTAACCTTGGACAAGTTGTTCATCCTCTCTGAGCCCGAGTTCCTTGTCTGTAAACTGGGGTTAAAAAGCCTACCTCTCCCTTGTTATAATGTATGCAAGGCCCCCAGCCCCTTCGGGCACACAGTTCTCTGATTTTGAAGTTTGAGGCTTGAGTGAAGAGGCAGAAGGAGGAGGTGCCCGTGGACACAGTGGCTTCCCCTGCATAGAGGGATCCTTCTCTCCGGATACTAAGGGCTAGTCAGGCAAAGGGCTGGAAAGAAATCTTGGTGATTCACTGTTCTCTGTTGCCTAAGAGACCCCAAACAAGACAGATTGAGGAGAAAGTGAGAAAACAGAATGTGTGTGTGTGTGTGTGTGTGTATGTGTGTGTGAGCTCTCTGGACGACCCTGCTGGCCCCGGGGACTGGTGGGACTCAGAACCAGGAGGGAGGTGGGCGTGAGAACGAAGGGACAGCCAGACTCCTGTGGAAGGTGGCTCTTTTTCAAGGCAACAGGATGGGTTGGATGATTCTGATATGTTTCTTCCCAACTAGGAAGCATCTGCCAAAATGCCGAGTTGCTTTTCTGAAAACAACTGGGGTATTAGAGTTATGAAAAAGCTAAACAAGTAAAATAACAAAACCCAGAAAACAGAGAAACTTGACAACAGAGGTCTAACACTTAATGTCTTGGGGAAAGGTACCAGGTCAAGCACCAAGGTGGGAAGGGTACTCAATCTTCGTCATTCACAGATTCTGTACTCGTGAATTTGCCCACTCACTTCAGTGCATGTGTAATTCCCAAATCACGGCTCATGGTGCTTTTGAGGTCATTCTCAGACATGAACACAGCAGCGAAAAATTTGTCACCGAGTGTGTGCATTCCCAGTTGAGGTGGAATAAATGCTCTGCCTTCTTGTTTCAGTTTTTGTACTGTAAACAGGAGTTCTTTTTGCAGTGTTTCTATGTTTTTGCATTATTTCCTTCTCAGTTCATGATTTTGCTGTACAGAACCACCCCAAAGGCAGTGCTAAGGTCCTGTCCAGTGTTCCCAAGCATAAGAAAGCTGTGATGTGCCTTACAGAGAAAATAATGAATCAATAATATATATTACAAGAAACACATATTTTAAAAGGTTATATATTGATTAATTGACAAGAATGTTGTGACCAGAGGCTCACAGGAACCCAACACTGTATTTCCTTTAGGAAAAAGTAGTTCAGTGTTTGTTATTCAGTGTTCACACTCTATAGAATACAGCTACTATAAATAATGGATGCTACGTATTTTTCATATATTATCTCATTTTAATGCCCACAAACTGTTATATCTTATAAATAAGGAAATTGAGGTTATGCATATTAGACTGTGTGACTTACAGTTAACACGTGCAAGTGGAAGGACTGGAATCCGTTTCTGACTCTTCCGTGAGGAAAGGAATTGTCACTGAGGAATGTTCAGGATGGAAGCAGAGCTGAAATAGTCTGAGTGCTTTTGTCCAGTTTTCTTGAAATCCCCCATTTCAGAGCAACAAAATAATAAAAGGTAGAGGGAGATAATAATTCTAAATAATATCGGTGCTCTTCTGGGTGTGCTTGAACTGGGGTGGGTGGGGGTGGGGGGTTGGGGGGGAAGGGAGACATTAACTTCTCACTCTAATGCCAAAATATTGTACCAGAACTGAGATTGATTGATAAGAACGTAAAGTGTTCTTGACCTCTAATATCAATTGCTAGTAAAATTCCTTTTAAGTGCAAGTTGATTGATGTCTCTACAGCTGGCAAGAATGGTTGCAATTGCTTTCTGGATTAGGGCATGAGCCAAAAGGCATCTAACATCTAGAAATGATAAGTCAGTTTCATCTGTCAAAAGCCATCTTCTTCTTCTCTGAGGCTATGGTTAGTCATCCTGACACTTGTTTTCCTATCCTGCTGCCAGAGCTGCTTCTCTGGCTGTTTTGAACAGACTGCGGCCTACTTGCCATGGAATGGAACATGGCAGCAGCTGATATGAGAGGAGAGACTGGCCCTAACTCACTGTTACCACCACTCCAGTTTCCTGGGCAGAAAAGGAGGAGCGGTATCTCTGAACCACTTCCTGAAAGTATACCTCTAAAAATGAGTGTCAGTGGTCCTTAGTCATCAGCTAGTCCTCAGCCTCCAGAGAATGTTGATGTTTGACAAACCTGGGCGAGCATTTGGTTCAGCTAGCTGGTTTTGGAGATCAGAAAAGTTAGCTTCAGGTTGGGAGGCCCAGAGCTCTCTGCAGCTCAGTGCTCACCCTCCCATTCCTCTACCCTGGTTTATCAAAACCCATCACTCAAAACAGACAAAATTACAAAAGGCAAGGTAAGTTAATAAAATGAATACTTTTTGAGAGAATTACCACACCGGGCTTCCCAAGTGGCTCAGTGGTAAAGAACCTGCCGGCTAATGCAGGAGACATAAGAGATGCAGGTTTGATTCCTGGGTCAGGAATATCCCCTGGAGGAGGAAATAGCAACCCACTCCAGTATTCTTGCCATGGACAAGAGGAGTCTGGTGGGCTATTGTCCATAGGGTCGCAAAGAGTTGGACACGACTGAGTGACTGACACACACACACACACATACACACAGACACACGCGTGCACACACACACACACACTCACAGAGTTCTATTATTTTCAAGAAACAGCCCTGTTTGGCTCAAGCAGAACTTTGGGAGGCCCTGTCCTTCCTAGCTTTTCAGTTTCTCGTGGTCTTACATTATGCACAGAGATCCCCAGCCAATGTGTTGAATGAAAGTTAGAAATAAAAAGCACAAGGGCTTTGGAAATATAAATGTCCTGTACCAAATCCAGGTTCCTCCATTCACCAGATGGTAAATTTGGGCAACTTTTGAACTTCTCTAGGCCTCAATTTATTTATTTGTGGAATGCAAATGGACACTGCCCCCTACCCCCTCACTTATAGGGCTGTTGTGAAGAGAAATGGGAAAATGAAGGCACGCAATAAACGGCAGCTATGATGACTGTACCTGGTGAGTTAACATAGACCTTAAGCAACAAGGGCCACCATGTGGCAGTAAGATTGTCTATCCTTTCAATGCAATCCTATTTTGGTTGGCACAAAGACACAGAAGGGTAACCTGAAGGGGGAGCTGCTTTATGTAACTGCGTGCTGTGGTGGGCACTACTTGACTGGTCCCTGTTTAAGGTGTTTAAGGAGAGGCGTCACAGTAAACAGCGGAATGCATGCCAATTGTTTTATTTATAATGCTTATTTGGATGACAAGGCCAGCCAGCGTTTGGCTGCATCTGTATCATCACTCCACAATGCGGCGGAAGGACTGGACAGCTGCGGAAGCTGCACCCCAGTCGACGGGCTTCCGGTACTCCTTCTTGTCCAGCAGGTACTGCCTGCCACGGTAGTTGGGCAGCTCATAGAAGATCCAGGCGCCCTCCAGCACCTTACAGGAGTGGACCTCCCGCATGTGGAACTGCTCCATGATGGAAGGGCAGTCTTCCGTGGTCTCATACATCTGACCATTAAAATCCCCTTTCTCAAAGATCTGAAGCTTATACTGGCCTCCACTAGACTGAAAAAAACAAAAACAAAAAAACAAAAACCAGAAAACAAGGGGAAAAGAGCAGCAACTGTTACGGAAATGAACAGCAGGCTAGGAACTCAGAGAAGAGAGCAGTTCAGGACCCGCCATCTTGAAAGCGAGATGATCCGAACTCCCATCCCAACTGTGTACTGACTAAAACAGCTGACGTTCAATAAGGAAAACTTTATTCCTTAAAATATATAAGGGGTAAAGAAAGTGGAAATAAATCGTGTGGTCTTATGATGAACTGATCTAACACTTGACTGAAGTCTCAGCAGCCAACAAGAGACAACCACCCATTAAGAGGTAGGAACATCTTAAGAAAACTCCTTTTCATAAAAGCCTAAAGGGGTGGAAGGGGAAGGAGAGAGAGAGAGTCCACCACCTCCAGACTCACCAGGTGAACAGCCCTGCAGGAGCTGAGGCGGTCGTTGAGGCCCATCCAGTGCTGGTACTCGGGATACTCGCCCCGGGGTAGGATGTACATGTACCCAGCGAAATTGGGCCTTTCATACACAGCCCAGGTGCCTCCTTCCACTCTGATGGAGTTGCAGCGGCTCAGGTACATGTGGAAATCTGCACAGTCGCAATCGCTGTCATAGTGGCGGCCTTGAAAGTTTTTGTCTTCAAAGAAAGTAATCTGGAGTACAGGGCAAACAAAGAAAGGACTGAGGGGTGAGGTGACTGCACTTACAGAAAAATGAAAATTAAGGGCATATTTCCCACTTTAAGAATTCCTTTTCTCTCCATTTTGAGGAAATATATAGTTCTACTGTACCTCACATCTGCCTTCTGGCAGACAACTTTGGTTGTCAGCAATAGGAATGAGGACTTTATGAGGGCTTAAGATGAAGCCAAACAAGAGTGCTCTACTATAAGCCATCATTTTCAGACTCAGGTTCATGGCTTCTTCCTCACTCTGCTGCTGCTGCTAAGTTGCTTCAGTCATGTCCGACTCTGTGCGACCCCATAGACGGCAGCCCACCAGGCTCCCCCGTCCCTGGGATTCTCCAGGCAAGAACACGGGAGTGGGTTGCCATTTCCTTCTCCAATGCATGGAAGTGAAAAGTGAAAGTGAAGTCGCTCAGTCGTAGCCAACTCTTAGCGACCCCATGGACTGCAGCCTACCAGGCTCCTCCGTCCACAGGATTTTCCAGGCAAGAGTACTGGAGTGGGGTGCCATTGCCTTCTCTGCTTCCTCACTCTACTTACCACATTATGTAATACGGTTTTCACTTTTTTATCTGTCTCTCCCACCGAGACTTCTTTCAAGGCCAAGGATCAAGCCTTATTTAAGCTATGGATTCCTATGCCCAAAACTGGACAAAACCCTCAACAAAGGCTGGAAGAAGATGAGTGAGTTCCAAATACAGAAATTCATTTTAGATGATAAGAAATATAAAAACAAAACATAAACTTTAGCTTAAGAACTTTAGATAATATAGAATATACAGATATGAAGATATAAGTTCTGTACTATTATGTTGTTGCCAATAGAGTCATTGCAAAGTAACAAAACGACAAGGCAAGAATGTTCTTTGCTTCAAGCTCTTATCAAGTTGCACCACAATCCTCAGGGTAATCCTCCAAGGCCTGTGACGGCACTGGGAAATATGCAGCCCTGGGAAACAGGGAAATACTATGCCTGGGTGGAGAGCTGCAGCTCTACAATCAGCCCTGCTATTTTAATGAAGCCATCGCTCCAGGCTGCAGCTTCTCATTGGTCAAATAAAAGGATTGGACTGGTGTTGAAGCCCTGGCTGTAAAATAAAACTTCTCTCTTTGAATTAGGCAGTCGAGTTCCCAGGAAGTCCCAGGGCTTCATGACGCAGTTTCTGAAAACCACTAGACCAAATGGACCACAGAGTTTGTCCCTTCTGATTCTATGATTCCACACCCATGATCATTGCCAGGTTATATTCCAACTGAAATCACAGGTGTCATTCCCTGATGCTGTGCTGCCACCTGGTGGCGAACGTGCTTTATCAGTTTAGAAGGAGGAAAAACCAGGTCAGCCATTTTAGACGACCGCAGCAGAGCCAGTTAAGTCTGGAGAGGACTTTTGAAGAGAGGATCTCTGGGGTGAGGGTTGAAGGATAAGGAGGGGTTTTCTAGAGGCAGAGAGAAAAGGACAGCTCGTTTAAAGGAATAAAGCAGTGAAAGAACATGGCCCACCATAGAGTAGGGACAAGTACTTCACTAAGCCTGGTGCAGACTGAGCATGTGGTGAAGACTTAGGAAATAAAGCCAGAAGTGGCCCAGAAGCCATGCTAGAATAATGTAGCAGCTTGTGCCTAGAAATAGCTGACTGCTATGGTGGAGTTGAGAGCTGCTGAGGACCAACCAAAGGCAATAGCGACATGAATGACACTGAGGAGACAGTCACAGAAACGAGGATCTGGTGACTAGTCAGATGCAGGGGGTGAAGGAGAGGAAGAAACCAAGAATGACTTGCAGCTAGGCCTAACACCGCATTCTTTTCTACCCCAGGTGAGTCTTTCTGGATGGGAACCTACTAATAGTTTTTTCTTCCACTGTGAACTGTCCCCTCCCGCCCCTTCCGTTTCTCTCTTTCTTGTTTCCTAAAAGCTTCCTTACCCTTCCCACCCCTAAATCATATACTCCACCCCCTTTTGCCCCTTCCCACATTCATCTCTTCCTGCTCCCTTTTCCATTTTAGCATAAGACAGGTTTAGAGATGCGTGGTATCCCAGTTTACAGATGAGAAAACAAAATTGCAACACCACTCGTTAAATCTAGGAAACACTGTCCACTGCAGAGTTGTTCTGAGGCTCTGATGGCACAGTGCCAGTAAAGCAGTTTTAACAGCTGCCTCGTGACTGCCAATAAACTTTTTCTACATTGGTGACAGATAAAGAAGTTAAATGACTTGCCTAAGGTCACTAGCTAGTTGGTTGTGGACAGCAGTGCAAACTTCTGGCCTTTAGTCAGTGGTTACTTCTTCTCCCTCTGTTGTCTTTCTACCTGCCCAGCTGGCTCTGTTCAACATATGCCACTTACTCTTAGAAATGGAGCAAGACTGATCCTGAATCTGACAGGATTTTCCCAAAACCTGTGGTGAGATCTTTAGGAAAATCAAGGTAACCTAAGAATGGATAGATTCTAAACTCCTTAATTCAACTGACCTTTGGTTTTTGGCCAACTATTCACCAAGTAAGATGTTCTACAAAGGATATGCCATGGGAAATTAATCTTTCTTCCTTGTTTCTCATACTTACTACCTTCTGCACACTTACCTGGCTGACTTCAGTATATGAACAGTAGAAATCTGTATAATTTTTTGCTTGCTGTTCACCTTCCCAGCAGACCAGCCAACCACCCCAAGGTTGAAACAAAGCACTAGTATTGCCATAGTACCATTACTGAGCTCCAGGGCCAAGCTGTTCTTTTAGTTGACCTTCCGAATCTTAGGACCCAGAGAATGGTGCACCTCTACTCAGTATCAGTTTGTAGAAGGAGCATGAAATCCACTTTATAGTCAGCTGAGAGGTTGGACAAAAAAAGATGTTGAGAAGGCTAAGAAATGTGCAGATTTTCCTAAAAGTTATTACAAAATCCCTCCAATTGTCAATTAAAAAAAAAAAACACAAACAAACAGCCTGCTAATCCAATACATAAGAGGGGAAAATGTCTTGAGTATTCTACAGATAACAAAAACAAACAGAAAAATTGCTTTTGCCCAGCCCATAACTCCTCTGATTAAACTGCTAGCAAGATAGTGAGAAAGGAAGAAGCAATAAGAGTAAGAGACAAATTACTATCCCCTTTGACCTAGCAAGTAAGTTTTGACTAAGTGAATAAACCAGCTACGAGGAATAAGAGTACTCCCACGCTGGAAATCACTGAAAGTGGGATATTACTCTATAACAGCCTTCCTTCCACGCATGTGGATAGCCCTCTAAAGACTTCAGATTCTCTTTAGTGGATTTTCATGGCATATTTTTCAAAAATCTCAGAGCACTAAAGACATTGTCTCATTTTTCCTCCCCAAAACTTCTGGATGCAACTATGACTATTCGTTCTATTTTCCAAATTGGGGGAAAAAAAAAAAAAATCAGGCACTAACCAATTATGGAACAAGTTAACAGGTGTCTCCTGAAAAAATACAATGGGAAGTGCCTGACATTGCCGATGTAGCTTTCATGCCAAGGCGCTAGTCTAAATCTAAACATGAGAAAACAATTAGAAAGATTCAGATTTCAGTACTTTTTATAGGACATCTTGGTTTGGAGTTTGAAAAATGTCAATATATCAAAGAACAACAATAAAAATAGGGAGGACTGTTCTATATTAAAGAGGCTAAAAAATGTTAAAGAAACTTGACAACCAAATGAAATGCATGGTCCTTGACTGGATCCCACATCAGCCAGCCATGAAGCATTTTTGCGGGGAGCACTTGGAGAAAATGTGAATATAGTCTGAATATTAGGTATTATGTTTTGCTAAGGATATCATGTTTATACAGGGAATGCCCTTGTTTTTAGGATATGCCTAAACACTTAAGGCAAAGTATAATGAAGTCTGCTATTTCTTTTCAAATCGTTTAGTAAAAAGAGAGACAGAGAGAGAAACTAGATATGGCAAAGTGTAAACAATTGGAAATTTAAGTAAAGGACAGACAAGTATTCTTTCACCATTTCTTATTAAGATTCAGTGGGTTTGAACATTTTCAAAGTAAAACACTGGGGGGAAAACCAGGCACCAGAGGCTTTCTTTAGACCTATAGTCAGTGAAGAATTAAAAAGAGAAGGAAGATATATTCCCTCATTCACAAAGAGAATCAATTTCCAGTCCAACAATTATGAATCAAATATTTTAGAGGCAATTTTCCTGATCTAAGTCAGCAATTTACTTAGGGAACAGGATAAGAGTAGCTGCTGAATGAAGGGGAGATGTAGGATTTAATTCACCTGATTGGTCCACCCACTTTGGCTACTTAGAATATTAATGGTTGAGGCTAAATTTCACAAGACAAAATTTTAATTGAATACTGAAAGTTTTCTACTCCACATAATCCTCTTATCTGCACATCTTATTCCTGTGGAAATTCAAAGATCAGTTGCTAGAAGGCAGAAACCATGATGATACTTACAGATTACCTACCTGTACAGTATTCAACATAGCACTACACATGAAGATAAAACCCTTAATAAATTATTTGGTAATTGCTGGAATTGAAAATATAATAAGAATTCCTTCATTTTTTCTTCAATCATCCCAGCCTTCTAACTATCACACTCACCTCCAGGTAAAGAAGCAAAAATGTTTCTTTCAATGTATCATTATGTGAAAAGAAACTGGGTAGGCTAGAAATCAGCGTGACCATTTACTTACTTTGGTTCCAGCTTTAGACATGTTTGGTGCATAGACTGGTTTCCCCAGTGCTGAAAATCCAGGAATGGCTAGAGAGTTACAGGCACAGAGACATTTATACTGGGCTGGTTTCAAATCAAACATTTGCTTAGTCATGAGAATAGGATCCAAAAATTGAGTCAGTCATTTAGAGGCTATTGATGGTTTCTAGAAAAACAATCGGGATTATGAAATAAAGGAAAGCTTCAGTACCCTCTTAATGCTTACCAAGCCTTGCTGCATTATAGACTGCTGAGTCAAGACACCAAAACCCAGCCAAATTTTTCAAAATTAAAAACAAAGAAGATCCTCTTACCTGGGCAATTTGGTTTTTTAGCAAGCAGCCACCTTGAAACCCCCAATATCTTTTTTTTTTTTTTTTACTTCAACAGAGCTTGTAGGAGATGAGTTGAAAAACCACACTCTAATTCTGAACAGAAGTAAGACATGTTCCAAAGCAATAAAACTGACATGTCAACTAATGGCAGTGCATGATATATTGTGTTTGGGGGGAAAAGTCAACACAAGTGACATTTTAGGCATGACTAGAAAAATTGTAATATACACTGTATATTAGGTACTACTATTGTGCCATTGTTAAAACTTCCTGAATTTAATTATATGTACTATGATTATGTAAAAGAATGTCTGGTTTTAGGAAATACATACTAACGTATTTAGGAGTTAAGGTCCCAGATGTGGGGAACCTATCCTTAAACTGTTGAGCAAAAATAGAATAGTAACACTACGTAGAGGGTGGTAAAGTGAATATGTGTGTGTTAGTCACTCGGTCGTGTCCGATTCTTTGTGACCCCATGGACTCCTCTGTCCATAAGGCAAGAATACTGGAGTGGATTGCTATTTCCTTCTCCAAAAGTGAATGTAGCAAAACGTTAACAATTGGTCAACCTAGACAAAGGGCATGTGGGAATTCACACTCCTGCAACTGTCCTTTAAGTCTGAAATTTTTTTCAACACACACACATACATACAAAAGTTCTAGTCCACAAGAAAGGGTGCTATAGAATGTAGCCCAAGAAGTAGAAAGTTACTGTGGAAATCCTGCATCACAAAGGTTTAGCTAAGCCTGACCTGCCGCCTGCTAGGTGGCATTTCTCTGCCATTCTATCATCTTAGAGCCCTTGTAGAGAACAGTTTTTGGCATTTAATATACCTCCTATTTTATGAATAAGATTACATCTCAGGTAAACTCAAACAACAAATCAAGTCTTCTCCATTTTAATTTTCCTGGTCAAATATACTCTTCTTAAAAGTTCTACTTCCTCATCTTTCCACTAATAAAGACTCCAGCAAATATTTTTATAAATGGGATGCGCCCAGATATATTATGGTTAGTTCAGAAAATGACAAATGTGCCTTGATATGAAGCTTGTTGGGTTATAAAGTATTAAGTTATGTGCTTAGTATTCTGAATTTTATAAACTTTAAAGAAAGTATCTAATTAATACCATTAATTTTATTAACCAATAGCAATTTCCAAAACACACTCCTACTACTCCAGTGTTTCTTTATTTGATAATGCTCTGCTTGGTTAAATTTCATCTTAAAAACTGTAATAACTCCAATTAAAACATTCTGAGAGTTAATTTTCACTTTAGAAATAAGAGATATTTCTTATCTCTTCACAAGAGATTTAATTTTGATATAATTACTAATTAACTGACCAAAGAGCATATGAAACAACATGTATCAGCAATCAGATTATTTATTAAACTTTTCCTTTATCTTAAAGAACACAACTCTCCTATCAAATGTAAACTTTATTTTGATATAACATCACAGAATGACTTTGGAAACCTTTCCTAAAGTTAAAACTTTATTTTTTAATCAAAAGGAGAAAATTACCTTTTAGAGTTTTATTGAAAATTTGAAGCAGAAAATGAAAAATAAAAAGTCTACACAATTTCATTGTTGTATACTTTAAGGACTAAAATATCTTTGTATAAAAGCATTTCTGCTATATTTATATTTATACTCCAACAAGTCATACTTTCATTTCAATTCTTTTTTAAAAGGCATAGCAATTTCAATTTAAATACTTACAAAGAACTATAAAACTCTTATTTAACTCTAGAAAGGATGAAACCCTTTCATTACACAACTTAAAATGTAAGGTTTACTAAATCAATACTCAAGTCATTTGAATATTAACATAATGTCTTCATCAACTTTTTCATTTTAGTATCATAAAGTGAGCCTTCTGATATTCTATAAACAATATGTTTATATAATAGAAGTTTAGACTAAAATTCAATGTAAACAATAACAAATGAAATTGGAAGGAAACATAAAGGTCTTAAATAGGAAGAAAAATCTCCAAAGTCTCAAGCAGCAAGAGCACCTTCCCAGTTTAGTTTTGACGTGTGCACCATCTTCTGTTCATTCACATGTTGCCAGGACCCTGAAAATGACTGGAAAAAAAAAAAAGAAAACAAAACTATAATCACAATTTTCTGTCGCCTTCAAGGAAAAATAGGAAAAAACCCTTTTCACAACATCATATAAATCAATCAGATAATAATTTAGAGTGATAAAACATGTGAGTTAAAAGTTAATTACATTCCTGTTTTCTTAGGTTCACATATAGACATAAAGAAAAGAAACTCACATATAGACAAAGTAGTAGGCAGTGGGGATTAGTCTAAAGTAAAATTTTATCCTCTTATAGTTCCCGTTTCCTTTGTATAATCTTCATCAGATTTTCAATTCTTAACTTCACTATTTATTGACTATTGTAAGTGACAGACTTTATTTTCTTGGGCTCCAAAATCACTGCAGATGGTGACTGCAGCCATGAAATTAAAAGACGTTTGGTCCTTGGAAGAAAAACTATGACAAACCTAGACAGAATATTAAAAAGCAGAGACATTACTTTGTCAAAGGTATGGTTTTTCCAATGTTCATGTATGGATGTGAGAGTTGGACTATAAAGAAAGCTGAGCATAAAGACTCTTGAGAGTCTCTTGGACTGCAAGGAGATCTAACCAGTCAATCCTAAAGGAAATCAGTCCTGAATATTCATTGGAAAGACTGATGCTGAAGCTGAAGCTCCAATACTTTGGCCACCTGATGCAAAGAACTGACTCACTGGAAAAGACCCTGATGCTGGTAAAGATTGAAGGCAGGAGGAGAAGGGGACAACAGAGGATGAGATGGTTGGATGGCATCACTGAGTCAATGGATGAGTTTGAGCGAGCTCTGGGAATTGGTGATGGACAGGGAAGCCTGGCATGCTGCAGTCTGAGCGACTGAAGTATTGTAAAATTCTTTTTTCATAAAAAGTAATACATACTGAAAATATAAACAATGTATAAACAGTAAAGAATATGCTACCCAGCTTTGGAAAACAGTTCAGCAGTTCCTCAAAAAATTAAACATATGGCCTTTCAATTCTACTCCTCTGTATTATATACTGAAGATAAATAAAAACATATCTCTACACAAAAATTTATAAATGAAAGTATATATAACAGCATTATTCACAACAGCTAACAAGTGGAAGCAACTCAAATGTCTATCAACTGATGAACAGATAAAGTGTGGTATATCCATATAGTGGAATATTAATAGTTGTTGTTTAGTTGCTAAGTCGTGTCTGACTCTTTTGCAACCCCATGGACTTTGGCCCACCAGGCTCCTCTGTCCATGGGATTTCCCAGGCAAGAATACTGGAGTGGGTTGCCATTTCCTTCTCTAGGGGATCTTTCTGACCCAGGGATCACACCCATGTCTCCCATGTCTCCTGCATAGCAGGTGGTTTCTTTGCCACTGAGCCACCAGGGAAGCCCCAATGGAACAGTGCTGCTGCTGCTGCTAAGTCGCTTCAGTCGTGTCCGACTCTGTGCGACCCCATGGACAGCAGCCCACCAGGCTCCCCCGTCCCTAGGATACTCCAGGCAAGAACACTGGAGTGGATTGCCATTTCCTTCTCCAATACATGAATGTGAAAAGTGAAAGTGAAGTGGGTCAGTCATGTCCGACTCTTCGTGACCCCATGGACTGCAGCCCACCAGGCTCCTCCATCCACGGGATTTTCCAGGCAAGAGTACTGGAGTGGGGTGCCATTGCCTTCTCTGAACAGAACAGTATCCAACCATAAAAAGGAATACTGACACATGCTGTTAACACAGATAAACCTTAAAAACATTATGCTAAGTGAAAGAAGCCAGACACAAACGCCACATGTTGCATGATTCCACTTATCAATATCTGAAATGTCCAAAACTGACAAGGCAAGTGACAAACAGCAGGTTAGAGATTGCCCGGGAACAGGGGGCAGAGGAGATATCAGAGTTGGAAGATTTGGGCCTGGCTATCAATGTATATGGGCTTTATTTCTAGGGTGATGAAAATGTTCTGGATTTGTTCATGGTGATGGTTGTACAAACTTGTGAATATAATCAAAGCTGGTGAATTCTTCACTTTAAAAAGTGAGTTTTATGGTATGTGAATTATATCTCAATAAAAATTAAGAATAAGTTTTCTCCTACCCTAGACATCCAGTCTCATTCCTTAGACCAACACTCTTAACAATTTCTTTATAACTTTTCAGAAATTTTAAAAGCATATAATTAGTATATAAATATGTGGGATTATCCCTGCTTTTTTTCTCAAACACACGAGGCAACATTTTACTCCCCTTCTCCCCTTTTACTTGCACTCCACCACAGATCGGTCAAGGTGAACACCTGTAGACATACTCCACGCTTTTTAAAGATGCACTCCAAGCATGAATGAACTGGTTCATAGGCACCAGCCCTCTACTGAGAAACATTTGGCTTCTTTCCAGCCCACAGCTATTTCAAATAATGCTACAATGAACATTTCTTTTAAACAGATCTTTACATATCTGTAAGCTAAATCTAAGATGTGAAATTACAAAGTCAAAGAATGTGTGCATTTTTCATTCTGATTTTGTCAAACTATCCTCCAAAAAGGTTGCACAAATTTACTTTGCTCAGTGGTAAGTGAAATGTCTTAGTGTTGTAAATTACATTTTTGACCTCTGCCAAGGTGATAGATGAAAAATAATATTTTACATTTCTAATTTTAGGTGAAAGTGAGCATCTTTATAAGTATTTTTCTGTGAACTACCTACTTATGTCCTTTGTGTTTTTCTATTGTGAGTCTTTAAAGATACTTTCAAATAGCAAAATAAGCTAATTTCTATTAGAAAAAAATACTATGTATTTGGATTAAACAACTTCCAGTAAATGTGTCTGTATCTATGTCCTCTTCTATTGAATCTACAGGTTTCCTAGAGTTTAGTATTCAAATCTTCATTTGGATTAATTCTGGTTATTTATTAATGCACAATTAACAAAGACTAGCTAAATTAAATGACTAGTATGTGGGTTTACAGGACAGAGGTGAAATGTGTTAGAAAGAGTAAACCTTAAAGTCATATACAGGGAAGTACCGAACAGCTTTGGACTGTGCCAGGCAAGTGACAAAAAAGACAAATTTGGCTCTTCTATTTGCTGATAACGTTATAGGTTCTGTTTGAATATTCTGGTTCGTCTTCTCAGTATAAAATGTCGTAAATATGGGCATTTAAAATTCTGTATATGCTGGTGGGAGCAGTGGAAAAAAATAGCAATGGTTGGTAACATAATAGTCTGTGTGGTTTTTTGGGGGGGGAGGGGCACACATAAGATTTCCTCCAAATAATTTACGTGGTTGCCATTGTAAATACCTACCAGTGTTTCGATGAGGAAGCCTTATCCTGCTGCTTGTTTGGAGCCTGCTGCAGGAGGCACAAGGCTGTCCAGCTGCTGACGGTGTCCTGTATTAATCAACCACTCATAAAACTTGTTTTCTACAAGTACCTGAAACTGCTTCCTTTGATCCCTAAAATGGCAAAAACAATGCACTCACATTAATTTTATACCAAGTGGTTATAAAATGCTTTAATAGGATAAATTTTAAATTATTTCTAGTTATTCATTTGTTCTCTCTGAATGACTGCTTTGTTCAGTGCTACATACTACATCACCACCACCACCACCACCAAAAAAAAAGAAAAAGATTGGTCAAATACAATTCTTTGTAAAAACTTGTCAGTAATTATATATTTTGTTCTACTGTGATTATTCACTCAACAGATACTGAGGACCAGTGATGGTGGGTAGTGTTCTGACTGATAAGACGTGTAAAGAAAAGAGAAATGGCCTCTGTCCAGGCAGCTCTGCACCACAAGACTCCAGAGGGAGTGGTTCCCATTGTGATCTATGTAGTCTGTGCTCCCTGTGAACTGCATATTCTAGCAGGGAATACAGGTAATAAATAACGTGTGTGTGTGTGTGTGTGTGTGTGTGTGTGTGTGTGTGTGTACGAACTTAAGTAGTTAGAAAAACAGAGCAGAGTAGGGAAATTGAGAGTATTGGGAATGCTAATTTAGAAAGGACGGATAGGAGACACCTAAGATCACACTCAAGCAGAAATCTGAATGAAGTCGTGGATTAAGCAACATAAATATCCAGAGAAGAACATTCCAGGCAGAGGGAACAAAAACTGCAAAGGCTCAAAAGTGAAAGAATATTTAACACGTTCAGGATAAGCAAGAGAAGAGAAGCTCCTGACAGCCAGGAGTTGGCTTAGCACCTAGGCTTAGCTAGGCCTAGGTGTAGTCTGGATCTGGCCTGGCTGTGGTGCTCTTCTGTTAAACATAAATAATCCCACAGCACACCAATAGCAGACAAGATCATTGTGGGATGATGCTAGATCAACACAAAAACAAAACCACTCCATAATCATATCTCAGGTCTGGGTGAAAAACAAAAACATTTTGTGATCCACACCACAAAAATGACTGAGCATTACCCTTTCCTGGCTAATGAGTGACTGCTGTTTCTTTACAATTACATTTTTATCCCCTTTATTCCTTTAATATAAAAATTGTTATAATACCACATCACAGAATCACCCTCACTTCCAGATTGCATCCAACTCACAAGACCCTTCCCCAAATCATCTATCAGCCAAAATGCAATGATCAGTTCTTTTAAACATGCTTTTATGGAGATGTAACTAATTATCTCCCTCCTTGCAATAAGTAATGATATCCAACTTTATTCTACAGATACATTCCTGGTGGTGTATGGCTGGATGGCAATGAGTAAGTAAGATCATAGTATGGTGGGAGGACAGTGAATAAGGAAAAGAATGGCAGAAAAATGAGGCAGAAAGGACCTGGTAGGTACCACGAAGGTTTTATATTGCATTTTATTTCAAGTATGACAGGGACTCATGAGAGGGGCCACAGTAAGGAAATTATATAACCTAATCACTTTAAAAGGATGATGTTGGGAGTTTCCTTTCAAATTAGCAAACAATTCCTGTCTTTCCATGTTCCCAAGGTGAAATTGTGTGCTTTTCCTTGTTTCTAGTGTTATCAAGGATCTTACCACTTGAAGACACCATAACTCACAGTTAACATGTATTAAGTGCCTTACTACATTCCAGATTCTGCACATGTGTATAAGCTTTCTGTATGTGTGGGAAAATCTAGGCATCTAAATACCAGCAGCATCCAAACAACAGCATTGCTTTAAAAGAATGTTTTTCCAATGATCCACTTTTATATCACATCATTATAATGATTATATTACATATGATAATAGTTCACAGAAAACAGTAGAGACACTAAGAACCTAGGTTCTGGAACCAGGCTGACTAGATGCAAATCCTGACTCCCGTGTGACTTTGGGTAAATTACTTAAATTTCTCTGTTCCTTAATTTCATCATCCATGATCAGGAATTGTTCAGTTCAGCTCACTCAGTCGTGTCTGACTCTCTGCGACCCCATGAACCAGGCCTCCCTGTCCATCACCAACTCCCAGAGTTTATCCAAACTCATGTCCATTGAGTTGGTGATGCCATCTAACCATCTCATCTTCTGTCGTCCCCTTCTCCTGCCTTCAATCTTTCCCAATATCAGGGTCTTTTCAAACGACTCAGCTCTTCACATCAGGTGGCCAAAATATTGGAGTTTCAGCTTCAGCATCTGTCCTTCCAATGAACACCCAGGACTGATGTCCTTTAGGACGGACTGGTTGGATCTCCTTGCAGTCCAAGGGACTCTCAAAGAGTCTTCTCCAACACCACAGTTCAAAAGCATCAATTCTTCTACGCTCAGCTTTCTTTATAGTCCAACTCTCACATCCACACATGACTACTGGAAAAACCATAGCCTTGACTAGACGGACCTTTGTAGACAAAGTAATATCTCTGCTTTTTAATATGCTGTCTAGGTTGGTCATAACTTTCCTTCCAAGGAGTAAGCGTCTTTTAATTTCATGGCTGCAATCACCATCTTCAGTGATTTTGGAGCCCCAAAAAAAGTCAGCCACTGTTTCCCCATCTATTTGCCATGAAGTGATGGGACCAGATACCATGATCTTAGTTTTCTGAATGTTGAGCTTTAAGCCAACTTTTTCACTCTCCTCTCTCACTTTCATCAAGAGGCTCTTTAATTCTTCTTCTCTTTCTGCCATAAGGGTGGTGTCATCTGCATATCTGAGGTTATTGATATTTCTCCTGGCAGTCTTGATTCCAGTCTGTGCTTCATCCAGCCCAGCGTTTCTCACGATGTACTCTGCATATAAGTTAAATAAGTAGGGTGACAATATACAGCCTTGACGTTAGGAAGAAAAAATGAGTTAATACATAGAAGGTGCTTAGAACAGTACAGGGCACATAGTAAGTGCTCAGTACGTCTTACTTACTTTTATGGTCATCAGCATTGTTTGCTAAGCTGAACATGACTGATCCGTATTATTAGTATCCTGGTGGCTCAATCCATGAGATACAAAACAAGTAGTTTGGAGGAGAATAGATACATGTATATGTATGACTAAGTCCCTTTGCTGTCCATCTGAAACTATCACAACATTGTTAATTTGCTATACCTCAATACAAAACAAAAAGGGTTTTAAGAAAAGAATCTAAATGCAAGTGTGTAAGTATATCTTATATACTTCCTTCCTTAATCCATATGCCACAAAAATGCATCCAGAAAATTAGACGGCTGGATCGAGTCTTTTTTCAACAGTTTCTCTTAGAATGAAGTTAATTCTAACAGGTCACGTCTCAGATATTGAGTAAACAATCTCGCCTAGAAGATATGTCTTTTGAACTCATCACTAAGCAGGGTGTCTTACACTCACAGTACTACACATGGTACAGGACACACCACTACCGTGTCTTATACCTGCATCATTACTGTAAGTTATCTTTATTAATGAACCTTTATATCTTATCAGGTAGAAAATACACCATATATATGTGATATAGCCCAGAGATAGATCAGATGACACCTTCAGTGTCACACAGCAAGTGGCATGGTCTGTACTAATTCCTGAGTCAGAGTACTTTCCACTACAATACAGACACAGCTGTCCAAAGAACAACACTAATTTTAACATCCAATAAAATCAAGAGAGCTAATTAAAATAGGCACTCCTACTTACACATCAAATCACAGCTCTGGATCATGAGAAATAGAAACATTTTTAGAATGGCTGCTATTTTCTAAGATAATGATAATCAGGAAAAATAATAACAAACAAAAAACTATTACCAAGCAAATGGAATCCAATTATTAAAGTAAGAGTTTTTCTAAGTCTTAAGGATCAAGACATTATTAGGATATAGGACATTTCATGTAAACAGCCTCCAAAAGAACTTGATACCCTCTTCTCAAACTAGCTCCAGCTCCCAAATGGACAGTGCTGTGGGAGAAGCACCCCTCCATCCTGTGGTACTATAATGTTTCTTAGTTATCTTTCCTAACATCTCTAACAAAATTAAATACCAAAATATTGTACAGAAAATAATTACTTAATTATTAAATAATTACTTAATAATTATTCTGAGCACCCACTACTTTTTAAGTTGTACATGCTATTCTGTCCAGAAGAAAAGTGATCAAAGGTGTCTAAACTGGAGTCCAATTTTTGAAGTCATCTTTGTCTTTTTTAGAAAATCTTGTACCAAGTTCAGCCTCCTGTCAAAGTATTTCTGGTTTCCACACCCTTTATCTCCACTCTAGTCCAGTTTTTTAGTCTAGAATACTGTAATATCACCCTGACTTCTCTCTTTCAGATCTAATCAAAGGATCTTCATATGTGCCAATCACATTTCTTTATCTGCCATACCATCTAATGTGGTTTGCACATTGTAGGCATTTTATAAATGTTCCTGGATAAATGAAATGGATTTCTGAACTTCATTCCATTGTTAAAACCTTTTTATGCCTTCTATTATTTAATTCCACATAAATCTAACTCTTATTGACTGATATGCAAGATTCTACATAATCTGGCTTGATCTACTCATACAAGTTTAAATATCATTATCCACACCCTGAATCTTGTTTAAGCAACTGATTTCCAGGACACCTTAAGTCTGCTTCTGTTTCCACATCTGTTCCTCTAGTGCTGTTTCAAGTATTCTGCCTAACCCTCAATTCCTATCCAAACTCTGCTCAGTTTTAAATGTCCAACACAAATTCTTTTTCCTCCATCAATCTTCTCCAACTACCCACACTCATGTTTTCTAAATCTTTATATATGCTTTATATATAGCGTGTCCCTGGCTCTTAGAGTTTAAAGACAAGTACCCTTGAAATAAAATTTTGTGGTGGACATAATAAACCATAAGCATCTATTATATCAAGCATGTTATTAAAAACAAGATACTTCAGTACCTACAAAGTAAGAAAAAAACAATTTCAGAATAAAAGACAGTATTCTAAGTTGACTAAATTTAGCACTACTTAAAAACACTGTACTTGTTTTTCACATTTTACTATGAATTAGGAACTTTGACAAAAACTGGCACTAGTCCATGGACCAGCATTAGGAATCGACTTCTCGGAAGTCTATCTGTAGAGTAGAGGAGCCAGGACCTGTATTTTTAACAAGCTCTTTAGATGATCCTGACACACAACCATTTGAGAACCACCAATATAGTGCAGAGGAGAAAATTAAAAACTAAAAGTAATCCATTTATGATTGACCTTATATATGGTCCTTCATTTAAGTCTTATATCTGCCAGTTAAACTGAAGCTTCTTAAAAGGAGAGAGTCTATTTGGGAAGGTCATGTACATACTGCTATATTTAAAATGGATAACTAACAAAAACCTATTGTATAGCACATGGAACTCTGCTCAGTGTTATGTGGCAGCCTGGGTAGGAGGGAATTTTAGGGGAAAATGGATACATGGATTATGTATGGCTGAGTCCCTTCACTGTTCCCCTGGAACTATCACAATATTGTTAACTGGCTATACCCCAATACAAAGTGGTTTTTTGTGTATAAAAAAAATAAAATTTACTATACCAAAAAAAAAAGGAGGGAGTCTAATACTTGAGTATCCACTTGCTCCCATCCCCCAACCAAACAGTACCTGGAATACTGACCTTAACAAAAGACACACTTTGTCTATTTTGTTTGTTTAGCACAATTCTAAACATGTGCAGATTAATTTGGGGGGCTTCCCAGATGGCGCGGTCATAAAGAATCTACTTGCCAATGCAGGAGACACAGGTTTGGGGATTGGGAAGATCCCCTGGAGTAGGAAAAGGCAACCAACTCCAGTAGTCTTGCCTGGAGAATTCCATGGACAGAGGAGCCTGGTGGGCTTCAGTCTATGGGGTCACAAAAGAGCCAAACACGACTGAGAGACTGAGCATGCATGCAGATTAATTTGCTTTCCCGTGGAGTTTTACATAAGACAAGTTACTACTTACTTCTAGAAAATACTCACTTTGTTAAACGAGCTTCCTTCACAGTTTTCTGCCAGACCTGTATCTTTTTTTCCCTTTGGCTCAGTGCTTTCTGATATGCAGATGGAAGACCCCCAGGTATCTCTGTTGTGTCCCCTTCCATTTCAAATGGAATAATAAACACATAGAATTCACATGGTGATAGGAGTCGGAAGACACTTGGGCTGCTGTTCTCTCTGCACACAATCATGGGATTATCCCAATAGTTAGGCACTGTAGCAAGGCCGGTCCTAGCCATGTGGTCCTCCAGCATTGGGTAATGGGTATGAAAAGGGGCAAAAGTTACTCTCTGGTTCCCAGAGAGAATAAGGGGGCGTGTAGGTGTCAGAATGTGAAAGATGCAACCTGTCGTCGACGAGATGGACAGACGATGGCAAACAGCAATGACTTTAACGTTGTCACAGCTGTGGAGGTGAAGAGCAGTCTGTACAGGGCCCAGGACAAAGGTGCTATTTCTGCACTTCTCAATTGTCACGGATCTGAAAAATGAGGTAAATTCCTTTGAATAAGATTAAAAAACGTTTGACTACAATATTACTCTGTGATGACAAATAAAAGGACCCCATTCTAAAGAAGATGTAACAATGTCAGAACACTATGAAGACTGCTTACCGTAAGGGAGAGAGCAGATATATAAAAGACTCGTTGCAACGATGGATCTTTACATGTGCCCCCACCAGAGTATCTGAGCTCTTGGCCAATGTCTGCTTGTAAACCTGGCTCATCACCACCATGCGGTGCATCCTTGGGGCCACATGAGTATTACAGGCAATCTTCGCTCTCTTGGTTGTCCCTTCAACTATTTAAGAAAAATACAAACGAGATAGTTTCAAAGGAAACCCATCATCCAAATGAGCTCATAAATATCTACATGTCCATATGTCTAAAATTAGATACATAACAGGTTTAAAAAGTGTTAGATCTGAGTGTCAGGTAAAGAGCTGTATGCTATACTACTCTCTGTGCTTTTCTGTATGTTGCCAAATTTTAAATTGTCTTTTTAAAAAAAGGTTAAATCTACAATCCATTCAAGATTGCCTATAGATCTAAGATTTTTTTCATGTCTACTCTTCAAGTTAAGTAATGTGCCTAAGGCCATATGGCTAGTAAGTGGTAGAGTTGACGCAATTCAAGTATCTTCCCCAACTCACCTTAATTTATCATCCCAACTCTGAAATATTCTTTTTAAATTGCCATAATACAAATTCTGAACTCCTCCCAAGTTACTTACCACATCATTCCATGCATTCTATTTAGGTTCATGTCTTTACTCCCGGGATCATTACTGAGAGTACATCTTCCTCTCAGACATGGTGCCTTGCACAAACTCACACTCAAAAACTCTGTGCAGGCTGCCCTCCTAACACAGTCTCCCCATGACGTCATTGCTTTCTCAGACTGTACTTCCCTGCAAGCCACCAGGACCACTCTTGTAAAGAAAACTGCCAAATGTGGAGAGGTCACGTAGTACGCTCTTCTTCTTTTAAAACAATTCTTGTTTTCTTTTATTAGAAAACTAATATACGGCTACTGCAGAAAACTTTTAAATACTATAAGTAAAACAAGATAAAAATTATTTGTAATCCTACTATCTAACACATTTTATAATCCTAAGAGCTCAGATGTCCTTTTTCCTCCTAGTACTTACCCTAGCAATGTTTAAAAACTTACTTGCACTTTTATTTCTTTTATCAACATTAACAATTATATAGTATCTCCTGTTTATAGGAGCCATACATACCTGAGAGTCTGACCTCATGCTACAGCAATAACTTGGTTGCATATAAAATACTTGGATCATTGTAGATGTTGCTCAACTGTTTTCTGAATTTTAGCATTACAAAAATTTGATACAAAAGTGATTTTTTTTTTTTTTTTTTTACAGTTGCATGGAAACTATTTTCTCTTTATCTCTGAAACTCAAAGATTTTGGAAGTATATTCTAGTCTTTTCCCATTAATTTTGCCTGGCATTTGCCTTAGTGCAGCACCTATTTCTGAGGCCCTCTTCTCTTAAAACTTATACCTGGGCTCCAAGAAGTCATACAGTACCTGAACCTATCCCATTAGCCATCACTGGACGATCAGAAGTAGATACCTTTGCAACCAAAGCCAAATTCTCTCTACTATGAATTTACATTTCTAATTCAGAAATAGCTAGTCTGCCTGTGTCTGTAAAGCTAAAAGAACTTCATTTTTGCAACAACTCTATGAGGGTATAACTGTGGAATAGCCAATTTCTGCTAAGTGGCACAGAAAATGGGAAAGCTTCAAGCAAATCAGCATGAGAGTGAGAGGGAAAATGAGCCAGAAAAGACAAAAGTAAAGCAAAGAAAGAACTAACTGAAGTTGGAGTTTCTGTTAGCTGCAACCAAAGCAAGTTGGACTAATGAGTCAACTGAGATTGTTGCTGCCTTGAGAAAAAATCTCATTTACAAAAGAGATGTTCCCTTTTTTCCCTTTTATAGTAGCAATATTCTTGAGGTCTTCCACAAAAGATGTGTGATCACTAATACATCAGAAAATACTAGGTTCCATAACCTGTCATTCAATTTAATATAGATTAAGATATTAATAAATACCTTGGTGAGCCCAAGCCAATTTCTTTCCAGACTTGAGGCAAGCAGATGTACCAAATGGATTCCCAGTCAAGCAGGTTCTTAACCAGGCTTCCAGCTTGTAGAAAGAAAAAGTCTTAGAGGTCTTTGAGAAGCCAGTTTCCGCATGCAGTGGTTGCCACAGTGCAAGTTCATAGAGCGGGTATATCTTCCTAGCTCCACTCACTGTACCTTCGATAAGAAAGCTGAGCGCCACAACAGCTTCCCGAGAGACTAGACTACTGTGGGTTGAATGAAATGATGCAGTAAGTTGCTCTGGGTCTAAAAGCAGCTCAAGGAGATCTGACAGATGATCACAGACAAAAGCCTGATGACTGTAATCATTCCAGTTCTAAAAAATATCAAAAGAAAGCACTCTTAACAGAACAAAGAGATTCAGTGAGATCTGAAACTTTCATATTTTAATTGTTTTATGTTTATACTTTGCCTCATCCCCCCAAAAGCATTTAAGGTGACTATACAAAACTTATAAAGATTTTCTGTGCATGTGATAGGTATAAAGAGATTCTATCCTACCTAAGATAATCCAAAAGTAACACTAGTAGCTAAGCTTCAGTGTGTGCCAAGCACTGTTAAAGAAACTTGATCATTATTTAGTCCTAGCAACAGTCTTAAATTAGATGCCATTACCATGCCCATTTCACAGATGAAGAAATGGAGATACAAAAAGAAATTTGCCCAAGGTCACACAGCTAGTAAATATTCTAAAAGTTTACATCAAACATTTCATGAAGCACTAGGTTTTTTAAATTTACCTTCTCAAATCACAGAACTAATTTCAAAATCTGATGAAAAAAGGCAACTGATCTTACAGTAGTCAGATTTAAAAGAAGTTATTACTTTGGGAATAAGCTTTGAGTTGGCAGACATTCTAAGAACTCGGCTCATTCATTTGACATATTTTTTTGAATACCTCTTATGTGATATGACCAGTGTTACGTGATGAATTATACAAACTGAGTAAGACATGGTTCCTGTCCTCAAGGAATTCAGCATCTGTGTAGTGAAATGACAATATAAACTAAAACACAATGAGATAAGACCTACAGCAGAGATCTGAAAGATGTTCTATGGGCAGGAGAGGAACAAGAACGTCATTTGGGGAAAACAAATCTTAGTGTAGTGCTGTTTGCATAGATTCTTGATTGACATTGGTAGTTTTGCAAACAGATCAGGAAAAAAGGCATTCTAGCCCTAGGAAACTGCATCCAAAGGCCCATAGGAGTAAAATTACATGCTATGTTGAGAGACATGAAAATTCTGGGTGGGGTGTAGGGAGCATGCTGGGAAGTGGCAGGGAAAGGTAAAATGGTAGGTAGCGTCCATTCAGCAAAAGCCTTGCATGAAATACTAAGGTCTCTGGGCTTCATTGTGTGTGCCAGAGATTTTCAAACTATTTTGTAAACAGCTATACCATTTTCTCTTTTGAATAAACTCTCTTTTGGATGCCAGGGAACACTTCAAAGCAGAGCTGCCCACAACCTCACCTGCTCTTCCCCCTTCTTGCTGCATCTCCCTCCCCCGTAGTAAGCAGGCTGGAGAGGACTCCAAGAGTACAAGGGTGAAGACAACAATGACAGTGAGAATTCACTGGTGGAGTTCTGACAGGAGATGGATACAACTGATCTGTATTTAGGAAACTCCAGTGTAGTAGGTGGGCTACAGATTAAAAGCAGGACGATCAAGTAGGATCGAATACCAGAAATAAAAGCAAAAAAAAAAAAAAAAAAAAAAGACACTAGGACCTATATAAGAAGAAGAAGAAAGACAAATTTTTAAAGTTATTTTGGAATCAGAATCAATAAGGCTTGACAAATAAGTAGGCAAGGGTGGTGATAAAGAGAGCATGGACGGCTGGCTGGTAGTAACTTTCACTGGCACAGGGAATACAAGTTAATTTAAGTGAAGGGAGATTTACTGCAGGGACACATAGTCATCTCCCAAATGGAAGTACAGGGAGGCCTCATCAGAACCGGAACCGGAAAGCCAGTTTGAACCTCTTCCTCTCCCAGGACGCTCTGCATATCTGTTCCATTCTCTTCTTTTTCTCTGATTCCCTCAGAGTTTAATCCATCATAACTCAGGTCACTCGCAAATGTGCTAGCTGTTCTGGTCTCAATGCCACATGAGCTACCAGCTCAAATACCCATCACCAACTGGTAATCTCTTCAACCCCTTGGGGTATTGTCTGGGCCATGGTCACCATTTCAAATCAGACCACTTTCAAATTCATGCCAAGGAATGGGTTACTCTAGTTAAGTGTCCATCCCTGATCCAGTCAGTTGCTGGGAGATGCCATACACAAACCAAAGTCACCATATCCTGGTGCTTACTGTGCAACAAGTCATGTGCTGTATATTACTGAATTCTCACAGCCACTCAGAAATAGGCATTATCATCACCATGCAGAGAAAAGAAGCCAAGCAAGAGAAGTTAACTGACTTGCCTACAATCATGTGAAATCGAATTCATCAACATTTGCAAAAATGTGAACACTAATTAAGAGTCAAGTAAATGATTTGCCAGAAAATTATCTAAGTGATTTTTGTGTCACTGAAGGAACTGAAATCACTTCTCTATGTTGATTAAGACTGCACATGTTGATTTTGTTTTATAAATAGGAAAAAAGGCAAAACAAAACAAGCCAGCAAATCTCTGGCTTATATAAGTTATTCAAAGTAATTTTTAATGAAGGCAATATATCTCCCTCGAAAATTGTCCCTGTCAGAGAAAGAGACCATAATTTAAACAGTACCTTATTATGACAACTGGATTTTTCAGTCAGGTCAGGAGACTGAGCTCTGTGTCTGGGACTAGGCCACTCTTCCCCAATCAAAGATGTCCTCAGGGAGACCTTGTTTAACTGCTGTATATGTAAGAAGAGCAGAAACTGCAGGGTGTCCACGGAAAGCTGTCCAAGAAGAAAGTAAATGATGAATCCATGTCCTAAAATGACATCAACCACTAGTCTACAACTAAGTAGGTATAGTAAAAGAAAGTCACAACAGTGTTCTGATCCTAAAAGGACAAATGCAAAAATGTTTCTAGCATTGGATGCAGGTGTCTCTGGCACCCAGATGTAGGAGTGTCTAAAACTAATTAAACTGGAGTCACTTATCTTCTCAGAAAGCTATGTAGCATCTATGGCCACTGATAGTCTCTCCCAAAAGTCATGAAGCCCATTCTTTTTAGAAGTATATTATTTCAGAAGTTTAAAATTATATTTAAAAAACCTTAGTAATTTGAATTAAAAAGTAGAAAGAAAGGAAGGAAATTTAATCAAGACACAGAAGTTAAACATAATCATAAACTAATCAAGAAAGTTTAGGATATCAGGGCAACATCTGAAATTGTATGTAATTTTTTGGTGTATGGTATTCTGTGGAGGAGTAGGCCTCAGGTTTTCATCAAAATCTTTAAAAAGTGCTTGATTAAAAAAAAATACTGGCCTGACAAATGTTTCTAAATCATTTCTTATTTGAAGAAGGTATGGTTTGAAGCTCATGATTATCCTCATATACCCATTCCCATACACATACAATGGAGGCAAAAAAGTGAAGTAATACCTCTAGGATTACAGCTATATTCACCCTGATTGCCAACACGGCTCAAAATCATGAAGCCTAAGGAACTTAAAAATATGGGTTCTCAGAACCACCTAAACCTAGCTATTCAGATCAGCAGTCAACATGGAACCTCATGAATCTATGTATTTTTTTTTAGGTTTTTTCCTTAACTAAAGTTACTTTCTTAACTAAACCTTTTGAGGTAACTGTAGTTTCACATGCAGCTGCAAGAACAAAGATCTGATGTATTCTTTACTCAATTTCCCATCTTGCAAAACTATTGTGCAATAGTATTGACAGGGTATTGACATGGATGCAGTCAGGGTAGAGAACACTTCCATCCACACGGATCCTTCATGTTGCCCTTTTATAGCCACACCAACTTCCCACCTTCCCTCACCCCTTCTTCAGCCCCTGGCCACTTTTCTGTTCTCTATTTCCATAATTTTGTCATTTCAAGAATGTTACATAAACGGAATCACAGTATGTCATCTATTGGGACTGACTTTTTTCACTCAACATAATTTCCTGATTTTATACATATTAGTACTTCCGTTTAATAATTATGTGTTATACTGTCATTACTCCTCCATATACCCGCCTCTCCATGAGACTATGAGATCTCTTTTTCATTTTTATGTTCCTAATAACTAGCACACATAGTAAGCACTCAAAAAACACTGGGGCTTCTTGAAGGTTTTATTCATCTCTGTATCCACAGCACTCACTACTGCACATAGGAGGCACTCAATAAATGTTTAAGGGCTGATGCTGAAGCTCTGACACCTTGGCCAATTGATGCCAAGAGCGGACTCCTGGAAAAGACCCTGATGCTGGGAAAGATTGAGGGCAGGAGGAGAAGGGGACAACAGAGGATGAGATGGCTGGATGGCATCACTGATGCAATGGACGTGAACCTGGGCAAACTCTGAGAGAGAGCAAGGGAGAGGGAAGCCTGGAGTGCTGAAGTTCATGGGGTCACAAAGAGTTGAACATGATTTAGCGACTGAACAACAACTAATTATAATGCCCTTCTCCTCCTGGTTGCTTGCCAAACTTTTTTTCAATTTCCAAAACCTTGTTTAGATATTATTTCATGTGGTAGAGTCTCACTAGGTGCTAACTAAATACCTTTCCCTCCTTGAGCACACAATCAGATGGCATTTCCCAGCCTCCTTTGAAACTGGATATGGCATACCTGGGTTACAATCAATGGAATATGGGTGGATTTACACATACCACTTTCAAGCCTCCCAAAGAATACACGTGAAGGACTCAGGCCCTAGTGGGCATGGCCGTAGCAAACTGTGTTTTATTTGCAATTTTCACTTCCTCATCTTCCAAGGGGCTTACATGGCTCTACCTATGGCCACAGGATTTCCCTACTTCCTATGAGGCAGATTCCTTCCCATCTTAATAATATCAGGCATGGACACATGACAAGGCTTTAGCCAGTGGAACAAAAGTAGCTGCCGTTTATGTCACATTTGAGCAAAAATTTTAAGAGATGTCAAAACTTTTCTCCTATTCTTTTGCTCTTCCCTTCTATCGTAAGACAGGCATGACCTTCACAGAAGCTGTTCCTTCAGCCTGAGTCCCCAGATGGGCAGAAACAGAGCCAGAGCCTGGAAAAGAGCTTTCACTAAGGTGCAAACTAAAAGTCAAATAAGCAAGAAATAAACTCCAGTTACTGTAAGCCACTGGAATTTCATTTTTGTTTGTTTTTAACTGCAGCACAGCAGACTAGTACAATAGTGGCTCCAAAAGACAGAAGATGCCTGAGTCATTGCTTAGACAACAGCAGCCTAGAGACTCATCCAACCAGATGCCTCATGTTGGACTGCCGCATGAATAAGAAATCAAATGTTATTGCGCTAAGCCACTGAAATGCTGGACTCACTTGTTACTGTAATAAGCTTACTCTGATTAATATACTTTCCCTGTAAAGTCTTTCCTCATCACCAGAATTAACTATTCTCTTCTCTATTCTGTTTCTGTACTCTATGCATACTTTTACTGTACATTCCATACTATTAAATAGTACTTTTTAAGCTGAAGTATAGTTGATTTACAATATTGTGTTAAATTTCATGTGTACAGCAAAGTGATTCGGTTACAAACACACACACACAATTTGATCATTTTTCATTATATATATACATTTGATTCTTTTCCATTAGAGTGTATTATGAGATATTGAATATAGTTCCCTATGCCATATAGCAGATCCTTGTTGTTTATCTATTTTATATATGGTAGTGTGCATCTGTTAACCCCATACTCCTAATTTATCTCCCCACTTCACAAGTTTGTTTTCTATGGCTATGAGTCTGTTTCAGTTTTGCAAATAAGTTCATTTGTACTATTTTCTATATCCACATAGAAGTGGTATCGTATTTGTTTTTCTCTGTCTTACTTCATTTAGTATGATAATCTCTAGGATCATCCATGTTGTTGCAAATGGCATGATTTCATTCTTTTCTATGATGAGTAATTAATATATGTGTCTTCCTTATCCATTCATCTGTTGACAGACACTTAGGTTGCCTCCAAGTGTTAGCAAATATAAACATCCTGCCATGAACACTGGGGTACTTGCCTCTTTTCAAATTAGAGTTTTCTTTGGATATAGGTCCAAGAGTGGGATTGCTGGATCATATGGTAGCTTTATTTTTATTTTAAGGAACCTCCAAACTGTTTTCCATAGTGGCTGTACCAATTTACATTCCCGTCAACAGTTTGCAAGGTAGTCTTTTCTCCACACCCTCCCCAGCATTTGTAATTTGTAGATTTTTTGATGATAGCCATTCTGAATGGTGGGAGGTAGTACCTCAAAGTGGTTTTTATTAAACAATTTTTATTAGAGTATAGTTGATTTGGGCTTCCCTAGTGGCTCAGATGGAAAAGAACCTGCCTGCAATGCTGGAGACCCAGATTCGATGCTTATGTTGGGAAGATCCCCTGGAGAAGGGAATGGCAACCCACTCCAGTATTCTTGCCTGGAGAATCCCATGCACAGAGGAGCCTGGTGGGCTACAGCCGATGGGGTCACAAAGAGTTGGACACGACTGAGTGACTAATACAATAACAGTTGATTTACAAGGTCTGTTAGTTTGAGGTGCATAGCAAAGTGAATCAGTTACACATACATCCACTCTTTTTTAGATTCTTTTCCCATATTGGTCATTTCAGAGTACTGAGTAGAATTCAATGTGGTTTTTGATTTGCACTTCTCTAATAATTAGCATTGTTGGTCATCTGCATGTCTTTTTTGAAGAAATGTTTATTAAATAGCACCTTTTTACACACACCAGCTTCCCCTACTAGTCTATGAGCTCCATGAGGGCAGAGCTGCTAGTCTAATTATCTTTGACTCCCAGCACACAACAGATGCACACTTAAAAGTAGGCAGGTGCTCTTACCGTAACAGTCAACAGTTCGTAAGCACTCACATACCTCAATATTAGTTTTAATGTCAATGAAAATATTTCCCTCTTCCAATTACAGGGTTTCTATATCATTATCACTTTGAAAGTAGATGAGTATGGATTGCTAAGTAAGGACTAATTCACTAAATACTGCCAAACTGGAAATGCTAAAACTTAAATGGTGCTTTGGGATCACATGGTCATTAAAATCTAAACATGTATAATATCATATATGAAACGAATCGCCAGTCCAGATTCGATGCACAATACTGGATGCTTGGGGCTGGTGCACTGGGACGACCCAGAGGGATGGTACGGGGAGGGAGAAGGGAGGGGGGTTCAGGATAGGGAACATGTATATACCTGTGGCGGATTCATGTTGATGTATGGCAAAACCTATACAATATTGTAAAGTAATTAACCTCCAATTAAAACAAATAAACTTATATTAAAAAAATACAAAAAAATAAAGTTGAGCATCATTAAAATATTAAAAAAATAAATCTAAAACTTGCACACTCTACAGCTAGTACAAAAATTTTAAATAGTTTATTTCCCAAAGTAACTAAACACACACACATATAAATTCATACCTGATTTCTTTGCTTTTCGACTTCATCCTCAGACATGCAGTTGGACAGAATCTCAGACCATTCCAGGCGCTCCTCTGGTGTCTTCATTGCAAGACTATCAAACATTTCAAAGTAAAGCCATGCCAGATCCTTAGCCAACTGCAGCTTCCCACATGCAATGTGCCTCCATGTAGACCAAGACAGGCGTGGGTAACCTCCCTCTATGGTCCGTGTTCGCACATAGGTGGATATCTTCCTGAGATAGTGAAGACTGAACTTGGACGGAGGGGGAATCTGCAAGGCACCCACTATGAAGGGTTCTGCTTTCACCCAGAGGAGAACTCCGGACTGATCCATATTATCTCTAAGGACATCTGCGTGAAAAGGCTTCTTTGCATACCTAGGAAACAAAGTTTCTTTACAAACTAATTTGAAACAAAACTCATTTACACATTTTCTTGTAAGGTGACCTTTCCCTTAACTGTTTTTAAATGTACTGCTGCTGCTGCTAAGTCACTTCAGTCGTGTCCGACTCTGTGCGACCCCATAGACGGCAGCCCACCAGGCTCCCCTGTCCCTGGGATTCTCCAGACAAGAACACTGAGTGGGTTGCCATTTCCTTCTCCAATGCATGAAAGTGAAAAGTGAAAGTGAAGTTGCTCAGTAGTGTCCAACTCCTAGCGACCCCATGGACTGTGGCCCACCAGGCTCCTCCATTCATGGGATTTTCCAAGCAAGAGTGCTGGAGTGGGGTGCCATTGCCTTCTCCGTTTACATGTACTAGGTCAGTTTAAAAAGTGAATCCAGTTCATCAAACAAAAGCAGAATAGATTTTTTGGTCAGATCTCATCATAATCTATTTGAGCAAGAAAAAAATGTGATAAAACCATCTGACTTGTTCAAAGTGGTTGTTCTAGGAAGAGTATAAATGCGTGAGGTATGAGATAGATGCCTGCTCAGGATAAAGAAAAGAAGAAACGGAAAAAAAGAGCCATCCTATCACCAGAAATCTTGCTCTACCCTGAGGGCAAACACTAATCAAAATAAGGGGAATAAAATTTCAAAGTCCAATCACTTACATATAGAGGATGAGATTGATTAAAGATTTGGATGTGTTAGTTGCCCATATGAGTGCAACATCAAGCACTAGCAGAGGTGGCAGACAAGAACGCTCATGTAAACATAAACCGAAAAAACTGATCAAGGAAATTAAAGCATCTTTATTTTCTGTAACAGTGAACCTGCTCTGGCATATTCTATTGTCCTTAGTTCGGGAGCAATATTTTTAGATTTTGTTTGTTCATTGCTTGTTGTAACAACAATACACCATTTTAATGGAATATTTATTAAATATCTAAAAATGGAAGGGGAGGAAAGTATCCATAGGCCTACCACCAAAGGGAAACTGGTTAATATTTTACTGTACTTCCTTCCTTTTTTCTACACAGGTTTTTGAATGTTCATAGTTGTGATAATACTGTATATTCTGCATTGTATAGTACAATTCTGTATTATTTTAAAAGCTGAAAAAATATACTCCAGTTTATTCAACTGTTCTATTTTCAGACACCTTGTAAATTTAAATTTTTTCACAAAAACAAGACAGACAAAATAGTGATCATTGTTGAAGCTGGATGATGAGCACGTGGGGGTTCACTTACCTATTCTACTTTTATATATGTGAAATTTTTCCATGATAAAAAGTTTAATGTTTTCACTTTTATAAATAATGCTGTAATTACCACCTTTCTGCATATATTCTGGCTTGTGATTAATTCCCAGAGAAAATTTTCAAATGTGCATTTGTGAAATGAAGTAATTGACATTTCACAAGTTCCTGCCATACGTCCACTGCTTTCCAAAATGATTATATAAAATTTTCCATCAGTTGACCAACCAATGGTTTTCACTGAGCACGCCTCAGCATTAACTTCACTTTAAAAACCTTCATTTTATGACTGGATGAAAAAAAGTTTTACTGCTATTTTTGTTTGGCACTTGATTCTAAGAAAGCTGTGCTTCTTTGGGGAATTCTCTGTTCAAAAAATAACGGACATAAATTACGTGCTTATTATGTGCCAGGCAGCATTCTAAGTATTTCATGCTTTTCACCTTCTTTCATCCTTACAATGACCTTAGAGATACATATATTATCCCCATTTTCAGATGAGAGAACTGGGGCTTAGAAAAGTTAAGTGAGTTACTTACCTAGAGTCACATACTTGAGTTGGCAGAGAAACCTGGATTAGAATTCAAGTCAATCTGACTTCAGAACTGAGCTACTTACACACATATATATTAATACTTTAGGAACCCAGTTTTAGGAGAATCTGGAAAGTGGGAGTGAATCTAGAAGAGAATTACCAGAATGAGTGGTCTTAAATGGAGGGCCACGTAAGGGCCAGGTGAAGAATCATGGAAGCATGAACCCCAGAAAGGGTGTGAGAGGGTGGATGACAGCTATCTGCGAATTTTCTGAGTAAAATCAGACGAGGCAGGTTCTGTGAGGAAGATCTTGGTCCGCTCCAGTATAGTCCACCTGTCTCTAAAGCGAGCAATCAAAAGCCCACTGGAGACGAACCCTCTATTCTAACCACGAAACTCGGGACGGCTAAATTCATAAACATAAACGGAAGCTCCTTTCCGCTTCCAAAGCTTCCCTGGGATCCTGGTTTTTTAGGAGGGGAGACCAGCGTGAGGCCCAAGGCCGTCCTCCCGAGGCTTCGCCGCCACCTCATCCGCTGTCCGGGGTAGGACGCGGTCCAGGTTAGGAGGCGGGATGTGCAGCCCGAGAGCGCCCAGATCAGACTTCGGGAACAGAGAAGCCCCAGCTAACAGGGTCTGTAGAGGACCCAAGACCTGGCGAGCGCAAAGGCTGCCTTCCCAGCCGGAGCCCGAAGCAAGATGGTCTCTCTCCTCCCTCCCTGGCGCGGGCCCGCGAGCGGTTACCTGCAAAGGCAACGAGCCGTTCCACCGGACCTCTCTGGGTGCGGCCGTGCCTTGCGCGCCAGACCGGCCCAGCGCTCGTCGCCCACCCTCTGCGCAAGCGCGAGGCCTAGCACCACCGAGACCTGGCGCACGACAGTGCTAGAGCGGTCCAGTACTTCTTTCTCGATCTGCGAAACACTTGGCTGGCGCCAAGAGTCCTTGATGCTGGAACCTGGAACCAGACCTGGCTGCTTTCTGGAGTCGCGCTTTTCTACTCAGGGTAGTAGGAAGTTTTCTATTGCTCCACAGAGCTGTGGTCAGCAACTAGCTGCTGGTAAGGTCAGCACGCTTTCATCAGTAATAATAAAGTGACAGTTTACTTTTATAGAATACTATGAACTGGGCACTGATTAAAGCACCTTAACTTATCTCAGTCTTCCTAAGAGCACTCTAAGTACACTTGTTTTACAGATGTAGAAACTAGGGCTTAGAGAGGTGAAAGTAACACAGCGACCGAGCAAAGATACAAACCCAGGCTATCTGAAGCAAGAGCGACCAGGGTGAGCTCCTTAACTGTTAGCTTTTCCTCCATGTTACTGCCTTTAAGAAGTTTTTTTGGATTTCACCTAGTATAAGAACATCACTCCTTTCTCTAAACTTTCATTTTATGATTTTTGGCCATTTCCTGCTTTCTTAGTTCGTTTATGGCCTCTAGGTGTGGGAGATACAAAGGTAAATAAGACCATAAAATGCAATTTAGCTCCTCTTGCATGTGGCCTCTCTCCCTTAGTAGGCATCTTCCTGAAAGCAGTAACCTGGTCTCCCTCTTAGCTCTGCACTGTGTCTGGCACAATGTTGCCACTTGAATTACAGTAGTGAACAAAACATAAAGCCCTTGCTTTCTTGGAGTGTATATTTTGATAGGGAGAACAAATAATGCATTAGGAAAAAATAGAATAATTTCATATGTAAGTGCTACGAAATTTGGGGAAAGGGGTGTATGCCAAATCTGAGCTGAGGCCCGAAGAATAAGAAGCCAGCACACGAAGATCACAGTGGAAGCGACTTTTACGCCGTGGCAGACTCTGTGCTAAGC
This sequence comes from Bubalus bubalis, assembly GCF_019923935.1. Taxonomy (NCBI): domain Eukaryota; kingdom Metazoa; phylum Chordata; class Mammalia; order Artiodactyla; family Bovidae; genus Bubalus; species Bubalus bubalis. Next base: position 126,056,040 of record NC_059157.1, on the reverse strand, counting down.
TGCTGCCTTAAACAGCTGTTAAGAGAACAGTCCAGATTCATGCTCTCATGAAACTGGCATTCCAGTATGTGTGACTGTTAGGGCAGGGATGAAAATAATAAAATAAAACAGGGCAGTGTAAGAACAGAGATTCAATAGTTGCTAATTTTGGTTGCTTGGTCAAGGAAGTCTTCTATAAAGTGGTGAATTTAAGCTGTTATCTGAGTTTAAAAAGGAGTCACCTCTGTTAGGATCTGAGGGAAGAGTGTTTCAGGCAGAAACCAACTAGAATAAAGGCCCTAACCAGGAATGAGCTTGATGTATTCAAAAAAGATAAAGGAAACTATTTTGCTGGAAAATGTGGTAAGGAGTATACTAGGTGAAGATACAGATCATATATGTTTTTTGTTCTTTTTTTCCCAGCTTTATTGAAAAATAATGTTTCTTACTGGCCACATGTGGCTATAGAGCACTTGAAACTTGGCTAGTGGCACACTGGAATGATGCTGAGAATCAGGGCGCATTCATTAATACGTGCCTCCCCATGTCCTGCTTCCTAATTCTGACTTCTGCCTGCTGTGATCACTTGATCACCAAAGCTGCATTGCCAATCATGGTTCAAATATTTATCTGTGAGGTTTGCTTTTTGTATTTAAGTTCCCATAAATTTTTATTTCATTATATTTATTCTGCAGATGATCATTGGCATGTTTGAACAGTATCATTCTACTTCCCCAGCTCTTTATATTCTAGACTGAGAGATTTTATTTTTATCATCTTAATCTGACTTTATACACATTCCTTATTTTTTGAGATGTAACAGTACAAACTTTTAGGATTGTAAAGGAAGAGACTCTAGCCTTTGGGATGTTACTAGATGTTAGAACTAAGATATTTTCTAGGATTAACATTATTCTGAAAATTTGGGTGACTGCTTCAATTTCTTTCATCTCATCCTCTGTCACCCATTCTCTTCCTGAGGATGAGATAGTTGGATGGTGTCATCGATTGAATGGACATGAGTTTGAGCAAACTACTGGAGATAGTGAAGGACAGGAAAGCCTGGTCTGCTGCTGTCCATGGGGTTGCAAAGAGTCAGATACAGACATGACCGAGCAACTGAACAAATCTATTTCTTTATATTATCAATGTTTTAACCTTGACTCAGCTAGGCCAGTATTCCTCTTTAAACTTTTTAGGCACTAGTTACCCATTTAGAGAATAATTAGACAGATGGTTTATTTAAAGTTGTATATTTGTCTTTTGCTGCCTATTAATATTTTTAATGTGTATGATACCCAAGTGATATGCATATATATAATTGATATATTTTAAATCTCTTTAGACATTTCTTATGGGGCTTCCCTGGTGACTCAGTGGTAAAGAATCCACCTGCCAATGCAGGAGACGTGGGTTTTAATCCCTGGGTCAGGAAGATCCCCTGGAGAAGGAAATAGCAACCCACTCCAGTATTCTTGCCTGGAGAATCCCATGGACAGAGGAGCCTGGCAGGCTACAGTCCATGGGGTGACAAAGAGTTGGACACGACTTAGTGGCTGAACAAGGAAACATTATTATATTATCTAATAGCTAGTATAAAGGCTGGGGATCTTATTGTAAATGCAATGGAAAGTCATTCGAGGCTTTTAAGCAGAGAAATTATATGATCTGACATGTGTGTAAAAAATCATGGCAGGGAAAAGGGTCGGGGTGAGAAAGAGATCCTAAGATATTAGGAGTGGAGGCAGGGAGACCAGTTAGGAAGCCCTTGCTCGGTGGGAGATGATGTGACTTGGCCAAGAGGTGGTGGAGATATATAATAGTGGACAGATTCAAGAAATGGTTTAAAGGTAAAGATTCGGATAGGGGACACAGGAGAGAAATCAAGGAAGATACCTGAAGCTTTGCAGTGAACAACTAGGTGGTGATTTACTGAAATGAGCAAAGGGTGGGGGTGGGGGGGTGGGGGGTGGAAGGGGTCAGATGGTCGTTTCTGGGTTTTTTTTTTTTTTTTTTTTGGTTCTCTTAAGTGTAATAATATTTATTATTTGCGTGCTTACTATGTGCCAGACGCTGCGCTAGACGGCTTACAGATTAAAATTTCACAATACTATCAGTAAATGCTGTGCCTCAGTTTTGTAGAAAAGAAGCTTAGGCTCAGACTAGGGACAAGGCGCATGTTCTCACCGCTAGAAGTGGTGGAAGCTGAATTCGAACCTAAGTCTGACTGCTTCCACGGACATCAGGCCTCTTCTTTGCGAAACCAAGACAGTTTTCTCGTGAGTTTTGTTAGGAGAAGGCAAAACATGACCTAAGCGTCGCGTCCGTTGTACCGTTGACTTTCAGTCATTGTCCCCGCCCATCTCGCTCGCGTACCTCCTCCCAGGCGTCCAGCGCCTAGCTCTATATGAATGAAATTCCTAGACTTGAAACCAAGATAAAACCTCCCTCCTGCAATTGGCCAGTGCTGGAGGAAGAGCCTTGTGATTGGTAGAGAGTCCAAGGAGGCGGGCGGAGGGAAACTTCTGGTACCGTGGACGCCGGCTCTAGGAACACATCCTACATCACCAATCTTGACGTAATTTTCTCCGACTGGCAGGTGCCTGGGCCGGACGGATTCCTGCGGCGGCGCGATTGTCTGACGTTTCCTCTTCTAATTGGCCGGGAGCTGCGGCTGAAGTTCCGAAGCCTAACTGGCCGCCCGCGCCGCTTCGGAGGTGAAGTGTACTGCACTGATTGGCTATGAGGCGCCGGCCGCGTGTGATGTCCGGAGCAGCGATTGGCTCTGGCCCGCTAGGGGCTTCTCTCGCCGGGACTCGGGACTCCCGGGAAGTGACTGGTAGAGGAGGGGGCAAGCTAGCTGTCGCTCCTAAGTCGGAGACCCGGGCGTAAGGCGGTCTCTCAGGGCTGGGTGGGCTGGCGAGCCGACGCGGCGGCGGGGGCTGTGAGGAGTGTGGGGGGCCGGGGCCGGCGCAGAGGGACTATGGCCCCGCAGAACCTGGGCACCTTCTGCCTGTTGCTGCTGTACCTCATCGGGACCGTGATCGCCGGGTGAGGAATTGGAATCTGCGGGCACGGGGCCATTAAGTCAGTCTTGGATGGGAAGGAGGCTGGGTAGAGAAGGGGACATTGTCCGACGGGGGGAGTGGAAAGGGGCGTTGCTGTGGTGAGGCGGTGGAGAGGAGTGGATAGTGTGGGCCAGGCTAGTGGGATGGAGAGGAGGACAGTGGGTGACCCGGGTGATAGGAGCTTAGACCCAGAAGCCCTAGAGCTAGATTTGCCCAGAGAAGCGAGGGTTGGATGCAGTGCCAAACGCAACGTGGGATGGGGGTCTGCTGAGTTGGAGAAGGGGACGATACAGTGTTAAGTCTACAACGAGCCGTTGGGCTGACATTAAAGTGGGTGGGTTGTGATGCCAGGCAAAGTGAGGAAGTGGGGAGAATAGGTAGGGTAGCCATGCCGGGACTGAAAGAAATTGGATTGAGGGAGCAAGGCAGACCCTTTGAATAGCCCTTGTACCTTTCAGCTTCGTGAGATACTGAGCCTAAGCTGTCATCATGCCTCACTGTCTCTCCAGGGAGCATTCTTAGGGAGCTGAGTAGTATTACAAGCAGAAGGGAGAAACATTTTACCAATAGACAGTAGACTGGAATTCTAGCCCCACCCAACTTATGAATTATGTGACTTTGAAAGAAAACCTAAATTCCCATCTTTGACATGAGGATGATAATGTGCCACCTGTTTGAAGGAAGCAGGATCTCCTGGACTCTAGACATTCTCCAGCCTTTAAGATCCACTATCATGTAGGCCCAGTGCCCACTGAATTTGATATGCCAGGCTCATATTTAGAATGTGGAAAATAGTAAATCCTTCAGTTCAGTTCAGTTCAGTCGCTCAGTCGTGTCCGACTCTTTGCGACGCCATGAATCGCAGCACGCCAGGCCTCCCTGTCCATCCCCAACTCCCGGAGTTCACTCAGACTCACGTCCATCGAGTTGGTAATGCCATCCAGCCATCTCATCCTCTGTCGTCCCCTTCTCCTCCTGCCCCCAATCCCTCCCAGCATCAGGGTCTTTTCCAATGAGTCAACTCTTCGCATGAGGTGGCCAAAGTCCTGGAGTTTCAGCTTTAGCATCATTCCTTCCAAAGAAATCCCAGGGCTGATCTCCTTCAGAATGGACTGGTTGGATCTCTTTGCAGTTAGCTTCTGACAAATTTGTAGGTTACTCTGAAAGGAGAAAGCACTACCTAGAAGAACTTGACACTTTAAGTGCTTGTTATTCTCTTAAAAGTTTTTTTTTACCCCCGTGTGCATATATGCTTAAACTTTTTTTTTTTCTTCTTGTGAAACATCTTATATTTCTAAATTAAAAATCTTCTTCTCCTGGGTAAAACTTTATTGTATTTTTAACATGTTTTTGTTAGCACTTTTTGCACTTAAAGCAATGTGTACCTTAAATTGTTGGAACAAGATGTCAGTATAAATCCTGTTAATACTCTTAACTATAAAGTTAGTGGAAAAGTGAAAGTGCTAATCACTCAGTTCTGTCCAACTCTTTGGAACCCCATGGTTCCTAGAAACCCACCAGGCTTCTGTGTCCTTGGAATTCTCCAGGCAAGAATATTGAAGTGGGTTGCCATTTCCTTCTCCAGGAGATCTTCCCGACCCAGCAATCAAACTTAGGTCCCTTGCATTGCAAGCAGATTCTTTACCATCTGAGCCACCAGGGAAGCCCAACTATAAACTTAAGTCTTTCATAAAGGAGTCTCTTGGGAACTGTAATGTTGATACTGAGCTGTGCCAACCATCTCCCTGTGTTTTTCTCGGCTATTTCCTAACCATTTTTATATTAAGTATATCCTAAGTAAGCCTCATTTTTTATATAGTTAGCTCTTTTGTTGTTAACATTAGTGAACCTTTATCTAGTTTTGTCTCAAGAGATGCCAGCTTTTGTATATTTGGGGGGAGGGGGATAAAGCACCTAAATAATCCTCATGGAATAATCTTCATCCCCTTGTCAGTGATAATTTTAAAAACTTACACATAAAATGTTTATATGATTTCCCTAAAGTGTGACTTAGAGCTTATTAAATCATTTTTTTTTTAAGTTCTCTGGTATATTGCATGGATCTTGGTACCCCAATGCATTTTTCCCTGACTACATTTTAAAATTATCATCACTCCTACATTATCTCCACTGTGAATAACTTTCCCATCCCTTGGTTGAGAGAGTGTATTTTCAGAATAATTTCTGCTGGCTAAAGGGATAGACTTTTGAGAGCATACTTATTTAGTCATTTCATTCAATGAATATTTATTGGTGTCTTCTATGGACTGGATATGGTCCCTGCCCTCAAAGTTTATTAGTCTGATTCTGTCTTCCCATTGGCCTTTCCTGCAAAGATTCGCTCTCCAGTTAATTTAGTTCTAGCATAGTTCCTGGCAAGGAGGTTAGTGGCTCTGCACTTTGTCTCCTGACTTATGCCATGTGCATATTTGCAGCTGCTGAGACTTATAGGCACCAGCATATGGGTTCCAGCAGCTGGCTGTGATTAAGACTTGACCTAGACAAACTGGAATAACTCCTAGTAATGGAAACAGTGAGAGACTTTATATTTTGGGGCTCCAAAATCACTGCAGATGGTGACTGCAGCCATGAAATTAAAAGATGCTTGCTCCTTGGAAGAAAAGCTATGAGCAACCTAGACAGCATATTAAAAAGCAGAAACATTACTTTGCCAACAAAGGTCCATTTAGCCAAGGCTATGGTTTTTCCAGTAGTCATGTATGGATGTGAGAGTTGGACTGAGTGCCAAAGAATTGATGCTTTTGAACTGTGGTGTTGGAGAAGATGCTTGAGAGTCCCTTAGACAGCAAGGAGATCCAAGCAGTCCATCCTAAAGGAAATCGTCCTGAATATTCATTGGCAGGACTGATGCTGAAGCTGAAATTCCAATACTTTGGCCACCTGATGTGAAGAACTGACTGATTGGAAAAGACCCTGATGCTGGGAAAGATTGAAGGCAGGAGAAGTAGATGACAGAGAATGAGATAGATGGATGGCATCACTAACTTGATGGACATGAGTTTGAGCAAGCTCCGGGAGTTGGTGATGGACAGGGAGGCCTGGCGTGCTGCAGTCCATGGAGTCGCAAAGAGTCGGACACGACTGAGTGACTGAACTGACTGAATGACTGCAAAATTGATATTTTCTCTTTTTCGGCGCAAAACTCCACAACTCATACATTCAAATGAATGTTATTCTCTTTTCAGACTTCTCTTGTTTGGGCTTTGACTTAACTTCTGTGTTAACCTCTGAAGTTAATTTCAGTCACTTCATCTTTAACATTCCAAGAGTGCTACTGTTGGTCAGAACGTTTATGTGATACAATCTTTTTGGATAAAGAAAATCATCCTTTGAGATTATTTGATCTTTGGAAGCAGTCATTTGAAGTCAGTAATAGAGGATGACAAAGAGACTCAATTTGATTATAGAGTTCTTGCTTGGAAATAATGTGTGACCATAAAATAAGAAAATGATTTTCTTGACTAAAACTAGTAGGAGAAGAATGTCACAGATACTTTGAATAATCCTAGCATTGTTCAAAAAGTACATAGCCTCTCATTATGATTGCTTCAGTGTATGAAACTCATTACAAATTCTGGTGTGTTTTTTTTTAGTTATTCTTTTTGTGTGTCACACATGTATCTTCATTTTCCTACCTCTTTGCTCAGACACAAACCTAAATGTAAAGGAAAAAATTTCACTTTTAAAAATGTAATGTATAACCCTTTAATGAAGTATCTTCTCCCTCTCCTGCATCCCCAGGCGAGACTTCTATAAGATCTTGGGGGTGCCTCGCAGTGCCTCTATAAAGGATATTAAAAAGGCCTACAGGAAACTAGCCCTGCAGCTTCATCCTGACCGGAATCCTGATGATCCACGAGCACAGGAGAAATTCCAGGATCTGGGTGCTGCTTATGAGGTGAGTCAGGAAGAAGGTAAAGTATAAATAAAACCTGCAGATACAGAAAAGACTGTGTAACGCAGAGTAACACTCCCGTTTTTCAGGTCATTTTTTAAAAGAAATAGACAATAGATAAAAGTAGTACTCAATGCTATATTGTACATGTATTTTAGAAGGTACTACACTTCCTGCCCTTTTCATATCCGCATTTGTTTTATTAAGGAGAGTAGTGTTAACAAAGATGAATGAAAGCAGATAGAATTGGTAGATTAATTAGTAGATTGATCTTCGGTCTGTGTGTTTGGGAGTTGGAGCCAGAAGCAGAAACAAAATCTAAATGAGGATTGCAAATCCACCTGCCTATATGGACCAGGTAGATAATATGCATGGCAGGTATAAGGTAAAACAGGAGGGTGGATATTCTGCCTCCATTTTAGCAATCAACAGGGAATGAAGAGGCCTGTGACAAACTGAAGACTTGACTCATTTCAAGGGAGCAGCTGGTGTTCAACCCCAACCAGCTTTTGCCATATATAGAAGTAAGCACTGTGTTGCCAGATCATTTAATTTTTCTAGAGGAGTGGAATTCCTGATTTTTTTGGTAAATTTTCCTGGTTATAACATGTTGGGAAGTAATTCAATTTAAAATTTTCTTTTATGTGCAGATCAAAGAAAACATAGCTATAGTTTGAATTTGCAACCTCTAATCTAGAGGTTAAAACACTTTGATGTGTATCATTTCATTTAATCTTCATTAGGACAACATGAAATATAGTAGAGCTGGGCATATTCTTATTCCCATTTTCTTTCTTTCTTTTTCATTTTTAACAACACAGAGGAATATTTACTGAATCCTTAATCACCTTTTTGGCTATTTGAAAAACCATTTCACACAGAACCATTTTACAGAACACCATGGTGAAAAAATTTTTACAAATAAGCAACTGATAATCTTTCATGTGTATTAATTTAAGAGTTAGCTGCTTTGCACGTGTTGCAATTCACCTTTCTCCTAGAAATAGGATAAGAGATCTGTGGTTATATTTTTTTTCAGCTTTGTTGAGATATAATTGATAAATGAAACTGTAAGATATTTAAAGTATACCTTGTGGTGATTTGATATGTGTATACATTGTGAAAGGATTTTGCTCAATCCATCACATCATGTATTTCTTTTTATAGTGAGGACATTTAAGTTCTGCTTTCTTTACAACTTGCAGCTATACAATACAGTGTTATCAATTCTAGTCACCATTTATTCCCATTTTCTAAAAGGGCACAGAAAAAAATAATTTGACTCCAGTAGTCAGGGAGCTACAGCTTCTGAATTCAGATTAAATCCCTGTATAGTGAGAAGATTGGAAACAAGTCTGAAAAATATTTTAGTGGGAAAAAACCACAAAGAGGGGATTCCAAGGCCTTCTGGGTTAAAGAAGTGAATGAAGTAAAAGTGATTTATATGCTCATGAAACTTAAAATTAATGGGGTTTCCCTTTCTTCTCTCAACACCTATAGGACCAAAATTCCTAACCTTAGGCTCACAAATAAACTTGAGAGGGTTGGTGGACCCTCTTAAATTACTGTATGTAACATTTTGTTTCTTGTTAATATGGATTCCATGTTTTGCACTTTATTTACCATGAATACTCCCATTGTTTGCTAGAAACCCAATAATCAAAAATATTTTCTGGGAGAACTGTTGCTAAGAATTTTCCATGCTCTTTATAGATTCTGCATGTTGTTTCACCATGACCTAGGCAGGCTATACATGCATCATTCAATGAGATTGCAATTTAACTCAGAACCTTTCTAGTCCCCAGTTCAAATTTTCTTTCTTCTTTGCGTGTTTCACTTGATTGCCTGCCTTTGGCCCTTGGATAAATTAGTGTCCATAAATCAAAATCTCACTAAAGTTGAAGGGTCTATTGTGAATACATCTGTCTTCTCTACTGAGCTGAGATTACTGCAGGCATTTTAATTAGTTGAGACTGGTTGATTGGCCAGTCAACTAAGAAATTCCTTTCTTTCTCTTAAAAATAAAAGTTTCCAAGACTGGAATAAAACTGCATTCTTTAGATAGAAGAGAAGTGAGGAGTAAGTGAATGATAATAGATAACTTTGAGGGTAGATTTGGATGAGTTATTACAGAAGCCTCCTATGTCCAAAAAGAAGCTGACTTAAAAATAGTCTTTGTTTTGAGGGGTTTGAAATGGAATTTCTTATGGATCCAATCTGGAATTCATTTCTTTGCCAAGACAAGAACAGAGAAGTGGACTTGAAAGTGAAAATATTGAAAATCATGATCACATAATAATGAGGATTTTTTGTTCGTTTGTTTTTTAAGTTAACTCTGCCCATTTCTATTTCCCCAAAGTAGCTTTTTTTTTTTTTTTTTTTTTAAGGATATTTATCAAACCCTTTATTTTTCACCTGCTCTATCATAGTGGCTTTAGTTGAGTACTCTAGTCACTTCTAGTCTAACTCATTTCTCTTTGATTTTAAGAATGCCCACTTTCTTATACACTGACTTTCTTCTTATCCTTCTGAATGTATCTTAAATGTTAATAGATTTTTTTACTGTGGTTCCTTACACATCATTCAGGCCCTGAGCCAAAAATGTGTCTTATTTACATATGCCAATCAGATCTTCCCTTTCTTTTGCTGAGTCAACAAGGCCCATATACTTCCAACCTTTTTTTTCCTGAGCCAACACAAGCATGAGTTTCAAAGAACTTTTTCCTTCAGTCTGCTGTCTAAATAGAAATGTAAGAATACCAAAGAACATAAAGTAGTTTAATTTTCAAAGTTATGTTGTTGTTTAGTTGCTAAGTTCTGTCAGTCTCTTTGTGATGCCATGGGACTGTAGCCCTCCAGGCTCCTCTGTCCATGGAATTCTCCAGACAGGAATTCTGGAGAGGGTTGCCATTTCCTTCTCCAGGGAGTCTTCCCAATCCAGGGATCAAACCCGCATCTCCTGCTTAGCAGGCGGATTCTTTACCACTGAGCTACCTGGGAAGCCCCTTCAAAGTGCATATATTTCAGAATGCTGTCAATAAATGGGAGGCTTCTTTTGGAAGGCAAATTTTGAATAACACTGAAGTTTATTTTGTTTTACATTCTTTATTCTAGATATGAAATGGTCCCATGAGAAAGCATATACTTATGACTGAGCATCTAGTTTTCTAAAACCATTAAAACTTTCAGTCAGTTCAGTTCAGTTCAGTCGCTCAGTCGTGTCTGACTCTTTGCGACCCCATGAATCACAGCACGCCAGGCCTCCCTGTCCATTACCAACTCACAGAGTTCACCCAGACTCACATCTGTCGAGTCAATGATGCCATCCAGCCATCTCATCCTCTGTCGTCCCCTTCTCCTCCTGCCCCCAATCCCTCCCAGCATCAGAGTCTTTTCCAATGAGTCAACTCTTCGCATGAGGTGGCCAAAGTCCTGGAGTTTCAGCTTTAGCATCATTCCTTCCAAAGAAATCCCAGGGCTGATCTCCTTCAGAATGGACTGGTTGGATCTCCTTGCAGTCCAAGGGACTCTCAAGAGTCTTCTCCAACACCACAGTTCAAAAGCATCAATTCTTCGGGGCTCAGCTTTCTTCACAGTCCAACTCTCACATCCATACATGACCACTGGAAAAATCATAGCCTTGACTAGATGGACCTTTGTTGGCAAAGTAATGTCTCTGCTTTTCAATATGCTATCTAGGTTGGTCATAACTTTCTTTCCAAGGAGTAAGCGTCTTTTAATTTCATGGCTACAGTCACCATCTGCAGTGATTTTGGAGCCCCCAAAAATAAAGTCGGACACTGTTTCCACTGTTTCCCCATCTATTTCCCATGAAGTGATGGGACCAGATGCCATGATCTTCATTTTCTGAATGTTGAGCTTTAAGCCAACTTTTTCACTTTCCTCTTTCACTTTCATCAAGAGGCTTTTTAGTTCCTCTTCACTTTCTGCCATAAGGGTGGTGTCATCTGCATATCTGAGGTTATTGATATTTCTCCCGGCAATCTTTATTCCAGCTTGTGCTTCCTCCAGCCCAGCGTTTCTCATGATGTATTCTGCATATAAGTTAAATAAGCGGGGTGACGATACACAGCCTTGACATACTCCTTTTCCTATTTGTAACCAGTCTGTTGTTCCATGTCCATTTCTAACTGTTGTTTCCTGACTTGCATATAAGTTTCTCAAGAGGCAGGTCAGGTGGTCTGGTATTCCCATCTCTTAAAGAATTTTCCACAGTTTATTGTGATCCACACAGTCAAAGGCTTTGGCATAGTCAATAAAGCAGAAATAGGTGTTTTTCTGGAACTCTCTTGCTTTTTCGATGATCCAGTGGATGTTGGCAATTTGGTCTCTGGTTCCTCTGCGTTTTCTAAAACCAGCTTGAACATCTGGAAGTTCACGGTTCAGGTATTGCTGAAGCCTGGCTTGGAGAATTTTGAGCATTACTTTACTAGCATGTGAGATGAGTGCAATTATGTGGTAGTTTGAGCATTCTTTGGCATTGCCTTTCTTTGGGATTGGAATGAAAACTGACCTTTTCCAGTTCTGTGGCCACTGCTGAGTTTTGCAGATTTGCTGGCATATTGAGTGCAGCACTTTCACAGCATCATCTTTCAGGATTTGAAAGAGCTCAACTGGAATTCCATCACCTCCACTAGCTTTGTTCATAGTGATGCTTTCTAAGGCCCACTTGACTTCACGTTCCAGGATGTCTGGCTCTAGGTCAGTGATCACACCATCGTGATTATCTTGGTCGTGAAGATCTTTTATTAAAACTTTAGAAAGTCTTTTTTCAAGTTGTGAAATTGAGCTTGAGCATCTTTCGTAGAGCAGTGTCCCTTTTCACTCTTTGCAATTCAGACTCAGGGCGTTATGAGCTGTTTGTGCCAGACAGCACTCTTCCACAAATGGATTTCTACATATATCAAAAGAATGAAAGGGGAATATGAAAATATCGCAGTGTAGACCTTTCTGGAGACCTGTCATTTGATTCCCTCGACTTGCCAATCTCTTAATTTGTATGGGGTAGTGTCAGGTAGAGCTTATGGTATAGATACATGAGGCTGAGCAAAGTTGAAGGCTGGCCTTATTTACTGCTTCTGTGACTAATGACAGTCTTGTCTGTCATGTCCCGGGTTTATAGTTTAGAGAGATAATACAGCATAGTGGTTAGCAGCCTAAGTATGGGAGTCAAACTACATGGGAAGTGAACCTGAGGAATTCATCTCACTCTTTCCTGTTACTGCCCTCACATTCATAGCCATGTCGCTAATCTTGTTAGTGCTAATCTGCATGATGTTTATGCAGCTAGGTGAGTTCTGATCAATTTAAATTAAAAACATGAGTTGAGCATTGTGAAAAGTTACAAAATGAATGCTGATCAAAGAATTTATTAACTCTTAAACATGCCTTAATACCATACATAATAAAAGCCACAATCCACTAAAATTTTACACACAGTATCAGAGTTTAAAAATTTTAAAACATAAATGTGAATGCACCTTACCAAACCATTACCAATTCATAATCGTTTCCTCCACTGGCTTTTGCCCCCAGGTTTTATCGGATAGTGAGAAACGGAAACAGTATGATACATATGGTGAAGAGGGCTTGAAAGATGGGCATCAGAGCTCCCATGGAGACATTTTCTCACAGTAAGTAATTTATCCATTTGCAAGGTATTAGTGTCTGAGAGTGGATCACTTAGTGATTATTAAAGATTTATCCTTGCTCCCTTGTTCAGAATCTTTTGATGAAGAGTACAACTCAACTGATCCTTGACCAGAAGGTCATTCATCATCCTTTGTATGGGAATATACTTCTCTATTTTCACAAAGCTCCAGCAAAGACAGGTAGTACTTACAGGGATGTCCTCCTAGCCAACCATATCAGTTGAATCAATCCCGACTCTGTTGTGGGTGATATATGTTGGGAACCAGTTCCATTTGTCTCCTCGCTCTCTTCAAATCTGCAAACCACTTAACTGAGCAAGGTGATTCTTGTAAGAGAGAGAAATTCCTGCTCCTATACCCAGAGCTGCCTCTTCATCCTGGCAGCAAGAAAGGGATGATTGTGATCATCAGCATTGGTGGAAGGAGTCAGGGCAGAGACTCTCCGTCTCTTGCTGCTCCCAGCTTTCTGAGAAGGCTGAGTGGCTGGATGATAAACACCTTACCTTCCCACTCTTTGAGGCCCACTTTATTGAACATTTGAATTTTCATGTGCTCTGATGATGCATAAACAGGAGGTCCCGATTGGGGGTTTTGAGTCAAATTATAAATAAAAAGATATTTGAATATGCATTTCTGTGGGGAGGATGCAGTGCTTTCTTCAGATTCTTAAAGAGTTTTGTGAACTCAAAAAAAGGAAGAATCACAGTTGCTATGTTTAGTGTTTGGGGGTGACGGTAGATTTTCAGGACCTGTGAAGATGTGTGAGTAATACGGTTAGGAAATCTCCTCTTGTGCAGGATTGATTTGGCTGCTTTAGCCTACCAGGGAAGTGTTCTGTTCGAACCTCTTGGCAGTTAGAAGTGATAGCCAGAGATGCCAGAAAGAGAAAAGGCTCTGCCCATGCCCCTCCTGCACCAAAATCCTCCCCCTCTGCTTTTATTCAAGATTCAGGGAGTCTATTCACCGAGACTGGGGGTCTTTTTGTCTTTTTTTTTTTTTCCTGGAGGGAGGGGTTGAGGGGTTGTATGGTTGTCATCACTATGCCGACACCTGAGACTTCTTAACCAAAATTTAAGATTATGATTAGAACTCCTATGAAGTTAAAGGTCACTGTTTATATTAACCTTAAAGTGATGCTTTAAATATTTAAAGTGATGCTTCTGTTATTTAACACAAGTTAATTTTGATCATATGAGACCAGAACTTCCTTTTCTGTCAGATCCAGAGTTTTACTGAGGCTGATGCTTTTTTAGTTTAATTACGTATCCAAGATTTTTGTACAAAGCAGTAGCTTCTTTCACCAAAGTTAGTATCTAAAAAGCATATAAAGGTGAGCACTACAAGAGTCCAAAATTACCACTGGGTTCAGCAATACATGGGCTTATATATACTATACCCTTTCTCAATATCTCCATTATATTCTGATATTTGTCAGTATTAAAGAGATTTTTTTCATTGATTAAGAATTCATTGGCATACTTTATACACTGTACTGTATGTCTTCAGTTCAGTTCAGTCGCTCAGTCGTGTCCGACTCTTTGCGACCCCATGAATCACAGCACGCCAGGCCTCCCTGTCCATCACCAACTCCCGAAGTTCACTCAGACTCACATCCATCGAGTCAGTGATGCCATCCAACCATCTCATCCTCTGTCGTCCCCTTCTCCTCCTGCCCCCAATCCCTCCCAGCATCAGAGTCTTTTCCAATGAGTCAACTCTTCGCATGAGGTGGCCAAAGTCCTGGAGTTTCAGCTTTAGCATCATTCCTTCCAAAGAAATCCCAGGGCTGATCTCCTTCAGAATGGACTGGTTGGATCTCCTTGCAGTCCAAGGGACTCTCAAGAGTCTTCTCCAACACCACAGTTCAAAAGCATCAATTCTTCGGGGCTCAGCTTTCTTCACAGTCCAACTCTCACATCCATACATGACCACTGGAAAAATCATAGCCTTGACTAGATGGACCTTTGTTGGCAAAGTAATGTCTCTGCTTTTCAATATGCTATCTAGGTTGGTCATAACTTTCTTTCCAAGGAGTAAGCGTCTTTTAATTTCATGGCTGCAGTCTAGACAATATTAAAAAGTTTTTTTGTGTTGGGGCAATATATATGTGCTGTATATTTATACTATAAATACTATATAAGTTATAGATGATGTTATTACTTCAGTGTATTAAAAATGTCTTTCAGTTTGCTCATTGGTAGGTCACAATATTTTATCAGTGTGAAGAAAACTAAAATTGTAAGAGGTGAATTCTGATTTCTTTTCCTGATGATTTTACACTTACCAACAGCTTCTTTGGAGATTTTGGTTTCATGTTCGGAGGAACCCCTCGTCAGCAAGACAGAAATATTCCAAGAGGAAGTGATATTATTGTAGATCTAGAAGTCACTTTGGAAGAAGTGTATGCAGGAAATTTTGTAGAAGTAAGTCCAAATTATTCAGCTCTTCATATTCTCTATAATGTGTTCTTATGACTAAAACTAAGAGGTTTTTGGGTACCTTCTCTGTCTTTTAGGAAGGGGAGCAGTGCATAGAATTGAATTAATCATAATCCTTGGTTCATGATACACTGTAATTGTTTCATGAACTCATCTCTCAGCCCCAGAACTTAATAAAACAATAAACCATGACTTATAGCTACCTACATGCTACTTCCCTATTCCATCCCCCCACCTCCCTTCCAAGGTGACTACGTCGTATCCTGAGTTTCGTCTCTGTTGCCACTCTTTGTTTATTTGTTCTATTATATGTGTATGTATACCTGGATAGTATTTCGTTCACTCACATTGTTTCTGACTTTTTGAAAACATCATCAGACTGTACATTATCTTCTGAGACTGCCCTTTTTTTACTTACTCTTAATATTGTCAGGATTCACCCATGTTGTTGCTTACAGCTATAATTCTACTGAATAGAATCTCACTGCAACCACATTGGATCAATAAGCATGTAGGTTGTTTCCAGTTTTTTTCCAATTCCAAACAGCACTTTTAGGAAGCCTTATACCTATGTTCAGGTACAGAGATTAATTTCCCATGTTCCCTTGCAGGCCTGTTGTCTGTAGTCATTGGCTATACATAAAGTACACATCACTTTCTTGTAGTTAGCATGCTCCTAAACAAATTCCTTGTTAATCTAATTATTGTAAAGAATGTATGTATGTGACCTTGCTATTTAAATGCCCCCACGGTCGATTCTTTTTAAGAAAAATAATTACTCTAAAAGAGCATAGTGGTTAGAAGTACAGACTTTGGAGCTAGCCTGCCTGATTGAGAGTCCTGGCTCTGCCGTACATTGGTTGTGTGACCTTGGTCATGTTACCGAGCCTTGCTGTACTCTCATTCCATTCTCTGTAAAATGGAGACGATAGCGGCATCTATGTCATAAAGAGTTTGTAAATATATGTGATTAGGGCCTTGCTTGGCACACAGTAAGTGCCATAACTGTTAGCTCTAATTACTTTTATTGTTTATTCTGTTCAACTGGGCTTCATACATTCGTAGGCTTTGAGGGATTGTTCTCCAAGCATTTGCCTCATTCAGCGGCATAGACATGCGTTTCTTCATATATTTTAGTTTCCTTTGATTTGGAGGGATCAGAATGTTCGATTGCAGTCAGCTACAAGGAGATGCTCATTGTGTCTCTTCTTACAGGCTGAGTATCTAGACTGAGGCAGCATTGGAAAACACGGCCAGATTGAGTTGCCTGAAACAAGGAAGTGTTTTCATGAGGTTAATCATGGCTAATCTTGGAATGGGAGCCACATGCCAGCTTTTGAAGGCTGTGGTTGTTCTTCAGGGCTCCTGCTTTACACAGCTCAGATTTCTCAAGAAATAGTAATTCTGTGGACTATGTTAACTCAGTAGTATTTCTTTGTGGCTTAGAGAAGGTGATCCTATACATACTATCTTCTAGTTCTCTTCTTTCTTACCCTCCTCTCTCTCCTCCAGCTTTAGAATTTGAGTCCATTAAAGATCCATTTAGTACGGTCCTGTGTGGGGGCTGACTTGTAACTCCTCCAGGACTTCTCTCAGCTGTGGGTCTCTCTGAAGGATGGCTTGGGAGAGAAGGGAAGGTTCCAGCCCAGATCCAGTGAGGAAACTGAAATCTGGGGGATGCAAAAGAGAAGCTTATGCTGTGTGTGCACTTCCTAGGTGGTTAGAAACAAACCCGTGGCGAGGCAGGCCCCTGGCAAACGGAAGTGCAACTGCAGGCAGGAGATGCGGACCACCCAGCTGGGCCCCGGGCGCTTCCAGATGACCCAGGAGGTGGTCTGCGACGAGTGCCCGAATGTCAAGTGAGTAGAAGCACCTTGTTCGCTCTGCCAAGGGACACTTTAATCATCTCATTGGTCTAATAAAATGCCAATGGTCCATACCTAGATTTTTTTTCCTTCCCTCTCTTCCTCCTGCCGTGCCAGAGGACAGAGGAAAGAAATTAACATTTTTGTTTCTTCTTAAAGTATCTCTTCTGAATATCTTCTTTTATGTCTATAAACTAATCAGCTTTATTTCTGAATATTCTTAAAGCTGTTGGTATTCCATTTTTTTCTACTTGGAATATTTAGAGCAATCTTACATGTCCAGCTAAATTTCAGATTAGAGACATACTGTTTGCTGATTATATTATGAACACAACTATTTAATTGAACCTTCAATTGTATATATTAAATCCAGCTCATTTATTTGTGGGATCAGGGGAAAAAATCAAATAGGGTAAACTCACCTGTTAGATTTTCTGATAAACATGACACTGTCCTTTCAGGTGGACATTTATGTAAGTGTAAGTGGTTTTCTCTGTTATTGATCCTCGTGTTAAAGCAGCCAGCCAACTGTAGGCCCTTTTGGAATCAGTGGTTGTGTGATTACTTGATATATAGAAGCTTTGCCCTGGCATTTGGCAGGTGGAAGGTGTAAATGGATATCAAGTGGCTTTGTCATCTAGAGATACAGGCTAGTCTTCCAAGAAAAAGTAGATTGAGTAGATAAAATTGAATTATCTGTCTGGGATTTGGTTTATATTTTCATTTGTTTTTCCTTTTAAATTCTCTTTGTCTCAGACTAGTGAATGAAGAACGAACACTGGAGGTAGAAATTGAACCTGGGGTGAGAGACGGCATGGAGTACCCCTTTATTGGAGAAGGTGAAATATTGACATTGATGTTTTATTACCGTAACTTTCTGCTCTCTGATTGCTTATGAATATCTCCCACCTCACCCCATACTTCATGGCCACATAGTAAATGCATGCATCATTTCCAACACACTTCCATCGTTTTTTAGGACACAGGAAGCCTTTTGTGACCATCTTTAAGCTCTAGCATTACTGTTTATCCTCTGAATACAGTGGCCAAAAGTTACTGTCCAGTAGCCTAAACTGGGCTTCCCAGGTGGCACTAGTGATAAAGAACCTGCTTGCCAGTGCAGGAGGCATAAGAAATGTAGGTTTGATCCCTAGATCAGGAAGATCCCATGGAGGAAGGCATAGCAACCCACTTCGGTATTCTTGCCGAGAGAATCCCATGGACAGAGGAGCCTGGAGGACTATGGTCCATGGGGTTGCAAAGAATCAGACACGACTGAGCGACTTAGAATGCACACACAGCCTAAATTATATCCAGGTTTAAGATGTTCAGAACTTAATGGATTAATTTGAACTCTGCAATAAAAGAAGAGATGTAACTCTAATTGGCATTAATAAGATGCTCTCAGACCTCATTTTGGGGTTAAATTTAAAACTCTAGAAGAAAAAATAGCTTTAAAATATAAGGTTCAGAAATCAGTGAATCATCCTTTGTTTAGGAAATAGGTCAACTTATTTACTTCTGTGCCTGAGGCACAGGTGAGCCTCACTAATCTGAAATTTGATATAACCAGGTAGAGAGACTGCGCTCACAGATAGGCTTAACAATCAAAGCCCAAGTTAGTGGCTTTAAAAACTTTTTTCAGCTACCAAACAGATTTGCAGTGTTCCACTTACAATGTGTGGTAATCTTTTCTGTGTAGGTGAGCCTCATGTGGATGGAGAGCCAGGAGACCTGCGGTTCCGAATCAAAGTTGTCAAGTAAGTCATCTCAGTTTGGAAGCTTGCTTTGGGTTGGAGCCTCTTATTGAGTCTAAATATTTATTTACTCAGGACTTAAGATTCTGAAAGATGTTGGGAGGAGAGCATTGATAAGACAAGTAAGGAGCTGTGAAAGAGAAGCAGACAAGGAGGTCAGAGATATTAACTGAGGAAATGCGCCCTATGCAATAATGGGAGACTTTTCCATAGAAACGACCTACTGTGACGTCATCTGCAGCTGCTGGGCAGCTTCCCTGGTTGCCTCTCTTCAACATGCAGTGCCCCTTACATAAGAATTTTGCCTAGAACTCAGGCTTTCTTGTTTACCACTTTGGAGACCAGTGATACCTCTACTTCTAAGGATTCATTGAAACAGGATTCCCACCCAAATATGGGGAAATGGGCCCCCAGTGCCAAAGACTTTTATCTCTCTCATAGCACTCCTTAATCTCAGTGATCTTTCCCTAGTGTTCTTCATCTGCCTTGTCTTTCTGATCACTTCCCGGGAAACTGGGATATGTTCTGTTCCCTGAATAAACCTAGTCCCTTCTCAAGTCCATATCTGCCAGAATTCCCTCTTGTCCTGTCCCCAGCCTCCCATGCACCCTCCTTATCTATAGCTTCAGAGCTGATTGGGCCTTATAAACCCAGCTCTGGGATCCCCACCGATCTCTGATGCCCTTCTCCCCCAATTCCACGGCCAGAAGTTGTCCTCTTTTTTCCATAATCTGATTACTTGTATTTTAATTATATGCTTTTGCTGTTGCTGATCATAAGCTCCTGAAGATGAGGGTTTAATAAATCCTACTAACTTTATAGTCTCTATTAATACTGTACACAAAGGACTGTCTTAAGAGATGCTTATTGTTTGAAAGAGTGGTATCCATCCTTTTCCGTGACTTTTCTAAAAACTTTTTGAACTCTCCCAAAAAAAGACTTTGAAAGTTACTGATGTTTACCTTGTTCTCTTCCAGGCACTCAATATTTGAAAGGCGAGGAGATGACTTATACACAAATGTGACAATCTCCCTCGTAGAGTCCCTGGTGGGCTTTGATATGGACATTACTCACTTGGATGGTCACAAGGTAAGCAAACTAGTTCTTTTAAAAGTCTGTCCTTTTAAAGCCTTCTTGTGGCTGATGTTGAGGTTACTTCAGTCCTTTGCAGCCACGGAGACATGTTTTGCTTGCCCCTTCATCCTGATGCTCTGCTGAGCTGTGACATGAGCTCTGGGTATCAATCAGTGCTCACCAGAAGCTGTGTTGTGCTCCGAGAGTACAGTCCTTCTCTAGCATCCCCTTTTGCTTTCCAGGTACATATTTCCCGCGATAAGATCACCAGACCCGGAGCCAAGCTATGGAAGAAAGGGGAAGGGCTCCCCAACTTTGACAACAACAACATCAAGGGCTCTTTGATAATCACTTTCGATGTGGATTTTCCAAAAGAACAGTTGTCAGAGGAAGCAAGAGAAGGTGAGGGTATAATGTTTACTGTTCAGGGAAAGATGAGGTCTGCTTTAGAAGGATCAGAGGCTTGGAGGGTGAAGGCTGCAATGGTTGCTTGAGAAGAGGGCCTAGGTGGTGGGTTGTAAGTAAAAAGAAAAGGTAAAGGAAAAAGGAAAGAGGTCAAAAGTGGAAAGAGGACAAAGAAGAAGGGATGGAAGACAGCTGAAGAACTTTCTGTCCATTCCAATTGCCTTTTCTCATGGGATTTTGTGGGATGTGTGTGTTGTGTGTCTGCCTGAGACACAAAGACAAGGGATCACCTTGGACGTGCGTGTATGGGTATCCACACGTGATGAAGTTGGACATGGGTAGTTACTTGTTTAATTCAGATCCATGCTTGTCCTAGGGCCTTTTGAGGAGCCTCCCTGTGAAACATGCTCTTTTTTGTTTGTTTGTTTTTTTTTGTTGATTTTTTTTTTTGAAACATGCTCTTTAAGCTGCATTTTTGTTAATGGAGTCATTTGTTCCTTCTTTCCCCAGGTATCAAACAGCTACTGAAACAAGGATCAGTGCAGAAGGTTTACAATGGACTGCAAGGATATTAAGAATGAATAAAATTGGACTTTGTTTTAAAATAAGCGAATCAGCGATATTTATTATCTGCAGGGGTTTTTTGTGTGTGTGTATTTTTGTTTTCATTTTCAATATGCAAGTTCGGTTTAATTTTTTTTCTTCTAATGACCGTCATGAAATGTGTAAGCAGGCTTAAGAATTTGTCCATTTGTGTTGAGAAAAGAATGACCAGCAAAAGGTTTAACAATACCTCTCCCTTTGGGATTTATGTCTGGTGCTGCCGCCCGAGTTTCAAGAATTAAAGCTGCAAGAGGACTCCAGAAGACACCGTACAAAGGGTTGGAGTTAACTGTTAGCTGTTTCATTTGAAATGCCAACTGGAGAAGTCTTTTTTTAAATACATTCTGTTGTTAATTTTTTTCTTGACTCCTGTTTCTTGTTGGTTTAGCTCCCCTGTTGTCTCTCCCATCTCCATCTTTTTTCCTTGTCATTTTTCCTTAATCAGCTTCATTTCCCTCCCTGGGACCTGTGTGCTAGTTGGATTTTCCTCCCATGAAGCAAGATGAACGCACAAACCTGTGAGAGAGTGGTGAAGATCAAGCCCCCATACCCAGTTAAACACACATGGCACTTTCTAGAGAGGAGCCTGAAGAAATTAGAGATGGGAGTGGATGAAACAAGGACTTAATTATCCTTGAGAAAGTATATTCCTTCTCATTTTAATTAGGGAATAGTAAAATCTGACATGGGAACTTTATTGTTTAGAAAGCACTTTTCATGTGTCCAATCTCAGTTGACATGTTTAACAAGTCTTTGGCTTGTGTTGGGAACTAGGATTGTTGTTGTCCCTAGAAAATGAAATTTCAAGTACTAGAGTAACAAATTTACATTTTCTTCTGTCAGTAGCACCTAATTCAGGTGGTATGTGACTTCAATATATGTGAATTTGGAACCTCTTTCCTTTTTCTTCATTACATGGTCAGATCACACTCTACTCTTCTTTACTTTAGCTAGTGAATGTTTCAATGTTGAATAACTGTTGCAGAGGGTTTATGGAGCTGCCATCTAGCCATCAGTACGGTTCCAGCAACATTCCCGTCTTTGTCTATATAACAGCCAATGCTGCTGTTGCCTTTTTTTTTATTTTGCCCTGTTAAGGGAAGAGGGGAAGAAATTTCATCCATTTAGAACAGTTAACAAGCACATCATTTAACCTTGATCAGACACTATTTGGATTTGAGTGATCCAACTTTGCATTTACTTGTAAAGAGAAAGAAAACTGAGGAATATTTAAAATGCTAAAAATCTTAGAAAGTAAATGCACCACATAGATATGTATGTTTCATGGACTTTTTGTACATTTAATATTCATTATGTACTAAGATTCTGTAGTTAATATCTGAAGAATAATTATAAACATTTATCTTCTATATCTTAGCCCAGGAGAGCTCTCGATCATGATTTGCACCTATTGATTTTTTCCAAGATTTTTGCAAGAATCAGTCACATACTAAACTAGAACTGTTCTTAGCTAGGAAGACCCCAGATATAATTTTTTTGCTGCAAATAAGAATGTTCATGGGGCTTTGTCACTATTTAAGTGCTTTCTCTGAAACACACTGTAATATGGAAAGACTTGTATCAGAGCCCCATAGGTTTTCT
This sequence comes from Bubalus bubalis, assembly GCF_019923935.1. Taxonomy (NCBI): domain Eukaryota; kingdom Metazoa; phylum Chordata; class Mammalia; order Artiodactyla; family Bovidae; genus Bubalus; species Bubalus bubalis. Next base: position 126,033,661 of record NC_059157.1, on the reverse strand, counting down.
TGTAATAAAGCATAGTAACTGGATGATGTGGTGGAGATGACATGAAGATTGTAAAACCAGGCTTTAAAGTCCAGGCTTTTTGCACTAGGGTACAGCTGCCTTCCCAGAAGTTAATGCTGCCCCGAAGTGGAGCAGAAATCCCCAAGGCAGCAAGCTTCCTACGGAATGAGCTTGGGAGGTCATAGTGGTCAATATGTAAGCTCCCCTCAAGCCAAAAGTTTCTGTGTACCAAAAAAAAAAAAAGTTTCTATGAGTTACAAAGTTACCATGCGAAGAACTGAAAACTTGTCCTCTTATTCATTGAGTAGAAAATATTTATTGAGTCCTTACTATGGGCCAGTTTCTGTTCAAGTGTTTTTATGGATGAGGTTGTTTATATGGAAGAGAGACTGTTATCCTCAATCTACAGATGAGGAAATTGAATTACATCTCACAGCTTACAAGCAATGGATCCAACATTTGAAGCCAAGCAGTCTTCTCCAGAGAATGTATCTTCAACTACCAGGAACTCATGATTTCCACTCAAAACAGGTGGTGTGGAGAAATATTCTAGGTAGTGATGGTGGGAGGATAAATAATAGTGTCTTCAGCCCTGCAGGGAAAAATGTCCCTGCAGCAGAAAGGGTGGTTGGCCTGGGATCAGACTCAGTTCTGTGACACTGGGCAAGCCAGTTGGAAATGATGATGGGTGATATATTTTAAGGAGAGTTTTTGCACATTTCTAACATATTTTGGCTATACATTTATGTAAGTTTAGTTTCTGCTCTTCAGCTACATTCACTATTGGTTATATTGCCAGATTCCTGAATCCTAGATGGGTGTTAGTGCTCAGAAATCACTGTTGTTGGAAAAGGGAACAGGATATGTAAACTTAAAACCAATTGTAAAAGTTGCATTGGTTGGTCTTAAAAATGGAAGGAAGATTTTACTGTAGTCTTTGAAAAAAGTTAAGCTGCAATTAGTTTCAGTAAAAACATCTATCCTGAACAAAGACTCCGGGAGATAAGCAGAGAGGAAAAAAGTTTGAGGAGTGTTGACTTTTTTGAAATTCTAGACTTCCAGTCACTGGCATGGTACCAGAACTCATGATGAAGGGTTGACTAGAGGTCACAGATAGTGGGCACCGGTACAGCTTCCACCATGATTTATGTCAAAGAGCCCAGACCCTTTCTCTTTCCACTAAATGAAATCAATACTTATGAGTGGTACAGCTTTTAAGTATGGTATCTCTACTGATGCAGCCAGCCTGAGAATGCCATGATGAGTGCAGCGTCATCACAGAGCTAAGTGTCAGTGAGAACGCGCTAGAGCTGCTCAGTCCAAATGGGACATATGTCCTATGTGTCCACTTCTGAGCACCTGAAATGTGGCTGGTGCAAACTGAGAGATGCTATACATGTAAAGTACACAGTAGATTTTGAAGACTTGGTACCAAAAAAGAATGTAAAGTAATGCAATAATTTTATATATTGGTTACATGTTGAAATGATAGTATTCTGGGTATATTTGGTAAAATATATTATTAAAATTATAAATAAAATACATTATAAAATTCACTTTACCTTAGTTTTGGTTTTTTACTTTTCAAAATGTGGATTCTAGAAAATTTTAAATTACGTGTGTAGCTCACTTTACTGATAGCGAGGCTGCCAGGTTACTTCTCAATATGAGGCAAATTGACTTAATACTTTGGGATGAAGGGCCTCATGTTCACTGTTATTCAATTACATCTCATTCAATTCAGTCCAGTGGTCCAGATGGTTAAGATGTTTTGGGATTTCAACTCAGTCATCCGATATTCTGTGCTTCTCCACTTGATGTTATCTGTCCTCTGTATTGGCTGAGACATCAAGATTTTTTAACCAAATAGTGAAGAAAAGAATTGAAGGCCAGCTCTTGAATTTTGCCATTGAAAGCCTTGCTCCAGGTTGTCATCAAAACATCAGCATATAGTCATATCAGCCTCCATGAAAATAGCTGTTTTGCATGTAGCCATATTTCTTATCATGTCCACAAGGATGTGCTGAGAGGCCTTGTTGAAATCCATTTATACAACAGCTTATTAGGAAATGAGGTGGGTCTGACTTGACAGATATTTGGGTCAAGCCCATATTTGCGCCCTAGGGATCAATACTTTCTAACTTACATGCTTACAAATGATGCCTAAGTTGACTATCATGTTCTTAGCTTTTGGAAAAATCACTCATCTTCAGTCTGTCAGCCTCTCACTCCTCCACAGTCCCTCCACATCACAGCCATGTTTAACAACCTCCTCTATATTCCTTTAAGTACTTAGATTTTGTCTAGCCCAGAAGACATGATTTCCTTTCAAGTGGTAAAAGTGTTTCTTGTCATCAGCTCTTCCCTCTTGGGCTTCCATTTCCTCTTACTGATGTTCATTCTGCCCTTTACATTTCAAACGTTCTTCCTGACAGAGTACAGATGCAAAATTGGAGGTTTTATACACCATAGTGATTAAAATGTATATGGTCTAGAATCAAACTGCTCAGAATCAAACTCCAGTGCCACCACTTACAAGCTATGCCTCAGTTTTTCCATCTGCAAAATGGTAATAATAATAGCACCTATTTCACAGGGTCATTGGACAATTCCAACTGGAATCCCTGGTTTGGGGCAGATAGGCAAAAAGGAGCAAGTTAGTATTTTTATGTTGCTTAACTAAGGTTTGTTAAGGTTTATGATTTTTTTTTTTTTTTTAAATTTCCCCCCCTCTGCAATGCATGAGGTTTGCCTCCAGGTGGCACTAAAATAGTGCCATGCTAGTGTTAAAATCAGCCCTGAAACTCCAGACTTTTTTAAAAAGCCATTTTCTGGCTATTATCACTTAAAAAAAAAAAATGAGTTATTCATTAAAATGACAAGAATGATAACTTTCAATGCAAATTCAAATAAATAATGTACCTTGACTGTCTCTGCCCTCCTCTCTTAGCCTCACTTAATCCTAATGTAGATTCCACAGGGGCTGGATTTTGATTTAGAGATCAATTCTGCCAAAAAACAAAAATAAATAAAAGATGGCTTCTGAGAACTAGTATCAGTTGTGGAAAACATAGTGAGGAGCCAGACTAGATGATTAAAAACAAGTCAGGTAATTAAAGCCTCTGTCTCTTATCAGTTCAGTTCAGTTCAGTTGCTCATTTGTGTCCGACTCTTTGCAGCCCCATGAATTGCAGCACGCCAGGCCTCCCTGTCCATCACAGCCTCTTATAACAGGTCACTAACCTAGGACAACAGAAAACTGATAGACAAGGTTTTCAGCAAGGCATTTTATGATCCATATCTTTATATCTTTGGGGGGCAGAATTAGAGACATATAATTGGATTCATAACTTGCTAACTGTGGCTGAACGTGCTGTTGATTAATGAATCAGTGTCAACCTGGAAGGGAGCTGGTCTCTGCTGGCACAAAACAGAGCTATGTCCTCTCAGTCTTCATCTATTCAGTACTTTTATTAGTGGTGAGCGTTCAGAAAGAGTTTAAAATGCCAAGTGACTAGTATGTGTGTGACAGTTTCATAGCCCTTATGTGCTTGTAGGTCCAAAAGTCCTAGGAGAGAAGGAGGACACATTAAAGCTGACCAGACACGCTTTGACTCCTGCACAATGCTCTGGATGGGGGAAGCACAGCACAACACAATTACAAGGGGACTTGCACTAAATTTTGAGGGCAAGTAACTAACAATGGCTTCCCTGGTGGCTCAGTGATAAAGAACCCGTGTGCAACGCAGGAGATGTGGGTTTGATCCCTGTCGGGAAGATCCCCTAGAGGAGGGCATGGCAACACACTCCAGTATTCTTGCCTGGAGAATACCCATGGACAGAGAATCCTGGTGGGCTACAGTCCATGGGGTTGCAAAGTGTCGAACACAACTGAAACTATTGAGCACACAAAACTGTAACCATCTAAAGAATCAGTTGATTCAAAGTTTTATACCATCAGGACCACTATATGAAGCTGTAAGTCTCCAAATGGTATGAGTTAAATGTCTCCATATTTTGAGGTTTGATAAAGGAATTTTGACACTGGTGGGAGCAAGAAACTTCCCCTAATTCAGTTCACCAACTGCAACAAGAAGGAAGCCAGGTGAGCAGCCTGATGATGCTGTTAATGGTGATACCCCATTTACTATTGCCGGGTATCAAATTACCCCAAACTGAGCAGCTTAAAACAGCAACAATTATTTTTATTGCAAGCCTGCAGTATGCGATGGACTTGATGAAGACAGCTCCTTTGTGCATGTGGTGTCTACAGGGACAGCTCAAAACCTAGGGACTGGAGTTCTCTGAAAGCTCTATTCACATTTCTAACAGTTGACCCTGGGAGGATTCAAGCAGCTAGTGGCTGGAACAGTGAGGCTTCTTGGGAATTTTTATCCCCATGTAACCTCCACTGCATGGCAGCTTTAGCATAGCTGACCTTCCTCTATGTTAGTTCAGGGCTTCCAAAACACATGTTTCAAAAGATAGAAGAAAGGAAAAGCTTTATTTCTTTGTATGACCTAGCCTCCTAAGTCACGCAGCATCTTTTCTCCATATTCTTTCTATTCATGGCATCCACAAAGGCTCACCCGTATTCCAGGGGAGAGAAATTAGACTCAACCTTTTGATGAAAGACTCTTCAGGTTCTGAAAGAGTACACAGACCTGCATATATTGCTGTGCCTCATCCCTTTTTTTTTTTATTTTTTTTGTTTAGGAAAATACAATTTGTCCCAGGAGATCACATGAGGTAAACATAAGAGCAGTAACCATGATCCAGGGATGTTAGAGCAGCAATGGAGAAGCCTCATGGTGCTCTTGCAGCATGAAAGAGGGCAGTGAAACTCAAGAAGAATGAAGGGACTATCTGCACATCATGAGCACCTCCCTGTCCCTGCCACCCAGGAAGGGAAGGATTCTGGGAGCAGGAGTCTTGGAAATGGGACCTGAGCCAAAGGTAGCACCATTCTAGTCCATGGGGTTATCCCCTTCTCTGCTGGGGGAGCCTGAAAAATGTGGGCTACACATCAGTGACCTTCCACGAGAACATGAAGAATGCTGATTAGAGCCATGGACACTCAAACCTGAGACCATTGTCAAGAGGACACGTCTGGTTCCTTTCATTACCATAGCTGAAACCTCTCAGAACCTGGTTCTGGGAAAAGAGGACTACCAGTTGTGTTTCCCTGGAGGAGGACATGGCAACCCACTCCAGTGTTCTTGCCTGGAGAATCCCCATGAACAGGGAGGAGCCTGGCTGGCTACAGTCCATGGGGTCACAGAGAATTGGACACAACTGAGCAACTAAGCATAGCACAGTTGTGTTTTAAACCAAATAGCACAAGGAAAGTCCTTAAAGTCAATTGCATCTTCTGGTAGCCCTCAGGACTTGCCATAGTGTGATCACTGAATTCATCCCCACCGGCTGCCAGGTGCTGTGCAAGGTGCCGAGGATAGGTGTGTGTAAGGTGCTCAAATATGCTTCTCAGCACTGGGGGCCTCACAATCTAGTGCAGTGGGTTCCCACACTGACCCCGGCCCCATATAATTCATGTTCAATGCAGAAAACTTGGAAAACACATGCAAAATGTCACATTTGGACCTAAAACTCTAGGGAAGAACTCAAAACACAGTTACTCCAAGATGTGTGTGCATGCCGAGAATTTGATCAAAAAGGAGATGCAAACTCAAACTGTTATGAAGTACCACACTATGAGTTGTCTTTACATTTCTCTGATGGTCTTTGTTTTACATTTCTTTAAAGTTTCAAGCCTAGATCTAGTCAGCGTGGCTCACTTTCTAGAGAAACTGGCTGAACTATGGGTGTGTGGTCCCTGGAATTTTGGTGACAGCATATAAATCCAGAATGACCGTGGAATCTCAGACTGGCTAAACTCTGGGCAATTCTTGGATTCATTCAACGTACAGATATGTTTATTTTTTACTTAACTCTTGCTGTAGAAACTGAGAGCCCCATCAGTGATACAGATGCAGGTTCAGGAAGACATAGGTTCAGGAAGGAGCTACACCCTGACTGATATGCTCGCTCCACAATTGCCCAGAACAGTCTATGAAATTGCAATGTTCTCAATTTGCTTGAGTGTGATCATGCTTAGCTCCAGGTCTGTGGTTCTGAATCCAAGTGCTGACTCTGCAGCAAGACTGTCTGAATTCAAAGCCCAGATCTTCCCATTATCAGCAATGTGACCTCGGAGAAGTATCTGAACCTCTCTGAGCCTCAGTCTCCTCACCTACATCATATTCTGAAGATACACAACATGGTGTACTTAAAAGTACTTGGTAAAGTACCTGGTGTGCAGCAAATACTCTTTAAATGTTAGTTATCAGTGTGGACTGGATGTTTGTGGTCCTTAATTCTCCTCCAACCACCGAATTCACAGATTTCAGCCCCAATGCCTAGTGATGGTATTCCGAAGTAGAGTTTTCAGAAGGTAACAAGGTCATGAGGATGGAGCCCTTATAAATGGGATTAGTGCCTTATAGAGATGTGAGAGAAGATCTCTCTTTCCACCATGTGAGGACACAATAAGAAGACAGCCATCTGCAAACCAGGAAGCTTGCCCTCACCGGACACTGGATCTGCCAACACCTTGATCTTGGACTTCTCAACCTCTGGAACTGTGAGAAATAAACGTCTGCTGTTTAAGCCACCCAATTTATGGTAATTTGTTATAGCAGCCTGAGTGAAGACAGTTATTATTTACTATTATGAAATAAATGCAATTAAACTGTTTTTGAAGAAATTTGCACTTCTGGTAAAGCATCACATTGTTGAAACCTTAACAGGTTATCTTCCCCCAGTGTCAACCAGTGTAAAACATTCATTGACTTGCTTATGTGTGGATTTCTGACCCTGTAGTACTCCCCACTCTGAAAAAAAACAGAAATGTCCCTGCTGAAGGATTTCTGCGAAGAGCAGATGGAAACTGACCCTACGTTCTCAGTAGGCTCCAGGCCCAGAAAGACAGGAACTGCTAGGAGGGGGTGTACTGCTGCTGCTAAGTCGCTTCAGTCATGTCGGACTCTGTGAGACCCCATAGACGGCAGCCCACCAGGCCCCGCCGTCCCTGGGATTCTCCAGGCAAGAACACTGGAGTGGGTTGCCATTTCCTCCTCCAATGCATGAGTGAAAAGTGAAAGTGAAGTCGTTCAGTCATGTCCGACTCTTAGCGACCCCATGGACTGCAGCCTACCAGGCTCCTCCGTCCATGGGATTTTCCAGGCAAGAGTACTGGAGTGGGGTACCATTGCCTTCTCCCAGGGGGTGTACTATAAAACATTAATAGAGAAACTGCAAATAGAGTTAGGAGACCAGAAGGGGGCACTCTCACGCTCTGGGAGGACAGCAGAACCCCTGAGTAAGCAAGACTTCTCTTTCCTATCAAGGACTCAGTCAGTGGGAAACCATGGACTTATTGTCTACTACAGCCCTTCCAACTTCCTTTCACTCTTTATGAAAGCGTTCTCCTTCCCTTGCTGTTTGGGACTAGCCTACGGCTCACCATGGTTGCAGACACTGAAATGTAATACTCTGTTGGTCAGAATAAACCCATCTTTGCTGGAGAAATATCTAGCAGTCTATTTGTTTCAGGTCAATATTTTGGTGGCCTAAACAGGGACCAAAAAAGACTTTCAGTGGTTCCAGGACTGCTAAACAAATAGGTATGTTATCCACAATTGAGCCCAGAGTGGCTTACTGCTTTTCTCACGAACCTGGAGTCTAAAGGTACATCTTTCTCCTGGATCTAACCTCACACTCCCTTGTGCTTAAAGCTCTCCTTTATTTAGGATCTATTTAAAGGTTTCATCCTGCTGGTTAAAGCTTTATTCTCTATGTGAGTTACTGTTTGGAACTTTGGTGTGATCTTAAAATCAGACTGTTTGAAGTTCTCATGCCCTGAGATGACAGCACAGAGCAACTGGAAGAAGAAAGACTCCTCTTCTTTCCTAGCAAGGACTCAGCCGATGAAAAGTCATGGACTACTTGTTTACCACAGCCCTCCCAAATTCCTTTTCCTCTCTATAAAAGTGTTCTCCTTCCCTTGCCATGCTGGGACTTGTATGTACCTCACCTTGGTTTCAAGCTCCAAACTCCAATTCTTTGCTAATCCAGCAATCCATCTTTGCTGGAGAAATATCTGGTAGTTCATTTGTTTCAGGTCAACAGTACTAACGGTTAAAAGGGGGAAAAGCAAACCAACCACAGAGTCTTCTAAGAAATAAACACAGGTGTCTCCAGAATTGACCTATGGTGTACCATCTGTCACGGTGTTACTATAGCAGGAAGCCTTAAATTTCTTGGGCCTGTGCTGCTGGAATTCTGAAAGTCAAGATTCACGGTACTTGGTGTGACCTGTACCAACGCTAGGGTGACCAACTCATCCTTGTTAATTTCTGGTTTTAGCATTAGAAGTTTCAAACTCCAGAATGAAACTTGGGGTCCATGGGTTGTGTGCCTGAGCCTGCAGGCACAGATTGCAAAAAAACCTCCAGAGGGAAAGCCCAGGCCCATAAGAAACATTTTTGAGACGGTTTCTTTATTTCCATGAGAAGGTGCTGTCCACTCTGGAGGGGTTTGTTGGTCATGTCCAACTCTTTGCGACCCCATGGACCCCTTAGTCAAGCCAGGATGATTGGTCACGCCTAAGGTCCAGCATTAAAGGGGCAGTTTTCATGGAAGATGCTTGTTGTTCGTAATTGCCACGGGCAAGAGCAATGGCTGAAGGGACTGGATGGGCAGAGCCAGGCTGAGTCCTGACAATGTTCCATGAAGGAGGAATCTGTGAGAAATGTGCATGGAAACCTAGAAGAGCAGGGCCAAGACATGACTGTTGATGGATGAGTGTGTGCAGTCACAGGCCAGACCCTGGTGAGGCCTTCCTGGACTGGTTCATGGATTGGCATGCATCGAAAACAGCACGCCACTTTGGACATTTATGCAGGGGAACAGAGAGGCAAGGATTTTCTTTATACATGCACCTCATCCTTTATATTGCAGCTGTAGAAACTATTACATGTACTGACAATATGGTTAAAATGTAAACTTGATTGTCTTTCACACATTTCCATTTATTTTAATGAATAACTTTATTCACTCATACTTCCTAAGAGTACAAGCTACTTATGTGGTTCTGGGCTTAAATTCCCTAAAAATATCTTTAAAATTATTTTTCTGACTATATGTTGGCAAAATTTTCTCACTTTTTATTTGTTTTGTCTCTTTATTTTTTTGTCGTGTGATTATTTGTTTTGTGCCAAGCATTTTCTTAAAACCCATATTAAGGGCTTTCATTTTATATAATATTAATAAAACACATTAGTTTCTGTGAACAATGGTATTATTCCATTTCAGAATTCCAGCCTTCCCTGACGACAGACAGTAGGCAATGGCCAGCTGGCTGACCTCAGAGTCCCTGTCACAGCCTAAGCCTGCAGGCACAGATTGCAAAAACCCTCCAGAGGGAAAGCCCAGGCTCACAGGAAACATTTTTGAGACGGTTTCTTTATTTCCACGAGAGGTTGCTGTCTACCATGGAGGGGGTTGTTGTTTAGTCCCTCAGTCCAGTCCAACTCTTTGTGACCCCATGGACTGCAGCATGCCAGGCTTCCCTATCTTTCACTATCTCCTGGAGTCTGCTCAAACTCATATCCATTGAGTTGGTGATGCCATCCAACCATCTCATTCTCCATTGCCCCTTTTCCTCCTGCCTTCTATCTTTCCCAGGATCAGGGTCTTTTCCAATGAATCGGCTCTCTACATCAGGTGGCCCAAGTATTGGAGCTTCAGTTTCAGCATCAGTCCTTCCAATGAATATTCAGGGTTGATTTCCTTTAGGATTGACGGGTTTGATCTCCATACTGTCCAAGGGACTCAAGAGTCTTCTTATGCACCACAGTTCAAAAGCATCAATTTTTCGATGCTCAGCCTTCTTTATGGTCCAACTCTCACTTCCATACATGACTACTGGTAAAACTTTGACTATGGTATAGCTTTGACTATGGAGGGGATAGGCTGATATAATATACATCCTACTGACTAAGGAGTCTGGTATGGAAACTTTGTGAAGTAAATGGCAACCACTCCAGTATTCTTGCCTAGAGAATCCCATGGACAGAGGAGCCTGTCAGGCTACAGTCTATGGCGTCGCAAAGAGTCAGACACGACTGAGCAACTGAGCACATACACTCACATGGAGACTTTGACTGACAGTTGCCAGATTTCCAGTTTGTTCTAGAGTCATTTTAGTTCCTCCTACTGATTGGCCATGAATGCCAGCCCCTCTCCCTATGACTCAGGCAGGGGCTCCATGTCCTCCCTTCAGCTAGGGAAAAGTCCAGTGTCTGTGGGGCAGAGAGGGAGTGGGCAGAGTTATACCAAGGAAGAAGAGAGAACTTGACTGTGGAAGACTTTTCGGGCTTGCCAGTGTGTGTGCTAAGCCGCTTCGGTTGTGTCTGACTCTTAGCGACCCTGTGGACAGCCTGCCAGGCTCCTCTGTCCATGGGATTATCCCAGCAAGAATACTGGGGTGGGTTGCCATGCCCTCCTCCAGGGGATCTTCCTGACTCAGGGATGGAACCCACATTTCTTATGTCTCCTGCATTGACAGGTGAGTTCTTTATCACTGGTGCCACCTGGGAAGCTCCTTGCAGGCTTAATTTGGTATAAAAAACAATTAGAAACAATTGCAGACTTTTTCAAAGGGAAACAAGAAGAAAACAATATATTCTGTTGATTCATTATACATTTATCAAGCAGCCTCAATGTACAAGAACTTTGTAGACCCTGGGGAACCAACAATGCCCAAAGGCCAGCTTATGCATGGGGGAGCCAGCCAGTGTGAGTGGGGAGGCAGGCTTGTTCAGTGATCTCCTAAGAGTCATGGCTGTTTTCCTGACCTTGGTAGGAAAATTGGCCTCAGTGTGTTTGTAACATCATCAGAGTGGCAGAGCAGAGGTGGAACTGAAGCCTGTAGGCACTGGGGGTTAGATTCCTATTCAGCAGTGGGGCTCAGGGTAACCTAGCTGGGGTTGGAGGGAGAGCAGCTGACATACCATGAAGTGGCACTCCTATAACATTTCATGTTAGACTGGATGAAACATCAATCATTCACATCAAAGGCAAGGCAGTGCTGATGGAAACTAGGGCACAAACCTCACCCCCATCCACTCCACTAAAGGCCCTCCCGCCCCCTGCCTCAGGCTCTCTGGTCAATACTTTTCCATGGACTTATCTTTAAGCTCCTGGACAAAGGACACAGGAATAACAAACGGAATTTGACTTCTATTACATCAGAAAGTAAATCAACCTTGAACTGTTAGTTTTGGAATTTTCACAATGAGATAATGCTGCCATCCTCTCTCCCTCCATAATCTGGTCTCCCTTGGTTTAAACTTCCCTGGATAACCATTTACTATTCCCTCTTAAACACAAGGCTTCCAAATTTCTTTAGGTTAAATGCTTATCGCTAGAGATACATTGTATAATAGCTATTTACAACGAGTGGACATTGTTGTCTAACAGCAATCAAATGCCACGGGGACTTTGAGAGCACCACTGTCTTCTGCAGGGCACACTGCCTGCCCCTGGACACTGCTGCCTGCCTCCAGGCTCCACTGGCCCTTGTCCTGGGCACCACTCCTGCTGCTGGACCCTGGCTTCTCCCGCCCCAGCGGAGGCCCTGGAGCACCCAGGGCCATATTGAGTTCTGTAGAGTCTGTGGGAGAAGGTCTCTTTGCTGTTCTGCATTATAGGCTGTCAACAGGCAACAAAACATAAATGCTGAAATTTTCCTGAGGTCCTCTGGGGACAGCCCTCTTCAGTTCTTTCTTATAATAGAATTCAGATAATGAGTTCAAAGCAGTGTCAGGCCAGGAGACAAATCTGAGTGACAGACACTGCTGTGTTGTTCGCTTTGACTGTGGAGGAGGCCTCCGTACCAGGCAGGCCTGTCGGCCCTGACTTTATCCAAGGAGGTGGGTGCTGCCCCAGAAGGCGCCCCGCCCCTCCAGCAGATGGTGTCTTGGTGGTCTGTTTCACCAATCCCGAGACACACAGCAACATGGCCTAGAAGGGGGCTGAGGCTCTGGGACCACAAAAAACCAACTAGCTATCTCTATAACTCTGTCTCACTTAATTTAGAAATGGGAGCTCCAACTTTCAGAAGCCATGGCATGCTTATATTGGAAAGGGAAAATCAAGGCATGTTGATTGAATGACAAAGTTCAATGTTTATGCAAATCAAATGGAAATATCATCAAATGTATGTTGGAGTGCCATTCATGATCCACTTTGTTCATTGAACTAAACTTTATTTCTTTCAAATAATTTATTTATTTTAATTTCTTGGCCATGCCGTGGGGCATGTGAGATCTTAGGTCATGTGGGATCTTCGTTCCCGGACCAGGGATTGAACCCATACCTGTGCACTGGAAGTGCAAAGCCTTAATCACTGGACCGCTAGGGAAGTTTGAAATAAAACTCTAAACATAAATTTTAAGGTAGTAAGGTTGGGGATAGAGATTGTGAGATGTTTTAGAAGAAAATATCTTTCATGTTGTCTCTCCTCTGAATGGCCAGGGTATGACTATAGCTAAATTTATAAGTACCAATGCTGGCAATGCTTTCTAGATCACTCCAGGAGTCCGTTTGGGGAAACCCACCATTATGGAGTGAAATGAGGGCCATGGCAGTGTGGGGTAGTGGACAGAGGATAGGATGTGGACTCTTGTCAGAATTCCACCTTTACACCACGTGCCTGCTGTGCAAACCCCCACACAGACCTTGAATTCCAAAAACCAAGAGAGAGCAAGTTAGATGATGGGGATTCCTGATTGAATTTTTTCTTGGTCTGCATTTGATCTATTACTTGACCTATTGAAGTATTTTTCATTTTTATTTCAATAACCACACTTTTCAATGAAAATTTTCTACTTGATTCTTTGTTATATCTATCTCTCCTGCCTGCTGCCTTGCTTTGTGGTTTCTATGAATAACATGGCTAAATTTAATGCATGAGTTTGACAGGCATCTAGCAGAATGGATCTGGAGGAAAGGAGGTCTAAGAGAAGTCTTGGGGAAAAGGCTGCCCTGACAAAGTCCAGCTGAGCACAGTGCTGTCCCGGGAGAGCCCGTGTGAGCAGCTCAGGAGTGGGGACTCTGAATTCACAGGGTTTCTTACCATTGCCTAAACACAGCCCTTTCTCCTCCACCTCTTGACTTTGTCAGTGTATTTCTTGCAACCAGACAGCCATACTCTGATTTCTACCTATCCAAACCCTGCCCATTTTCAGGGTCACATTCAAAATGCACCCCCATCTGTGATGTCTTCTTTCCTTTCTGCTGCCCACCCTCAGTGGGGAATGATTCTCCCCTCCTCCCATGAATGCCTGAAGGCTTGGTTCCTTTCATGATTAACAGAGCTGGCTATATGATTTCATGGCTCAATGCAAAATGAAAACACAGGGCTCCTTGTTCAAAAGTTATTAGGAATTTCAGTTTGGTGACAGCAGAGTGTAACACCAAGTGCAGAGCACTGCTAAATGCTTGCACTGTCTGGAAGTACCTGGATCACTGTCTGGAACACAGTCAGAAGCCAGGAGACTACACTGGAACCCTCCGGGGGAAACTGAGAGGCCCACTGGGCAGACATAGCTGTTTAAATGCTCCTTCAAATCACCTCCCAGGGAATCTCCTGAGTTGCCCACCTACCTGAGCACTCCAGCACCTGCCTGCCTGGCTCCCCACCTCACAGGCACTTAGCTGAGGGCTCACCTTCCCCAGCCCTGCCAGCCACTGATCTATGCCTACCATCCCTTATCCCTGAGTCCTGCCTTATTGATGCCACTAGCGCAAGGAACAGGGAAGAACCTATACACAGCGTTCCACAATCCCACTACCCCCTTTCTCCTTCTGCTCCTTCCTGTTGCTAAAAGCTACACACACATGACTCTTTGCCAGCTTGTTGGTGCAAAAAATGCAGTCACATTCTTACACATGTTCAAGTTCTTCTCTCTATGTGGCAGTGTAGATACTTACTTGATGCTAGGAATATTAAGTGTACTATCTCACGTAATGTTCTCTGCAATCCTCTGACGTACGCACTGCTATCGGTATGCCTTTTCATAGATGAGTAAACCAACTCAGATGGGTTAAGGAACTTGTCAAAAGTGATAAAGTTGAGGATCCCTCATTCTTAGCCATTGGCCTATATTGCATCTGAATAGGATGTTGTCATCGTTAGTCACTGTTAACTGAAGGCAAAGACCATATCTTAGTCACATTGTATTCCCCTTGCCCTGTGATACCTTTCTTTGCTTTCTATACTAGAGTGCTGTTGGGGCTATTCAGAGCTCCCATTTATTGATAGCTCAAAGTGTGCCATGCCCTAGGCTGAGTATTTGCAAATGTTATCTCATTAAATTCTCAGAACATTTTTACTAGTCAGGTTTTACTGCCCTAGTGAATGGATGAAGAGGGCTTCCCAGCTGGCTCAGTACTAAAGAATCTGCCTGAAATACAGGAGACCGCCTGCAATGTAGGGAACGTGAGTTCAATCCTTGGGTCAGGAAGATCCCCTGGAGAAGGGAATGGCTACCCACTTCAGTATTCTTGCCTGGAAAATTCCATGGACAGAGAAGCTTGGTGGGCTATAGTCCATGGGATTGCAAGAATCAGACACAGAGATTAAACCACTACCACTACCTAATAGATGAAGAAACTATGGCTTACCTTGATTAAATCTCTAGTTAGATCAAACAGCTAGTAAAGGGCGGCCCCTAACTCTAAATGCAGGGCTCCTGATCAAGCTAAGCTGCTCCCGAGCCCTTCCCTGCCACCCATCTGGCCCTCTCCATCTTACTCGCCCTGCCTTCCTGCTAGCATTCATCCTCCCACTGCCTTAGGATGTCTGTAAATTCCTGAAGCCCAACACTGCATCCAGAAATCGACTTAGTTTATGTAATTCCTGAAGGGAGAATCTGCATCCATTGGTGAGACAGCAAGTTAGGCTGGTGTTGACTCAGCGTGTAGGAAACTAGTAACTTCCTGGTTACTAGAGGGATTCAATAACAGATGGGCTGCCACAGTGGTAGAGAGAAGTCTGTATCTGGATGTCCTCAGGAAAACTCCAGACATTGGAAGGAGGCTCTGAATTGAGTAGAAGACTGGCCAAGAGCCCCTCAGTGATCATGTATGGGGCTTAGGCTTACAGGGTTGGGCAGGAGGCAGGTGCTGAGCACATAAAATTGAAAATGACATAGACCCTGCTGTGCTCCAAGAACCTTCCAACTCAGGCTTGTGTTCCTCTGGATTTAATGCAGGCTGAGGGCAGGACCCACAGCCTATACTCCTCTAGTTTGTGCACAAGAACTAGCAGAGTGCTGTGGAGCTAGACTCAACAGTGAGCATCAAGGACAGGAATGTCGCCTTCCATCTGTGCATCCTTAGCACTGGGCACAATGTAAGTGTCCAAGAAACAGTTTGGAGTTAATGTGTGTCCAGAGAATAACTCAATACAAGTCAATAAATGGATCCCATCAAACTTCCAATACTGAGTCACTGTCCAAAAGGACACATTCCAACCCTAGTCATCTACATGCTGGATAAAGAAGGGCCCAGATTTACTAAGGAGCAATGAGTTGGCTGATTTCAGTGGCCTCAGTATAACCATACGACCCAAGGCCACAGCTCCTCTGAACACCTCCATGTCCAATGGCCGCAGATGGCTCCCCAAGGTGCTCATTAGAAGACAATGGTTTCAACTCTCATCTTCCTTCCGGTCTGAAGAGAGCCACTCACTCACTTATTTGGAAGATATCAAATGTTGATGACAAACCCAGCAGGAAGGAGGGATGTAATTCTCTGCCTTGACTAGCCTTCCTCTGGAAAACATTTAACCAGAAATAATGTAATCATTTACCTTTTATTTACCTCCTAAACTGGAGTTAGAGATAGTTTCAAAAACAACTGAAGTCAAGAGGTGAAAGTCTCTTCTGCAAAATTGATTTTTAGCTATTTTCCACTGACTGAAATGAGGTGGATAAATGAATTTTTTTCCCTTCTTTTAATTGTTAACCACACAATACATTTTTCTATATCTTTTGCATTTCTTCAAATATGGCATACAGCCATGTTTCCTATTGCTAAGAATAATGATTTATTCACTTTTAGGCAATGTTTAGGGGCCAACCTCCTCAGTTTTTTGGGGGCCCTATATTCTTTTGGTTTGAGGTTAATAGAAACAAAGCAATTGGAGTAAAGCCAGGGTCCACTACTGTGTGATATGGGCAGGTTCCAGAACATCTCCAAACCTCTGTTACTCTATAAAGGAAGATGAGAACAGTACAACTCTCAGACAGTTATGAAAAAAAAAAAAAGCACAAAGCCTTTTACAGAATAAGGAATCAATATCATTTGCTCTGATGATGATGTTGTTTTTCTGAGGAGAAGCTGTAACAGCTTCAGAAAGTCCAAATCTCCCCATCCTTTCTTTAACCCTAAATGATTCTCTTTCGTGAGACAGAACATTGGAGTGGGTATCAAGGCCACACTAAGCAGTGTATGATATTAAGTCTTCTTCCAAACAGAAGAGACTAGAAGGCTCCCCATAGCTTCCTATACGATAATGAAAGCTGAGGACAAGTGTCACTGAGTTCTTGAGGCTGGTTTCACACAGAATATCAATAGCTAAATAGAAAGGAAAACACTATACTTGAAAGAATAGAAAGACTTGATGAAATACAAACATTTTTTCTATCCTGGGTTTAGATTCTGCCTCTTCCCCAGGGCCAGGACTAGGATCCAGCAAAGTACAGGATGAAGGCACTTAATTTAAGGAGGTGTGACCCTCAAAGCAAGCATTTCTTTCCATGGATTAGATTTTTGAGCCAGATCAGGGTTATGAGCAGGATTGGTGTCAGGGGGAGGGGGGGCAGGGGGAGGGGACTTGCTGAGCCCTTTCTCCACCTAAAGAAGGAAGTAATCACCTGTGGTCATTGGGGTTTAATCTATTTTGCCACATTGTGCTCAAGCCAGTGTCTCCCAACTTTGGTGCATTGGCCCTGAAAGCAAAAGGCTCTTCTAAATAACTTTCAGGGCAACTAGGGCTCCGTTACCTTCACAAGAAACCTCTTGGGGGACTTCCCTGGTGGTCCTGAGGTTGAGGCTCCATACTTCCAGCGCCAAGGGGTACAGGTTAGATCCTTGGTTGGGGAATTAAGATCCCACATGCCATGCGGTGTGGCAAAAAAAATAAATAAATAAAAATTTTTTTAAAAGAAAAGAAGCCTGGTGGGTCCTTGGAGAAGGGCAATTTGCATTCCATTGATCAAGGGTTTTATACTGGAGATATAAACCCCAACCATCTCCCTAGAACATACAACACAATCATCTCATATAACTTACAGCTCTTGGCTGATCAGATGTTGCTGGACCAAGGGAGTCAAGGTAAGCTCCTTTAGTGCAGACTGTTTTCTCATCACTCTGTATACAGGCACTTGACATCACAGATAGGTGTTCAATAAATACCCATAAGGATGAAGAAACACCTGGCTTATCAGAAATCACTACTGGGCTTCTTAGGGCCTAGGCCCTTTAAGTACCAGAAAGGGCAGAGCCAAGAATCTGGTCCAACAATTTAAACACCAACCACTGCCACTTCCTCCCTGTGAAAACCAATGGTTCCTCTGGCTTTTGCTGACGTGCACTTGTTCATATCCTATTTTGCGAGAGGCTGGGTTTCTAGCTCTCACCTGAGCCCTCACTGCCTGACTTGATATTTCACCCCCTTCTAGCTCTGTCTTTACCCTCCGAGTTCCTGTCTGCTGGCAGGGCCCAAACAGAACCAACCCCCAGCAACTCTGATTCTGCACTTGCCACCATCCTTATCTGACTCCCAGCTAACAACTCTCAAGGCTGAATTCTGCTTTGGAGAAATTTGAATGCATTGCCGCCCTAGTGGACAGCCCTACTCACAAACGCAGAGCTGCTGATGCCAACCCTAGCTGCCATCTTGGAATTCCGCCATCAGCCGCGTGAGCTCCACACACCAAGCACTGCTTAGCACCCTGCTGCCATCTCCTGGTGGTTGTTGGTCCTCTTCTGCTCCTTGGATCTTTGGGACTGCTCTTCCCAACCAGCTCTAACAAGTTCCTGATATCCTCAATGTGCTACTAGACATTGTTTTATTGCAGACCTGGGCCTCAAAGAAAAATGCAAAGAGAAGTCATTAAAGTAATGAGACGAATGACCAGAAAATGGAGTAAATGCTTATCTCCTCTTGATATGCTAGAGCTAGGTGGATGAAACTTACCCAAGATCACTCAAGGATATATGCATTTGGTGTGTGAAAATCTTTCAAAGTTTGAAAGTGATGTCATCAGGCATGGTGAAATACTTAGAGCCTTCCTTGGGCATCCTTTGTCACAGTTTTCTTGGAAAACATATCAAAAGATCCTCTAGTGTCTCCTTCATTTTCAGTAAGTAAATGGTAATCTTCTGTTTTCCAACTGAAAAAAATTGAGACCATTTTATTCAGCTTGACATCAAAGCTATTTTAGTTTATAAGCATTAGACATATGGAATAGTTGAGCTAAACCCAAAGATATTCATAAAATACATTAAAAAAGAGTTCTGATGATTTTCCCATATCTAAGTTCCCCCAAAAGTCAGCACGGAAGCAGTAGCAGAGGAAAAGAGACAACAGTTGACCTGCCATAATATACCAGTTAAATGGCAGGGGTAGAAATTAATGTAGAAATTTCTGACAGGCAATTTGGCCACGGAAATTAAGATGTTTTAAAATCAATGATTCACTAATAAATCTCTATCCTGAATAAAAATAACTAGAAAGTCAAAGATTCCTGAATTAAAAGTTCATTACGTCTTTGTATATGAGAGTGCTCAATGAAAAACAAACTAAATACACAACAATAAGAGAATGGTAAAATAGATTATGATACAACAGAATCATAGGCAGTCATTATAAGCAGATTTAAAGTATTTAATAACATGAAGAAATATTCAAGTTATAATGTTAAATGAAAAAAGAATACTAAGCTGTACATAAGTATGATTATATTACAGTGAATTATATTAAAATAAGATGAAATGCACCAAAACATTAACACTGTTGATCTCTGGGTGATGAGACTGTGGGTGAGTTTTGTTTCGGTGTTTATCTGTGTTAGGATGACAGCTGAGATATTAATCGCTCTTTACTACATGCTTTGTTTTTCTAGCATCAGCAAAACAGGACAATACCTGGGGCTTTAGAAATTGTCACCCATGAAAGATCCAAGAACAAAGATATCAAAAGAAATGTGCCAAGTGTAAGACAGAAATGGTCAGACAGGATGATCAGAGAGAACTTTTTTTTTTCTCCCTCTGGGGGGGCAGGAGGAGAAGGGGACGACAGAGGATGAGATGGCTGGATGACATCACTGACTCGATGGACACGAGTGTGAGTGAACTCTGGGAGTTGGTGATGGACTGGGAGGCCTGGCGTGCTGTGATTCATGGGGTCGCAAAGAGTCGGACACAACTGAGCGACTGAACTGAACTCAACTGAACTGACCCTCAGGTTGGGATGGCAATAGAACCACCCCCAGAACAGTGTGGGAGTCCTGGAGAAGAGCCTCCAGAAGAGCCTGGAACCTCACTGCAGGGATAGGGAGGGGAGGGGACACACGGGTAGCACAGTGAGATATAACATGGTAAGGAGAAGCCCCCTGAGTAGCAGGGCCGCCCTAGAGCAGCTGGGGGTGGGGGCCGGCGGGCCATGACAGCAAAGTCTAAACAGACAAGTTTGAAGGCAGCCTCAGGAAGCCCCCACAGCCTGGGAGGGCAAGCAGACAAATTCTCCCAAGCTTAAAGAGGCAGGTAGCTCTGGGACTTCTGTGGTTCCATTGCTTGGGGCGTGGATTCTATCCCGGATCTGGGAAGTTCCGCATGTTGTGAGGTGTGGCCAAAAAAATAAAAAGAGGGGGGTAGCTCCCAGCTAAGAAAAGGCCTGTGGGCTAGAAAGGGTGCCACAGCTTTGATAATATGACCCCTGATCATAGGATGTGGGAGGACTGTCTTTCTATGGATTAGATGGAGGAAAGCAGGCCATTAGCTCAAGAGTGCATTTGTCTGAGGACCACATGAGACAGGCTACCTGGCAGAAGATGCCAAGGCAAAAGTAGATACCTCTTGACCTTGACAAAATCAGTATTTGCATAAATCTCCCCCTCTGCACTTCAGGCTTTCTTCTAACCTCATTAGGAGAAGAAGCATAATGGCAAACCTAAATTGGACTGGGTGTCAATCCAAGTACCTGGAAAGCTGGGTTGCCTGGAAGTGAGTAGATTCCATTTTCATGAAAGAAAGCTCAGAGTCAGAAATCCAATTGTGTTATGGAAAATAAAATTACATTGTAGACACTTGAGCTTATGACATATGAAACATGTACTCACTGCATATATTTTTTGTGATTTTCAAATTTTTAGTAATGACCATATTTTGTATTTTAAAAGAAAAGCAGAGCATCTGCAAAAAGTTTTTCATGAGTCAAGGCCCTGGAGGCAATGGGGCACAAGGCTGATGGAAAGTCCCCCCAGTTCTGAGGCTTATCCTGATGGATGACCAGAGGATGGGGTCCTGACCACACCTTCTGAGCCTCTGGAATTAAGGGTCTGTTTGTGAACAGCTGGGAGCAAATGTGAAAACCAAGCTTACACTGCCTACTACCTTCTCTACCCATCACAGGCTCCCCCCCTGCTTATCTCCCTCCTTACAGGAAGTCAATATTATTAAGCTTCTCTATAGAACACACACCCCCACTTTTAAACCAAGTTTTGTTCTCTGAAGCAATAGCAAACAACAGAGCAAGTCCACCCCCACGCAATGATAACGTCTAAATATTTGGAAAACGTGTTGGTTTCCACGTTTTGGGCTTCTTTACTCCAAGCTAAACCAAACTAAACCTCGGATGATATTTTCCAAGGCTCTCGCTATCCTGACGACCTCTCCTTGGAGGTCACACATGAGATCATCATGGGCCACAACTGAGAGGCAGTGTCTGAGCCAATATTGTGACCGCGTGCTCTGGCCACCATGACTCACTCTAGTTCTGCTAATGCTCCAAAGGGCCCTAAGGAGGCATCTGTGTTCTTAATGTCCTCACAGAGTCTCAGCCTGCAGTGCAGGATTCAAAGCCAGAGCTCTGCCAAGTGAGTGGCTGTTGGACCAGGGCTCCTCTCTGCTGCACTCGTCTACTGGCTGAGGGCACAGGCCATGGGAGCACGGGGTCACTGGGGACACTTGGTCACTGGTGCCAATCATACTCAGCCACCCAGGAAACCCAGGTCAGGGTGCATCTTTGCAGTGTGTTGGCAGTCCGGTCTGGAGAGAAGGGGAAGTGGCAGTGGGGAAGCCCTGTGGGCCATAGCCCTCCAGGCCCTGCTACAGGAAGGGAGGAAGGGCTCTCTCCCCATTCCCCACTCCAGGCAGAAATCTCTCCCTTCCTTTCTTCTTTTCTCTAAGGATCTTATCCAAGCTCTTATCCAAGATCCCGTAACTCTCCCTCTTCACTCCAAATCATTGGTACCTTTGCTACATCTGTGGGCCTTGTTTTCCCTCTAGAAGAAGGCAATTGTCCCTGACATGTGAAGATTTTAGTAAATTGCTGAGCATCCCTACTTTCCCCAACATGGACCCCATGTTGCCCTCAGCTCCCAATGGAGGGCTCTCTCTCTGCTGCCAGAATCAGCGCTCCAGGGCCGACTATGCCAGCCCCTCGTCACCTTGGTGCTCACCTCGTCCTCTCAGCCGCCTCCCCTCTTTGCTGCTGTTACCATGTTCCAGGCCAACTCTGGAGCATCTCCCCAGCCCACCCCCCAACCTGCCCACACTGGCCCCCAAGAAGCATTGACTTTGGCAGATTTCTTGGGGGCCAGCGATGTCATAACCTGTTTGCTTTTCCAGGACTGATGTTTGCAAGGGGCTTTTTTTTGGAACAGAACAGAAATCATCCCATATCCTTACGCAATCCTTCCGCAGGCTCCAACATATAAATAAAGCCTTTCGACACTCCACCAGGCAGAGCACCTGGGTTGGTCCAGAAGCCTCCAGCTGCCTGCCTGCTGACACACCGGGGCCTCTCTGAAGCCACCATGAAATCCTTCATTCTGCTCTTTTGCCTGGCTCAGTTCTGGGGCTGCCACTCGATCCCGCTTGACCCGGTTGCAGGTTATAAGGAACCGGCCTGTGATGACCCAGACACAGAGCAAGCAGCCTTGGCTGCCGTGGACTACATCAACAAGCACCTTCCTCGGGGCTACAAGCACACCTTGAACCAGATTGACAGTGTGAAGGTGTGGCCGAGGGTAAGTGAACCTGCCCTGCCTGGTGGGACAGGCTGGCGTCGTGGGAGGCTCAGCTGGGTGTCTCTGAGACCCTGCCTCCCAGAACAAAGGAAATTGCATGGCGAAAATGCCCCGATTCCTCCAAGGAGGGAGGGAGAGGGCAGGCTGAAGGAAGAGAGGAGACATTCTGTACTGTGGATAGGATCTCCAGGAGGGTGCTGGATGGGAGCAGGAAGTGTGAGGAGAGGACAAGGCTTCAAGTGGTATTTTGAAGGTCACAAGTAGAAAGTGTGACCTTCTAGAAAAACTAGCACCAGAGAAAGGATTCTGGCTGCCAAACTACCACTGGCCGGAAAACATTTCTTTTTCTTTGTTTCTGTTTCTCTGCATAAAGACTGAGTGTGAATGAAGTGCACATTTTTTAAGTGTCTACTATGTGCCAGGCCCTTTCATATAGTTCATCTCTGTAATCCCTTCCCCGCTGTGTCCCCAGTTCTGTGTGTGTGTGTGTGTGTGTGGGGGGGTACTGTCCTTGTCTTACGTAAGAGATAACCAAGGCTCTGACATATTTAGGGCATTTTTTTTTACCCAAGGTCATAAAATAGTAAGCATCAGGCAAGGATTCTATTTCAGTACTGTATTCCTTCCTCTACACAAGCTTCTTTCCCAAGAAAGGTACCCACGTCCCAGTGAGAAATCTTGGCATGAAAGGATTCACCTCCTCATATGCTGGAGGAGAAAGCAATGCAGTCTGAAGCTGGTGACAATGATCAAACTGGGAAATGTGCCTCGGAGGTCAGCCAAGTGATTTGCAGAGGTGGGGAAAAGACCCATCTATTGCCTATTTTGAAATTAGATTTTATAGCTGATGAAGGATAATATTTTCAGCCAATGCTAATTACAAGTCTTTCAGGACAAGAACCAGTGTCAGGTGCTATGGGACATGCTAAGTTGAATCATATGAAATAGCCAGCTTTGTATATTAAAAGCAGTCAGATATTGGCATTTTAATGATTCAACCTAACACAAAGATGAGAAAGACATAATTAGTGCCACAGAAGATTCACAATCTAGGAAGGAAAATAAGGCAAACCTCAGGACATCTGGACTGACTCACAGACCTCTGATCTTACAATGGGACAAAATAATTGAAATCAGGATTGTCCCGGATGGAGTTTAGGAGTTCTACAATAGTAAAGTACAGTGGTGGTTCAGAGGAAGCAATGATCAGTTCAGGGGAGATAACACACAACCTGCATATTTGAAGGAGAGAAAGAACAATGTTGCAATTTTCACTTACAGCAGGGTTTGAGAACCCAGTGCCCGGCTCCTATTCACTAGCTCTGAGTGTTTTCAGGAAGTTAATTTGGGCACATCTGCACAATATAAAACAGGAAAGGTCTGAGGTTTCAGGTACTAGTGAAACAGGCATAACAGAAATGAGAGGCAAGCAGAGTTGGGCTGAAAGAAAAAAATAGGCATATGCATACCTTCTGAATTTTTTCAGTCTTTGAAGGAAGGATGCAGAAACAGGTGAACTGGCAGGGAAAACTCCAAGGAATCATCCAAGCTTCCCTGTCACTGCCTTACCCACTACTCCTTTCCTCTGTGCAAGTGAAGGACAGACACACTGCGTCCTCCAGCAGAGGAAGGATCACGCTTCCCCCTTACTACCAGCTGGGGACAGTAGGGAACAGCAACTTTGCATCCAGGCATCTACAAGACAAAAAGCCACAGATGACAACTTTTCCTTTAGGAAGGAAAAGAAAATGGGGAAGGAAGGAAAGTAGATGTTGAGAAGGAAGGAAGGAAGAAGTAGAGGGAGGGATGGAGAAGATAAAGGAGAGACAGTAAATTATTATCCTACACCACCTTACTTTGCTGCTTGACTGAGAAAAATCCCAAACTGACTTTTTCAAAGTACCGCTTGAAGGGTAGTACCGACACTCATTTTTGCCTTCCAAATACCTTTGAGAGTGATGACTGTGGTTCCATCAACCTGTCCAAGCCCATGCCCACTTCTTTCTTACCCTTCCAACAATGGGTGTGTTGGCACCCAGTGGGGGCTCACCCATGGACCCCCTTAGCAGGCTTAGGCTCACCTCTTCATCCTCTGTCTCCACAGCGGCCCACAGGAGAGGTGTATGACATTGAAATAGATACCCTGGAAACCACCTGCCACGTACTGGACCCCACGCCCCTGGCGAACTGCAGCGTGAGGCAGCAGACGGAGCACGTGAGTGGCCCTCTCAGGGCAACTGCGGGGGTGGGGTGGGGTGGTGCCCCAACTAAAACTGCCAGTCAATGGCGCCCTCCCTAGCGCCGAATTTTTACAATTCCCCTTTTTGTTGTACCCCGCCCCCCACGCCTCCCCCGCAACCTCTGTAAAACCAGTGTCCTGTTTCAATATCACCAAGAGGAGATTTTGTGAGGCTCACCTTTGACATCCACGCCTGAGAGACCACGCCCTCTTCCCCCCTCCTCCCATCTTCCACCTTGAGAAGTGAAGGTCAGCCCTCTGGAGCCCTCACCGTGGGTTTATTTCTCCAGGCGGTGGAAGGAGACTGCGATATCCACGTGCTGAAACAAGATGGCCAGTTTTCCGTGCTGTTTACAAAATGTGATTCCAGTCCAGGTAGAGTTGACTATTCTTATTACGGTTACCTGGTAGAGAGAGTGAGGAAGGGATCTGAATTGGTTTCAACAGAAGCAGATCTAGCCACTTTATTGGTGATGAAAAGGGGAAGCCAAATTTCTCTGAGTTTGGGGATTTTAAAACTGTTTTTTAACGAATTGTTCAGCTCGGAGGTTGAAAATCGCCCCTTGGTGAGAGGAGCTCCTGCAAAAATGCCAGCACGCCAGGGGCCACCCGAGGGTTTAAGTAAGATGCTGAGAATCAGCCTGTAACTGTTTGGAGCCTGTCTTAGCCCTCTCAAATAAGCAGAGCGGGGACAAATGCCGCTGAGAATTCCAGGCCCGAACCAGGTTACTTCTGTGCGCAGATTCCGCCGAGGACGTGCGCAAGTTGTGCCCAGACTGCCCCCTGCTGGCGCCGCTCAACGACAGCCGGGTGGTGCACGCAGTGGAGGTCGCGCTGGCTACCTTCAATGCCCAGAGCAACGGCTCCTACTTACAGCTGGTGGAAATTTCTCGGGCTCAATTTGTGGTAAGACTGAGACCCTGCTGACAGGTTGGGCAGGTTGGTGGCACTTTGGGGTGTGAACGTGGTGAAGTGAGTGTGAGAGAGGGAGCAGGGGCAGCCCCCGGAAGTCAAGGAGGGTGGTGGGAGAAAAGGGAAAGAAAGGGTCCTGAGTGTCCTGGACCCAGAGGACCCTCACCGCACCCCCCATCTAAGCCACTTCAACATAAAATAGTCAGAGTCTGCGTGTGTGTTCAGGCTGTGTTCCTCGGTTAGTTAACACAAGGGTGGGAGTTCCCGTTTTATCCAGAAGCACACACCGTAAATTCATGGGTCTCCACATCACCATCACCTATCACCGCTAACATCTGCTCTTGTAAGTATCAACTCTTGTAATTGATACTTACAAAGACATAGGCATACTTATATATAATGGCAGAATCTTAAAATGCCATGGAATCACTGAAAAACAACAACTAATTGTCCTGTGGTTAGGTTAGCACATTTGAACACAATATAATTCTAATATTAAAAAAAAAAAAAAACTGATATTCTGGGTGCCAGCCATGGCATACTTGGAAATACACTGTAGGTAGTAATTCTGTTAACCAGAATATGTGATTCTAGAACCGCCACCCCAGACTATAACAAATAAGAAATATTTTATTATTTTAAGTGTCCTTATGCTCCAAGAACAATGAGATAGAAAAGCATAAATATCTTCTGCACTTCAGTTATCTTTTTCATTTGCTCCTGCTATCTAAAATATGTGGGAGAGAAATTAATTACTTTTCCATCCCATCTTGGAATAACCTGAACCTTGGGTCTGAAAGTGCAACCCCAATACGGAAACTGGCAGGAGGCAGGGTTCCTCCCCAGATCAGTGTCAGGTCAGCCCCCTGGGTTCCTGCTTTCTACCTGAAAACTCGCCTCTACTCTGGAAGGATGGGCAGTGGATACCTGCACCTACTTCAGGGAACACCCAAACCCCAGCTTCTGTGTGCAAGCCCTTAAAACCCAATGCCCCCATGTGAGCCCTGTGTAAGCCACCAGGGGCATGTTTCCTGGCCACACGGTGCAGTCTACGTGAATGGTGCTCCCTGGACTACGTAGTACCATGGCCCTCACTACCTCCCTCTGGGCTCCCCTTCCCTGCCTTTCTCATACTGTCATGTTGCTTCATGAAGATTTTCATATATCTTCATCAGCCTCTTCCAGCTTCTGTCTCTGTGGAGTTTGCAGTGGCTGCTACTGACTGTATTGCTAAAGACGTCGTAGATCCAACCAAATGCAACCTACTGGCAGAAAAGGTGAGCAGGCCAGGCAAAGCTGGTCATGGAACAGAGCATTCTTAGAGCAAGTTTATATCTTGGGGCTGTGGAAAGAGATAATGCAAAATACCCATGCCCTGTGAGGCTGGGTCATGCCAGGTCACCCCTTGGGGTGTCATCTCCCCTGCTTAAGAGCTATC
The DNA here is from genome assembly GCF_019923935.1 of Bubalus bubalis. Classification (NCBI taxonomy): domain Eukaryota; kingdom Metazoa; phylum Chordata; class Mammalia; order Artiodactyla; family Bovidae; genus Bubalus; species Bubalus bubalis. The sequence continues at coordinate 126,006,690 of NC_059157.1, read as the reverse complement.
ACCAGATCTTCTCATCTGCTGGAGGCCTCTGGAGTTAGAGAGGCCATTTCCTAACTAATATGAGTCATGTCAGGCTGCTGGCAGTATAAAGTGTAGATTTTCTAGATATACCTCAGGTTTGCAACCTAAGTCCTTAAGCCAGTAATGTCTACTTCTAGGAATTTAGCCTAAAGAGATCAGCATGTTTGACAAAATATATCTATAAAGATGATTTATGACAGATTCAAAATGACCCCAAACATCTGAATGTCCAACAGGAGGGACTCGTTGAATAAAATATGACATGTTAGTAAATAGAAAATTATAGACAGATAAATTATGTTTTCAAAGAATAATGAATGATATAAGAGAATGCTGTCATTCTAGAATGTGAAAAACACAGTCTCCAAAATGGTATAGTCACAATCATGTCAACTTTCAAATGATATCTAATAGTATTTAAAAATAAAGAAATCCATAGATGTTAACAGAAGTTCTTCTGGGTCACCACAATTTCTGAGATTATGGGTGAGCTCTCTCACTCCCAAAACATTTCTGTATTTTCTACATTCTATATAAAATATAAGCAGAAAGCATAAACTTCAGGAAAAAAGTTTTTTTTTTTAAAAAAAAAAAGACAGGAATTAAGAATTAAAGCGTTTTACCCTGGATGTATTGAGTGTAAGTGAAACTGGGTGAGAAGTCCACTTTTTGAACCTGTTCAAATAACTCCTCTCTTTCTGTGCGCAGCAATATGGCTTCTGTAAGGGGTCAGTCATTCAGAAAGCTCTTGGTGGGGAAGACGTCGCAGTGACTTGCACGTTGTTCCAAACGCAGGTAAGGGCCCCACAGATGTACTCGCCCTGCTTTTCAGAATCCAGTGACCCCTTTGGATTTCTGCCATGCAGTAGTAATTAGGGCATTAGCTGCCTTTCTTCTGAGCCCCACAACATAGATAGTGCCAGGAATGTGAAATCATCAGTAAATGAAAGGTTTCAGTCATGCCCTCCCCTTCCAGGAACTGGTACTTATAGGGCAGAACCACCCCCAGGTGCAGTTGGCAAGGTCATGTTTCTAGTTGCCGACCCAGGGAGTGAGGGGGTGTGTGGGAGTGGTTTTCTGAGTTGCAGAGACTAGGTGGGTAGATGTGCCTGCTAGCTCCCTGTAACTGCAGGTGTAGATGAAAAAGAGGGTGATGCTGCTGGTGAAAGTTAGCTATAAGGTGGGGTTCTTTTGCTCGTGAAATGTGAGTATAAGTCTACCAACCCCAAAACAGCTGGTGAGAAAGGGAATGGCACAAGCCAGTTACCCCTCCCCTGGAACCCTGATGACTATCCTTTGTACTTAGGTAGTGCTTCTTTGCCAGATTCCTTACAAATAAAAATTATTACTGTGAGAGAATTGGGTGGGGATTTCCCCTGGAAGGAGGAGAAAGGCAGCTAACCCAAAGAAACGGTCCTCTCTCCTCCAGCCTGTGATTCTGCAGCCCCAGCCCGACGGCGCCGAAGCTGGAGCCCCAAGCGCTGTGCCGGACGCAGCTGGGCCTGCGCCTTCTGCAGCTGGCCCGCCTGTGGCCTCCGTGGTGGTGGGGCCAAGCGTGGTAGCAGTTCCCCTGCCGCTGCACCGAGCGCACTACGACTTGCGCCACACTTTCTCCGGTGTGGCCTCAGTGGAGTCAGCCTCGGGAGAAGCGTTCCACGTGGGCAAAACACCCATAGTGGGGCAGCCTAGCGTTCCTGGAGGTCCAGTCCGCCTTTGCCCAGGGAGAATCAGATACTTCAAGATCTAGAAGATGGTCGGAGATGAGATGGTTTGGCACAGAGAATACAGCTATCATTTTGTCCAAGTATGGGTAGGGGCTTTGTCTGCTCTGGAAGCAAGTGCTGCCTATGGTCTAGATTAATGTCAGGTCTTGAGTCCCAACTTCTCATTCTTCCAAGGACAGGAGCAGAGGAGGTGCTAGTGATGTTTGATGGAACATAAAGTCAGCAGCTTGATTGTCATGGCTTTGTGTAAGCCACCACCACTGTGTTCTCTACCTTCTCTTGACCTCACAAAAATAATTGGAACTGTGACTTTGAAAGGTGCTCTTGCCAAGTTTATCTACTTGTCATTAAAAATGCTCTAATGAAGGTTCTAAGCTGAAATGTCATCATGGTTGTTGCCTACTTTGTCCAATCTCACGTGTGTGGTCTTTCCAGCAACGATATAAGTGTCCCTAATCAAAATCAAATTGAAAATAGGAATAAAATAGAACAAAACCTCCTATATACATAGGAAAAAGTGAGACCAGGATCTGCTCACAACCTATATGATCTGATAATTTCCTTATAAGAAAATAACTCTTTCATTTCATAATGGTCAGAAAATATTAATAAATTAGGACCAAGTGCTTAAACTTTCTACAGACAAACCAACCATTCAGTTCAGTTCAGTTCAGTCGCTCAGTCGTGTCCAACTCTTTGCGACCCCATGAATTGCAGCATGCCAGGTCTCTCTGTCCATCACCAACTCCCAGAGTTCACTGAGACTCACATCCATCAAGTTGGTGATGCCATCCAGCCATCTCATCCTCTGTCGTCCCCTTCTCCTCCTGCCCCCAATCCCTCCCAGCATCAGAGTCTTTTCCAATGAGTCAACTCTTCGCATGAGGTGGCCAAAGTACTGGAAGTTTCAGCTTTAGCATCATTCCTTCCAAAGAAATCCCAGGGCTGATCTCCTTCAGAATGGACTGGTTGGATCTCCTTGTAGTCCAAGGGACTCTCAAGAGTCTTCTCCAACACCGCAGTTCAAACGCATCAATTCTTCGGCACTCAGCCTTCTTCACAGTCCAACTCTCACATCCATACATGACCACTGGAAAAACCATAGCCTTGACTAGACGGACCTTAGTTGGCAAAGTAATGTCTCTGCTTTTGAATATGCTATCTAGGTTGGTCATAACTTTTCTTCCAAGGAGTAAGCGTCTTTTAATTTCATGGCTGCAGTCACCATCTGCAGTGATTTTGGAGCCCCCAAAAATAGGTTTTCCCCAATTCCCAGGTAAGGGAACATTAGTAATCAACACAGAAGCCTCACTTTAATTATACCTGTTGATTGTACTATATGTGTATATAGTAAGAAAGAAACAAAGTGAAGTTGCTCAGTCGTGTCTGATTCTTTGCAACCCCGTGGACTATAGCCTACTAGGCTCCTCTGTCCATGGGATTCTCCAGGCAAGAATACTGGAGTGGATTGCCATTTCCTTCTCCGACCCAGAGATCGAACCCAGGTCTCCCACATTGCAGGGAGACGCTTTACACTCTGAGCCACCAGTTCAGTTCAGTTCAGTCGCTCAGTCATGTCCGACTCTTTGCGACCCCATGAATTGCAGCACACCAGGCTTCCCTGTCCATCACCAACTCCCAGAGTTATATACTAAAATGGATTCTAGCCAATCCATTTTAAGACCTCAAGTTTAAGCTCTGGTTTATAGTATGAATAGAAGAGGGATACCTCCAGTGGTAAATCCAGTGGACATTTGTAGATACTATCCAAGTGCTCAAAGAGCATAAAGAAATAAATAGTTCCCATTATAGAGTGGTGCCTAGACAATTTCAATGTTTATCCACTAGCATTAGGTTGTTCTGAGCAGCCTAAGTGGTGGGCCCTTTCTTATGAAATTTTAAAGGATTGGAACTAATAACCAATTGAGTGGTTTCACTTGACCCAAGAAGACTGAATCAAGCCATTGACACTCACCTTATCAGTCTTGCCTAGAGGTTTTGCCAACATTCCAGTAACCAGAAAGAATGGCCAGGAAGGTAGGAAAACTATTAGGTGCCTCAGAAGCCAGGGAAGATGAGGCGGGCATGACCAGCTGAGCTAAATGCTGTAGAAAGAGCAATAAACATGAGGACTAAGAAAAGGCCATGGGTTAGTTGACTGACTTGGAGGTGGCGGTGACCACTGGCAGATACAGTTTCAAGAAGGGTGAGTATGAAAGCCTGGTGGCAGGGTTGAAGATGCCTGGTGGAAGATGATGAGAAAATGGAGAGGAGTGTGTAATATCTTTCAAGCAGTTTGATGGTGAAGGGTGGGAGCAGAGGAAGTAGTCTTAAAGGACTGATTTTGCACAGGCACAGTGGAGAGCAGCATCTTGCAGTGAGACCTTCATTCCCTGACCAGGGATGAAAACTTGGTTTCAGCAGTGAGAGCACAAAGTCCTCAGCACTAGACCAGGAGGGACTGGGGCTAAGACTCTGGGCCCCAGTTCTTGTCTGCCTAGAAAAAAAAAAATTGCCAAGGAGACAGAAGGTAGAAAGGAAAGTAAGGCATGTACTAGAAAAGCAGAACACACACAGAGAGACTCACAGGTGAGTTCAGAGAGAGTCGCACCTTGGGAAGTTTAGATCATTTACCAGGGGGCAGTCTCCTGGTCTTTGTTTTCCTCTGGCCAGTTGTCTTGCTCTGACCCTACAGCCGATTTATCTCAGGGTCCTCCCTATGTGCACGTGCATCCTTTAGCCAAGATGGAATTCAGCACGAGAGTCCCTGGGAAGTTAGCAAAACATACAATCTGGCATCCTCTCCCTTTTTGACCCCCAAGGAGCCTTTCTGTGCATGTTCATTTGAGGTCCTTCTGATTCCAAGGATGGGAAATATGTGAGCTCCTGATCTTTTACCCAAGCAGGGCTTAGTCCCTCTCTGCCCCTCCCATTGCTGGACTATTATTTTAAAGTGTCCATAGGAGACAAAGTCCGACTATTTACCCTGTTCCTCTTGTTATTTCTGGACATCCTGGAATTCGAAGTCAAGTGGGCCTTAGGAAGCATCACTATGAACAAAGCTAGTGGAGGTGATGGAATTCCAGTTGAGCTATTTCAAATCCTGAAAGATGATGCTGTGAAAGTACTGCACTCAATATGCCAGCAAATTTGGAAAACTCAGCAGTGGCCACAGGATTGGAAAAGGTGAGTTTTCATTCCAATCCCAAAGAAAGGCAATGCCAAAGTATGCTCAAACTACCACACAATTGCACTCATCTCACATGCTAGTAAAGTAATGCTAAAAATTCTCCAAGCCAGGCTTCAACAGTACATGAACCGTGAACTTCCAGATGTTCAAGCTGTTTTAGAAAAGTCAGAGGAACCAGAGATCAAATTGCCAGCGTCTGCTGGATCATCATAAAAGAAAGAGAGTTCTAGAAAAACATCTATTTCTGCTTTATTGACTTTGCCAAAGTCTTTGACTGTGTGGATCACCACAAACTGTGGAAAATTCTTAAAGAGATGGGGATACCAGACCGCCTGACCTGCCTCTTGAGAAATCTGTGTGCAGGTCAGGAAGCAACAGTTAGAACTGAACATGGAACAACAGACTGGTTCCAAATAGGAAAAGGAGTACGTCAAGGCTGTATATTGTCACCCTGTTTATTTAACTTATATGCAGAGTACATCATGAGAAACGCTGGGCTGTAAGAAGCACAAGCTGGAATCAAGATTGCTGGGAGAAATATCAATAACCCCAGATATATAGATGACACCACTCTTATGGCAGAAAGCAAAGAAGAACTAAAGAGCCTCTTGATGAAAGTGAAAGAGGAGAGTGAAAAAGTTGGCTTAAAGCTCAACATTCAGAAAACGAAGATCATGGCATCTGGTCCCATCACTTCATAGCCAATAGACGGGCGAACAGTGGAAACAGTGTCAGACTTTATCTTTTTGGGGCTCCAAAATCACGGCAGATGGTGATTGCAGCCATGAAATTAAAATACGCTTGCTCCTTGGAAGAAAAGTTATGACCAACCTAGATAGCATATTAAAAAGCAGGGACATTACTTTGCCAACAAAGGTCCTTCTAGTCAAAGCTATGGTTTTTCCAGCAGTTCATGTATGGATGTGAGAGTTGAACTATAAAGAAAGCTGAGCACCAAAGAATTGATGCTTTTGAACTATGGGTTTGAAAAGACTCTTGAGAGTCCCTTGGACTGCAAGGAGATCCAACCAGTCCATCCCAAAGGAAATCAGTCCTGAATATTCGTTGAAAGGACTGATGCTGAAGCTGAAACTCCAATACTTTGGCCACCTGATGCAAAGAACTGACTCATTTGGAAAGACCCTGATGCTGGGAAAGATTGAAGGTGGGAGGAGAAGGGGACAACAGAGGATGAGTTGGTTGGATGGCATCACCAACTCAATGGATGTGAGTTTGAGCAAGCTCCGGGAGTTGGTGATGGACAGGGAGGCCTGTCATGCTGCAGTCCATGGGGCTGCAAAGAGTCAGACATGACTGAGTGACTGAACTGAACTGAACTTGTTATTTCTATCTGGGAGTATAAACAGGAGGCTGGTTGCAAAAATGTCTAGCCTGGAACTCATCTGTTCTCCCGCTTCAGGATAGATTAGAGGGTAGAGGGAAGATTTCTTTTCCAGGAGAGAAGAGCTTTGAGTGTCCTTAGGGCAAAAGATAGGAAGAGATGGAAGAAAAAAGAGAGAAAGGATATAACGGGGCAGAGGCAATATTTAGTGAAGAACTGGAAATGGTTTGGGCAACTCTGCCAAAGAGACTAGTCCTGCTTTGAGGGAGTTTGCAAGGGAATTCTGAAAATTTCACCTTTCACCCAGTATTAAAAGAGACTCATTCACTTTCTACCCTTGCTAGACTCAGGTGTGGCTGTGAGGGAACACAGAGTATTAGAGCGTTTTCCTTGGCAGGTGGTAGATACCCAATCCAAAGCAGCTTAAGTAAAAAGAAAAATGTCACTCCCTGATGTGCTGGGAATTGAAATGGGTGAGTCTTACCTAGGGCACCATAGAATGCAGGAATCCTTTCCCTCTCCCCCTCTCCTTTACTCCTCCCCTCCCTCCCTCCTTCCTTCTCTCTTTCTGTCATCAGTGCTGGTCTTCAGTCTTAGCCAGGATAGCCACTGGCAGCCTCACACCTTCATAAGTATTATTGTCTAACCCTGCAGAGAAAGAGAAGGGCTAATCTAGAGGAGAAAATGGAGAAGCTTCCAGGGGAAGAGCAGGCATGAAGGCCTAAAGGCAGAAAATATGTTGATGTAGCTAAGAAAGTGATGTAGCTAAGAAAGCTAAGAGTGAGAAAGGAAGCTGGACTGAAGCAGCTAAGAGGAGAAAGAGGACGGCTATAGAAGATGAGAATGAAGAAGTAGGTGAGGGCAGGTCGTGAACAGCCTTGAAGTCCCCCAGAAGGAATTAGGAGTGCATTGAGAAAAATCAGTGCAATGGGAAACCACTAAAGGTTTTAAGCAGGAAAGTGGCATAATCTGATTTACCTTAAGAGATCAACCAGGCATCATGTTTCTAGACCTGGAATGAGGAAAGGCAGGGTGAAGCAGTATTATTCCCTCCCATGCCCCCCACCTGGGGACATTTGGAAGTAACTGGAGACACTTACTTGGGATGGTACTGGACAGAGACTAGGGATGCTAAACATTTTGAAATGGACAGGACATTCCCAACAATGAAGTCCTAACAATGAGCAATGATTAATTAATGCTCCCCGAAGCCAATAGCATTCATGTTACATTGTTATTTGCTATAGGAAAAATGGGTTGTATCTGGGAAAGAGTAGCCATGGGATAGGAAGTGACTGGAGCTTTCTAGGGGAGAGATGTGTACCTTAGTCTAAGGTTGTGAGCAGAAGATGTGGTTTAAAAATGGGAACGTAACTTCAGGTAGAACCCCTAGGACCTACCAATGGATTTAATGTAAGAAAAAGAGAGGTGAAGGATAACTCCTGATTTGTGGCTTTGCAAACTGGATAGAGGCTGGTGTCTTTTACTGAGGCAGAGGGCGTTGGTTCATTTCATCTGAGTTACCCCAGTTTCTCTCCTCTCTGTCTTATAACTGTGCCGTTGATTTTTCTGTCAGCCCAACCCATGCCTTGATCTGACAGACTTGTGCTGTCTGGGCTAAGACAACTCACCTTTTGATTTATTCTGGCCTCCATTATACAACCAGGTGTATGCAACAGCCTGCCAGGACTGTAGGGAGGATTAAATTCCGTGCTAGAAGTACATGCTTGGAACCTTCATGACACATTCTAGGTACTCAGTCAGGGTCCTCCCTAGCTGCTTCCTCTTCCTGTACTCTGAATTTGGTGGCTTCTGAAGATTATGTCCTTGACCTTCTCCTAAATGTGTACTCTAAGCTTGGGAAGTCTGTTCTTTCTTATGATTGAAACTCTCGATCTTATACAGATAACTTCCAACTTTATAACTCTAGCTTGGGCATTTTTTTTTCAGATTCTAACATTGCATGCCAAATGTCTCTAAGATTTCCTCACTTGAATTTACCTAGAACAGTTTCCTATGTGATTTATTTGATATAAGAAAAGAATGCATACACAAAGACTTAGTAATATTTGAAATGTACATATTCTAGAAAAATTTCTTCTTAAGAATAAACATAAATTAGAGAGAATGAGTTATAGAGCTGTTAAATCTACTATGCTTCCAGCACATTTTTGCATCTAATGCAGCCCTATATTTTCTCAACATCATCTTTAATATTTTGCAGAGTGCGCTGTCCTAAATTAATAGCATTGTGTGGGTCTCATTTACTTGCCTTCTTAATGGTTTTTTAAAATCATATCTGCTTCATCTTCCAAAGTTACTGAATTTCAGGTATATTTTTCAATATTGTATCACCACACCAATCAACAATATTTGGTGGGAGTCAGGATAATAGAAGTACTTACAACAGTGATAATAACAGTGAATATTAGAATTAGAGAATGCTGTTTTTGAGTCACTAAGTCGTGTCCCTGACTCTTTTGTGATGCCATGGACTGTAGCCCACAAGGCTCCTCTGTCCATGGGATTTCCCAGGCAAGAATACTGGAGTGGCAATGGCAATGGGTTGCCATTGCCTTCTCCCACCACTACCCAGGGCATCTTCCCGACCACCCAGAGACTGAACCTGCATTTCCTGCATTGGCAGACAGATTCTTTACTGCTGAGCCATCAGGGAAGCCCAAGAATAATAGAATAGTATTCATCAAAACCACTCATGGAAATTTGCTGCACAAGAAAATAAAAAAAGTGGTTCCAATGATACTGACAAAGGGTGATGGGTATTTCTCTTCCATGTAACAATCATACGGCAATGTTGTAAACAAGGTTTACAAAGTACTTGCTAAAAAGCTCTCTGTACATCCCCTGCTTGACCAGTTCCTGCTTCACCTACACCTTACTTACCTGACTCTCCCTAAATCATCCTCTTAAATCATAGAGTCTAATTAGAAAATACCTATACACTCTCCTCCTCATCCCATCTGAGGTACTGTTCTAATCTTTAGCTCAGAGTGGCTTCTCCTTAATAGTTTAACAAAGTGAAAACCTCTGCTGCAGGAAGGTACTTACTCCCCTAGGGGCTAAGGGGGTTTTAGAGGGCTCAGCTACTCTGCTGGTTTCCCTGGTAACTGATGAGCCAAGCTGAAGCCAGTTCCCCCATAACTGATAGCCTTCCTATTCCCCCCACCCAGAGTGAAGCCTGCTGGCACATTCTGCCCACCATCCACTGCACATTGTGGGGTGTCACTCCAGGACCTTGCTCCAGATGTATAGTAAGTTCCCCCATCCATTACACCATTGATGTCTCTGTCACTAACTCTGGGCTTTCTTCAGTCTCGAAGCTGGGCAAGCACAGGACTTGCAGACCTCTAGGATACAGCCCAACAACTGTGGCCAGCCAAAATCTACCCTTCTCTGCCCACTGAAGCCGAACGAAAAATACACAGAGACAGAGTTTGGAGGAAATAGAAAGGTGGCTTTTATTCTCAAGTGGTGGAGAGAGGATCCCAGTAGGTTTATGCCTGAAGAATTGTGCTCCCCCTCCATGAGGAGTCTAGGGGCTTGTATAAGGCAAGGCTCGCAGTCGGGAGTCAGTGACGAGGTTGATTTCTTCCTCTCGCATTGCTTCAAAGGCAGTCATAAACTGCCGTCAGTAACCCAGGAATTGAGACTGGTGGTGGTTCAGTGGCTCTGTGGCCTTTTCTGATATGTATCTACAAGAAGAAGGGTGTTTTAAGGGTAAACACCAGACAGGGGATGTATTTAGCATAGAGTCAAAGGAGAAAATGTGAATTTTAGCTCCTGCAGAGTTAGGGGGCAGAAGCAAACTTAATTACAGACATGCAAGAGTTAGGAGCAGTTAAAGTTAAAAAAAAAAAAAAAAGGCTTCCTGGGTAGCACAGATGGTAAAGAATCCACCTGCAATGCACGAGACCCTGGTTTGATCCCTGGGTTGGGAAGTTCCCCTGGAGAACAGATAGGCTACCCACTCCAGTATTCTTGGGCTTCCCTGGTGGCTCAGATGGTAAAGAATCTGCCTGCAATGTGGGAGACCTGGGTTCGATCCCTGGGTTGAGAAGATCCTCTGGAGGAGGGCATAGCAACCCACTCCAGTATTCTTGCCTGAAGAATCCCCATGGACAGAGGAGCCTGGAGGGCTATAGTCCACGGAGTCTCAAAGAGTCAGACATGACTGAGCAGCAAAACACAGCACAAAGTAAAAAAACTAGGAATGTTCAGGCCTGCTCACTGTTATCTTTATCTTCTTTGTTCTCAGGAAAGGGAAAGAGAAAAACTCATTCCTCTTTTTTCCTCTTCACTACAACACAACCACCAAAGAAATAGAGATTTGAGAGACATAGGAAATCTCTTACTGAGGCGCCAGTGGCATAACTGTGAAAGAGAAAATGACTCGCTTTGTGTTCCTAAAAACATGTACTAGTCCTTTTGGGATACAGCAGCCAACCTGAACCCAGAGCCTGTACAATGCCAGCTTTGAGTTGGTTGGCGAAAGAAGCTCTCTGGCTTGTCCCTGAGGAGCTGATTGTGGCAGACGTGTCCAGGCTTATAGGCACACATTGTTTTGTTGTGCCTTGCTGTATTGCCCTTCACAAATACTGTGTTTTCTACGAATTGAAGGTTTGTGGCATCTCCGCCTCAAACAATTCTTTTCAGTGCGATGAGTGCCATTTCCCCAGCAGCAACGTAGTTTTATTAAGACTTCTGAAATTTGAAGAATATCAGAACCTTAGAAGAATTCTTTTGCTCTTCTAGCACTTTTTAACTGCCTACTCATCAGAGTGTTTCAGAGTGGATGAGACAAAATTTTCAGTGTGTTTCAGAATGGTTGAGACAAAATTTTAATCAGAGAATAACGAAAATGTTTCAAAAGGCTAGAAAAAACATAGGCGTTTACATGAAAGGCATTTGCTTCCTAAATTTATGTTTGTTTGTCATACTTGTTTTCAGAGGTCATAGAATTATTCTGAAGTTAATAATTTTGTGTACCTTAAGGAGTTGTTTAGAAGTTCAAGTACTTGGTGTGGTAAAAGCTGCTCATGTAACAGTTTTTACTGTGCATTAATCTCCAAATGACGATTACAGTAGATGTCTCTATAATTGTCCGCTGCTTTCTGGTTTATATCTACTGCATAGCACCAAGAGCAGCTTGTAATTAACATTTTGCTTTTCTGCTTCAAGCTAAAGACAGATGGGTGTGTGTATGTGTGACATGAAAAGCATGTATTTTCTCAATGTTCTTTTTAAAATCAAATCATTGTCAGATTTCATTGGAGTTGTTGAAAAGTTCTGTCTATTCTTTATTTGTAGTGGTTTTCTTCTGTCTGTAATTGCAACCTGACTCAAGGGTTTTGCATCCTAGAGTCATTAGCTATGGCAGCAGGAAACTAGACTTACAGTATAACTGTTATCTCTTTTGGAGGCTTATAGGAATTGGTTGTAAAAACAATAATAAAGTGACTGGGTTAGACAGCCCTCCAAACTAACATCTGTTTTGGAAATTCTAAGTGTGAATATTAAAGCTAGGGTCAAATATAAGATTATATTTTATTTTTAAAATGTATTTTATTGAAGTATAGTTGATTTGCAATGCCATGTTAATTTCTGCTATATGGCAAAGTGATTCAGTTATACATATGTAAACATTCTTTTCCATATTCTTTTTCATTATGGCTTATGACAGGATATTGAATATAATTCCCTGTACTATATATATGTGTATGTATATATATATATATACACACACAGAAGGACCTTGGTATTTATCAATTCTTTTTTCCTTTGGTGTCCGACTCTTTGCGACCTATGGACTGCAGCATGCTAGGCTTCCCTCTCCATTACCAACTCCTGGAGCTTGCTCAAACTCATGTCCATTTGGTGATGCCATCCAACCGTCTCATCCTCTGTCATCCCCTTCTCCTGCCTTCAATCTTTCCCAGCACCAGGGTCTTTTTCAATGAGTCAGTTCTTCACATCAGGTGGCCAAAGTACTGGAACTTCACCTTCAGCATCAGTTCTTCCAATGAATATTCAAGATTGATTTCCTTTAGGATTGACTGGTTGGATCTCCTTGCAGTCCAAGGGACTCTCAAGAGTCTTCTCCAACACCACAGTTCAAAAGCATAAATTCTTTGGCGCTCAGTCTTCTTTATGGTCCAGCTGTCACATCCTTTAGCTTTTTTCTTTTAGCCAAAGACTTTATTGTTTGAATATTTGCAAATATGACTCTATACACAAGTTTTAATTTCTTACAAAACTCTACATTCCATATTGCTAAGTCACTACACTCTCCATTTTATGCCACATACCCATCAAGAGGTATTTCCCAAAATCACAATCTGCCTGATTGCGTGTTTGTTGTTGTTGTTCAGTTCGGTTGTGCCCGACTCTTTGTGACCCCATGAACTGTGGTCCGCCAGGCTCCTCTGTCAATGGGATTTCCCAGGCAAGAATACTGGAGTGTGTTGCTATCAATTCTATATATAATAGTTTGCATCTGCTAATCTCAATTCACTCTCTCTTGGCAACTACAAGTCTGTTCTCTATGTTTGTGAGTCTGTTTCTGGTTTGTAGATAAGTTTATTTGTGTCATATTTTAGATTCAACACAAGTGACATAAGATTATATTTTAACTTACTATATACTTGAAATCTTGAAACTGTAATCAACTATGAGTCAGTTGCCTGTTGAAATTAAGGTCAAAAGGTGCTGATAAAAATGTCATTTAATGTTCATTTCTTGCACTAATCATTGCTAATCTGTTTTTAAAGATGGAGGAAGATATTTGACCTGATAAAGTACTAAAAATTAAGTCTGTTCTTAAATAGGACACTATGCAATATATTTGGATAAGGGTGATTTTATAAATAAGTTCATTAAAATGTCTTTTGTTAGTAGTAAACTTCTTTAGTCTTTGCAAAGTATACTTCCTTCAAGAGGCTTATAGTGGTTTCTTAAATTCATACTGCTTCAGAGTAACTCTGTGAAAACTGAACAAAGATCTCTCTAAAAATGTTGTTGCAAAAAGAATTTTACCTATGGAAATAAATGACCCAACATTGAATAAATAGCTCCCCAACTCCCAAATCTATTGCTTTATTTGTCTGTCTCTCTAAGTGTACAGTCAGATCAATATCCCATTGAACATTGCACTGGTGCAAAATCACCTGATGTATTTGGTCAATTTGAGGTGTAACATTTTAAAAATAATACGTAGTCAATCACACCTAATTTATCAGTTCATGTGGCCCTAGCACTTCTTATATGTTCACAATATGTAATAGTTGTTCAATAAATATTTAACACTTGAATTTTTAAAAATGTCCTTGCTTTAAAAATACTCAATCTTCAGCTAATTTTTAAAAGTTTAGGAGATTCAAGTTGTCTCAAATTTTGTATATAGGGTGAGACTTCATTGCTATTTTAATATCTCACTATTTAAAATTTGCAAGATTCAAAATTATGTATTGAGTTAAGGCTCACCAGTTGCAAAATCAAATTCACAAATGTTGATAGAAAGGAAAGTTGTCTTTAATCAGAGTGCTGGTAACCTGGGGAGATAGTGGATTCAGTGCCCCCCAAAAAAACCACCTCCAAAGATTCTGCTCAGCCATGAAAGCTTTAAAGGGAAGGAGGGAAGTAAACCCAGCTAATCATTCAGATGGTGGGCCAGAGTTGTTGCCATCCCTCACTGTGTGCAGGCTCACAGGCTTCTTGTCATCTTTTCTTAGGCGTTATCTTGTTCACAAAATTTGAGAGATTATGGAAGAAGAAGCTAGGGAAGAGATCTGGTCATCTGTTAATTCCTTACTCTTCATTTCTGCTTATTTGACCTACGGAAAGAACTGGCAAGTTAGGCAAGGTATTGTGTGATTTGCTTGGTCCAGAGATGATGGGGGTGCCTGGTTTAAAAGTTAGTTACAAGGAAAAGGTGGTAACTATATCGATGAACCTACATTGACGCATTATTATCCTCCAAAGTCCATAATTAGAGTTCATTTGTGGTGAAAGGTTAGGCCTGTGAGCTGTGACCAGATCTGGTATTCTTGGCTTCTGGAAGAGAAGATTTCAATCCAGGGCCAGAGACGAGGCTGGATCACTCAGATCTTTTGTATAACAAAGTTTTATTACAGTATAAAAGGGATAGAGAAAGCTTCTGACATAGACATCAGAAGGGGACAGAAAAGTGCCCGCTTGCTAGTTTTTAGCAAGGCGGTATACACCTGTTAGCAAGCTGATAATCATAGATAAAAGAAATACCTCAAGACTGAGAGAGCTGCACCAGGCTCCCACAACATGCATTTTGAGATAGAATGGTGCAAGAGGAGTCATCTCTGGACATAAAACAATTGACATGAATCTTGAAGAAAGGCAGGTTTCCAAGAAAAGACATAGTTTCATTAACATAGCTTAAGAAAAACACTTCCATGAGAAAAAGGTCTTGGTTTGCTGAGCCATTAGCAGCTCAAGGTTTGAGAAAAAGTTAGGTTCAGGCAGAACCAAGTTCCATCATGGCCACACAGGATTAAAAGGAGCCTCCATTAATCTTGTGTGAAAGTGAAAGTGTAGTCATTCAATCGTGTCTGACTTTTTATGACCCCATGGACTGTAGCCCACCAGGCTCCTCTGTCCATGGGGTTCTCCAGGCAAGAATACTGGAGTGGGTTGCATTCCCTTCTCCAGGGGATCTTCCTGACCCAGGGGTTGAATCCCAGTCTTCCGCATTGCAGGCAGATTCTTTACTATCTGAGCCACCAGGGAATTTAATCTTGTGTAGAAAAGGGGAAAAAGATGCCTGCCACTTGCAGTTTATTTCCTCCTGTCGCTTGGGGACCCATGGCCTCCTGACTGAGGCTTACCTAACCGTTAACCCTTTGAGTGAAGTTGTTCATTCTGTGGGCTTGGACAAATATTCAATAACATATGTCTACCATTATAGTGGGGCTTCCCAGGTGGTGCAGTGGTAAAAAAAATATCCACCTGCCAATGCAGGAAATGCAAGAGACATGAGTTTGATCCCCGGGTCAGGAAGATCCTCTGGAGTAGGAAATGGCAACCCCCTCCAGTATTCCTGCCTGAAAAATTCCATGGACAGAGGAGACAGGTGGGCTACAGTTCAAGGAGTCGCAAAGAATCAGACACAGCTGAGCGACAGAGCACACCCAGCACACACACTATTATAGTATCATACAGAATATTAATATTTTCACGGCCTTAAAAATCCTCTGTTCTCTAACTATTCATCCCCCTCTCCCTATCCATTCCATGGCAACCATTAATCTTTTTACTGTCTCCATAGTTTTGCCTTTTTATGGAATGTCATATAGTTGGAATCATACAATATGTTGCATTTTCAGATAGATTTCTTTTATTTAGTAATACGCATTTAAGTTTACTCCATGTTTTTTATGGCTTGTTAACTCTTGTTTTTAGAGCTGCATAAAAATTGCATTGCTTGGATGTACCATAGTTTATTTATCCATTCACTTACCAAAGGACATCTTGGTTGCTTCCAAGTTAGGACAGTTATGAATAACACTGCTATAAACATCCAAGTATAGGTTTTTTTCATGTGCAGGTTTTTGTGTGGACATAAATTTTCAGTTCACTTGGGCAAATACCAAGGAACATGACTGCTGGATTGTGTGGTAAGACTATGTTTAGTTTTGTAAGAAACTGCCAGACTGTCTTGCATAGTAGCTGTACTATTAATATTTTGCATTCCCAGCAGCAGTGGATGAGCATTCTTGTTGCTCTACCACCTCACCAGGATTTAATGGTTTGGTATTTTGGAGTTTGACCATTCCAAAAGGTATGTAATGGTATCCCATTGTTGTTTTAATTTGCATTTCTCTCCAATGATATATGATGTTTCACATCGCATGTTTTATATGCTTATTTGCTATGTGTATATCTTCTTTGGTGAAGTTCAGGTCTTTTACGCATTCTTTACCTCTTTTAAAAAATTTATTTATTTTTAATTGAGGGATAATTACTCCACAATATTGTATTGGTTTCTGCCATACATTAACATGAATCAGCCATAGGTATACATATATCCCCTCCCTCTTGAAACTCCCTCTCACTTCCCACCCCAGCCCACCCCTCTAGGTTGTTATAGAACCCCTGTTTGAATTCCCTGAGTCATGCAGCAAATTCCCATTGGCTATTTATTTTACCTATGGTAGTGTATATGTTTCCATGTTATTCTTTCCATTCGTCTCATCTTCTCCTTCCTTCCCTCACCCTTGTCCATAAGTCTGTTCTCTGTGTCTGCATCCCCACTGCTGCTCTGCAAATAGGTTTGACAGTACCATCTTCTAGATTCCATATATATGCATTTATATATGATATTTGTTTTCCTCTTTCTTACTTCACTTTGTATAATAAGCTCTAAATCCATCCACCTCATTAAAACTAACTCAAATGCGTTTTTATGGCTGAGTAATATTCCATTTGGAGAAGGAAATGGCAACCCACTCCAGTACTAATATTCCCTTGTGTATATATACCATAACTTCTTTATCCATTCATCTGTCGATGGACATCTAGCTTACTTCCATGTCCTAGCTTTTGTAGATAGTGCTGCAGTGAATTTTGGGGTACATGTGTTTTTTTCAATTTTGGTTTCCTCAGGGTGTATGCCCCGTAGTGGGATTGCTGTGTCATTTTATTTCTAGTTTTTTAAGGAATCTCCATACCGTCTTCCATAGTGGCTATCTCAATTTATATTCCCACCAACAGTGCAAGAGGGTTCCCTTTTCTCCACCCCCTCTCCAGCATTACCCACCATGATCTCCCTCATGTTCTCTTGGGCTGTCTCCCTACAGTCAACAGAGGACTTTGCCCTGGGATTGCTCTCCCATCCCTCTACTCCAGCTCCCAGGCACCTCATGTGCCAGGAGGACTTGCATCCCTGTCCAGGATGCATAGGGCTGCAGCAAGGATTGTCTATGTGGTTCTTGTTCCATTCAGACTGTCACAGGTGAGCTAACGCACTCTCCAACAGCCTCAGATGCTTCTCCACTGTCCTAGACAGCTGCTCTGATGCGAGGATCTCACCCCTGCTTCAGTCCCCCACCCCACCAGTCCAGGTCCAGTCCTGCTCCCTTCCTCTTCCTCCCCTTCTTCCTTCGTCCTACTGAGTTTTGTGAGGCCCTATATATTCCTTTGGGGCTTTCCAGGTAGCTCAGCTGGTAAAGAATCCAACTGCAAAGCAGGAGACCCTGGTTTGATTCCTGGGTCAGAAAGATCCCCTGGAGAAGGGCGTGGCTACCCACTCCAGTACTCTTGGGCTTCCCTGGTGGCTCAGATGGTAAAGAATCTGTCTGCAGTGTGGGGAACCAGGGTTGGGAAGATCCCCTGGAGGAGGGCATGGCAACCCACTCTGGTATTCTGGCCTGAAGAATCCCCATGGACAGAGGAGCCTGGCAGGCTATAGTTCATAGCGTCACAAAGAGTCAGACATGACTGAGCGACTAATCACAGTACAGTCCACATATTCCTTTCTGGCAGTCAGGGACTCCTACTCGCTCTCAGCTGGTGTTTTGCAGAATCTTCTGTGTCCAATGGTGTATTCCTGATGCTTCCATGGAGAGAGCTGTACTCCACGTCCGCCTGCTTCTCCGCCCTTTTGTCTCTCTCCTTGCCTAGTTTTTAATTGGGTTGCTCATTTCCTTATGGTTGAATTTTAAGAGTTCATTATTTTGGATTAAAATCCTGCATCAGATGTCTTTTGCAAACAATTTTTCCCAGTATGTGCCTTCTCATTTTCTTAAAGGGTTCTACTTTTATTTTTACCTGCAAAGAAAGAAATTAAGCTTTGATAATATTGAGCATATCAATTATTGATATAGACATATATAATAATTAGTCATACATATCCATATTCAAACATTTTATTATTAGTAGGGTACATGAGTCTAAAAAAATTAGAAACTTCTAATGCAAGGAATAAAGTCTAGATTCCTTAAATCAGCATAAGTCTTTATAAAACTGCTACTCCCCTTTTCTATCTATCATCATACCTTGATTGTCTGGTCCATTTTAATTTATCTCTTTGTTTTTCAGTCTACACAGGACATGGCCTTGTCCTTAAAAAGCCTCAAACAAAGTCTTTGTTGAGATTAGACATGGTACAGTGGCACTACTTCAGGGACTCCCTTGTCCCCACAGTCACACCCTCATGGAGCAGTTGTCCTCATCCTGAACAGTAAATCTCGCTACACCATTGCTTGGTCCTTTAGCCGCCTTTTCCTCCACCTCTCACACACCCTTGGGTAAGGTAAACTGGTTTTTCAGCTTCACTGAGGGCTTCAGTCCCTCTGTCTCTATTAGTCCAGTCTACTGGACTCCTCCTGGTCTCACTTTCTTGCCTATGAGCCCCAATCTCACAGTCAGCAATTTCAGTGATACCCACACAGCACCCTCTGCAAGTCTTGACCTTCTTTGCCTTTCCAGGGCCCAGTTCCAGCTGGGCGTTCCCATTTCTGTTTGCAGCCTGCTGGGTCTGGCTGAAGGGCTTCCCATCACTTTGTTCTTGGGGCACTGACAAGCATTGCGCTCCATCCTCAGGTGGGACCACAGGACTCCCAACCTCATGCTCCTCATTTTCCCTCTATTTCCCACTATGCCCAGTGGGATTCCCAGGTGGTACAATGGTAAAGAATTTTCCTGTCAATTCAGGAGACTCAAGAGATATGGGTTGGATCCCTGGGTTGGGAAGATCCTCTAGAATAGGAAATGGCAACCCATTCCAGTATTCTTGTTTGGAAAACTCCATGGACAGAGGAGCCTGGTGGGCTACACTGAGTGCATGGGGTCACAAAGAGTCAGACACAACTTAGCAACTGAGCACACCCAGTAGTTAATCCACAAGAGTGCAAAAGTTGCCTCCTCAAGGCCCTGATAACACTCCCATATTTCAACCCTCAACAGATTGAAATTCCCAGTTTCCAAATACAGAAAGATCCCAGGCCAAAATCCCCTCCACCTCCCTCCAGTTTATCTACAAAGTCATCCATTCTTACCTCCTTCTCTCTTGCTCAGGGTAGGGGTCTTTCTCTCCTCTCAGCTATCCCCCTAGCCTATTCTACCCCATCATGTTCCCTAATTACATGGCCCTTCCCAGCATCCTTTCTACCCTAACATCAGACTCGCCCTCCCCACTGACTGCAAACATTCTCAGATAATCCCTGCCTTAAAATACCACTCTCCCCTTAAGCCTGCATCCCTTTCAAAACAATTTCTATCCCTTCCCTCTCCTTTACTATCAAATCTCCTTTCAAAAAATTATTACTTAAATTTTTAAAAAATGCTACATTCTCACTAAAAAAAATTTGGAAAATACTGAGAAGCTGAAAGAATAAAAACAAGGGCCTCCTATAGTCCTATATCTCAGATACAAACACTATTAATATTTTTCCTGTATTGTATTCAACCTCCTCCACTTCACAGAGATGTTTTGTAAAACAGAGTTGAGTTACTCTGAAGTTTCAATGGTTTATGAGGGA
Organism: Bubalus bubalis; assembly: GCF_019923935.1. NCBI lineage: Eukaryota > Metazoa > Chordata > Mammalia > Artiodactyla > Bovidae > Bubalus > Bubalus bubalis. The sequence goes on along the minus strand of NC_059157.1, from coordinate 125,986,884 downwards.
AGCCCACATCATACATGGGGCTGCTGCTGCTGCTAAGTCGCTTCAGTCGTGTCTGACTCTGTGCGACCCATAGACGGAAGCTCACCAGGCTCCCCTGTCCCTGGGATTCTCCAGGCAAGAACACTGGAGTGGGTTGCCATTTCCTTCTCCAATGCATGAAAGTGAAAAGTGAAAGGGAAGTCACTTAGTCGTGTCCGACTCTTAGCGACCCCATGGACTGCAGCCTACCAGGCTCCGCCGTCCATGGAATTCTTCAGGCAAGAGTACTGGAGTGGGGTTCCATTGCCTTCTCCAATATCATACACGAGGGAAGCTCATATCAGGAAGCTTCCCCGGTAGCTCAGTTGGTAAAGAGTCCACCTGCAATGCAGGAGACCCCTGTTCGATTCCTGGGTTGGGAAGATCCACTGGAGAAAGGATAGTCTACCTACCCCAGTATTCTTGGGCTTTCCTTGTGACTCAGCTGGTAAAGAATTTGCCTGTAATGGAGGAGATCTAGGTTCGATTCCTCAGTTGGAAAGATCCCCTGGAGAAAGGAAAGGCTACCCACTCCAGTATTCTGGCCTGGAGAATTTCATGGACTACAGTCCATGGGGTCGCAAAGAGTCGGACATGACTGAGCGACTTTCACTTCCCTTTGGCAATCTCATCCAATATATAACTTCAATTTATTTATTCATTTAGTCCATAAAATTTCTTCCTTCTGTCCTTCTGCTGTATTTTTAAACAATTTCCCACCCCAATGGCCCTATATCTCCCCCAGTAGATCAGTACAGAAATGTACTTGAATCTCTTCCATTCGTTTTAAAGGTCCTTCCTAAATGCTGTATTCCTCTCTATCATATGTTGCTTTCTTTTATTGATAGCCAAGCTTTTAAGAACAATGGTCTCAACTTCCTGAACTCTCTCTCTCTCTTTTTTTTTAAGTTTTTGTTGCTATTTTTTAACATTGTTTGCAGCTATAATTATAGAGGTGGGTGGGGATAAGGTTAGCAAAGAACTACATCAATGGGCTTAAAACAATTTTTTAAATAATGGAATGGGCTCATTGACAGCCCTAAACATGTTCAGAAATGCAAATAGAAAATGCTAGTATGCTTATTTAATACTAGGATTTCATATCAGGACTTGGTACATCTTGTCATCTGGTGAAGTGTTATGTCTGTTTCCCTCTCATTTCATAGTTAAAAATTTTGCATCTTTTAACCTGGGCTTAACAGAAGTGCCTCCACGTTTTTACTGCAATTTGGCTTCTCCACCCCACCCTGCCCCACCACTCCACCAACACCACTGTCAACAAAGGTCCCAGAAACCTCCTGGTGCCGAATCAAGTGGTTATCTGGTTAGCCCTTTTTTTGTTCAAACTCTCATTGGCATATGACCCTCTGATCACCTATTTCCTTTTTTAATTCAGTCCCTTGTCTGTGGAGCCTGGCTTTCTCTTTTGCAGCCTTTCAATCTCAGACATTTATTTTTTTAGTTCTGCTTGTTTCTTATATATATGAGACCTTGAGTCTCATCTTACAACCTAACCTGCCCTACCAGAAGGGAGCTTATTCACTCCCATGGTTTTACCTCCTGTGGTATTGATGATGATCTTATCCTTTTTTAGCCTCAGTCGCATATATTCAATACCTATTATAAATCTTCATGTAGAGATCCATCACGCTCTCAGATTTAATAGTCCCAACTCAGTTCTCCACCTCCTTCCCTCCCTAAACTGCTCCACTCTCGTGATGACCTCATATCACAACTCCTCAGCCCAGATACCTGGCCTGAGACTTCTGAGGTCATTCTTGACCACTTCTCTCTCCTCATTGCCATACTTAATGGGTCACCAAGTCTTGACTTTATACACTTTTGTGTAGCTCAGAGTCATCCCTTTGTTTCTGTTTGCACTATCACCTCTCTCTGCTGCAGCATCACCTCTGACAGGTGATGCATCAGTCATGGTTCAACCAAAGAAGCAGAACCATTGCGGGGTATTACAAGGAATTGGCTTTTGCAGTTGTATACCCCTTTGTGCTGTGGAGGCTGGATAAACAGTCCCTCTAAGGCTGTCTCTCTATTTGGTGCTGGAGCCTGAAGTCTATAGGACAGGTGTTCTGAAAGAGAAGATTGCTGTGAAGTGGGGGTGGAGAGCAGGCTGAAACACATGAGCATGAGCTGGAAGCCCATGTCCATTCTTTTGCCTCTTACCTTAGTGAGGGGGGTATCCTGCAGAAGCTGGGTCTTTTATCACTGTTATCTGGAATGATCTTCATGAGAACTTAGTCTATAAAATCCTCCCGTGACTCCAGTGCTTTGAGAATGCCATGCAAATCATACAGCACAGGAGGCCCTCAGCTCTCTGCCTGCCTGTCTACCCCTCTGGTTTGGTAACTTGTCCTTCCCCTGTCCTTCCCCTTCTCCCCTCTTCCCCTTCCCCTTTTAATTCACACACACACACACACACACACACACACACACACACCCAAGTCACATAAAACTGCAGCAAAAGAAAATTTACCCATAATCTTTGGGGCCCAGTTTGTCCAAAATTAATAGCATTTTTGAAGTTCAGATATCTTAACTCCAAAGAAAAGGTGAACACTTGAAAAACTACCCATTAACAGATAGAAGAGAGGGGCTTCCTTGGTGGTCCAGTGGCTAAGACTCTGTGCTTCTAAAACAGGGAGTCTGAGTCCAATCCCTAGTCAGGAAACTAGATCCTGCTTGCCTCAACTAAGAGTTTGCATGCCACAACTAAGGATCCTGCATGTGGAAACTAAGATCCGGCACAGCCAAACAGATAAATATTTTAAAAAATAACAAAAACACAGAAGAGGCCGGGAATTGTCACCAATTATGTATCGCAAGCCAGATGGGGATTTCATTCTAAAGAGCATGGCCCTTCACTCCTAAGTTAAGATGCCCTCCCTGTGGTCAATGACTGCCACCTGCAGCCCCACAGTGTCTGTTATCCACCTCATGCCACTGGAGCAAATTATTCTCAAGTTAGGATGGAGTGGATCAAAAAATAGGCACTTCTTTAGAAAGCCTTTTTATTTTTTATTTTTTTTTAAATTTTATTTTATTTTTAAACTTTACATAACTGTATTAGATTTGCCAAATATCAAAATGAATCCGCCACAGGTATAAAGCCTTTTTAGAACATTTCCGGTTTGAATTCTTTGGTGTTTAGACTTCCCTGAGTGTGCTCCCACTTGGAGGTCTTGATCACTTAATCCCTCTGCCTTTCTTCATGGAATTAACTCTTGTTTGCTTCAAGAGTTGTGTAGGATGTCACATGCTCCAGGAAATGTTTGCTTGTTCCCTTTGGCCCCTCCATTTACCCAGGACTAGGGCTAATCCCTAGGCTTAACTTTTGTGCTTAGATTTATCACATGGTATTGTTATCTGCTCCTCAGGCAGGCAATATGATGTTTTTATGGAATTTAATTATTAATCACCAGCATTTAGCATAGTTCCTGTCATGGCTTCATTCACTGGAGAATAATTTAGGACATTACTTGAATGAAGCAACTTCCTTCTTACCCCACCCCCATCCCTATCCTATCATAGTCCTGCTCCATCTGTCCAGTGAGGAGCCCAAAAGTGTAAACTTGGGACATTCAAATGAAGATCATTTCCCAGTGTTTTATACAATGCTGGTGTGAATGCTACCTTTTAAAATTTTGTGGAGGGCAATGTGGTAAATCATAGCAAAAATTGTAGCATTAGGAATGTCCTTTAACCTCATAATTCCATTTCTAGCCATTTGTACTAAGAAAATAATTAAGGGTGTGAACAAAGATTTACCCATGACAATATTAAATGTAGCATTCTTTATAACAGCAGAAAATTGAAAACAATCTTGGTATCTATAAGAGAACTAATTTCAATAATCAAATGAATTGTCAATGAATTACTATGTAGTAACTGAAAATTAAATTGTACAAGTAGGTTTGTACAGCTACAGTTTGACCATGTATTAAGATGGGAATGATCTATTGTTGGATTTAAAAGCAACTTGCAATACAGTAAGCACAGCATTATATTATTTTATATAAAATATATGTAATGTATGCATAGAAGAAAGTGTAGTGAAATATTCTTATCTTTTTTATTTTCTGTTTTTTTTTAATTTTTCTAAAATACACAAAAATTACTTCTAAAATATTATTAGCAAGAAAATATTACAGCAAGAAAAATATTTAAGTGACTTGTAGTAAATCATCCCTCTATCTAAAGCTCCATTAACAGGCTTAAGTGCTTTGGGACCAAAAGAAAAAAGAAAAAATTACCAAATATTAACACTTGCGACTGTCTGGCCATACATCACATACGTGATCTCATTTAGTCCTGTAAAATATACATATTGTCTCTGTTTATATTGGTGAGAAAACTGAGTGCCAGAGAAAACAGTGTGCCTGAAATCACACAGCTAGTGACAGATTCTATCTGACAGTTTCACCCAACCATAAGCTCCAGCCTTTCCTCCACACCACACAGCAGAGGCCCCACTAAAGAGCACCCACCCCTGAGGCCTGTGTCGGCACTGGGAAAGGTGAAAACAAATTCATTCCCAAGATCGATGTCCTCTAATGTAAGCCCACCAGAGGTCAGGGACCCTTGCATTAGCAGAAGCTGTGTCAAAGCTGTGGGCGTGTCTATTGGTTCTGTCCTGTAGTTAGTAATAGTCTATCTGTCTGAGTATCGATCCAACAAATTCCATGATGAAAGAGAACAACAAACACCACCCACTCATCTGGAAGGTCTCCGGGTTGGGGGTGGAGGTGGGTCTTGAGTTCAGCCCCTGCAGGATGTGAGGTTTTGGGAGGATCATCTAATTTCTCTGGACTTTGGTTATGCCATTTACAGAAAGTGAGGGTTGGCCAGCCCAATCTCCATGTATAATGCTGTTATTGGGAATGTCTCAAGCTACAAGCATTTGGCCCTCAAGAGTTGAATCTTCTCATTGGGAGATTACTTTATATTTAGTATTTTCTGTAATTTAGAGCTTAGTCAGCTTGGACTGATGTAAAAAATACCATAGACTGAGTGGCTTAAACAACACAAATTATTTCTCACACTTCTGGAAGTTAGAAGTCCTTGGATAGAAGTTCAAGATCTAGATGTCAACCTGGATGACTTTTTTATGGGCATTTTTCTCTTTTTTGGCCCTGAGGCTTGTGGGATCCTAGTTCCTCGGCCAGTGGGTCAAACTCAGCAGTAAAACTGTGGAGCCCTAAGCACTGGACCACCAGGGAATTCCCCTGGTTGGGTTCTTGATGAGGACTCTTCCTGGCTTATAGACAGTCACCTTCTAGCTGTATCCTTACATGATGCAGGGAGAGAGTCCTGGTTTCTTCTTCTTTTATCATAAGGGCACCAATTCCATCATGAGGGGTCCACCCCATCATGTCATCCAAACCCAGTTACCTCTCAAAGGCCTCAACCTCCAATTACCATCACACTGGGATGGGGTCTTCAACATGTAGATTTAGGGGGACACATTCAATGTGCCCACTGAATAAATTCCATAGCATTTGGGCATTATGGCAAAGGATGCCATTAATAATTTCTTAATTCTTAATCATTATCTGGTATTTAAACAACTAGTAACTTTATGTGCTTAGTCACTCAGTCGTGTCCAACTCTTTGTGATCACATGAACAGTAGCCTACCAGGCTCCTCTGTCCATGGGATTCTCCAGGCAAGAATACTGGAGTGGGTTGCCATTTCCTTCTCCAAGCAACTTTATAGTATCTCTCACTTTTTATTTATATTATCTTCAAAATTACAGTAGTACAAAGACCTCTCAGATACTCTTTGGCCAGGTTAACAAATTGTTGCTATTTTGTCACGTTCTCTTTCTACACACACACACAGAGTCAGATTAATACTACTTTTTTCATAACCATTTGAGAATAAGTTACAGATATCACTTTTCTCTTTATCCCTAAATACTTCAGGTCTATTTCCTAAGAGCAAGTACATTTTCTTACATGATCACAGAATAGTTATCAAATCAGAAAATTTAACATGTATATACTATTTTATAACTTATATTCCATTTGCAAAACTTGTCAATTGTCCCAACAGTGTTTTTTGAAGCAATCTTTCCTCCTTATCTCAAGGTTCAATCCAGGATCAAACTGGACTCACATATTGTCTTTAGTTATGAAGTCTTTTTTAAATCTCCTTTGTCCCTTGGACTGCAAGGAGATCCAACCAGTCCATTCTGAAGGAGATCAGCCCTGGGATTTCTTTGGAAGGAATGATGCTAAAACTGAAACTCCAGTACTTTGGCCACCTCCTGCAAAGAGTTGACTCATTGGAAAAGACTCTGATGCTGGGAGGGATTGGGGGCAGGAGGAGAAGGGGACGACAGAGGATGAGATGGCTGGGTGGCATCACTGACTCGATGGACGTGAGTCTGAGTGAACTCCGGGAGTTGGTGATGGACAGGGAGGCCTGGCATGCTGCGATTCATGGGGTCGCAAAGAGTCCGACACGACTGAGCGACTGAACTGACTGAGTCTAAAATAGTTCTTTGGCTTTTCTCTGTCTTTCATGAGTTGCCATTGTGGAAGAGTACAGACTAGTTTTGCTCAGGTGTGTCTAATCTTCCCTCGACACACATAGTGTGTCTAGAAATGTGTCTAATCTTTGCTTGTGATTAGCTTTAGGTTATCCTTTCTCCCTTCCCACAAGAACACCATGGAAGTGATGCTGGGTCCTCAGGAAACACATGGTATGTTTGTCCATTATTGGTGATGCTAATTTTGATCATTTGGCTAGGGTGGTGTCTTCCAGGTTTCTCAGCTTATGTAATTATAATTTCTCCCTTTACAAGGAATAGTAATTAATAAGCAGTTTGTGGGGAGATATTTTGACACTATATAGATAACCTATTCCATATATAAAATTTTCACTCAGTTTTAATGTATACTAATGATTCTTGCCTTAATTAGTTTTTACATTGATGGTTATAATGTTGATTTTCTAGCTCTGTAATTTCAACTATATTTAGTAATTGGCATTTTATTGTAAGCAAATGTTTTTCCTTCTTCCTTATTTAGTTAGTATCAGTACAGACTTATGGGTCACTAGTTTATTCAATAAGCTGAAACTCCAGTACTTTGGCCACCTCATGCGAAGAGTTGACTCATTGGAAAAGACTCTGATGCTGGGAGGGATTGTGGGCAGGAGGAGAAGGGACGACAGAGGATGAGATGGCTGGATGACATCACCGACTCGATGGATGTGAGTCTGAGTGAACTCCGGGAGTTGGTGATGGACAGGGAGGCCTGGCGTGCTGCGATTCATGGGGTCGTGAAGAGTTGGACACGACTGAGCGACTGATCTGATCTGATCTGATAATTCAGTACTCTTATCATTTTGTTCTGATGTGCAGGCTGTCCCAGATTTGGCAACTGATTTCCTTCAAGTGGTTCCTCTTCAAGTGAACTAATCATTCTTTCAGTAGGTGCTTACTTTCTGGCATGAGGCCATCTTGTACTTTTTTCTTGGAATCAGTCACTTCTTCAATGGGTTTTGCTTGCTTTTCATGGGAAACACTACTTAAAAATTGAGATCTGAGCACGTGATGTACTCAGTACTACTGAGTACCTTTGCTTCTAGACCCTCACAATAGACAGAATTGGAAAGAATAGTAATTTCATGTGGTTCAGCAGTCACTCATGCTGTCTATGTAAAATTATAAATTTATACTGCCTCCTCTAGTATCTTTCCAACTCACAGTATTTTCTTGTCTTCACCCATTTGCATTCTCCTCCCCAGTGAGAACCTGGCTTCCCAAACAGTAGAACTGTTATTTGCTCAGTATTACAACACACAGCATAGTTTTAGGAATTACTACATTGATTCCACTATGGAAAAACAAACCTGCTAAGGAGAGTTTCTAGATTTGTTTGCATTTTTTTTTTAGACTGTAATATGCAATCAAAGAATTGAGTTCAAAAGTTACTTGGATTAATTCTCTTTTTTCCCTTTCACTGTGACTGATATTCATTTGAAATACAGATCGTTTGCTTCCATTTGTATTCCATTTTGGCTCCCTCCTCCCAGTTTCATTGAATTAATTTTATTGTTTTGACTACTGAAAACATCAACACGATTCCAAAGGTCAAAATTATACAAAAAGGAATGCTCCAAAAATAGTACTAGTAATTTTGAGTAATATATTTTTTCTCTCTTATTTATGTCTAGAATTCTCTTTTAATTATTACTATATATACCTCCATCTGGTGGGATTTGGTGAGAACTCCCATTGAACACATGTCTTTCTCATCCCATTCAACTTTGGCTGTCCCATATCCTTTTTTCTTTCCAGTTTTTACTGTGATATAATTAACACCAAACACTGTGTAAATTTTAAGATATACAACATGATGACTTGATGTATACATATTGCAAAATGAATTACCACACTCATTTTAAGTTAGTTAACACATCTATCACCTAATGTTCTTACTATTTTTCCCTTTTTTGTGTGTGTGATGAGAACATTTAAGATCTACTCTCCTAACAACTTTCAAGTATACAGTACAATACTGATAACTAGTAGCCTTCATGCTGTACATTACATCCTCAGAATTTAATCATTTTATAACTGAAAGTGTGCAGTCTTTGATCACCAACACCCATTTCCCCAGCTTCCAACCCATATTCTTTTACTTCTTCATGCAGACCAAATCTAGAAAAGAAGCAACTGAATCATAACAGAGCTTCCACTGAAACAAAATACATCAGAGCTGCAGCCCCTCTGTGAGAATGTGTCCTAAGACCAGGTTCTGGTCCTGTTAACCTGGCAGATCTTACACTTGGGGTATTAGAAAGGACACGTGCTGTGGGGTGACATGGTCACCACGTGGTGGTGAAGGTAACTTCCAACAAGGCTTTATGAGGGTTGACTGTAGGTACCTCACACTCAGCAGTGTTGGCATGCTGTGGTGTTAATTCCCCTTCCCCTCCTTGGTCAATGCAGGCAGTATTGGTTAGGGTAGAATTTAGAGATAAAACCGGCCATTGGGAGTGAAATCCATGAGAACCAACACCTCTGGATGAAGGAAGCCATCTGCAGAGACTGCAGCATCCTCCCAGCCTGCTTGTAAAGGTGCTGATGAGATAACTTGAGAAGTACCCAGGTCTGAGCAAGGTGCCTGGCGGCTCCTCAGAGATAGACTATTCCTAATGAAAACTTACCCTTCTTCACAGGACCAGGCCTCCAATTCAGGAACCAGGGTGTTTGCCCAGCACTGAATGCAAACTATTGAAGCTTGCATTGTATTGCAATACAATGCAATCAAATTGCAAAACAATACAATCAAATGTACTGTTGCCTGGCATTCTAAAGTGACAGTGAACACTATTTGCAGGGTATAAAAGGGTGATTAGAGAGGAAGAATTTGTCAGTGTTTGTCCAGCCTGCTGGGGAGATGCCAGAGAGGCATCCCTCTCCACTATAAACTAACCTTCAGGGTCTGGTTTGTACATCAGTTGTTTTTGCACTGGGTTAGTGTGAGTTAGGCCCTAGGCCTGAGTGACCCGAGGTGCCCTGCAAAGTTGAGACATCTTTGATATTTCCTCATAAACCAGCACTGTTGCCTCCAACCTCCTTCATTTAAGGTTAGTGTGAGATGTGGTTTGGAAGTCCTACCTGTCTTCCTTTAAGGGCCCCTTGTTATCTTAGAATCTCTTTGGTGGTGTGCAGACCCAGCTGTGTGTCAGGCACTTTATTTGTGTGGGATCCTGCCTGACCTCACAGCCTTTCTATAGGTTAACTGCGGCCTCAATCTATTAACATACAGCTGATGAGTGGTACCGCTGGGATCACACCCAGGCTTGTTTGAGCCCAGAGTCTGTGCTCTTGGCCACAACACCATAGAGATTCTTGAAGAAGATCCCACTTTTGATGCTGTAAAGCAGATTTTCCCTAAGAACATTTTGATACTGAAAGATGAACTCTAGATCTTCTAAATTTTTTCATACACTGCCTACATATGATTGATAAAAGTGAAGGAGAGAGAAGTTCCAGAGGCAGGGAACCTTAGGAGACAGATTACCAAGGGAAGGCCTGAAGCTACTGGGTGGGTTGGGAGCAACAAAAACCATTTCGTTTATAGAGGAGGCAGCTGGAAGCATTGGAAGGACAAATAAAATAAATCACATAATCCACATTTTTTTATTTTTAACTGCTCCGGCTCCTGCTTCCCTGGGAAGCCCCCACTTCCTCCCTACCTTGCCCATCAGCACACTCCTATTCATCTTTCAAGCCTCAGCCAGGATGTCACTTCCTTTCCTGACTTGTCTAGAAGATTAGTTCCTCCCCCACTGCTTTCCTAGTATCCACTCATTGAAGACAAGAAGTCTGCCTCCTCCTATGAAGCCATACAGGCTAGATGCACACCCCTGCTGTAAGACCTTGGATAAGATGCTTAACCTCTCTGTTCCTCAGTGTTCCTTATTTGAAAAATGGGAATAATAGAGATACCTATAGCCCTGGATTGGCTGAGGACCTTAAATGAGAAGAAGACAATAAAATATTTAGCACAGGGCTAGGCACACACAGTGAACTTAGCACTGGTGCTTATTATGTGTAATGCCAAGCCTTGGTAGTAAATGGATTAAAATATTTCTGGAAGAGAAGATAAAAGGAGGAAAGGAGAAGGAAAAACAGGCCAACCAGCCGTGGAGATCATCTTTAACAAGGACAGTGCCAGCCTGAAGTTTTGGACCTGTGGCTGTTGCACGTTTTTCCTGAGTACACAACCCACCTTCTCAGGTCAAGACTTGATATCATATTTCTACCTCCCCAGAGACCTAATCCCATGGACTGAGCCTCTCCTAGCCGCAGCAAACAATGCCTCACCTGGCTGACCTCCCCCTATTGTAAAGTCAATAATCCTATATCGCTGCCCTGAATCACACCATTGTCAGGCGGTGGGTGGACTGGGAGGCTTGGAGCCGCCCCCTCCTGGCTCAAGGATAATCAGCTCTGTTTCTCCTAACCTGACTCTCTTAGTGGTGACTCCATTCAGGTGGGCTGGGAAAAGTTGGCCAGCAGAGTCACATGGGGACTGTACCGTGTGAGAGCAGATGAGGACCACAAGGACAGTTACGGCTGTGACAGTAGACATTATCCCGCACGTTCTATGCACCAGGGTTGTGCCAAGCATCTTGCATTTACTTTTCCTGTGACCTGTGTTCATGGAGGCCTCAGGATCTGGCAGTTTCTGCTATATTCCTTGGAAGCAGGGAGCCTCTGACGTCTAGTCAGCGGCCACATCTGACTGTTAGCAGCTTAAATAAGGTGTGCCACAGTGTAAAATGAATAGAAAAATGTCATTCATAAGTTTTCCTATTAATTACAGATTGAAATTGAGGTAGGATGGGCTCCAGGTTGGAAATTTGCAATCGGCTAACCTACTGCACAACTGCACTCATCTCACACGCTAGTAAAGTGATGCTCAAAATTCTCCAAGCCCAGGCTTCAGCAATACGTGAACCGTGAACTTCCAGATGTTCAAGCTGGTTTTAGAAAAGGCAGAGGAACCAGAGATCAAATTACCAACATCCGATGGATCATCAAAAAAGCAAGACAGTTCCAGAAAAACATCTATTTCTGCTTTATTGACTATGCCAAAGCCTTTAACTGTGTGGATCACAATAAACTGTGGAAAATTCTGAAAAAGGTGGGAATACCAGACCACCTGACCTGCCTCTTGAGAAATTTGTATGCAGGTCAGGAAGCAACAGTTAGAACTGAACATGGAACAACAGACTGGTTCCAAATAGGAAAAGGAGTACATCAAGGCTGTATATTGTCACCCTGCTTATTTAACTTATATGCAGAGTACATCATGAGAAACGCTGGGCTGGAAGAAGCACAAGCTGGAATCAAGATTGCCAGGAGGAATATCAATAACCTCAGATACGCAGATGACACCACCCTTATGGCAGAAAGTGAAGAACTAAAGAGCCGCTTGATGAAAGTGAAAGAGAAGAGTGAAAAAGTTGGTTTAAAGGTCAACATTCAGAAAACTAAGATCATGGCATCCAGTCCCATCACTTCATGGGAAATAGATGGGGAAACAGTGGCTGACTATTTTTGGGGCTCCAAAATCACTGCAGATGGTGATTGCAGCCATGAAATTAAAAGACACTTACTCCTTGGAAGGAAAGTTAGGACCAACCTAGACAGCATATTAAAAAGCAGAGATATTACTTTGCCAACAAAGGTTGATCTAGTCAAGGCTATAGTTTTTCCAGTGGTCATGTATGGATGTAAAGTTGGACTATAAAGAAAGCTGAGTGCCAAAGAATTGATGCTTTTGAACTGTGGTGTTGGAGAAGACTCTAGAGAGTCCCTTGGACTGCAAGGAGACCCAACCAGTCCATCCTAAAGGAGATCAGTCCTGGGTGTTCATTGGAAGGACTGATGTTGAAGCTGAAGCTCCAATACTTTGGCCACCTGATGTGAAGAGCTGACTCATTTGAAAAGACCCTGATGCTGGGAAAGATTGAAGGCAGGAGGAGAAGGGAACGACAGAGGATGAGATGGTTGGATGGCATTACCGACTCAATGGACATGGGTTTGGGTGGACTCCAGGAGTTGGTGATGGACAGGGAGGCCTGGTGTGCTGCAGTTTGTGGGGTTGCAGAGTCGGACATGACTGAGTGACTGAACTGAACTGAACTGAGCCTCCTCTCTTCATTTCTTGAGATAAGAGATAGGTGGGCTTCAGTTGAGGAATTTACAGTCAACAAAAACAGGGTAAACAGCCAGTCTTTGTCTCTTACCTCAAGGAATAATCATGGCAAGGACAAAGAAAGGAAAAAACACTGTCTGATAAGGGAGAAAGGCTCCTTGGAGTCAAAAGTCAGAGGATAATTCCAGGCCATAATGAGTCATACTCCTCCCAGAAGCCTTCACTTCAAGATCCAACTTTGGCTAGGGTGTGCATGTGGACCCCAGGGGAGGGTCCTGAGGCAAATTACCCAAGGAGGGGACAAAGCAAGGTGATTGGCCTGAGGGAAGTGAAGACACAGAAAACTTCCCCTGCATTAAGGATTTAAACTTCCCAAAGGTGCGGCTGTCTCTCTGAGCTCGCCTAGGTGCCTTTCAGCAGGTACTTCTCTTTTTAGTAAACTTTACTTTTCTCTTTACCTTCTGCCTCCTTGCCTGAATTTGTTCTTGCAAGACTAGGGATCTTAGCCCTAGATTGAAGTTAGGGCTTCAGTCTTTCCCAGCATATGACTCCTATGGTCCAGTGGTTAGGACTCCTGGTCTGGGAAATGAAGACCCTGCTTCCAGCTACTGCTCGCTGCTGCTTTCTGCAAACTGCCACTTACTGCTGCTCACATCGAAAATCAAAACGATGAAATTTTGAATCTATTGGATTAAGTCAAATATTAAAATTAATTTCACCTGCTTTTTTTACTTTTTAAATGTGCCTACTAGGAAATTTAAAATTAAACATGACTTGCAGTGTGTTTTTATGGAAAGCAATGGATTAGGTGACTACCCTAAACCAACACCAAGATTTGAACCGGGTTCGTGGTTCCACAACCTTTCTTTCACACTCCTATGCTGAATTAAATTCTCTGCTGATACTAAAATCATTCACACACATGGGGGACCAAACAGAAGTGAAGCTGGGGTGGGGCTCCTGGGAAAAGACCAAATGTGTTTCCCTCTCTACAAGCAGATGCAAGTGTGTATGTGTGTGTGAATGTGTAGGCGTGTCTATATGTGCAGGTGTGTGCTGCTGTTTTGAGGGCAAGGAAACTAACTGTTACGATACCCACAGTGTCTTCACCGTTAAGGAATCTCTCATCTGTGGTCACACAGCTAAGGAAAAGCTGAGCCCGGACATTTGAGTCAAAGTCAGTTTCTTCTCCCATCAGTCAGAGTTTAATCCCCCTTGAATCTGTTTGCTTTCTTCTTAGCTGCAGTGAAGGCCTTTATCCCTTCACATCCACTGCATTTCCTCGGGTTTCAAACTATCTCCTCCTCTTTTGGCCCCTCTCCAGTCCTGTCTCCTCCTTGCTTCTCACCCTCTTTCTCCACATTATCTGAGCTCTGTGAATGTTTGTTCACTTGCTGGCTGTAAATCTTTGTTGTATCCCAATAATTGAATGTCTGGTGTCCATACCCACTTCTGATTTTCATACTCATTTTCCTAGTGTTGCTCTTAGTTGAGAACAATGCCTAAAGCCCATCTCTAAGGAGTTGGGATCATTAGATTTGAACTTATAAATTAAGCTTTGAAAACTGATTATTTGCTTGCAGAAATTAGGGGCTATGTTTTATTAAGCTAATTAGTTTTATTAACCCTTGATTCCAGAGATGCTAACATGCTTTTTGGCATAACCCTGACCTTGCTCAGTGCTACGGGGTTTCAAGTAACTGCCATAATTCTACCTGTAACGCTAGCTGCCCTGGGTGCCAAGCGTGAGCCTAGCCCCCCATGTATAGAATCTCCTGTGAGGCAGGTGCTGTAGACAGCCCATTTTACAGATCTGACAACTGAGGTTTATGGAGATTAACTGACTTTCCAGGTTCATTTAGTTGGTAATTAAGAGACTTACAATTAGGCTATTACTGTAGTGTTTGCTCTGATGAAAAGGATTCTAAACTAGAAGGGTTCTGTAACTGGTTTTGCCACTAATCCATTTATGAGTTTTGTTTAGGTTGTTGTTCAGCCACTAAGCTGTGTCCGACTCTTTGCAGCTTCATGGACTGTAGCACCCAGGCTTCTCCTCCTAAACCTCAGTTTTCTCATCTCAGAAATTTGATGGTTGGAATCACTGAATTACCATTAAGGGTACCTTTCTGAGAGTCTGTATGCTACCACCAGGTGATCTACATTGTCCCCCAAGTGCATGGCAGTCAATGAAGAAAAACTATTTTCCGCTCAATATTTTTTTCTTTTTTAATTAAAAAAACATTGTCTATTTTATTTGGCTGCCTCAGGTCCCAGTTGTGTCATGTGGGATCTTTGGATGAGGCACTCAGACTCTCCAGTAACACTCAGGCTCAGTTGTTGCATCTTAGTTGTTCCACAGCATGTGGAACCTTAGCTCCCAGACCAGGGACGGAACCTGGGTCCCCTGCACTGCAAGGCGAATTCCTAACCACTGGACCATGAGGGAAGTCCCTTCATTCAACTTTTAAATAAAAATCTAAATTTTATCACAGTAACTAATTACAGTAGTCCTTACTAGTAATGCAAATCATTATATTTTAGTGTGAAATTGAAGTTTCAAGTAAACAGAGGTAATAGTAAATGTTTCATGGAGGGACATTCTTTCAATCCAGCTGGAATACTTTCAGTAAAAAAGTCTTCATTCCTCTGACCAGTTTCTTATCAAAAAACCTCACAGATAGCTAGCTATTCATATTTACCAGTACAGCAATTCCAAAGCTTATTATTAATAATAAGTATCACAAAAATCTCTCCTATAGTTAAGTTAGTGTAGGAAATTGCAATATAAATAGGTTTCCTCACCTCAAAGCTTCAGAGAGCCTTTAATGTGCTCATGTGTATTGAGACTCTGTAAACTGTGCAGTTACAGAGGCAGCAATTTCTAAACTTATTTGAGCACAGAACACTGAGGACAAGGAGGGGTGGGAGAGGGTGGGTAAATGTGGAAGGGAGCTAGGCAGAGAGAGGGGTGAGGAATGCCTCTCATGGACTAGGTTTCTATGGAATACCTTCTGTGATAGCATAGTCTAGAAGCTTCTCCTCTCTCGTGACCAACTGTCTGTAATGCGTGTATGTGCTTTTCAAAGAGAAAGTTCCAATCGGTAGTAACTTCTAAGTAGAACCCTAAAAAGAAGTTAAAAGAGAAAAGTGAGTGTCCAAACCAGTGTATTCCTGTATTCCAGATCACCCGTGCATCATTGATTTTGTTGTTCAATTGCTCAGTCGTGTCCGATTCCTTGTGACCCCATGGACTACAGCACACTAGGCTTCCCTGTTCTTCACTATCTCCTGGAGTTTGCCCAGACTCATGTCCATTGAGTCCATTGAGTGGGTGATGCCGTTTAACTATCTC
Organism: Bubalus bubalis; assembly: GCF_019923935.1. Lineage (NCBI taxonomy): Eukaryota > Metazoa > Chordata > Mammalia > Artiodactyla > Bovidae > Bubalus > Bubalus bubalis. Next base: position 125,970,813 of record NC_059157.1, on the reverse strand, counting down.
ATCCTCTGTCACCCCCTTCTCCCCTTGCCCTCAAGCTTTCTCAACATCAGGGTCTATTCCAATGAGTCAGCTCTTTGCATCAAATGGCCAAAGTATCTATCTCTTAACAATAATATTAGATTTTAATCTCTGAACAAGTTTGCTTGCACACAGCTCCAAAGAAAAAACGTGTGGAATTGGAGTATCATTTGAGAATTATTGACCTGCCATTCACTTTTTTGATGTAAATGAAGTCTTCATTTTAAAAAACCTAAATGAGGCTAAATAGAACACTTTTTAAAAAGTATTTAGTTTTAATTGAAATACAGTTGATTTACAGTGTTTTATTAGTTTCCAATATACAGCTAAGTGATTGAGTTAAACATATGTATACATTCTTTTTCATATCCTTTTCCATTATGGTTTATTATAAGATATTGAATATAGTTCCCTGTGCTATATAGTAGGACCTTGTTTATCTCTTTTATATATAGTATCTGTATCTGCTAATCGGAAACTCCTAATTTATCCTTCCCTCCCCTTTTCCCTTTTGGTAACCATAAGTTTGTTTTCTGCATCTGTGGTATGTTTCTATTGTGTAAAAATGTTCATTTGTGTCATATTTTAAATTCCACATATAAGCAATGTCATATGATATTTGTCTGGCCTACTTTACCTAGTAGCTAATCTCTAAATCCATGCATGTTGCTTCAAATGGGATTATTTCATTCTTTTTCTTGGCTGAGTAATATTCCTTTATGGACTTCTCAGGTGATGCCAGTGGTAAAGAATTCACCTGCCAATGCAGGAGATTTAAGACAAGCAGGTTCCATCCCTGGGTTGGGAAGATCCCCTGGAGGAGGAAATGACACCCCATTCTAGTGTTCTTGCCTGGAGAATCCCATGGACAGGGGACCCCTACAGTCAATGGGGTCTCAAAGAGTCAGACACAACTGAGCGTCTGAGCACAACATTCCATTATAAACACATATATACATATTTGCAAAAGTGTTAGTTGCTCAGTTGTGTCTGACTCTTTGAAACCACATGGACTGTAGACTGCCAGGCTCCTCTATCCATGGGATTCTCCAGGCAAGAATACTGGAGTGGGTGTCATTTCCTCCTTCAGGGGATCTTCCTGAACCAGGTATGAAACCTGGGTCTCCTGCATTGCAGGCAGATTCTTTACTATCTGAATCACTAGGGAAGCTTATATATATATATATATATATATATCATATATATCATAGATATGTGATCTTCTTTATCCATTCATCTGTCAGTAGATACTTAGATTGTTTTCATGTCTTAGTAAATAGTACTACTATGAACATTTGGGTGCATGTATTTTTTTGAATTAAGAGTTTTCTCTGGATATATGCCTAGGAGAGGGATTACTGGGGCATATGACAATTCTATTTTTAATATTTTAAGGAACCTCAATACTGTTCTCCATAGTGGCTGCACCAATTTACATTCCCACCAACAGTGGAGGAGGGTTCCCTTTTTTCCACATCCTATCAGCATTTATTATTTATAAACCTTTTAATGATGGCCACTCTGACCAGTGTGAGGTGGTATCTCACTATGATTTTAATTTGTATTTCTCTAACAATTAGCAATGTTGAGTATCTTTTCATGTGCCTGTTGGCCATGAAACAGAACCCTTTCTAGCCAGATTCCAAAATGCTTTAGGGATCTCACCAGAGCTTCATGTATATGATATGGGCTTAAAGCCCTTTTTCTGATATAACAAGAATGGTGAACCCGGGTTGTGGAGTATGAAGTCACTGAGCACCATTACCACTGATTCCGGGCTCCAAGCCTGAAATAAAGGTGAGTGTGGCCAGGACATTGACTGGAGACAAGGTGTTAGGGATAATGAGAGAGGAGGTGATAGTCTTCCTATTCTGACTCAGCTAGAGCCCTGAACACAAATCAGAATTCAATAATGATCTCCCAGGAGCCTTGACCCAAGTGTTTGTATTGATTTCTTGGGTAACAGGAAACTTCAATCTGTTTACATGTACACATGAATGTGAGATTACTCTGGGGTCTAAGGTTATAGATAGTGGCAAATCCCATCCAAAGTACTGACTCAGCAAAATCTACATTTGGAATTTCAGAGATAAAATAGAACATTGTGCTTCATATCCGGATCACTGGTTTAGATTGTGATTACAAAGCTGCACAAGTTGGCCTCAAGATCCTATAAACAGCCTCATTCCTGCAGCTCCGCACACTCACCCCTTCTCACTATAGGATGAATGTGCTCCTACTCCTGGCGCTCTGCACCCTGGCCGTGGGCTGCGGGGCTACATCTCCACCCCAGCCAGCCGCCAGGCCCTCGTCTCTCCTCTCCCTTGACTGCAACAGCTCCTATGTGCTGGATATCGCAAATGACATCCTGCAGGACATCAACAGGGACCGAAAGGACGGTTATGTGCTGAGCCTCAACCGAGTGAGCGATGCCCGTGAACACAAACAGGAGGTAAGTGGTGGTTTAGTGCAGGTGTTTGCACTAGCCGGGGAGGCTGGCCAGGGCAAGGGAACCCAGAGGCACCTGTTGGCTGGTGCTTTCTGAGTCAGAAACCCTGCTGAGTACACGCTGCTCTCCTCTGCTAGGGTGCTACTGCCTCTTAGTAGTATTAGAAACAAGTGCTAATGGTATCCACTCTGAAACTTGTGTCCCATCATTTATAGGAACACTTCACAAACATTAGAGCCTTTGGCTTTGCCATAAAACAGAAAGTTTCTTGGCTGGTTTCTGCTTCATGTGAGCTGTGCATTTCTCTTCCCCCTTGCACAGGCTGGTCTGGGATCTCTGTTCTATTTCACACTGGACGTGTTAGAGACTGGCTGCCATGTGCTCAGCAGGACATCATGGAAGAACTGTGAAGTGAGGATCTTTCATGAATCGGTGAGTACTTTCCCCAGGAGCTTGAGGGGGGAAACTAGGTGTCCTCTGTCTACAGGATGAAGATTATTCAACATCTGCCATCTTTAAATGTCCCTCTTTATAATCTCTGGGGCAGGGTGCCTATGTGGTTATTTCAATTTGATAGAAAAAATAATTTAATCAGAGGGGGTTTCTGACACTCCCACTGGGGTCATGATCCCAGAGTTGAAATGTTGCCCCCAAACTGTTTTCTGCCTCCAAAACCTTCCTGTAGGCTCTGAGCTAGGCTTAAATTGAGGGACAAAGATCTGAGGTTTAGTGCTCTGGATGTATGTTTAAGGAAAACTGTAGAAGCAATGGCAGGGGAGCTTTGGAATTCAGTTTTCATTTTCTTTATTTTGTTTTCAAGAACACTTATATGAGATTTGAGGCTGGGGAGAGGGAGGGCTGTGGTATGAGTGCTCTCAGAGGTGCTTTGGAAGGATTTCGTAGTATCACAGAACCTAAAGGGAGTCAGAATTGATCCTTTTAAAGAGGACCATTGAAGAGGCTCGAAAAGAGCATCATCAGTTTTCACTTGGTTTTCAACTATCCTGAGATTATTTTCATTAATTTATATGAAACTTTATAAGTGATATAAGTGTTATATAAGTATCTAGAAGTGTGATATAAGTATCTAGAAGTGAAGAGTTTGACAAAGATGTCTTTTTCTAGTCATTTAACCAAACTTGTCAAACTGCACCTACCTGGTTTGGGAAAGCAAAACAGTCTATATACCCTGTTGTGAATTATGTTTGTTAGGCACTAGCTTAATAGACAAAATATATTTGTGTATCACTAGCTGCTATAACACATACACCAAAAAGGATATACCAATTGCAAAATGATAGAACTTGGTTTCCCATTCATGTAAAGTTTAAAATAGAAATCCTTGATGAGGAAGGGGCTTTCCTCCAGGAGTGATTTGGAGACTGGATACTTTCATGTTGTGGCCCCATAGACTCTGTAGCCTTCACCTTGTGGCTTCAGTGGTCACCATGCTCATCTGCATCAAGCAGTGGAAAGAGAAAGAGCATAGGGGGCAGATAGCATGGGGGGGCGCTTTACAGGCTAGACCTAAAAGTGGTTGTACATCCCTTCTGCTCACTTGGCTGTGGTTAGAGCTCATTTACACCCAGTCACATCTAAGCAGGAAGGAGGCTGGGAAGAAGTCAAGCTGTGTCTCAGGTGAAGGTTAAATTGTTTAATGATCAGCTGGCAGTTTACTCCACCCAAAAACTATGAAAATTGACCTTGAGTTTCTTGTTCCTTAAAAATGAAACGTCCAGTTTCATTTCAGGGGTATTTTTTAAAGTCTTAGTTCATTCCACTGTGTCATGAAGTGCCTTTGTTGGTTCTAGGTTTATGGCCAATGCAAAGCAATATTTTACATTAACAAGGAAAAAAGAATTTTCTACTTACCTGCTTATAATTGTACTCTTCGCCCAGGTAAGAGATCACTTTCATTTTTTTCATTTTAATAACAGATGAAAAAAGAGCATTTAACTCTACTATGCTGTACTGTATAGGGTTTCTTCCATCCTCACTTCTCATTCATCCCAAAGCCAGGTTCTTTGTATACCCAGCACTTGCACTGCTCCTCTTCCCACAATTAATCTTTCTAAATAACCTGCAAAAGCTCTACATTGTGTCTTACATCAAATCCTAAATTTTCAGTCTGATGTAAATGGCACAATCTCCATGACTGGTCCCCAGGCTTCCTTTCTAGCTACCTGTGCCTTATTTCACTGACTGTACCGATTCTGCACTCCATTCAACCAGATGACTTACTGTCTTCTGAACACACATCACATTCTCCAATCTCTGCATCTGGTTTGTGCTTCTCCCTCTGCTGAGGATACCCTCCACGGATAACCTCTGCCCTTGGAACTCCTAAGCATTCTTTAAAGATCATTGGCAAGGCTGCTTCTTCCACCGTGTTTTCTATTCAAGAAAACAAAACAGAACAGAAACAAACAAGAAATAGTGCTTTCCTGTTCTACATCCCTATACAACTTTACCCTAACCACTCATGGAGCACAGACCATGCACTGCCTGGATTTGGGGTCCTCTGTCTTACATCTTGTAGAACATTTTATCCCTTCTTCCTCTCTGCTACAACTCTCCCCCAGTTCCTATCAAGTGGGTGTGTGTATGTGTGTGCAGGTTCAGTCATGTCAGACTCAGCGACCCCATGTACTATAACTTGCCAGGATCCTCTGTCCATGGAATTTCCCAGGCAAGAATACTGGAGTGGGTTACCATTTCCTCCTCCACCTATCAAGGGTAAGGAGTCTATAATATCATTGAAGAAATGAACAAATACATACATTCATTCTGGGTCCTGAAAAGTAAGCATCCAAGCACGGGAAAATAGGATGGCTACTCATCGAACTATTAAGTGCATGTGACTCCCTTGAGGGAGCTCATTCAAGTGCAGATTCTGATTCCTGTAGATCTGGGGTAGAGCCTGAGATTTTGCATTTCTAACAAGGTCTAGGTGATAACAATACCATTGGTTCCTTTGAAAGACAAGGCAACAGAGCTAAACCTTCCTGGTTGTGAAGATGAGACTCACCTAAAATAAATTCGAGGACAACAACTAATAAAACAGATCAAGTCTGAAATGGAAGTCCTAGGTACCAGAGGTATGGGAGGTCAGGCAATGACACGTGCCTGGGAGTGACAAGCTGTGGATGTCACTCCCCCACAATATGCCCAAATACATCCAAATAAAACCACAGTTGATCAAAGCAATGTGTTTGCTTTGTTAGAACAACTGCTAGACAAGCTTCCTAGTGTGACTTTTACACTAGTTATGCCACCCCCAGCCCCTCCCAGTCAGACATTCTAGCTGTATCATTAGTGTGATTAACCTTTTCAGTCATATAGTGATTGGATCAATTTCTGTTTTCCAGCTCATTGTCTAACCAAAGAGGGTGTTTTTCCGCCTTCCATATGTCATTCACTCACTCATTCATCCAGCAGGCACTTACTAAGCACCATCCATGTGTCAGACATTATTTTAGGTGCTGGTGACTAAAAGGTGAATAGAACATGACAGTAATGAAATCCCAACTCATTCTCTTTACAGAGGCAGTGATGCTGGAAGATAGTGAGCTAATTGGGAAAAGGTTTTTATACCAATATAAGCTGACCCTTGAACAACATGTGTTTGAACTATCAGGGTCCACTCATACATGGATTTTTTTTTTTTCATGAAATACATGCTATAATGCTACACTATACTTGGTTGGTTGAATCTGTGGGTACAGAACCATGGATACAGAGGGCTCAAAACAAAGTTAAACTGGGATTTTTGACTATATGGAGGGTCAGCACCCCAACCTTCATGTTGTTCAAGGGTCAACTGTACTGTAATTTGTGTTTTTAAACCAAATTTCTAAGGTAAAAAGATTTGTGTAAGGTGAAAAAAAATTATTGCTTTGTTTCTTTTTAAATCATGAAAGTAATAGACATTCCTTGTAGAACACTCGGCAGAAAGCTAAATTTCTAAATAGTGCTTTCCCACTCCGTCCTTGACAGTGTGCGGTGTTATCTTCTCTCCTTTTGATCTCCACTTCTGTTATGATCATGTGATTTACAGAATTATGCATCATTAAGGAGTTTAATTTTAAACTTGCTCTCTTTGGCATTTACAGTTTCTCAAAGTGCGATTATCATGACGTGCCCTGACTGCCCCAGCACCAGCCCTTATGATTTGTCAAACCCCAGGTTCATGGAAACTGCTACTGAGTCTCTTGCAAAATACAACAGTGGGAGCCCCTCAAAGCAATATTCTCTCGTCAAAATCACCAAGACTTCTAGTCAGGTGAGTCTGAAATGTCAGCTACAACAACATGTCTCATAATTCTTGCCATGGTATCAAGGCACTCCCTTCGATTAGAACCTAAGAGCCTTTTCCTAATTTCCTACCTTGGTAACCTTGATGCACATTCAATTGTGCTAGTTTCTGAGTTTGTCTGTGGGATTTCCACTAGAATTGTGTGATTTGATTTCATTTCATTGCCCTGAAGGCAAGAAGGGAATGGACTCATGGTCTCCTTGGGTTATTCTACTTAGTTTCACTGTTTATTACCACAGTCCCACATCTGGTTGACCACAGACCACTTAACAAGTCAACTTCTATTCTGTGTTTTAAATACAGGAGTGTGTGTTGAGTTTTATGGGTTAGAGGAAATGCTCATTTGTATATGGATTGTGTTGGTATCTATCATATGGAGAAAAGTTAATTTAAAAACAAATTTACATGGGGAAAAATAAGCTCACCCAAGGGAAGGTGTTTGAGCCCATTTAAATCCTTAAGAAGGGAAGAAAGGTATGGAAAAAGTTACATTTTCTAAATAACAAAATCATAATACAAGGTTTGGTCATGGTGGGGATCACAGGGACAAAAAGCGGCCTTTGTTGATAGTGACTCTGGGGATGTGTGGTTTCTGTAAATCTAATGTTGTCAAAGCTGAGTCATGGCACCACTTGGGAAGGTTTGATTTTTATTCCTCACCTCTTGTTTCATACTAGTGGGTGTTTGGCCCTGCCTACTTTGTGGAATATTTGATCAAAGAATCACCATGTACCAAGTCGGAGGGTAGCAGCTGTGGACTGGAGTCCCCTGACTCTGTGGTGAGTATTGCTGAATGTTTTCATAACTCAAGATTTGTGCCCACAGATCATCTATGTGTATTCATAATGTGTAAAATTACATGTGAAGTGTTGTAATGCACAAGACACTTTCATTCACCTTAAGGAGCAACTGACTAGTTAAAGATGGCCCAGATGCAATAACATTTGATCATAAATGCAGTTTTCATCAGCAATGTGGTGCCTTGGCAAAAAATGATCACAGAAGGCTATAAAATATAGACAAATCTCTCAGTGGTTGGTAGTGGCCCTGCTTTTATCTGAACAAAACCAGTTACATTTGGAATACGTCATGATGTTCCATTCCTTGGACCACTCTTTACTAAGAAAGACGAAATCAAACAGGACTTATTTCAAAGAAAGCAGCCAAGATGGCAAATGTGCCACCTTGAAACCATCTAAGGCACACCTGGTAGGAATGTCAATTGGCACAGTGGATTATAGCACAATTAGGCAAAATGCAAGCTGTTTTCCCCCATTATTCACTTAGCTATAATACAAGTTTTATTAAGATATAATTCATATACAATAAAATTCACCCTTTTAAGGTGTACAATTCAGGGCTTTTTAGTCTATTCAAAGAGTTGAACCATCATCACTACTATCTAATTTTAGAATATTTTCATCAACCTTCAAAGAAATTCCACATCCATTAGCAGTCATTCCCCTTACATCACTCAGAGGATCTCAGTTCTCCAACCAAGGGTTGACCCAGGCTCATGTCAGTGAAAGCACTGAGTCCTAACTGCGGGACTTCCAGGGAATTCCCTGTGTATAAGTTATTATGTATACATATGTTTTCATTTCTTTTGGGTATACACCTTGGAGTGGGATTGCTGGGTCATATGAGAATTCTAGGCTTCCCTGGTGGCTCAGATGGTAAAGAATCTGTCTGCAAATCAGGATACCCCTGTTTGGTCCCTGGGTCTGGAAGATCCCCTGGAGAAGGGAATGGCTACCCACTCCAGTATTCTTGCCTGGAGAACTCCTTGGACAGAGGAGCCTGGTGGGCTACAGTCCACAGGGTTGCAAAGGGTCAGATGTGACTAAGCAACTAAGCACACACTCATGAGAATTCTATGTTTAACCTTTTGACTAACAGCAAACTTTTCAAAGTGACGACACCAATTTAACAATCTCATCAGCAATGTGTGAGGGTTTCAATTTCTCCATGTTTTTGTTAATGCCTATTATTATCTGGGCTTCCCAGGTGGTGCTAGTGGTAAAGAACCGACCTGCCAATGCAGGAGATGTAAGAGAAGTGGGTTTGATCCTTGGGTCAGGAAGATCCCCTGGAGGAGGGCATGGCAACCCACTCCAGTATTCTTGCCTGGAGAATCCCATGGACAGAGGAGCCTGGCAGGCTACAGTCCATAGGGTTGCAAAGAGTCAGACATGACTAAAATGACTTAGCATGCATGCATGCATTACTATTATTTTTCTTATTATAGATATCTTACTGAGTATGAAGTAGTCTCTCATCTTGGTTATATTTGAATTTTCCTAATGGCTAATGATATTGAGTACCTTTTAATATGCTTTTGGGCCATTTGTATATATTCTTTGGAGACACATCTATTCAAATCCTCTGTCATTTAAATATTGGATTATTTGTCTTTTTATTGTTGAATTGTAAGAATTCTTTACATATTCTGAATATGATTCCCTTATCAGATATATGACTTTCAAATATTTTCTCCCATTATCTGATTTTTCTATTCATTTCTATTCTTGATGATGTTCTTTGAAGTACAAAAGTTTTTAACTTTAATGAAATCCTGTTTTTTTTTCTTTTGTTGAATGTGCTTTCTGTATCATATCTAAGACTCCATTGTCTAATCTAAGATCACTAAGATTTACTCCTATGTAATCCTCTAAGTGTTTTATAGTTTTAGCTTTAGGTCTCTGACCCATTTTTGAGTTAATTTTTGTATATGGTATGAGTTAGGAGGTTCAGCTTCATTCTTCTGCTTGTGAATATCCAGTTTTCCCAGCACTGTTTGTTGAAAAGACTATTACTATTGTTTCCCCCATTTAATTGTATTGACATGCATTCTAAAGACCTATTGACTATTAATGTAAGGGCTTATTTTTGTACCCTCTATTTTATTCCATTGATCTGCACATCTATTCTTATACCAGTACCACACTATCTCCAATAGTGTAGTTTTGTAGTAAATTTTGAATTGGGAAGTGTAAGCCCTCCTATTTTGTTTTCTTATGCAATATTGCTTTGAGTATTCTGAATCCCTTGCATTTTCATAATATGTCAACTTCAGAATCAGCTTGTCAGTTTCTATCTTTAAAAAGCAGAAAATTTGATAGGGATTTCATTGAATCTCTAGACCAAATGTAGAAAGTACTATCCTCTTAAAAATACTAATTTTTCCAGTCCATGAATATAGGAAGTCTTTCCATCTGTTTAGTACTTATATAATTTCTTTAAACAATATTTTGTAGTCTTCAGTGTACAAAACTTTCACTTTTCTTGTATAGCTAAGTATTTTATTCTCTTTGATGATGATATAATGTATTTGAATTTTCCATTTTATTTTTGGATTATTCATTGCAAATATACAGAAATATAGTTGGTTTTTATATTTTCACTTTGTATCCTGTAACCTTGCTGAACTCATTTATTATTTCTAACAGTTTTTTAGTAGAGTCTTTAGGATTTTCTGTATACAAGATCATGTCTTCTACAAAGAGATACAGTTTTACTTCTTCCATTCCAATCTGAATGACTTTTAATTCTTACCTAACTTTCCTGACTAGAACTTCCAGTACAATGTTAAATAGAGGTGGGAAGAGCAAACAACCTTATCTTATTCCTGATTTTAGGAGGAAAGCATCCAGCATTTCATTATTGAATATGATGGTAACTGTAGGCTTTTTATAGCTGCTTTTTATCAAGTTGAGAAAGTTCCCTTCTAGTCCTAGTTTTGTTGAATGTTTTTATTGAAAAACAGTGCTGCTGCTGCTGCTAAATCGCTTCAGTCGTGTCCGAATCTGTGTGACCCCATAGACAGCAGCCCACCGGACTCCCCCGTCCCTGGGATTCTCCAGGCAAGAACACTGGAGTGGGTTGCCATTTCCTTCTCCAATGCATGAAAGTGAAAAGTGAAGTCTCTCAGTCATGTCCGACTCCTAGTGACCCCATGGACTGCAGCCTACCAGGCTCCTCCATCTATGGGATTTTTCCAGGCAAGAGGACTGGAGTGGGGTGCCATTGCCTTCTCCGTGAAAAACAGTGCTAGAGTTTGCCAAATGTTTTTTCTGTGTTAGTGAGATAAAAGTTTGTTTTTTTTTCTCCTTTAATCTATTAGTATTATATATACCAATGATTTTTTTATGTTAAAACAACCTTGTGCTTTGGGAATAAGTCACAGTTGATTGTAATGTTTCAGATCAGATCAGATCAGTCGCTCAGTCGTGTCCGACTCTTTGCGACCCCATGAATCGCAGCACGCCAGGCCTCCCTGTCCATCACCAACTCCCGGAGTTCACTCAGACTCACGTCCATCAAGTCAGTGATGCCATCCAGCCATCTCATCCTCTGTCGTCCCCTTCTCCTCCTGCCCCCAATCCCTCCCAGCATCAGAGTCTTTTCCAATGAGTCAACTCTTCGCAGGATCGTGATGTTTAATCCCTCTATATGTTTATGAATTCAGTTTGCCAGTTTTTTAAGATTTTAAATCTATATTTATAAGAGACATTGGCCTGTAGTTATTCCGTGTTGTCTCTGCCTGATCTTCATGTAAGTGTAACATTGGCTTCATAAAATGAGTTGGGAAATTTTCCCTCTTCTATTTTATTTTGGAAGAATTTGTGAAACATTGGTGTTTATTCTTCTTTAAATATTTGGTAAAATTCACCAGTGAAGCCATCTGGGCCTGAGCTTTTCTTTGTGGGAAGTTTATTTGATTAATAATTCAATTTCTCTACTTGCTATAAATCTATTCAGATTTTATATTTCTTCTTGAGCAAGTTTTGGTAGTTCATATCTTCCTAGGAATTTATCCATTTCATCTAACTTATCTAATTAGACAGTGTACAATTGTTTACAGTACTTCATTTTAATTTCTGAAATATTAGAGGTTTGTACCCTATTTAATTTCAATTTCAGTAGTTTGAGTCTTTTTTTTTTTTGTCTATCTAAATCTTTGTTAATTTTATTAATTTTTCCCCCCCAAAAATCAATTTTCAGTCTCATTTATTTTTTTCTTTTACTTTTTTAGATTCTAGTTTATATATATTCCTCTCTATCTTTATTATAACCTTCTTTTTGTTTGCTTTGGGCTTAGTTTACTCTTCTTTTTTCTGGCTTTTTAAAGTAGAAGCTTAGGTTATGGATTTACAATCTTTATTCTCTTTTAACATAAGCATTTGCATCTACAAATTTCCTTTGAAGCAATGATTGAATCGATTCTCACATTATTCACGTTATTTTTGTTCCCATCCATCTCAAAATATTTTCTAATTTTCCTTGTGATTCTTCTTTAACCAAATGCTTACTTAGGAGAGTTATTTAATTTCCTCATATTTGTGAAAATTCCAATTTCCTTCTGTTATTCATGTCTAATTTCATCCTATTGTGGTTGGAGAATGTACTCTGTGTGATCTGAATTCTTTAAAATTTACTGAAACTTGTTTTATCGTTTAACCTAAGGTATATCCTAGAGAAATTTCCATGTACACTTGAGAAGAATGTATTCTGCTATTGTTAGGTAAAACTTTCTGTAGTTGTCTGTTAGCTTTAGTTTGTTTATAGTGTTGTTCAAGACTTCTGTTTTTTTTGTTGATTTTCTGCATACTTGTTTTGTTCATTAAAAGTGAGGTTTCCAACTATTATTGTTGGATTACCTATGGCTTCCTTGAATTCTGTCAGGTTTTGCTTATGTACTTTGGGGATCTGTTGTGAAGGGCACATATATTTATAGTTGTGTCTTTCTAATAAATTGAGCCTTTTATCATTATAAAATGTTTTTCCTTGTCTCTAGTAACAATTTTTGTCTTAAAGTCAATTTTGTCTGATACTTGTACAGTCATTCCCAACTCTTTTCGATTACTCCTTGCATTGTAAAACTTTGTCCATCTTTTAACTTTCAACCTGTTTGTGTCTTTGAATCTGAACTATGTCTCAGAGAGGTCTCTATAAAAGGCTTTTGAGAGGTGGTCTGGAGAAGGCAATGGCACCCCACTCCAGTACTCTTGCCTGGAAAATCCCATGGACAGAGGAGCCTGGTGGGCTGCGGTCCATGGGGTCGCTAAGAGTCGGACACGACTGAGCGACTTCACTTTCACTTTTCACTTTCATGCATTGGAGAAGGAAATGGCAACCCACTCCAGTGTTCTTTCTTGGAGAGTCCCAGGGACTGTGGAGCCAGGTGGGCTGCCGTCTATGGAGTCGCACAGAGTCGGACACGGCTGATGTGACTTAGCAGTAGCTGGTGGTCCAGTGGCTAAGACTCTGTGCTCTCGATGCAGAGGATTGTGGTTTGACTCCTGGTCAGGGAACTAGATCTCACATGCTGCAACCAAGACCCTATGAAGCCAAATAAATAAACTTTTTTTTTTTTTTAAGACTTTTATAACCAGTCAATTGAATATTAAGGAATAATTGGGAAAACATCTTCAGCATCTTCTGTGGAATCTCCCTGTCTGACTTTTCGATACCATCTTGGGCAGATCACATAGTTTTCTAGTTTCTAGTTCTTATTACTAGTTTCAGTAATAAGAATGATTTCATTTAGATTATTAAGATTCACTTTCAGGTATTAAAAAATTCCTTTTAGTCAATTCTAAATCAAAACTTCTATCTCATATCCAATTCAAAGCATTTTCCTCTCTGAGGCTCAGGCCTGACCTAGAGCTTAGGACCTGCTGTGAAGAAGGAGTCAAGGCCTGTCCTTTTGTTCTTTTTAACCCCCCTCCTGCAATCTTTTATTTAACTGTGGCTCTTCTGAGTTTCAAGAAGAATTAAGAGAGGATTAGAGAAAAGAGTCTAAAGTCTTTTCACATTCAGTTCAGTTTAGTTCAGTCGGTCAGTCATGTCCGACTCTTTGTGACCTCATGAACTGCAGCGTGCCAGGCCTCCCTGTCCATTACCAACTCCCAGAGTTCACCCAAACTCATGTCCATCGAGTCGGTGGTGCCATCCAACCATCTCATCCTCTGTCCTCCCCTTCTCCTCCTGCCCTCATTCTTTCCCAGTATCAGGGTCTTTCCAAACGAGTCAGCTCTTCACATCAGGTGGCCAAAGTATTGGAGTTTCAGCCTCAGCATCAGTCCTTCCAATGAACACCCAGGACTGATCTCCTTTAGGATGGACTGGTTGGATCTCCTTGCAGTCCAAGGGACTCTCAAGAGTCTTCTCCAACACCACAGTTCAAAAGCATCAATTCTTCGGTGCTCAGCTTTCTTTATAGTCCAACTCTCACATCCATACATGACCACTGGAAAAACCATAACCTTGACTAGACGGACCTTTGTTGGCAAAGTAATATCTCTGCTTTATAATATGCTGTTTAGGTTGGTCCTAACTTTCCTTCCAAGGAGTAAGCGTCTTTTGATTTCATGGCTGCAGTCACCATCTGCAGTGATTTTGGAGCCCCCAAAATTAAAGTCTGACACTGTTTCCACTGTTTCCCCATCTATTTCCCATGAAGTGATGGGACCAGATGCCTTGATCTTAGTTTTCTGAATGTTGAGCTTTAAGCCAACTTTTTCACTCTCCTCTTTCACCTTCATCAAGAGGCTCTTTAGTTCTTCTTCACTTTCTGCCATAAGGGTGGTGTCATCTGCATATCTGAGGTTATTGGTATTCCTCCTGGCAATCTTGATTCCAGCTTGTGCTTCCTCCAGTCCAGTGTTTCTCATGATGTACTCTGCATAGAAGTTAAATAAACAGGGTGACAATATACAGCCTCGATGTACTCCTTTTCCTATTTGGAACCAGTCTGTTGTTCCATGTTCAGTTCTAACTGTTGCTTCCTGACCTGCATACAGGTTTCTCAAGAGGCAGGTCAGGTGGTCTGGTATTCCCATCTCTTTCAGAATTTTCCACAGTTTATTGTGATCCACACAGTCAAAGGCTTTGGCATAGTCAATAAAGCAGAAATAGATGTTTTTTCTGGAACTCTCTTGCTTTTTCCATGATCCAGCGGATGTTGGCAATTTGATCCCTGGTTCCTCTTTTCACATTACTGGACCTGTAGTTGTAGTTTTCTCTTGCTTTACAATGGCCCTCTGTTTACACTTGAAAAAGTACATGCTCTATGACTCTAAAATTTATCTTCTAAGAATTTGCCATAAGGATATGTGAAAATGTTTAAACATAAAAACTTAGATTTAATCCACTGTCTTACAAAAGAGAACTTGTTAAATAACACAGAGGAATATTAGGTAGCCATTATAAAGAAAATTGTGGAAAACTATGCAGTGTCATAAAAAGGATTTTCATTATATATATTGTTAAATGACAAAAGAGAGTTGTAAAATATTATGTACAGTATAATTCTATTTTTATAGAAGAAAAAATGTGTATTCATTGGGAAAAATGTCAGAAGAAAAGAAATCAAATCACTGTAGGAAACAGGTATCTTTCATGTAATTACAGGTCTTTTCATTTTCTTCTTGTTTATCTTATTCTAAATAACTATTACATTTATAATAAGAAAATAAACATTTTATTTTTAAATAAAGTTTAAGGAGCTGAGAGTAGTCTTGTCTGAGAAGCAAAATCTCAGGGGAAACCTACATAAAGGGCTGCTGCATGAGAGATGAAAGCAAGTTTTCTAGCTGATGCAAGGATAGAAGTGTGGCCAAGAGATAGATCCGGATTTCTGTGTGTGTCCTATAGACATAGGTTTCTGCTCAATACAAAGAATTTTCTAATAGAGTTTGTTCCTCAAGAAATCCTGACTTTCTCTCATTGGAGGCAATTTAGCCTAGTTTGGGTGATTAATTGGTAGGGATGATCTAAAGAATTGGCTTGTGCTCAGTCCTCAGTTGTGTTTGACTCTTTGTGATCCATGGATTGTAGCCTGCCAGGCTCCTCTGTCCATAGATTATCCCAACGAGAGTATTAAAGTGGGCTGCCATTTCTTCCTCCAAAAGTATTGGCTCAGAGCCTTGTGGCTCAGTCTATAAAGAATCTGCCTGCAATGAAGGAGACAGGGATTCAATCCCTGGTCTGGGAAGATCCCGTGGAGAAGGAAATGGCAACCGACTTCAGTATTCTTGCTTGGAAAATCCCATGGACCAAGAAGCCTGACAGGCTACAATCCATGGGGTCAGAAGAGTCAGACATAACTTAGGGACTACACCAGCACCACCACAATCTCCTATTACATGGTAGGAGCATGAAAGTGTTGATTGGCTGTGTGTCTAAGCAAAAATGAAGTTGATTCCACTTACGATCATATGTGCACATATAACACTGTATTTTCTTTTTCTTTAGCCTGTTGGTATTTGCCATGGTTCTCTGGGTGAACCACAAGGAAACCAGGGCAAGATTATCTCCGTAACTTGCTCCTTCTTTAATTCACAGGTATTTTTTAGTCAAGTTGTTTGTCTTTCTGTGAATAAAAGAGCAGATGATCTGTATTTAATTGCCTCTACCCTACATTCTCCTTTTATTTTCCTAAAATCCATGATCACCACTTTATTCAGGATGCCCTAAGGCCACATCCACAAGGTAGCTGATTGAAGATCTGCTACACTTTCTTTTAGTTACAGCATGTTCCCTACAGGATAAGTAAGACCCATTTAGCTTGAATGGCTCAGCTCTCTGTGACATTAAATTCAGTGTCCCAAAGAGTCTTCTCCTGAACCATAGGTAGAAGTTGTTTCCAGGGAGACACTGAATCCCTTTTTGCAAGTATTTGTTAAGCACTTACCATGAGGCAGCCTGGTATAGATGAGAGGTGGCTAAGACAGGCCACCTGGGTTCCAATCCTGTTCTGCCTCCTACAAGCTGTGTGGACATGGACAAGTTCCTACCTCGCTGAGTCCTGGATGTCTCCCCTGTAGAATGGGATTGCAACACCTATCTTCTTCAGATCTCCATGAGACATAGGTCAGAGGATCCGACTGAAGGGGACTGCTCTGGGCCTGGCACAGAATAAGCAATCAGTAAAGGTGGCTTCTGCCACCACTATTGGGAGTGGGGAGGCAGCTTATTAGGGACTTTGAACAAGCCATCTTACCTCTCTGGGTCATTGTTCAGCTCCAAAATTTGTGAAGCTTACAGTCCAGTTTCCAAAGGTTTTGGTTTCCCCTAGCCCTTATCTGTTCTGATTTTTTGGGCCACATGGCTTGTGGAATCTTAGTTCCCCAATCAGAAGTTGAACCCTGACCAATGGCAAGTGAAAGCCCAGAGTCTTAACCACTAGATGTCAGGGAATTCCCTTTAATCAGAGGCCCACTTAGCTAATCTTCTTTTGAGAATTCCATCAGAAAGGTACCAACCAGAATAATCTAGTGCCAAGCATATCAGGGACTTTCTTGGAGGACTTTCCCTTATTTGAAAGCATTCTCTTTTCAGGCTCCCACGCCTAGAGGTGAAAACGCTACTGTAAACCAGAGACCTGCAAACCCCTCCAAGGCGGAAGAGCTCCAACAGCAAAACACAGCTCCCACCAACTCACCTGCCAAAGCTGTGCCCAAAGGGTCTGTCCAGTACCTTCCTGACTGGGATAAGAAGCGTGAAGGTTCCCAGGAAAAGGACCCTGTTGAGACCTTCCCTGTGCAGCTCGATCTAACCACCAATCCCCAAGGAGAACCCCTGGATGTCTCCTTCCTCTTCCAGGAGCCCATGGAGGAGAAGGTGGTTGTCCTGCCCTTCCCCTCAAAAGAACAGCGCTCTGCTGAGTGTCCAGGACCAGCTCAGAAGGGCTACCCTTTTATTCTTCCATCATGAGAACCATATAGAGGATTCCTGGGGACACACTGTCCTGCAGGAGATATGAGGTAGTGGGGAAAAGGGGACAGAGAAATAGTTCAAACAGGCTAATAAAGTAAGTTTTTTGGACCTCTCTTGGTCTCATGTTGCCCAGAAATTGAAATAAAGCTCAACTGTTGACTTTGCACACTGGGCTACCCGCTTCCTAAACCATCCAAGGCCTCAAGCCATGCATAGATGCTTCTCTGTTTGTAATGACTTCTTACTTTTAGCCAAGTGTCTCTGATGTAGGACCTTAGGAATATCCTCATCATTCTGACATTGGCCTAAAACAAATAGACTGAAGATAGTTCTCCAGCAAAGATGGATTTATTCACAGGACAGTAGAGAAGTGTGATTTGGGATCTGCAACTGTCGAGAGCCACACCAAGTCCCCAAACAGCAAGAGAAGGAGAAAGCCTTCATAGAGAGGAAAATGAAGTTGGGAGGGCCACAAAAACAAAAAGTTTTCCATGGTTTTTCATTGGCTGAGTCCTTGCCAGGAAAGGAAAGTCTTTCTTCTTTCTCTTGGGCTGTATTGTTGTCACATGTGAGAGCTCCTCCTCCTGGCTCCCAACTCTATTTAATTGAGGTTTCTGGTTTATTATTTTTTTACATTTCTCCCCTTTTGATCAAGATCTTTCTCTGAAAACACCATTGATCAAGAGTTGGGTTTTCTGACTTCCATGGCTTTTTGTCATTCAGTGTCAGGAAGGACCTCTCCTGAGTGTAGTGTCTCAAATTGGAGGGAAAGTACAAAGATTACAAACCTATTTAGGTTGCATTTAAATGACATGAAAGGGTAGGGAACTCTCAGGTCCTTTCATCTAAAGTTAATATTTTACCAAGATCCTAGACATTGGAGATCATCTGAAGCATTATATCATCAAAATTCTGTTAACAAATTTCTAACAGGCCTGGTCATCGGCTTCAGTTCTGGGGAAACTTTTCTCTCAGGTCACCAGATGATGGGCAGGTCCAATAAGAGTTTGGCACTTTCGTTAGATGTATCATGTTAATCCAAGAGTCTTTTCTTTGGAGTTTGGTGGCACAAGAGCTGGTTAGCAGTACCTGATAGAGGCCTTTCCATAAGGTTGAAGGAGAGTTCTGGCGATGTCTTTTCAAATCAGACAAAACCTCCAGTTGCAAGGTATGATGTTTAAGGTCTTTTTTTCCTAAGGGCACACCATGAAAAGATTGCTTTACCAAAACATGGTTATTTTTAATAGAAACAATTAGCCCTTTTTAGTATTGGAATATCTCTCCTTTATCAGCTGTGAGTCAAAAGAAGCAGGAACCAAGTGCATTGGGTGTCCTGTGACCATCTCAAAGGGTGCGAATTTTGAGTTCCAAAATGGGCAGATCTGAGATCTAGAGGGACCAATAGCAATGCTTTTGGCCAAGGTAGTTGGAGGGCCTCTACAGATTTTTCCAAGTGAGTCTTAATGATGTTGTCAAGCCAGAGGATTGAGGTTGGCGAGCACAATGAAAGTGTAAAAGTGACCAAACAGCACATATTTATCAAAACACCTGGCAAGTAAACTGTGTTCCTCGATCACTCTGAAGTTTAAGAGGAGCTCCCCAGATAGGGAGCATCTTTTTCAGGAGGACTTTAGCCACAGAAGAGGCAGTAGCCTGTCTGCAAGGGAAGGCTTCAGTTTGGTGTGAAAACATGCAGACTATGACTGAAATATTCTTATATCCATTGGATGGAGCAAGCTGCCTGAAATCCAGTATTGGTTCATGAAGCTATTTTGTCAGGATACCAATGGTTTAATGCATGCACAGTGGTGAGAAGTGGGAAGTTTACAGTCACTGGTAGAAC
Source organism: Bubalus bubalis (assembly GCF_019923935.1). Lineage (NCBI taxonomy): Eukaryota > Metazoa > Chordata > Mammalia > Artiodactyla > Bovidae > Bubalus > Bubalus bubalis. The sequence goes on along the minus strand of NC_059157.1, from coordinate 125,951,466 downwards.
TGGGCTGTTATTTGGTCCAAACTAGAGGTTTCTCTTTTTACCAAACCAACAATTGCTGAAAAATCTTGTTTTTTCTTTTTCTGAGGCCAGTTTTGGGGCCTCTGTAGCCAGTTTTTCTAAATTATCACTTGAGAAATAGCCCTTTGGACCATGACAGGGGTTTGGCTCCTGTGGGTCCCTTTAAGGGCAGCACTCCTTGAAGAAATCTCAGAAAGGTGAATTTCTCTTAGAAAATCAAGTTTAGAATGCCCCAGGGATCTTAATAATAGCTAAAGCAATATGTTAAAGCAGTTCTTTTAATAATTGCTAAACATAGGAACCATTTAAAAATTTTATTTCCGGAGAAGTAAGGAAGCCACATTTTCCCCCATGACATTCTAAAATCATGAGCTACTCTGAAAGCATAGCTACTATCAGTATAAATAATGGCAGTTTTGTCCTTGGCTTAAGAACAAGCCTGTGTAAGAGCATATAATTCAGCCTGTTATGCCAAAGTAGCCTTAGGTAAAGATGCTGCCTCAACCCCATCAAAAGGAGACCAAAAGGTATTCCCAGCGCGATATTTGCCATTGTCACCTTTAAATAAAAGCCATCAGCGAACCATGAGAAACTAGTGTTACCAATGGAATTTCCTACAGATCAGTACAGGGATCAGGTTTATCAGCGTTAAGCAGTCTCGAAGCTCTCGTCAGTGACGAAGGGCAGAACCGTAGCCAGGTTAAGGCTGTTACAACATAAAAGAGTTATGTGAGCAACAGTCAACAAAAGGACTTCATAAGAAAGAGGTGAGGCAACTGGCTGAGAAATGTTGAGCATGATAAGAGTTCAGGAGGCTTCTAACTGTATGAAGTACAAAAATAGTTAACAAGGATCCCACGACAATTTTCTCAGTGCTCTTAACCAAAAGGGCAGTGGCTGTAATAGCTCTAAGGCAAGGGAGGTGTCCCTCTGCCACAGGATCCAGTTGCTGGCCATAATACCCTGTGAGTTGACGGTGGTCCCTGTGTTTTTGGTGAGTACCCTAAGGCATTCCCTTCCTCTTCATATACAAAAAGGAAAAGGGGAATCTGATCATTGGGATGCCTGAAGTCAGGTGAGAGCTCATCAGACTCTCCTTTAACGCCTCGAAGACTGTGTTGCCAGTTCTTCCCACAAAACTGCAGCCTTTATTGCTGAGTAAAACACAGAGGTTCGGCCATAAGAAAGAAATTTGGAATCTAAATTCATTAATAACCAACTAGCCTGAGAAAACCTCACAGCTCTGCTTAGTTTTAGGTCTGATGGGACTTAGGACACTGTGAGGTTTTATCTGGATTACAGTTCAGACCTTGTTCTGTTATCAGATGCTCTAAATATCAAACCTGGGTTTGGACAAGCTACAATTTTTCTTTGACAACCTTAAGTCCCTTTAAGGCTAAAAGATTTAGCAAATGGATGTTGTCTTAATGTGAGAAGGCTTGAAAAAGACAGTGAAGAAGCAAAGGATCCACCTTTTACTTTGTTGCAACAAAGTAAAACCCCTAAGGAACTTTATATCATCCCAATCAACCTTCAGCCCAGGGAATTCCCTGGAGTTGCTGGTTAGGACTCTGCGCTTTCACTGCCAAAGGCAAGGATTCAATCCCTAGTCAGGGATTTGAGATCCCACAAGCCCCATGATGTGGCCAAAACACAAAAGAGAGAAATAATATCTCAGATCAGCCCTCAGAAGGACTGTCAGTATAACCCTGAGGCATTGCTTTCCAGGTGAATTTTTTTCTTCCCAAGTAAAGACAAAAAGGTACTAGCTAGCTTCATTAAATAGAATACTGAAGAATGCACTGCGTAAATCAATTACAGTTAAAAAAAAATTTACTTCCAGTGAGAATGGATGTTAGTAAGGTATGAGGGATAACAATGTTGCTTATGCTTAGATCAGATCAGATCAGTCGCTCAGTCGTGTCCGACTCGTTGCCAACCCATGAATCGCAGCACGCCAGGCCTCCCTGTCCATCACCAACTCCCGGAGTCCACTCAGACTCACGTCCATCGAGTCAGTGATGCCATCCAGCCATCTCATCCTCTGTCGTTCCCTTCTCCTCTTGCCCCCAATCCCTCCCAGCATCAGAGTCTTTTCCAATGAGTCAACTCTTCGCATGAGATGGCCAAAGTACTGGAGTTCAGCTTCAGCATCATTCCTTCCAAAGAAATCCCAGGAATGATCTCCTTCAGAATGGACTGGTTGGATTTCCTTGCAGTCCAAGGGACTCTCAAGAGTCTTCTCCAACACCACAGTTCAAAAACATCAATTCTTCGGTGCTCAGCCTTCTTCACAGTCCAACTCTCACATCCATACATGACCACTGGAAAAACCATAGCCTTGACTAGACAAACCTTTGTTGGCAAAGTAGTGTCTCTGCTTTTGAATATGCTATCTAGGTTGGTCATAACTTTCCTTCCAAGGAATAAGCGTCTTTTAATTTCATGGTTGCGGTCACCATCTGTAGTGATTTTGGAGCCCAGAAAAATAAAGTCTGACACTGTTTCCACTGTTTCTCCATCTATTTGCCATGAAGTGATGGGACCAGATGCCATGATCTTCGTTTTCTGAATGTTGAACTTTAAGCCAACTTTTTCACTCTCCACTTTCACTTTCATCAAGAGGTTTTTTAGTTCCTCTTCGCTTTCTGCCGTAAGGGTGGTGTCATCTGCATATCTGAGGTTATTGAGATTTCTCCTGGCAATCTTGATTCCAGCTTGCGTTTCTTCCAGCCCAGCGTTTCTCATGATGTACTCTGCATATAAGTTAAATAAACAGGGTGACAATATACAGCCTTGATGAACTCCTTTTCCTATTTGGAACCAGTCTGTTGTTCCATGTCCAGTTCTAACTGTTGCTTCCTGACCTGCATACAAATTTCTCAAGAGGCAGATCAGGTGGTCTGGTATTCCCATCTTTTTCAGAATTTTCCACAGTTTATTGTGATCCACACAGTCAAAGGCTTTGGCATAGTCAATAAAGCAGAAATAGATGTTTTTCTGGAACTCTCTTGCTTTTTCGATGATCCAGCAGATGGTAATTTGATCTCTGGTTCCTCTGCCTTTTCTAAAACCAGCTTGAACATCAGGAAGTTCATGGTTCACATATTGCTGAAGCCTGGCTTGGAGAATTTTGAGCATTACTTTACTAGCGTGTGAGGTGAGTGCAGTTGTGCGGTAGTTTGAGCATTCTTTGGCGTTGCCTTTCTTTGGGATTGGAATGAAAACTGACCTTTTCCAGTCCTGTGGCCACTGCTGAGTTTTCCCAATTTGCTGGCACATTGAGTGCAGCACTTTCACAGCATCATCTTTCAGGATTTGGAATAGCTCAACTGGAATTCCGTCATCTCCACTAGCTTTGTTCATAGTGATGCTCTCTAATTCCCACTTGACTTCACATTCCAGGATGTCTGGCTCTAGGTCAGTGATCACACCATCGTGATTATCTGGGTCGTGAAGATCTTTTTTGTACAGTTCTTCTGTGTATTCTTGCCATCTCTTCTTAATATCTTCTGCTTCTGTGAGGTCCATACCATTTCTGTCCTTTATCGAGCCCATATTTGCATGAAATGTTCCTTTGGTATCTCTGATTTTCTTGAAGACATCCCTAGTCTTTCCCATTCTGTTGTTTTCCTCTATTTCTTTGCATTGATCGCTGAGGAAGGCTTTCTTATCTCTTCTTGCTATTCTTTGGAACTCTGCATTCAGATGTTTATATCTTTCCTTTTCTCCTTTGCTTTTGGCTTCTCTTCTTTTCACAGCTATTTGTAAGGCCTCCCCAAACAGCCATCTTGCTTTTTTGCATTTCTTTTCCATGGGGATGGTCTTGATCCCTGTCTCCTGTACAATGTCACGAACCTCATTCCATAGTCCATCAGGCACTCTATCTATGAGATCTAGGTCCTTAAATCTATTTCTCAGTTCCACTGTATAATCATAAGGGAGTAGATTTAGGTCATACCTGAATGGTCTAGTGGTTTTCCCTACTTTCTTCAATTTAAGTCTGAATTTGGCAATAAGGAGTTCATGGTCTGAGCCACAGTCAGCTCCTGGTCTTGTTTTTGCTGACTGTATAGAACTTCTCCATCTTTGGCTGCAAAGAATATAATCAGTCTGAAATCGGTGTTGACCATCTGGTGATGTCCATGTATAGAGTCTTCTCTTGTGTTGTTGGAAGAGGGTGTTTGTTATGACCAGTGCATTTTCTTGGCAAAACTATTAGTCTTTGCCCTGCTTCATTCTGTATTCCAAGGCCAAATTTGCCTGTTACTCCAGGTGTTTCTTGACTTCCTACTTTTGCATTCCAGTCCCCTATAATGAAAAGGACATCTTTTTTGGGTGTTAGTTCTAAAAGGTCTTGTAGGTCTTCATAGAACCGTTCAATTTCAGCTTCTTCAGCATTACTGGTTGGGGCATAGGCTTGGATTACTGTGATATTGAATGGTTTGCCTTGGAAATGAACAGAGATCATTCTGTCGTTTTTGAGATTGTATCCAAGTACTGCATTTCAGACTCTTTTGTTGACCATGATGGCCACTCCATTTCTTCTGAGGGATTCCTGCCCGCAGTAGTAGATATAATGGTCATCTGAGTTAAATTCACCCATTCCAGTCCATTTCAGTTCGCTGATTCCTAGAATGTCGACATTCACTCTTGCCATCTCTTGTTTGACCACTTCCAATTTGCCTTGATTCATGGACCTGACATTCCAGGTTCCTATACAATATTGTTCTTTACAGCATCAGACCTTGCTTCTATCACCAGTCACATCCACATCTGGGTATTCTTTTTTGCTTTGGCTCCATCCCTTCATTCTTTCTGGAGTTATTTCTCCAGTGATCTCCAGTAGCATATTGGGCACCTACTGACCTGGGGAGTTTCTCTTTCAGTATCCTATCATTTTGCCTTTTCATACTGTTCATGGGGTTCTCAAGGCAAGAATACTGAAGTGGCTTGCCATTCCCTTCTCCAGTGGACCACATTCTGTCAGATCTCTCCACCTTGACCCACCCATCTTGGGTTGCCCCACGGGTATGGCTTAGTTTCATTGAGTTAGACAAGGCTGTGGTCCTAGTGTGATTAGATTGAATAGTTTTCTGTGAGTATGGTTTCAGTGTGTTTGCCCTCTGATGCCCTCTTGCAACACCTACTGTCTTACTTGGGTTTCTCTTACCTTGGGCGTGGGGTATCTCTTCACGGCTGCTCCAGCAAAGCGCAGCCATTGCTCCTTACCTTGGACGAGGGATATCTCCTCACCACCACCCTTCCTGACCTTCAACGTGGGATAGCTCCTCTAGGCCCTCCTGCGCCTGAGCAGCCACGGCTCCTTGGATGTGGGGTTGCTCCTCCCGGCCGCCGCCCCTGGCCTCAGAGGTCCTGGACAAATCTCAACACTTGGTCCTTAGATTTTCTCACTGGTAATATGGGAAGTATGCAGGAGCTATTAATGTACAAGGGAAAATGAGGCCTTGAGCCTTGTAACCTTCTATTATGGGCTTTATGCCTTGAAGGTTTTCTTTACAAACAGGGTATTGATTAATTCTGGGAAGAAGTTTTGAGGGATCTACTCGAATCTTGATGGGAAGTATACTGTGGATCGTGCCCATAAGGAAAGTGGTAGCTGATTCAATAGAGACAAATGATCAGATTTCCAGAATCTACTCTACTACTGACAGAGATGGAACAAATAAAAGATCAAAAGATCATTTAATTCACCTCATGGGTCACTTTGATGATGACTGTCAGTTTTCTAGAATTATGCCCCCCTTTTTGGAGAAAGATGTTCCAGTATATTTCTCCAAGAAGTCTCTAATAAATTAATGAAGGCAGAGGACAGGGAAGCCTGGCGTGCTGCAGTCCATGGGGTCGCAAAGAGTCAGACACGACTGAGCGACTGAAATGACTGAAAGGAGCTAAGGGGAAAGTGGATATCTCTCAAAAGGCCTAAACAAAAGGGAATGAGTTCAGACACAGGAACCTCTTGAGGCTCACTGGAGTGCCCCACTGTTAGAACTGTTTTAGTGCTTCAAGGAAAGGTCTGTCTATAGCTTTGGATTGAGTACAAAGAGTGTATTCTAAAGGAAATCAACCCCAGAAACTCATTGGAAGGACTGATGCTGAAGCTCCAGTACTTTGGTCACCTGATGAAAAGAGCCAATTCATTATAAAAGACTCTGATGCTGGAAAAGATTCAGGACAGGAGAAGTGGGTGACAGAGGATAAGATGATTAGATAGCATCACCGAATCAATGGACATGAGTCTGAGCAAACTCCAGGAGGTAGTGAAGGACAGGAGAGTCTGGCATGTTACAGTCCATGGGGTTGCAAAGAGTCGGACATGAATTATCGACTGAGTAACAACAACAAAGAGTATGGCTCTAGTGTAAGTCAACTATGCTGCTGCTGCTGCTGCTGCTGCTGCTGTCGCTTCAGTCGTGTCTGACCCTGTGTGACCCCAGAGACGGCAGCCCAGCAGGCTCCTCTGTCCATGGGATTTTCCAGGCGAGAGTACTGGAGTGGGGTGCCATTGCCTTCTCCGAAGTCAACTATATACTTCAATAAAACATATATATTAAGAACAAAAATAGTATGGCTCTAGTGTCATTTAGGACTAGAAAAGATTCACCCCCCAATACAGAAAAATGTTTCTCTAAGGCATTTAAGAGGGATTATTAGGAAGAGCTCCTATAGTTCCTTGAAGCTTCATCATCGACAATCAGGAGGATGCTGGAAAGGCTGGTTGGAGGGCTAAGGGTACCTAAACCAGTTAAATTTGTAACAATCTCTTTTCCAAAGTCCTGGTCCTTTGCAATAGTAGAGGAAGCCAGGAAGGTTTTCATTTCGTTTAGGTGCCTTCATTTGTTGGAGTTGAATATTAGGATTTTGGCTGTCTTCCTTGGAGGTGACTCATCTAGAGAATGAGAGAGCTGGTTTGGCAAATTCACTAAATCTGAGCAGACATAGTTGCATTCTATCCTGATCCTTCTTTTAGAAGGGAAAGATCCTGGTTCAGCCCATTAATAAACATAGAGTTAAAAGCTACCCAGGTGGAATCAACATCATGTGGAAGACCAGAATCTGAAGTCTACTGTGATATTCATGAACTGGTTCATCAGCGTTTTATTTGCAAGCCTGGATTTTGTTCCCATCAACAGACTTTGGAAAAGCCCTAGGAATTTTTTAATGAGGTTGCTAGGGATTGCCTGAGCCTGAAAATAGTAAGTTAGTGGACTGGACTCCCAGTTGTAATTCTAGAGACTTTTCAGGACTTCCCCAGTTACTGGTTTTCATTCAATACTGGACCTGGTCTTCACCAATGAGCATATGAACTAGCTGATAAAAGTCAGAGAAACCACGCTGGTAAGGGAGTGGGGGGAGTTTCCGAGAAAAAGGAAAGTTTGATGGGAGAATTTGTCTGAAGGATTGGAAGATATATTGGAGGCACAGGAATTATAGAAAAGAAAGAAGAATATGATGCCAGAGGCAAAGCCTGGGACAAAGAAACCAAGGAAAAAGAGCTTCAGGCTTTGGGAGCCTGTTTATCTTTCTTCCATCACTTGTTTGCGTCAGTTAATCTTTTATAGAGACAATTTCAGACTCCTGATAACAGCTGAGAAGTCTCAAAATGAGTGAAATTAGCATGCCACTTAGTTCTGGAAATTTTCGACCTCTTGTAGTCCAGTTCGATTTTAAGGAAATTAAATTTGTGACTTTCAAAAGTCCCCCACAATTACCACTGGTATTCTAAATTGCCTTGGTCAAGTCCACTTACTTAGCTAGAAATGAATATGAGGAAGATGTTTAGACATAAAATCATCAGGAGTCTCTGTAATGGGGGGCACCTTGAAAAATACTTATATAACTGGGATCACATTTCTTAGAGTTTTTCCTCTACAGTAAAGAACAATTTCAAACAACTCAAATATCTTATAGCTCAAGCAGCTAGCAGGCCGATCCCAGCCAGTCTTAAGGAGATAGCTTGGTCCTAAAGGATCCAGTATGTGTATCTGTGTGTGTGTGTGTGTGTGTGTGTGTGTATGCTTGGTCGTGTTTGACTCTTTGTGACCCTATGGACGGTAGTCTGCCAGGCTCCTCTGGCCATGGAATTTTCCAGGCAAGAATATTGGAGTGGGTTGCCATTTCTTCCTGCAGGGGGTCTTCCCCGTGCAGGAATCAAACTGCATCTCCTGCATCTTTTTCCATTGGCAAGCAGATTCTTTACCACTGAGACACCTTGAAAGTCTGAAGGATCCAGACCGAAAGCTTTACAAACCCAGTATCCAGAAGACAGTGCTTCCAAAGGAGTATGCCAAAGGCTGAAAAACTCCGCACTGATTCAGAAAAAAATCCCCTGTTCCCTGAGGAATGAGTCAAAGGATATCCAGCTTCAGGTATCCTTTGTTTAAGCAGCCTTTGTTCCAAAGGGAATAGGTGAAGCCTAGCCAGGTTCAGTGAAACAGCCTGACCTCAAATTAGGCAGAAGTGCCAACTTCACATGCAGAACAAGGCCTTAACCAGAAAGGGGAAACCTTTAAACAGATGCCGAATAAAGCCTGGAGCTTTGGACTGCAAGGAGATCCAACCAGTCCATCCTAAAGGAGATCAGTCCTGAGTGTTCATTGGAAGGACTGATGTTGAAGCTGAAACTCCAGTACTTTGGCCACCTGATGCGAAGAACTGACTCATTGGAAAACACCCTGATGCTGGAAAAGATTGAAGGCAGGAGGAGAAAGGGACGACAGAAGATAAGATGGTTGGATGGCATCACTGACTCAATGGACATGAGTTTGGGTAAACTCTGGGAGCTGGTGATGGACAGGGAGACCTGGCATGCTGCAGTCCATGGGGTTGCAGAGAGTCAGACACAACTGAGCGACTGAACTGAACAAAGCAAAGAAGGTATAAGCTCAAATCTGGGAGAAAGCTATACCTTCAAACTCCTGGGCAGAAAGCTATATCTTCAAACTCCTGGGCAGGAAAAGCCATGAGCAACAATTGGTTCAACTGTGGATACCACACCTGTTTGCTCACCAACCCTGGAGCTGCTGGGCATCTTCTATGGGCCTTGTACAGGCCACCAAACTGTTGGCCTGAAAGAAATACACTGCCAGCTATCTCTCCAGCGAAGATGGATTTATTTGGGATCAGCAGAAAATTGCAATTTAGGGTTTGTAAACTCAGAGAGCTGCAGAGAATTCCCCAGACAGCAAGGGAAGGAAAACTTTTATAAAGAGGAAAAGAAAGTTGAGAGAGCTATAGTAAACAGAGTCCGTGGCTTTCCATTGGCTGAGCTGTTGCCAGGACAGAAGTCTCTCTTCTTGTTTGTTAGGCTCTGCCCCATCACAGGGCATGAGTGCTCCCCCTTCTGGTTTCCCAACTCTATGTAATTGAGATTTCTGTTAATTTTTTACAAAAGCATAGTGTGATTCTTTTGATTAAATAATATGAAAATTAAAGGATATCAAGAGACTGGGATTCATCAGAACTTCACTCTTCCTTTATTCCACAATCATTTCAACACCAAGTATTGGTCAGATATTGTCTGCAAAACCTTCCACTTGAAGGTGGATTTTTTTTTCTCACATGTCTGAATAGTATTCAAGACCTCAGATCAGATCAGATCAAATCAGTCGCTCAGTTGTGTCCAACTCTTTGCGACCCCATGAATCGCAGCAAGCCAGGCCTCCCTGTCCATCACCAACTCCCGGAGTTCACTCAGACTCATGTCCATTGAGTCAGTGATGCCATCCAGCCATCTCATCCTCTGTCGTCCCCTTCTCCTCCTGCCCCCAATCCCTCCCAGCATCAGAGTCTTTTCCAATGAGTCAACTCTTCGCATGAGGTGGCCAAAGTACTGGAGTTCAGCTTCAGCATCATTCCTTCCAAAGAAATCCCAGGGCTGATCTCCTTCAGAATGGACTGGTTGGATCTCCTTGCAGTCCAAGGGACTCTCAAGAGTCTTCTCCAACACTGCAGTTCAAAACATCAATTCTTCGGCACTCAGCCTTCTTCACAGTCCAACTCTCACATCCATACATGACCACAGGAAAAACCATAGCCTTGACTAGATGAACCTTTGTTGGCAAAGTAGTGTCTCTGCTTTTGAATATGCTATCTAGGTTGGTCATAACTTTCCTTCCAAGGAGTAAGTGTCTTTTAATTTCATGGCTGCAGTCACCATCTGTAGTGATTTGGGAGCCCAGAAAAATAAAGTCTGACACTGTTTCCACTGTTTCCCCATCTATTTCCCATGAAGTGGTGGGACTGGGTGCCATGATCTTCATTTTCTGAATGTTGAGCTTTAAGCCAACTTTTTCACTCTCCACTTTCACCTTCATCAAGAGGCTTTTTAGTTCCTCTTCGCTTTCTGCCATAAGGGTGGTGTCATCTGCATATCTGAGGTTACTGAGATTTCTCCTGGCAATCTTGATTCCAGTTTGTGTTTCTTCCAGTCCAGCGTTTCTCATGATGTACTCTGCATATAAGTTAAATAAACAGGGTGACAATATACAGCCTTGACGAACTCCTTTTCCTGCTTGGAACCAGTAGAACCTGGTAAATGTAGTGATGGGGTAGATGGAAATGACATTTGCCTGTAGCCTCTGGTTAAGCCTGGGGAGAACAAAACGTTGTTTCAAGTTGGGGAACTTTCTGACTCCTTTAAAAATTTTTTCCCAGAGCAGAAATTAAGGAACTAGATAACATTTACTCCCAATTTTTTAATTTAAAAAACTGTATAACAATGAATGTGTTTATACATATATATTATACACATATACACACACAAATATATGTGGTTGCACATATACACACGTATACACACACACACACACCTTTTTAAATTGGACAGGTGCTATGGGCTGCATTGTGTCCCCATAAAATTCATATACTGAAGTCCTAATCCCCAGTTTCTCAGAACGTGACTGTATTTGGAAGTAAGGTCTTTAAAGAGGTAATTAGGTTAAAAATGAAGTCATTAGGGTGGGTCCTAATTCAGTATGTGTCCTTATAAGAAGAGGAGATTTAGCATACAGACACGTACAGAGGGAAGAACACGTGGGGACAGAGAGAAGATGGCCATACAAGCCAAGGAGAGAGGCCTCAGAAGAAACCAGTCCTCTGACACCTTGATCTTGGACTTCTTAGTCTCTAGAATTATGAAAGAATTACTTCTATTATTTCAGCCACCCAGTCTGTGGTACTTTGTTCTGGAAGCCCTAGCAAACTCATACAACAGGGAATTCACAGATATGACTATTCTCCTCCGTCCTGGAAGCTGTTTCCCAGAAGAGGTTCATATGCCTTGGTATAATTTGCTTAAGAGCAATAGACAACATTCACACACTATTACCCTTATCCGCCTCCTTTAAGATGGAAAAATGACTCAGTCGGGGTATCAGTTGGTGTCTTTGACCCTATTTCAGTCAGTGTCTAGCAAGAAACGTAACACATCGCTAGTACACTATTTGTCTTTAAAATTCGATAAAGCAAGGGGAAGGGACTTCCCTGGTGGTCTGGTGGTTGGGACTCTGTGCTTCAAATGCAGGGAGCACGATTTCAATCTCTGGTCAGGGAACTAACAGCCCATACACCACATGCACAGCCAAAAAATAAAGCAAGAAGAGAATGCATGGCTCTCATGACTACCCCTAGGTCTTAACACAACAGTGTAGTTCAGTTCAGTCACTCAGTCATGTCCGACTCTTTGCGACCCCATGGACTGCAGCACACCAGGCCTCCCTGTCCATCACCAACTCCTGGAGTTTACTCAAACTCATGCCCATTGAGTCGATGATGCCATCCGACCATCTTATCCTCTGTCATCCCCTTCTCCTCCTGCCTTCAATCTGTTAGGTAGGTAGAATGGGGAAAAGGAGTCCAAAATGGCGGTGGCTAAAAGACAAGGAAGGGAAAAGCCGGTGAAAATAGAACAAAGGAAGGTCAAAGGAAGGTCCGAGGACCAGAGTGAAGACTTCAGGTAGAACAAACAGCACTCCTGGCTAAGCCCAATTTGCGTAGGGCAGGCCCAGGTGGAGGAAAAAACATAAAAGGAGAAGCCAAAGCACCTTCTCCCTCTCTTTCTCTCTCGTGTGCGTGTGCTCTTTCTCCCTCTCTCCCTCTCTCGTGTGCGTGTGCTCTTTCTCCCTCTCTCCCTCTCTCCCTCCCTTCCCCTCCCCCGTGCACTCCTCCACTCTCTTCTCTTCTAGCCTTTGGGTTGGCATGCCCTCACGCTTCGAGGATAGATTCTCCTGCTATCTTCTAAATAAAACAGAGCTGTAACACTGATTTGCCTAAGAGCTATAACATGGTTTGTCCAAGACCCAAGAGCTGTGACGCGCTGAGGGCTTTAATGTCCGTCGCTCCAAATCTTTGTTGTGACGAGACAAAGAACCTAGGAACATACACTTGCGTGACAAATCTTTCCCAGCATCAGGGTCTCTTCAAATGAGTCAGTTCTTCTCATCAGGTGGCCAAAGTATTGGAGTTTCAGCTTCAGCATCAGTCCTTCTACAACAGTGTTCAGGAAAAGCTGATTCTCACTGTCAGCGCCGTCTTCCATCCCCTCAGTGTTCCAATCTCTTTCCCTCCACCAGCATTTGACTCACCCAGGGCACTCAATATTGGGTGTGGCCAGTGTAGCAATACTAGAAAAGCCTAATTAATGAGCTCAACCTGTTCTCCATTGAAACATAATACGGCTGTGTTCTAATCAATGACCTTCCCCTTCGTCCCTGTGTTGGAGCCGCTGAGTAACACCTTGGCCAGATTCCATACTATTCCTGTCATTCTAAATTACACTGAAGCCGTCTGGTTTGGATATTTAAAAGCTAGTGTTACTATTATTAAAGGTACAATCTCAAATATAATTCATAACAGATTTCTTCCCCTTTTAAAACTCACTATATCAGACTATGACTCTGGGAAGTGAGGTCTCATTCCATACACCTTCCCCATGGCTTCTCTCTTCAAATTCTTTCCATTCCCTGGGGTTGTGTCCAAAGCTCAACCGGTTCTCTGCCTTGACTGCACATTGGGAAAACTACCAACACCTGGGTCCACTCTGAAAGCCCCTGGTTTAATTGCTCTCGGGGAGGCCTGGACATAAGGATTTTGAAAAGCTCCTCAGGTGATTCCAATATGAATTCAAGGCTGAGAACCATGGCCATAGACTCTGACACTGCAAGGAGACTGGGGAGGAAGGCAGGTGCTGTAAGTCACTGGTAGTGGGGAAGCAACCTGGGCTGACTTCTCATCCTTTCTGATGCTGCTGGGCTCTACTGGTATGAGGGATCTGTGCACTTATACTGTTTTTTCAGGAGGGGTGCAGATGGGGGATTAGCTTAATCTCAGCCCTATCCCCCAGTGCTGGGCCCCTCATCCAATGGTATATGCCCTCTAACCCTATCTCTGGGAAGGGCATCGAATGACTTGACTGCTACCTTCAGCACCTTCCTCTTCCACATGAACTAATTCTCTTTAGTATACTTCAAGGGTCATGGAATTACATGAGTGTGCTCCCAACTTTTTCCCAAGTAATACTGAGCAGGACCCTGTGGGGCTCCTGGACACACGGTTTTTCTGTGTCCCCCATTTCTTTGATTACAGGGAACAACCTTCATGTTCTTCATGAAGCCTCCATGACCTTCCCTGACTTTCAATTCAAGCAGTTGTTAATCTGAAAAGAGAGGGGATTCCCAGGTGGTGTTAGTGGTAAAGAATCTGCTTGCCAATGCAGGAGATGTAAGAGAGAGATGCGGATTTGATCACTGGGTGGGGAAGATCCCCTGGAGAAGGAAATGGGAACCCACTCCAGTATTCTTGCCTAGAGAATCCCATGGACAGGGGAGCCTGGCAGGCTATAGTCCGTGGGATCACAAAGAGTCCAACATGACTGAAGTGACTTAGCATGCACAGGGGTTCAAGACCAGGAGAAACAGTCAAGAGTAGCCTTGGACCTAGGTTCCGTTTCCTCTTCAACCATTACACACAACAATATCTTTAAGCTGTTTTGCAGATACTGAAACCCCCTCCAGGTGGGAGAAGTTAACAATTAATGATGGTATGCTGCCTCCAAACACACAGACCCCAGACCTGTCAGGCCTGAAGGTTGATAATGCTGACTCGTACTTACCACACCTCAAACCCATTAGAAGAATGACCACAAGCTGATCACACCGTCTCTGAACAATTACTATAAAACATCTCACTGTCTTCCCCACTTTGGGACACGTGGTTTTGAGGGCATTAGCCTCAAAACAAGGAATGTTTATAAACATGGCATGTGTCAACTTTCTGTCCCCAGAGCCCACTAATCATTTACAGAATGTTGACAGATATTTGAACCAGGGGTCAAGGTGAACATCCCCGGTTACATAACAAAAATGTATAAAATCTTGCTTAATCAGTTGTGTGTGCGTTTTAGAAAATTTGAATAAACTTCTCTGCCATGGTATCCCAGAGCAAGGGATGCTTTTCACATTTTAACCAAATGAAGGTACTCACTGCAGCACTGCTGTCCATCCTTCTGATCACACAGCAGTGTTCTTGTGCTGTGAATCCCACAGGCTGCGATGCCGTTGAGCCTGTGGCTGTGAAAGCTCTGGACCTGATCAATAAAGGACGGTGGGATGGCTACCTTTTCCAGTTGCTGCGGGTCGCTGATGCCCACTTGGACAAAGTGGTGAGGAGCCTCCCACGGTAGAGCTGAGTGGGGAGGTGATGGACCAGGGCCAAAGGAGATGCTAGCTCCTAAGCCTGCCACTTTGCACCGTGGATTGGCTTTGGTCAGGGTTGTTGGTTTCATTTCTGGGCTGCTCTGTGCTGTATTGTGTTCAGTCATGTCTGACTCTTTGCGACCCCATGGACTGTAGCTTGCCAGGCCCCTCTGTCCATGGACTTCCCAAGCAAGAATACTGGAGTGGGTTGCCATTTCCTCCTCAAGGGGATCTTCACCACCCAGGGATCAAACCCGTGTCTCTTGTGTCTCCTGTATTGGCAGGCAGATTCTTTACCACTGTGCTACCTGGGAAGCCCTCAGGGCTGCTCTAATTGTTCTCTTATCCTTTGAATTAATATTTGTTACTAGTATGTCCTGGGCTTCCCAGGTGGCACTGATGGTAAAGAACCCTCCTGCCAATGCAGGAGACATAGGAGGCGTGGGTTCCATCTCTGGGTTGGGAAGATCCCCTGGAGGAGGGCATGTCAACCCACTCCAGTGTTCTTGCCTGGAAGATCCCATGGATAGAGGAACCTGTTGGGCTACAGTCCATGTGGTCGCAAAGAGTTGGACATGACTGAAGCTACTAAGCACAGTCATTATGTCCTTGATCAGCCTCTAAATACTTATAAGTACTTATGCAGAGCCCAATCAATGGCTAAGTGCTATAAGAGAAAGATTATAATAAACTATGGGCTTTGCTCTCAAGGAAATAATCACCAGCTCACACACATAGGTGAACTGGGTAAGATGGGATATACTCAGGTGACTGAGTGGAATAAATGCTGGAGGGGTCAAATAGAAGATCAATTATGATGGATGGGAGAAGGGTTCATTTGCATCCTGAAGAATGAGCAGGATTTGAATAGCATAATGGCTTGGATGATGGCTTTCTAGGAGAATTCCTGGTGTACCCCCTCTCTGTGTGTAGGGAATCTGGAAGGAAGGTATGCAGAAACAGAGCAAAGGCAGAGGGGTTCCAGAGGTTCTCTGTGGGTTTTGGAACAGCCATCATCTTGGAAGAGAGACATTCCTTAAGCCAAGGACTAAGGCAATAAATAATGGCATCTCTGATTAGACAAAGGAGGTAGAGGGACAGAGCTAGTTTGTAAGCAAAGAGAGTGAATTGAGCTTTGGGCAAGTGAAATCAGGACAAGAAATCTGGGATCTCCCTGATGGTCCAATGGTTAGGACTCGGAGTTTCCACTGTAAGGGAAACAGGTTTGATCCCTGGTCAGGGAACGAGGATCCCACATGCTGCCAAAGGAAAAAAAAAAAAAAGAGTCAATCTATTAAAAAAAAGACAAGAAGCCCAAGTTCAGGAATAGAACTGGGTGAGAGGACACAAATGTACATATAGAATGGAGGCCATAATATGGCTGTCATCGCTTATATTCTAGTCTTGTACCTTCAATACTTCCACCCAAACCAACACTGCCTTTTTGTGATTGTTCTTTAAAATTCATGGGCAGAAGCAATATTATGACCAGTTGAAAACTTGCTGATGCTTTTTATCAAATAAACAGATCAAATGATATAAAGGTAGGGCACCTGCAATGACTTGGAGAGGAGTAGAATGACAGGAATTCCCTTTAAGAAATAAAGAGCTTATTTTTATTGGAAAACTCTGGA
The DNA here is from genome assembly GCF_019923935.1 of Bubalus bubalis. Lineage (NCBI taxonomy): Eukaryota > Metazoa > Chordata > Mammalia > Artiodactyla > Bovidae > Bubalus > Bubalus bubalis. The sequence goes on along the minus strand of NC_059157.1, from coordinate 125,935,100 downwards.
TTTCCACATACTACCCAGCCATTGCTTTCTTGGAATTCCCCAGGAATCCATAGCTGTCTACTATTTAGTCTTGGATGTGAAAGAATCTGACTGTCCAGTCCTATCCAGGAAGCACCCGGATGACTGTGAGCTGGATGTTTCTCGTCGTCCATCTGAAACAGTAAGTAAACCAGGTACTATTCCTCTCCTCTTAGCATTCCTGACTTCTATCAATAGATAGAAAGAAGAAGAAATATCTTCTTGCCCAGGGTGGTTGCACACCTGAGCTTACACAGTAAAACAATAAGAGCAAAACTTCTGCCTCTTGGCTTATAAGGACTATGTTGACTTCAAGTAATATTTTCTTGAGAGCCATACTGGGAAACCAGTTCAAGAAAAGTCAGTGGGGCTTATGGTCCCATGTCAGAGCATGACCAGCTGTGAGACCTTGGGCAAATCACCTAATGTCTAAGAACCTCTGAACCTGTAACTGTGAATACTGGTTTCCCTAACAGAAATGGCCAAAGGGATTAGTTGCAGTCACCATAAGGAATTGAGTCTTGTTCTGCACATTGCACATGGGTTCTCAGAGCCCAGGTTCTCTGCCACAGAGGAAGGTGCAAAGATAAATGAGCAAAGATATAAGATTTCAGTTCCAGAAAATAAGATGACTACATATCCAGCAGTTTTAGCTTTTTTTTTCCTTGAAAATGTTTGGGATATGGCCATGATCTCTCTCAACACTTTCTCTGTGGTTCTCACGAGGGTTTCGGATGCTTGTAGCATATCCAGCTCACAGAACTATGCTAAGAAAATACATGTTTTTGAGAGAGGGTTTGGTGAGAGGAAGCACAATAATTTCAGATGGATAGTAGGAGCATGCTGCCTTACGTTTTTTTTCCCTTGGGTCAACCTAAGGAAAGAAGTAGGCAATAACATAAACCTCTCTTTCTTACAGGTGATTGGACAATGTAAGGTAATCGCTATAACATTTTTGGCTGGGCCTGAGGATCTTAGAGTGAATGACTTTAACTGCACCACAAGTTCTGGTATGATTGCCTGTTAAAATGCTAATTAATTCTAGGTTCATACAAAATTCAATCAAATGGTATTCATCATAGAAGTCTATGAAGTATGTATCAGAAATGGTTCCTGCCCTTGTGGATACAATTATTACTTGCTCTCTTGAGAAGAGAAGAGAGATTTTTCCCTATTACTGGCACATCTTCTTTTATAGAAATTCAACATCTAAAAACAGAAATTCACAAGGGGCTGTATGACATCATGGAGAAGGCGATGGCACCCCACTCCAGGACTCCTGCCTGGAAAATCCCATGGGTGGAGGAGCTGGTAGGCTGCAGTCCATGGGGTCTCTAAGAGTCAGACACGGCTGAGCGACTTCACTTTCACTTTTCACTTTCATGCATTGGAGAAGGAAATGGCAACCCACTCCAGTGTTCTTGCCTGGAGAATCCCACGGACGGGGGAGCCTGGTGGGCTGCCGTCTATGGGGTTGCACAGAGTCGGACACGACTGAAGCGACTTAGTAGCAGCAGCAATATGACATCATTGTAGAGAACATAGGCTCTGGGGTCCAATTTGAGTTTGAACCCCAACCTCAACACTTACTAGTTGTATGGTTTTAAGGGCAAGTTACTTCTTCAAGCTTTCCTCCTTTGCAAAATGAGGATAACAATAATATTATCCCTTCAGGTTCCTCCCAGAATTAAATGGATAGCCTGTGTAGTACACTTTGCAAAGTACTTAGCGTTCAAGTATTGACTTCAACGACTGAAAGTTACATATGCTCACAAAGCAGTTATACGTATATTAACTTGTTTAATCTCACAAGACTATGAAGTAAAGATTACAATACTTTCAATTTTAGATATAAAATAAACCTCAAGGAGATTCAATGACCCAGCCTGGGGAACAGAGCCAAAGTGTGGCAAAGACATGACCCTATTCCAGTGGCACCGACTCTAAATTACACACCTTTTAAATTCACCTTTTCAGAAAGAATTATCACAGAATTTCTTTTAAAATAATTAATCTTAACATGGCTCAATATATAAAAATTCTACAGTCAAGCAACTCCCACACAAGGTTGCCATAAAGAAAGATTGAGCTGCATCTTCTCTTCTCTGGGCAAAATTTTGTGTTAACGATGCCTCTCTCCTTGGCAGAGACAGGGAAGAGTTCATTACAACATTAGCACTTTATGAGTGATGGGTTGTCAAGAATAGGGGTCACAACAGAGACTTGAGCGTTAGAAGGATCTGGGTTTAAGTTTAGCTCTGCCACTGATTGACTGACTTGATCTTGGACAAGTTACCTCTCCAGCCCTCAATTTCCATCTGTAAAATGGAAGCTATTGTTATTCTTGCCATTACGCTTACATGTATCAAATCCCAACATTGACATTACTGCTTCCAACTCAGTAACCACAAAACTGCCAATTTCTTTCTCCAGTCTCTTCGGCACTGGCCAATACTATAGACAGCCCAGTGCTCTTCGATTTCTTTGAGGATACTGAACTGTACAGAAAACAAGCTGAAAAAGCCCTGGAGAAGTACCAAAGGGAGAACACTGACTTTGCTCCTTTCAGAGTGGACAAAGTGAAGAGGGCTATGAGAGCGGTGAGTCTCCTCTAGTGTTTAGCTAGCACCAAGGGCCCAGAGTCCAGCGCAGCCGGTGTGAGCTTGGCAGCCCTGGGCCTCTTTGCTGCTCTCACTCGACCTTTTAATTTGAGGCCTTTTAAATTGAGACTCCCTTCTTCAGTTCTTTGGCTTTTCGAGTTGTGGGTATATGTGTGTGAATATTGAACAGAGAAAAGGAAAAACCCAAACAAGGAAGAGGGAAAGACAGAAGAGAATAATAAAACTTATGTGAGTCATTAAAATCATCTGGTCCTAATCTCCTGTATTATGATGGAAAACAGAGAGTCAGAGCACCCACCTCACCACTCCTAGTGGTGTGGCTGGAGTGAGACAGTTCTGCCTCCCATTCCAAGGACCTCAGTGCTTCCCACCCAAGCTAGCCTTGCGCAGCAGCTAGTTGATGTTGGTCATGCATTTTGTTAATGCAGTTAAATAGATTATGGTGCCTGCAAACAATGGAATGAATATGCCACAATTACTAAAAACAACATTTTCAATGTTTATGCACTGGAAAGAGTTTCAAGATATATTGCTAATGGAAAAAGTAGGTTACAGAACAATATTTAAGACTATGATCCCATTTATGTTAAATAATTAGATATATGTGTATATGTGCAACATATTTAGGAAAAGGCTTGAAGGAAAAATCCATCAAGTGGATGATAGTGGTACCTCTGAGAATGGGAGGCACAAAGGTTGATTTTTCACACTACCCTTAATTATGTCTGTATTAGTTGAAACTTTCAATGAAATAATAATCACCTTATCACTCATGTGATAAATTTTTTAAAGGCAGAGACCATAAGAAAAATAGTGCACATTGGAGATTTTGAATCCTCATAGTACTTTATAGTATGTTGGAAAGTAAGCATCTACTGCTTTTTTTTTTTTTTTTAACTTTTTATATTCTTAAAACTGCTTGGATCCAATTTGTTCTAGAGAGGAGGGGAAGGTACCAGTTACTTCCTGGACTTCTCTGTGAGGAACTGTTCCAGTCACCACTTTCCCAGACACTCTCATGTGAGTATAATCAGTGTCTGCGAAGTGCTAGGTAACATTCAGAAACCACTTATTATGTGCCAGGCATCCTTCTAACTGCTTTACATATGTTACCTTATTAATTCACTGCTGCCCTATGAAGTAGATACTATTTTTATTCATGATTTACAGATGGGGAAACTAAGGCACAGAGCAGTTAAGTGAATCATGAGAGTATCATATATATTATAAAGTTATACATGTTACTTACCTACACTTAGCACTGGATTTATTTATTTTTTTTACCCATTAGGATTAAACTAAAACAAATAACTAGGTTGTGTTAAGAACTGACACCCAAGGGTGCTGTCACTCATGTCACCTCATTTACACCTCACAGTGACTCCATTTGACAAAGAGGTAACTGAGGCTCAGCAAAGGGTCCTGCCTGATGTTCACAACCCAGCTGAGGTTAGAATCCAGTTTTCCTGATGCTCAAGCAAAGGGCTTGTTCCCCTAGTCACTTATCCTTTGATACTCAGGTATCTGCATGAAGATCTCCTTATTTTCTGGTGTATCTTACCCTCCTTAGGACACAACTTAATGACTAAACAACAACCCTGATTTTTCTAAAGCCTCTTTTCCTTTCCCACATGTCTGGGAGTTCACAACAAAGCTGGATACCTTCCTACCACCTGCACAGACACATTCAAAAACACACACCCTAACAGGTTTATCGCTTCTTTACAGATCTTTGGATTCTGCAGAGCAGATTTGTTCTATGATGCAGAAGCCTCTGACTTGGAAACCCCAAAAGACATTGTCACAAACTGTGAAGTCTTCAACCTTAAGGTGGGTTGCTTAAGTAGCCTTTGTCATGATCAGTGCCAAAATAGGTGATATTTTCACACACACAGCATATATTGTTCTTATGGTTGTTGGTGTGTATTGTGTGTGTGTGTGTGTGTGTGTGTGTGTAAGAGGGACAGACAGAGAGAGACAGAGAGGGAGAAAGAGAGATGGTGGATGAGGGAGTAGGGATGACAAAGAGGAGAAATACAGAGAGAACAGGGAAGTACAATTGGGACAGTACAAATTGCTGATATGACACAAAAAATATGAATTTTTTTCCCTCCAAGAATTGAGAAGGGTAAGATTTGCTGGAAAAGTAAAATCATGATTAATTCAACCAACCTCTAATGAATTGAAAGTGGCTCTTGTAGTCAGGACTCCAGTGTTGACACTTAATTTCAATATTAGGCATAGAACCTAAAAAAATGCTAAAATCTACTATATAAAGGTGTATGAAATAAGACTCAAAACAGTATTTTACATATGTCCCAGAAAATTCTTATTTGATACCAAGATATTCTTCACAGTGTTTTTTGTATCAGAAAAAAAAAAAAACCTGAGCATAATCCAGTGCCCATGCACCAGCACCACCCCAAGTGGAGGGGGCAGGCTTATCACCATGAACATGGCTCCACAGATTTCTTAAAAATTAAAACCTGAACAAGGAGAAGTACACAGAGATAAGTGATCATTCTTTAGGAGTAGGAGATGTTTGTACCAAAAACCTCGACTCTCATTGAGAATATAAATTATAAGGCACTAATTTTCCAAAGGTTGATCTATAGATAAGGATCATTTTATAGTATAATTTCATCAGTTTATATTGAGATGGGAAGAATAATAATGAGTGTTTTCACAATATAATGTTTATTTCATCTAAAGGACTACCCTTTACTCTGAGATTAAGTTTCTGACTCTGACAAGAGTCAGAAAATAACAAAAATATTAAAATAATCAAATGTTGTTTGATTATTAAAATAAAATATTTCTATTGTGAAATAATGATGGTAATAAATGATAGTTTTGTTTGTATTTTGATTTTGTTTGTATTTTGAATGTGAGTTGGCTAGATAAGAATTTGAGAAATCCTTTTTTGATATCCTACTTTTAAAAAAGCTGTGGAATCTAAAATCTAGATGCCATTGACATAAATTAAATTAAACATCTAGCTTCTTTTTGTGTTACATGATGATATCCACTCTTCTGTTTCCACCATCAGGAACATAGAAACTTCAGTGGTGTGCAACATCATTTAGGCCGTCCCTTCCACTCTGGCGAGCATGAGCATTCTCCTGCTGGAAGGCCTCCATTTAAGCCCAGTGGATCTAAAGATCATGGTCATCCCCATGAGTCATATAACTTTAGATGCCCACCTCCTCTAGAACACAAAAATCACTCAGACAGTCCACCATTTCAAGCAAGGGCTCCTCTACCATTTCCCCCTCCAGGGTTAAGATGTCCTCACCCTCCCTTTGGCACCAAGGGGAACCATAGGCCCCCTCATGACCATAGTTCTGATGAGCACCACCCCCATGGACATCATCCTCATGAGCATCATCCCCATGGACATCATCCTCATGGACACCACCCCCATGGACATCATCCTCATGGACACCACCCCCATGGACATCATCCCCATGGACACCACCCCCATGGACATCACCCTTATGGACATCATCCTCATGGACATCATCCCCATGACCATGATTTCTATGACCATGGACCCTGTGACCCACCACCACATAGGCAAGATCCCCAAGACCACCATCGCCAAGGCCGTGGCCCACCACCTAGGCATTCCAAAGAAAGAGGTCCAGGTAAAGGACACTTTCGCTTCCACTGGAGACCAACTGGATATATTCACCGACTTCCTTCACTAAAGAAAGGTGAAGTTCTCCCTCTTCCAGAAGCCAATTTTCCCAGCTTCTCATTGCCAAACCACAATAATCCCCTACAGCCAGAGATTCAGGCCTTCCCCCAGTCAGCCTCTGAATCATGTCCTGGGACATTCAACATTAAGTTTCTACATATATCAAAGTTTTTTGCATATACATTGCCAAAATAAAGTCTGATTTCCTTGATGGGGAAAAATGAGTCATGTTATGAATGAGAACCATAAATAAAATGTGACCAGTAATATATGCAAAATTGCAAGTTATTATAACCTTACTTTCATACTCAGCATAGGGCAAAATGTGGGTAGGAGAGGAAATGACATAAGAATAGACAGACAAAAGGAAAGGAGAGGAAAGATATCAGTGCTACAGACTGGAAGTTAAGTCATCATTGGTTACTATATCACTTGAAGCAAATCTCTGATCCTCAAAATTTCTTTCTTTCTTGGATTAAACTCCTTTAATTCTGGCACCTTTCCTTTGCTGGTACTTATGCTGAGGTTGGACCTACCTAGAAGGAATTTACTATCACTAAAAGGATTACTCTTATAAAAGTGACCCAAATTCTCTTCCACTTGTTATCCAGTCCCCTAAATTTCCTTTTGGGAAAACAAATTCTCAATTCAATTATTAAGGAAACAAAGCTCATGCTATAAATTGTTAAAAAAAAAAAAAAAAGGCTGCAAGCATGAATCATAACCATAAATTCAAGTGCACAAAAAATACCACTTTATTTCTGGAACAAATTAATTTCTATTTTAAGTTGCCATCCTTACTGAGCTAATGGGAAATTTAACCTCAGGCCTTCTTGGACTTTCTGCTACTCCCCACACAAAGCAGTTCTAGGGTTTTACTCTCATAGTGCCAAGGTGTTTGTGTGGTAGGCATGAGAAGGAGGTCTGATTCTTCACCACTGGCCCACCAGGTCCCCCTGCTGAGGAATGCTTACTACTCTGTTCACATGATTCTTTAGGTCTCGTTTACCTGATTTTTTTAATATCAAACTGGCATTACAGGAGTCTCTGTAAGACAGTTAATGGAATGACTGCCAAGAGGTCATTCCATATGGTCATATAGTCTCTCCCTGAGATCCTGCTGCCTCCAGGCTACGTTTCTAGAAAGCAGGACCGAGCTGCCCACTGCCGTCCTTTTCCTATCTTCTCCCCAGAGTAGTCTCAGATAAGAGCCTCTTTTCACTTTATTTTCACTGCCATAAGACTCCTTTTTCACACTCAAATCTTTCTTTTCCCTTCTTCCCACATCAAGTCTCAAGTATTTTGTTTTTGTTGTTTAGCCACTAAGTCGTGCCTGACTCTTTGCAACCCCATGGACTATAATCCTCCAGGTTCCTCTGTCCATGGAATTCTCTGGGTGAGAATACTGGAGTGGGTTTCCGTTTCCTTTTCCAGGGAATCTTCCCCACCCAGGGATTGAACCCACCTCTCCAACACTGAAGGTGGATTCTTTACTGCTGAACCACCAGGGAAAATATCAAGTGTTCAGACACAGGCTAAAATCAGAAGGAGATAGTGAAGGACAGAGAAGCCTGACGTGCTGCTTGGGGTTGCAAAGAGTGGGACATGACTTAGAGACTGAACGACAACAAGATTTCAGATTCTCTCCACCTGACTTAATGAACAGTTTCAGGTGTGTGGGTTTGGCAGAAGGAGGTAGATTCTAATGGTGAGGCTGGGGGATGGAGCGGGGTCAGGGGTGGGGGGTGGTGGTCAGGGGCAGGGAAAAAAGCTAAGGGTGAAAGAGACCAAGTTCTTAAGCTGGGAAGAAAGAGAAATGCACAAAGATAGAGAAGATAAAACTGGAAGGGTAAGGAGGTCACTGAAGATGCACAGTCCAAGAGCTGGAATGGAATACAGGCTGATTATGGTGGTATTTCAAGTGAAGACTCAAATGCAGTGTTGTCGAGTGACTTCCCTGGTGGTGCAGTGGCTGAGACTCCACGTTCCTAATGCAGGATATCCGTGTTCAATCCCTGGTCAGGGAACTAGAGGTCACATACAGATCACGTGCCACAACTAAGAGTTTGCATGCTGCAGCTACAGATCCTACATACGGCAAAGAAGACAGAAGGTCCTGCATGCCACTTCTAAGACCCCATGAGTCAAACAAATAAATAAAAATAAATGTTAAAGAGCAAAAGAAACTGTCTCCCCGCACCTCCCCCCACCCCCACCACCCCCCGCCTAGAGTGTGTTTGAACCTAACTTTGTGTGCCTGACATACTGTAAGGCAAAAAAAAAGAGTTTGGATCAAAGAAAGGTGTATTAGCTGAAGAGGCACCAACATGGATGATGGGAGAGCTAGACTTGGGTCAAATTCAATTTATCTTGCTGACTGAGTGGGGAACAAGGTTCTGAAAGGCACAAAAGGTAAAGGAGAGGGGTCTTTGTGATTTCAGGATGTCTCAGTTGCAGATTCCCTGGCACTGTCCTGTGACTAGATGTGTTCTCGGTGATTGTGATCAATCTATGGCTTCCTGCAAAGCAAATCAGTTAATCAGTGTCTTGTGATCCCTCAACTTCTCTCTAGGACAAAGTAATAGCAATGGTTGAGGCATTTTATTATTTCTCAGGGTCTTTGTGATGGGTCAGGAGTTTCAGTTCTTAATTGACTCCCCCCACCACCCCACTCCACCCCGCCAGTGTCATATATTTTAAGCCCTCTTGGAGCCAGTTGGTTAAAGCCACAGGGCAATTTGGGTCATAAAGCAAGGTATCAGTTTAAAATAAAAGTCATGGTTTAAGACTATATTGGGCTTGCTTTTCCTTTGTTTTTGTACTCCCTCACTTCCCTACTTAGTAATTGTATGAATCTGCTCTTTGGAACTCAGCGAAGGTTTAGGAGACTTTTTACAAACAAGAGGCAGGCAGAGGGCACAGGGTGGGGTTCTGTTCCAGGAAGGCCCCAAAGGGTCCAGTTTCAGCAGGACTTGCCTGTATATACAGGTGTGTGCGTGCATGCACACTCAGTCGCTTCAGTCGTGTCCGACTCTTTGTAACCCCATGGACTGTAGCCTGCCAGGCTCCTCTGTCCGTAGGATTCTCCAGGCAAGAATACTGGATTGGGTTGCCATGCCCTCCTCCAGGGAAATCTTCCCAACCCAGGGATTGAACCTATGTCTCCTATATCTCCTGCATTGCAGGTGGATTCTTTACCCACTGAGCCACCTGGGAAGCCCATATAGTCACATACATAACCAATAAGAAAGAGTGTGACTTTGAAGGTGGTTGATCTGGTTCTAATCCCAGCCCCACAATTTACTACTTATAGCAAAAGTTAAACATTCACATACTTTTTAGCTATCATGTAACAAAAAGCATCTAGAAAAGAAGCAATCAATGGTATATTGTCCAAACCTCTAGCACAATGTAAAATCCCTAAAGTAGGAATCCTTTCTTACCCCCTTTTTCACCTGTATCAACTGTTTGCATATTATGAATGCATTTAATTGAAATGAATTGAGAGGATTCAATACTGTGTTTTCCAGGAAACTGTTTTAATAATTCAAGCAATGTTTGTGAAAGGACTTAATAAATTATAAAATCCTGCTCAAATGCTTCTGAGAGTTATTAAGCTATGTTTTTTTTTGGGGGGGGGGTCTTCCTGGATTTCACCTTTCTCCACTCTCTAATCAAGCTGCCAGCACTGTGTCCATGCCTTTATGGAGAAATATGATTCTGCAGGGCTTGCATTCAGTGGGGTGTCCCACTAATTGTCTATCACTGGTGACTCTTCTGATGAGTTGTATCTGGTCTGCTTGGTCAGTGTTTGCATGATACTCGTTATTAAACACTAGTACTGATTACTGGTATCATCACTGTGGCTTCAGAAAATGAAGCCTAGCTGTATTTCAAGGAGAAAAGGAAAATGGGTGTCCATGATTACTATTTTTTAGAGAAGAAAGATGAGGCCCAAAGAAGTTTAATTACTTTTTTAGGATCTTACAGTAAGTAAATTGTGGGGCTGGGATTACAATCCAGATCAACCTCCTCCAAAGTCACATCCTTTGCTGTTTATTTCCTGTAGGTGGCACTGTGGTAAAGAATCTGCCTGTAATGCAGGAGACGAGATGCAGGAGACATGGGTTCAGTCCATGGGTGGGGAAAATCACCTGAGGAGGAAATGGCAACCCACTCCAGTATTCTTGCCTGGGGAATCTCATGGACAGAGGATCCTGTCAGGTTACAGTCCATGGTGTCACAAGAGTGGACACAACTGTGTGACTGAACACACAAATATGCACATACACTGCCAAGTCCTGTGGTTTTTTTTGTCAGTTTTATTAAGAAATAATTGACACACTGCTGCTAAGTCACTTCAGTTGTGTCCGACTCTGTGCGACCCCCTAGACAGCAGCCCACCAGGCTCCCCCGTCCCTGGGATTCTCCAGGCAAGAACACTGGAGTGGGTTGCCATTTCCTTCTCCAATGCATGAAAGTGAAAAGTGAAAGTGAAGTTGCTCAGTCGTGTCCGACCCTCAGCGACCCCATGGACGACTGCAGCCTACCAGGCTCCTCCGTCCATGCGATTTTCCAGGCAAGAGTACTGGAGTGGGGTGCCATCACCTTCTCCGAATTGACACACATCACTGTATAAATTTTAGCTGTATAGCATGATGATTTGATTTACATAACTGTGAAATAATCATCACAATAGGTTTAGTTAACATCCCTCATCTAATGTGTTTTTGATTTTAGTTGCTGAGTCATATCTGACCATTTGTAACCCCACGGATTGTAGCCCACCAGGTTCTTCTGTTCATGAGATTTCCCAGGTGAGAATACTAGAGTGAGTTGCCATTTCCTTCCCCAGGGGATCTCCCCAACCCAGGGATCAAACCCACGTCTCCTTCTTTATCACTCCTTCTCAGCCAAGGAATTTACCCGTCTCTTTCACCTTAGCTTTTTTCCCTACACACCATAACACACACACACACACACACACACCATCACCACACACCTGAAACCACTTCCATAAGTCATGGATTCTTAACCATCTTCCTCTAAATGTATTTATAATTTGTAAGAACTAATTAGCAGGCGTTGTGCATGGACAGAGGGGCCTGGTAGGCTGCAGTCCATGGGGTGCTAATAGTCGGACACGACTGAGCGACTTCACTTTCACTTTTCACTTTCATGCATTGGAGAAGGAAATGGCAACCCACTCCAGTGTTCTTGTCTGGAGAATCCCAGGGACGAGGGAGCCTGCTGGGCTGCTGTCTATGGGGTCGCACAGAGTCGGACACGACTGAAGTGACTTAGCAGCAGCAGCAGCAGTGCATGTATTATATTAACATTCACTTTAAAAAAAAAAAAGTGAAGATAGTATTCTACATTTTACAGAGGAGGCAACTGAAGCTGAGAAAGGTTATATGACCCTGACTTGCTCAGGATCACAGAGCAATGAAGGAACAGAGCTAGACTGGACTCAAGTTCGGGTGACAATCAAGTCTCATGTTCCTGCCACTCTGAGGCAAGGCCACCATTCAGTCCACACTGACTCCTCTTTTCCAAGGACTCTTGGGGAGACTGAATTGCTGAGCTAGAGGCCCTATCAACGACAAAGAAGTCAAACACCTTTTTTGTGGGGGAGGGGGATAAGACTTGAGGGTAAACATCTTCTAGGGACTAGCCCTCATCTTTAGCCTACTCTTAAACCACCCTTCCCCGAATAATTGATCTTCCTCAGACAGGTGGCTGAGACTTGGCAGTGAAGGACACCCACAGCCACCAAACCAGAAGCAAGGACTGGGGATGCAGGGCTTCACCCAACTAATCTCTTCTTATGGTTCTCCTCTGTCTCCACCCTTGAGGAGCATTTTCCTTTCTAGAACTAATGCAAGTGAGTGGAGAGAGAGCCTGGCTTGACCACAGACCACAGAAAGGATGTCCATGTTTTATTTTTAGTTGCACCAATATCCTGATGTGGGTCCCCCCCCACCCAGCACCCACTATGTCCCTGTGCATGGGTTCTCCAGGCCTGCAATATGACTGCTGGCAGCTTGCTTCTCTGCAGCTAGTTATCCTGCAGAGAAATGTTACTGAAAGGTGTCTGCACATTGTACCTACTGTGGCATTGTTGTCAAATGCAGTGGCCTTCATAAATGGCTTTGCAAAAGTCACAAGGGAATAACAGAGGTGACTGGTGGGTTTTTTTCCTCCTCCTTTATGAAAGTCTGCTCTGATTTGCTAAACAAAGTTGTGCAATCACCAGGAAATGAGCTCTGTGCTCCTACATGCTCCCCAAATGCAAACAGGCAGGTCAATCACCCCAGTGTTGTAATGTTTCAGCCTGAAATCTGTTTGGATGACCCACCAGGGTCCTTTGTCCTTTTGGAATAGGACAAATAGTGCATGACATCAGGAATCAGCCAGGGTCCAAAAGCACTGGGGCAGAGAGAGCAGAGCCCAGAGGAGACAGAGGCTGAAGCTAGTTAACATCAGTGTCTTGGCTCCCAACTGGCTCCCAATTCCTGGTGAAACTCCTAAAGGGAGACTGTTAAATCATGAAATTAATCACCATCCTTTTCCTTTGTTCCAGGCTGCTACCAAGTTTAACCCAAGAGTCCTCTGAAGAAATCGACTGCAACGACCAGGATGTGTTTAAAGCTGTGGACACTGCTCTGACAAAATATAACAGTGGAAACAAAAGTGGCAACCAGTTTGTATTGTACCGTGTAACTGAGGTCGCCAGAATGGTGAGTGAGCTGTGTTTAACCTTGGGGTCACTTGGGATTTGTGCTGTCACTTGGAGCCCAGGCCCCATTCACCCCCCCACCCCACCCCACCCCCACATATGCACCCCAATCACCAGAGAACTGACAATCAAAGGGAAGCTTTGGGGTTGTTTAATTGCTAAGTCATGTCCGACTCTTTTGCAATCCCATGGACTGTAGCCTGCGAGTCTCCTCTGTCCATGAAATTTCCCAGGAAAGAATACTGGAGTAGGTTGCCATTTCCTTCTCTAGGGGAATCTTCCTGACCCAGGGGTCAAACCCACATCTCCTGGATTCTTTACCATTGAGCCACCAGGAAAGCCCATTCTTAAAGGAGTACATCTAAGAAATATACAATCTCACTTGTGTGGAATCTAAAAATTCCATCTCACCGACACCAAAAGTAGAATGGTGATTGCCAGAACCGGGCAGTGGAGGAAATGGGGAAACACTGGTCAAAGGGCACAAATGTCCAGTTATAAGATGACGAGGTACTGAGGATCAAATGCACAGGGCAGTGATTAGTTATTAAAGCTTTACTGGAAATTTGTTCAAAGATTGAGTGTTTCACCACAAAAATGAAGGTAACTATGTGAAACGATGGGTGTGTTAATTAGCTTGTTTGTGGTGATCATTGCACAATGTACATACAACTTTTATTTGTCAACTAAACCTCAGTTATGCTTGGGGAAAAGGAAGGTTTGTCTAAGAGGAGTCAGCTGTGTTGAACAAAATATCTATCCTGAAATCAATGTGGCTCAATGCATCAAGGTAACAGCCATGTTCTAGCTGGGTTTTAGTTTTTTTTTTTTTTTAATCACTGATTGACACACACAGGATGGAGACAAAGCCTGACAGTGTGTGTGACTTTAAGAAATACAAATCTTTCAATAGTTTATTTAAATGAATTTCACTATAAAACACTGTGTTTCTGTGATAGTTAAGCAATCGATTAGTTTGGTGGAGGAAAAAAAAAACAAACAGCTATTGATATGATGAGGAGACAGGAAAAATTCCAGTGGATAGAGGTTTTTTTTGGTTGTTGTTTTCTGAAAATCCAGTCTTTCTCTTTCACAAACTTGTGCATACATGTGAGTCCTAGGGTTCTCTAGCAACAGGTTATTGGTGTTGTCTTTATTGGTTGACATCCATGGCAAATGTGGTTTATTCTAGTTTATTCTACAATGTCCATAGAATCACTGTTCATCTTCACTTTGCCATGTGGACACTGCCTATACCATGATCACTTAGGTTTTATTAAAATCTGAAACCTGAAAGGAACCTCAGAGTCTATTTTGTCTAATGACATCATCTCCCAGAGATGTGGAGAGAGCACTTTCCAGTAAGTCAGGAGACCTGGAATCCTGGGCTGGCTCTGCCTTTCCAAGGTGGGGAGGCTGCCTAAGCCATATGCCATCCACCTGAGGCCTCCCTACTCTCACCTCCCAACTGAAAAGCTGGGCAACATCCTCTCTGAGGTCCCAGACTTTGCATCTGGAAGCTTGTCTAACTCGGCACCTTTAAACTTTAAAAGGTTTATTTATTATTTCATGACATGCTAGACTAAATAGAAAGCAAAACGATGCAAACAAAAATACTAAAATTATTCATAATTAATCTCACCATCCAGATAACAGTTACTTTTTTGGGAAAGTTTAAAAAGGTGTATGGTTTGTTTTCTAATTGTAAAAATGATAGATGTTTGTTTTAAAAAATAGATAATTCAGGAATGTTTGTTTAAAGAGAAAAGCGAAAGAGAACTCCCACCACTGAAACACACATATTTTAATAGTTTCACTGCATAGTTTTCCAGACTTTTAAAAATCATATATTTATGTATAAATTGGTTTCTACAAAAATAGGCTAATACTATGGATCTACGTTGTAACTTAAAAATATGTATATTTGTAAATAGTATATTTTGAATTTCTTCCAAGCAAATATTTATAAACTTTCAATATTTTTTCAGTATTTTAATTAATGTTTTTGCCTTAGTTGAATCAAATAGAGGTCAAATATTCATAACTGTACCAGATCTCAAATGATGTGTTATTGGGTCAGTTAGATGAGACCTACCTATCCATGGTTGCTGTTTTTCAGGATAATCCTGACACATTTTATTCCTTGAAGTACCAAATCAAGGAGGGCGACTGTCCTTTTCAAAGTAACAAAACTTGGCAGGACTGTGACTACAAGGACTCTGCACAAGCTGTGAGTGTGTTGACCGTTCCTGAGGCTCCATTTTTCTCTGCCAAGTGTGCCAGACTTGTCCACCGGTGCTGGAGATGATTAATATTGCTGGCTGCTTTTATAGGATGCACATACACCCTCAGCTGTGTGGAACAGCCAAATGCTTGATGTCTGTATTCTCACATAGGTGGAAGGGGCGTAGAGAGGCCTGCAGTTAAACATGGAGAAAGCCCTCTCACAGGAAGGGGACTCTAATGACCAACAGGGATATGTGGGCCAGGCCCAGAGAGGCAACAGATCAATACTTGGCTGAGATCTGGGGCTGGTGAGTGGAGAGTGTGGCTGCTTCAACTGAACAGTCCTGAGTACAAATCCTGCTCTACCTTCAACCAGCTGATCACTTGGAACCAGTGTGCTCCCTTGCAAGGGGAGATCAAATTGACTCCATGAGCTTGTTGAAGGAAAAAAATGAGACACATTATGTAAATGATTTTGTTTTAATAACAAAGGGTCTTAACTTAATGCCTACCCTGCCCTGGCACAGCACAGCTGCTGGTTTGGCCATAATAATTGAGGGAGATTGTGAAGCTGCCTGCCAGGAACCAAGCCAATCTCCTCATAATCCAGGGAGCCATTTCTTCTATGTCAAAACCCTGGCTTCCTGGATGCAGTTTGAACACTGAAATTGAGAGGTTAATCAAGAGGAGAGTTTAGCAGGCTGATTCACAGCCATGGTGTGCATCTTGATGGAAAGGAAATATCTCCAGGGCTCAAAACAAAGATTCATACTTTAAAACCTCATCATTTAGAGTGCCTCTCCTCTATCTCATGAATATTGGTGACTTTTAAAAAATAATGATTTGGCTGAAAAATACTTATTCTTGTGTCTCAAAACTCAGCTTAGGAAAAAAAACCTTGACAAGATTTTAAAAAGGAAAGCCATATTTAGCAATAGTACTAAGTGGATTTCATCTGAAAGATTAGGATAAATCTTTTTTTCAATCTTTTTTCCCCCCTAGGCCACAGGAGAGTGCACAGCGACCGTGGCCAAGAGAGGGAATATGAAGTTCTCCGTTGCTATCCAGACCTGCCTGATCACTCCAGGTAGCTGATGTGTTTGCTGGAGCTGACCTGGGGGGAAACGAACCATTTCGTATGGTGCCAAAAACCTTTTACCTGAGGGCAGCAGTGGCGATACCATTTGCAGCCTTGTGGGGGCGCTGGAGGGGAGGCGCGTCAGACTCCTGAGGTGGGCCCAGGCTCATGCCAATCATCCCCTTGGTGTTATCTGGATTCTCTTCCTCAGGAGCTGCGTTGTATTAGGTATGTACGAAAGAATGAGAAGACAGAACAGGCCTCAACTGTGGGTAGCGTCCTAGCATGAGAAAAGCACAGGTTTTCAGTCAGATCCGGCCTGGAATCTTTCAAAGCTCTCACTTTCTTCGTTTTTCCTTACCTGTGAAAGGAGATAACAATAATTCCCACTCTGTACCATTCTTTAGGATGAAACTAGATGATATATCTGAAGATGTAATCATAATAATGTATTGCCGGGGACCAGCCCCAGCTGATCCAGGGTATTCGAAGGAGAGACAGCGTAGGCGAGGGTCAGGAAACAACTGCTTAATTAAACGTTAATTAAGGATATAAAGAGTAATAGAATGAGGATAGCTCAGTAGGAAAATTCAGTGGAGAAAAGAGGCTGAGTAGCTTGGTTTACGTGGGAGACCAATAAACTTCAAGACAAGAAGTTTGCACCACTTACGTAGGCCGCAGGCGTCCTTCCGTTCTCCCGAAGGAGAGGAGACACTGAGGCCTCCCCGGTCGGATCTTAGAAGCCCAGGCATAATTAGCAAGCATGGCGGGTTCCGCGCTCCAGATGGAGACTCAGCCAGAATTTGAGAGAGAGAGTGACATGGGGAGACCAAGTTTCAGTGAACAAGGCCCGCACTTTATTTTCCAGAGTAGTTTTTATACCTTAAGTTGTGCATAGAGGATAATGGGGGAAGGGGTGGAGTCATGCAAGGACAGCAGTTCCTGGTCCTAATCGAAGCCAGGCTTTCAAACTTATCATATGCAAAAGTTCAGGTGATTGACATCATCTTCTGGCCCGGAGGCCTGTTAACATTTTAAGAAACTTATTTTTCTCTGAAGGTGATTATTCCAAAGTCAGGCACCAGCCTCCAAAAAAGCATTGGACAAAGCTGCATTTTACGTTTCTATACACCCATCATATCAATCAGTACACTGCCAAGGACACAGTAGGTAAGGAGTATGGAGACTTAGCAGCAAACATTGGCCCAATAAGTGAAAAACCCTTCACCAATACAATTTCTAATCAATCTTTTAACTACTCAAAGGAATCTGTGTTTAGACAGTTAGAACATCTCCTGCCTCTCACAGTTGGGAGGCTCTGAACAATCACATGTGGCCGGAAAAACCTATTCAGGCAGGCTAGAGGATTTCCAAAGGAGTTTGTAGGTTAAACACTGTCACACCCAGGAATTATTAACTGGAGCTGTAAGCTAACTCTTTTTTCAGAGAGAGGTAGTGGGGGACAGCTCCCCATAAAGTCAGAGGTGTAGGTGAAAGCACAAAGCAGAAAGTAGGCAGACTCTGGTTTTGGGGGTAGATGCTCGAGAATTTCCAGGGGGACTCCTGAGGCTCGATCCAGCCTTTGCGTATGCCGAGCCTCCTTCCTCATGACCTTTGCCATGGGCGGAGTGCCTCACGCTGGCCCCTGGCAGTGATAGAATTCTAGTTGAGCTATTCCAGATCCTCACTCAATATGCAATATGCCAGCTCCCGGCATCTCCCCCTTTTTTATTTCTTAAAACAGTCGCTTCTGAATGTTCTGCCGAAGAATCCTGACAATACAAGGAAGAATGAATATGAGAAGCAAAATTAAAGCACCAGCAGCGACGTGTCCAAGGATATTAGACAGAATGTTTTTTCCTGAAATGAAGTTAGAGAAAGTGTGAAAAAAGTCATTAGCTGCTCCAGCGGCGGTAAAATCCAGTCGAGAGTGTTCCAGGGTCTGTATTTGATTATGAAGTTTCCCTAAGTCCAGGCCAATGTCAGAGCTGTTCCAAACACCTGAGATATGATTTTTTATTTTCTCCCATTCATAATCTGTCTCATTTACCTTTAAAGATGTCACATATATCCACCGGTAATCAGCGTGGCAAGACAAAGCCATTTTCACTTTTAAAGCCTGTAACTCAGTCCCAGTATGCATTATTGCCTCTTTTAAGGTGTCTACCCTCATCTCCAACTTTCTATCTATAGCTTCCTGTGTTGCTAGAGTTAGAGAAATATTTTTAGACATGGTATCAACATATTGGGCAGTATGCACTTGTTGAGTCAATGATATTGCTGCCGCAGTAACAGAAGTAATTGCTGCTATTAAAGCTGATATTCCTAAAATAAGTAGGCCCACAAACCGTCAGGATCACATTAAATCTTGTAGTTGTAACACAGCGAGACCATAATTAACATATCAATAAGTGGTTACATCATAAGATAAGGTGGACGTTGTAACACTACAAAGGAGCAAACATTATATTGAGGGTTTAAACAAGATGAGAGCATACATTGTTCACAAGTCACTACATTGGGTCCACCAGTGAAAAGTCACATGTACATTAAGTTTTCCAGAATCATTGGTAAAGAGAAAAACATAAGGAGAGGGTAGACAAGCCAAAACAGAATAAGTAGAATTATTTTCTGGTTGGAGTTCGCGCTGCAGCAGCCCCGTCGGTCCCGCCGGGATCTCGATGTTTATCTTGCTTCCCCTTCTGGCGGGCTCCTCTTTTGTGATCGAAGCAATGGGTGAACTGGATGTCTGGGGGACTGCAACATGGCGAATCAGCCTGTCTAAATTGGAGAATCTGCATCCTGTGGAAAAATACAAGCACATCCTCAACCGCTAGTTAATAATGGGTCAGGACCCTTCCATTGTCCTGAGAGGAGGTCCTTCCATTTGACTAATGGTTTTGCATTTAATTGCTCCAGCCACCAATGACGATGCATTGCAGTAGTTCCGGCTGGATCAGTATTTAGAATATTTATTACGAAAAGAGCATGTTTCAAGATTTGATGGGGAGAGCTATACTTAAACTCCCCTTCTTTTTAGTTTTTGAATTTGGATTTTTAATGTTTGATGCGCTCTTTCAACAATGGCTTGTCCCTGTGGGTAATAAGGGATGCCTGTATTATGTTTAATTTGAAACTTTATACAAAATTTCTGAAAAGACTTAGAAGTGTAAGCAGGAGCATTGTCAGTTTTCAGAGTTTTTGGCAGGCCTAAATATGAAAAACAAGTAAAGAGATGTTGTATCACATCTTTACCTGCCTCTCTGGTATGAGCAGTTGCAATAATAACGTGATAAAAGATATCTACAGTTACATGAACAAAAGACAGTTTTCCAAATGAAGAGACATGAGCTACATACATTTGCCAGAATACGTTAGGTTTGAGACCGTGAGGATTAACTCCCATAGGTAGATTACTACAAATAGTGGGGCAATATAAGCAAGAACGCACAATCTCTCAAGCAGTCTCTCTGGGAATTTGGAATTGATATCTTAAAGCAGTAGCATATTGATGATGAAGTAAGTAAGAGGCTCTGGCCTCCTCAATCACAGTAGCCACTGTATTTCTGGTTAACAAGTCAGCCAAATCATTAAAGGCATTTAAAAGGGCCGGGCAATCCGGAATGAGCCCGAATGTGTCCAATGAAAAATATTTTATTTCTTTTCCAAATTTGTTGCTGTAATTTAGTTAACAAATGAAATATGGTAGTTTTATTTTCAGGCAAAACCGCAGTTTCAATGTGTGGAAACAACCTGACAATATACTGAGAATCAGAATAAAGGTTAAATTCCTCATCTGCAAACATAATAAAAGCCTCTATAACAGCTGTGAGTTCAGCTCTCTGGGCCGAAGTCTCCTGCGTATGTAAAACTTTACGCTGATCTTTTGTAACTATAGAAGCTCTGCCATTAGCAGACCCGTCAGTAAAAACCATTTGAGCATCTGAGATGGGAGAGTATTTACATCTAACAGGGAAAATAACCAGGTGTTTAGACATAAAATTTAGCAAAACATGTGAAGGTAAATGATGCAGAATTTGGCCAAAATAATTTCCTATAGCAATCTGCCAATCCTCATCAAACATTAGAAGAGCATCAAGTTGTTCTTTATTATATGGAATTACAATTTCTGATGGCTCTTTAACAAGTAATTTAATGTTCCGCTTTTTTCCTTTAGTATCAAAGTAGCTATCAATCCTGGATAAGAAGCCGCTACTTTTTTAGTTTGAGCCGGAAGATGGACCCACTCTAGGGGGCCGTTTTGCCATAAAATCAATTTTTTGTCTGGCTTCCCCAATTACACCTATGAGGGTTTTATGGCAAAGGAATTGTCAAGCAGTTGTCAATTTAATTTTAAAAATTTTTAAAATTTACATTTTAACAACATAAAGTTAGGGATATGTTAATTTAGGTCTAATGTTTAGTTTAGGTCTCTGTATAAATTTAAGTAATAAATGTATAACCTCCTTATCTCATTTTGGTATACAGGTATACAGATATACCTAAATGCAAAATGCATTTATATATGTATTTATATATGGCAACAAGTATAAAGTTATTGACATATAATATATATAAATCAATATACTTGAATTAATCTGTATAATTAATATGTTAATTAATATATATTACAGCAATACAACACGTACACAGCTAATACCTCCCGAGGAAGGAGAGGGCTTACAGGATGCTGCGGCCGGGCGCCCTGGCGAGCCCCCTCCCCCTCTACACAAACCAATGTACTGCAATAGTACATGTCACACATATATAATTATACAGTATATAGAACATATATCATCACAGCACATCAATCTATACCAATTAATATCAGCCACACACACATTACATTACTGCAATATATATTTAATTATACAGTATATATATAATGTGCATATATAGTATACACATTAATTTATATACAAATTAATTAAGTATAGATCTATAAATAAAATTAGGTATACCTTTATTATGTTTTATTTCTACCCATTCCTAATTAGGCAAACTGTAATTAGGCAAATATATTTATATTATGTATTTATAACAATATATAAAGTATTGTTAATTGTACTGCCTGTTGATAACTAAGAAATTGAGAAAACCCTTCTCTGAGTATCTCCTATTTCAGACAGCCCTCCCCCATAGGGTAAAGGGGAATGTAGGAACTACATAGGGTTGGAAAGTTCCACAGGTATCCTCAAACTTCCAATCTAACATTTTTGAACTTTTAACTACTGTGGGGGCTTGAGGGCAAATGAAACAAAATTTGACCCCTGAAATCTATCAGGGCAACTTGCCAATTATCACTATTTTGTAAAAGACTTGCAGTTGATCCTTATTGAATGGAATTACTATATTTGCTACTTCTTTTCTAAAAAGTTCCACACTTCTTTTTTCCTTTTATAATTAATTGTGCCACCAAGCTGGGAAAAGATAAAACTATTTTTCTTGGGGTCACTGATAGACGGAACCAATGGGCCTTTTTGTCACAAGCGCCTTGTAGGTGTATGTTTTGTGGCAAGAATAATTTAATCTCATCTTTTGGTAATATTAATCCTAATTAACTGATCATTTAAAGTCTCATCTACTTTAACAAGAGCTGACTCTGTCTCATTTAGTCAACTTTCTCTTAGAACTGGAATTAGGATCACTTTTTAAGTAATCAAACAAAGGCTTTAAATCTGCAGTAGTCAGTTTTAAATGTGGGCGTATCCAATTAATGTCTCCTAATAATTTTTGGAAATCATTTAAAGTTAGTAAACAATCTCTGCACTTCAAAGGGGGCAGTTTTTAAAACTTTTGGCAGACTTAAATATGAGAAGCAAGTAAAGAGGTGTTGCACATCTTTATAAGCTTCTCCAGTTATCATTTTGTAACCTAAATCTGGTCTATAGCTTTTTAGATGACAAATAACCATCTAATCTTTGCTTGAATACTTCCAGCAACGGGGAACTCACTACTCTTCAAGGTTTTAAACTCTCCCTCATCTTTTTCTTTACAGCATTCCCACCCCACAAAGCACTTTCTCTAATCCCACCAACTCATTTTCAGTAGTATGTGTTGGCCAGGAGCTGGGCCAGTCTTTCCCAGCAATGTTAAGAGACATCTGTTCCTGTGTCTAATAGCCCTGGCGTTTTATTCTCTTGAAGTAAAAGATCTTTTAAAGGCCTTGGAACTGTAATTTCCTGCACCCAAAAGGCTAGATCACTAGATATAAATGGTCTGTAGCTCTTAGCTTGAGAAGTCAAGTTTTTTCCTGTCTGATAAGGTAAAAGCAAAAGCTGTGTTACTCTTAGGCCTTTATTAATTTGCACAGTTTTGGTATGCGGCGAGATCAAAAACTTTAATTTCTCAATGTAACCAGAATCTACTACATCATGCACCACCGAAATTTTTTGAAAAGAAAGCGAGCTACACCCTAGCACAAGTCCTACAATGCCCGAAAGTCAGGGGTTAATATTGTTGCTAAATCCCCTTAGCCTGGGTGAGACCCCCCTGAGGGGGTTTTCTCCAAGGAGCACGCTCCGCATATTGTGCAGTCTGTTTTAAAAGATCCACTGTTCAAAAACTTTATCTTCCTCAGGCTTAGGCAACACTTTGAGAGGCTTTGGGGGCAAAGCGGGGAACTCTTGGGCCCTGAAGGCGCAAATGGAGGCGGCAGCGATGGCCTTAAATCAGAAAGTGGTGGATAAGTTTGTTTTTTTTTTTGTTTTTTTTTTTGTTTTTTTTAAGGTTTGCGCAGAGGGGGAGGGAGCTCGCCAGGGCACCAGGTCACAGCGTCTCTTACTGTCTCTCTCTCTCCCTCTCTTCCTGCCTTTCTCACTTTTCTCTCACCCTTCCTTTTTCGCTACCCTTCTCTTTCCTTCGTTTCTTTCCCTTTACCCTCTTCTCTTCCCTAATTTTTTTTTCTCCCTATCTTTTTCTCTGTATCTTTTTAACTTCCTTTTCTTCCTTTCTCTATCTTGCTGCGTTCCCTGATTCCTTCCTTCTCCATTCCTCTCTCCTTTTCACTCTTTAGTTTTTTCTATCTTTAGATCTTTCTGTATTTTCTTTTCTTTTTTCTTTTTATTTTTCTCTCTCTCTTTTTTTTTTTTTTGGCTTGGGTGAGGCCCCCCCTGAGGGGATTTTGTGCAAGGAGCAGGCTCTGTATATTGTGTATTTTTTAAAAGCTCCTTTGTTTAAAAAAAATCTTTTTTTATCTTTTTCAGCTTTAGGCAATGCTCTGGGAGACTTTGGATGTAAACTGGGGAATTCCTAGGCCCTGGGAGGTGCAAGCGGAGGTGGGGTAGTCGCCTTAAATCAGAAATTGTTGGATAAATTTTTAAAGGTTTGTGTAGAGGGGGAGGGGGCTCGCCAGGGCGCCCGGCCGCAGCGTCCTGAAAGCCCTCTCCTTCCTCGGGAGGTAGAGCACAGTCTCCCTCCTTTCCTTTGTCAATGGCAGAAAATATGATCTGCGCAGAAGGTGGAGACCCACTACCATCCACCGCTATAGCCTCTCCCATAGGCTATCCCACAGCCTCATGACAAGGGTCCAGAACATTTTTAATCATATTTATAGGATAAGTTTTTAGTTGTTTTTTACCTTCACCCAAGTATCTAAATTAACAGTAGCCTTTTTAACAGTTTCAAGATTACTTGTATAAAGAGTTGCCATTCTTAGTTTCAGTGTTACCCATGTCAGAAAATTAAGTATAATAGAAGATAAAGCTTTTAGCTTTTAAAAGATCAGGCTTTTCTTTGGCCTTTTAACTTCAGAAACCATTTTCTCTCTCTAAGTGTAACTCGTTAACACTTTCAACACTTCCCACTCCTCTCGCCCTGTCTATCCTACAGGGGGATCCGCGGCACCCTTGAGTGGGGTCCTAGCCGTCCCGAACACTGGAAGAACAATAGGGCTGATGACCCAGATTGTTCCGGGGGAGGAACAGTAGGCTGATGACCCAAACTGTTCCGAGGGAGGAGCAGTAGGGCTGATGACCCAAACTGCTCTGTGGGGGAACAAGAGGGCCGATGACCCAGTTGTTCCAAGAAGGGGGGACAATAGGGCTGATGACCCTAATTGCTGGGAGCTTACCTTCGAATAGCCTGTCTTGGGCGCCACCTGCCGGGGTCCAGCCCCGGCTGATCCAGGGTATTCGAAGGAGAGACGGCATAGGCGAGGGTCAGGAAACAACTGCTTAATTAAACGTTAATTAAGGATATAAAGAGTAATAGAATGAGGATAGCTCAGTAGGAAAATTCAGTGGAGAAAAGAGGCTGAGTAGCTTGGTTTACGCGGGAGACCAATAAAACTTCAAGACAAGAAGTTTGCACCACTTACGTAGGCCGCAGGCGTCCTTCCATTCTCCCGAAGGAGAGGAGACACTGAGGCCTCCCCGGTCGGATCTTAGAAGCCCAGGCATAATTAGCAAGCGTGGCGGGTTCCGCGCTCCAGATGGAGACTCAGCCAGAATTTGAGAGAGAGAGTGACATGGGGAGACCAAGTTTCAGTGAACAAGGCCCGCACTTTATTTTCCAGAGTAGTTTTTATACCTTAAGTTGTGCATAGAGGATAATGGGGGAAGGGGTGGAGTCATGCAAGGACAGCAGTTCCTGGTCCTAATCGAAGCCAGGCTTTCAAACTTATCATATGCAAAAGTTCAGGTGATTGACATCATCTTCTGGCCCGGAGGCCTGTTAACGTTTTAAGAAACTTATTTTTCTCTAAAGGTGATTATTCCAAAGTCAGGCACCAGCCTCCAAAAAAGCATTGGACAAAGCTGCATTTTACGTTTCTATACACCCATCATATCAATCAATACACTGCCAAGGACACAGTAGGTAAGGAGTATGGAGACTTAGCAGCAAACATTGGCCCAATAAGTGAAAAACCCTTCACCAATACAATTTCTAATCAATCTTTTAACTACTCAAAGGAATCTGTGTTTAGACAGTTAGAACATCTCCTGCCTCTCACAGGTGGGAGGCTCTGAACAATCACATGTGGCCGGAAAAACCTATTCAGGCAGGCTAGAGGATTTCCAAAGGAGTTTGTAGGTTAAACACTGTCACACCCAGGAATTATTAACTGGAGCTGTAAGCTAACTCTTTTTTCAGAGAGAGGTAGTGGGGGACAGCCCCCCGTAAAGTCAGAGGTGTAGGTGAAAGCACAAAGCAGAAAGTAGGCAGACTCTGGTTTTGGGGGTAGATGCTCGAGAATTTCCAGGGGGACTCCTGAGGCTCGATCCAGCCTTTGCGTATGCCGAGCCTCCTTCCTCATGACCTTTGCCATGGGCGGAGTGCCTCACGCTGGCCCCCGGCAGTGATAGAATTCTAGTTGAGCTATTCCAGATCCTCACTCAATATGCAATATGCCAGCTCCCGGCAATGTATGAATGAAGTCAAGATAAAAGTAGTAACAATTAACATTTATTGAGCGCTTATTACCAGCCACAGTTCTAATCACTTCATATGCAGTAACATATTTAATCCTCACAACTCTATGAGTCAAATAGTAATATCCCAGTTCACAAATGAAGAAACTAAGGCCCACAGCAGGCAAGTATCTTGCCCAAGATCCCACAGCTAGTAATTAGCAGAGTGGTTGGAATAGACCCTTCATAAATGAAAGTCCTTTAGATTCTAAGTATGGAGCAGCTTATCAACAGATAACCACTGTTAGCTCCTTTCCTCTTGTGGCAGATGTGCCAGGTACAGAAGGATGGACACATTTAGGTGATGTTAGTCACAAAAGCCATTCTGGAACTGGCCTTTGCTTACAAGCGAGCTCCAGAACAGCATCTTCAGCCACCCTGGTGAACCTCACTGTCGTGGTGACTCTTCTATTTCAGCCTTAATCATCCATAGCATACCCACAAAAACTACATCCCTTGAGTTCCCATTCTTGCAAGAAGTTGCATTCAAAGAAAGAGAGTCCAAAACAGAAATCACAAGTCATTAAAATTTTCTGATGAGAATAGCTTTTTATTATTCAGCTTAAGAACTCTATATTGTAAGCAGATTTTAACATTATCCAGAGCACAGCACATATGTACCATGAGAAAAAATACTCAGCTACACCTTCAGAAATTATTGCTAGGTCCACAATCCTTTATCTGAAACCTTTTTGGCCAGATATGTTTTGGAATTTCAAAATTTTAAATCTTTATTTTAATTTAAAAGTCTCTCTAGAAATTGGGACGGGGTGGAAAAATCATTCGGTTACCCGAAAAAACTGAGTTTGCATCTTTCTCTGCTCTTCTCACCCTCAGAAGGTTGCTCCATCTCTTCTCCTACCCTAGTTGGGAGCTGCCCTTGAGGTCAAGCAAACCAGCCTCTGGGCTTTCTCCATCTCCCCCTTTCACCTCCTGTGTTCATCTTTTTTTGTTTTCACATCAGTAATTTCTCTCATCTTTCCCATGTAATCCCCTCTGGTTTTTTAACTTTGCCCATTATCCTGATTCAATCTAACTTCTACAAGGAAAGGAGGGGGTAAAGCTATGAATATTTCCCAGTAAGTATTTTTCCTGACACGTTTATGGAAAGAAAGCTGACCCACAGTTGCAAAGGGGGTTGTGTTGAGCTGCTGACTGAGGGATCTTACACCCTTGGATAGTGAGAGCCCCAGGGTCAAGGGACCCAGGACTCCTTCATTACTTCCCCTTTTGGCCACATGTGCTGTCACTGATCAGGGGGTGAAGGCTATCTGTTATGAACACTGGTAATCTAATACAAACTCTCTCCTTTTAAACATTTTACATTGTTTTATTAAAACTCGTTCAGTGGCTTCCCGTTCTTACAGGAAAAGTGTCCTAAGTCGCTCAGTTGTGTCCAGTTCTTTGCGGCCCCTTGTACTGTAGCCCGCCAGGCTCCCCCGTCCCTGAGATTCTCCAGGCAAGAACACTGGAGTGGGTTGCCATTTCCTTCTCCCTAAGGGCTTGCATCGGAGAAGGCAATGGCAACCCACTCCAGTACTCTTGCCTGGAAAATCCCATGGGCGGAGGAGCCTGGTAGGCTGCAGTCCATGGGGTCGTGAAGAGTTGGACATGACTGAGCGACTTCCTTTCACTTTTCACTTCCATGCACTAGAGAAGGAAATGGCAACCCACTCCAGTATTCTTGCCTGGAGAATCCCAGGGACGGGGGAGCCTGGTGGGCTGCCGTCTGTGGGGTCGCACAGAGTCGGACACGACTGAAGTGACTTAGCAGCAGCAGCAGCAGCAGCAGCAAGGGCTTGCATTCCATTCTTAATTCACTTCAGAAGGTCTAGGAAAGGCCCCCAGCTGAGTGGAGAAAGTTGTGAGTATGTGCATCTTCCAGGAGAGGGCGCCATAGCTTACACCAGGGTCGTCAAAGGAGAGGGTGACCCAGGAAGATAGGAATCCAGGCCTACAGAGCACAGCTCAGGCTGCACAACAGAGGTCTCTCTTCTGAATGCTGAGTTCTGTGCTCAATCGTGTCCAACTCTTTGTGGAACCCAGGTCTCCAGCATTGCAGGCAGATTCTTTACCGTCTGAGCCACGAGCCACTAGGGAAGCCCAAGAACACTGAAGTGGAAAGCCTATCCCATCTCCTGGGGAATCTTCCTGACCCAGGAATTGAAGCGAGGTCTCCTGCACTGCTGGAGGATTCTTTACCAACTGAGCTAGCAGGGAAGCCTGCTTCCCTGCTTCCCTACCGACTGCTCAAACCTCAAATCACCCTTCCCTGTCTCCTGCTATAAACTGATAAGCTGTGTGTACACCTTGTCCCACACCTCTGTCCCTGCCTCATCCTGCTTCATCCAGACCCATTTGTCCCTTCTCCTCAGGCCTCACACCTCGGGTTGTGAGGTTTACCTTGACTGCTCTTCACCCTTGTTAGCTCAGCGTCTTTTCCTCCGAAAAGCCTTTCCTGTGCTTACTCTGGGCTCCTGCCTTTCCAGGTTCTTGCTGAATTATATTGAAATCATCCATCTCCAGTTCTGTCTCTCCCCCTTGACTTTGTCCAACTCCTTCATGGCAGTGAACATTACTAATGAATTTATGTATCCACACAGCCAGGCTCAGCACAGGACATGTTACAGCAGGTGTGAAATACATGTTTGTTCAGTAGAAAGGATATAGAATGTATTACACCCTGAGTCCAGCTTCAAGGGGCTTTCATTAACACTGCAAAGTAAATTAAAATACATCTGTAATGTTTTGATTTTTATGAGGATAGATTCGTGTATCACTCCTGTAATTTTAAGTGACTTTAAAATAAATTTTAAATAACCATGCACAACAGAATGCATACAAGATGTTCCTAAGCGAATGGTAGGCCTTCCTTCTGACTCAAAAGCAGTCTTGTGTTTTCTTTTTCTAGTGCTTACTAGGATTTACTGGAAAGTTTGTTATCAAGGCTTTTTATTGATGAATTATCTGACTTATTCAGGGCAATGTATGTGAATGTAGATTTCGTTCCTTAACGCTGCCGTTTTGCCTACTCTTTGTCAAGCCGAGGGCCCCGTGGTGACAGCCCAGTATGAGTGCCTTGGCTGTGTGCATCCCATATCTACTAACAGCCCCGACTTGGAGCCTGTTCTGAGATATGCTATCCAATATTTTAACAACAACACCAATCATTCTCACCTCTTTGATCTGAAAGAAGTAAAAAGAGCCCAAAAACAGGTCTGTTCTTTAAGTTTTCTTTTGCCATAGTATTGCTAAAATGTGTTAGACCTTTAAGGTTTAGAATTTCTTTACCTAAAATAAATCTTTGGCCAGAGGACAATATGATTCCACAGGTGGTGGTGAGGAACTCTTCCATGTTCTCATATGACCAGCTTGGGGGAACAAAGGCTTTCTCCATAGGCACAGTGATTTGGATGCTGCAATGTGTAAAGAGGGGAAAGGAGGCTAATCAGACTTTCTTCCTGGGAGATTTGTTTTTAATGAATGGGTGGTCAGCTCTGCTTGTGCTATGAAACGGAAAAGTCGTTGGTGAAAAAAAAAGTCATTCTGGCCTTAGGATTTTAAGAAGACTCTATCATCACCTAGCTATCATGAGGCAAACATGACCCCCAATATTAAAATATACCTAAAAAGGTTGGCACAGTTGCTGGGTACCCTCTAAATTATAGTCTCGGTTTCATCAGAGAAAAGAGCAAATACTTGTATTAATATCTACTTGTATTAATATTAATTTCAATGGAAAAATCTGGTTTTTCCATTGAAGCCTTTACTGACAGTTGACTGGGCCCCTTGAATTTCAGCCTCTAATTATGGAGGACTCACTTTGGTCAGTAGCATTCCTTGCTTTTAAATTGACCTTTAGCTGACCTTCTGGAGCTTGCCTTCATGCAAGATGCAAGCTCTACTCGTTCTGTTCATATCCAGCTATCAGGGTGGGACCCACCTCAGATAAAGCAGGAGAAATCTTACTGCCTGGCCATCTGGGAGCCTAAGGACCTACTGGTTAAAGCCACTCCAGCTCCCAAGTTTTCTTTATCCATCTAGAAAAGCATTATTAATATTTTATAAAATTTAACAGATTATTTTTTTTCGTGCTGCCCACAGAGGAAATATTGCTAGGTCTTACTTAAGAAAATACAGTAACTCTATCTATAAATTGCTTTTCATTTTCAGATGTGTAGCTGTATGTGTGTGTTGTGTTGAAGGGTGTGAGCATCATAAAGTGCTCAATATTAATTTGGTAATGATTTTTGCCTAGTAATAACAATAGTTTGTATTTTTTGAGCACTTACTAAATGCCAGATATTATTCTAAGCTCCTTCTAACACTGTGAATAATGTTTAAACTGACCTTTAAATATTTAATCCAAAATTGTTTCAGGTGGTGGCTGGATGGAACTATGAAATTAATTACTCAATTGCACAAACTAATTGTTCCAAGGAGGAATTTTCATTCTTAACTGCAGACTGCAAGTCCCTTTCAAGTGGTGTAAGTAGGCAAAAAATCTAATTATAAAGTTCTTAGCCTTTTGTGTCCAGTATTTACAGGTGTGGAAACTCAGCTGTACAGGAAGACTTGGTCACTAAAATTTTAGATGACATTCAACAGTTCTGTTTACTGTCCCATTGAGAATCTGAAACTCACGTCACCTGTCAAGCTGCTTACCCAGGGGTCAGAGTCTACACACCTGGCAATAAGCATCTACAGATATATCCAGGGACTAGCAATAGCCTGAGACAAAACGATGCCACAGTTAAGCTTGTCTTTTCATGTCTTCATGCTTTCCTATCTCTATTTCCTTCTGTGTGCTCAACAGCCTTACAAGGCTTCTGAACTCTTCCCAGGACAATACTTCCAACTGTCTCTGCTTGTTTTCTTACCCTCCCTCCCCTACTTTTCTCTTTAATAAATACATCCTGAGTCTCTCTCCTTTAGTGATCCTTTGTAGGATGATATCTTATTACTGAACCAAAATTATGTTAAAAGAGAGCATCTAAAGGTGGCAGGAGTTAATGCATGTTAAGATGATCAGGCATAAGGTCCTTTCCAGGGGTATATGCACTTTAGCAGAAGGCTGTGCTTTAAGCAAGGAGTGGCTGCAAGTCTGTTCGCCTAGTCATTCTAGGTGATGAGAACTATTAGAAATAGATAATAGGGATGGTTTCACAACTCTGTAAAATGTCCCTGAATTATACACTTAAAAATGGTTAAGGAAAAAAAAAAAAAAGGTTAAGGAGCTTCCCTGGTGGCTCAGTGGTAAAGCCATCTGCCTGCTAATGCAGGAGACATGGGTTCAATCCCTGACCAGGGAATACCCCACATGCTGCAGAGCAGCTAGGCTGGTGCACCCCAAATACTGAGCCTGTGCTCTAGAGCCCGGGAGTTGCAACTACTGAAGCCCAAGCACCCTAAAGCCTGTACTCTACAACGAGAGAAGCCACTGCAGTGAGAAGCCTGGACGGCAGCCAGAGAGTAGCTGCAACTAGAGAAGAGCCCGTACAGCAGCACAGGCCCAAGTACAGCCACAAGTAAATAAATAATTTTTAAAATGGTCAAGATGGCAAATTGTATATATATTTTACCAGAATTTTTAAAAATAGTTAAAAAAAAAAAGAGAGAGAAGAGAGAAACCCTCTAAAATCATAGGTTCTAGTCACTGTGTAACTTTGTCAGTTTGAATTGAATCTGGCCTTTTAAGCATCTATAACATCTTCTGTTTTTTATGCTTAGCTTCAAATTGAGGTTATATAGGCCTAAATGTTATCTAGGTTTAATCTTGCTGCATCTGTTTATAAAAGCCCCAGTTAAGTTTTCGCTTTGCAACACAGAAATGCAAAGGCTGGTTGAGGTAACAAAGCCAGTCAGATTTTGGTACAATTTTCCTAAGCCTTCACTTCTTCATCTGTAAAATCGTGAAGAATAATAGTATCTATCTCACAGAGTTATTACACTAATTAAAGAACATAAAATGCAAATGAATTATTTTGCCCACAATTGGTAAGATTTAAGGCCTTGCTATTCAAAGTGTGGTCCACAGACCAGCAGCATCAGCAACACCAAGGAGCTTCTTGGAAAAGTAGAATCTCAAGTCCACCTACATCTACTGAATGAGAATCTCCATATTATCAGTAACAAGATTCTCAGGCAATTCATCTGCACATTAAAATTTGAAAAGCAAAGATTTAAGGAGTTTCCTAAGTAGTTCTCAGTCATGTTACACCTTAGAATCACTAGCCTAGCTTTAAAAACACCTATTCCCAAACCATTCCCCCAGACCTTCTGATTTCATTGGTCTGGGGTCAGATGATCAAAAGTTTCTCAGGTAGACCAAAGGTGCTGGTGATACTGAGAACTTTTGAGTTACCTCCAGTATACTTGTCCCCATCCAGAATTAAGGTATTGTAAATGTGGTATTTCCTATATCTTTAAAAAACATGACATTTGTTATATTCATGTGTGTTCTTTTGTTGGAAATATACATTTATAGGCATCTTCAACACAATAAGAAAACAAAGGAAAAAAATAATGTTACATCATATATCCAAACACTCAAAGTTATCTGAGTGTATTTCCTTCTTATCTTTTTTGGTGGGGAATATGGCCAATTTTGACTGGTTTTATGTGTGTGTTTTATTAGTTATAACTACTTTATATGCTACATTTTTTTCTATGTCTTTAAAACTCTTGATAAACTTCTTTTTAAATAACTTTTAATATCCTAGTGAAGATACCATAGATTGCTTTTTAAATTACCTTCCTATTTTTGGTCCTATGTTCAAAAGCAACAAAATATGTTGTTTCTGTTTTTATTATAATTAATACCTCACCAAATATCTTTTAGAATAAAGCTATTTCTGTGTTTTGGGTGGTGATGCAGTTGGTAAAGAATCTGCCTACCAATGCAGGAGACACAAGAGACACAGATTCCATCCCTGGGTCAGGAATATCCCCTGGAGTAGGAAATGGGAACCCACTCCAGTATTCTTGCCTGGAGAATCCCATGGACAGAGGAGTCTGACAGGCTACTGTCCATGGGATCACAAAGAGTCAGACATGACTGAGTGACTTAACCCTTGCTTCATATGGCTTTGCTTATCCTTGATGTTTATCTTACTCTATTAAAATTTTTTGAATTTTTTGGTTGTGCTACCCAGCCTGTAGGATCTTAGTTCCCCAACCAGGAATCAAACCCATGCCTCCTGGAGTGGAAGCATGGGGACTTAATGACTAGACCACCACAGAAAGTCCCTTGCCATTATGTTTAATCTTTCATTATGTTTTTTATTATATGCTATTATTCTTAAAGATGAAGTACCTTGACTTTGGTTTTAACTTAATCTGAAAGCCTCTGTCTTGCTAAAAGAAAATGTTACCCACTCACTTGTATAGCTACTATTTCTACATTAGGTATTCTTGTCATCTTATTTCATGTCTCTGTGTGTTTGTGTGTGTATTTGTTGGTGGTGGTGCTACTTTTTCATTGTTTCTTTTTTTTTGTGTTTTGCATATAGACTATGTTTTGCTTTGTTTTTCTCTATACAATAATTTGCAGAGTCAACA
This sequence comes from Bubalus bubalis, assembly GCF_019923935.1. Classification (NCBI taxonomy): domain Eukaryota; kingdom Metazoa; phylum Chordata; class Mammalia; order Artiodactyla; family Bovidae; genus Bubalus; species Bubalus bubalis. The sequence continues at coordinate 125,901,748 of NC_059157.1, read as the reverse complement.
TCCTAATTTTAATTTTACTAGTCATTTAAAGATTCTTAAAAACATTTTTAATTTATGGTCTTATATGCTTTTTAAAAAACAGGATATTGGTGAATGTACAGATAAAGCACATGTAGATGTCCAGCTAAGAATTTCTTCCTTCTCGCAGAAATGTGACCTTTATCCAGGTAAGGGATAATACGTGTTGGTGTTCATGCTGGTCCCAGACAACTGGCTAGGTCTTTCCATACCTATTGTGCTTTGGTTCCCATGATAAAGTGTACATGACCCACAGACCTTACTAGGAACACTGGGTCCCATACCTGCCCTGCTGTGCTACAGCAAGTACACCTGAGACTGCTCAGCAAGTGGCCAAAGAGAATACAGTGACAGAAGGAAAAACTTATGTTTTTTGGGCAAAGCTACCCTTTGATTACGTCAGCTGGTCTTTCTTGTATACCAGCTGTCTCTGCATTAGATATTGTGAACTAGGGGAGCTGTATCTCATTTTTAACTACTCAGAATAAGATCCTTTCAATTATAGTTTTTTTTTTCCTTTGCATGTTATAATATGGGGAAAGGGTGATAGTGCATATTTAAGGTCAAGTTAGTATTTCTTATACCAGTCAGCTCAGTCGTGTCGGATGCTCTGCGACCCCATGGACTGCAGCATGCCAGGCTTCCCTGTCCATCACCAACTCCCACAGCTTACTCAAGAGTAAGCTTATGGACTTATTCATGTCCATAATGTCAGTGATGCCATCCAACCATCTCCTCCTCCGTCATCCCCTTCTCCTGCCCTCAATCTTTCCCAGCATCAGGGTCTTTTCAAATGAGTCAGTTCTTCGCATCCGGTGGCCAAAGTATTGGAGTTTCAGCTTCAGCATCAATTCTTCTAATGAATATTCAGGACTGATTTCCTTTAGGATGGACTGGTTGGATCTCCATGCAGTCCAAGAGACTCTCAAGAGTCTTCTCCAACACCACAGTTCAACAGCATCAATTCTTTGGTGCTCAGCTTTCTTTATAGTCCAACTCTCACATCCATACATGACCACTGGAAAAACCATAGCATTGACTAGATGAACCTTTGTTGGCAAAGTAATGTCTCTGCTTTTTAATATGTTGTCTAGGTTGGCCGTAACTTTTCTTCCAAGGAGCAAGTGTCTTTTAATTTCATGGCTGCTGTCACCATCTGCAGTGATTTTGGAGCCCCCCAAAATAAAGTCTGCCACTGTTTGCACTTTTTCCCCATCTATTTGCTATGAAATGATGGGACTGGATGCCATGATCTTAGTTTTCTGAATGTTGAGTTTTAAGCCAACTTTTTCACTCTCCTCTTTCACTTTCATCAAGAGGTTCTTTAGTTCTCCTTTGCTTTCTGCCATAAGGGTGGTGTTATCTGCATATCTGAGGTTATTGATATTTTTCTCGGCAATCTTGATTCCAGCTTGTGCTTCATCCAGCCCAGTGTTTCTATGATGTACTCTGCATAGAAGTTAAATAAGCAGGGTGACAACACAGCTTTGACGTCCTCCTTTCCTGATTTAGAACCAGTCTGTTGTTCCATGTCAATTTCTAACTGTTCGCGGCTTGACCAGCACAAAGATTTCTCAGGAGGCAGGTCAAGTGGTCTGGTATTCCCACCTCTTGAGGAATCTTCCACAGTTGGTTGTGATCCACAGTCAAAGGCTTTGGCATAGTCAATAAAGCAGAAATGGATGTTTTTCTGGAACTCTCTTGCTTTTTTGATGATCCAACGGATGTTGGCAATTTGATCTCTGGTTCCTCTGTCTTTTCTAAATAAATCCAGCTTGAACATCTGGACTCATCTTGAATATTCTTATACCAAGGGTTGGCTTTTCTCATACTTCAAAAATAGTTGTGTACATTGCACAATATGAAGCATTACTGAAGTTTCCTGCTCACCAGAATCATAGGATTTAAATTTTTCCCGCAAGAAAATCATTCCTTTACGTTAAGCATTGCTTTTTACAGTTTCCATTAAAAATGCAAAAACTCCAGAAAAGAGCAGCATATTGATTGAGTCACCTTCTGATTGAAAGTTTCCCTAAACACACTTGGCTTTTAGAAGAGGAAAAGAGGAGAGATAGTCAGTTAGAGGTCTGACAGACAACCTCCACCGCTGGGTCTTGGGCTGCCACGTGGCCCTCTGTTGGTGGATGCTGGATCACATATGGAAAAGGTACTAGGCTAGATTGCTACTTCAGGGCACACACTGATGTGAAATCTGCATCTTTCAGGGAAGGGTTTTGTACCCACCATGATTTGTGTCGGCTGCCCCAAACCTATACCTGTTGACAGCCCAGACCTGGAGGAAGCTCTGAAGCATTCCATCGAAAAGCTTAATGAAGAGCATAATGGAACCTTCTATTTCAAGATTGACACTGTGAAAAAAGCAACAGTACAGGTCTGTAAATTATAGTGATAGTCTATTGCAAATTGTTTACTAATTTTGCCACTGATCTTGGCTCTGGATTGGGAAACAGTATACCTCACAAATGGGATTTGGTAGACTTGAATTTCAAGTCCCAACCTCACAGCATGCTTGATGTGTGATCTTGGACAAGTCATTTAAAGCACTGTCTCCGTTTTCTAGCCATAAAGGACTATAGTAAGTGTTAGTTGCTCAGTCATGCCTGACTCTTTGCGACCCCATGGACTGCAGCCCTCCAGGCTCCTCTGTCCATGAGATTTTCCAGGCAAGGATATTGGAGTGGGTTGCCATTTCCTTCTCCAGGGGATCTTCCCAACCCAGGGATTGAACCCGGGTCTCCTGCACTGCAGGCAGATTCTTTACTGACTGAGCTACAAGGGAAGCCCATAAAGGACTATAGGAAGGGTCAAAAAAATAACATATGTCAATCACTTCTCAAAATCTAAAGTGCCATATAAGTACTAGCAACTTGTATAATTAAGAAAATTGAGAGCTAGGAAAAACAAGACTTATCCTCTGCCTTTCTAGATCCATCTGTCATTATAACATCATTCAGTGCCTTGGGCTCAGCCACATCAGCCAGCCATTGCTCAGACTTTCTTTGCATGCTCATCTCCATCTCATTTTTTCCCTGCCTGGGGTGCCTTCCCCTCTACAAGTGTCCCTTCTAGGAATTCATCTCTCCTTCCATGCCTGTCAGTAGAGATGAAGGAGTATCCTTGTTTGGAGGTCACAGGGCCTAGCTCTGCAACAGCATCTGCCACTCACATCCTGGGTGACCCTGGGCAGTTATTCAGGCTCATGAAACCTTTGTGGCTGGATCAGAAAAGCCCAAATCCCTTCAAACTCCAACAGCATATGACCGATGTATTTATGGACAGATTCCTATTATGGAACCTCAAAACTGGCTTACCTAAATACAAGCTAAAGAAAAGTCATCAAAAAGGAGCCAAACTGGGAATTTCCTGGCAGTCTAGTGGTTAGGACTTCACACTGTCACTACTGAGGGCATGGTTCAAACCCTGGTCAGGGAACTAAGATCCCAGAAGCCATGCAACATGACCAAAGGGAAAAAACTATTATTGCAAACAAACATGATTTTTATAGGCTTCCCTGATGGCTGAGATGATAAAGAATCGGCCTTCAATGCTGGAGACCTAGGTTCAATCCCTGGGTTGGAAAAATCCCCTTGAGAAGGGAATGGCAACCCACTCTAGTATTCTTGCCTGGAGAATTCCATGGACAAAGGAGCCTGGCGGGCTACAGTCCACGGGGTGGCAAAAAGTCAGACAGGACTAAGTGATTAACACACAAAAAACATGATCTTTATAGTCTACAAAGAAAATCTCACTTTAAAAGTTCATTCTGGCTCAGTAATTGAATTTCTAGAACTATAAAATAGAAAAGTCTTTAAATACAATAATATTCATTGCAGCTTTAACTATAAAAGCAAAAAATAAAATAGTAAACTCTCAAAATGATCAATAATATAGAAATGATCAAATTGTGTCTAGCATATCCTTACAATGGAGTATTAAGCAGCAATTTTAAACCATCTTTGTGAGGAGTTCTTGATGTAGAAAATGCTTGTGTTATACTATGCAAAAAGAGGCCATAAAATTGAATAAACATTCTGTTCTTGATCATGTTATTAAAAAGTACAGGGAAAAGTACTGAAAAGAAATGTCTCAGGTTATTCATAGCTTTTAGGTGGCGTCACAGTGGGCTGCTTATTGTAATCTTCCTTATTTCCTGTATTAGTTTTATATGCTGGGGGGGAGGAAGACCTGAACAAACCATATTAAAATAAATCAAAACTGGCACTATGATTTCTGTCCTACTCAGACACTTATTTCTGGATGTCATATCCTCTCCCTGATTTCACTAGCACATAACCCATGTTAGGCTTACTTGAAAGGAGTACCAATTCATGCTGCTCTTGTCTTTGTCAACTTTTCTTCTCGCTGTTTTTCTGTAAAATTCCCTTATTCTTACTGATGCAGGAACAGTCCAGTACTCCACCACATAATCCACGTCAAAGAGTTGCTGTCAGGAAAGAACCACTCATTCTCAAGTGTGTGTATCTAGTCCTCTTGGTAGTCCCAGTTCTTTCTGTAAATTAGTCAACATTCTAGAATGGATGTGTTTATGCTAAGGGTACAAGGAAAACCACAATAGAATAAGCTACATCCCTTTACTTGCTAAATTAATCTGGAATATTGTGAGAATTTCAAATTTACTTTTAAGAGGTGACTTTTTACTTATTTTTGCATTTAAAGAGAGCAATTTGGTCACTCAAGGCAGCCCTAGTGGAAGCAGCTGATTTATTGGAAATCAGCTTACCATAATGAATTTGCAATAGCTAGTCTCTTAGTGACCCATTTGCCAAATAGCTAATTTGTTTTACAATTTTAGTCTTGCCTTGGCTTTGCATGTTTAGTCCTATTTGGGTACATGTCCATTCCAGGTTGGTTTCATATTTCAGATAACAAACATTTCTTAAATCCTTTGTTTTCTCATGTGAATGGTTGTGATTTCTGTCATATACCGTTCATTTTGCCCTATCCCCATGGCTGCTGTCAATGTTCTTCCCTGCCTCTGCTCAGATAAAAACACTTCAAGGATCTATGGGTGCACATTCAGGAATTTTCCTTTGACAAAAAGTCCTAGAAAGGTCAAGGAATATGTAGATGTCTAAGATTTATGATGCAAATTGACAGATCATCAAATGATTTGCAATTATGTCAATTTACATTCACACCATGTGGATGTAAGACACTGGCTGATGGTCTTGACTTGACCTATTCGAATACTACCAGCAGTGACTGAGATTCCGTGTTTCCCACACCTCACCAGGTGTCAGCTCTGTTTTTTATCCTTGACAAGATGCAAGGTTAAACATGATGTTGTATAGTTTTTTAAATGTGCATATCCTTGGTTATTAATGAAGCCCAGCTTGTTCAGGAGTAATGATCTTTTTAACTTCTCCAAAAGAGCTGGTTATGTCCTTGGTTCATTTCTTTAGTGTTGGGCTTTCTGTGTATAAGCATACTGACCCTACATCATATTTTTCCCAGTTTACCTTTTTACCTTATTCACTGTGACATTTGAGAATCAGTTTTCATTTTTGTCTAGTCAAATTTTGACATTTTCCCCCTTCCTTTAGGTTCTTTCCTCTGCTTTTCACCTATGAAAAGCCTCATCACCCTAAGAACTGATTAATGTTTTTTATACCTTTCTAGCTTATTTAGTTTAAATGTCTTAGGCATTTGGAACTTATGTTACTAAGTAGTATTCTATACTTTAAAAACAAAACTTGGACAAGATAGATTTAAGCAGGGAAGACTTCTGATAAGAACAGCAATATAGATGCGATTTTGAGGTTCTTGAATACAAGATATTACTGCTGCTGCTAAGTCGCTTCAGTCACGTCCGACTCTGTGCGACCCCATAGACAGCAGCCCACCAGGCTGCTCCATCCCTGGGATCCTCTAGGCAAGAATACTGGAGTGGGTTGCCATGACTAGGGCTACTTTATTCCTCCCCTCTGGACCCTGAATAGAATTAAGCCAACAGCTGTGATTTTTGTCATATATTGTCAACTTTCCTAGGCAACATCATATTAATCAACTGTGGCTCAGAGGTAAAGAGTCCACCTGCAGTGCAGGAGACTGGGGTTCAATCCCTGGGTCAGGAAGATCCTCTGGAGAAGGAAATGGTAACCCACCCTAATATTCTTGCCTGGGAAATCCCATGGACAGAGGAGCCTGGTGGGCTACAGTCCATGGGGTTTCAATAGAACTGGACACAACTGAGTGACTAAATAACAACAACAATGTCAGAAAACTGGATTAAAGTATACTCTCAAATTAAGCAACAAAATTCATGATCACCAATGTATACACTCGAAAACACTTTTTGGACTTCCCTGCCCAGCTTATATAGGTCTGGAGTTTTACAAGTTATCAAATTTGTCTTATAAATTTTACTTTGCTTACCTAGAAAATGTTGCCAGAAAAGGTAGAGGAGTAGTTTAGCTCTTCCTGTTCTCTGCTCTTCTCATCCTCCTCCCATTTCAATTCCTCCATGCTTTTCAAAAAACACAAAGAAAAACGGAAGACTTATATTATGGAATTATACTATCATTCCATAACTTTATTTTTTCAGTAATGGTCAGCTTTCCAGGAAACAGGTATGTATAATATATTCTTTTTGATAACTATATAATATTATACACACACACATTTAAATCCTAGAATGAAATGCTGAATAACTTAGCCTGAAAATTGAGCCACGTTAACTACCTTTTAAATTTATATGTATAATTTTAAAACATTTTAAAAAGTATATTTTTCAAGTCTGTAAAGGCTGTAAGCTTTTTTAAAAAAAACTGTGCTTGTGATTCTGTTGAAGTCAGTATATTGGGAAAAAACCACACAATGACCTTTAATTTTTAAGTAAATAAAGTACATGTATTCTAGACCAAAAAGAAAAAAAATTGGGCCACAAATATTAACAGAAGACAGTATTATATAATGATTAAAACTTGCTAGAGCTTAAAATAGTTTCTTAATATTAAAAAAAAAATCCCTCAGAGAAGCAAGCTAGAAATCCAAAGAACTTTCCTAATCACATAATTTAATCTACATAATTTCTATAGCAGTTCAGTTCAGTTCAGTTCAGTCACTCAGTCATGTCCGACTCTCTGCGACCCCATGAACTGCAGCACGCCAGGCCTCCCTGTCCATCACCAACTCCCGGAGTTCACTCAGACTCACATCCATCAAGTCGGTGATGCCATCCAGCCATCTCATCCTCTGTCGTCCCCTTCTCCTCCTGCCCCCAATCCCTCCCAGCATCAGAGTCTTTTCCAATGAGTCAACTCTGTGCATGAGGTGGCCAATGTACTGGAGTTTCAGCTTTAGCATCATTCCTTCCAAAGAACACCCAGGGCTGATCTCCTTTAGAATGAACTGGTTGGATCTCCTTGCAGTCCAAGGGACTCTCAAGAGTCTTCTCCAACACCACAGTTCAAAAGCATCAATTCTTCGGTTCTCAGCCTTCTTCACAGTCCAACTCTCACATCCATACATGACCACAGGAAAAACTATAGCCTTGAGTAGATGGACCTTTGTTGGCAAAGTAATGTCTCTGCTTTTGAATATGCTATCTAGGTTGGTCATAACTTTCCTTCCAAGGATTAAGCGTCTTTTAATATCATGGCTGCAGTCACCATCTGCAGTGATTTTGGAGCCCCCAAAAATAAAGTCTGTCACTGTTTCCACTGTTTCCCCATCTATTTTCCATGAAGTGATGGGACTGGATGCCATGATCTTCGTTTTCTGAATGTTGAGCTTTAAGGCAACTTTTTCACTCTCCTCTTTCACTTTCATCAAGAGGCTTTTCTCTGATTCAAGCTTTGGTAGAACAAAAAGGTGTGTTTAAAGGAAATATTTAAGTTTTCTTCCTACTTGTCCTAGATTCTACATATTATGACTTGAGCCTTTGAATTGCTGGTGAATCTTGCAGTTGCTGAAAAATAAAACTCAGGAAAATAGAAAAACAAAAATGATAGCATGGTTTTCTTTTCCCATTTAAAAAAGGAAATAAGCCCGATTGCCAAATATTTTAATGTACATACAAAGTTTTGTTGTCAAATATTTATACTTTTTGAGGGTAACTCTTATTTGTTCAGTACATAATTAAAATGTCAAGATTCTCCCCTAAAAGCCCTTATGATAAAAATGTATGATTTATTACACAACATTAATTAAGCTCCTATTTTGTGCTAATTCATTTTCCAGGTGGTAGCTGGACTAAAGTATTCTGTTGTGTTCATAGCAAGGGAAACCACATGTCCTAAGGGAAGTAATGAAGAGCTGATCAAGAGTTGTGAGATCAATATACATGGTGTGAGTATAATGCAGCTGTCTTACTGATTCTCTGGAAATCTGTATGATGTTTTATGCTTATTTATGTATCCCATGAATAACACTGTTTTCTCTTTGGCTTCGATTTTCATGGATAGCAAATTCTACACTGTGATGCTGATGTCTATATGGTGCCTTGGGAGGGAAAAGTTTACCCTACTGTCAACTGTCAATCACTTGGACAGGTATGATTCTAATCGCAGTTGCTTTGGGTTAACTATGCTCATTCTGAAAATATTTGGAGGTTGAAAATGAACCACTATTTACATGAATTGGAGGACTATCTTTTTTAAATGGGGAGAACACTCACATTTCTATGCTGATCTCTCTTCTTATGGCTAGAAAGGGAGAGCAGCTGTCCTCTTAATCACTCCTCTGACACGGCCAGTGTCCCGTGAGTTCACAGGTTCTCTTAGGGAAGCACATCCAAGGAGCTTAGGAAAAATGCAGGTCGCACACCCCACTCTACATTTCCTGAATCAAAAGCTGTATTTTAACACAGTCCCCAGGAAAGTCATACCCATATGCAAGTTTGAGAAGCATTAGGTTGCATCATTTTTTTACTTCTTAAAAGAACCCTGGGAGGTAAGTAGTACTTTCCCTACTTTCAAGATTGAGACACTAAAAATTACAAAGATGCTAAAGTCCTAAAGTGGATAATAACTTTATCAAGTGCTTCCTCCATCTTAGACACTGTACTGAGGACTTGACATTGACACATATTTTTCTCCTGACAACTCTACGAGGCAGGTGATTTTATTATTCCTATTTTACACACAAGGGAAGTGAAGCTAGGGGTGCTCAGATACAAATCTAGGTCAAATCAGAGCCTACTCTGTTCATCATCATACTGATAGCTAGTAGGCTCTGGCTTGTTTGACCTCAAAGACCACACTCTTTAAATCACCAAACACTGCCTCCAACCACCACATTCTCACAGGTAGTAAGTGTATAGGTAGAAATAACCCACAAATCCATAGCTTCAATGCAAGTTGCCTCTGCTCCCTTTGTTCTGCATTTAGGTTTTTGCCATATGTAGGTATGTATATAGTCTAATACAAACATTATACAAAGGCTGTGTTTCAAGCTTGTGAACATATATATCCTGTGTTTCAATTCAGCAGAGTGATTGTAGATATATGCTGCTTATATATTCCATTCTTAAAACCAGTTAAGGTGTTTTTGGATAAAAAGCAGTAATATGCTAATAGAAATAGTATCAATTAATAAATAATGTGCCATGGCTTATGGAATCATAGGCTTAGAGAGTACCCTAGAGATCATGTAGTTAACCATCCAGTTTTTCCTGATTAAAAACTCTCTATTTTAGAGTATTATTAGGAACAAGAATCAATATCTCTAAGTTATTAAATCAATCAAAAGAGGAAAAATTTTTCATTTTCATCCTTTATGGAATATTAATGTATATAGCACTTAAAATCTGGCAAAGACGTTCCCTATCGTAAACTAAGATAGCATTGTCAGGCCCCCATCCCTTCTTTCTTTTTTGATAGTGTGGTTTTCACAGTAATGCATTCATCTTAATATTTCCTGTTTAGACCTCACTCATGAAAAGGCCTCCAGGTTTTTCACCTTTCCGATCAGTTCAAGTGATGAAAACTGAAGGAAACACAGCTGTAAGTCTACCCCACTCTGCCATGTCACCTGTACAAGATGAAGAGCGGGATTCAGGAAAAGAACAAGGACCCACTCATGGGCATGGCTGGGACCATGGAAATCAAATAAAATTACATGGCCTTGGCCATAAACATGAGCATGACCAAGGTCATGGGCACCATAGGAGTCATGGTCTTGGCCATGGACATCAAAAGCAACATGGTCTTGGCCATGGACATAAGCATGGTCATGGCCACGGAAAATATAAAAACAAAAGAAAAAACAATGGAAAGCATTATGATTGGAGGACACACTATTTGGCAAGTTCTTATGAAGACAGCACTACATCCTCTGCACAGATGCAAGAGAAGACAGAAGAGACAACACTCTCTTCCCTAGCCCAGCCAGGTGTAGCCATTACCTTTCCTGACTTTCAGGACTCAGATCTCATTGCAACTGTGATGCCTAATACACTACCACCTCCCACAGAGAGAGATGATAACTGGATCCCTGACATCCAGATACAGCCAAATAGCCTTGCATTTAAATTGATTTCAGATTTTCCAGAAACAACCTCCCCCAAATGTCCTGGTCGCCCCTGGAAGCCAGTTAATGGAGAGAATCCAACTGTGGAAATGAAAGAGTCTCATGATTTTGATCTCTTTGATGCTATTCCTTAATTTAGGCAGCCAGGGGTATTTCTTTAACATCTCATCAACCCCTGTCCCCATTGTCCAAAGATCCTCATATAATACAACAAAAACCATGAACATTCAGAACAGCCTAGAGAGAAATAAATGGTGAGACTCCCCATCAATCTCTATGGATGACATAAACTGTGTGCAGAATTCTAACTCCTTTCTGAGGTTTCCTCCCAAGTTTTCTTAACTAGTACAGAAAATGGACAAACTAATATACTTGTGGCCTACTGCAGTTGCTTTTCTGATAATGAATGTGTACCTTCAAATGTACATCATCAATTTTCATACAAAGATTCCTGACATTTTGAATAAACTGTAACATCTGGTCCATATGTGGCAATAAGGGAAGTTAGAGACTGAATGCCGAACTTCTTAATGGAGGAAAAAAATAATAAAAACCTCCAGAGGTCAAAGAGGAACAAGAGAGAAAGACAGATTGGCCAAAGGGAGGACAGAGAAAATAAATTAATTGACTTCCTGTTTCCAAAATGGGTTAGTAATCTCAAACAGTTACTCCCATGTGACAAAGCTATTCTGATAATTCTCTTTCTGGGTGAGAGTGTTTCTTGTAAGTCAGTAACTTCTGTTTACTCATTAACTACGCTTTGCAATAGGGCTTTCAAATAGGAGTTTTCTGTTTGTTTGTATGTTGCCAGCATTAGACTGAGTAATCCTTACAGTTCAATCCTTACAGCTCTGAGTTTAATGATAAGGATGGAAAGCAGAAGTAATACAAAGGCTGGCCTGCTTGAGGAAATCTTTTTTTTAATAATTGATAAGGGAATATCATGATATGTGATGCAAATTTTGTTCAGAAATTTTATGAGAAATTCTTTCTAGCCTTTATAGTTGCATTTTCTTTTTCTATAACATTGAAGTATATGGACTTTTGCAGGAAAGAATAATATGATTATCTTTAATTTACTGGTAATGTGATGGAGGCATGTCTTTCACAGCCCCTGCTGTGCTTTTGCCTAGGGAAATAGGGCTTTATACACCCACACTCACCTGTGGATGCCCATCACTGTTTCTTCAACTTATTGGATGCATTTGAGCCACTGAGTTTTTATTTCATTCAAAATATTATCTGTACTTGCAAATAAAGAACCAATGATCTCAGGAAAAGGTCTCATCTTGTCAATTAGTGGCTTCACCTTCCTCTCTTTGAACGATAACCTCAGATTAACAGAGTTTTACTATACTTACAGACGCACGTAAGGTCCTGTGAGTACGAGGGCCGACCTCAAGAGGCAGGGGCAGAGCCAGCACCTCAGGGTGAGCTCAATTTACCGGCAGAATCTCCACAGTTGGCACAATAGACCCGACAACCTCTGTCAGCAGCCCTGCGTGGAAGGACGAGAAGGTGGGGTAGAATTTAAATAGAGAAGAATGCTGTTTTATCCCTCTGTGACTGACTGAAATAAAGTTCTGTCTTTATGTTCCCCTCCTGGTTAATTCACGCTGGTCTCCTTTCAGTCACGACCAACCTGCAGCCAAGTTGAGATGATCAGAGAGCCAGCATTAGGGCTCTGCCCTAGGGGCTCGCAGTGCAGCCCTGGAGCATTCTTGTTCACTGAGGCAGGATCCCGTAGCTGGGGCTTCCCTATCACAGAGACCTTGTCATGGGTGCTCAGTCAAGGGGTAGTGGGTCATGTTTCCACCAAGGATCTAAGGACTCTCTCCCTTTCCTTCTTCCTCCTCCTCCTGATTGCCAACCCAATGCTGAGAGAATTTGTCTTATTATATTATTTTTTTATGATCTAAATTATTACCAAAAAAGAAAAAAAATCTTTTGTTAATATATCTACCAACTTCTCATTATCAGAAAATACTGAGTCTCAAAAAAGTTGAAAGAAAATATAAAATTATCTTTCTGATCTGGGTAAAAGAAAAGAAATAGAAAACCATTAGAATACAAGATAAGAGATTTAGGATTTTCTGTAACAAACACTTATTGAAGCCTCCTTTTGTGGCATAACTTAATCCTCACCACCACTCTGAGGTCTCTGTGATCACCTTTCCTTTACGAGGAAGCTGTAGCTCACAGAGCCCTGCCCAGAGTCACAAAGTTAATATGCGACAGAGCTGGTATTCAAACTCAGACCTTTGAACTTTAGCACACTGTGTTATCACAGGGCTTTACAGTATTATCAATACTGTCATTACGAAAAACACATCAAGATAATTTCTGACTCTGGGATGATTATGATTTCACTCCAAAGCCCTTATGAAATATTTCATAGTATCTGGTGCTATTCTGAGTCCTGCTCATGGTAAACTAGAACAGAGTCAAGCACAGGCATTAGCTATTTACCATAGTCAACTGAGAAAAAGAAATATTTTTATTACATTTTAAATGTTGAGTTTTTATTTAAAACATTCCCCTCCATTGTACTGTCCAGACTGAAGAGGCAGTCAACAAAAAGAAACTTGTGCAATCATTTTAAAGAATTACAGACTAAGATGAAGATGCCATCAACAAGATGACAGAAGTGGATGTGTCTTCTTTTTTGTCAGTCTTAGTTTAAATACTTGGCAGCTTATCACACGTTTGAGGCATCCTGAGTGCTCAGAGCATGTGTGTGGTGATTGGTGCTTCTAGTCATTTTTAGTCGAATTGGGTTCACATATTCAGCCTATATGCTTCTCTGATAGCTCAGTTGGTAAAGAATCCGCCTGTAATGCAGGAGACCCCAGTTTGATTCCTGGGTCAGGAAGAGCTGCTGGAGAAGGGATAGGCTACCCACTCCAATATTCTTTGGCTTCCCTTGTGGCTCAGCCAGTAAAGCATCCCTCTGCAATGTGGGAGACCTGGGTTCAATCCCTGAGTTGGGAAGATCCCCTGGAGTAGGGAAAGGCTACCCATTCTAGTATTCTGGCCTGGAAAATTCCATGGAGAAGTCCATGGGGTCGCAAAGAGTTGGACGCAACTGAGTGACTTTCATTTCACTTCACTTCACTTCACTTCACGTTCAGCCTATGGGAGCCTCAAAGCAAAAAGAAGAGAAATAAATTTCAAAAGACATGAATGCTTTACCTTGAAGAGCTTACAATCCCTTTGGGAAACCAAGACAAAGCATAGGGAACAGATATTTAATCCGAACAGCATCTTTGTGGAGCAGTGAACTTGACTAATGTGATGGGAAGATGTTGAATAGGTGGAAGGACCAAAGTGGAGAGAGAAAGTAAAGCCCAAGTGAGATGGTTCTTAAAAAAAAGTTTTATCAAAATATAGTTGACCTAACATGTTGCATTACTTTCAACTGTACAGCAAATGATTGACATATGTGTATATGCATGCTGCTGCTACTGCTAAGTCACTTCAGTCGTGTCTGACTCTGTGCGACCCCATAGACGGCAGCCCACCAGGCCCCGCCGTCCCTGGGATTCTCCAGGCAAGAACACTGGAGTGGGTTGCCATTTCCTTCTCCAATGCATGAAAGTGAAAAGTGAAAGTGAAGTCGCTCAGTCGTGTCCGACTCTTAGCGACCCCATGGACTGCAGCCTACCAGGCTCCTCCGTCCATGGGATTTTCCAGGCAAGAGTACTGGAGTGGTGTGCCATTGCCTTCTCCCAAGTCACTTCAGTCATGTCTGACTCTTTGCGACCCTAGGATTGTAGCCTGCCAGTCTCCTCTGTCCATGGAATTCTCTAGGCAAGAATACTGGAGTGGATTACCATGCCCTCCTCCAGGGGATCTTTCCGACCTAGGGATTGAACCTGCATTTCTTACATCTGCATTGGCAGGCAGGTTCTTCACCACTAGCACCAGCTGGGAAGCCCATATGTGTGTATACCTATGTGTATATATATAGATAGATAGGTAGATATATTCTTTTTAAGGTTCTTTTCCATTATAGGTTATTAAGAGATATTGAGTATAGTTCCCTGTGCTACCAAGTGGGAGTTTAGATTTGTCAGTTTAGATTTGTCTCGCTTCTGTCTCATCACAACAAAGATTTGGAGCGATGGACATTAAAGCCCTCGGCGTGTCACAGCTCTCGGGTCTTGGACAGACTCTGTTATAGCTCTTAGACAAATCAGTGTTACAGCTCTATTTTATTTAGAAAATAGCAAGAGAATCCATCCTCGAGGCTGAGGGCATGCCAACTCAAGGATGCGATAAGAAGAGAGTGGGGGAGCGTGCCAGCGTGCGGTGGGAAGAGAGAGAGAGAAAGACAGTGTGTGCTTTGGCTTCTCTTTTTATGTTTTTTTCCCTCCCCCTGGGCCTGCCCTATGTAAATTGGGCTAGCCAGGAGTGCTGTTTGTTCTACCTGAGGTCCTCACTCAGGTCCTCGGACCTTTCTTTGACCTTCCTTTGTTCTATTTTCACGGGCTTTTCCCTTCCTTGTCTTTTAGCCACCGCCATTTTGGACTTCTGTTTCCTATTCTACCTACCTAACAGATTGAAATAATCAGTGTGGGACCTGTCATATAAATGGGGAAGTAGCATTAGATAGCTTAGTTTTATGGACTAAGCCTGTAGAAAACATGTGAGAACCTGCAATAACATGACTCCTTATATCAAAAAGAACATGAAGAGATGGTTCCCTGAAAATAACCTTCATTTCTACTACTGAGCTAGAAACCCAAAACTAGCAGCAGACTTTTGTTATAACAGCTCTCCTGCCTTTTATCTTCTCTACATGACGTTTGGAGATGGTACTCTATTGCGTCTGGAAATAACACTAGTCTATCACGGCAATTTAAAAATGGATGAAACAGTAGCTCCTGGAGAGAATATAAATACAAGCTTTTTAGGTGAGTAATATTTACCAGCTGAGTGACTTAGTACTGTGTCAACTGGGCTAAATAGGAATTATTAAAAAAAAAAAAAACTGCTTTGCTATGTGACTGTAGGCTAGAGTTGTTCAGAGGAGAAATTTATTTGTGATTGAGAAAATGAAATGGAGCAGTGCTGCTACTCCCGAAAGTCGTGGGGTAAGACGCAGAGATGCTGCTCACTCCTGCTGGTTTCATCCTCCCTGCTCTGAATGTGACAACCCCCCGCCACCCCAATACCAGCCACGTGGACCTCCAGCCACACGAGTCCCACCAGGACCACAACCTTCCACAGATGTCTTCACCAACTCTCCTTCACTGTCCCTCTGGCAGCCGGATGTGTTTGTCCAGATTTCCCTAAAATTTCTGGTTTCTAAAAGCACCAATGCCTCTGTATAGAACAAGGAACTCTGCTCAATATTCTGTAATAATCAAAGTGGGAAAAGAATTTTTAAAAGAATCAGTTCAGTTCAGTCGCTCAGTCGTGTCCGACTCTCTGCGACCCCATGAATCGCAGCACGCCAGTCCTCCCTGTCCATCACCAACTCCCAGAGTTCACTCAGACTCATGTCCATCGAGTCAGTGATGCCATCCAGCCATCTCATCCTCTGTTGTCCCCTTCTCCTCCTGCCCCCAATCCCTCCCAGCATCAGAGTCTTTTCCAATGAGTCAACTCTTCGCATGAGGTGGCTAAAGTACTGGAGTTTCAGCTTTAGCATCATTCCCTCCAAAGAAATCCCAGGGCTGATCTCCTTCAGAATGGACTGGTTGGATCTCCTTGCAGTCCAAGGGACTCTCAAGTCTTCTCCAACACCACAGTTCAAAAGCATCAATTCTTCGGCACTCAGCCTTCTTCACAGACTAACTCTCACATCCATACATGACCACAGGGAAAACCATAGCCTTGACTAGACGGACCTTTGTTGGTAAAGTAATGTCTCTGCTTTTAAAAGAATAGATACATATATATGTATAACTGAATCACTTTGCTATACACCTGAAATTAACACAACGTTGTTAATCAACTATGCTCCAATATAATTTTTTAAAGTACCAGTGCCTGAGGAGGGCTGATTTGTAACCTTTCAACTCCTTTTCCTGGATCTTACTTCCCTAGCCCCTCCCACTATGGTGTAAAGTCTGATTTCTAAGGTAAATTCTTTGTACTGTAATCTTCACAGTGGTTCTGCTTTCCTGATCAAACCTTGACTCATACACCAGGCTTTTCCCTCCTATCTTTTTTCACTAGGGGAACACAACCCATCGCTTTGGAACACAGAGCCAGGCCCAAGAATACAACTGCCTTTAAGCATCTCCTAGGAAATAAGTAAAGTTTGTTCCTGCCCTAAGAAGATCAGTTTAGTGGTGGACATAGACATATAAAAGTGTATATATAGTTACCATATGTAAAATACATGACCAGTGTAAGTTCGATGCATGAAGCAGGGCACTCAAAGCCAGTTCTCTGGGACAACCCAGAGGGATGGGATGGAGAGGGAGGTGGGAGGCAGATTCAGGATGGGGGGACACATGTACATGCGTGGGTGATTCATGTCGATGTAGGGAAAAAAACCACCACAATATTGTAATTAGCCTCCAATTAAAATAAATAAAAATTTTAAAGGCCAATAAACGTTTGAAAAGTATACAATTTTTATCACACCCATAATTATCAAATAAATGTAAATTATAACTTTAAAAAAGTGTATATAGATCAGCATAAAGATTACAGCAGTAGGTAGAGGTGTGCTTAAGGGGCAATGAGAGCAGGAAGGAAAAGTTGAATCTGAGAGGCTGTAAGCAACCTGAGATGCCTCATACAGCATTGTATTGCCAGGGCCCAGGCACACTGCCGTAAAGAAATTTAATGTTCAGTCAACATTTCCTGAATTGAAGTAAACGGAACTTGTGTATGGCACAGCATTAAGCCCTAAAAATACATACACATTGAACAAGACAAACAGTTCTTGCCTTTTCCCTGGATCTTACTTCCCTAGCCCCTCCCACAATGGTGTAAAGTCTAATTTCTTTTTTTTTTTTTAATTTAATTTTATTTTTAAACTTAACATAATTGTATTAGTTTTGCCAAATATCAAAATGAATCCGCCACAGGTATACATGTGTTCCCCATCCTGAACCCTCCTCCCTCCTCCCTCCCCATTCCATCCCTCCGGGTCGACCCAGTGCACCAGCCCCAAGCATCCAGTATCGTGCATCGAACCTGGACTGGCAACTCGTTTCATACATGATATTTTACATGTTTCAATGCCATTCTCCCAAATCTTCCCACCCTCTCCCTCTCCCACAGAGTCCATAAGACTGTTCTATACATCAGTGTCTCTTTTGCTGTCTCGTACACAGGGTTATTGTTACCATCTTTCTAAATTCCATATATATGCTTTAGTATACTGTATTGGTGTTTTTCTTTCCGGCTTACTTCACTCTCTATAATAGGCTCCAGTTTCATCCACCTCATTAGAACTGATTCAAATGTATTCTTTTTAATGGCTGAATAATACTCCATTGTGTATATGTACCACTGCTTTCTTATCCATTCATCTGCTGATGGACATCTAGGTTGCTTCCATGTCCTGGCTATTATAAACAGTGCTGCGATGAACATTGGGGTACACGTGTCTCTTTCCCTTCTGGTTTCCTCAGTGTGTATGCCCAGCAGTGGGATTGCTGGATCATAAGGCAGTTCTATTTCCAGTTTTTGAAGGAATCTCCACACTGTTCTCCATAGTGGCTGTACTAGTTTGCATTCCCACCAACAGTGTAAGAGGGTTCCCTTTTCTCCACACCCTCTCCAGCATTTTTTACTTGTAGACTTTTGGATCGCAGCCATTCTGACTGGTGTGAAATGGTACCTCATAGTGGTTTTGATTTGCATTTCTCTGATAATGAGTGATGTTGAACATCTTTTCATGTGTTTGTGAGCCATCTGTATGTCTTCTTTGGAGAAATGTCTATTTAGTTCTTTGGCCCATTTTTTGATTGGGTCATTTATTTTTCTGGAGTTGAGCTGTAGGAGTTGCTTGTATATTCTCGAGATTAGTTGTTTGTCAGTTGCTTCATTTGCTATTATCTTCTCCCATTCTGAAGGCTGTCTTTTCACCTTGCTAATAGTTTCCTTTGATGTGCAGAAGCTTTTAAGGTTAATTAGGTCCCATTTGTTTATTTTTGCTTTTATTTCCAATATTCTGGGAGGTGGGTCATAGAGGATCCTGCTGTGATGTATGTCGGAGAGTGTTTTGCCTATGTTCTCCTCTAGGAGTTTTATAGTTTCTGGTCTTACGTTTAGATCTTTAATCCATTTTGAGTTTATTTTTGTGTATGGTGTTAGAAAGTGTTCTAGTTTCATTCTTTTACAAGTGGTTGACCAGATTTCCCAGCACCACTTGTTACAAAGTCTAATTTCTAAGATAAATTCCTCATAGTGTGGTTCTCACAGTGGTTCTGCTTCCAACTAGTGTAGTGGTTCATAAATGTTAGCATGTATCAGAATCTCCTGGAAGGCTTGTTAAAACCTGAATTGCTGAGGCCCATTTCCAGAGTTTCTTACAAGGTGGGTGTGTGGTGGAGCCCTGGAATTTGAGTGTCTAACAGGTTCCCAGGAGATGCTAGTGCTTCCGATTCAGGTAACAGACTTTCAGAACTGCTGGTGTAACAGTTCCCCACCTGGCAACTTTTGGAAAATACAAACTCTGTTAGAGCATCGTCCCAGACCTATTAAATCATGTTTTAAAGGCTTTGCAGGTGATTTTAATCTGCAGGTCAGGGTTGAAACCACTGATGTTAATGGTAGCAGTTACCATTTATTACTTGCTTGCTATGTTCTGGACACATCTGAGGAGTGCATACGCATTATCACTCTGTGAACCCCATTTTACAAGTAAGAAAACCTCATAGAGGTGAGATAAGCTGGCTAAAATCACACAGCAAGTGTTGGGAGGAGAGGCAGGATTGAATCGTCTTTCTGACCTCAAAATCCACACTTAGAAGACCAATGACTGGGCCTCACAGAAACTGCGCGCCTGATTTGAATATTGAATGATGCATAGAAGTGTCCCAGGCAGGCCAAGGGAAAGAGTATTTCAGGGTAAAGAACTGAGCTCCACATTTCCAGAGGTGCTGAAGAGGTCAGAAGTTAGAGGTATTCTGGGGAGGGTCTCTGAGCTGGGTAGGCGGGCAGGACAGAATGACATAGATGGCTATTGTCCTCCAAGATCCTAGAATTCTATAATGAGGCAATCTAAACCTATGGACCAAGAGGAGAAAGAGATAGGCAGTGACGTTTGCTCAGTTGCCCTGAAAGACTAATAATGAGCAGAAACCTCTCTCCCGCATTTCATTTCTGTTTTGAACATCTACTACCCTCATTCCAAAATCTTAATCACCTCAAAACAACTTTTGTTGTGTGCTGTGTCGTATCGATTCTTTGAAACCCCATAAACTATAGCCCACCAGGCTCCTCTGTTCATGGGATTTTTCAGGCAACAATACTGGAGTGAGTTGCCATTTTCTTCTCCAGGGAATCTTCCTGACCCAGGGATTGTCTCCTGTGTCTCCTGAATTGTAGGCAGATTTTCTACCGGTTGAGTCCTCAGGAAAGCCCTAAACAACTTTACGCTAGTTCTATGTGCTAGTTCTAGGTAAATATTAATCAATATAAACCAGAACATAAGACAGGAAAATGTAGGACTAAGATGGAGGCTATTCACATGCAAATATTCATTTAAATGTTGAAATTCACTATTAATTTTTCTCTAAGGTTCCTGACATCTGTATTCTTTCTTTTTATATACTATTTTATAGTACATACTTTAATGTTTAGTGTGGGAAATGTAGAAAATACAGAATAAGGTAAAGCAAGAAATAAAAACTCCTGTCATCTCATCAGACTTGCTCTAGTGGCCCCGATGATAAAGAATCTGCCTGCAATGCAGGAGACCCGGTTTTCATCCCTGGGTCGGGGAGATTCTCTGGAGAAGGCAATGGCAACCCACTCCAGTATTCTTGCCTTGAGAATTCCATGGACAGGGGAGCCTGGCAGGCTACAGTTCATGGGGTGCCAAAGAGTCAGACACGACTAAGTGACTAACATTTTGACTGCTTTCAATCTCATCAGCCAAAGGAAACTACTGTTGAAATTTTGGTTATGACTTTTCAGAAATATTTTCTCCAACTACCTGAAGGTATGGGTATTCCAAAAAGGAAATTATCTTGTAAATATAACATATAATCTCTAATTTTTACTCAGAATATATCGTGACCACTTTTTATGCCCATAGATTTGATTTTCATAAATTCATTCCCAACTGTGATAAACATATGAACAACTTTTTAACAATGATACACTGCTGAGAAACTGTAGCGGGTAAGAAAATTCAGTAAGTATGGTATTTGTTGTTGCTGTTACTCTGGGGATACTAGAAAAGGTAGATCCATAAAATAGGCGGAGACTCATCTGAGTAGCTGACTCACAGTAGTCTTTACTTTCTGAATAAGTGTTCTAAATTTGAAAGGTGATTCAGCTTAAATCTTATTCAAGTGAGTGAGGATTCTTTGTGAAAGTTTAGCCCCAGCAAGAAGCAAGTTTTCCCTCGTGGCCAGGAAAAATGAGAAACAAATTGAAGAGCACAAGTGGCCCTCACCTTCCCCCGGTTTCTTTCCTCCTATACGGGGAACTGCTGCCCCCCAGAGGATAAATGCAGAAGTGACGGTCTTTGTGGGAAGTTCGTAGTGGCTCACCGGTAAAGAATCTGCCTGCAATGCAGGTTCGATCCTGGATGGGGAAGATCCCCTGGAGGAATAGTAACTCACTCCAGTATTCTTGTCAGGGAAAATCCTACGGACAGAGGAGCCTCACGGGCTACTCAAGGCCACTTGAAGAAAGTGCTTTTTCTTTTTAAAGAATGTATTGCCATCCTTTCTTTTCATTGTTCTTAGAGGGCTGCTGCATCATTTCAGTTTGCCTAAGAGTTCACCAATTCCTTTTGTTATATGCTGTGGATTTTTTTCCTATATGAAAGTTCTTATGTACCCAGGAAGATGTAGGATTCTGAAGGGCAAGGTAGCCTTTCTGAAGCAGCAAAAGATTTCTGTCCTGGAGGACCGGTGTAGATATGCCACAAAAGACAGAGGGCAAGAGCCTCCCTCGGTAGAAGTCTTTGCATTATATAGGATGACTCAAGCATGGAAGAAATTAGAAAAGGAAGTCGAGTTAAATTTCTCAAATTCAGTGGGCCTCCTATAATTGGTGACAAAAGACCACTAAGACTTATGAGTCTAAGGGAAAGGATCATAAAGATTCTCCAAAAAAAGTGAAACATTAAGCCTGATGGGAAATTCTCTAAGCTGTGAAGAAAGATAAATGCTGGGTTGTCACTCTGTCTGCAAATAAAATTACACTCTAGAGTTTATAGAAAGGAATCAAGTAGGTTAATATCAGTCTTCAGAAAATTGAAACTTAAAAGGTCTTTTTTCTAGGAAAAGGTAACTTCTAAGTGGAAAATTTTAAATTTAGATGAGAGTTAAAACTCTAACCAAAATAAAATTTAAAATATATAAATGTATAAAATTAACTATATTATACAAATTTAATAATTTATATATTTTGAATAATAATTTAATATAATTTATTAATAATACAAATTTAAACATTACCATTTTCTACTATAAATACTCTCAAAACATTTTTAGATGAGGAAAAGGAAAATTTAACTTCATTGAATGACCTGTTGTCTCTCTTATTTATATTGTAAAAAATAGAGATAGAATTTATAATGTAAAACATGGCAGACTGACCACAGGCCAACAGTGAGTAGTTATAAAAAGGGAAGGAAAAGATTAAACAAATACAGGAGACCCCTTTCATTTGTAAGATGATGAATTATAAAGATACAGCTTCCAATTGAAAAGACTTTGAAAAATCCTTTTAACCAAGATTCACGGTTTTCATGTTACTTTTAAAATACATGAATAAAATTAAATAAACAGTAAACTATAAGCCAGATTTATATAATACTATTCAAATACTTTAATAATTTATTTCATATATTCTGAATGTGGAAGATAGCTGTATTTCTCCTGGTTTTGCTATGTGAGAAATAAAAATGCAAACATAGCATTTTATTTCATGTGAGAAATTCAACATTTTACAAAACGCTAAAGTTCCATAATTCTAAACACTTGCCCTATAAATTATTATTGCTTAAAATATATAAACATGTATGGCATACAATTGGATTGAGTTTTTGTTTGAATGACTGGTATCATTAGAAACTAGTCTCAAAAAGCTTAGGCAATACTGTAATTTATTGTGGAGTTTCTCCACTACCTTTTATGTATAAGCTTATAACTTATGACAGCTCTCTGATAAAAATTTAAAATCAGCATTGGACTTTAATGTCCACTTAATATATTTGTCTAAAATTGTAGATTGTCTTTGGAAACTTAGACTAATAGTTTATTGAGATACTTAATTATGAATTAATATTTCCCTGGGAACTTTAAAAAATATTAAAATTCAGAGAACCAAGAACTGTGAAGAATTTAAGATTTTACTCTAATTTCAGCCAACAAGCTAGTCGTCCCCAGTTTCATGGACGTTAGGAGAAAACATGAGGTGCCTGGGTCAGAGTCAGTATTCTTCCCAGCAACCCAGCGCTTCATCAATCTCCTATGTGCCAGTTTCTACAGAGTAACACAAAGAGCGTCAGGATGTACCTGCATTGCCCACATAGTGGACTGCATTTACAAGGGAGGACACCTGAATTTAAAGAACACAAATATTTCACAATGAGCAGTAAGATCATCTAACCTTTATACTGGAGTGGGACATTATCATGATGGGCAGTAAATAAAACACATCCTTTGCTCTGGAGGGAGAAACAATTTCTATTTCCTGGTTGTTGACAGTACAGACATCTTTGGAAGATAGTCCAGAACAAAGGAAGTCATTGCTTCTGCTCTTAGGATGTGCAGAATCCTGAGAAACCCATGGAGAATGGTCTCCCAACACAGAGAGAAATAAAAAATGAAATGCATAGTTCCTACATAATACCTATGCATGGTTTTATACATGTATTCTCATTTGTGCATGAACACTTTTTTATTCAGAATACTCAAGATAAAAAAGCATGTGCATGCTTGTTGCTCAGTCATGTTCAACTCCCTGCAATTCCATGGACTGTAGCCCATCAGGGCCCTCTGTCCCTGGGATTTCCCAGGCAAGAATACTGGAGTGGGTTGCCATTTCTTCCTCTAGGTGATCTTCCCAACCCAGGGATCAAACCTGCATCCTCTGTCCTGCATTGCAAGCAGATTCTTTACCTGATGAGCCATTATATATATAAACATCAAATGATGATATACTTGATAAAGTTGTTTTAAGAGCTGGAGTTTTAAAGCTTTAAGTATTGTTATTTAAACTTAGATGACTATATCACTGCATGAGTGCACATGTGCATATCCAAGTTATATTAAGGTTAATAATGTAAATATATATATATATATAACAGAGGAGACTTGTTTATGAAAGGAAAATTGGTCTCTGGGTATGTCATTTATTGTCAACATGAAGCAGGTGGAAGTTCTTTTCCTAAATTATATTCTAACATGGGAATAAAAATTGTCACACCTCTGTGTGTGCCCTCTCTCCTTTCCCAAGTGTGTCAATATTTACACTGATCCTTGGGGTACTTTTGAATACTTCACGATTGTACCGAGGTTCCTCACTGCTAAAAGAATTATATTTTCCACTGTTACTTCTCTATGGCTGTTATAACATATCCATTTTTAATTTTCAGTCACTTTTGCCATTATTTTTATCAACTGTCCAGTCTCTTTGGGCCACCTTATCATATATCATTTCTATAACTTAACCAGAAATTCAGAAGATTTAGGCATTCACAGGATATCATTTTCACCCAACCATCTTTGTTGTTCCCCAGAGTAACCAAGATTGACTCCCTTATCTCGTTCAGGTCAGCACCTGCCAACAAGAAAGGGAGTCCAGGAGTGAATGGGCCTGATTTATATGCTGTAGTTTTTCCAGAATTGCTCCAGAGTCTTGTAAAAGCTGCCGTTTTTTTTGGTCAGTACTTCAATGTTGAAAACGATGGTAAGAGGCAGCATTCCTCCCCTCCTTGGGAACTCAGTGAAGAGTTGTTAATATGAGTGTGCTCTCATGATTGTGAGCCTCTCTTTAGGATGCGTGGAAACAGCGCACATAGAAAGGTGACACAATGATTATTTGAAAAAAGACTTCTAAGAAATAGTGTATTTCCAGGTCTGGAACACTTCTGCCTGTTAAAAATAGCTGGATACATTTCACTGGATAGATTGTAAAAAAAGTTTTGTTTTAAGGCTCCATGTATATATAGTAATGCCTTCACTGATTTTGCCATCTTAGATTAATCAAGGGTGATGTTAAAATAGAAATTTCAAAGAAGAGGAGGAGAAAGAGAGAAGGAGGAGAAGGCAGGAAGGAAGGACCAACCCATTGGTTAAAGATTGTGAAAAACCTGGGTTAAAGTGGCCAGAAATACTGCCCATACCCAAGAAGCAAGTAGCAGAGGTTACCTCCGGGGAGAGGAATATGAATTACCATCTACTTTTGTTCTTTTGCATTTGGTACAGTGTGTATAACTGCCTATCAAAAAGTTCATATAATAATGAACTCTTCCAGATTATAACATCACATATATGATCCTTGAATTACACTTAATACAGATATAACTGCACATGTGCAAATAATGATAGGGCAAAGCTGTTCACAGCAGCACTGTGTGTAATAGCAAATGATGGGAAGTATCTAAATGTCCACCAAGGGGATCAGTGAGATAAACTGTTTACATTCGTATAATGAGATACAATGCAGACCTCAGGATGGATCAAGCAGGCTGTTATGCATGGATACGGACTCTGTATCTCCAAAATATGTTTAAAAAATAAAAGATACAGAAAAGTAAACGAGGCTATCATTTTCTATAAAATAGACATGCATTTTCTTGCTTATGTGTTAACAAATATATCTAGAGGATACAGAAGAATAATATTATTGGTTGAATCTGGGGAGAAAATTAGCCAGGAGTAAGACAAGAGTCAGAGGATGGCTCGTCACTGTATACACTTTCGTACCTTTTAAACTTTAAATCTTGTAAATGTGTTACCTATTCAAAATTATAAAAATAAAAACTTACAGAAGAGGATAAGAGTGAAATGTTACCAATTTCAAAAAACCTCTTCCGTAGATATTTTTTATACCTCCACCAAATTTCAATTGGTATCCCAATAAAATCCATTTAGACTATCTCTGAAATTATCCCAAGACTGAGAAATAGAAAGAATGTGGCAACTGAACTATTCTGTAGAGACAAAGGAGGAAACCCAAGTAATTTCCCACAGATGAAAACTCTTTTTGATGTATAAGTATGCATATACCAGAGTGCTCTTCCTATGCATTTCTTTAAACTTTTAAAATTGTGACATAATTTTAGACTTACAGAAGAATTGTAAAATAATACAGATAGTTCTTGACATCACCATTCACCCAGCTTTCCCTAATGTTAACATCTTGCATAATCATATCACAATTATCAAAGATAAGAAATTAGCATTAGTACAGTACTACATCACAGACTTCATTCTGACTTCTGTGAGCATTCAAACTATGTTTCAAAACTTACTTGATTCAAAAATCAAGCCATTAAGAGCATAAACATTTCTTTCTGTTACACAGCAAAATAAATTGTAGTTTTTGTCTTTAGATTTTAACTTTCATCACGAATATTTTTGCAAATGTTCAAAATAACTAAATAGTATTCTGAAGATTTTTAAATATTTATTTTTGTATTTTATAAGGGGTTCCCAGGTGGCACTAGTGGTAAAGAACCACCTGCCAATGGAGGAGACATAGGAGATGTGGGTTCAGTCCCTAGGTGGGAAGATCCCCTGGGAAAGGGTATAGCAACCCACTCTGGTATTCTTGCCTGGAGAATCCTAAGGACAGAGGAGCCTGGTGGGCCACACAGTCCATGGGGTCACACAGTGTCGGACAGGACTGAAGCGGCTGAGCACGCATGCATGTGTACAATAAGACAAACTGAATTCATATTGAAAAAAGTGGCATCTGCAGAATTGTGGATTTGGCTTAAGAGACTTAAATTATGGCCTGAAAGGGTTGCTCATGTTTTATCAATTGATCGTAAGGTTTTACTAGTCAAAAAGCTTGTGAATTATCCACTTAACTGAAGAGGTTTTCATTCCACTCTTGAGTCTATCATGAAAAGCAGTGGTTCTCAAAGTCTGGTTCTCAGACCATCAACATTACCTGGGAGCTTGTGAGAGCATGAAAATTTCCAGCAATCTGTGTTTTACCAAGCCCTGGGTAATTCTGAAGGTTAAACTTTAAAAATCTCTGATTAGAAGTGTTTTAATGACTAAAAGGAGGGAGAAGGAGAAGGGAGGAACTAATAGAGAACAGAAAATTCTCAGTGGAACATTCAACTGGCCTGCTTGTTGATGGGAAAGTTTGGTTCAAACTTGTCTCCAAGTACTTCATTTCTTTTAAACATAGACTTACCTTTGCTATCCATCAGCGCTTCACCTTTGACTTGAGTAAGCTGGTTCCAAAGACTACAAAATGAATAATGTAGAACCTCTACATTGATGATCTTTTCTGCCAGAAATGTATTTGATCACTTTCTCACTAGGAAATAACTACAGGTGATCCTCATTTTTCGCAGTTCTGATAACCACCGATTTCAGTCACAGTGGTCTAAACTAAGACCAGTCCCCCAACAGCACCATGCAAACTTCAGTTACCACAGGACGTTGCCTGCAACGACATAGTACGAACTTCACCATCCTCAAAGCACTAGGGAAATAAAAGATGTGTAGCAAGATCTGCAGCCAATCACATCCATTCTTTCAAAGTCTGTAGAAGACTGCTGCTGCTGCTGCTGCTGCTAAGTCGTGTCAGTCGTGTCCGACTCTGTGTGACCCCATAGACAGCAGCCCACCAGGCTCCTCCGTCCATGGGATTTTCCAGGCAAGAGTACTGGAGTGGGTTGCCAGTGCCTTCTCCGCTGTAGATGACACCATGAATCTGTTATTCAGTATGCAGTCGCTGTTTTGTCTTCCAGTAATAAAAGAGAGAATTGTTTAAGAAAGATGAAAGTGCAGCCAAAAAAGTGAAATTGGAAATGATTAGAATGTTTGTACCACTGCATCTAGGCATGGAGCCAGGGGAATTTTGTAAAGGTGAACTTAGTGTCATAAATGAGGAAAGTGGTTGTTACACCAAGGATAAAGACGTGCCAGTGGAAGTGATACCTGCAAAAATCTTTACACTGAAAAACCCTCAAAGAGATTTTGTAACACTGATATCACTAAAGATAAAATCTTACAAGCAAAAATAAGTTCTCAAATTGTACTCCCCTGAGAACAGAGGGCATATACAAGTGGATTGGTGAAACTTTAGGCAGTTAGGAGCTGAAAAATTATGTAGTAAGTTGGAAATATTTTAGCTCAGAGATTGTTGTATCTTGTATAAGTTACTTTTGTTGATGGACAATCTAGTCACAATCAAGCCAAGAAGAGGACTATATCCCAGGACACAGGTTTGCAGAAGCTCCAGAATTGTTCCACTGGCCTAGAGTTAGAGATGTATTTTTATACAATCCTGAGACAAAGAATTTATGGAACACATTGACAGTTCAGCCTTGTACACCAAGTTCATCAGAGATGTTTAGTTATATGTGTACAGAGTTAGCCTTTGACCAATGTGACCCCCTTTGGAGATTAAAAAGAATATTAATCTTCAAATTACAATGCCGGTGTCTCAAGAAAGAGTCCGTTTTTCTCAAAGGTTGATGACATTGTCCTGCTCTGAGGAGATCTGGCTAATGTATCATGCGGGTGATGCACATTGGGAAACACCCATCACAAATCAGGCCTTTTTTTTTTAAAATGTCTTAATTCGATTGTCTTGTCACAGAAAAGTTTATGATTTTTCCTCATCACATTTATCATCTAAAGTTTGATTGCTTGATGCTTGTCATTTTAGTAAGTTACTGGTCTGGTGATAAATTAATTGTCTTCTTGTTTTCTAGAATATATAAATACTTGTGAATTTGCTAAGTTAGAAAGGATTTTTGGCTCTTCTCCCACATTTGTGGTAAAGAAGGAAGGGGAGGAGCAAAAGGAGAGGACAAGGGAGGGGAGAGGGGGGAAACTGGAGAAGACGAGGTGCTGTCTGCCCACACACCCATAGTTCTCTACACGGACCGCCCGATTGCACATACACCTTCAGGAGGGCCCTAAATCCAGACACCTACTATTTTACCTTTTTTTTTGAAGAGTAAACTTCTAGACTAGCCAGAGTAAAGGAGAAAAAGTTGCCTAACTACATGGAGTAGGGAAGGACTTATTTTTATTTTTTTCTCATTTAATTTAACATTTATTCTCATTATCTTGAGCTGGGAAAGAAGAGAGTCATTGAGTGTATAGAACTGCAATATTTTGTCATCTTTCAGATAGAACTGGGGAGAAGGCAATGGCACCCCACTCCAGTCCTCTTGCCTAGAAAATCCCATGGATGGAGGAACCTGCTAGGCTGCAGTCCATGGGGTTGCTAGCAGTCGGACGTGACTGAGTGACTTCACTTTCACGTTTCACTTTCATGCATTGGACAAGGAAATGGCAACCCACTCCAGTGTTCTTGCCTGGAGAATCCCAGGGATGGCAGAGCCTGGTGGGCTGCTGTCTGTGGGGTTGCATAGAGTCGGACACGACTGAGCCACTTAGCAGCAGCAGCAGATAGAACTGGGATCCAGTTTCTAATGTCCTTTTAAGTTCAGGATCTGAATCAGAGACAGAGGAGGTTGACTGCAGCTGGAGGCTGGTGGGGGTGGGGGGCCGATGGGGGTGCAAGGAAAAAAGCAGGGGACAGGAATGTACTTGACCTTGGAGGACTCCTATTCCAGTGCTCCCAGCCGGGTACCTGAGGAAACTCCATGTAGATCATATATTGGAGGGTGGGGCTGGGGAGGGCACAGCAGCTCCCCAAAGGGAATCTGCTTGGCACAGACCTGGGACTGGTATTCAGGAGGTGGCAGGCTGGTAACATGTGCACAGGGAGGACCTGGGAGACACTGTCCAAACATCTGTATCCCAGGATCCTGTGAAGGGACCTCTTCATCAGGACAGGACTGGCTGGGGCTTGCTCCTTGACCTCATGGATCAGTTCAGTTCAGTCACTCAGTCGTGTCCAACTCTTTGTGACCCCATGAATCACAGCACGCCAGGCCTCCCTGTCCATCACCATCTCCCGGAGTTCACTCAAACTCACGTCCATCGAGTCGGTGATGCCATCCAGCCATCTCATCCTCTGTCATCCCCTTCTCCTCCTGCCCCCATCCCTCCCAGCATCAAAGTCTTTTCCAATGAGTCAACTCTTTGCATGAGGTGGCTTGGCCAAGGTACTGGAGTTTCAGCTTTAGCATCATTCCTTCCAAAGAACACCCAGGACTAATCTCCTTCAGAATGGACTGGTTGGATCTCCTTGCAGTCCAAGAAACTCTCAAGAGTTTTGTCCAACACCACAATTCAAAAGCATCAATTCTTCAGTGCTCAGCTTTCTTCACAGTCCAACTCTCACATCCATACATGACTACTGGAAAAACCATAGCCTTGACTAGACGGACCTTTGTTAGCAAAGTAATGTCTCTGCTTTTTAATACACTATCTAGGTTGGTCATAACTTTCCTTCCAAGGAGTAAGCGTCTTTTAATTTCATGGCTGCAATCACCATCTGCAGTGATTTTGGAGCCCCAAAAGATAAAATCTGACACTGTTTCCACTGTTTCCTCATCTATTTGCCATGAAGTGATGGGACCAGATGCCATGATCTTAGTTTTCTGAATGTTGAACTTTAAGCCAACTTTTTCACTCTCCTCTTTCACTTTCATCAAGAGGCTTTTTAGTTCCTCTAGTTCCTTTTTAGTTCCTCTTCACTTTCTGCCATAAGGGTGGTGTCATCTGCATATCTGAGGTTATTGATATTTCTCCCGGCAATCTTGATTCCAGCTTGTGCTTCTTCCAGTCCAGTGTTTCTCATGATGTACTCTGCATATAAGTTAAATAAGCAGGGTGACAATATACAGCCTTGATGTACTCCTTTTCCTGTTTGGAACCAGTCTGCTGTTCCATGTCCAGTTCTAACTGTTGCTTCCTGACCTGCATATAGGTTTCTCAGGAGGCAGGTCAGGTGGTCTGGTATTCCCATCTCTTGAAGAATTTTCCACAGTTTATTGTGATCCACACAGTCAAAGGCTTTGGCATAGTCAATAAAGCAGAAATAGATGCTTTTCTGGAACTCTCTTGCTTTTTCCATGATCCAGCAGATATTGGCAATTTGATCTCTAGTTCCTTTGCTTCCTCTCCTTTTCTAAAACTAGCTTGAACATCTGGAAGTTCACGGTTCACGTATTGCTGAAGCCTGGCTTGGAGAATTTTGAGCATTACTTCACTAGCGTGTGAGATGAGTGCAATTGTGCGGTAGTTTGAGCATTCTTTGGCATTGCCTTTCTTTGGGATTGGAATGAAAACTGCCCTTTTCCAGTCCTGTGGCCACTGCTGAGTTTTCCAAATTTGCTGGCATATTGAGTGCAGCACTTTCACAGCATTATCTTTCAGGATTTGGAATAGCTCAACTGGAATTCCATCACCTCCACTAGCTTTGTTCATAGTGATGCTTTCTAAGGCCCACTTGCCTTCACATTCCAGGATGTCTGGCTCTAGGTGAGTGATCACACCATCGTGATTATCTGGGTCATGAAGATCTTTTCTGTACAGTTCTTCTGTGTATTCTTGCCACCTCATCTTAATATCTTCTGCTTCTGTTAGGTCCATACCATTTCTGTCCTTTATCGAGCCCATCTTTGCATGAAATGTTCCCTTGGTATCTCTGATTTTCTTGAAGAGATCTCTAGGCTTTCCCATTCTGTTGTTTTCCTCTATTTCTTTGCATTGCTCGCTGAGGAAGGCTTTGTTATCTCTCCTTGCTATTCTTTGGAACTCTGCATTCAGATGCTTATATCTTTCGTTTTCTCCTTTGCTTTTCGCTTTTCTTTTCACAGTTATTTGTAAGGCCTCCCCAGACAGCCATTTTGCTTTTTTGCATTTCTTTTCCATGGGGATGGTCTTGATCCCTGTCTCCTGTACAATGTCACGAACCTCAGTCCATAGTTCATCAGGCACTCTATCTATGAGATCTAGCCCCTTAAATCTATTTCTCACTTCCACTGTATATCATAAGAGATTTGATTTAGGTCATACCTGAATGGTCTAGTGGTTTTCCCTACTTTCTTCAATTTAAGTCTGAATTTGGCAATAAGGGGTTCATGATCTGAGCCACAGTCAGCTCCCGGTCTTGGTTTTGCTAACTGTATAGAGCTTCTCCATCTTTGGAGATGTTATGGCTGCTGCTGCTGCTGCTGAGTCGCTTCAGTCGTGTCTGACTCTGTGCGACCCCGTAGACAGTAGCCCACCAGGCTCCCCTGTCCCTGGGATTCTCCAGGCAAGAACACTGGAGTGGGTTGCCATTTCCTTCTCCAATGTATGAAAGTGAGAAGTGAAAGTGAAGTCGCTCAGTCGTGTCTGACTCTTCGCGACCCCATGGACTGCAGCCCACCAGGCTCCTCCATCCATGGGATTTTCCAGCAAGAGTACTGGAGTGGGGTGCCATTGCCTTCTCTGACCTTATGGATACTGGAGCATAAATCCTGTAAACTTATGAGCTTCTGGAGACACTGTTGCCACTCTTCTTTATGCCCCCGGGCTTGAAACCCTGGGCGATTGCTTTTGGTCACACCTGAGTCTTCCTTGGACCACTTCACATTCTGGGAATTCCCATTGTTCTAGGAAACTTCAATTTAACAATCACTCTAAGGTTTAATTAACTGGTCTGTTGGCTTTTCTGATCCCTGGGTTTATTTTTCCTCCTTTACTTCTTGTGGGGTTGCAGGGTCACTTTCTCTATTTTTATTCCTTAGTTTTCTCTGCAGCCACAGAGTTCTAATCCAGGGCCAGCAAAGAAAGAGCTGGTGTCCAGGGTCTTTTGAGCCTGAGCCACTGCCTGTACTGCTTGCTTGGCCCTTGCAGTAAACCTTTCTCTGCTCTGAATCCTGACCTTTCAGTTTGTTTGACCTAGCGAGGCCAAACATGAACCTCCAGGTTCATGCACACAAACCTGGGTTTGGCAGCATAGGCACTTGTTCTGGGCTCCTGGAATCCAGCAGAGCCTGGAGGCGATTGAGGGTAGAAATGTGCTTGCTTCTCTCTGCTTTGGCACTTTCTGTGTTTTCAACAGACTTTCAACCAGTGTTCATATTTTAATCTCACATCCCCACAAGAACACGGCCCTACCAATTTCTTAGTCTTTTGATTGCTCTGCAATATAAATGAAGTTGTTTATCAACTTTCCCCACTCTGAATTTAGGACTAAGCTTTCTCCCATCTGCTAATTGTCTCATGATTTTCCCATTTGTTTTCCAATTTAAGTTTAGTGGGCTGTTGTCTCTTTTCCCATATTCTTGAGTGTTTAAGTCTTTTCAACAAGATTTTTACCATTATTTTAATGACTTTTCAAGAGATGGCAGAGGTTAACTACTAGCCTTCTAACTTTAACCAAAAATCAAGACTTAAATGATATAGGTCCCCATTTGAAGGAGGAGGGTGGGGTGAAGGAAAGGTGGGGCCACTGATACCCTTAGGAGCCTAAAAATCTATCTAGATCCACAAACTATTTAGCAGTTGCCTGAGTTGAAACCTCAGTTCCCACTAGTTAGCCTAAGGGATCACCCAGGGGGACTTCTGATCACTGTTCTCTCAAGGAATGCATTCAAATGCAAGCATTTTGAAGTAAATCATTTAATCTCTCTAATCTCTGTACCTTCCAATCTCTCCACAGTTTTTTTGCCTCTAGGAATCAGGGTCAAAGAAGGAAAGTGAAAGTGAAAGTGAAGTCACTCAGTAGTGTCCTACTCTTTTCGACCCCGTGGACTGTTGCCCACCAGGCTCCTCTGTCCATGGGATTCTCCAGGCAAGAATACTGGAGTGGGTTGCCATTTCCTTCTCTAGGGGATCTTCCCGATCCAGGGATTGAACCCAGGTCTCCTGCATTGCAGGCAGATGCTTTACCCTCTGAGCCACCAGGTAAGCCTAAGGCAACCCAAATTGGTGACTGCAGACATGAAATTAAAAGATGCTTGCTCCTTGGAAGAAAAGCTATGACCAATCTAGATAACCTATTAAAAAGCAGAGATATTACTTTACCGACAAAAGTCTGTCTAGTCAAAGCTATGGTTTTTCCAGTAGTCATGTATGGATGTGAGAGTTGGACCATAAAGAAAGCTGAGCGTCGAAGAATTGATGCTTTTGAACTGTGGTGTTGGAGAAGACTCTTGAGAGTTCCTTGGACTGCAAGGAGATCAAACCAGTCCATCCTAAAGGAAATCAGTCCTGAATATTCATTGGAAAGAGTCGGACATGACTGAGCCACTGAACTGAACTGATTGATTGGAAGGACTGATGCTGAAGCTCTAATACTTTGGCCACCTGACATGAAGAACTAATTCATTGGAAAAGACCTTGATGTTGGGAAAGATTCAAGGCAGGAGAAGGGGACAACAGAGGATAAGATGACTGGTTGGCATCACCAACTCAATGGACATGAGTTTGAGCAAGATCCAGGAGATGGTGGACAGAAGCCTGGTGTGCTGCAGTCCATGGGGTTGCAAAGAGTTGGACATGACTGAGCGGCTGAAGGACAACAAGAAAAATGTAGTAAGTACTCCTCAATC
Source organism: Bubalus bubalis (assembly GCF_019923935.1). Taxonomy (NCBI): domain Eukaryota; kingdom Metazoa; phylum Chordata; class Mammalia; order Artiodactyla; family Bovidae; genus Bubalus; species Bubalus bubalis. Next base: position 125,867,409 of record NC_059157.1, on the reverse strand, counting down.
TGTACTTTGTTGAGAGTCTATCCCCTCAGTGATTCCTACTGTCTACAAGTATCCCTCTATCTTATCAAATACCTTTGGGCAGATTAATCTAAACTTATGTAAGAATGCACTCCCCGACTCTACTTTTTAACCTCAGCATCTCATTTTTTAGTTCATTTGATAGATTTTCCTTTCAGTGAGTCTAACAGGTTGAGCAGCTAATCCTGAATCAGAGCAAGAAAAACAGGAAGCATTCCACTGAAGGCCCCAGAGTTTCTGCTTTTCCCCTTCTTGGGCTGGACAGGGAGTTCAGTCCAAGCAGTTTTTGTTTGTTGCTTTTAATGTCTTTATTTCGGGCTGCGCTGGATCTTCCTTGCTGTGGGAGGGCTTTTCTCTGTCGTGGCGAGTGGGGTTTGCTCGCTAGTCGTGGTGCACCGGCTTCTCATTGCCATGGCTTCTCTCGTAGTGGAGCACGGGCTCCAGGCAAGCCGGGGACATTCCCAGACCAGGGATTAACTCATGTTCCCTGCATGTGCAGATGGATTATTAACCACTGGACCACCAGGGAAGTCCCCAGAGCAGTTTTGAGGTGTATTTAGAGTTAAATCTATTAGAATCATCTTTTTTTTTTTTTTTTTTTCCCAAACTTGTACAGTGAACAAAAAGATGGCTAAACACAGGGTCTGGGTTTTTTCATCAACTGAACTGAAGAGACATCAGGTTATAGAGAAAGATAGGTCATATTAAATGAAGGCTATTAAAGTTCAACAACGATTTAAGAGAACAAATTCTATTTTCTACTGCAAACATATTCTGTAGATTAAGGAAACACTGCAAAGTGTTTGTTTTGCAATAGAAGGGTGTTTAAATGTGAATGATCAGCTCAGGAAAAATAGTTAAGTAGCAGTGGACATATTAGGACAATTTTTGGTATTTCTTATTGAATGTAACAAGAGACAGAGCCTTATAAATTACAATTAAGTAAGACTTTTCCTCCGATGCTCTGGTCTGCTTATTCATAATATCACCAGACTGTACATATTTCTAGTTCTTGCCTTGTTACTGAAGAGGATGATGGTCAGCCTAATACTCTGAAAATTTCAAGTATTTAACATAATAGGTTTCTTGACTGCATCCCCTCTTCCAAAGCTTATTCAATGACACTACAGCCTATATAATTTCTTTTCTTTGGATCAACTGTAAGTATAAAAATTTAAAGTTACTTTTCAAAAGGATTTTGAAGGAAAAGAAAAATAGAAGCTTCTAGCAAGCAAAGGGCACAATGCCTTGACCACCTTCTCATTTCAGACTCAAAGGCCTTCCCAAACAGCTAGTGTAACTAGGTCAGGGAACACCAGCTAGTTATGCATCGCCTCAGCCTCTCTATGGGAGTCAGGAAGATGGCAGAGTGGTCCCCCTTTTTTTAAAGTCTTATTAATATAATAAAAAAGGCTTTCATCAGAAACAACTAATGATTAATATTTATCTGGCTAGTCACTGATTTTAGCTGGCCTTTCATTCAGAAATCAAAACTGGAAACCAAGATCTAATTTCCCTCTGCCATGGTCTGGCTAATGACTACAGATTTCATAGGTCTACAATCCATCTGAAACAGTGTATACCAAACAGAAAAGTTCAGATGAACTATATTGATTCATAGTATTTATTTTTATTTTTTAGGTAATTATTTTATTTAATATTCATTCATTTGGCCACATCAGGTCTTAGCGGTGGCATGTGGGATCTAGTTCCCTGACCAGGGATTGAACCTGGGGACCCCCTCCATTGGGAGTACAGAGTCTTAACCACTGGATTGCCAGGTAAGTCCCCACAGGTAATTATTTTAATCAGTATTAGAAAATACAACAAATTAAACCTGTGATTTAACTCAAGAAAAGTAAATATAAGTTGACTTATATAAAAAATAGGTAAATAATTCAGATGTTAGTCAAGTATGGTAAAAATTATGAAGCCTGAATAGTTGAAGAATGGCTGGAATTATTCCAAGGAAATGAAGTCTTTAAACTGCCACTTCACTTCTACGTCTACTGCACCCCAGCTTCAGATGCACAGATTGGACCTTAGGACCACCACTATCCAGCCCATGCTCTAGGCCCACTTTTAAATGTGGGCAAATTCACCATACAAAATTCACAAACATCAGCAGAAGTAACAATGCCAAAGCAGTGGTGGTATTGGATGGAGCAGTGAACAGGAGGAAAATGCTGAGCTTTGTTCCTTAATGTAGTAGGGTTAGGAGAAATTTTATTTTTAAAATGCCCTTTATTGTTTTTAAATTATTGCTTGTGCAACCAAAAAAGTAAGATAAAAAATTGCAAGTAGAACTCAGTTTGTTTTACAGTCCAGGTAGTTTAAAACAGGTTCTTATTAAAAGCACTCTTATGTAATGACTTACCTGGTTGTCTGGTGGCTAAGACTCCATGCTTTTAATGCACGGGGCCTGGCTTAGATCCCTGGTCAGGGAAGTAGATCCCACAGGTGCAAGTAAAGATCCTACATACTGCAGCTGTGCAGCAACTAAGACCTGGTGCAAATAAATAAAAATAAGTATTTTTTTAAAAAGCACCTTTATGTAAATCATCATTTTAGTAGATAAATGCAGGCCTACAAATCCAGAGGACAGAAATGGTCATATAAGCTAAAGGGGACAGACATCAGGATATATCCTTTTTGAATATGAATAGCAGGAGTAGTTTTAATCTTTAAAAGGAATTTTAAAGAGTAATTTAAACAGCATATCAACATTACAAATCACTATATAAAATAGATAATATTCTTTGATATTTGTAGTTCTACTATTTATTCTTATAGTTTTCACTCATTCATTCAAAAATACTTAAGTGCTTACTATATGTATAAGGAATTACTGCCAGCAGTGAAAAACAAACAAACACTTTCCATCACTGGTCATTGGTTTGTTTAAGCTAAGAATAAAAGAAGCAAAAAATAATAATAATAATTTTGCCATTTTTGGACTAAAATGCACAACTTCTTAGAAACTTTTCAACTTTATTCTAATAATGTCTTTACTGTCTCCTCTTGGTTCTTGTTTTATACACTATTCAACAAAGCTGATTGGTCATTGTGGCAGGCAGAATAATGTCTCCCATATATGTCTACATCCTAATCCCCCAAACCTGTGACTATGTTATCTTACATCGCAAAAGGGACTGTTCAGGTGTGATTAAGTTAAAGGTCCCAAGGTGGAGGGATTATTCTGGATTATCCAGGTGGACCCACTGGAACCACAAGTCCTTATATGAGGAAAGGAAGAAGGTCAGAATTAGAACAGATGTGACAATAATGGAAGCAGAGGGATGTGGCCAGGAGCCAAGGAATATGGGCAGCCTCTAAAAGGTGGAAAAGGAAAAAACAGATTTTTCCCTAAGACCTTCAAAAGGACCAGAGACAGCTCTGCTGACAACTTGATTTTAGGACTGCCAGGGAATTCTCACTGAGTTTACTTTTTGAAGAGTCACCATAAGTGGCAATGTACAAGGGTTTCAGTTTCTCCCAAGCCTTGCCAGCACTTGTTCTTTTCTGTGCTGTTGCTGTTTTTTTAAATCATGGCTATTCTAATGGCTGTGAAGTGTCATCTCCTGTGCTTTTGATTGCATTTCTCTAGTGATCAGCGATAATGAGCATTTTTTCACATGGTTATTAGATCTTAAATCTTTTGTTTTAGCTGGCTTTCTCTGACACTGCTCTGGCACCACCTCTCTATTGCCAGGAGGAGGTGAAAGTCCACGTTCCCTACTAGCCTCAGGGGACAGCTGAGGGAGGTGCCCCTTGTTACTGTTGGGCGGGGCTGGGAATTCCAGCTCCCGGGTGCTCTCCACCAGCACGGTGACAAGTGGCCTTGTTGCCACTGAGATGGCGAGCTTCCTGATGTTCTGAATTGCCACCACCCCAGTGAGGAGAAAACAGTGCCTTGGTTATTGCCTGCTGGGTACGGAAGTGTAGGCTTCCCTGAGATCTCTGTGACACCACGGTGGTGATGGGAATACCAAGGTGCCCCATGAGTCTTGTGGGGGTGGAATCATAGGCTTCCCCCTTGGCTTTTGCTGGTGTGGTTGTGAGTAGGACCACAGTTTAGTTTCTTCTCTGGTGTTTGGCTGGAATAGATTATTGTCTGAAGCTTTTCTGTCTTCCCAGGATGCCCCTTTTCTTCAGCTTCTGGCTAGAAGGAGCAGACTTTTGCTGGACCTTGTTTTTGATCTGTTGCCTGTTAGCTTATCTGGGTTGCCGACTTCTTCATTTCCAACTGGGAATCTATGACGCAAGAGGAAAACCCAGGGAACTTACCACGAAGTCCATCTCCAAGTTCCTAGTTTCTCTACCTCTCAGTGTTCTTGGGTTTGCTGTATACATAACATGCAGGGGTTTGAGTTGTACTAAGTGGGGGAAATAGGAAAAGCGTGTCTATTCTCTCTTCCTAGAAGAGACTAACTAATGTCCATGGCATATAACTTATTAACCAATCTAATTTTGGCAGGCATTTAAGTTGTCTCAAAATAATGAGGAAAGGAATGTGCACTGAGGGGAGTGGGGGTGGGGACGGGAAGACAGGTGGGCAAGAGGGACAGAGTTTTGGGTTCTTGTGCTATTACATGCCCAGCCTAAAACTCTTAACTGGAATTGTTGGGTCAAAGGATGTATGCAATCTAATTCTTCATACTGCTAAAATAGTCTCAAAAATATTACACTTAACTCCCAACAACATAAGAGTATGTTTTCTCACCAAGTATTATAAAGTTTTGTAATCTTTAATCACCTGATGGAAAATTGTTCTCTTGTTTGTATGTGCTATTTTACTTTCTCAATTGGATCCAAAGCAAGAATTGTGCCCCCTTTAATTTTCTTGGTGTCTGCAAGGACCCAGCACTATACCATACTAGTTATTTATTTGTTGTTAATGCTTTTAGCTGGGAGAAATATCAATAACCTCAGATATGCAGATGATCCCACCCTTATGGCAGAACGCAAAGAAGAATTAAAGGGTCTCTTGATGAAAATGAAAGAGGAGAGTGAAAAAGCTGGTTTAAACTTAACATTCAGAAAACTAAGATCAGGGCATCCAGTCCCATCACTTCGTGGCAAATAGACTGGAAACAATGGAAACAATGACAGACTATTTTCTTGGACTCCAAAATCACTGAAGATGGTTATGGCAGCCATGAAATTAAAAGACGCTTGCTCCTTGGAAGAAAAGCTATGACCAACCTAAACAGCATATGAAAGAGCAGAGACACTACTTTGCCAACAAAGGTCCATCTAGTCAAAGCTATGGTTTTTCCAGTAGTCATATATGAATATGAGAGTTGGACCATAAAGAAAGCTGAGTGCCAAAGAACTGATGCTTTTGAACTGTGGTGTTGGAGAAGACTCTTGAGAGTCCCTTGGACTGCAAGGAGATCCAACCAGTCCATCCTAAAGGAAATCGGTCCTGAATATTCATTGGAAGGACTGATGCTGAAGCTGGAACTCCAGTACTTTGGCCACCTGATGCAAAGAACTGACTCATTTGAAAAGACCCTGATGCTAGGAAAGACTGAGGCAGGAGGAGAAGGGGATGACAGAGGATGAGATGGTTGGATGGTATCACCGACTCAATGGACATGAGTTTGAGTAAGCTCTGGGAGTTGATGATGGACAGGGAAGCCCGGCATGCTGCAGTCCATGGGGTCACAGAGTCGGACACAACTGAGTGACTGAACTGAACTGAACTGAATGCTTTTAGCAGTTTAAATAAAGGTTTTGAGCTGATAATACAGAACTCTGACCAAGTTTTATTTCTTCAAATAAAACATAAATTTTCAAAAATTTTTAAAGGCAGGTTTCTGTCAAAGTGTTGTCTATCATTGTTTAGTTGTTGTGCCTGACTCTTGCAACCCCATGGACTGAGCCTGCTAGGCTCCTCTGTCCATGCGGTTTTTCCAGGAAAGAATACTGGAGTAGGCTGCCATTTCTTCCCCCTGGGGGTCTTCCTGACTTAGGGATCAAAGCCACATTTCCTGCTTGGCAGGAGGATTCGTTACTACTGAGTCACCTGGGAAACCGTGTTGTCTATAGACTAACCTGAATCAATATCGCACAGGGGTAATGTGTAATTCTAACACCTCCTAACCTGAAGGATTGGGGAAGATGCTTTGCCACCTATATGTAATATTCTTGGCAAAAATATTGAAGACGAATCTATAATGAGGGAATGATCAGAGAAATTCAAAGTGAGGGACATTCTAAAACAAAGAAACAAAACAAACTGGTCTGGAATCTTCAAAGATGTCAGTGTTATGACAGACAAGAAAAACACCCAAACCAGATTTACGAGGTCATAAGACACACAAGCACACAGTACACACACACACAATGTATCGGATCAGATCAGATCAGTCGCTCAGTCATGTCTGACTCTTTGCGACCCCATGAATCGCAGCATGCCAGGCCTCCCTGTCCATCACCAACTCCTGGAGTTCACTCAGACTCACGTCCATCAAGTTGGTGATGCCATCCAGTCATCTCATCCTCTGTCATCCCCTTCTCCTCCTGCCCCCAATCCCTCCCAGCATCAGAGTCTTTTCCAATGAGTCAACTCTTCCCATGAGGTGGCCAAAGTACTGGAGTTTCAGCTTTAGCATCATTCCTCCCAAAGAAATCCCAGGAATGATCTCCTTCAGAATGGACTGGTTGGATCTCCTTGCAGTCCAAGGGACTCTCAAGAGTCTTCTCCAACACCACAATTCAAAAGCATCAATTCTTTGGTGCTCAGCCTTCTTCACAGTCCAACTCTCACATCCATACATGACCACAGGAAAAACCATAGCCTTGACTAGACGAACCTTTGTTGGCAAAGTAATGTCTCTGCTTTTGAATATGCTATCTAGGTTGGTCATAACTTTCCTTTCAAGGAGTAAGTGTCTTTTAATTTCATGGCTGCAGTCACCATCTGCAGTGATTTTGGAGCCCAGAAAAATAAAGTCTGACACTGTTTCCACTGTTTCTCCATCTATTTGTCATGAAGTGATGGGACTGGATGCCATGATCTTCGTTTTCTGAATGTTGAACTTTAAGCCAACTTTTTCACTCTCCACTTTCACTTTCATCAAGAGGCTTTTTAGTTCCTCTTCACTTTCTGCCATAAGGGTGGTGTCATCTGCATATCTGAGGTTATTGAGATTTCTCCTGGCAATCTTGATTCCAGCTTGTGTTTCTTCCAGTTCAGCCTTTCTCATGATGTACTCTGCATATAAGTTAAATAAACAGGGTGACAATATACAGCCTTGACGAACTCCTTTTCCTGTTTGGAACCAGTCTGTTGTTCCATGTCCAGTTCTAACTGTTGCTTCCTGACCTGCATACAAATTTCTCAAGAGGCAGATCAGGTGGTCTGGTATTCCCATCTCTTTCAGAATTTTCCACAGTTTATTGTGATCCACACAGTCAAAGGCTTTGGCATAGTCAATAAAGCAGAAATAGATGCTTTTCTGGAACTCTCTTGCTTTTTCCATGATCCAGCGGATGTTGGCAATTTGATCTCTGGTTCCTCTGCCTTTTCTAAAACCAGCTTGAACATCAGGAAGTTCACGGTTCACGTATTGCTGAAGCCTGGCTTGGAGAATTTTGAGCATTACTTCACTAGCGTGTGAGATGAGTGCAATTGTGTGGTAGTTTGAGCATTCTTTGGCATTGCCTTTCTTTGGGATTGGAATGAAAACTGACCTTTTCCAGTCCTGTGGCCACTGCTGAGTTTTCCAAATTTGCTGGCATATTGAGTGCAGCATTTTCACAGCATCATCTTTCGGGATTTGGAATAGCTCAACTGGAATTCCATCACCTCCACTAGCTTTGTTCATAGTGATGCGTTCTAAGGCCCACTTGACTTCACATTCCAGGATGTCTGGCTCTAGGTCAGTGATCACACCTTCGTGATTATATATGTAATAGAATTTCTGATGAGAAAATCCTAGATTTTTGTTTTTAAGGTCACAAAGTAAATTGCTGGGACATTTGAGAAATGTTGAATATAGATAGTTTTATAATTATTACATCAATAGTAAATTTGGAAGTATAATGATACTTCTGTGCTTTTATGAAAAGAGTATCATTGTTTTTAGGATGTAGTGCTGAAGCATTAGAACTGAAGAGTCACTACTATGTCTGTGACTTTCAGAAGTTAAGAAAAAGTCATGGATAAATATGAGAGAAAACAAATGTAGTGAACTGTTAACAATAGGTGTGTCAAACATTTGGCATTTGTTGCATTTGCTTGCAACTTTTCTTTAGGTTTAGCATTTTCCAAAATAAAAAGCTGGCCCCACCTCAGATTAGATCTACTGGATCTGGGTTGGGAGGGTGGAGTCCCACGTAATCTGCATTTCAGATAGCTCTTCCTATTGATTTTTACATCAACACAACAACACAAGAGAAGACTCTTCCAACAACACAAGAGAAGACTCTATACATGGACATCACCAGATGGTCAACACCGATTTCAGATTGATTATATTCTTTGCAGCCAAAGATGGAGAAGCTCTATACAGTCAGCAAAAACAAGACCAGGAGCTGACTGTGGCTCAGACCATGAACTCCTTATTGCCAAATTCAGACTTAAATTGAAGAAAGTAGGGAAAACCACTAGACCATTCAGGTATGACCTAAATCAAATCCCTTATGATTATACAGTGGAAGTGAGAAATAGATTTAAGGGACTAGATCTGATAGAGTACCTGATGAACTATGGAATGAGGTTCATGACATTGTACAGGAGACAAGGATCAAGACCATCCCCATGGAAAAGAAATGCAAAAAAGCAAAATGGCTGTCTGGGGAGGCCTTACAAATAGCTGTGAAAAGAAGAGAAGCCAAAAGCAAAGGAGAAAAGGAAAGATATAAACATCTGAATGCAGAGTTCCAAAGAATAGCAAGAAGAGATAAGAAAGCCTTCCTCAGCGATCAATGCAAAGGAATAGAGGAAAACAACAGAATGGGAAAGACTAGGGATGTCTTCAAGAAAATCAGAGATACCAAAGGAACATTTCATGCAAAGATGGGCTCGATAAAGGACAGAAATGGTATGGACCTAACAGAAGCAGAAGATATTAAGAAGAGATGGCAAGATACACAGAAGAACTGTACCAAAAAGATCTTCATGACCCAGATAATCACGATGGTGTGATCACTAACCTAGAGCCAGACATCCTGGAATGTGAAGTCAAGTGGGCCTTAGAACGCATCACTATGAACAAAGCTAGTGGAGGTGATGGAATTCCAGTTGAGCTATTCCAAATCCTGAAAGATGATGCTGTGAAAATGCTGCACTCAATATGCCAGCAAATTTGGAGAACTCAGCAGTGGCCACAGGACTGGAAAAGGTCAGTTTTCATTCCAATCCCAAAGAAAGGCAATGCCAAAGAATGCTCAAACTACCGCACAATTGCACTCATCTCACACGCTAGTGAAGTAATGCTCAAAATTCTCCAAGCCAGGCTTCAGCAATATGTGAACCGTGAACTTCCTGATGTTCAAGCTGGTTTTAGAAAAGGCAGAGGAACCAGAGATTCAAATTGCCAACATCCGCTGGATCATGGAAAAAGCAAGAGAGTTCCAGAAAAGCATCTATTTCTGCTTTATTGACTATGCCAAAGCCTTTGACTGTGTGGATCACAATAAACTGTGGAAAATTCTGAAAGAGATGGGAATACCAGACCACTTGACCTGCCTGTTAAGTGAGTGCCACTGTCCAAATTGCTTCCGTGGACATTCCGCCATTCAAGCAGAATCTAGTCTCTTAATTTCCTCCAGTAACCGAATAATAAAGAGGCACTGTTCCTGTCCAGTTCAAGGCAATTCTTTCTAAACACTTATAGATGGATGTATTATCTTGTGTGTTTACTAAATAATACACAACATTAATAAGTAATAAATGAATTAAAGATCCAAAGTGAAAGTTATTCAGTTATGCCTGATTCTTTGTGACCCCCTGGATAGCCTGCCTGGCCCCTCTGTCCATGGACTTATCCAGGCAAGAATACTGGAGTGGGTAGCCATTCCCTTCTCCAAGGGATCTTACTGACCCAGGGATCAAACCCAACTCTCCTGTATTGTAGGCAGATGCTTTACCACCTGAGCCACCAGAGAAGCCAGTCCAAAAGATCCAAACACACCTTAACAAATTTTTGTGTATCAATAGTTTACCAAGACATTGCTTTAAATGCATAGCTGTTACTTAAAAATCAACTGAGGCCTTAAACCAATGTTAGATTGGCAAGAAGGCACACAATGTAGGTGTTGTTGAATGTCGTTGAATCATGAGAATACTTGGTCCTTTCTATAGGGTGACATCACCCGACATAAAACATATTCTTTTAATGTTTTGTTACTGTTTTTTCATGTTATACTGACAAACCCATACTAATTCCTTGATTCCTCTGCTGAACATTGACTTAAAATTGCTAGATAGATTTACAATTGTGGCTCACAAAGGGATAGAAGCCCAGTTTTAGTATATTTGCAGTACAAATAGCCTCCTACGTTCCAGCTTAGCAAAGAAGCAGTTTGTAGTTGACTTAGAGACGGCCATCTAATTTTAGATCTCGGGTAAGTAAAAAAGTTTAACAGTATGTTCTGTGTTGATATGCAAAACTTTGTTAAAGTGTCTTTTGTGTCTTTATCTCATTTTTTATTTATTAATGTTATTGAGTAAGCACTTGAAAATGTAGTAAACACAGCATTTATTTGAAATAGATTTTAGACTTGCAGGGTACGTGGGTCTGGATTTTTGTTGAATTTTATTTATTTATTTATTTATTATTTTTTTGTTGTTGTTGAATTTTAGATTAAGGAGCTTTCTTACCTTGAAACCCCTTGAGCAACTGTGACCTAAAACCAGAGTTTTAGTCCTTGATTATTTCCTGTTAAGATACTCTGGAAATCCTCCACAGCATTTAACAGTAGTGCTAAACCTAAGGAAATCACTCAACAATTAGGTGTTAATTGTTGACTGATTTCCCCCATGGTTGACTGATTCATGGTAAAGACTCAAGTGAGACTTAACTGTTGGCCACATTTCTAATTAAGTATTTTCTTCAGTTTCCTGGATCCCAGATTTTTAGTAGGTTTTGGATGAGCCAACAAGGACCTCTGACCTCCATTCTCAGAAAATGTCTGGCATTATTTCAAATCTGGATTTGAACATTATAAAGGGATGGATTGGGAGCGAAATCCCTGGACGGAGGGCCAAGTACACTTTGTCATCTGGGTATAACTTTTGGTCAGAATTTCCAGCATGATAACTTTATAAAAAATAATTGTTTTAAGGAAAAAAAAAAAGGGTATTTAGAACCAACTATGTTGAATATAATACACAAAGGTACAAAGTTGAGTCATTTTTTTCCTAGTTATCATACTTTAGGCCTTCCTTCTGAATTAATGAGAAAATATTTTCTTGAGTATTCGTGCTATCTTGCGGTATGAGTGGGACTGTATTTTAAAGTTAGATGACTAAACATACTATTCTCTTTGTTTTTATTAACGAGTCTGGCTTAGGGCTACAGTTGGAAAACCTCTAGAGCTTTACGAATCATGGAGCTTAATTAAACAGCAAGGATTATATTGCTCTCAGTTTCAATAAATCAACATTCATTATATACAAGCAGTTACAATTCAAAAAACCTTTAGGGGAAATTACATTTGTGTTGAACAGCCCCACAGGAAAAAAAAAAAAAAGACCAGAACCAAAACCTATGTATTTCCAAAGCAGCATGGAGCTGTATCTGCCGAGGAAGTATCCATTTAAATTCTGGCGTTTCAAGGAATATTACCCCTATATTTGCAAAAGTTTACAATGATTTTATCTGCCATTTCTCACGCCTGTTAAAATATTATAAGCATTGTATTAAAGAGAGAATGAGAAAAGACCAGAGGCAACATGAGAAGAATGGAGGTGGCTACCCCAGAGATACGTGCAGAGCACACTATTTCTTCTCGCCTTGCACAATACACGGTAAACGGGACCTTCCAGGACATGTTGGGTGGCCGACATTTTCCGAAGCAGTAATTTCACATAGTCAGGGTATGCAGGATGTTAAATGCTGCGGCGAAAGGCCAGGAGGCTCTTCATCTTCAAGTTAGGTATTGGTGGGAACAGGCGGAATAACCCGAGTCCCCTCCAGTGCAGCGAAGAGACTTGCCTGCCCCTCCGGCACGGAGCGCCGCGGGATTGGCGAGCTTGGCCCCACTAACCGGAGGGGAAGCCGGGGGAACCCAGAGCCCCGGACGCCCCAGCTTTCCATCTCTCGGTCCTGTCCAGAGCCCCAGCTGCCTCTGCTTCGGGGATGCGGAAACCCCGTAGGAACAGGGCGGGCCGGGAACGAGGTCTTCCCACCACTTGCTGCAATATTCTTCCGCTGCAGAGCAAAGAGTTCCAACCTTCCCCAAGGTCCTGGGATTCTCAGCAGCCCTGTAATATCGGCAAATAACCTAATTTGGGCTTTAACACCGATTTGCTTAGGATATTTTCTGAGATAAGCACTTTAGGGTCTCAATTTTGTGGCTGCCGAAGCGCGAAGGAAAATTCCTCCGCAGAAAACGGGTTCCGGCCGCGAGCCTATAAAAAACGGGTGGCGCGGCCCGGCTGTCTTTTCAGTCCGGCACTGAGTGGTTCTTCGGATCATGTCTGGTGGCTCCGCGGATTATAATAGGTATGGCGCTTCCTCGGTGGTGCTCTGTGGTATAGGTCCTAAGGCGCCAGTGGAGATTGTAATAGGTGGTCAGGAGGCAGGGAATTCTGGGTTTTAGGCATTGCCTTGGGGTACAGTACCCCAGTGTCCTTCGAGAAGCTTCCGTGGTGGGTAGGGCCTAGGTTGTGGGGTAAAAGTATGAAAACGGGGTGGTAAAAGAGTGTGTTTTCCCAAATACGCCTTGAAATCGCGGCCGTTTCCCCTGCCTCTGCGGAGCCCGGCGTTTAGTGGAAGCCGTGGCGCAGTCCGCAGTCGGTACAGTATAACTGTGGCCCGAAGCTTTATTCGCGGCCAGCCGCGCGGTTTGGGAGCGCTAGACGATAGGTGTGGGTAGGGGTAGGACGGCGGCGGCTAGAGGCCGGGCCGGGCCGGCCACACGTTCCCGGCGAACCGTTGGCAAGGCCTTGCCGGGCCTCGGCCCGCGTCAATCACCCCGGCTTGCGCAGTGTTAGGGGCGGAGCTCGGCGCGTGGAGCTCTCGCGAGATGGTCCGTGGCCGAGAGTGGAGCGCCCGGCGCTCTGGCCTGGGGGGAAGGGCCTGCGTCCGTAGGGTTTCCGGGCGTCCCTGGTTGCTAACCTTTGAGTGGGCGCGCAGTACGTCTTGTGCCCTGCGGCACCATCTTCCTTTGATCGTTTGGAAAGTTTACCCGTGCCGGGGAGGGCGACCGGGTGAGACCGGTTATGAAAGGGCTTTTATCGCCCTGAATGTGCAGTTTTGGGGTTATGGGGAAGGGATGTTCTCTAACTGCAGTATTTTTGTCAGCAGAGAACATGGCGGCCCAGAGGGAATGGACCCCGATGGTGTCATCGAGGTAAGAAATAGATATGGAATTTGAAACTTTGGAAAGGTGGGTTGGTTCATCCCATTTATTCCTTTATTTTTTTTTTAACTTGCAGAGCAACTGGAATGAGATTGTTGATAACTTTGATGATATGAACTTAAAGGAGTCTCTTCTTCGGGGCATCTATGCTTATGGTTTTGAGAAGCCATCAGCTATTCAGCAGAGAGCTATTATTCCATGTATTAAAGGTAAAAGAACGTGTTGACACTTATTAAAAACGAGTTAACTGTTCAACATAGACCTGGATCTTTTCCCCTCTAATATGGGAAAATTACCTTTTGGGAAACTAGCACTTACATGTATTCCTTAAAGTGAAATGATGGCAATCATCTTTCGGGACTGACCTGAAATGAAGAGAATACTCATTGCTGATCACTTTTATTGTTTGGGCATAATTCATGTTCCAAAGGGAATACATGGTGTGAACTAGAAGTAACGGTTTGATGTGGGATCGGTAAATATGTATCCTACTTTTTTTAGGGTATGATGTGATTGCTCAAGCTCAGTCAGGTACTGGCAAGACAGCCACATTTGCTATTTCCATCCTGCAACAGTTGGAGATTGAGTTCAAGGAGACCCAAGCACTAGTATTGGCCCCCACCAGAGAACTGGCTCAACAGGTATTGATAGTGTAGTTGAAAAAAACTGCTTGCGTGTTGCATAGGTTTCAGGTTTCACAACTGTGAAGAATTTAAAGCTTAGTATAAATTTGTCCTATAGAGCCCTCCTTTTAACTGTCCATGCATGCAGGGAGTTTTGTTGAAAGCTAGACAGGAACTGGGTGTGCAGGTATGGTTTGCAGGGTTGTGTAACAGATTGAGAAACTGGAGGTTTCTGTTCAGGGTGGACTAGACCCGTTTTCATTTTTAACTTTGAATGCAGTTGTGCAACATGAAAACTGCAGTGATATAATCTCCTTCGACAGTCTCAGTAGTTTGTGATACATCTGTTGCATGCTGCGTTTTCAAAGCTCACTGCTCTATTGGCTTTGAAGTAAAGCCTTGCTAATATACCTGTAGGCTTTATTAAGGCCAAGATTATTAAGTCGCAGTATCCTTCCGGGATAAATACTAACTTCCAGCTAAATCTGCTACTTTTTTATCCCTACTTAAACTTTGCTACACAGTGACGGATAGTGCAGGAAGTATTTTATCTAGCTGATACCTGGGGCATTAGGATTCAAAGTTTGAGGCACAAGATGTTATCACAGAAGTCTATTTTGAGGTAGTTAGATTGGTCTGCATTTTAAGCTTGGAAGTAGTTAAGTGCTGTGCATGCATTAAAGCTATTTGCAGACCAGATATTTGCCATTATGCTTTTGAAGTTTAGTCACAAGCCTGTAATTCTGCAGGATAATAATTAAGGCTTTTGGCTTTCAGATCCAAAAGGTAATTCTGGCACTTGGAGATTATATGGGAGCAACTTGTCATGCCTGCATTGGTGGAACAAATGTTCGAAATGAAATGCAGAAACTGCAGGCTGAAGCACCACATATTGTTGTTGGAACACCAGGGAGAGTGTTTGATATGTTAAACAGAAGATATCTCTGTAAGTATTGCTGATGAGTAAAGTTTTTACTATAATAAAGCAAATAGTATGCCTGAGAATTTAGATATGATGGCATGACTGTATTTTTTAACAGCTCCAAAATGGATCAAAATGTTCGTTTTGGATGAAGCAGATGAAATGCTGAGCCGAGGGTTTAAGGATCAAATCTATGAGATTTTCCAAAAATTAAATACTAGTATTCAGGTGAGCTTTGTTTCAGTCTCCTAAAATTGCGGGAGATTAAACACAGGCACTATTACAGTTGAAGTGTTCTGTGTCATTCCCCCTACTTAACAGCGACTGATGCATAACTTACTTTAGTCTGGCATAATTCCATGTTCAGAGGTGCTTGACTTTAAAATGTTTTCCCTTGAGTATTGTGGAAGTTGTGCTAACTACGTGTGACAAATCTTTTTAAGGTGGTGTTGCTTTCTGCCACAATGCCAACGGATGTGTTGGAAGTGACCAAAAAATTCATGAGAGATCCAATTCGAATTTTGGTGAAAAAGGAAGAATTGACCCTTGAAGGAATCAAACAGTTTTATATTAATGTTGAAAGAGAGGTAATTTTTGTAATTGTTAAAATTAAAAAGTTAGGTTTCTACCTTCTTGTATAAGCACTGTGCTAAAATTACAGAAACCAAGATAGCCTTGGTTTTTGTAATAATGCTAGCAGAGTATTACACAAGAAGAAGAGGAACTGCACTAGATTGTAAAGACTGGGGTGGACCTCTTTCTTAATGTCCAGTGTCCTTTGTCTTAAGATTTGGTGCAATATGTCATTAGACCAATCTAATAAATGAGTTTTTAAAGAATGTAAGTTGGAAAGTTCGTGACTGTTACTTTCTCTTTGAAATACTGTAGGAATGGAAGTTGGATACACTTTGTGACTTGTACGAGACACTGACAATTACACAGGCTGTTATTTTTCTCAATACAAGGCGCAAGGTGGACTGGCTCACAGAGAAAATGCATGCCAGGGACTTCACAGTTTCTGCCCTGGTAAGAGGTATTCTAACCTAGTACTGGTAATGGAAGCCTCTACTAAAGCAGGATTTAGACTACAATATAGCTGCTAAGTGCTGTGTTGTCGTTCCCCCTGCTAAAAATAAAGTTGTTTCTTTACTATACCTGTCTGCTATGCTCCAGTAGTAGCCAGGGACGCTTGGTCTCATACATGTTGATAAAGTTTTAAGTTACATCAAATCAGATTGGTGATTCTTGAATTAATAGGTTTGTTACTTTGCAGCATGGTGACATGGACCAGAAAGAAAGAGATGTTATCATGAGGGAATTTCGATCAGGGTCAAGCCGTGTTCTGATCACTACTGACCTGTTGGTAAGTCTCTTAATGCTCTTTTTAATCCACCAAAAGTTTGTTATTGGGGGAAGGTTTTTTAATGGCCTTTACCAACTTCAGGCTATTTGGGAAAATAAAGACGGCCACGCTCCACAGTGAGCTATACTACTTAGTATATAGTTCATTACTATTTTGTGGCCTACATCACACGGACTGTAGCCCACCAGGCTCGTCTGCCCATGGAATTTCTCTAGCAAGAATATAGGAGTGGGTTGCCATTTCCTTCCCCAGGGGACCTCAGGAATTGAACCCACATCTCCTTCATTCACTGCAGGCAGATTTTTACTGCTGAGCCACCAGGGAAGCCCCTATATTACATAGAATTTGAACATCATTATCACTGTATTTCAGGCTCGTGGAATTGATGTGCAACAAGTGTCATTGGTTATAAACTATGATCTACCTACCAATCGTGAAAATTATATTCACAGGTGAGTAGATGGCATCTTGACTTACTAATGTATTGGTGTAACTCATTGCTTTTCTACTGACTAAATTGTCTGAAAGGTAACTTCAAATCAGGGAATTAAGTATTAAGACATAGTAACTTGGTGTAGGATATAATCAAAACTGTACTTGGGAAGATTGTGCACAGTGGGAAAACAGTTGTGAATGTTGCCCAAATCGTGGACTCTACAGTATACAGATCAGGTTGTTTTAGATCTGTTGGTCTTACTTTTGAGCTTTATTTTTAGTGACGCTCTTGTGTCCATGTGATTTCTTGGTGATTCCTCTATAGTTGGGATTTTCTTGGTGTTGTCTGGTAGCAATTTGAGCAGTCCCTGGTTTAGTTATAGTGGCTTTATCCCTAAGTAAATTGAATTGTACTTTGTTATATGATGTAAAAAAAGACTTTTTAAAAAATACAGGAGTCGATAGCAGCAGTTGATGACGAGATGGCACTCAGAAACGGCGTTGACGTAATTTAGGACGTGGAATCATAAGCGAAACAGCACACTGTTTGAATAAAGAGCGAGTCGGTATTTATACTTGTTTTTTTTTTGTCATGATTATTTGATATTTTAACATGCTCCAGCTAAGGCATTTTGTATATCAGCCCGTTAGGTGGTTTGTATTGTCTGGTTTCTATCAGGAAGGTTAGAGAGATGTTTTGGAGGTAAACACGTTTGAGTAATTTGAGTTACAACGTGTGAAACTGAGCAAAAAAGCAGTGATAAGTTTGGGTTACCATACCAAATACTTGTTTTCCCACTGGAAAAAGTTGTTAAGTTTCAGACAATAGTTAACCTTAAAGCATTTGTATTTGCAGTTTACAGTTCCAGGAGTGCGTCGAAATGGATTACATAACTTTTGTTTTATCCCTGGTGTTTTACATCTGTCCCAGGCTGACATCTGCTCTTGGCTGGCCCACTTTGGTATGGGCTTTAAATTCACTACCCCAAACACAATACTGTCATCTGCTTTAAAAAAAAAAAAAAAAGTAATGCTCAAAACACCTGATGAAATCTCATTTTGC